>NC_037340.1:7127592-8438991 GCF_002263795.3 Bos taurus | reverse complement strand
CACGACTGAAGCGACTTAGCAGTAGCAGCACACAGAAGTTAACTGAAATTATTAAAGGGTAACTAAATAGGCACTGTGTTTTCTTTTGTTTCAAGAGAAAATGCTTTTTATAGAAATTTACTCTCATTCTATTGAGTCTTCTTTCTTTTTGGAAAAGTCTGTTACAGAGCATCCTTGCCTCAGGGCCCTGTTTTCTCATTTGTAATGATATACTATATGTAAAGTTATATTACCAGCACTTGCAATTTCCCAACTGTTTGATGCCTGATGTCACAAAATTATAACTAAGAGAGGCTGTTACATTCACTGCTCCAAGGCACGGCGGACTATTATTTCAGCAACAATGAAAGTGCATAATAAAGGACTTTAATTTTAATGACAGTTTGAGTGCAAGCTGTTAGAAAAAATGAGTGTGTGTTTTCCTCATCCAGGTAACCAAATCAGGTGGTCCCCTCAGAACAGCATCCTTTGCCAACCAACTCTGATTTTAAATTATTCAATTTAATTCAACCAACATTTATCAAATACCCATTACATGTGAAGCATTGCAGTGGATGCTGGAGTAAAGGAACAGCAACACCTGCCCTTCAGGAGTTCACAATCTAGGGAGAAAGAGAGAGGCCTAATAACATAACTCTAACACTAGGCAATTGTAAGAAGTGCTACAACGAAGGCCCGCGGACTACAGCCTAGGCCGTGAGAAGCAGCCTGCAGCAGGAGCCTTGGAAGGAGGGCTTCAACAGGAATAGAAGAGGGACCCTCCAGTCAAGGAGCCCAGCCCCCGACCTACATAAATGCTCAGGGAGGAGAACTCTTCCGGTGAGTTAAGGGATAGGATGTCAGGCACATGTGACCGGAAGACAACAAAAGGAGCAAAAACAAAAAACCAAGGTGGGGAGGGGGGAAGCGCTGGAGCGAGCAGGAAGGCCACAGCAGTAGAAGGCAGAGAGCCCGCGGATGTAGGAGTGAGTCAGGAACCGGCGCCCACACCGTGTGACTGTGTCCTCCTCACTTCTCGGCATTAGCTCTATGTCGCCGGGCCCCACTCACATGCCCTTGCCCTGAATGTTTGGGTGCCCACAGGCCTGACTGCCAGCACCTGTATTTTATGACTTTATGTTCCTGTAGGCTTTCTTTAGTGTCCAGAGCCTGCTTCGCTCCCATCTGCACGGGGGGACGGAAGTGCGGAGGCAAACTGTTTCTAAAATAGTATGATGGGAGCTGGTGTGTTAACAGCCAGGCTGCTTTGCCCCTGGATGGGTAAGGCTGGGCTACCAGAGGCCCCTAGGGAGGTTAAGACACTGCAGAAAATCTCATAGCACCTTTATTGATAACATAATTGCTCAACTGCTGCTGCTGCTGCTGATTTTACTGGAAGCAATATTAAGAATTAAGATCTTCTAGTTCATCGTATCACAGTCCTAAACATCAGAATTTACTTGTAAAGATGTATAACTCTCCTATGAGACGTTCTCTTACAATTCAAAACAAGGGAACAGAGTGCTATTCCTGTTACATATTATGATACATATGCTCTATGGTAACAAAAGTTTTAACTTCATTGGCCTGCTTGGTTTGGCTACCACAAAGCTCCTTCATATTTGTTCTTATTTATACATTTCCAGCCCTGACATTTTTTCTCATGATGTATAATTAGTACAATTGTATTTCATGTGCATTTATATACGTTGAACGAAGTTGTGCATAAATCAATCAGCATTTCGAAATTGTAAAACGTCTCTGGTGCCCAAAAAAGCCAAAACTGAAATCCCACTTGCTCCCTAAGGCTTTCCCTAAGAATTCTGATCACTCTGTGTTCAGATTCTGTGCAATGTTGGGCTATATGGTTTTGCTGTTGATAGCAGACTAGGAGGAGGTAAGGCCACCAAGGGAAGACTCGAGTGGATTCACACACAAGAGAAATAACATCGAGAGAGAGAAGGGCTCAAAACAAATAAAAGCATACCCATAGGTATTCTACTGCATAGTAAAATTCTGGATTTTTCAAGTGATGACCTTGGGTCACCCATTTAAATAAAATTACTATATAAAGAAAGCTGAGTGCTGAAGAATTGATGCTTTTGAACTGTGGTGTTGGAGGAGAGTCTTGAAAGTCCCTTGGACTGCAATGAGATCCAACCAGTCCATCCTAAAAGAAATCAGTCCTGAATATTACTTTGGCCACCCAATGTGAAGAACTGACTCATTGGAAAAGACACTGATGCTGGATAAGATTGAAGGCGGGAGGAGAAGGGGATGACAGAGGATGAGATGGTTGGATGGCATCACCAACTCAATGGACATGAGTTTGAGTAAACTCCGGGAGTTGGTGAAGGACAGGGAAGCCTGGCATGCTGCAGTCCATGTGGTCACAAAGAGTCGGACATGACTGAGTGACTGAACTGAACTATATAAGAAAAATTTCCATTAAAATTACCTTTTTAAAGTTCTGGTATTCGGATCAATAAAATTCGATTATTTTTTAAGCGCATTTTATTTGGAATGAATAGTCGATTGTGTCATGCCACCCCCATGCTTCTCTGTGTACTCATGTCTATTTTATCGCCATCAATTCACTGGCAATTGCATCATGAATCAGTTTGTACAGTTTCTTATTTTTTCTTCTTGTAGATAAAATGGTCCATATGAAATGCCACAAAAAAGAAAGGCCACCCTCTTCAGAGGCAGAATAATGTGCCCTCACAGTCCTGATCACGAATCCCGAGTCAGCCACCTCCTTAGGTGTAACATTAGACAACGACTCATTCCCTATGGGCCTCAGTTTCTTCATCTGTAAAAGTGGACAGTGATACTTATCTCACATGTTTCAGGACTAAATAAGATAATCTAATTGTTTAACACAGGACCTGGCTCACAGCAAACAATCAAAATGTTTGTTTGCTATTACATTTACTGCATTTGTTAAAATAGGAAAAATGAACCTAAGTTCAGGATATAATGTTCAGATAAGTATTGACCAGTAGTTATTTCAGATACAATAAAGTTTTAAAACTTTATTGTATATAAAATATGGAGGACATGAAGAATACAGAGAATATAAAGGTTAGAAGTTATTTAAAATCCTATTATTTGTCAGTCTAATAAACATTCTATCTATCTGTTAAGGAGAATTTGGTGAATAGAATTTTATTTTTATCATATTTCTTACCAATATAAACCTATAATACATAAGAACATTGGGTTATGGAATATATTGCAACTTAAATTCTGTTTTGAATAACAGAGAGATGTAAAGCCATTGTGATCAGCTGACTAAATGCCTTATGCTGTCAGCTTGCTATAAATTAGGGACTAGAGGGGGACACAGAGATCATGATGAAAATCCAAAGACTCCTCTAGAGGTTCTCAGTAGAAATCAGCAAAATGCAACTATGATCTTGTCACATGAGTATGTAATCACATGAAGGCCAGCACAATCATTGCAATTACCTTTGGAAGATGAAAGGTGTAGTGTGTCTATAAAGAAAGAAAAATAACTCAGAATTTCCACACGCAGGGAAAGCAGGAGTTGGTATTGAGAATGGGAAATCAGATGACCACAGTCCCAGTTGATGAAGATAAATAAACTGCAGGGATGCACTGTGAGCACAAAGTGCTTTGTATACTCAGCTTGGAACAAAGACATCTGATGATGACTTCTGATAGAACAAGTCTGACAATTTTTCCCCACCCATAATCTTGTCCAATCCAATGCTGACATGTTTTGCTAGTTGATGCTAGAGAGGAAGCTGGTCCTGAGCGATTTAATCAGCTAGCTTAATTTTGCTTAATTGCACTCATCTGTAAGACTACAATAACAAAACTGAAAAATTACGTGCTGTTGTAAAAAAAGAAAAAAAAAAAAAAAGGACTATACTGTGAATCAGGAGATTTTCATTCTAGCCCAAATTCCTCCATTGCTTGGCATTCTTGAATTTGACCTTTTTGAACTTCAATCATTAAATGAGATTCTTGGATTGCATAATCATGAAGGCACTTTCTATCATACAACTCTGTCCTTCAAACACCAAGTCTAGATATTGCAAGGCATTGAAACACTTTCCTCACCTAGTCTACCAGTTCGTACCTATCTTAAAACATGAGCTTCCTAATAAAGCTCTCTGAGACAGTCAAAAGAATACCCCCACCCCCACCCCCGCCCCAGGTAATTTAGCTGTACTATGAGAAGTAACACAGTTTGATGGCTCTGGTGTGACTCCAACAAGACTTAGGCAGAGCTGTCAGCATTAGCATCACTCCCCCAAATGACTGTGAATTCCTTTGCTGCTTTGTTTGAATTAATTTTGAATCTGGGCTGAGTAGGTTGTCCTACAGAAGAGCTATGGACATCTTAATGACCCATTTTACAGATAAGGCCACTAGATGGGAGGGAAAGAGTTAGAAATTTAAAACTTTAGAGAGCAGAGACAGCTACAGACAGAGAGTCAGGAGGACAAGGACAGCTGTCCAAGTGGAGCTGACCTTTCCCGAGGTAGCAGAAGGTCCTAGAGCTAACTGGTAGCCAGCTCCTTCTACCATAGAAAATGCAATGATAGGGATTTACAGGGCATTTGTAAAGTCTATCAGAATTTTTTTTTCTTACTGTTTGCCTGCTATTTACTGCCAAAATGTACATCTATTTCCCTTTTATGTCCCTCTGACAATATGAGGCAGTAGAGTCATCTGATGAGATTGCAAAATGGCTGTGTTATTGGTAAACTTTGGGAACTTGGACAAGTCACTTATACTCATCTCTGGGACAGATCTGTGGGAAAAGGGATGGTGAAAATACATAACTAGCTGAGTGGGAGGATTAACGTGGAAAGGAGTGTGTAAGACCTCAAGATCAGTAGATACTCAAACATTTTTGAAAACTTTCCTTGTTATTGTGAGCTTGAGGTTTTAGCATGACTTTCCCCAAAATACAGAGGCTTATGAATGGTTTGAATTAACACAAGATATCATATTTCAAACCCATTTTTCTCTTCATTGGTAAAACTGGAAGCCACCTGATAAGTGGAACCTGCTCTTGGTACAGGAGGACGCCAGCGTGAAAACTCACACATTCCTTACGCGAGCTGTCAGGCACTTCTACAATTTCAAATGGGTTTTTCTTCTTAACCTTTTATGTTTAAACAGCATATTACTAAATTTCATGCCTGGATCAACTAGTTACCTAATAAGCAAGCTTTTCTTTTCTGTTCTCTGGCGCCACTCTAGTCCATATTTGTGTTATCTAATATGCCTCTTCTTACTTGTGTGGTCTATATGAATCAGGCTGCTTTCAAACTTGTTTCAGTTTCCAAGAAAACATTAGAGAAAGAAATCCACAGCTGTTAAGGCCTGCCATCAAATATACCAGGCTGTAAAACAGAGGCAGAAATGCACGATTCTGCTAGCTCTCCAGCCTCTAACACATAGGGCACAGTCTTCTCTCAGCTACTTAATGGGATCTAGTGCCCACAAGGAGAAGGCAATGGCACCCCACTCCAGTACTCTTGCTTGGAAAATCCCATGGATGGAGGAGCCTGGGAGGCTGCAGTCCATGGGGTTGTGAAGAGTCAGACATGACTGAGCGACTTCACTTTCACTTTTCACTTTCATGCATTGGAGAAGGAAATGGCAACCCACTTTACTGTTCTTGCCTGGAGAATCCCAGGGACGGTGGAGCCTGGTGGGCTGCTGTCTATGGGGTCACACAGAGTTGGACATGACTGAATCGACTTAGCAGCAGCAGCAGCAGCAGTGCCCCCAAGGACCAGCCCTTAACACAGCTACATTCTGCTTTGCTGGATTCTTTGAAGCAATCACAATGCAGGGAAAATAATTCTTAATAAGCAAAAGTCATTCAAAACAACCCAGTTCACTGCTGGGGATGTATACTGATGTATGCAACTAGGAAAGATGCTAAGTGTATGCACACCACATGACCTAGCACTCTCAAACCTAGGTAAATATTGAGCACTGAAAGGCATGCACAAGAATGTAAAACGTCTGTGCAGAATATCTCCAAACTGGAAACTACCCAGATGTTCATCCACAGGAAAATGGATAAATTGTGATATGTTCACACAAAGAAATACTAAACAAGAATTTGTAAAAAGAGCAAAGAATTCTATATGGATGCAATTTATACTTACAGTTGGCTGAAAGAAATGGGATACAAGTGTGTACAAACTACGGCTCTATCCTTACACGTTTCAAGAACATCCAGACCTATTAGAGCTCAGGATACACTCCCTTGGCAGGTGTGTGTGTGCGCACATGCGTGTAATGACTGGAAGAGATGTTCTGTTTCTCGATTGGGTGTTGGTTACAAAACTGGCATTCAGTTGGTAAAATTTCATCAAGCTCTGTGCCTGATATGTACCCCTTGTCATAGATGCATTACACGCAATAAAAAGTTATTTTTATTGGAAATGATTATAAAAATGTATGTTCATCTTGCCAATCTTGGAAAAGGCAAGAAAAAAATGTCCAAATGGTAGGAAGGCATCTAATGGGTCCACCAAGGCAGCACGTTCACAAGCTCAACAGAAATCCTACTACAGACTGAAGGTTTGTTTCCCTCACAGAACTAATATGTTGAAACCTAATACCCAGCACTCTGATATTTGAAGATGGGGTCTCTGGAAGGTGATGAGGTTACGGGTGGAACCCTCACAGGTGAGATTAGTCTCCTTACAAAAGAGGATGCACAGAATATGGCTGTGCATGATCCAGGAAGCAGGCCCTTGCCAGGCACCAGATTTGTTGGCAACTTGATCTGCCTTGTTAACTGTGAGGAAAAAAAAATTCTGTGGTTTAAAAGCCACCCAGTCTATGGTACTTTTGTTATAACAGCCCAAACTAAGACAGACTCCAGTAGCAAATCTGACGCATGTTTGAGGACCCTGGGCCAATACCCCTGCGTTGTATGGCTGCAAAGAGCATCACTACTACCGTTCCTACTCCTGCTTCAACTCTTGTCTCTGTTACGGGCCAGGCACTGCATTGGGCTCCTTTCGTAAACATGATTTCATTCATCCCACCAAAAACCGCATGAGACAACACTGTAACTTCCATTTTGCAGGTGTGGAAACTGAGGCTCAAACATGTTAAACCGCTCACCTCAGGCTGTGAGAAGACCTAACGTGTATGGCCGCTTACACCTGTGACTGTGGTCTCTGTGAGTCCAGACTATGGGCTTCCTTCACCCTACTCTTGGGCTCCAGGAAATTCCCTCCCCATTGCTGCGTGAGGTTACAGTGGTTTGTTCCTCTGGTAGTCATTGTTTTCTGCTGTGGTTGTGGGTTGGTTCAACCTGTGTTCTCTGTGAGTTGAAAGGCAGCCAGTGGAGCAGCCGTGGCTGAATCTGGCTCTCCTCTCCCAAACACACGTGGCTCGGTTCCGTGGAGCCCCACATGAAGCCTGCCAGCCGGGCTGGACTCCAGGGACTCACTGTGACTCCAGGGTGCCCATGGAACTATCAGTGTGATCACAGAAGTAACCCCATCTCCTGTTTGCATTTAGCACTCGCAAAGGCTGATATGAGGGCAGATGTTTACTGAATTCTCAGAGAAGTCCTTTATTTTTCCCCCTTAGGAACACATATAAAATTATGTGTACTCAAGATGAGCAAACTGCTGGAGATCTTCTGTAGTGAAGGGTAAGAAAATGGTCACTATGTGCTTCCATTAACGATCTTTAGAGACAGACCCCTGTTCAGTTAAGCCATTCACTAGGTCCAGGTTTCTTTATCTAATAAATGTGGAAAATACCTTCATCAGAGAATTTTTATAAAGATAAATGAGACAATGTGTGAGAAGTACTTAGTTCAATCTCTGCTACATGTTACACTTTTTCTTAATTGGTAAACACACTCGCATAGACTTTAATTAGTTTGCTCATAGGGGCATCATGCATTATACACATCCATACGTACAAGCACTCATATTCACAGAATCAAAGACTTGGGACTCCCTGTCTTCCAACAGACAATAGGAAACCCTGCTTTTTGAGAGCATTTGGTCATGTGATATTTTCTAAAATAGCTGAAAAAATAGAAAAAATATAATCATGATCAGTAGCATAATAAATTATCTGTAAACCAGCAATACAGGTTTTAAAGAAAAGAGTCTCTAAATTCTGGGAACTTCAAAAGTGTAAAATCTGTCCAACACTATGCATTTCTAAACTGCTTGCTCAAATGGCAACTTTGCCATACGTGGAGCTTGACATGCATGCTACGTTAGTCACTTTCAGAACACTCTGATACTCTGAGGCTAATAAACTCTTAACTATTAACAGTCTGTAAGCCTACGTGTAATAATAGCCTTTTAATCCATTGTCTTCCCCTCTCGTTAAAGACTACAAGAGTTCTGCCATCTTCCTTTATGTTTTATATGACCTCTCGGAGATCCGAGGAGGGAATCGGAATCATCGGACAGAAATTAGCCAGTCACAGCGATGCTTGGGAAGCTAGTTCACAGCATAAGCCAAGAAGACTCCGTTCCCTTCCTCACTGGTATTTAATGATTGTACTTGCTCATTGCAGTTCTCTCAACCCAGTACAGAGAAAATAATTAGACCTTGAACATGGCAATTAAAAAGCAGATATCCTGAGTTCTGACACTGCTAGCAGACCAGCTGACTGTTAAGGAGATACTTAACGTCACCCTGGTGGCGAATTGCTAAAAGGTTATAGAGCGCCACTGAGGGGAAAAAAAAAATCATTCTGTAGCAAGTATGACCTAAGAGTTTAGATGTTCTAAGTTCAGGATCCTAAAAGCACACATATATCAGAGCTGATGCTTTTTAATGCTGCCATTGTTTAAGTTGTGCGTGAATACTGTATTTCCGTGTTCTGTTAAGGTCATTCTTCCATGATAATGCTAATTACAACAAAACTATAATCTCAGGTTAAGAACACCAGCAATCAAATAACGTTATGTTGTAAAGGTAACACATGTAGTCTATAAAAATGCTGTTTATAAGACCCAAGGAGATTCATTTGGAAAAGAAACTAAATATTCTTCATCAGCTGGCACTTCTTTGATTTCTCACTGATACGCCTTAAAAACAGACACTAGGTTGTTTCACACAGAAATAAGTATTGCTGCATCCCATAGGCACCCTCCCACCAGTGCACAAGTTAAACAGATGAGACAGTAAACGCCAGTTGTTTAAGCCACCCTGTTTGTGGTACTTTATTTTGGCAACCCTAGCGAACTAAGACAGGTATCAACCTTAACTTCAAACACTCAGCATGATGAACTCAACTACTCGAGGTGTTACCATTTGAGCTTATCACTTTGGTCAGTTGTTCTACAAAACCACATTTACTTGCGGCACATCGTAAGAAAAGATTTATTTTTGCTTAAATTGAAACTTTCCTGTAGGACAGTTTATCATCTACTAACCATGGCTGTGGCTGATGCGCGGGTCCCTGTGGTAAGAACCTGGCGCCTCCTGCTAACAGGGAGTGAGCGAGCTGTGGTGCAAGACATTTCCCAGACCCACAGCCCAGTCTTCAGAACCTGCAGCTGCCGCTGACATCCTAACTACAACACAGGAGAGACCCTGGACCACAGCCACCCAGCTAAGTCACTCCTGAATTCCAGATCCACAGAGACTTTACGAGAGTAGATGTTTGCTTTTTCAAACCACTAGGGTTTGGTATAATTCATTGCACAGAAATATACAGCTAACACTACATCAGCCTTTACTCGGTAAACGCACTTGCCAGCTCTGTGCAAGCAGAATTATCCCTGTAAGCACAACAGGGGCAATGAGCTGTAAACAGAAATTTATAGAGGAGGTTAAAGAATGTTTTACTCTCCTGATGAATATGGCTTATTTTATCCTACCTTGAATGTTGATGTGTGATGAACATGGTTTATTTTATCCTACCTTGAATGCTCCTGTGATGGTTGGAGCTGCAACAACTACCTTACCATTAAGAGGAAAAGGTCAAGGGAATTATACTGATCTTGGCCCTGATATAATTGACTTGCTGAAGTAACACTGGAAATTGCCTACCTTTAAACTTGTTACATGAAGGAAAAATATGTATTAAAGTCATTTAAATCAGTTTTTCTCTTATCAGTAACTGGAATATAATCTTTCCTTATAAAAGCTACTTCTCTATTTTATGTCATTTCAGGAGTTCTGGCATACCTCCTCTGTTTTTAGTCTCAGAAAATATAATCCAATAACTTCCATGAAAGTATTAATCTATTTTTAAAAACCTTTAGAACCAGACATTTTGCACATAGTATCTCCATCCATATCACCTGGTGGCTCAGATGGTAAAGCGTCTGTCTGCAATGCAGGAGACCCGGGTTTGATCCCTGGGTTAGGAAGATCCCGTGGAGAAGGAAATGGCAACCCACTCCAGTATTCTTGCCCGGAAAATCCCATGGATGGAGGAGCCTCGTAGGCTACTGTCCATGGGGTCACAGAGTCGGACACGACTGAGTGACTTCACTTTCTTTTCTTTCGTTTCTAGGATGTTAAAGTTTACAAACATCATGTACAGTAAGATTTTTGTAAGCATTAAATTTCTTTTCCTAATGTTTAAACTTTGGCATTAGGCAATGCAATACCAAATTTGAGAAGCTTTTGTTAACTGTCTTTCCTAAAAATAAGATGTGAGGTGATAATGAATTAAACCTTTGAAAACACAGAGTGAGTTTGCAGGTTCCGGTAATTTTATGGGTTACATATCAAGGAGGGGAAAAAGCAATTATGTACTCTACACAGATAAAAGAGAGATGGGATAAATGGTTCAAAGAAAACAAATATTGAATTAATTGGTGGCACAAACAAGTTTTGCTTTTTACATTCAAACAAAATGTGTCACATATATTGTCAAGAACAAAAAGAAATTACAAATCAAATCTTTAAAATTCTTTATAAGTCATCTGTGAAAATAAAACCTTTGGGGAATTTTTTTATTCTTCTGTTGAAAGATAATACCTACATAATACTTCAGGTAGGATAGATTGTTAGGGTACCTAAAGTTCCATTCCATTTTAAATAAGTTTTTTTATTATTCCATCTTTGGTAAATATTTAGTTACAGTACAGCATATTTCACATATATCTATATGACTCTGGAGTCAACCTCTTTGCCTTGAATCCTGAGAAAATACAGGTTATATCACTTTCAACAGAAACTGACCTTCCCTCAGTCAGTTTGCCGAGGGAAACTGTCTTTGTGTCTGCCTTTGTAATATGGATGAGATAACAATATCTAACTACCTTATTGTGAAAATTAGATAAACAAGTCCATGTGATGAAGTGTTCAGCCTAGGCCTGGAACATATTCAGCAACCAGCGTGTTTACCAATTATTTGGAAATAAAGAATAAAATGTGTAGACGTGAGCATTGTTTGACAAGTACATGGAAAAATTAGAGTGAAATGAAGAAATTAGTCAAAAAGTGTGAATTCACAACAGATATTTGAATCTCAGAATACATACATGCAGAACAACCACAGTTTTCAGAAACATTTAAAGGCTTAAGCTTTTCTTGACAAAGCTGAAATGAGATATCCTAAAATTATGATAAACCAACCACAGTCCAAAGAAGAGCAAGGAGAGATAAGAAAGCCTTCCTCAGTGATCAGTGCAAAGAAAAGGAGGAAAACAATGGAATGGGAAAGACTAGAGATTGCTTCAAGAAAATTAGAAATACCAAGGGAACATTCATGCAAAGATGGGCTCAACAAAGGACAGAAATGGTGTGGACCTAACAGAAGCAGAAAATATTAAGAATAAATGGCAAGAATACACAGAAGAACTGTACAAAAAAGATCTTCAAACTCAGACAATCACGATGGTATGATCACTCACCTAGAGCCAGACATCCTGGAATGTGAAGTCAAGTGGGCCTTATGAAGCATCACTATGAACACAGCTAGCAAAGGTGATGGAATTGCAGCTGAGCTATTTCAAATCCTGAAAGATGATGCTGTGAAAGTGCTGCACTCAATATGCCAGCAAATTTGGAAAACTCAGCAGTGGCCACAGGACTGGGAAAGGTCAGTTTTCATTCCAATCCCAAAGAAAGGCAATGCCAAAGAATGCTCAAACTACTGCACAATTGCACTCATCTCACACGCTAGTAAATTAATGCTCAAAATTCTCCAAGCCAGGCTACAACAGCACGTGAACCATGAACTTCCAGATGTTCAAGCTGGATTTAGAAAAGGCAGAGGAACCAGAGATCAAATTGCCAACATCTGTTGGATCATCGAAAAAGCAAGGAATCCCAGAAAAACATCTATTTCTGCTTTATGGACTCTGTGAAAGCCTTTGACTGTGTGGATCATAACAAACTCTGGAAAATTCTTAAAGAGATGGGAATACCAGACCACCTGACCTGCCTCTTGAGAAACCTGTATGCGGGTCAGGAAGCAA
This sequence comes from Bos taurus, assembly GCF_002263795.3. Lineage (NCBI taxonomy): Eukaryota > Metazoa > Chordata > Mammalia > Artiodactyla > Bovidae > Bos > Bos taurus. The sequence goes on along the minus strand of NC_037340.1, from coordinate 8,426,587 downwards.
CAGTTACAACGAGACATAGAACAACAGACTGGTTCCAAACAGGGAAAGGAGTTCGTCAAGGCTGTATATTGTCACCCTGCTTATTTAACTTATATGAAGAGTACATCATGAGAAATGCTGGGCTGGATGAAGCACAAGCTGGAATCAAGATTGCTGGGAGAAATATCAATAACCTCAGATATGCAGATGACACCACTCTTATGGCAGAAAGCGAAAAAGAACTAAAGAGCCTCTTGATGAAAGCGAAAAAGGAGAGTAAAAAGTTGGCTTAAAGCTCAACATTCCGAAAAGTAAGATCATGGCATCTGGTCCCATCACTTTCTGGCAAGTAGACTGGTAAACAGTGTAAACAATGACAGACTTTATTCTGGGAGGCTCCAAAATCACTGCAGATTGTGACTGTAGCCATGAAATAAAAAGACGCTTTTTCCTTGAAAGAAAAATTATGACCAACCTAGACAGCATATTAAAAAGCAGAGATATTACTTTGCCAACAAGGTCCATCTAACCAAAGCTATGATTTTTTCCAGTGTCATGTATGGATGTGAGAGTAGGACCGTAAAGAAAGCTGAGCATCAAAGAATTGATGCTTTTGAACTGTGGTGTTGGAGAAGACTCTTGAGAGTCCCTTGGACTGCAAGGAGATCCAACCAGTCCATCCTAAAAGAAATGAGTCCTGAATATTCATTTGAAGGACTGATGTTGAAGCTGAAACTCCAATACTTTGGCCACCTGATGCGGAGAGCTGACTTATTTTAAAAGACCCTGATGCTGGGAAAGATTGAGGACAGGAGGAGAAGGGGATGACAGAGGATATGTTTGGATGGCATCACTGAGTCAATGGACATGAATTTCAGTCAACTCTGGGAGTCGGTGATGGACAGGTAGGCCTGGCGTGCTGCAGTCCAGGGGTCGCAAAGATTCAGACACGACTGAGCGACTGAACTGACTGAACCAGAGTCAATTTCCACCACCTCCCTGTCCTGCAGCCCCATGTTTGAATATGTGTACATTATTTTAAATATTTTTCTTACTTTCTATAATACAAACAAAAAATGTTCACTATGGGGTAATCCAAGCTACAATAAAGCAATAAAGAGATAAAAAGAAAAAAATAATTTTCTGCATTTCCACATCAATTTGGTATGTTCTTTCATACCATTTTCCATGTGTTTTTTTTTTACCAATGTAAATTAATAATGTATGTTTTATATCATCACATCATACTATCCAAGGTGTTTATAATCTGATTCCTTTATTTAGAATCGTGAGATGATTTTCATGCCAATAAGCATAATTTTTATAGCATAATTTTCAATGGCTACTTCTTAAAAATTCTGCAAAATTCCTTATACCTTATGTTGGACATTTAATCAGTTTCTGGGCTTTCTCTCTTACAGGCAAACCTCATTTTATTCTGTTTGGCTTCACTGTGCTTCAAAGACACTGTTTTTCTAAAAAAATGAAGGTCTGTCACAACTCTGCATCAACAAGTCTATTGTCGCCATTTTTACAACAGCATTTACTCATTTCATGTTTCTTTGTCACAGTTTGGTAATTCTCTCAATATTTCAAACCCTTCACTGGTAAGAAAGATTAAAAGTCAGTGAGGACTCGGATGACGGTTAGTGTTTTTCAGCAACAAAGTATTTGTAATTAATGTATGCACATTTTTTTAGACATAATGCTATTGAACACTCAATAGACGACAGTATAGCATCTATACCTTTATGCACGGAGCACCCAAAAAAACTTGTATGACTTGTTTATTGCGATGTTTGATTCATTGCCATGGTCTGAAACAGAACCCGCAATACCTGTGAGATATGCTTGTATAAACAATGCTGAGGACTTCCCTGATTGTCAGTGGAGAGGATTCTGCCTGCTAATGCAGAGACATGGGTTCGAGCCTGGTCCAGGGAAGAGTCCACATGTCACGGGGCAACTACGCCTGTGTGCCCCAACTACTGAGCCCACGTGACATAGAGCCCACGCTCCCCAAGAAGAGAAGCCAACACGAGAAGTCCAAGACCACCACAGAGAGCAGCTGCTCACCACCACTAGAGAAAGCCCGGAAGCAGCAACGAACACCCTGCACAGCCGAAAACAAATGGGAAAAAACGACGCTGTTTGTTTCTTATGGTTAATAGTTTTGAACATGCCTGAGATCAATTACTAGGGACGTGGTACAGCTGCACTCCAAAAATGCTGCTTCATGTGATGCTTCTTTGGTGCTTCTAACCGTCTCTATGGCAACCCATCCCAGTATTCTTGCCTGGAGAATCCCATGGGCCAAAGAGCCAGGTGAGCTACAGTCCACAGGGCTACAAAGAGTTGGACACGACTGAAGCGACTTTACACGAAACAGTCTCTATATAAGTATCAAGAAAGTGACCTCAAACCAGGCGTAGGGGTAAAACTGATTCAAAACGATGAGAAGTCACAGAACTCAAAAGCACTTTGAGCATTTTGACTTTGATCCAAACCCAGTAACTTGATCTTGTGTAGTACAGAACCAGGAACTTAAAGAGCTAAAACTGAAAGCTTCTCTGACAGGTATTTAAAGAATGATGTATCATTGTTCTGATTTAAAGCAAGAAAACTGTATGAATAATTCACCCCTCCCCACAACAATTAAAAAAAAAAAAGTTTTTACACTTTCAAACACGCGTTAAAATGAGAACTATTTGCCAAAAGTAAGAGGAGTGTAAATTTCTCATCTTGCTGAGACAGAAAAGGTTCTACATCACATCTTGGTAAGGAAATAAGATGCACCACTGAAAAACACTCTACAGGAGCAATCCCTTTGCACTGAGGGACTCAAAGAAAATCCTGTCTGGAAACCAAATAATTCCAGAGAGTATTTATGTTCCATGAAGGATGAGCACCAGGGTGGTTTTTCACTTTTCTAACTGGACTGAGAGGGAAACCTTCTCATGGCAGAAACATATCGGTTTTGGTAAGTTCATCCATGATCAGGTCTTAAGGGTCCCACTTCATATTCTAAAAGGAAGTCATTTCTAAAATGAGGTCTAAGGCCTTATTATTAATAATAGATTAAGAAATAGCTTATCATATAAGAAATGAATAGCCAGTCCAGGTTTGATGCAGGATACAGGATGCTTGGGGCTGGTGCACTGGGATGACCCAGAGGGATGGGATGGGGAGGGAGGTGGGCTGGGGGTTCAGGATGGGGGACACGTGTACACCCGTGGCGGATTCATGTTGATGTATGGCAAAACCAATACAATATTGTAAAGTAATTAGCTTCCAATTAAAATAAATAAATTTAAATTAAAAAAAAATAAAACAACAACAACAAAAAATAAAAATTACCTAAAGTTTTGGGGAAAAAAAAGAAACAGCTTAAATTCTGTCTCCTGGTCCTGATCAAACTCAAACATCCATTTATTATTTTTCCTCAGTTTCAAAACCTAAAGGAATTGACTCCCTCACTTTCTCTTTTTTGAGAAGTTCAAGGTATGTCCTCTTTAGGGAATGCTGTTTGAAAAGTTACTGTCACTGGCATTCTCACTATGCACCCAGGAAGATGTGCAATCAAACGCTCTCTTAAAAGAAAATGACATATCTAAGTGAGTAAGTCTTTAGGGTTCCATTCGGGCTGAGAACAGGGAAATCAAACTATGATGAATTCCTAGGTTCACAGGAAATACTTTCATACACTGTCACATTGGACACTCACAACAGTCCTAGAAGGTAAGTCAAGCAGGTATGGGTACCTCAGTTTAAACAGAGGAAACTGAGGTGCAGTAAGATTGAGCTGATTCTCAGGGGCAGGGCACTCAATGCTGGAATCAGGAGTCAAACCCATTTCTCCTGTTGCATGCTGTGTATGTGTGTGTGTGTGTGTGTGTGTGTGTGTGTACCTCACACTAAGGCAAATCGACACTTAGCATCTTTCACCCACCTAGATTTCTACCTGAATGACATTACTTCCTCACTTATTTCTAAAATTCCTATTAACATTTCATTGTTTCAACTTATATACAACTGGCTCCAGCTAGTGTTTTTCCTTCAAAAATTAAAACCCTCTTATGAGAAGTCTGATTCTGGATAATTCTCGACCGTGCCTACTGAGTTTGTCACAGAGTTACAGATTACACCAAGACTTAGTGGGAGACATTTTCGTTTTCTCCAGCTATTGTCCACACAATTCATGGTCAATCCTCCCAGACTACAGTGAGATTTACAGTATCACTTCTGTCATAGGAATTCAACCCATCTCTCATTACTTTCTGAAGTTCTCTCCCTTTTTCTTCCTGGAGCTGCCTTAAAAGTTGTCTTTTACTACCCAGTGTGCACTTAATCAGTACTTTGGGACTAGCACTTGGATTCCTGTTTTCAGCGTTTGGTGCTGGTGTTGCTCAGTGTGTTTGACTCTGCAACCCCATGGACTGCAGCATGCCAGGATTCCCTGTCCTTCACTATCTCCTGGAGTTTGCTCAAACTCATGTCCATTGAGTCAGGGATGCTATCTAACCATCTCATCCTCTGCCACCCTCTTTTCCTTTTGCCTTCAATCTTTCCCAGCATCGGGGTCTTTTCTATTGAGTTGGTTCTTTGCATCGGGTGGCCAAAGTATTGGAGCTTCACCATCAGTCTTTCCATAGAAAATTCAGGGTTGATTTCCTTTAGGATTGACTGATTTGATCTCCTTGTAGTCCAAGTTACTCTCAAGAGTCTTCTCCAGCACCACAACTCGAAAGCATGAGTTCTTCAGCATTCAGCCTTCTTTATGGTCCAGCTCTCACATCTGTACATGACTACTGGATAAACCATAGCTTTGACTATATGAACCTTTGTTGGCAAAGTGATGTCTTTGCTTTCTAATTCACTGTCTAGGTTTGCCATAGCTTTTCTTCCAAGGAGAAAGTGTCTTTAAATTTCATGCCTAGTGATTTTGGAGTTTTCAGCTAGTTCTATTAAAACTGTACAGAAAAGCAGGAACAATGACACAGAAGGATCCTGGCAGAGTAAATAAATCAGTTAGGAGAGCCTTTCTAAATGACAGGAGTACAGCATGAAGGATGGGTAGACAGATACTCATAAGCGGAGAATGTAGGCCGGCACTCCCTCTGCAGCACTGGCTGACTGCCCATGAGAAAAACACATGGCCAGCACACTCTTCAATGCACACACACGTGCATACACACACTCATCATTTTAAATGGAAGAAGATTTTCCGAGATAAACAGCTCCATAGGAAATGACTGGTGTAGAGGCAGTGCTGAGTGAGGCATCCGGTATGCAATCTCTTCAATCAAATGGAGATTTGATAAGGTGATGTGGAGGAAGGCCGAGTGCTGCGGACTGAGAGGCAGTTTCCTTGGTCCGGGAGCCTCTTCATCTGGACCAGTCATTTAACTTCTGTGACACAGGCGATGAAGGTTTTCACGCTGGGCTTCATGGAGCACTCAGAGTTCCCAGGAGTCTAATGAGAGGAGGCCCAGCTGGCCTCAAGTAGACTCAGACTTCCAACTCCATTCAGAACAAGACCTGTTTCATACACTGATTTATTTTAAGATTTTGCTCAAATAAAGGGGTTTTTTAATGCAAAAAAATAAACATAACCATCTCTAGTGTTGAGCTTCCCACGTGGATCAGCAGTAAAGAATCCATCTGCCAATGAAAGAGACATGGGTTCAATTCCCTCGGTCAGGAAGATCCCTTGGAGAAGGAAATAGTAGCTCACTCTAGTATCCTTACTAGGAAATCCCCATGAACAGAGGACCCTCGTGGGTTACAGTCCATGGGGTCGCAAAAGAGTTGGACATGACTTAGTGACGAAACAGCAATAATCTCTAGGGTCTTTTCTAACTCTAAAATTTTATTCTCTTATTCCCTTGGAAGAGAAGTGAATGGCTCTATTCTCACCATCACAAACAATCATATCTGCCAACTTCTGATGGAATTACAGACTTAGCTACATTTAAGGATATGTGTTACAAACATGGTCAGACAAGGTCAGTGATGTCCAAGTCATCTGATGATCACTTTTCAACAAAAAGTTAGGAGTAAAAGAGTTTCTTGATAAGTTATATTGGTAGGAAAAATTAGGCAGGAGGAAGACTAATACTCAAGAGACAGAAAAAAAGAGTTTTTAACCCTCTACTTATACCAGACCCATTTCTGCCAACTCCTGTGTCTTATCAGAGGGAGGAAGGAAGAAAGAGAGAGAGAGAAAAAAAAAGAAATAGACAAAGGAGTTATTAATCTGATTGATTAGAGAATGAGCTATTCATTGGTCATATTTCCTACCAAGTGGGGCCACAATATTGAAAACTGTACAAACCCACATTCTTTCTTGTGGATCTGTATTCTGAAATTTGAAGAAAGCAGGAGTTACAGCTTAAGCCTTGAACTGAAGCTCTCATTGGACCACTAGGTCCTAAACCAGCAGTCTGACACGTCATTCACTGCCATTACATGTATGTACGTATGTATACTTGTATACATACATACATACTTGTAATGTATGTATGCATACTCTTGTACGCCAAGTGGTATAAGTTTAGCTGGACAAGGCTGAGACATTCCTGCACTCTTCGACTATAAAAAATTCTACCCTACTTGCCACTAAAAAAGTTGAGAAAAAATAAATATCCAAACACAACAAGAATACTCAGGTTAGATCAAAGCTAGTAATATAGTATTCACCCTTCACTCTGTAGTTGAATACTCATATATTGACAATATAGCTTCTGAAGGCTCATATTTCCCTTCTCTTCTAAGCTCAGCAGTATTCAAGACCAGCCCTAGGAATCTGGGTCAATACATCCTAAGTACAACTTCACCCGGGATGTGCAGCAAAGGAAACTCTTAGTCAGCAGACCCTAGAAATTGTTTAAGAGTAAATGTGCCTAAGGTACTTGGTAGTCCCCACAGGGCATAGTTCCCAGGTCACACGTGAGTGAGGTCAACCATGTCTGTGGTTTTCTGGGTTTTCTCCTCCCACAGATACATACAAGAATGTTTAAAAAAAAAAAAAAAAGACACATGGACCTTGTATTAATCAGGAACATGCCAAGACGCAATCAGATGGCACAGGGACTGGAATGAAAGGATTTCTTAGATGCTATGGATGGGTTTCAGGCAACCAGGAAAGTATGTCAATTCACCTAGAGCAAAGCAAGAGCAGTGGTTCTTGTCCTGGGACTGAAAGTACAGGGAAGAAGTGGTGTTACCGGAGACTTGGGAGTGCTAGCTTCCTGCAGAACAGCAAGAACTTGGACAAGAGTTATATTCCCAGAGGAGGGCAGCCTTTTCAGAAATGGGATCCAAATCAGGGAGTGAGGAAAAATATCCCAACCCTTAATCTCCATCATTCCTCTCATTTCCTGCCAGTGCCTCCCAATGGTTAAGCCACTATCAAACCACAAAAGTTAAATGGCAAGGGAGCCCAGGGAATGCAGGGCAAACCATCCATCTCTTGGGCACATAGATTAGTGCAGAGGATGTATGGTGAAATATTCAGCACAGACCATCAGTCTAGGAAAATACAGTCATATGTATGTGAGGTTTGTGAAGCCCTGAAACCTATTCATGGATCCTAGTTCAGAAACTGAGTGTTAATGACTTCCAAATTTACATCTACAGGGTATACATTTCTCTCTCCTTCAGGTACAGATTTTATACATACAGCTACTAACTAGATGCCTTCATTCAGATACCTAGATACTTTGTTCACTCACCTAGAGCCAGACATTCTGTAATGTGAACTTAAGTGGGCCTTACGAAGCATCACTACGAACAAAGTTAGTGAAGGTGATGAATTCCAGTTGAGCTATTTCAAATTCTAAAAGATGATGCTGTGGAAGTGCTGCACTCAATATGGCAGCAAATTTGGAAAACTCAGCAGTGGCCACAGGACTGGAAAAGGTCAGTTTTCATTCCAATCCGAAAGAAAGGCAATGCCAAAGAATGCTCAAACTACCACACAATTGCACTCATCTCACACGATAGCAAAGTAATGCTCAAAATTCTCCAAGCCAGGCTTCAACGATACATGAACTGTGAACTTCCAGATGTTCAAGCTGGATTTAGAAAAGGCAGAGGAACCAGAGATTAAATTGCCAACATCTGCTAGATCGTCACAAAAACAAGAGAGTTCCAGAAAAACATCTAGTTCTGCTTTATTGACTCTGTCAAAGCCTTGGACAGTGTGGATCACAATAAACTGTGGAAAACTCTTAGAGATGGAAATACCAGACCACCTGACCTGCCTCTTGGGAAATCTGTATGCAGGTCAGGAAGCAACAGTTAGAACTGGACATGGAACAACAGACTGTTTCCAAATAGGGAAAGGAGTATGTCAACGCTGTATATTGTCACCCTGCTTATTTAACTTATATGCAGAGTACATCATGAGAAACACAGGGCTGGAGGAAGCACAAGCTGGAATCAAGATTGCCGGGAGAAATAACAGTAACCTCAGATATGCAGATGACACCACGCTTATGGTAGAAAGTGAAGAAGAACTAAAGATCCTCTTGATGAAAGTGAAAGAAGAGAGTGAAAAAGTTGGCTTAAAGCTCAACATTCAGAAAATGAAGATCATGGCATCTGGTCCCATCATTTCATGGCAAATAGATGGGGAAACAGTGGCAGACTTCATTTTTTGGGCTCCAAAATGACTGAAGATGGTGACTGTAGCCATGAAATAAAAAGACACTTGTTCGTTGGAAGAAAAGTTATGACCAACCTAGACAGCATATTAAAAAGCAGAGACATTACTTTGCCAACAAAGGTCCGTCTAGTCAAGGCTGTGGTTTTTCCTGTGGTCATGTATGGATGTGAGAGTTGGACTGTGAAGAAGGCTGAGCGCCGAAGAATTGATGCTTTTGAACTGTGGTGTTGGAGAAGACTCTTGAGAGTCCTTTGGACTGTAAGAGGATCAAACCAGTCCATCCTAAAGGAGATCAGTCCTGAATATTCATTGGAAGGATTGATGCTGAAGCTGAAGCTCCAATAATTGGCCCACCTGATGCCATTCCCAGGAACAACTTCTCTGATCCTTACTCCATCTTGGAAAGTTCATTTGCCTCATTCTCTGCACTCTGTTATTTTGCTTTTCTGTTCTCTACTGTATCTGTTCTCTCTCTACCATTCTGTGCTGAGTTGACCTGGACCACCAGGGACCACTGCAGAGCTCACTTCCAGGAGGCACCCAAGAAGTGCATGAGGACTGAGTGAGTGAGTGTCCAGTCCCACAAACAAGAAATTTTAAAAAGATATCAAGATAGATAGGGTTTGTTATTTTTTTTTTTAAGTTTGATTAGATTTTTTTGTCAGGCTATAAACTGAGTCAGTGGTATTAGCCTTTCTTCTTTCCAAAGGATCAGATGAAGAAGAAAGACTGTTACTCTATGTACAGAAACCATGACCCACTCCTGGGTAAGTCTTCTAAGATTATACAGACACTTGAGAAAAGATAAATACAAGGAGAGGAACTCTCTGATGTGCTACCTGATGGCCTAAGTGGAAGATTGTGCTGAAAATACTACACAGTTCCTGAAAGGCATGAAAGGACTGTCACTCTCTCTTGGGGAAGGCTGTAGACCTTCCAGCACTAAGCAAGGTCCAGGGCCATGAGGTGAACAGCCTCATCACAAGAAGAGGCCCTGAAGAGGGAGAGAACAGGCCTGGAGTCACACACACCCTCAGTGCCCATATTCGGGGATGTCACACAGATCTGCCCATTATGGAAGGAAAGACGTTTGAGGGAGCATGGTGGTGGCTGGGGCTGCGGCAATCTACCAGCGAGAAGGTGCCCAAGTATTCGCTGATTTATCTTCACTGTAGGCAAGACTTCCTCCCAATACATAGTGTCCTGAATTGTTATAAATTGTAAAGGAAAGAGCACCCAGGTTTGTGTGGGGGGACTACAATGGGGGCATTTTAGACACAAGTGCAACTAGTGTATTTTCAAAATAATTTATCTACAGCTCTATCAAGGAGAAACTGCATTTCAGATTTGGTTGGCCTTAAAAGAGCAGTCAGACAAGAAGCCCCCTTGGAGAGAAACCTAAGGAATATAAAGCAAGTTTCAGGACTCAGCACTCTTAGATTTGCTCGAGCATATCAATGAGCTGAAACAGCAATCTCATAACGAGGATCCTGGGAATAAAAGGCGAGTTTAGATAAGAACTGCTTTGGATGAAGGGACAGTAAACTCACAGAAGTCAAGGTATAAAATTCGGAGTGTTCTCCAAAATTAGAGCACAGTCAACTAGCCTGAGCACAGTGAGGGAATTACGAGGAAATCATTACTCTTTTACCTCAGAAAGAGATATCATGACTCAACTGTTAACAACATACAGCAATGGCAAACTTCCGATAGACTGCATCCAAAGAGAAAGTCAAGCACTTACTGGAAATTGAGTCCCTGAGTGGTGTTCACAGTTACCTAAGATGGTTTCCTGTTTTCAAGAACCCTGTTGTCGGAATCCAGGGCAGAGATCTTAACAATACCGGAATAACTATAAATACTATAAATCAAAGAAGAAAACAGGCTTCCCAATAGAGACAAAGACAAAATGGTCTGTGCAGGGGCTGCAGGCAGCTGGAAAAATCAGGAAAGATCCCTGGAGAAAGAGACAGCTGAGATGGAGCTTGGCAGTGTAGGATTTCAGTGACCTGTATTATCAGATGAAGAGGCGATACAGGAACAATGAAAATGAGTTCCAACGAGGGTGTAGCCACCAAGCTACATGGCAAAAGCATTTCCGAGACCAAGAACAGAGAAAGGGCAAAACGTAAAGACCTGTGCTCTCTTGGGGAAGGGATAGAAGAGACCTCAGGATAATGCATGGGAAGGAAGGAGCAGGAGGGTAAACAGAACTGAAGGATGGAGCCTGCGAGAGCGTGAGGTCCCAGGCGGAACTGAGGCAGAGGGGCTGAAGGTGCCACGCTGCACTTTGTTCTAGCACTTACGTAAATGACATCTTAGTGCTGTGCTTAGCTGCTTAGTCGTGTCCAACTCTGCAACCCCATGGATTGTAGCCCACCAGGCTCCTCTGTCCATGGGGATTCTCCAGGCCAGAATACTGGAGTGCGTTGCCATGCCCTCCTCCACGGGCTCTTCCAAACCCAGGGATCAAACCCAGGTCTCCTGCATTACAGGAGGATTCCTTACCTTCTGAGCCACCCAGGAAGCCCTAGAACACTGAAGTGGGTAGCCTAACCCTTCTCCAGGGTATCATTCCAACTCAGGAATTGAACTGGAGTTTCCTGCATGACAGGCAGAATCTTCACCAGCTGAGCATCTTAGAGAACTATGTTATTCATACACAGTGACTACAAAGAATCTCCACTGACAATTGCATTAAATGCCAGAAAATAATAAGAACCAATTCTTTACTGGGCACCTGGCTTCATGCTCAGCACTTCATACTTAAAATACAATTTTGAATCATTTTTTTACACTCACAGTACCAGATACCCACACAGGACTTTAGAGCTAAGATTTTAAAAGTACAAGTACTTTCAAGACTGTAAACACCCAACTTGTAAACACACCAACCTTGAAATGAAGAAAGTGCCATCTGCTCAGCATCCCGCCCTGCCGCCTCTCTTCTGTGCCCCCAACTCTGTGGACAACATGGGATCTGACTGCTCCAACACGCCTTCATCCCCAGTTCTTACTCTCCCCTTCAGGGTTCTGTGCAATACACGAACTGCCACTCCACCCACCCTATGACTTCAGTACCTTATGGCTCATTCAGCACCGCCTCAGAAAACCTCCCTCCGGTCCACAAACTTCCTTTTTATCAGATGCTTTCTTCTGCCTCAGCTCTTGCCCAGTTACCTCCGGAATCTCAACTCACTTTTTCTATCTTTTGCTCTTCTTCTTTTCTGTTATTTGTTCTATTTTTAAGTCAAAAAGGAACTTAAGCACATTGACAAATGGAAGAGCATCTACCACTAATGCTATCTGGAAAAAAAAAAAAACAAACATATATATTAAGAGTGAAACTGCACAGTAAAATAAACCCTCCCTTTAAGTGGGAGAAGGCGATGGCACCCCACTCCAGTACTCTTGCCTGGAAAATCCCACGGACAGAGGAGCCTGGTAGGCTGTAGTCCATGGGGTCACTAAGAGTTGGACATGACTGAGCGACTTCACTTTCACTTTTCACTTTCATGCATTGGAGGAGGAAATGGCAACCCACTCCAGTGTTCTTGCCTGGAGAATGCCAGGGACGGTGGGGCCTGGTGGGCTGCCGTCTATGGGGTCGCACAGAGTCGGACACGACTGAAGCCACTTAGCAGTAGCAGCAGCAGCCCCTTTAAGTACATCTAGAATTCCTCTTTAAAACTGATATGAGCTTGTGTATATATCCCGATTTTCTAGTTATATAATTTGTGGCTCGGGCTTCAGGATTGAAATATAGTAATTCTTGGTCTTTTTTTTTTTTTCTATTTTAAGAAGTTAAATAGAATTTTCTGAAATTTCTCACCATAATTTAATATTTTTTCTATACTATAGGCAAAACAAATTTTATGAGCTAATCTAAGATCCTAATCCATTTAGAAAATTGATTGTTCATAAAAATGAATTCTGAACTATAAACTAATTTATAAATATACCTTTCTAATACAGTCTCTTTGTATGTTGGAAACTGTCTGCATATGAAGATAAAGCATATTACAATATTGTTATGCAAATTATGACATGGAATATTTAACTAAATATTAGCAATGCCTTTTCCAAGACTATTAATTATATTTTTTGTGCTAGATCAGTTATGCCATCAAATATTCTTATTCTATTCTTAAAATTTCTCATCAGTTTTATATGTGTTGAAATGTGTAAGAAAATTAACTCAAATATAAGATATAATACATATTGAGTTGAAGACCTTCCCAACGTTTAGTCTTGATATGCCTAATAGTATTCAAAAGAGTTGCATAAATTTTCCTGTTGTTCTTATGACTTGAAAATTACAATGAGCCAGGCAAGTAATCTCTATGGTAAATAATGAATAACCTACCTAATTTCAAAAAGGGATTCAAGTCAGCTTAATATAAAGCATATAATTAAGCAAGATACAATGAATTAAACACGAGCAAGAGAAAAAGGAAAGTGAGATGGAAAAAAATAGGTAGATTGATACACAGATACGTGCCATGAAATATCAGTACTATAAGGGGGCGTCCAGATCTGGTTCTTAGAGTTCTAGAAGCCAATCTAAAGAGACAAGAAAAAAAGATCAATTGCACAACTCACAGTTTTACAAAGGAAAAACCAACTTAGTGGTATTTCTCTTAAAGATGAGAACAGCTGGTATTGATGCTGAAATCCTAAAGAGATCCTCAGCATCTTCAATGATATCCTTAGAGTAATCTGAACGATGGGACCCATATTCTCCACATAAGTAGACGGAAGCACCCCAAGGCCTAGTTGGATAAAACCAGCTCCACTGGAGGCTATCCAAGTGTTGACCATGGAATGGGCTCCTCTGTGGACTGAGTTAGGAACAGCTTTAATAATCTATAATAATAAATGAACTATCTTTCAGTCAATCTTATATAAATATTTGTTTCTAGTCCATGTTTGAAACGTACCAAATTCACATGGCTGGATCCAACCACTTAGTTTGGCTGGGGAAATAAACTGCATACTTTAATAAACAGTGCCGCTCAGGGAAACAGTCTGCGTACGAAACTGCCATTGAACCATCTCTGCAGATTACTTCTTTCCACAATACAGAAGTGTGCTAGCACCCTAAAATGGATAATGACATTATAAATACTTACTAAAGTAACACATAATGCTATATAAATCCAGTGGCACTAGTGATCTGTTGGTTAAACAACAAGAAACAAATGCACGAAAACAAGGCACCAGAAAATTGAAACTCCTATGCTTGTTTTTCTCCTTTAATAAATAGAAAATCAGCGAAGTTAATACACAGCTTTTTAAAAAGAGTCATATTGGATCTATTTTCTTTAATAAGCTATCTACCCAAAAAAATAACATTATTGCCCAAATTGGTACTTTAATTTTCTTGAAACTAAATGAAGTTTATTCTTCTGAAGTCCCCAGACACATTTCAGAGTGTTACAGCTTTGATCCTCAAATTTATCTAACAGTGCTTTTTTAATGTCGTTTTGTGTTTCACTTTGCTACATAGAAGAGAAATATAATAAATTATGGTTTAATGTATTCTGTCACTGAAGAAAGGGACCTTCCTTTTAAAAGTCTAATTGTATTACCAGTGTGCTAAGTTGTCCTAAACTTAGCATTACTTCTTTCAGATATTTAATTTAAAAATATAATCTCTTGCAATGTATTATAAATCACTATAAATAAATATGTGATTAATATTTTAAGCAATGTCTTTTTGCTCTTGTTACATTTGCTAGAAATGTTTTCATAGGCAGGAGAGCATGTGGACTAAAGCTTTATCAGATCAAGATGGGTTACAGGGTGAAGGGGCACAGCAGGCTTGTGATTTATAGTTGAAATCAATCCATTATAATTTCTATTAAACACCTACTATGTGCCAAGCAAATTATGATTACCAGGGATATAAATAATAAATAGGAGATAAGGCTCATATTGTCACGAAGCTCACAGCCTAATGGAAAAGTCAACACATTTTTAAAAGCCATAGACTGTGGTGAAAGCAATGAAGACAATAAACAAAATCCATGAGAAGAATAACAAGGGTTGTCACTGAATAGGTGGTTAGCTGGGTAACTCTAAGGAAGGATAGACTTAAGATTCACTTGAAGGAGAAGGAGTCAAGTATACAAAGAGTAACCCAGGAAGAAAGATCAGAAAGTAGGAAGATCCTAAAGTAGGAAAAAGCTTGATACATCTCAGGAACTGAGAGAAACCAAGGCGGCTGGAATTCAGGGAAAAAATGGATAAACAGGAGATGAATGGAGTTTACCACCCGCTTTGGGCTGCATTCCCAAGCAAACCCGACTCCAGGAAGACCCGGGCCCGGCGCGCCGGGGGCCGCTACCGGCCTCACACCGTCCACAGGCTGCTGGCTCCCTCACCCTGGGATTCGGCAAGCGCTGCTGCCGGAGCGGGGGGCTGTAACACTCAGGGTTAGGGTGGACCCACCGCTGCCAAATCACACCGGGTAATGAAAGTTTCAGCAAGATCTTGATTTTATCCTAGAAAAAAGGAAAATCCCTAAAGGACTGTAGAAGAGCGGCAAGGATAAAGGTAATGCATTTAGAAGACAGAATGAATTAACAAAATTAAACTTCCCTTGACAATCCAAGATGATTATCAGTCTTGAGATCGATTTTTAAAGATAGTTCTTTATCAGTTAAACAGAATCAAGTAAACTGAGTATAACACATAACAAATGTTACATTTGGAATATGGACAATCTTAGTGGTATTTTCTGTTTGTTCACGTGTGAGGATCTCATTAATGGAATATGTATTTCCTCTTAACTTCATACATGCTGACCCAGACAGAAGTCTCCAAGATTCTTAGAATTACATTTCTCTCCAAAGAAAAAAAGACATAGAAAAGTACAAAGGATAATACAGTGAACACTTATGTTCTCAAACTATTAACAATTGTGATTTTTCAGATTTAGTTACTAGAACAATTATGTTAATATAACACATAAATGCATGTATGTGTGCTCAGTCACCTCAGTCAAGCCCGACTCTTTGGGACCTCATGGACTATAGCCTGCCAGGCTCGTCTGTTCATGGGATTCTCCAGGAAAGAATACTGGAGTGGGTTGCCATGCCCTCCTCCAGGGGATCTTCCCAACCCAGGGATCAAACCCACATCTCCTGTGTCTCCTGCACTGCAGGCAGATTCTTTCCCACTGAGCCAGGGAAGCCCTAATAGAACATACTTTGTATTAAACTTGACTCTCTCAAAAGCAACCTAAGTCATTTTCTCAAAAACTAAGTCTTATTTTCCTGGTAGGTCAGACTCTAAAATTCACTGATTTAACTTGACTTTGTCATCAAATTTCAATGTAACCACTGTTCATGAGGGGCCAAACTCGCAGGTTATTTTTATTAATACTTAGAACCAAAAAACACATGTATAAGGAGCTGTGAGGCACTTGCATCTGACTTAATCAGCATATACAGCAATCTCAAGTACATGAGGCAAGAAATGTTCCTGGTGGGGTGACCTCACCCCAAAGGCCTCTAGGGAGGAATGGTAAGGATGTTGCTGAGGTGACTTCATCAGAAATGACCCAAAGCTGGAGTGCTGGGAACATAGTTGAGGTGACCTCATCTGAAGTGGCCCAGGGATCTCGTGGTCAGAGCAGAGTGGTCTCCCTCACTCTGACGAAGTCTCCAGCACACATCACTCTGATTTCTCCACCTTTACTAATCCTGAAGGATGATCTCGGAGACAGAAACTGGAAGATGAATCCTGAGCTTGAGTCATCACCCATCAAAGTAGAACCTATGCCTTCATTGCTGAGTCACCATCAGCTGACACGAAAGAAGCCCAGCTCCTCTCAGGACACACGTCATGCCCTTGCTTCCTGTAAGGTCCCATAGTGTCATGAGACCTTACAACACGATTCTTTTATATACAAACAAATGAAACTCAGAAAACGTCTTCTATTGTGTCCCTGGCTCAACAAAAATGATGATCTCTTAAACTGATGTGGGTCCACCATCCCCTTGACATTCCCCACAAAAATCCACTTCATCTAAACACGTCTCGTGTGCAGGAGTTTGTGGATCTGAGAATGACAGATATCTTCTGATTCAAAGGCACAACCCAGTTTTTTTATAATGCTTGATATGGGGAGGAGTGTCCTTGGGGAACGTGTTTTAGAGCCCCAAAGTCTTTAGTTCAGGGGCTGATGTGTCATTTTCAGTTCACTGCACTGTGCGCAACTGTGACAACCGCTAGATAAAAAGAAACTCTCTACGCCCACTAGACATCAACGTCTATTCTCTGCATTTCCCAAAAGAGAGAAACTGGAATGTAAGCAGCCACTAACTGCAAGAGCCGCTAATTGACACACGCACAACTACTTTCATAATCTACTCACTATCTTCATCGTCCTTTCACCACAATTTATTTCTTGGTGGTTGAGGTTTGAGACCAAATTAGAAGTATACTGCTCTGGCTTCTCTTCTATGAAGTTAAAAAAAAAAAAAAAGGTTCAGCATAGGTGGCTATTTTTAGAGAAAATATTTGCATTTTAAGTAATACCAATAGAATGCCAACTGCATCATAATCTCTGCAAAGGTAGAGACGATGCCCATCCTATTTGCCAAGGGTACTCTATCGCTTCCACGTGGTAAGCACTCAATCAATGTTTGCTGAATTAATGCTGAGTGACATGAAGTGCAACGTGATAACTAGAAACATAGAAAATACATGTTGAATATGAATAGCTTACTACTGGTAGCTTACCTTTATAGAAATATTTTATTAAAAATAATTGATGTTGATTCCCACCTACCTCTTCATTCCCATTTTGTTCATCATCATTTTGTATCAGCAAGGAGCCAAATGAACACTGGTTTAGTTTCACATGTTTCCTGCTATAAAGTCACAGCTCCCAGTTGAAGTAAAAACGTATATATTTGGAAATGTTTTAGAGGATACACACACTTACCCTCCGCTCCTGACACACACACATTCATTAGTACCCAAGTCCTTAAATTGCCCAGGGCTGTCAAACGGGGTGCTATTCTCCACTGATTAATGCAAGATGCCACTGGGTTGTTTTTTAGGGTCTGGTTATCCCCCCTTTTAACTTAAAACCACTGTCTTATTAAAGAAACCATATAGTGATAAACTTCTTTAGAAAATATGACCAATACTAAACCTTATCAGATCAATCAAGATGCTGTAACGTAAGAGTTAATGTTTTCTCTTCTCAATATGACTTCATTTAAACAGAATTCTACTGATGTAATCTATTTAAACATCAGAAAAAAGCAATACATAAAAATAGAAGATATTTGAATTAAAAATGACTTTTTTGATATTGATTTATGCACCAACAAATCAAATTTTCTCTTTATAAATCACACATGTATGTATATGCATACATAGACCTATGCTTATACATTTACTGAATATATACCGAACATATTTTATGTACTTAGTCCTGGGTTTGGTGCGGGTAAGACAGTAATGATCAAAAGTAGACAGGATTCTCAAACTCCCAATTCAGTAGCTAAAACATAGCAAAATCAAACTCACTACCCACTTCAGTATTCTTGCCTGGAGAATCCCATATGGACAGAGGAGCATGGAGGGCTACAGTCCACGGGGTCGCAAAGAGTCAGACACGACTGAAGCGACTTAGCACACACACTGTGGCCAGAAGTGGAGATCTACTTGGAACGCTTAGAACATAATTAAAGGCATGCAGTTTTGCTGGGAGGGACAGAATGATCTGTTTCATTCAGGGGCAGGGACTCTCTGGCAAAGGAATGAAGTGTGATTTGGACGATGAGTAGGAAGTAAGTAGGCAGAGATGGGGAGGATTACAAAGTCCGGCTCTCAAGTTCAGGTGAACTAAACACACATGGATGCAACCCTGAAACAGGGGTGGAGCGGGGGATACACACAACTAGCTGCCCATTCTGTAGGCCTATCACTGTTGCTGTTGTTCAGTCACTCAGTCACATCTGACTCTTTGCAACCCCATGGACTGCAGCAGGCCAGGCTTCCCTGTCCCTCACCATCTCCCAGAGCTTGCTCAAACTCATGCCCATTGAGTCGATGATGCCATCCAACCATCTCACCCTTTCTCACCCCCTTCTCCTCCCGCCCTCCATCTTTCCCAGCATCATTGTCTTTTCCAATGAGGTGGCTCTTTGCATCAGGTGGCCAAACGTGTATCATTATGGGTCCTATTCTTCATCTTCCCCATCAGCCCTGCCTATAGCAGAAACTACGGGAAAGCACCCTTATAATGGTTTTTCCTTCTTTTCTTGTTCACTCTTCCTCCTCCTTCATTGCTAGTTCCTGACTCCACTTTCCAAATAAAAGTCCTACAAGAATCTTGTCTCATGTTATGCTTTTTGGAGAACTGCTGACTAAGACATTAAGCATGACTTGGGATGAGAGAAGACCAAAAATGAATAGGACTGTTTGGCATTTTATCTCTATCCATTCAGCAGGGCTTCATCCACTGAAGTGTCTTGGAAAGGACAGAAATAATTAGACTTGTTTGTCAACAACACCTTTCTGGATTCAGTTCAGAGAAGAGGTCAGATGAGGGAAAATGGGGATGAGGTTTAGAAGTTATTACCATTGTCCTGGTGAGCAAGGAGGAACTAGGGAGGAACCCCAACAACAGAAAGAAGCAGCTGAATTCCAGAACTATTTTGGCAACATAAGGAATAGCATTTAATGATAAAAGAATAGTATCAAGGGTGGCTCCTAGTCTTTTGGCACATTTAACTCAATGGCTATGGTACCATTCACTGAGTTAGGAAGCACTGAAGGTTTGGGATAGGATGGGGGAAGTATTAGGGATGCTTTAAACCAAGACTGAATCTGAGTTATCTTCAAGATATTAGGACTTCCCTGGGGGTCCAGTGGCTAAGACTCCATGCTCCCAATGCAGGGGGCCCAGGTTCAACTCAAGGTCAGGGAACTAGATCTCACATGCTGTCACTAAGAGTTTGTATGCTGCAACCAATAAAAGATCCCACGTGCTACAAATAAGACCCAGTGTGGCAAAATAAATAAATATTTATTTAAAAGATATCTTAGAACTGGAAGATATATGCATGTGTGCCTAGTCGCTCAGTCGTGTCCAGTTCCTTGCAATCCCACGGACTGTAGCTCCTCTGTCCATGGGATTTTCCAGGCAAGGATACTGGAGTGGGTTGCCATTTTCTTCTCCACAGGATCTTTCTGACCCAGGAGTCAAACTTGCATCTCCTATGTTTCCTGAATTTCAGGCAGATTCTTTTACCCACTAAGTCATTGAGAAAGCCATATATATATATAAATTCTGTAATCTAGAGGAGAAGTTTAAGCATTTCTGATTTCATCTTTATTTTTTATTTCCATGGCAATGAGATCCATGAACATGTATAACACTAACTAGAAGCCACATTAAAAAGAAATAAAAAGAGGGTGCAGTATCAGGTCTTGAACATTTCCAATTGAATCTCTAAAAGTTGGATTGGCAAAGGAGATTATATATAGGGTGGGCCAAAGGAATGGGATGAAAATCAAGGAACTGTTTCATCTCAGAAGTCAGAGAAAGAGGTTATTTCAGAAGGATAGTAGAGGCCTACAGCACTCCCACCAGTGCACAGGTAAGAGACAGGTCAGTAAGATCACTATGATAATAATAGATTATGCTGCTGCTGCTGCTGCTGCTGATGCTAAGTCACTTCAGTCGTGTCTGACTCTGTGTGATCCCACAGACGGCACCCACCAGGCTCCCCCGTCCCTGGGATTCTCCAGGCAAGAACACTGGAGTGGGTTGCCAGTTCCTTCTCCAATGCATGAAAGTGAAAAGTGAAAGTGAAGTCACTCAGTCGTGTCCGACTCTTAGCGACCCCATGGACTGCAGCCTACCAGGCTCCTCCGCCCATGGGATTTTCCAGGCAAAGCTACCAGCCCCAATTCTTTACCTGTTCATGCATCCACATTCTTTATAAAGTGACTTTATAGTTTCACCCACTAAAAGAGGTGGAGTATATTTTCCTATTTGGCCAATTCCTATTTGGCCTATTTTCCTATTCCTCCTTTATTTGGCCAAGTTAACAGGCTCTGGTTTAAAGAAAAAGGTAGAATTGAAGGCATGCAGCTTCTAAGCATTTCGACCTGCCTTCCTGCACTTCTGCAATTCTCATGAAAAGGACTTGCTTGGTCTAGCTAGTGAGTCCCAGGAGAAAGAATACTACCTAATGAGCCTGAATCTGTACCTGGTTTTGAACTTATTTAGAAACAGGAGTGAAGATTACAGAAGCCTTTAAACCTAATCCAGCTTTAGGTTTACATCCACTCACTCACCTAGCTGGCTCTCAAATTTTCTCTCTACTCTTCATCCTCCTGTCTCACCTTCCCTACTCACAACTCTGACTCCTTCTCTTCAGCCTCTCTATGGACGCTTTGACCTTATCACACAACTCCCAAGTCCCCAGCCCTTGACCCAAACACTGATATAGAAGAATGAGCTCCAGTCTTCCTAACTTGGATCTTGAAAAGCATCTTACCCACATGTACATTGCTGGCTATTGATACTGTTTGGACTGGGTGGCAGCACTGGGCACAGGAAAGGTTAAGTCAGCTTCTGTGGGTTACTCTTGACACAGACTCAACATTTGTAGCATTTATTTTGCTATTGAAAAATACTTTCTAAATTCCAAACAACCAACTCAGAAATGAGATTTTTGGAGTAGAATGGTTTGTAAAATGAGGGACTAACTGCAATTACAATGAAACAATGTAGATGAGATGAAAATTCAATTGAATGAACCAAAAAGCAGAAAGATAAAGGCTATTCCACAGAAGCCAAGTAACTCTTCTGAAAAGATATCATTAGCCAGTAAACGAGACCCTTTCTAAAACCTACATTAACTCTCAGAACACAAGGGTAGATAGCAGTCCACTGATGATGTCTTAACGGTTTGAAAAGTGTTCTCAAAAGGCTCAAGTTTTGGCAGTGGAAAATCTGGTTTGTTATTTTACATGAAACCATGGGAGATACAGTTACCTAATCAAAAAGCTATGCATGAGGCAGAATGAAATATTATATGAGATAATACAGTTTCCATCATATCCTTACCAGTCATAGACTGTACACACAGACATCCACACACATAGATACGTGCACGCACCTTTCCAGTACAAACATCGTGTTCTACAAAGCGTAATTTCTTCAACTTCAACTCAAACAGGATATTGTAAGATTCACTGATTAACTCCCTTTGAGGTCAAACTACATATCTGGCCAGAAAAAAAAATCCCTTAACTAAAAAATGCTATTTTCTTTGACTAAAAAACACAATTAAATTCTATTTCATTTTAATTCTTACATTATCAGTTACCCTGAAATAAAACATATGATTCTGCAAACATGGATGGTCACAGAGAAAGATACCACAGGAGTTCCTTGCTCACACTGTAGAGATAAATTTCTGGAAGTGAATACTTGGAAGCAGCTGGGAGGCCTGAATGGTTATTTCAGTTGACTGAGTTTATGGTGAAGAGGACAGAGTCATTGCTTCCATTCCCAGGGGAGTCAGTTAACTTTGCTATGCTCCATGGAGATAAATATCATCTTCCCAATATGACAGGAGTAGCCATGATGCTGTAATTCTAGAGCTGGAAGGGACTTCAGAGATCATCTGGCCAGTGCATCTTCAAACTGATCTTTTATAGCCCCAGAAATAAATACACAATTCCCCAAGAAACCAGGTGAGACTGCTCCCATGTTCCTTATAGTTTCAATAAATTCTCTAGTAGTAAGTGTTCATGAGAACCAAATGGTCTCTGGTTTCCTTTTTTGCAAAGTTCTGATTTCAACCACTTGATTCAAAGGTACCAATGAGGTACGACATCTCAGGTAACCCCCACCCCCACCACAGATTTACAGAAACACAGAAGCTTTTTAGCAATAAGCATGCTATATTTTTCAAAGGCAAAAAGGTTTTACTAAAATATTGGTAATCTGTATTTAATTAGATGTATTTTGGAGGATACAGATAAAAAATGGGGCTGAAAAGTCCAAGTCAAGGTACCTTGCTTTTGGTCATCTCAGGACACCCCAAAAGTCCCTGACACAATTTCTAGCACAGCCTCCTAAAAGTCAAAGGCTAAAAATGATTTAAGAGAAGTTAACATAGGATAGCTAAATGCTACCCCCTACCATTGCCAGAGGAACAGTCATGTCTAAAATGTACCCCAAAGCCTGAGAACCAATGCCTTTGAACTGTGGTGTTGGAGAAGACTCTAGAGTTCCTTGGACTGCAAGGAGATTCAGCCAGTCGGGCCTGAATATTCATTGGAAGGACTGATGTTGAAGCTGAAGCTCCAATACTTTGGCCACCTGACATGAAGAACTGACTCATTGGAAAAGACCCTGATGCTGGGAGAGAGTGAAGGCAGGAGGAGAAGGCGACGACAGAGGATAAGATTCATGGATGGCATCACCGACTCAACGAACATCATCACCGACTTGATGAACATAAGTTTGACCAAGCTCCAGAAGTTGGTGATGGGCAGGGAAGCCTGGAGTCCTGCAGTCCATGGGGTCGCAAAGAGTTGGACATGACTGAGCAACTGACCTGAACTGAAAGCCTGAGAAAGCAAATGTATTATGTGTGTCCAAAAGTGTTAGTTGCTCAGTTGTGTCCAACTATTTGCATTCCTATGGACTGTAGCTCGCCAGGCTCTTCTGTCCATAAAATTCTCCAGGCTAGAATACTGGAGTGGGTAGCCATTCCCTTCTCCAGGGGAACTTTTCAACCCAGGGATCAAACATGCATTGCAGGCAGATTCTTTACCATCTGAGCCAGCAGCGAAGCTCCTGGTGCACTATATTGGATACCTATTTCTGAGAAACAAATCATCTCCATACTTCATGGTATAAAACACATGCGCGCGTGGGCGCACGCACACACACACACACACACAAATTATTACGTCTTATGGTCCTGTTGATTAGGTGAGTGGTTCTTCCAGTCTGGACCCATTTAGCTGGGACTTGGTGATCTAAGATGACATCTTTCCCATTCTAGAGGCTTCTCAGGATCTCTCATTCTCCAGGAGGCTACCCCAGGCCTCTTCATACTGTGAACTAAAAGTTTCTATCCAGAGAAAGAGCAAGTTCAATGGCAAAGCAATTTTTAAGATTCTGTTTGAGCCACTTTTGATCATGTCTGATTGGCCAAAGTTAGTTACATGGTCAAATTAATAGTCAGCATGGAACGGGCCTGCTCAGTGCGTGAAAATAGAAAGAAGAACTGTGGATGGTTATTCTGCAACAATCTACTACATTTTAAGGTTTCCAATTGAAGTTCATTCAACACAAAAGTAAACAGGCTTTTATCTGAAAATATAACTTCTATGATTTTACTAATCTAACTTTTATTCAGTGGATCAAAAACCATCCTCTGCCCATGTACCTTTTCATACACATACGCCTCAGTTTATATCTTAAATATACCTGCATTAGTTTATTATGGCTACTGAAATGAATTTCCATAAGCTAAGTCACTGAAAACAACACAGTTTTATTTATTCTCTGATAGTTCTGGAGGTCAGAAGTCTAATCAGTTTCACTGGGCTAAAGTCAGGTGTTGGCAGGGTGGTTCTTCCTAGAGACCTTGAAGAAAGGACTAATGCCCAAGCCTTCTCTGTCTTCTGGAGTTCACCCATATCCCCGGACTTGTTGCCTCCTTCCTTCATCTTCAAAACCAGCAATGTTGCACCTTTCTATGCTTTTCTTCCAAAATCACCTCCCCTTCTGACTATAGATGGGAAAGCTTTGGAGTCCACCCAAATAAACCAGAATTAATTACTCCACCTTAATCATATCTGCAAATCCCTTCATCATATAAAGCAATATTCGCAGGTTCTAGAAATCAGAGTACAGATACCTTGGTGGTGGTTTGGTCGCTAAGTCGTGTCCGACTCTTGCAACCCCATGGACTGTAGCCCGCCAGGCTCCTCTGTCCTTGGGATTTTCCAGGCAAGAATACTGGAGTGGGTTGTCATTTCCTTCTCCAGGGGATCTTCCCAACCTAGGAATCAAACCCAGGTTTTCTGCATTGCAGGCAGATTCTTTACCAACTGAGCTATGAGGGAAGCCCACAGACATCTTAGAAGGGTCATTATTCTGACTACCACAATATGTTACTTGAAAAATTATCTAAGATTTCTGAATGTCAGATCTTATTGAACTGCACTGAGAAAATTAGCTATGTTAAAAATAATTGGGGTTTTATGATGGGCTTTCTTAATGCAAGTCAAACTTTTAAAATAAAGCTTCCATTACTTTAGAACTTTAAGGTACAATTTAAACATTTTAGAACTATTTTCAATACTTTGCCTAGAATTAGTGTCCAGAACTAAGTACTTTAGCATATGAAACCAATATATCTAGCCAGTGGTTCAGATTTCAACCATGATTTTAACCTTTCTAAAAAATAAAAGTGGAATTTTAATACAACTGCACTGAGTGGAATATACCTCAAAGTGAAATAACCACACTTTATATCAAACATTATTCTCTCTGTCTCAAAACTGTTAATAATAAAAGCTACATCTGACCCTGTTTGTATTTCTAGAGTTTTACTAGATACCTCTCTTCTATCTCACCAAAAACAACCTTGGATAAATGGCTGTATGTGACCATGACTTTATATTTTTGCTGTTTTCAAAGTTACTAAAACTTCTGTCAGCAACCAGCTTTATTTTTCAGATTTTTCTCCTTATTTCTCAAACAACTGAAATGGTTTCTCAAGGGATTCACACTCTGTTTACAAGCAACTAGAAATGACCGAGCTTCAACCTTCGTTCAAAATTGCCTCTGATAAAAATCTACTGAAAAGCTGTTTTGTAAAAGGACCTAATAAATAATTTATTTAAATCAATGTGAACAAAACTTTAGCAAGGCTTTGGAGCAGAGACTTATGGTGGATTAATGGCACTTTTATGCCTATGTTTCCAAACACTTTTGTTATATTCTTGAGTTCCTATCATTTTTCTCTCTTTACGACAGTAAAAGCGTACAATACGTTGAACTTCTGTGAAAGCAGATGAAGATGTGGGCAATGACAGATTAGTAATAACTCTTGAAAGTGCTTAATGCATTTTTCTTGTCTAAAAATTGTTTTCAAATAATTGCTTTATTTTTCTTGATTTTTTTATTCAATGGCTCATTTTTTAAAAACTAGGCATGAATTTATGACCCCTTGTCACTAAACTCAAATTCTGCATTCTTGCAAAGAAAATGCTGCTTTGTCAGGTAATGCCCTTATAAGTGCCATATACACTCTTAGACTAATAGATAATTTTTAAAATGATGGATAATTTTTAAAGGCTTATTTTAGGTAATTTGGATCATTCCTACATTCCATCATTAGAGGAACTGTCTTTTTTTTTTTTCTTATGTTCCAGTATTATGTATGGTAGAATAAAATCAGCAAATAGGTATACTCATGATTTACATGGTAACACCCCATGACACTATTTTAAAGGATAACCAATGAGGTAATAATAAGCTAAATATTTTCTCTGAGATCTCATGACTTGGTACCATTAAAAATATTATTGCTTATGAGGTAAAACCAATTATTAAAAACATATAGATGGTTATACACAATACATTGTCTCAAATAAAGATGGTTATACACAATGCATTTTCTAAAATAAAACTGAATGCCTAAAACAAATTGTACATGTATTACAATAATTTTACACACGCTATGTATGTGTGAATTTTGACACAAACAATTCAGAATCTAAACTTCTCCTTACTTGTAAATTAATAGAAGTTAGATTTCAGCTTGTTAATGATGACAATATAACCATGATCAGAAATGAACACTGTCTCCTTGGTGGTAAAACTTAGAAATGAATAAGTGAGATTAATTATTTTTGAATGATTTGCTATTTTTTTCTCTCGCTGAAATCCAATATATTATTAAGATGCCTAGACATTCCTGATAATAGACCAAGGTGAGCTTTGTGTCAGCGCACATAAAGGAGCTAAAGCAGAGCTCACAATAGCACACACACACCAGTATGCTAATCTGAACAAAGAAGTGGGACCCACAAAGGGCCAAGATGGCAGAAAAATCTCAAAAGAGTGCCGCACATCAGTCACAAGATTTTCTATGAGCTCATTAATATTTACCAAAGCCAAGAGAGCTCTTGTTTCTTTCATTTAGCCACAAATACCTCCTCAAAATTATTTCTATATTGAGACAGCATTAGAAAAATAAACTATGCATATAAAAGAAGCCTCACATGAAAGACAAGCAGCTTTGAAGATAAGGCTGCTTTGAGGGTGAGCATCTGCACCCAGAAGACCATTTACACAAATTAACATATTTTATCTACTGTAAAACACACACACACACACACAAATAATTCACATGTGCAAGATTATTTAAATTACTATCAGGGAATGCTTGAGCATTATTAGTATATCCCACGAAAACATAAGTTCTGAAAAACAAGGCAAAGATTTGCCACTTAAAAAGAAAACCAGTGGCAGAGATGTTTTCCCATTGCAAGCAGTGCTTCTCCGAATCATTCAGCAGGGCGATCAGGAAATAAGTGTTAGATCAAAAAGACCTGGGCTTGCATCCAACCCTAGCTGCGCACTATTGGGTAAGTTACTCAATCTCTCTGAGCCTCAGATTGTCCATATGTAAAATGATTATTAATACCTACCTTGTGTGGTTTTGAGAAATTAAAAAGACAATGGTCACCAAAACCTTAATATATAGCATAGCCCATTCAAAGCCTTCAATAAATATTTTTGTTTTTCTGTAATTATTTATTGGAAGAACTTTAGAGATAATAAAATTTCATATATTATACAACTATCGTAAGAGTAATACAATCACCAGTTGGTGAATATCCATCTAGTTCCTTCTCTGCATGTGTGAATAAGCTTGTACGCATGCTTTCCAACTCTGTATTTTATGGCTATGGAATCCTACCTTGAATTATCTCACTTGTTCCTTCTGTTCCCCCGTGAACAACGTACTGTGAATACATTTCCATATCTTTAGCTATTATTTTTCAGCACCATTTTAATTGCTGATGGTATTTCATTGTGTGACTGTATCACAGTGTTCGAGATACTTCCAATAATTAATCAGTGTAAACAATAGTTCAATGCGTGTATCTGGCAGTAAATATTTGTATACACCCTAAATTATCATTGAACCTAAATACCATTATGATAAACATCCCACAAACAGAAGCATGTATATATTATTTCCTTCAACTTGAAAACATGCATTTCTACACATCTCACTTTTTTCTAGTTTTTTTTTAATATTTATTTTTTGAGTAGATAATATATTTGTCTTATAAGTTATTTTTATATCACTATAATAAAAATAAAAAGTAAACAGTAAAAAGTTCTTCCCATGGCTTTTTCTTATTTACCTCATCTATTCTGCAGATAATGTATACAGTCTTTTAGATTTTATCCATGGATAGAAAAGTAAAGATGAACATATGTGTTTTATCTTTTTTTTTTTTCATAATGGGTAGCAAATAATACATACTATGGTATATCTTGCTTTTTCTACGTAATATTACAATTTATAGTTAATTCTATATCATTACTTAAGAGATAGCTACATACTATTCCATTGCATGCTTATACCACAATTTACTTAACCAAACCGCTACTGATTGATATTTGGCTTTACGCCAATGTTCTGCTCCTGCTAAAATGTTATTACAGTGATTAAAATTCAAAATACATTATTTCACATATATGTAAACATATTTTTGGTTCAGACTGACACTCAAAATATACAATGACTTGTGGGCTACACTAGTGTTTATCGTCTGATTATCAAGTCAGTTAAATTTCCAGAAGTAGAATTGCTCACCTCAGTTCCATATGCCTTTTAAAAGAAAGAAAAAAGAGGACGTAACTGCATTTCTGCCACAAAGTGCCCTTTTGTACTCATTGGGTTTCTTCCCTAAATTCAACCCCTGCGGCTCACGTCTGATCCTGGCTGCTTTTTGACAGCCCTTCTACATGGTATGGAGTTAGTGGATTTTACCCATCTCATAATTTCACTAATATATCTACTGCATCATTCTTTCATAGAAGTGCATATTATGATTTAAAGAGCTTATAAATTTTATAGGTAAAAACGTTATCTCTGCTTGTGATTTCATTTGCATATTTTAATAGTGAAGTAGATATTTTAACATATTTATTTACTATTTTTACTTCATATTCAACAAAACAGCTATTTTTATTGAAGTTTTAGTGTTTTTCCTTTTGTTTCTAACAGTATGCTCTATAGTAAACTTATGATTCTTTTAGTATTTCCTTACATCCATTCAATTTTTACTTGGAGGTGGTTTGAAAATATTTTTATCCAAAGTAACTCCATTTTTTCAGAAATATCAGACTCAAGAAAACAAGATGTAGATTAATTTATTCACTTACTCATTCAATCAAAGTGTATTCAATCTTCCACATACCAACTATTTTTCTTGGTACTGATGACACAGTGGGGAATAAGGTCAGTCTTCTTGCCACTTACATTTCAATGAGGAAAAAATAAAGGAGAAAAAGGACTAGAGAATGATGAGTGAAATGGATTTTGTTTTGTTTTTAGATCAGGTAGGAGGAATCAAAGTTGCCCATTTTTAACAGGATTGATTATACCACTTTGAAGCCTAAGGGACAAATTACAAACAGCCTTTTTCTCTGACCAAAATTATTCTTACAATCAGAAAGGAGTGCTTTAGCACCCTATAATTAATATTTAGATGTATTCCAACTTGGTTAATTTTTTTTAAATTATTCTGCCTTAATTCTATTTTATCTTTTATAAGTGGTTTCATTAAAAAAAACTTTCAGAAAACTGACTTCTAAAATACTCTGTTAAATACCAAAAACAACCATATTTATCACTAAATTTCAACCTTGATTCAAGAGATGGGAGAATACCACTTGACAAGGACAAAAATAAATACAGAAGTGTGGTGAGAAAAATCACAGTAGTTTGCAAGTAACTGAAAAACGCATACAGGGATGATCAGAACTGGAGGTAAACTGTCCACAGACGCTTACGGAGACAGTACAACAAACAGCTAACTCCTCACACGCATCGCTGTTCAGATGCTTACGGAGACAGTACAACAAACAGCTAACGCCTCACACGCATCGCTGTTCTGTTAACATTGTGCAGAGGCCAGGAGCTCTCCGCTTCTCCCAAGAGTTGCTTGCTTTTGTTTTTGTTTTGTTTTGTTTTTCCCAGATACAGAAAGCTGTAATAGTAAAACAGTGATGCGGATTCTGCTGTATGAGTTTCCCAGTATCTTCTAATCAGCAATGAAGCCAAAGTACTATCTGTTTGGTCTCATTTTCTATTGCAGGGACAAAACAATGTCTTTGTGAAGAGCTTTGGTTTTGGAAATAGACCAACTGGAATCAAATCCCGTACTTACTAACCACTTATTAAGCATGTGACCTCACGCAAGTCACCTAACATTCTACACCTCGGTGAAGAGCACTCATTTCATATAGCTTTTATGGTAATTAAATGAGCAAATTCATCCCAAACACTTAGAACAGTACCTCGTGCTTAGTGAGTGCTCTATTACTGTGGGTCCCACTAATATTTAACCAGCTCGCTGTTGTTCAGGTGTGTTTCATACAGAAAGCACAAAGCATGGCGGGTCTGGGTACCACCTGGGAACGTTGTGTGACCATCACTGCTATCTAGTTCCACAACATTTTCTTCACCCCAAAAGGACATCCTTTCCCCATTAAGCAGCCATTTCTCATTCTCCCCTTTTCCCCAGACCCCAATAGCCACTAATTTGCTTTCTGTTTCTATTGATTTTCTTATTCTGGATATATTTCTTATCTACTATATACTTCAAATGGAGCATATCATAGGAAGCTTTTTGTCTCTGGCTTCTTTCATTTAGTGTATGCTTGCAAAGATCATCTTGTAGCAGGTATCAGTACTTCATTCCTTTTTATGATGGAATATTATTTCATTATATAGGTACACAGCATTCTGTTTATCCATTCATCAGTTGATGGAAATTTGAGTTATTTCCACATTTTGGTGATTGTGAATAATGTTGTTATGAACATCTGTGCAAGTTTCTGTCTGAACATCTGTCTTCAGTTCTTTGGGGTATATGCCTGGGAGTGGAAATGCTGAGTCATATGGTAATTCTATATTTAACTTATTGGGGAACCACAAAACCATTTTATATGGTGGTTAGAACTCTACATTTTCACCAACTATATACGAGGGTTCTGATTTCTCTACTTCCTTCTTAACACTGTTATTTTCCCTTTTTAAAATTTATAATAGCCATCCTTACACGTGTGTAGAGATATATCATTGTGGTTTTCATTTGCATTTCTCTAGTGACTAATCATGTTGATTATCTTTTCATGTACCTATTTGCACATCTTCCTCAAAGAAATGTCTATTCAAGCCCTTTACTCAATTTTTAAGTGCTGTTTAATTGTTTCTCTTTTACTTGTTGAGTAGTAAGAGCACTTTATGTATCCTGGATAGTACACTCTTTCAGATCAAGGACCTAAAAGTATTTCCTCCCATTTCTTGGACTGCCTTTTCACTCTTGACAGTGTTCTTTGAGACACAAAACCTTTTCATTTTGATGATGTCCAAATTATCTGTTGTTGTTTATTTCTATGATTGCCTGTGATTTTTGTATCATATCTAAGAACCCATTGCAAAATCCAAAGTCATAAAAGAGTCACCCTTGTGTGTATGTATAAGTTTTTTAGCTTTGGATTTTATTTTTATGACCTAGTTTGAGATACTCTTTGTGAGAAAAGATCTAACATCACCCTTTACATGAGGATATCCAATTGTGCCAGTATCCTTGTGGAAGAGACTATTCTTTTTTTTCCTATTCAACAGTCTTGGCACTGGCCATTGTAGAACAAGGGACAATGGAATCCCTGTCGAAAATCAACTGATCATATATGCATGGGCTTATATTTGGACTCTCAGTTTCATTCCATTGATTTGTATGTCCATCCTTATGTCAGTTCATCCCTGTTTTGACTATTTCAGCTTTGTAGTAAGTTTAGAAATTAGGAAATGTGAACCATCCAACTTTGGTCTTCTTTTCTAAGATTGTTTTGTCTATCTAGAGTCAAACCACTTCATTTTTTTAAAAGTTATAATTGACAAAAAATAGAGTTGGACTATAGGTGAAGAGACATAACAAGATCCCATAGCTAGTACCTTAGTGTGAATTTTAATATAAAATATTTAGCAGTCTCAACTAGGAAAAAAATTTTAATCTGTTTTCAGAGTTTGCAACAATTTTTAAGATGTGCCTGAATAGGAGAAATTGGAAAACAAGGCAGTTTAAGGATATTAATATCAATAATAATTATTATTCAAAATTAGTAATATTATATATTTTTCTGAAAGCACTTTCCCACACACATTACTTGACTGTTGTTGGTGTTCAGTCACTAAGCTTGTCTGACTCTTTACAATCCCATGGACTGCAGCACACCAGGCTTCCCTCTCTTTAACTGTCTCCCAGAGTTTTGCTTAAACTGAGCTCAAATTCCCAGAGTTTTGCTCAAATGTCCATTGAGTCAGTGATGTCATTCAACTATCTCATCCTCTGTCTCCCTCTTCTCCTCCTGCCTTTCTGGCATCAGTTCTTCTCATCAGATGGCCAAAGAACTGGAGCTTCAGCCAACAGTCCTTCCAATGACTATGCAGGGTTGATCACCTTTAGGATTGACTGGTTTGTTTGCCTTGCTGTCCAAGGAACTCTCAAGAGTCTTCTTCAGCACCATAGCTGGAAGTCACTAATTGTTTGGCACTCAGCCTTCTTTATGGTCCAACTCTCACATCCATACATGACTACTGGAAAAACCATAGCTTTGACTATATGAATGTCTCTAATGTCTCTAAAGCAAAGTAATGTCTCTATTTTTTAATACACTGTCTAGGTTGGTCATAGCTTTTCTTCCAGGGAGCAAGCGTCTTAATTTCATGACTGCAGTCACCATCTGCAGTGATTCTGGAGCCCAGGAAAATAAAAACTGCCACTGTTTCCACTTTTTCCCCATCTATTAGCCATGAAGCAATGATGCAATGATCTTTTTTTTTTGAATGTTGAGTATGTAAGCCAGCTCTTTCACTCTCCTCTTTCACCTTCATCAAGAGGCTCTTTAGTTCCTCTTAGTTTTGTCCATTAGAGTGGTATCATCTGCATACCTGATGTTGATATTTCTTCTAGCACTCTTGATTCCAGCTTGATATTTGATATTTTCTCACAAAAGTTCTATGAAGCAGTCAGGACAAGCATGATTATCCTCAATATATAAATGAGGAAACTAAAGCCCTGAGAAGTTAAGCAATGAGGTCAAGGTTGCACAGCAAATAAATGTTAGAGTCAAAATACAATGCTATGTCTTCTGATTCCCAGACCAGTTATTTCAGCCTGACAGATCAACATCAGCCTTGGATAAATTGGGTCTTATTGATAATTTTATTTCAATTTGGATGAAAAAAAAATCTATGTTATTACTGAGAAATTTTATAATTGTTTCTGCAAATCATTTACACATTCCAAGTTCTCAGAGAAAGATAAGTAAAATGGAGATATAAAATAAGGATTTCAGCTGTCTTGAGAGTTGCCTGTGTGTACATATAACTTCTTTGGGTTGATTCCCTTTATACCTTAAGCTATGATTCTTCTCCACATACTGTTATGTCCCAATTTCTTATTCTTCTCCCCTGCACAAAGTTTTTTTTCTGACATTTAAATTATTTTTAACTACCGAATATATATTTTCTTAAACAACTAAAGTTAAGCAACACAGATTTGTTTGCATAATCTGTGATGAAAAACCCATGCACTTCAAAGGGCTGCCCGAGAGAAATGGTATGAACCACCTCTTAAGTATTCACCTGCTGCTAAGTTGCTTCAGTCGTGTCCGACTCTGTGCGACCCCATAGACGGCAGCCCACCAGGCTCCCCCGTCCCTGGGATTCTCCAGGCAAGAACACTGGAGTGGGTTGCCATTTCCTCCTCCAATGCATGAAAGTGAAAAGTGAAAGTGAAGTCGCTCAGTCAAGTCCAACTCTTAGCAACCCCCTGGACTGCAGCTTGACAGGTTCCTCCGTCCATGGGATTTTCCAGGCAAGAGTACTGGAGTGGGGTGCCATTGCCTTCTCTGGGAACTATTCATCTACTAGCCTCACAAAAAGGAATATTAGAAAGTATAAAAAGATACACTCTGAAGAAGTATTATGCTTACTGCCCTTTGGAGAACTCATTTAAAGCCAAAGAAAGAAAAACACTGGTGGATTTTTTAAGTCAATAGGATGTATCTAAAACTCCAAAGTCCAGTGCAAGAAGAACCACTCAGACCATGTTCTTTCAAAGCAGTGAGTTAAGTGGTCTTGTTATCAATATGCAGCTGGGAAAAAAAATGTGCTAACTTCTATAAGAAAGTAAACTTAACATTTTCCCCGAAAGTTTGAGCCACTGTGGTATAATCTGAACTGAAATCCAATTTCAATTATTCTCAAGTGCAGCTATGCTGTTTCTTTTATTCTGCTGTTTGTGAAACAGCAATCTCAGTAATTGAATATTAATTTTCACCAAGAAAGCATTCCAAACTCTTCTTCAAAGAGGGAGTTAAGCTTATTAATTCATTCCTTAACAAGAGGAGAAAGTGCATGACTTGCTGTATAAGGAATAAGAACTCCTAGGGGCCAAGAAGATTTAATCAAGGATTGAAGGGGAAGGAAAAGGGAATAAACCAGAAGGCAGAAGAATGTGAGGTCACCTGACTTTTTAGAAAGAGAAAAAAAAAAAAAATTTCCAGAGCTCAGCCAAAGTGAAGTAACAATGCAAAGCCATCAGAAGTACAAATTCCTCCTGAGATATAAGCTAACGCATTGACTTTCCTTTATTATGCCACTTTAATTTCTGGGAAAATTCCAAAGCAAAGGTTTATATTTCATGATATTGTCAACTTTGCATAAGACTACTTGTGCTACTCATGACTTACACAGCCATAGGGACACAATTGATTTTTTTCTCCCTCATAAATCTGAAAATGTTCTCTGCCTTCCCAGTAGATCTCTAATATTTATTGGTGTCTATCCTAAAATAACAGTTCAAGGTTGGAGCTATGAAAACAGTTGGGGCTCTAATTTACCATAGAGAAAACCTACTGAAGATCAGTGATAATACAAAGCACTCCAAGCTTGCCCAGAAGATACTAGAAACACCTCCACCTAGACACACATACTATCTTTCCTAATAGATTCTGCTACAGAAAAAGTTACAGAGTGACACGTGACACAGGGCTTTTCAACCAGTCTAAAGAACTCCATGCCTATTAAAGCATCACTTAACTCATTAATAGTCCCTTCCTGTTATTTTCCTTTCTTAAATATTACTAAACATTTTGAGTTTTTGTTTCTCTGCATTATCTGTATAGTTATCTACTGTGTTATAAATTAGCTGATTATTTTTAAATAAATTACATATTTTAAAAATTATCCATCAAAAATTAATATGGATAACACATTCATTATGAAAAATAACCATATTTTTTAAAATAAAATATCTAGGTAGAAAATGACGTTGTTTTAAATGCTTGCAAATATCCTTGGTGTCTGGTTTAAAAAGCAGAGAGCTGGATTCTTATTCCAGCTTCTATGTTCAATATGTTAAGATATCATGTCGCCTCTAAAAAACCCCAATATACTTGTAAGAGAATGAGAATTTAAAAAGGCAAATAATGCCTTAGTATTATTATGAAAATCATGTTGACCTCATAGAGCCCCCAAAAGCGCCTTGAGGATCCCAGTCTCCCAGAGTTCCCCACGTCACACTTTAAAAACTAAAGCTTTAGAATATCAGAGGATCATACAGGGATTGGAGCCTATATATAAAAGAGGTAACTAGAAGCAGACTCCTAACAAATAACTACAGCTGATCCTGTTAAGGTTTTCACATAATTTCTTCTAAATAAATGTCACATCAGTTACATTTCCCTTTCTTTTTGAGGTCATTTAGGCAGAGATATAGTAACAGCTCCATGTGGGACATCAAAAAGCTTGGTAGGTAAGAAATAGTGGATCGTTTCTGAAAAAATAGATTGGGCAATATAGTTCTTTTTTCATTAGAATTAATTATCTTCCTAAAAAATACAAAAGTGAATTTGCCACATAATCCCACAATACCAGAGCCTACATGAACTCAGTATGACATGTTTCCTCCCAGACAGGTCAACAAGATCTCTTATGTCTAAAATGCTGCTTTCAATGGCATCTCTGTATTGTAACACTTTGATAACTGGGGCTGATCACTGTGTTTGCATTTCTCCTGTTGGATTCATGTAAGCCCTACAATGTGATAAGTAGAAAGTAATTCCTGAAATTAGGGAGGGGGTGCAGAAAGCAAGCAATATTTTTGCTGCACAATTAGTGCATGTGTGGGTTCATAACTGGTTTGGGAAATACACACTGAATTATTTTAGTGGTTACCTTAGAAAATATAACATTCACACTAAACAATGCTTAAAGGTAATCCAAATCTTCTATTTGAATAATAAAAAGATCTTTATTTTTTTTTTTTAATTCTGATCATCTCTCCTCAGCTTACAGGCAGTTTTCGTCTAGTATTTGTTTTATTTTCACACCCTACAAATTGATGTTATTACTGGTTTACAGGATCAATATTTTACTAGATTTACCAACATATCTACTAATTTCTTTTCTCATAATTTCTTTTTATGACTTTGGACCTCCCTTCTAGGATTTTCTTTTTAAAGTCAGGGTCTGTTGGTGGTAAATTCTCTCAGTTTTAACTTTTTTGAAAGGTATCTTTATTTTGCTCTCATTCATGGAAGATAGTTTTGCTGGGTTTACAAATCTAATTTGACATTGTTCATAGCACTTGCGAGCTTTATCTGATGTTTTCTGTCTTTCGTTGATGCTATGAGACCTGTTAGTCTAACAGTGCTTGTTCATTGGACAGCTTCTCCTTTCTCTGTGGCTGCTCTTAAGGTTTCATTCTTGTCCTTGGGGTTCTATGGGTGGGCTTCCAGATATCCTGGTGTGGTCTTCTTTATATTTATCCTGCTTGAGATTTGTTGATGCTCCTGAATCTAAGGGTTTAGCTTTTCTTCGGCTCTGAAAAATTCTCAGTCATTACATTTTCAAATATCAGCCTCCTTCATTTTCTCCAGTCTTTCCTTTTGCAATTTCAGTAAGAGGTACCTTAGACCTACTCACTATACTCTCTACATCTCTTAATCTGGCTTTTACACTTTCCAACTATCTGCCATTTTATGCTGCAATCTTTTAGATCTTCCAGTTTTCTAGATTTTAACTATTTAATCCACGGAGTGACTTTTTAAAAACTAATTTTAATTGCTAAACTTCTATTTGATTAGTTTTAGAGCTGTTAAGGAGAAGGCAATGGCATCCCACCCCAGTACTCTTGCCTGGAAAATCCCATGGACGGAGGAGCCTGATAGGCTGCAGTCCTTGGTGTCACTAAGAGTCGGGGACGACTGAGAGACCTCATTTTCACTTTTCACTTTCATGCACTGGAGAAGGAAATGGCATCCCACTCCAGTATTCTTGCCTGGAGAATCCCAGGGACAGAGGAGCCTGGTGGGCTTCCGTCTATGGGGTCGCACAGAGTCGGACACGACTGAAGTGACTTAGCAGCAGTAGCAGAGCTGTTAAATCATTTTATAGCATTTTAATTATCTTTTATTTTAGTAAATATAACATGAATACTTATTTACAACCTAGCCTGATAATTATATTATTATGATACTATCTTTTGTTGTCTTCCTTGATCCTAGATGATGGTGATTTCCTTGTACATTTAGTGATTTTACATACTGAGCTTGTGGCCATTTTAACTTTATCCATAAAATTATTTGGGATTTGTACTGAGAGTATTTATGAGGGTTTTCAGTTGCTTCTATAAATCATCAAAGAATACTTTAAATATTTAGCTTGGGAATTTCAGGCAAATTAGTAGTGTAAATGTATGCAGCCAATTTGTAGATGGTCACTTTGTAGTTACAAATATTTCTCAACTTGCATGAGCCCTGAGTCCCAGGCCTTGATTTTCAAGACTCCATAGATGGCAGGGCTACTGGGAATCAAGAGAGCAACAGGTTCCTGGTTTCATTTAGTTCTTTGACCTGGAAAGGTGTTTTTATTTTCAAGCCAGTTCAACCATATATTTGGCATGGTTATTAAGGACACTAAGGGAAATATTTTAAGAGCTTTTGATGAGTATTGTTTTTTCAGAGTATCTAGCCAGTTGTATCATCAGAAATGGATGCTCCTCCTTCCTACACTGTTGATGGGAAAGTAAATTGGTTCAGTCACTATGGAGAACAAACTGAGTTTCCTTAAAAAATTAAAAGCAGAGTTACCATATTATCCTGTGATTCAACTCCTGGATATATACCTGGAGAAAATTATAATTTGAAAAGAATCACGCACACTGCATGTAAAAGATAATGTTCACGGCAGCACTATTTACAATGGCCGAGACATGGAAGAAACCTAAACGTCTCTTTAAGGAAAATGTGGCATACATATACAATGGGGTATTACTCAGCCGTAGAAAATAATGAAATAATGCAATTTGTAGCAACGTGGATGGACCTAGGGATTATCACAGTAAGTGAAGTGAGCCAGACAAAGACAAATATTGTATGATATGGTTTACATGTGAGTCTGAAAAAAGAATGATACAAATGAACTTATTTACAAAACAAACAGTCTCACAGACTTACAGTTACCAAAGTGGAAAAGTGGGGAAGGATAAATCAGGAATTTGGTATTAACAGAGACACACTAAGTTATATAAAGTGGATAACCAGCAGGATCTACTCTATTGTAATAGCCCATAAGGGAAAAGAATCTGAAAAAGAATATATATAAATATATAACTGAACCACTGCTATACACCTGAAAGTAACACAATATTGTAAATCAACTATGTATCAATTAAAAAGAAATGGATGTTCTTGGTTAAAGTATATACTGTATGCTAACTTGCTTCAGTCAGGTCCAACTCTTTGAGACCGTGGACTGCAGCCCACCAGGCTCCTCTGAACATGGGATTCTCCAGGCAAGAATACTGGAGTGGGCTGCCATGCTCTCCTCCAGGGGATCTTCCCAACCCAGGGATCAAACCCGAGTCTCTTATGTCTACTGCACTGGCAGGCAGGTTCTTTACCACTAGCATCACCTGAGAAGCCCAAAGTAAACACTATATATAGCATGTTTATATGGAAATTCTAGTATGAGGGCATATCTTTATTTTAATTTACAATATTTAATGACAATATATCATTTGCTAAAGTCATACAGTTTTTAAAACTTCTCAGGTATTAATATTTTATATAATTTATTTTAAATTAAATGAAAACTTGCACAATTATGTGGTACTAAACCCAAGTGCTGTTTTCAATTTTTGTTAGAAAATACTGAGAAGACAAAAATAAGAAATTTATCTAAGTGGCAGGTATAAATACAGTCATGTGGCTATGAGTTAATATCTAACCTAAAAGTTTTGCAGCTTTTAATCCAAGTCACTTCAGCTTTTATCCATAATATTTCTATGATGTCTCTTGGATGAAAATACACTGATAGAGATTAACGATACAATTAACTTTATGTTGACATATAATCTCCATGCAGAATAATCTGACATGACAAACTTTATAATAATGTACCCATTAATTTTCTTTTCATAGTTATTCTTACATTTTTCAACTCTTCCAGGTGGTATTAAAAGTCATGAATAAAACATACTTTTTTAAATAAACAGAACTTTACAAAACCTGCAATTATTTACATTGGTCAATATCTTGACAGAATTTAACATTAAATAATTTAACTTCAAACAATTCTAGAGATATCTATAGCTCACCTCTGGCTGCTAGTGACATAGATTTTAACAGTGAAATAGTTTCTCATTTTCTGTAAAATTTTCTAATGGAATCTGGCTATAGCCAGACAAAACAGACATTAAAGAGAGGCTTTTGTATTCAGTCTTCAAACTTTACCTATTACATATACCATATAAAATTGCAAATCTCAGGACTCATCTCAGAAAAATTAAACCCATTTATTTTTAAAGTATATTCAAAAAATGTAAATTATAAGGACTTTGGCTTAATTTCATTTGCTCAAGTTCTCATTAATTAACACTCTAAAAAATATAAACTGCTACATCTGCAAATGATTACAATTACAGGAATGTGCTATAAGTAATTATAAATTACCAGAATACTTAATTTCCCCCCATCTGAAAAACAGCAACAAAACTAAACACACAAACAAACAAATCTGGCCCTAGTTTTTGGGACAAAGGAACTTCACATTTTAAATAAGAGAAGAAACACTGGGTCGAAATTTCTTTTGTGGCTCTGCTTTAACATAGGCATAAGTGGAAACAGAATTTGGGGCCAATAAGTTAAGCATCCCCTATTTTTGAAATTCACGGGCTGTGAAAGTATTACATAAGAGCCTTTAAATCCCCTCCAGTAGGATTTAAAGCATCATCAATATGAAATAGCATGGGACAAGCAATCATAATATCTTAGGGCTAAATGGGACTGGAGAGTCCTTCCATATGGGCAGGAGTGCTAAAAAGCAGTCGTTTTCCCATAAGGGAGGCTATCAGATTCTCCTTTGTTATGAAAGTGATCTTATAGATCTATCTAGCATCAGAAAACTTACTGAAATCAAATGATGTGACATATTTCAAATTACCTTGCAAACTATGACTAGACATTTAGCAAAAGAAATGTAAAAGGAAATAGATTTGGGGAGTGATACCGTAACAGCATCTTTCTAAGGCATGTATAAAAATGAAATACTATAGAATACTTTTAATGGAATATCCAAGTCCATACAGCTTCCTCTCCCAAATACAAGTCATCTAGCTGGCAGACTGTTCTTAACTAGATTTTTTTTAATGGAAGTTTATTGGTAGGAGTATCTCTTGGTATCCTGCATATTTTTAAATCCAATGATACAGCATAAGAATTCACAAAAGGGCAAATCACACTGTTAATAGATTATATATTAGAACATATGAAAGACTAGTTACTCAAAACCTTACAAAAGAGATTTTTTAAAAAATGATTGGAAATAGAACTGCCTTATGATCCAGCAATCCCACTGCTGAGCATACACACTGAGGAAACCAGAAGGGAAAGAGACACGTGTACCCCAATGTTCATCGCAGCACTGTTTATAATAGCCAGGACATGGAAGCAAGCTAGATGTCCATCAGCAGATGAATGGATAAGAAAGCTGTGGTACATATACACAATGGAGTATTACTCAGCCATTAAAAAGAATACATTTGAATGAGGTGGATGAAACTGGAGCCTATTATACAGAGTGAAGTAAGCCAGAAAGAAAAACACCAATATAGTATACTAACGCATATATATGGAATTTAGAAAGATGGTAACAATAACCCTGTATACGAGACAGCAAAAGAGACACTGATGTATAGAACAGTCTTTTGGACTCTGTGGGAGAGGAAGAGGGTGGGATGATTTGGGAGAATGGCATTGAAACATGTATAATATTATGTATGAAACGAGTCGCCAGTCCAAGTTCGATGCACGATACTGGATGCGTGGGGCTGGTGCACTGGGATGACTCAGAGGGATGGTATGGGGAGGGAGGAGGGAGGAGGGTTCAGGATGGGGAACACATGTACACCTGTGGTGGATTCATTTCAATATTTGGCAAAACCAATACAATATTGTAAAGTTTAAAAATAAAATAAAATTTAAAAAATAAATAAAAAATAAAAAAAGATAACTCAGTTTTTCAAATTTTTTCAATTAAAAATACAATTTGTTAGTGAGGTTTTTGTTTTTTTTTAACCCTTAGCAAAATGATTAGCAAATTATTTTCAATTATTTTCAATTCAATTTATAGAAAAGAACCAAACAAATTATATGGATTGTTTAAGCAACTCAGTGAAAGGTCATTCCCCATCACTACTGCTTAAGCTGTGCAACAGGAATTCTAGAGGAATGGACTCTGGAGGCAGAGTGCCTAGTTTTGAGGCCCTGCTTAGCACTTATGAGATATGAACTGGACAGTCAACCTCTGTGACTCAGTGAGTGAAACCAGGGTAAGAATACTACCTAGGTGATAGTGTTATTCTGAGGGTTAAATGAACAAATTTTATAAAGTGCTTAGGGCCATCCCAGGTATATAAGAAGTTCAAGTAAGTATTTTATCATTTCCATTAGGAAATGATAGGGCAGCGGGAAAAAGAAACCAGTTCAGATACTAATAAACGTGAGTCTTGGTCTCAGTATTGCCTCATTCTTAGACAAGAAGTAATTCAGTTTCACCTATGATACTAATCACGTCACTCACTACCCTCCCAGGAGTTAGGATCTGGTGATTTTATATGTCCAGGTACCTTGAAAAGCATCAAGTGTAACCTTCGAGTTCTCTGGAGAAAGACACTGAATTGCAAGGTACTGTATCATATGAATTCTTATTATATTTCAAAAAATATCAAGCACCAGGGTCACAGAGGTTTACTTTCATATTTAAATGTCCCACTCAATGGTGCATTTGGCACTGAAGAGCCTTAAAATCACTGATATTAATACTTCAGGTCAAAAATAAGGAGGATTTTTTACCCAGTGATTACTATGTCCCAACTAGTTTGGCACATACTTAGTTTATCACACGATCTGTAGGAAAGAATTTCAAATTCACTCTTGCTTTTATAACTCAATTCTATCAATTATTATATTTGAATGAAGAGAGATAAAAATGATCAGGACTAATCAAGTGAGAAACGTGAATACAGTAACACCTGACAGTCCCGACCCCACTGGGGCCCATCTGGCTCTGCTCAGTACTCGTTCTGGCACACACTGTGGCGTCCTTCCAGAAGAGCCTGCATTCCTCCCAGGGACTCTGTCTTGGGGGGCAGGCCCAGAGTGCCATGAGTAGGTACTCCAGGGAGCAGATCCCAGCTGATGACAAGTGCAGGCAGAGGCAAATATCCCTCCTCCCTTGGGTGGGCAATGCTGGGTTGGGTTCCACGCCATGTCCCAGAGGCCACCAGCAGCACTAAGCTCCAGTTTTCCCCAGGGGTAACCTGCGGGATAAGGTGCTTCTCATTTGCTGCCTCACTTTCCCTGGCTTACTCCCCACTTCTCAGCAACTCCTGGGGTCACTTCTCAACCTAGTTGTCTCAGCATTCGGAAGAAACTCAGAGGAGATACTGACATTTACAGAGACGTACCATGTGCAAGCAACCCACTCCAGTATTCTTGCCTGGAGAATCCCATGGGCAGAAGAGCCTGGCGGGCTACAGTTCATGCGACCGCAGAAGTTGGGCACGACTTGGCACTTCTTTCTTTCTACCATGTGCAAGCATGCTAAGGGCTTCACATATATGGGTTTCCCTTTGGTCCTCAGTGCTCAAGCCTCGAGTCCTTGGCTGCTGACTCACCTCGGCTTGACTGCTAAATGTTGGTTCACCAGAGGCCTCAGCCTGGGACACCTTCTCTTGTCTGCTGCATTTTACGCCTATGTAGACTTACTGATTCCAAGGGTTTCTGTAGTTTCTGTAACAACAACTCTAAAATGACTATTTCCAGCCCTGACTGTTCCCCCAAACTCCAGATTTGTATCTTTACGTGATGATTAACTTCCCCAGATAAATGTTAACAAGGCCAAAGCAGAACTCTTGCTGTCCCTTGCAAAACCTGCATCTCCTCCATTCTGTGCATCTCAAGTTATGGTGTCACCATCCATCAGTTTCCTCATGGACTTGCTTTCAATTCTTCCCCTCCTTTCATTCCTCATATCTAATCCATTAGCAGATTTTCTTGATTTGACCTCAAAAATCCACTCTAACACTCTGTCTGTCCCCATATCTAGAACCACAACTTTGTCTAAGCACAGTCTTCATCTGGACTATTGCAGTAGTCTCCTCCAAGGTATGGACCTGACAGAAGCAGAAGATATAAGAGGTAGCAAGAATACATAGAAGAACTGTACAAAAAAGATCTTCACGACCCAGTTAATTACAATGGTATAATCACTGACCTAGAGCCATACATCCTGGAATGTGAAGTCAAGTGGACCTTAGGAAGCATTACTACGAACAAAGCTAGTGGAGGTGATGGAATTCCAGTTGAGCTATTTCAAATTCTAAAACATGATGCTGTGGAAGTGCTGCACTCAATATGCCAGCAAATTTGGAAAACTCATCACTGGCCACAGGACTGGAAAAGGTCAGTTTTCATTCCAATCCCAAAGAAAGGAAATGCCAAAGGATGCTCAAACTACCACACAAATTGCACTCATCTCACATGCTAGTAAAGTAATGCTCAAAATTCTCCAACCCAGGCTTCAGCAATACGTGAATCGTGAACTTCCTGATGTTCAAGGTGGATTTAGAAAAGGCAGAGGAACCAGAGGTCAAATCGCCAACATCTGCTGAATCATCGAAAAAGCAAGAGAGTTCCAGAAAAACATCTATTTCTGCTTTATTGA
The DNA here is from genome assembly GCF_002263795.3 of Bos taurus. Taxonomy (NCBI): domain Eukaryota; kingdom Metazoa; phylum Chordata; class Mammalia; order Artiodactyla; family Bovidae; genus Bos; species Bos taurus. The sequence continues at coordinate 8,382,325 of NC_037340.1, read as the reverse complement.
CTATGCCAAAGCCTTTGACTGTGTGGATCACAATAAACTGTGGAAAATTCTGAAAGAGATGGGAATACCAGACCACCTGACCTGCCTCTTGAGAAACCTATATGCAGGTCAGGAAGCAACAGTTAGAAGTGGACATGAAACAATAGACTGGTTCCAAATAGGAAAAGGAGTATGTTAAGGCTGTATATTATCACCCTGCTTTTTCACTTCTATGCAGAGTACATCATGAGAAACACTGGGCTGGAGGAAGCACAAGCTGGAATCAAGATTGCCAGGAGAAATATCAAAAACCTCAGATATGCAGATAACACCACCCTTATGGCAGAAAGTGAAGAAAAATTAAAGAGCCTCTTGATGAAAGTGGAAGAAGAGAGTGAAAACGTTGACTTAAAACTCAACATTCAGAAAACTAAGATCATGGCATCCAGTCCCATCACTTCATGGCAAATAGATGGGGAAACAGTGGGAACAGCCTTTTTGGGGGTCTCCAAAATCACTGCAGATAGTGACTGTAGCCAAGAAATTAAAAGATGCTTACTCCTTGGAAGGAAAGTTATAACCAACATAGATAGCATATTAAAAAGCAGAGACATTACTTTGCCAACAAAGGTCCTTCTAGTCAGGACTATGGTTTTTCCAGTGGTCATGTATGTATGTGAGAGTTGGACTATAAAGAAAGCTGAGCACCAAAGAATTGATGCTTTTGAACTGTGGTGTTGGAGAAGACTCTTGAGAGTCCCTTGGACTGCAAGGAGATCCAACCAGTCCATCCTAAAGGAGATCAGTCCTGGGTGTTCATTGGAAGGACTGATGCTGAAGCTGAAGCTCCAATACTTTGGCCACCTCATGCGAAGAGCTGACTTATTTGAAAAGACTCTGATGCTGGGAAAGATTGAGGGCAGGAGGAAAAGGGGACAAAAGAGGATGAGATGGCTGGATAGCATCACCGACTCAATGGACACGAGTTTGGGTAGGCTCCGGGAGTTGGTGTTGGACAGGGAGGTTTGGCGTGCTGCTGTTCATGAGGTTGCAAAGAGTCAGACATGACTGAGCGGCTAAACTGAACTGAGGTATACAGAATATCTCATAAATGAAATATATATATATATATATATATATATTTTTTTTTTTTTAATATTAAGCAAGCCATGGTCTTCCCTCCTTCCAGTGGTACCTAATCATACTTATGATAAAACTCAAATTCCTTGTACTGGCTTACAAGGCTGTACAGTTTCTGACCCTTTCCTTTTCTAGTATCTGCATGACTTTTTCCTTATATCATTGCTCAAGTCTCACTAGCCCTTTCCTCTGTTTCTCAACTACAGCAACTTAATTCTTGTCCCAGAGCTTTTATCATGACTATTTCCTTTGTCTCAAGTGATCTTGTCTGAGATCTTTGTAGGCTTGCATGTCCAGTCACTTCAGTGGTGTCCAACTCTTTGCAACCCTATGGACTGTAGCCCAGCAGGCTCCTGTGTCCATGGGATTCTCCAGGCAAGAATACTGGAGTGAGTTGACGTGCCCTCCCCCAGGAAGATGATCTTTGCAACCCAGAGGTGGAACCTGTGTCTCCTGCTTTGCAGGCAAAAGCCCCTCTGTATGGTTGTTGTTGTTCAGGCACTTAGTTGTATCCGACTCTTTGCGACCCCATGGACTGCAGCACGCCAGGCCTCCCTGTCTTTCACCATCTCCCAGAGCCTGCTCAAACTCATGTCCACTGAGTTGGTGATGCCATTCAACCATCTCATCCTCTGTCGTCCCCTTCTCCTCCTGCCTTCAATCTTTACCAGCATCAGGGTCTTTTCTAATGAATCAGCTCTTCACATCAGGTGGCCAAAGTTTGTATGGTTACATCATTCTTATTCAAGTCTCACCTCAAATATATCTTCTTCATTAAGAACTCTATAAACTACTTAATGCAATATACAGCCCTGCCATTATTTTCAAACAGGAATTACATTTTTTCATGCTCATTTCTTATATACTAGTTATTTTTTTCTTATTCAGCTCAGTTCAGTTCAGTCACTCAGTCGTGTCTGACTCTTTGTGACCCCATGGACTGCAGCACATCAGGCGTCCCTGTCTATCACCAACTCCCAGAGCTTACTCAAACTTGTCAATTGAGTAGGTGATGCCATCCAACCATATCCTCTGTTGTCCCCTTCTCCTTCTGCCTGCAATCCTTCCCAGCATCAGGGTCTTTTCCAATGAATCAGTTCTTTGCATCAGGCGTCCAAAATATTGGAGTTTCAGCTTCAGCATCAGTCCTTCCAATGAATATTCAGGACTCATTTCCTTTAGGATGGTCAGATCTCCTTGCAGTCCGAGGAACTCTCAAGAGTCTTCTCCAACACCACCATTCAAAAGCATCAATTGTTTGGTGCTCATCTTTCTTTATAGTCCAACTCTCACATCCATACATGACTACCGGAGAAACCATAGTTTTGGCTAGATGGACCTTTGTTGGCAAAGTAATATCTCTGCCTTTTAATATGTTGTCTAGGTTGGTCATAGTTTTTCTTCAAAGGAGCAAGCTTCTTTTAATTTCATGGCTGCAATCACCATCTGCAGTGATTTTGGAGCCCAAGAAAATAAAGTCTCTCGTTGTTTTCATTGTTTCCCCATCTATTTGCCATGAAGTGATAGGACCAGATGCCATGATCTTAGTTTTCTGAATGTTGAGTTTTAAGTCAACTTTTTCACTCTCCTCTTTCACTTACATCAAGAAACTCTCTTCTTCTCATTAGAAGCCAATAACAGGAATTTTGTCTTATAGGACATTGGAGCATCTAGAATATAAACTTGACACATGGTAAGCCCTTAATAAATTTTGTAGAATAAAACAAATGAGAGGAACTATTGTCAGTCCCATTTTCAAGGTGATGAAACTGCCTTCAGGTAATTATGCAGTGCATCCATTTTTGCACTGTACCTATTTGAAGGAGTCAGCAAGTTTCAGCAATTCTAAGATCTATAAAAGATTCATAATTCTTAAGAAATAAATCCTAATTTTTATGCAATGTGGATGCACCAAGAAGAAAGGAAAGCAATGCTATCTTAGCTCCCACCCTCTACACAAGCCTATTAACGGAGATCCAACAGTTTAAACAACAGGTTACAATTTTCAGACCATTTCTCATTGGAAAATTAAAAGACTCCAGAATAAAATACAACCTAGTTCATTTTGTCTACAAATTACTAGAAGAACAAACATATTCAGCAGTGTTTCCTTTATGGGACTGAAACTGCATTTAACACATATGTATGTAATTTGGAATCAGAATCATGATAGCCTACAAACCAAGGCATATGAATAGATATATATTTGTGTGCAAAGCAGAATGGCATCAAAATAGAAATACCCATAAAAATACACTACCCAGCATATATGAGGAAACTCAGAAAAAATTGCCCAGGGGACAATAGGCATTTAAAACAAAATCTTCTAAAATTATTTTGATATGTTTTATAATGAGACCCTGGCATACTGAATGACAAATTCCATCCAAGCTTTCTAAAAAACAATATATTTAGTTACCTCAAAGAAAAAAAAAATTAAGGAAGAAATACATAAATAACAAATCTTTACCAAGAGGAGCCAAATGTGTTATAATCCTAGTATAGCTATCAATAATAATAGAGAGAAGAAGAAGCAATATTAACCCTCATGCCCAGATCCACAAGAGTGACTGGAAATGGCACAAAGACACATTATTTAGTCAATGTTTTCATCACTGTCCTCTTTCCTAATTTCTTTGTTTACAATAAATAGAGTTGAAAAACACCATAATCAAAAAGGATCTGTAAGGACGAACAGTGTGTCTAAATCACATTCCTGATGAAGACACTGAGGCCTCACCAGCAAGTGTCAGGGCAGAAACCCGAACCCAGGACCTCTGGTTCCAAGTTCAGCGCTGTTTCCTCCTGACCACACAGTCATCACCCTGAGAAGTCAAGTGCTTAGTTTGTGTGTGCTTTTACTTCGTCATACTTTGCTTTGGATGTCAGCAACGGGAGTGTCATAAAGCGTGAGTTTAAGTTGCATAAAAACGTGCAAAAACCCTGAGAATTACAAGGGAGGCACATGGATTATAGTTCTAACCTACACTGTAGGTTGTACTAGGCAGCAACCCCACCAAACATCTCTGGGAACCACTGTCAGAGACTGAAGTCAGATTAATATAAGCAGGTAAGTCATTTCTCATGATCTCAGGTTCTTATTAGTGTAATTTGATCTGATATAAAAATTATTCATCTTTTTCTCTGCAAAAGATGAAGTCAGACATTATCACTCAAAGAGATGGGTATACAGAAAATGTTACTCAGAGGGAGAGAAAAAGGCCTGACATCAGCCAACTACCTTGACTCAGAGCATCTTGAATTCTACGTTTGACTGACAGGAACACCAGGTAGAATGACAAAGGAGGTGAGGAGGCATGATGTTTCCTATGCGTAATTTCTGCCTGGCCCTTTCCCATACCTGTCAAAAAATTATATATCATTTATACACTGAAGCTGTTTCTATCATCTTTGCTCTAAGGAAACATGAGAGCTTCGACAAAAATTATATTCATAGAATGCACAGTTTTATTTCCAGTTAACTTGCAGCTTGTTAAATGATTTTGGTACTTGTTAAAAGAATTTTCTTGGTTTTGTGTGTTTCACTAGATTTGGGACCCAGTCTGGCTTCTTAAATGTCAACTAGGCTCTACTTGAACTTTTAAGAAAATTTAGGATTGATTAGAAGATACAGGACTTGGCTACTCTGGATAGGTCTTAAAGAGCAAATAAAAACAGAAGGGATAGTTAGGGAGTGTGGAATGGACATGTACCCACTACTGTATTTAAAATGGATAATCAACAGGACTTACTGTACAGCACATGGAACTCTGCTCAATGTTAAGTGGCAGCCTGGATGGGAGAGGAATTTGGGGGAGAATGGATATACAGCATTGTTAATTGGCTATATTCCAACATAAAATACAAAGTTTAAGAAAAGTGAAAAAATTGTTTAAAAATTTATGTCCAACAAACCTGCACTGAATACCTGCTATGTGAATAGCACAGGAAGCCCCAGAGAGAAAACATTACCTGCAAGAGTTTTACAATCTGCTTAGGATGATTAAACTCAATTTTGGAAAAGAGATAAAGGTCTTAAGTGCATTATCACAGGCAATGCATTAAGCATGGAGCGGGGAGTGGTTACTTTTAACTACAGGTGAAAGCAAGAAAGACTTAACTGGGAAATATGACTTCCACACTGAGACTAAAGGAAGAAGGAGGGTTTGAACAGGTGACTGTGAGTAAAGTACAGAGAGAAAGTCAAAGGTGTTGAGTGACTTTGTGCCACATGCTTTGCTAGAAACTTAATCTTGATGATCTGAATTAACTCCTCAATAAAACCATTGTGGCAGTACAACTTTTCATTTCCGTTCCCAATTCTCTACCTTCATCCATTTATCCCATGGACAGAGGAGTCTGACCGGCTAGAGACCATAAGTGGCAGAGACTCAGAAACAACGGACATGCGTGCGCGCACGTGCACACACACACACACACACACACACCCTTTATCTGTACCTTTTGCCCAATGACACTATAATTCCTCTCCTAAGGGATGAATTACATTCCCCGACTCACAAAGGTCCATATAGTCAAAGCGGTGGTTTTTCCAGTAGTCATGTACAGATGTGAGAGTTGGACCATAAAGAAGGCTGAGCACTGAAGAACTGATGCTTTTGAATTGTGGTACTGGAAAAGAGTCTTGAGTCCCTTGGACAGCAAGAAAATCAAATCAGTCCATCCTAAAGGAAATCAACATTGAATATTCATTGGAAGGACTGGTGCTGAAGCTGAAGCTCCAATAGTTTGGGCAGTTAATGCAAAGAGTCGACTCATTGGAAGACCCTGATGCTGGCAAAGATTGAGGGCAACAGGAGAAGGGGGCAACAGAGGATGAGATGGTTGGATGGCATCACTGACTCCACGGACATGAATCTGAGCAAACTCCAGGAAACAGTGGAGTACAGGGAAGCCTGACGTGCTGCAGTTCATGAGGTCACAAAGAGTAGGACATGACTTAGCAATTCAATAACAACCACCCAACAATGAGACTTCCTTAGGCCAAAATGAACAAAGCAAGAACTTGAATTGTACTTACAAAGTTGGGTAATTGGACTTTCTACCATTCCCATGAGCAAAAAAAACCCAAAAATCCTGCATCCCGCTGAGCTCCCAACGAATGAGATGCCTATGGAGAAATCCTAAACTGGGCCTAGAACCTGGTCTGAGTCAAGTCAACCCACAGATAAATAAGAAATAAACATTTCTTTTGTGCCACTGAGTTTCTGTGTTGTTACAAGGAATTATTGTGCCAGCAGCTGATTAATACATCTGTGCAAGTTAGGACCTAAGCCCTGGAGGGGATGGTGGTTTTCCCATGGTTTCCTAACTAAAAAGACAAAGATTCCAGTTTAGAATTCTTGTGCATCATGGACTGAAGGTTATATTCTAACATACTAACCCTTAAAAGGAGAGGAGAACTAGGGAAAAGGATATGAGAAAGTTAAGCAACTGAATGAAGGTAGTCATTGAGGAAGAAGGTAAAGTCTTACCTTGGTTGAAATTATCTGAAGTGGCCTAATAATTTAGGAAGTTAGTAAGGTAACTTTGATCTAAATTTAGGAGAATCTTGAATGGCAGACTTAGGAATTTCAACTTCATTTTAAGGGCATGAAAAGCCATCAGAACAGTTTGAATATGGAAGCAACCTAGGGAAGTAGGGCAATTTAGGAGCTCTATTTAGTACAAACAGTAGTGAAGTCCCTCCAGTCGTGTCCGAATCTTTGCGACCCTGTGGACTGTAGCCCATCAGGCTCCTCCATCCATGGGATTCTCCAGGCAAGAACAGTGGAGTGGGTTGCCATTTCCTTCTCCAGGGCATCTTCCTGACCCAAGGATCGAACCCAGGTCTCCCACATTGCAGGCAGACGGTTTAACCTCTGAGCCACAATGCCAGGAAATGGCAACCCACTCCAGTGTTCTTGCCTGGAGAATCCCAGGGACAGGGGAGCCTGGTGGGCTGCCGTCTATGGGGTCGCACAGAGTCTGACACAACTGAAGCAACTTAGCAGTAGCAGCAGCATTTAGTACAAATATTTAATGTGATCACTCACAGGAGTTTGGGGTAATCTAGACAGTAAAATAAGAGACAACAGACAATTATTTCTCCTAGTTAAGTCCAGATTAGTTGTACTAGTCCCAATAGACACTCCTTATAGAACTGAAAGATTTACTTTCATTTTAAACTCATCTTCTAGATTGGTCTAAATGTAAATTGATGCTGTGTGTCTTAACTTCCAATTTACTTCAACACATCTTTCATCTAATATTTATCAATTCACTGTGTGTGTATGCAGATGCAGCCAGCAATTTGTAGATGTGGTTAAAAGAAGCTGCTTGGCAGCTGGGAATGAGTCAGGTTAAAAAAAAAAATCCATAAATCTACTGCCTTTAGGGTAAAATGCTAACTAAAGAAAGGAAATGACTATGATATGAAAACTGTATCAACCAAAACAACAAATTACTCATGATGAAGTGTTCAATTCCCTGACTGTTTGAAGACCTTTTCCAAGCCAACTCTGCCAAGGGCTTAGGAAGATGAAATAAATATATTTTTAATTTACTCATTTCTTTAAACTTAAAAGCACTTGTTTACTCAAAGCATACATATGACATATTAATTGGACTGATTAAAAGTACTGCAGTTTAGTGTAAAGGTCAATTAGGTATATATTATAGCATATCAACTTTGAATTTTTACCATGGCCAAAGATTGGCAAATATTAGATTAGTATTCCCATTGTATATGCATCATTATATTTGACCAAAAATATCAACAAAGGGGAGTTTTTTAGCACAAGATCCTACACTTTGTACTATATGTAATTATCTTTCAAGGAAGTTTTCTGAATCCCACCACTGTGCATATACTCTGTAGAAACTATAGTTGAGAAAGACACATGTACCTTAATGTTCACTGCAGCACTATTGACAACAGCTAACACATGGAAGCAACCTAGATATCCATCGACAGATGGATGGATGAAGAAGCTGTGGTACATACATACAATGCAGCATTACTCGGCCATAAAAAAAAAGAACACATGTGAGTCAGTTCTAATGAGGTAGATGAACCTAGAGCTTATTATAGAGAGACAGGAAGAGAAAATCAGAAAGAGAAAAAAAATCATAAATTAACTCATATGTATGGAATCTAGAAAGATGGTACTGAGGAACCTATTTGAACGGAAGCAATGGAGACACGGATATAGAGAACAGACTGTGGGGAAGGAGAAGGTGGGGCCAACAGAGAGAGGAGCACTGAAATATGTATATCACCATATGCAAAATAGATAGCTGGTGGAAACTTGCTGCATGATGCAGGGAGCTCACACCCAGGGCTCTGGGGCCACCTAGAGGGTCGGGTCGGGTGGGAGGTGGGAGGGAGGTCCAGGGGCTGGGGGGGCATATGTATGCCTATGGCTGATTCCTGTTGATGTATGGCAGAAATCAACACAATATTGCAAAGCAATTATCCTCCAATTAAAAATAAGCATTTTTTTTTTTAAGTTTTCTGGAAATCATACCATACAAGGAATCTTTCTGCAGGAAGATAAGAAGTCAAATTACAGACAAGAGAAGGACACAGCTGCTGAACTCTTCTTCTAGTACTACCCTCTCCCACTCACCAAGTTTATTTCTCTTTGTCTTTTTCTCTCCATCCTGAAGGTACAAGGCTCTAGTAGGGTTTCCTATGGATTGTGTGTATGTCTGGGGTAGAGTTACTATCTTTAAAGAATTGTACGGCACAGGCCTCAAATTAGTACTACTTTCAGCTGATGAAATTAAAAGACTCTTACTCCTTGGAAGAAAAGCTATGACAAACCTAGATAGTGTATTAAAAAGCAGAGACATTACTTTGCCGACAAAGGTCCGTATAGTCAAAGCTATGGTTTTTCCAGCAGTCATGTATGGATTTGAGAGCTGGACAATAAAAAAAGGCTAAGCACTGAAGAACTGAAGCTTTCAAACTGTGGTGCTGGAAAAGACTCTTAAGAGACACTTGGACAGCAAGGAGATCCAACAAGTCCATCCTAAAAAGGAAATGAACCCTGAATATTCATTAGAAGGGCTGATGCTGAAGCTGAAACTCCAATACTTTGGCCACCTGATGCGAAGAACTGACTCATTGGAAAAGACCCTGGTGCTGGGAAAGATGGAAGGCAGGAAGAGAAGGGGACGACAGAGGATGAGATGGTTGGATGGCATCACTGATGCAATGTACATGAGTCTGAGCAAATCCTGGGAGAGAGTGAAGGACAGGGAAGCCTGGTGCGCTGCAGTCCATGGGGTCCCAAAGAGTTGGACATGACTGAGTGACTAAACACAACATTTTCAACTGATAGCTATACAATTCAGATCTTCCCTTTCTTTATCTTAGGTCCACAGCATTTTCAGGATTTGGTAAGTATCACAGCAATCTTCTGTTTTTTAAGAGATACATATCTTAGGATAATTCAATTAAATGTGTCACTTATGAATTATCAATGTTCTGTAGTGAGTACAATATTCTGAAAAATTATAAGAGTCTTAGTAAGTCAGCCCCCCACCCATGATTGCAAAACTTCCATTCCTATTATCTTTGCCTCAGTCTTGAGAGAAATATCATGATAAGACAGATTATATGACTAAGTTCATTAAGTGGGAATTCAGGAATTCTTAAACTTAAGACTATGGGAAGATCTTAGGAGACAAAGAGACTTGTGAAACAAGATTTTCAAGGGTGCAAAAGTAAGATAGAGGGCTTTTCAAATATGCAATAAATACTTTGATTCCAAAATAAAATGACTATACTTTTTTAAAGTATAAAATGTGTAAGAATTCTAGACCAGAGGCTATCATTTCCTCATTATGTATATATTTTTAAATTACAGGACAGAATCAATAAATCTGTATGAAAAAAACCCACATTAGAGCTGAAGTTTCTTTTTCTGTGATGAGAACATGTCCTTAGCAGAGGATTGTATTACTTACCCCACCATTTTGTGGAAAAGTTTCCAAGCAACAAAATGTTGTTTCTATATAGTAAACATTTCTTTGAAACTCAAGTGTCAAGGAAGACTGTTTTAGGCTGATCTGATTCTCAGATAACTTAAACTCCTAAACAAGGTTACCCCTCTAAGAAACCATGATTTGTGTTGGATAAGAAACCAGACTCTGAATGGTAAGATCAGAAGCTACCTATTCAGCTCCTTCTGTCAGCCCAAAGGCATAGCCAGGCGGGGTTTCTGGGGACAAACTGCATTGTGAGCGTCCGGAGTTTCCACAGCACGGGATGAAGGGAGGCTGAAAGGCAGCAGCTCTCTGCCCAGCTCCTGTCTGCCTCGCAGCCTCACCACCACCATCCAAACTCCTGCACCACCGTTTCCTCCAGTACTGCATCCTCACGTCATGTCAGCATACCAACATATCTACATGTGCACACGCTCACACACGTCTTATACGTGCATACATGTGTGTACTGTTTTGAAAGGCATCACCTTGGACTGTGTGTTTGAGGAGAATGATTACTCCTTCTTCCCTGGAACACCACTCCCCTTTCGCCTCTAGCTACAGCTAACTTCTCCAGAGGATCAAAGGTCATGAAGACAGCTCCTCAACTCTACTGCCTGGCTTTTCAAGAAACCAGGCAAATAACTGAAAATCACCTCTCAATATCCCAGTAACCAAGGGTCAGTTCTGCTGCCTCTCTCCAGCCTTTTCTCACCTTCCCAAAGCCCCACTTCCTTATCCCCTTGTTGGTCGTCTTACATCTGGGTGGAAATGAAAACTCAGTCTTTTCTCTGCAAAAGACAAGGTACTCCTCAGTTAATGAATAGTTACCCCTTAAGGGCATTTGGAAATGTTAACCAGAAAATGAAAGGTATTTAATATAGCAATCTGCTAATAAATGAGTGCTTTTACTTTAAAATCTAACACTTCAGTTTTTTAAAGGGATATTTAGAAATTCTTAATACTTCTTCTTATTATCCACATCCAGTTTCACAACCACACACACAGCCCTTAGGACAAAAGGACAGACTGACAGTCAGACATAGATTCTGGATAATGTGCTAATGATGGTACCAGTAAACAAACATGTCAAATATGCAAACAATTTATAAAGTTCCAAATACAGAACATATATAGTATAATCTTTCCATCTTTCAAGTTTTATAGTAGCCTTATTAAATTAACTATTCTTATTCAGTATAGTAAACTAGAAGGCTTCATATGCAGTTTAGCTTACATAAAATGAGAATTTTTGGAGTCAGTGCTTATTTAGCTCCATACTTGAATACCTTTTTTTGGGAGGGGGGTGGTGCTTTAAATTTAAAAAACAAATTAAGAGTTTTCATTTCTTAAGGTTGTCAGTTAATACTCAAGATTAAAAAATGGTTTAAGGATACACTGCACTTTTTTGTTCAGAAAGCAGAAATGAAAAGGCCTTAATTGCATCTCTAAAAACAAAGCTAATTAATATGCCAGGTTCTTTTCTCCCACCAAAAATCATGGAGCATTTGCATACAGCAGAACTGGGAAGCTAGTGTCTTTCATCAACATATTATGATGTCTCCTGACAGCCTCACACACTGCCTCATCAACATCATACTGTTTCAATTATACATTTTTTTTAACCCACTTCACAAGTTAAGCCTTCTTCACTTCCATTTCACCTCCAGCTGCAGTATTAAATTTAACTACATTTTTCCAAGTATAGGTGGCTTTTCTGCAAGTCAGAAACCCAAAGAATCACTAACATGGTATTGTTCTAGCCCACAAAAGAAAGAGGAAAAGGCGCGAGGGGAAAGAACCAGGGTGGATTTTAAAGAAACAAATAATCCCTCCCCACAAAAGCTGGACCCTCTGGACCAATAGCAGAAAGAATTGAGAAGTGGCTGGAGCACAGTATGGGGTCCATCTCCCAGTGAAATGGAAATGGTATTTTTAAGAAACACTGAAGCCAGCTCACTCCCCTGTGATCATCCTACCGGTTCTGCTCCACCTCGCAAGGGTAATGAAGCAAGGGCTTTCATTCTGCCAGAGAACTATTGAAAAAACAAAATAAAGACTGGGTTTGAAAAGATGAGCTTTAATTTAGCGAACACCACTGAGAAATGTCCCCAAACAATGGTTACCTCACGTAAAAAAATGTCTTCTATTTAGATCATGAAATTTTGATACAGTAAAGCAAAATAATTCCAAAAGAGCTTGACTCTTATTATGTGGCTGTATTCCTTTGGAAAAACTCTAGGCAGACTGAAGAAAAACGCCCTCCTACCACCACAGAGTCCATCTTTCAGAAATAATTATAATTGCATGAATATGTAATGTTCAGAGAGCTATGAGAGTGAGTTTTCCTAGCAACAGAGCAGGTTGGAAATCAGAATGTAACAGATTTCTTGGTGTTTGGATGATTTATGGAAGTTTCACATTACCTTCCTCTCAAATTGACATTTCATCCTGATTGGTTAATTACCATTTTTCTGTTTCAGTGGCAAAAAAGATCTTGAATAATGCAGTTGCAGCTGGATTGTCTTTACATGAATCCCAAGCTGTCTAATTTCTGTGTTTTCTCACCCTTCATTTATGTTTAACTTAGAAGTTACAACAAAAATAGTTCCCTTTGGCTCACAGACCCTAAGCCTTACTTTAAAATCTGTAAAAACTAGCAATCCCAGTCTGTTTCAGTTCACCCAGGGCTCAGAAAGGTGGACCACGTCTGAGCAGATGGAACAATCTGAAGGAGAGCAGACTTTTTCTCCAGAGGTTTTCTCCAATTCAGTGGCAGCTTTATGCCTGGGCTGAAAGGATTTGAGGCAGACTAAAAAGTACCATTTTAGCTAGAGCACTAAAATGATCAGTCTGTGATTTGGGAACACAATTCTATCGCTGACTATCGATGCCAAAGGTATGTTAAAATAAGTAACATTTCCAATAAATGAAGCCATCAAATACAGAAAATTTCAGTTCATCTTAGATCTTAACCACAAGTCCTCCTGTCCCCAGCCCCTGGCACTCTGTATTTACTGACTCTACTGTGGGCTATGTGTATACTAGATTCTGCACCTATATGGAGAGCAAAACCAGACTGTGGCCCCTGTGGGAAAAGCAACAATAAATAATCAGACAAATGGAGAAATCACAAATGTAATAAAAACTACAGTGGAGAGAGAGATGCATGGGGCTTTGAGATGCTTTGATGAGGTGTTTGACCTGGTCAAGGAGGTCTTAAAAGAAATATGTGTTGAGGATAAGCAGCAGTTGCCAAGACAATGGGGAGAGAGAAGAGCGTTCCAGGAAGAGGAGACAGCATGTGCTGAGGACCTACGCTGCAAGGGAGCATGATGAAGACAAAGGATATGGCGCTATTTTTTTTTTTTAAACCAACATGCCTCAAGAAAAAAGAATGACCAAGGTGGAAGATAAGACTAGAAAGAAGGTGGAGGCCACATCTTGCAGGCCATGTTTTAGGGTCAGGAGACAGGGATGAAAATAAGAATGTCTTTACAGGCCATGTTGAGATTTTCTGCCGCAACAATTTATGTATTGTAAAGATCACTCTGGCTACACTGGGGGAAATGACCAGATGGGTGGATGAGCTGGCGGCTCTTGCAGGCAGCAACCTGAGAATTAGAGAAGAGATGCGTACTTGGGGAGTTGCTTCTTGGTCTCTCCACCCGCTGTCCCCCACACCTCCCAGCACACTACAGTCAAGCACGGTGCCACACTCGTGACTTGTCGACATTCATACTCTCTGCCGCACTCTGGTGCCTAAACAATCATCGAAAAGCACAAATCTGATTCGGACTCTGTAATTTTCCTGCTGATATCTATGGGAACTCATAGCCACAGGCTCAGTCCGCACTGGCAACTGAAAGCCTAATAACGTGATCTCAACCAACTTTCCAGGTTACATCTCTGCTCCCTATCTGACCAAAGCCTTCACTCTATCCAAAGGAGTTTACTTACCTCCCTGTTTCTGTTTGAGTCCTTCAACCCACTTGAATGCCCTTTGCCTCGTGCAGTCCTGCTTTTCTCTGTGGCTTGTATTCAGGCCTGAATTAACCACCCAACTGTGTCCTCCCTTTGTAAACTCTGCCCTTCCTTCCCCATCTAGCTTAAATATTGTCCTTGTTCTCTATTAAAAAATCCTAGACCACCACAATCTAATACAGAGCTCTCAACTTTTCCCACATGCAATTCTTGTTATCTGGTAATTAATCATGTCTTATTTTGCTATATAAAATCATTATTTAATAATAGTATTTTGTTAGTGTTTCATATGTGTATATTCTTGCTCTTCATCTAGCTAATAGGCATTGGTGGTAAGGACCATGTCATGGATTTCTCTGGGCTTTTCTCAGCACCTGCACAATGCTTTCAACATTTGTAAGTCTTCAGTGAATAAACACTGCTTAAAATTTGCTCTCGGATATGTTTTTCTTTTACCCATGTCAGTAGGGAAGGATTTGGGAGTTCTCCACATAATCTGTTCAATCAGATTTGCAAAATTCATACAACAGATGTGGCGAACTTTCCAAAGTAGCATCAACCCTGAATCTCCCAAAACTGGTTTCACCAATGAAGAAAAGGAGGTTTTGGAGTGACAATCTAAATTAAAATCCTAGCTTAGTTACTTCTGTTCTAGGAGATTCTAAGCCCACTTCTCATTCTCTAAGATTCTATATCTCTAATTGAAAGGTAGAAATAGTCGCAACCACCCAGCTGTGTGTAAAGATACGACAGAGGTCTAAGTCAGCACTTAGAAACATGTCTGGTCTAGTCTCATTTTCTGATGGCGTCAACTTCTCAAGTCTATCATCTTTTTATTCTTTTTTCTGTTTTCTTCTTTCTCTCTCTTTATTTGATGAACACCTAACAATAAGACTTTGGAAATCCACAATTGGAAAAATAAAACCACTATTGACAGCCTTTTCAATATACTGGTTACATTATTGAATGTAAACAGGAAGGTTAAGAATGTCTCCCAAATTCCCTTTTCTATTGTCCAATAAGCAAACATTTCTATACTGAGCCATTAATCCCCCTATTGTATTCTCTTCCCTCCATTCTAACTGAGTAAGATTAGAAATCAAGAGGGAAAAAAAAGCAGTTGAGAGATTAGGAGATACTGACAATTCAAACTCACAAAGAGTCTCTGAATGCCCAAGAAATAAGAAAGGCTGGCCTTTCTCATTAAAATCTTTCTGAATCAGTGCAAAGTCTGAAGCCACCACGCAAAGTTTATCTGTAACTCTGTACACTTGAGATGTGGTAAAATAATCAAAACAAGATTGGTTTCATTTGATATTAGCTTCTCTAAATGTCTCAGGAATGACTGGTCACTTAAGAAACGGTAGTATGCAGGGCAGTCAATGCATCTCAGCTGATGTGAGAAACAAAGAACGCCAGCCAGTGGCAATTATCAGTATCTATTTATCACTTTCTAGATGCGAACATTAGTGTCCCATGAGATAAAGCAAACACTGCTCTGTGGCTGATTACCAAGACCCTAGAATACACTCCACTTTTGCTGCTGTGCTTCTCAGTTTATTTTTAATAATACATACTAATTTTATGGATCACTGGCATGCAGCCATATACTTTCCCTTATTCAAATATAATTCTCCTAAATGGAAGTGTAGGAATGAAACAAATGTGCATTTCCAACCAAGAGAGATATATGTTTGACTAACTTCTGTGACTCTAACCTGGGGGCATATTAAAAAAAAAATGAAAGCCTCAACATTTTAGCAAACTCGACCCCACTTTGAAAAGATATATGTGAAATTTCCCTGAATCTATTAGAGTCTTTCATTATTATTGTTATTTTAAAGAATTCTCTTCTCTAGTTTCATTAAACTTCTGACATGAAAAAGTATGTGTTTCCTACAGATGGAAGTGGTCTGGACAGGACTTAAGAAGCTGACTAACAGTGGCTTAGCTAGCTCCAGAGTGACTCCTATTAGAATGGAAAATAAATAGAGTAAGTGCCAAAGTCAAAACTATTCTCTTACAGAGATAAACTACAAGTGCTCTACAGAAAGCTAGAACAGCTCTCCGGGGAATGCTAGGGATTTGGGTAAAGAACAATGCAACTGTTTCTGTAAGTCAAGTGGAAACACTTGGGAGAGGACAGCAGTTGGGAGAGATATGGAATGAGCCAAAGGGTGTGGACTAATGTACACCCCCATTTAGTCCACTGGCCTCAGAGACCAACACCAGGTCAGTTCTGAAAAGGAAGCTAAGAAACCTTGTGATGAATATGAACCCCATTTGTAATGGAGATGCCAACTATGTTTTTTTTTTTTTTTAATATTTGGCAATATACAAACTATCACCTAGTCTTTAGGATTAATAACATCTTTCAATGCTTCAAGAAAAATGACTTTCCTAAACATGGCTAATAATTTATACATCCTGCTTTTGCAAAACTTATGTGATATAATGATTAACTTGGGTGCTTCTAAAGTCTTCAACAACACTGAAAATTACTCCTGAGGAACTGCAGGATACAGATGGAGACATGATTTATTCCTCTTTTCTGTAAATATAAAAAAAAAAAAAAAAGCTGAAATTGACTTCAAAAGGATTGTCTGAAAGTTGTAATTATGCTTTAGCAAAAGACTCCAATAAATCAAAATGGTTGCATATTCTGAACAAAACTCCAGAAAGAACACTTGTGACCCACTCCAGAGAAATCTGAGCAACTGTCTCAATCCTTAGAGTACAAAGAAGTCTCAGTTTGAATTTACAACCTGGTACTAAATTTGGGTATAATTTAGGAAAGATAAAAAGGATTGCATGTTCTCTCTTAATTTGAACTCCAACATGCTTGGTATGAAAGCTTCTCCGTTTGGGAGAAGGTACCATGGAATCCACTCAGACAGAAGGCAAAAGCTGACCAGCAGAGACAACGTGAGTCCTCAGAAGAGGAGGGCCCTCTCTCAGCCCTCATCAGGACTCTACCTGTAGGAATGATCATACACCTGAGTGTGGAGGCGGAAAGTGCATTATCAATTAGGAAACGTGTGGACTGAGCTCGATTGCATTTGTCTGTTTAGAAAGAGTTAAAAATATCATAAGAACTAATGAGTGAGTAGATAAAGGTAGTAAGAAAAAAATTAAGCAATTAAAACTATAGTAAGGTGCATGATATGGACAAAACAACAAACAAAATACAGGATAGCAATAAGGAGGAAGTATCCCAGAGAGGCAGAAACGAGGCTCAAGCCAGGATGCTTGCATTTCCTGAATCATGTTAAAAGGCATCTTAACTTTTAAATTTTCCCCAAGGAAGATTTAGTCAGTAACATGTAAAAATCTGAAACTCAAGTTACTCTTCTATGAGTATTTATTGAAGCAATGACTATCTCAGGAATTCTGCATATGCGGCAATGAACCACATGCTTATTTCCCACTATACAAATGAAATTATAACCTAAATATTTACTGCACCCTTACCACGAACTTGTTGGCTTTTTTTTTTTTTTTTGATAAATGCTATTTAAAGCATGAAACTTTATATTTTGAAAATTCAGTTAAAGGGGTTTATTGAATATTTATTGCTTGTCACCAGCCCAAGACTGAGCAGATAAAATGGAAGCACATCTTCAGACGGGCAGGACTTTAGTCACCAGCCCTAAGCACATGCTATGTTTTCCTGTTGATTGTGGTGTCCATTGTAGTCAAGTAAACATAACCGAAGCCTCTAGTTAAGCCATTCAGGACCTTTTTTACTTCCTCATTTTCATAGGTATCAAGGGAGCTTGCAAATTGTGAACTGTCTTCTGACTGCTGCTGTCCCTAGATTTGTCCTAAGTCTCTTTACATTAGACTCAGTATCACTCAACTGAGAAAAGAACTATTTCCAATTGTATTTGGCATGACAAAATACATAAATGAAAATAAATATAGCTTATCAACTAGGAGATATGTTTAAAATCCATTATTCCATTTGCTGCTTCTAATTTGTGGTAAACTGAGAAACTGCTACCCAGTCTACTAAATTTGAAACTAAATACATATAAATTGGATCAGGATAATAGCTTGAGGCAACCTCTATAAAGTACCATCTGAGAGTCTGGTGCACAATGTCTGCTTGTAAACACCAAACACCCTCCTTAATTCATGTCTAAGTGTGTGTGTGTGTGTGTGTGTGAGAGAGAGAGAGAGAGAGAGAAACCACAGAGACACAGAGAGAGAGGAGGAGAGAGAAATGGAACGTGAATGTTGTGAGCGCATGTATGAATGCAAACCCTAGAAGCACCAATACAAGACTTTGCTCAAGCCATAGACCGCATGTGTCTCTCTAGGGATGTCTTTTAGAACCAACAAAACTCTAAAGCAAGAACTTATTTTGTAAGTGTTTTACAGGTTTGTTTTTTTTCCCCCCAAGACTTTGACCCATGTTTCCCAAATGAGCCCTCTAATTTAAGATGCAGAATCCAGGAATACATTTTTTTTTTTTTTTTAGGAATACATTTTTTACTACAAAAATACATTGTTAGTATTACTGAGAATAGAGAGAAGTATTAAAACTGCTTTGAGGAGCTACATTTCTAACCCTCACTTAAGACTGACAAGGCATCAACCTTTGAGAGAGTCAACGAGGATTTGCATGCTAGCAAGAAGGCTGCCTTGATTTTTAAAGTTGATGTCTTGGTCTTAATACACAGTAAAAGCAGACTGCCTCAGGATCTCCATGCTCTAGCCAACAGTGTGAATAAATCTGTTTCTCAGACAAGGCAGAAGATCACTAGGTGAGAAATGCCCATCATAAATTGCTCTGCATAGAGTCCTGAAATAAAAGTTAGATATCAGTAGGTATAACTGTGCCATATATAACTACACTAAAGCCTTTGTGTGGATCACAACCAACTAGAAAATTCTTGAAGAGTTGGGGATACCAGACCATCTTACTTGTCTCTTGAGTAACTTATATGCTGGTCAAGAAGCAACAGAATGGAACATCGAACGACTGACTGGTTCAAAATTATGAAAGGAGTATATCAAGGCTGTTTATTGTCACCCTGCTTGCTGCTGCTGCTAAGTCACTTCAGTCGTGTCCAACTCTGTGCGACCCCATAGACGGCAGCCCACCAGGCTCCCCTGTCCCTGGGATTCTCCAGGCAAGAGCACTGGAGTGGGTTGCCATTTCCTTCTCCAATGCATGAAAATGAAAAGTGAAAGTGAAGTCACTCAGTTGGGTCCGACTCTTCGCTATCCCATGGACTGCAGCCCACGAGGTTCCTCCGTCCATGGGGTTTTCCAGGCAAGAGTACTGGAATGGGGTGCCATCGCCTTCTCTGTCTATTCAGAGTACATTATGCAAAATGCCAGGCTGGATGAATCAAAAGTTGGAACCAAGCTTGTTGGGAGAAATATCAACAACCTCAGACATGCAGATGATTCCACTCTAAGGGCAGAAAGTGAAGAGGAACTAAAGAGCCTCTTGATGAGGGTGAAAGAGCAAAGTGAAAAATCTGGTTTAAAACTCAACATTAAAAAAACTATGATCATGGCATCTGGTGCCATCACTTCATGGCAAATAGAATGGGAAAAAGTGGAAGCAGTGACAAATTTTCTTTCCTTGGGCTCCAAAATCACTGCAGATGGTGACTGCGGCCATGGAATTAAAAGACACTTATTCCTTGGAAGGGAAGCTATGACAAACCTAGATAGTGTATTAAAAATCAAAGACATCACTTTGTCAACAAAGTTCTGTAAAGCCAAAGCTATGTATTCTCCACTAGTCATGTACTGATGTGACAGTTGGTCCATAAAGAAAGCTGAATGCCAAAGAACTGATGCTTTCAAACCGTGGTGCTGGAGAAGACTCTTGAGAGTCCTTCAGACTGCAAGGAGATCCAACCAGTCAATCCTAAAGGAAATCAGTCCTGAATATTCATGGAAGAACTGTTGCGGAAGCTGAAGCTCCAATACTTTGGCCACCTGATGCAAAAAGCCAACTCATTGGAAATGATCCCAATGTTGGAAAAGATTGAAGGTAAAAGGAGAAGAGGGCAGCAGAGGATGAGATGATTAGATAGATAGCCAACTCAATGGATGTGAATCTGAGCAAACTCCAGGAGATAGTGGAGGACAAGAGAGCCTGGCATGCTGCTGTCCATGGGGTTGCAAAGAGTCGGACATGACTTAGCAACTGAAAAACAACAAATATATCTAATTAGCAATGAGGACATGGGCCTTCTCCTAGCAATAAGCTTCCATCTTCTTATTTTTAAAATACAGATAATAGCAAATAGAGAGTTGTCAGGAATCAGTAAACCATAGTCCCCAGGCCAAATCTGCTTGCCAGCTGTTTCTGTAAATAAAGTTTTACTGGAATACAGACACAACCACTCATTCACATTGTATTTGGCTTCTTTCATACTGTAGTAGTTACAACAGAAACTGTACAGACTGGAAAGTTAAACGTACTTTCTATCTGGCCCTTTACAGAAAAGTTTGCCTGCACCTATTACACAACACACTACAAGGCTGCCAGGCAGAATAAATGTCATAATAAACTTGAAAATGATTGAAATGCTATTACGAGCTAATAGTGACAGTGCTTATTTACTGAGTGGCAGGTACTATGGTAACTGCTGGACATGTTATCTCATTTAATCCTTAGAGCAATCCTACTTTGTCTATCTTATAGATGAGGATACTGAAACTCAAAGCTCAGTAACTCCCCAAGGTCAGCATTGAAAGCTATGATAAAAACCAAGACAGCATTGTTTGTTGTTTTCCAGGGAGGCAGGACATAGGGATACATCTTCTCTACCTTCAGAAAAAAAACTGAGACTGGTCTACGGAAATGTTAAGATGTAATACCTATGTGAGAAAATTAAGAATTCTATTTAAACTGCTTCATATTTACACCCAGCATGACTTGGTTCAATGCAGCAGACCTCAGTGAAACAGCCGGCGCCGTGGCTTTGGGTCTCCTTGACCAGGGTGGTCTGCTCTCTCTGCTCTTCCTTGAGACCTCTGGATTCCGCAAAGGCCAGGCAGCCCCTTCCACCCAGTCCACACCTCAGTCTTTTAGGACATGATCCGAGCTTCGCTGGATTCTACAATGCCACCCATTTCAAACAGAGAGGCGTAAACAAATTGATCAAATCTTGTATCCTATCCTGTTCTTTCATCCCTGCCAACCTGATCGATATGATCATTATGGAGAAAAGGGAGAATAAAAGTGGAAGAGGAAAAGTTAAAAGAAAATTAGTGCCTTGGGTCTAAATCTTAGCTCCCAGATTTCTGCATCCTATTTTATGAACTCTATACTCAGGATATCATTTATTTATTTACCTTATTTCAGGCAAACAGCTTTTCCACAGCAGTACCAAATAAGTTAAAATTAGAATGAGTGCTGAATTGAAAGAGGACCCTTTCAGCAATTGTGCCCTGCAGTCTCAGCGCTGCCTGCTTTCTGCCAACAAGAAGCGATAATCCGTGATGAACTCTGAAGACAACTGGAGGGCCGATGATAAGCCAATTCAGGAGGAAGAAAACCCAGCGAAAGGAGAGGCCTCCTCTGCCCAATCAGGTTGCACACAGTTTGAAAGGACCTGAATTTGAGATATAAGCTTTTTGTAATATATTTTACAAAACCAATACGCACTAAGCAGGTTCAAATAAATGACAAATGGAAAGTTACTCTCTGAGGGGGAAAAAAAAATGTTTTTGATGTTTAAACTCAGGGAATAAGTAAATACCTTCATGAACTGAAGACTTTGCGGGGGAGATGCCATAGGCTCTGCCCTCACTCCGCAAAGAAAATGAAGACTGTAGTCAAAGCATTACGTTGAAAGTAAACCTCATTTGCTAAACAAAACTGAACGCTGTCAGTTTCATTCACTTGACTTCTTCTACCGATTTTTAACCATATGAGGTATTTAATGGAAATAGAGAATTTTTAAGTCATTTAATTTAAATTTTGTATTTCAATAAGGCTGACTGTGGAAAGAAAGGAAGGAAAGGAGGGAGGGAGAGAGAGAGAAAAGGTGGCAAAAATATTTGAAAGGAAACCTTTAGAATCATTAATGTTTGAGTTTGTTTGATAGCTTGTTTTTCTTTCTTACTTCATATAATCCTGATAATAACATTAAAAATAAAGTTATGGATAAGCTTAGAATTAAAGGCATTCGATAAAAATTTTAAAACTCTAATCACTATGTCCCAGTCCCGTTTTATTCTCAGTTATTTCTGCCAGTGCGCTGGAAATATCCTAAAAGTGGGAGTAGAGAAAGCTTTTCCTCTCCATCATCCCTATAACTGAATGGATGGCTTGGCTGGTAACCTGACTGTCAGGCCCGCAGGTGACTGTGATCATCAAGAGCCACAAGCCTAATGGGAAGTTAATTAAAAGGCAAAGAAATCCAGGAAGAGAGAAGAGATGGCTGCTGTCCACCAATCAGCCCTCGGGGGGTGGACCTGTGACTTTATCATTCAGTGAAGACTTGCATATATTCTGCCCTGGTTACATATCGGTCACTGAGGTCCACTAAAAGTGAAAACAAAGCAACATGAAAAAGAACTTGACTTCTGGCAGTTCATCTTCTGACTGGGAGCAGGAAAGCAACAAGTAAGAGCCTGGGTAATCACACGCAGCCTTGCATTAATTGCTTCAAAAGGCAAATGCCATGAGGGTCCAGGACGGCTCTGTGTGCACGAGCCCACGTAGGTCAGGAAGAACTTGTGAAGCGTGTGGAACAGGGCTGAAGGTAGAGGAACAGGCAGGACTTGAATCAGTGAGTTTCTTTGTTTGGGTTTCCCCAGAAAGGAGACTCCGGAGATAAGAAGCTTAGATGACAATGGTCAGAGGCGGAGAAGTGAGACAGGAAAGGGACAATAAGTAGTGGTGTCATCAAGTCAGATACCACGAGGGGGCTGGCTAGAGGCTGAGGCCCCTTGAAAAATCCAATCCAAGGGTCACAGGGTTCAGAGCTGCCCTGCCCTCAAGAAGAGAGCAGGAGTGTTTACACAGCAGGGAAAGGAACAATAAAGCAGGGACCTGTAGGACCTAGTGCCTGGAGCTCTGGATTAGAAGAGCACTCCATTCAGGGCACTCCAGGGGGCAACAGAGACTGAGGCCTGTAGACTGCTCAGCTCAGTGTTGGAGGTGGGGTGGGGGTAAGGGTGTAAACAGGAAGAAAACTTGTCCTGGCTTTAACTCAAGTATGGAAGAAAGCTTCAAGAAAAAAACAAATCTACCACAAAAACTTGCTCATCTTCAAATGAGAAAAACGATATTCAGAGTACATTAACGTATGGCTTTATGGCACAAATCTAGGTTCGAGCTCGGCTGAGGAGAAAATCCAGGTCTCCTGCCTCTTAGAGCTCTCACTATTAAACCTCACGGAAGACTAACATTTGTTTGTAGGGTCTTCACGAAGCCTGGACACAGATTATCTCTTAGCAGTCAAATGTATCACCAGTCATCTCATAACCACGGTGAGCATTCTTGCTGGTCTCATAACCAAGGTGAGCATTCTTGCTGGTTCTTTCCTTGAATTCTCAGATGTGGTACTGAAGTGCCCCCTTCCCAGTTTGACGCTGTTCTACGCCCATCTCGCTGGGGTTCAAGCACAGCCCCTCCAAACCAGCAAGATCACCCCAAGAGGCACGTGTATGAAAGGCAACATACACTAACAGGTGTTCATTTTGGCATTGCTTATAACTAGAGAACGCTGGAAACAACCTAATCACCCACTGATAGGAAAATGAACACATAAAATACGGCAGGTCTATAAGATAAGAGTTAAATACAGCAGCTGATAATGAATGACAGCTAGGAAAAGCACTATGGAGAGGTTTCAGAAACAGAATGTTGGATAAAAAGACTCATTTTGATATTTGGCAAAACTAATACAATTATGTAGACTTTAAAAATAAAATAAAATTTTTAAAAAAAGACTCAAGAAACAGTATGGTCTATACAACAAAAGGCCTTATGCATGCATTTAAACACACAAAACCGTAGTGCATATGGTTTATAGACGAGACTATCCCTTGCTTTTTGAAAGTTCACTTTACGCCACTTCGCTTTTATGAAAGACCTACATTAGTACTTGTTTTCACTAACAAGAAGAAATCTTAAGAAGGATTTTAACTTTTACCAGATTAAAAAAAAAAAGTACTTGCTTCTTTACACCATTTTGGTTTACAAAAGTTTTCATAGGAATGTATTTTGGGATAGCAAGGGAAATCTGTACTTCTATATCTGTGGAAGAAATATAAAAATATACTCTAGAAAGTTTTATATCTAGCTCTTTTAAGAGTGGTTGCTCTTGCGCAAGGAATGGAAAGGAGGAAAGGAAGGAATGGAATTGAGGAGAAGAACATTGCCAAAAATGTTTTATTCTTTTATTCAAAAAAAAACTGGAAGTAAGGATGCTAAAATGTTAATATTTTTACAATTCATGGGGATGCATGTGTCTTTCTTATTTTTCTCAGTACTCTTCTGAGTTTAAACATTTTTAAGTTAAAAAATGAAGCTTTCTAAATGTCATCAACTTTCATAAAAAATGGGAAAGAAATCAAAGAGAAACAATGTTAATGAAATTAATTCATATATCAAACAGATGTTTATGCCTAAGGATGAGATAAAATCTTGTTTTCAATTGCAGAGCCATGGAGAAGAACGGTCTGAATCCCACTCTTATCTCAATAGCTGTGGGCTCGCGGGAAGGCAGTTTAGCATCTCTGGTGCCGATTTTCTCACAGGTCAAAACAGGGATTTAGAAGACCCCACCACACAGGGTTGTTTTGCAGATAAAACTGAGGTGATATGGTAGGAGTATCTAGAACAGCATCTGCCACACAGGCCAAGCTCAGTGACATAGAGAAGGGATCACCCTGTTTTCTTAGTCCAACTTAGACTTTCTTCAGAAAGGTATTTCTCTCTTTAAAGCACCATTAATACACTGATATTGGAGAAGGCAATGGCACCCCACTCCAGTACTCTTGCCTGGAAAATCCCATGGACAGAGGAGCCTGGTAGGCTACGGTCCATGGGGCCGCTAAGAGTCGGACACGACCGAGGGACTTCCCTTTCACTTTTCACTTTAATGCATTGGAGAAGGAAATGGCAACCCACTCCAGTGTTCTTGCCTGGAGAACCCCAGGGACAGGGGAGCCTGGTGGGCTTCCATCTATGGGGTCGCACAGATTTCGGACACGACTGAAGCGACTTAGCAGCAGCAGCAGCAATACACTGATATAATAATTTACTATAAGAAGAGAAGCTTGAACTGGCTCCCATCTGCAGCAACAAACCTTGCTTTATTTACCACATAAAATACTAATGAATTGCAAAGTTCCCATTCATTCATTTAACTGATAAGTTAAAACCTCATTATAATGCCATTTACTGTGCTCTGCAATTCAGTACAAAACAGCCCTCTTGGGCTCCAACTTGGGTTTAATCACTGGATTACCAAGAGGTCTTTTCTATCAAGGGGCATCACCTGTGAGGCAAATTTAAAGGCTAGTTATCAAAGGAGTCCAACAGAATTTTTTAAAAGTACAGATGTTCAGGATTGATAAGGAAAACATACAAAACCTTTTAAAGCCTTCACTTTAGACTAGTCAAGATAGAAGAAAGGTAAAGGAAAGTGAGTCATCATGTAAGCCATATAATTGAATTAACAGAAAGTCACAGGTGGAAAGTATCTGCAAATACATGTAGACACCAATGACATACTGAAAGACAAAAGGCAGAAGAGAAATCTAAGTGTTCTATGGGTGAAGAAATCACCGCTTGTGTACTTTTTGTTTTGTCCATTGCAAAGGCGCAACTAGTGCCTTGTTTTCTACTGATATTTTGTACATTTTTAACATTGGTGTTAAAGTACATTTACTGCTCATCTTTTAAACTAGAGGCCTTATGACATCTAGCGTTGTCTCACAGAAGCGGCGTGAGATGAGTCAAGGTCTAATATCTTCACCAGGTACAGAATCTAGTTTTGATCCCTGGAAAGTTCACTCTAGGGTTTGAGACAATGAACTCCAGGCCAACAACGACGAGCTTTTTCTCCAAAGAGGAAGAGGAGAGATTGGTTTTACGACCTACCTCAGTTCCACGGCTCTAGCAGTGCCCAGTTCTGTTTTCAAAGTTACATTTCTGTGTTTGGTACCTAGATGACAACTGTGTCAGAGCCCAGATCAGCATACATCAGAAAGTGCCAGCACTCACCAAGAGAGATGTATCTTATTTCTGGAAGCAACTCAGCTCTATTTAAATGTGTTTGTATAACAGGTCAGTGTGTGTTAAGTCGCTTCAGTTATGCCCTACTCTTTGCGACCCCATGGACTGTAGCCCACCAGGCTCCTCTGTCCATGGGATTCTCCAGGCAAGGATATTGGGGTGGGTTGCCATTTCCTTCTCAAAACATGTGACTAGAATGGCAGAAAATAGGTGCCCATTTCACAGACCCCTTCTCCCCTCCCAGGCACCAAGCAAAAGTTTTGGCTATCTGGCATATCTATCACAGAAAAATGAATGAACACATATGGTCCGGCTGTAAGAGAACAAGATTAAACACCTACTTCCAAGAATAACTGAATCGCTGAGGGATGTTTAGCTTCACAAATGGAACTTTGTTTCACTTTATGCTAGATGTTCAATTATGATCTGAAACATCTATTATTTAAAAGTTTGGAATAATTCTATAAAATTCAGCTTATAATAATCCTGTAAATTGATCTTACATGGCACCTGCCTTAAAAATAGCATCTAGGATCCTTACATGACTATAAGATGCTAAAAATAAATTTTTAGTAATAAGTAATTTTTCAAAGTACTGTATATGAGTATATTACACACACACAAAAGTCATGGTTAAACCTCTTCTCTCAAAGAATACTCATAATATTCTTTTAATATAAGAAGTTAACTCTAACTTCTCAATTTAAGGTTTTGTGGTGAACCTGGATGGATACTTGTGGGAAAAAAAGTAGTTTGCTTCTAAGTATGAGGATCAAAATGTTAGTGTACGTGCTTAAGAATATTTCTGCACAAATACACCTCAAGCTGTGAGTCTGACTACCATTAATACTGTAAGATATATATCTATAAGATATGGCATATGTATGTGTATATATGTATATGTATACATATATACACACACACATACATATGTGTGTGTACACACATATGTATATTTATCTTTCCCCCAGGTCCCTGACACAGAGCTTCTAAAGCCTCTGGATTTTGAAAAGGAGTTAATCACCAGTGGCCAATGCCTCAATCAATCATGCCTACATAATGAGCCCTGCACCACCAGGCTGGGACTGCTTCCAGGTTGAGCACGTTTGTGCTGGGAGGGTGCCGTGCCCTGAGAACATGGGGGCCCCGTGCAATACTGTACCTCCACTACTGCACTTCTCCCATTTGACTATTCCCAACTTGCAGCCTTTATCTTAAACCACCACCAGTAGGTGAGGGTTACTCTAGCAAACTATCAAACCTGAGGAAGGGCGCCGTGCTCACTCCCTCAGTCCTGTCTGACTCTTCACGACCCTTTGAATTACATCCCGCCAGGCTCCTCTGTCCATGGGATTTCCTAGGCAGGAATACTGGAGTGAGTTGACATTTCCTTCTCTAGGGGATCTTCCAAACCCAGAGATTGAACCTGCAGCTCCTGTGTCTCCAAGATTGCAAGAAGATTCTTTACCACCAAGCCATTGGAGAAGGGTGACAGGAACCCTCAAATTAGAGCTGGTCTGGTCCGTGAGAAGTACTGGTGACAAGCTGGGACTTCGGCCAGGACGGGGGTGGCAGGGGCAGTCTTGTGGGACTGAACTCTTAATTTATGGCATTGACACTAACTCCGGGTACATGCTATCAGAATTGAGTTGAATAGGATATCCAGTGAGTACCCAAAGACTTACAGCATTGGTGAGACAAAACACGCACACACACATTTGTCACAAATTTGCTTCAAAAATGTTTTGAGTAAAAACAGTTCAGAATTGCTGTCAGAAGTAGCAGAAGTGGGCTTTACCAGGCCTACCCTGGCTCATAGAAACCCATGGTTTGGGAAGAGAAAAGATAAAACAGCCATAAATGAAGAATCTTTGATCCCTGAATGGCTACCTACTCACATGATATGAATCCATGTCCAGTTATTAAAGTTAAAATTATCAATGGCATTTAGG
Organism: Bos taurus; assembly: GCF_002263795.3. NCBI lineage: Eukaryota > Metazoa > Chordata > Mammalia > Artiodactyla > Bovidae > Bos > Bos taurus. The sequence continues at coordinate 8,354,050 of NC_037340.1, read as the reverse complement.
AATGGTAGATATGATTCCCAAGTTGGCTCACTGAATACATGTTGTTTAGTCATTAAGTCGTGTCTAACTCTCTGCAACCCCATGGCCTGCCAGGCTCCTCTGTCCATGGGATTCTCCAGACAAGAATACTGGAGTGAGTTGCCATTTCCTACTCCAGGGGATCTTCCTGATCCAGGGATCTAACCCACATTTCTTGTATTAGCAGGCAGATTCTTTACCACTGGGCCACCACGGAAGCCCCCACTGTATGCATAAGGAAATGAAAAATAATGAGAACAATTCTAACCATTCTTACATACAATTCCTTGTATATTATTATCTTCAGTAGCTTAAGGAAAAGACAATGGCAACCCACTCCAGTACTCTTGCCTGGAGAATCCCATGGACGGAGGAGCCTGGTAGGCTGCTCCGTGGGGTTGCTAAGAGTCAGACACGACTGAGCGACTTCACTTTCACTTTTCACTTTCATGCACTGGAGAAGGAAATGGCAACCCGCTCCAGTGTTCTTGCCTGGACAATCCCAGGAACAAGGGAGCCTGGTGGGCTGCCGTCTATGGGGTCGTACAGAGTCGGACACGACTGAAGCGACTTAACAGCAGCAGCAGTAGCTTAAAAAGAAAGTCCTGGGTGGGGCCTTGATGCTAGATCACTCTTAGATTTTGGTCAGTTTGAGTTTTGATCATAAAACAGCCTCAAAAGAGAAAAACGACAACAGAAGGTACTGCTGGTCACCAAGAAGGTAGTCGGCATAAGTCGAGAAATTACTAAAATCAGAGGGTATACTGTGAAGGAGTTTTTTGGATCTATCTAATTTTGTGGATCTATATCCAGCTTCTTGAAGAACTTTTACTAAAATATTTTGTGAGAGTGACTAGTTTCGGGGCACTGTCTTTGGTTTTGAATGTCGCAGAACAAAACAGTAGATTTGGGTTGATATAGGACTCACTGCTCACTAGGAAACAATCATAGAAGGCTACAGAGAATCCAGAGACACACCAGGATATTCCTAAGGAAACAGCCAGCAGGTGGATTGAGTACAGTCTATTGTAAGGTCTGTGTATTTTGAGAGGGGGGACTATCTAGCTCCTCCTAAAAATGCCAAGTCTAACACTCAAAGGTAGCACTTCATAGGTTTCACATACCAGTCATGTGAAACTGGCTTTATGATTAACTGGGATATTCACCCAATGAATATACCTTATGCCCATTACTCAGGTTATGGCAAATGCTGTGGTTATCAGGGGATTTTTGAACAGACACCCCACGTATTTTTACTATTACAAAATTCAGCAACAGTTTGAGAAGACTTAGTGAATTTGCTGTCTCAGCTTCCTCTTAGGGGTCATACAGATGCTAATAAAAATATTAGATTAATTAACAAAAGAATACAGAAAGGCAGAGGAGAAGCTCAAGGGAATTGTATCAGGTGGATCCCTGAGTCAGGAACATCCCTTAGAAGAGGAAATGTCAACCCACTTGAGTAGTCTGAAGGATCCCATGGACAGAGGAGCCTGGCAGGCTACAGTCTACTGAGTCACAAACAGCTGGACACAACTGAGCACACACACTCCACAAGTCTGGTCTAAGTACTTCAGTTTGGAGGGATTTTAAAAGGCAGAAGACAAAGATTACAATGAGAAATCAGACCTGAAATGACATAGGGCAATAGTCAGGCAGATAAGTCAAAACAAAGAACAACAGAAAAGCCAGGGCCACCATATCAACATTTTGCTTGAGACCCCAAAATTTATGTACATGAGTGTGTAAAATGATCAGAGGGTGGAAAAGTTACTGGAACTTGATATGAAGCCACAGAACCACGATTCCCATTAGAGAATATACAAATATAGGGGTTGATAGGATTGCAAGAGTTGGAATATTTAAACTGTGTATTTAAACAGTTTATATGACAACTGTATTTTTTTCTCTCTTCCCCTAATCACCTCAACCTTCACTTATTCCCTATCCCATGCTGAGGTCTCAGGACCATGACTATTTCAAGTGCTGAAAGCAGAGCTGCTTCCTAAGCAAAAAACTGTGACTGTATTTTTAAAACTTTATGTCAGAAGTCCTAGAGGCACGATGGAGTGGATTATGCCTTCACTCACCTGGCAAAATTGGGGTTAACAGTGAATTGTGCTCTATTGCCCAGTGGTCAGATAATTTACCTTTCTTGTGATAAAATAAATTTCTATTTATGTGAAATTAATTTCCTCTCACCACTGATAGTCATGCTTCCTTCCCTACCTTCTCTACCCCAAGCAACAATTAGCTCTGGAGGTCGATTAAGGGGTAGATGGCACAGATAACTGGGACACAAAATAGTAAATAGATTTCTCTTGTTGCCGCAACTCCCCAGCATCCTATTTGCGAAAAACAAGCTGTAAAGCTTTATTATTCACCGTAAAGTCTGAACGGTTTGAACACAAAGGAAACATGCATTGGCATTTCCCCTCTGAGCACATTCGCATGCAAGTTTTAAGTGCTGGGGCTAGCGATCTCAGTCAGAAACTCGGTCACAGCACATTGCAAACCCCTAAAATTATCACTTTAATGAGATTAAAAAATAAATTGAGCTTGGAAATCATCTCTGAACCCAGACTAAATCAATGGGAGATCAATCAGTCAATCCACTGGCTTTTCGTCAGGCCAGTTAGGACCTGACTCCCAGGTGAGGTTCTTTCAAGCTCTTCCTCTCTGCCTTATTTCATCCTGACACTACTGCTTAAACTACAATTTTGAAAAATGGTGGGGTGGGAGGAGTACAAGTACAGGACACCTAAAGCATTCTTGGTAGACACACCAAAGGTCAATACAGGCAGGGCCTCCCAGTATATTAGTGCTATTTCCATGGCTTATTTTTAACTATTAGCCAAGATCCTAGAAGAGCCAAGAAAGCAGAGCACGAAACTGTTTCCTTAGCCTACTTCTCCCAGTAATTGTGCTAATAATTATAAGTCATTAAGCTTAAAATTTCTAGTGTGCATATATTTGTTCATTCACAGATGGTTTCAAAGACTTCCTAGGACAGGAGATACAGTGGTGAAGTCCCTCCTCTCATGAAGATTATGTTCTAGTGGAAGAGACAAACATTCAAAAAACAAACGAATACGGCATAAGATAACCTCAGATGAAGATGAGGGCCATGACATCAAGTAAAGCAGGGCAAGAGAGGAGAGAGTGATGGGGTGACATTTCAGATAAGGGGGGCAGGATGACCTCAGGGGAAAACAGCTCAGCTCCAGTGCTTACCTGGAGGCGGGCCGAGCTCTGAGTGCAGCGGATGCTGACTCATCACCCTCAGCACTCCCATGAGAGGGGGCTATGCTCACTCCCATGTCCAGGCCCAAAAAGGCCCAAAGAGGATTCACAACTGGCCCAAATCCAGAGTGAATTTGAGCCAAGAATGCTAGGCTTCAAAGCCCATGTGTTTAACCATTGACTGGGATGAGAATATCAACAGAAAGAAAGTTCTGGACAGTAAGGGCATCCATCTAAATACTTCTCATGGGTTGATCCTGATTTGGGGAAGCTCCAAATTCTACCTTTAAAATGAATTACACCACAAATCAATCAAAGAGTTCAACAAAAATTTGACAAGGAATTACAAAAGCCTAAAGGGAAAAGGAAAGGAAAAGTAAACATAAGACCAGAGAGGCCACAGTGCCAGAGGACAGGCCAGAACTCCTGAATGCCACCCATGTGTCTTACGTATGGGAAACAAAGCTTGGTACAGATGCTTCAATAGACAGGGGTCAACCTTATTTTTAAAAGGTGCTTCTAAAGAAAAGGAACAGGATGAACCATAGATGGGTAACACGTTTGTCTGTTCAATTGGTTTCCACAGTGTGTAATATAATAATGCATGTTTGACATTCTGATTGAGGGACTAGAGATCCAAAAGATTTTTCTTCCTAAAACATATGGATATCAAATCACAGTCACTGAAAAAAAGTGTTTATAAATCACTGTCTGCCTTACTCTTAAGTAAGGTGAAATCTCAAACTCTTTCATAGGGATTATGGGAATATGCTCTATGTGTCACTAGAAAATGCCAGGCAGCTGTTACACTGGCTCCAAGTTAAGAAAGGCCTGTACCCCTGATGCCAAGTTAGAAAAAGGTTTTCCAGAGTCATTTACATTAACAGACAGAGAATTGTGTGTCATGCCCTCCTCCCCACCCCCAAGGTACAAGTGAGTCAGAATCCACTGACCATTTCCACTGGTCTCTGCATAGGAAACCCCCAAAATAGCATGAGGCAAAAGGCTAACACCAGCATATATTCTTCCACTGTTCAGTTCAGTTCAGTCGCTCAGTCGTGTCCAACTCTTTGCGACCCCATGAATGGTAGCACGCCAGGCCTCCCTAATCCATAACCAACTCCCGAAGTTCACTCAGACTCACGTCCATCGAGTCAGTGATGCCATCCAGCCATCTCATCCTCTGTCATCCCCTTCTCCTCCTGCCCCCAATCCCTCCCAGCATCAGAGTCTTTTCCAATGAGTCAACTCTTCACATGAGGTGGCCAAAGTACTGGAGTTTCAGCTTTAGCATCACTCCTTCCAAAGAAATCCCAGGGCTGATCTCCTTCAGAATGGACTGGTTGAATCTCTTTGCAGTCCAAGGGACTCTCAAGAGTCTTTTCCAACACCACAGTTCAAAAGCAAGGCCCCAAATAAAACCCCCATGAAAAAGATGAAAGGATCATAGACGGAAAAATGGACAATTTGGATTCCTGGCAAGGTTTTATCACTTAAACTTGTGTGATCTTAGGCAAGTCATGTGTTCATTTCAGATCAACTCAATTCCAGCAGGACAAGGTCCTTGTCTGTTTTGCATATCACCCTTTTCTAAAAGATGAGCCAAGCACCTGGCACATATTTTAGGAACCAACCAGTGTTTGAATGAAACACTTACCACTACTTAATATGTACCAGACAGACTGGTGGATGCAAGGTACACTCATTCCAGGGCATCCCTAAAGGCCTCCATCCCAGTTCCACCAAAGCGTCCTCAAACCCTTCCAGAATGCTTTTCCAAATAGCTACACAAACTGAAAAAAGCCCTGAGTTAATATAAAACACATTATAATGCAGAAGGAAATACGTGTTCAGCATAAGAATATACTTCTAATGGAATACATGAAAAATAACATGCACGTGTGTGTGTGTGTGTATATATGTGTGTGTGTATATATATATAATTTTTTTTAAGTGGAAGTGTTAAGTCACTCAGTCATGTTTGACTCTTTGCTACCCCATGGGCCATAGCCTGCCAGGCTCCTCTGTCCATGGAATTCTCCAGGCAAGAATACTAGAGTGGGTTGCCATGCCCTCTTCCAGGGGATCTTCCCAACCCAGGAATCAAACTCTGCATTGCAGGCAGATTCTTGACCATCTCAGTCAGCAGGGAAGCCCTATATGTGTGTGTGTACATGTATACATGTGTATGTGACACACCTAAGCAGAGGAATAACATTAAAACAGGAACAAAATCACCTGGCCATGTGAAGAAAGACAATAGTTTGGTATTATGTGCCATGATGAAAGAAAACAAAAACTGAGTGTCTATAAAGAGAAAGGATTTTTAAAACAGCCCTTTGTCCTCCACACACCTTCAAAGGGGTATCTGAACTCTAAATACAAAACACACAGTTGGAAAGAGAATTTGTAAAAATACAGTTAAGGTTGTCTCTGATGATCTTCACTAAGCAGAACAAATACAGATGGGGAATAAATCTTACCTCAAATGTCACAGGTAGGGAAAGGAAAGCTTCAGAGCCCCTTAGGAAATTATAGGGATTTCACAAATAGCGGGTGATTAGAAATGGAGCAAACTCGAGGTGGTTCTGAAAAAAGAAGGTGCTAATGGAAATCATACCACCAAGTCCAGCAAACAGATTTGGAAGGGCCCAGCCACAAAGGCACCTCTGCTTCATTCAGTTAACAGCACCAACACACACAGGAGCAGAATTTCTCTTCTCAAAACGAAAATGGCAATTCCTATCAGTTTAATATATATCGATATTCAGCTCAGTCGTGTCCGACTCTTTGTGACCCCAGGGACTGCAGCACACCAGGCTTCCCTGTCCATCACCAACTCTGGTGATGCCATCCAACCACCTCATCCTCTGTCGTCCCCTTCTCCTGCCTTCAATCTTTCCCAGAATCAAGGTCTTTTCCAATGAGTCAGTTCTTCACATCAGGTGGCCAGAGTATTGCAGCTTCAGCATCAGTCCTTCTGATGAATATTCAGAACTGATTTCCCTTTAGGATTGACTGGTGGGATCTCCTTGCAATCCAAGGGACTCTCAAGAGTTCAAAAGCATCAATTCTCAACTTTCTTTATAGTCCAACTCTCACATCCATACATGACTACTGGAAAAACCATAGCTTTGACTAGAAGGACCTTTGTCAGCAAAGTAATATCTCTGCTTTTTAATATGCTGTCTAGTTTGTCATAGCTTTTCTTCACTGAGCAAGAGTCTTTTGATTTCATGGTTGTAGTCACCATCTGCAATGATTTTGGAGCCCAAGAAAATAAAGTCTCTCACTGTTTCCATTATTTCCCCATCTATTTGCCATGAAGTGATGGGGCCAGATGCCATGATCTTAGCTTTATGAACGTTGAGTTTTAAGCCAACTTTTTAACCCTCCTCATACATATATATACATATATATATATATGTATATATATATATATATGAATGACTGATAACTACAAAGGCTAAACAACACTTAAAGCATATCAGGTAAATATTAATACCAAATTGTATGATTTTCCTCCCAATGTTTCCTTACTAAGCTGGGCTTCATGTCCTGTTCTTTTTTATTAGTATGAAAAGGACAGAAGTTTCCATTCATAACCATTTTTCCAATCTTGTATGTTGTCTACAGAAGATATCGTGAAGGGGTATGATTGCATGTTTAAAATTTAAAATGCAAGTGTAACTTTAGCCCCAAATTCTATTTTGCATTTAGGCCTACCCTTCAGCTTGGTAGGTTGGGTGTTGAGAAAATGTGGTAGACCCCACCCACTCTGTTGGTAGGCACCTCACTCTGCTTCATGTAGTTTGTGGCCATAGTTCCTGAATTAGTTAGCTATTGCTGTGTGACAAATAGCCCAAACTTAAAAATAACAAAGTTATTATCTTAATTTCTATAGATCAGGAATTCAAGAGTAGCTTAACTGTGTGCTTCTGGCTCAGGGTCTTTCATGATGCTGCAGTCAAGCTACCAGCCCAGGAGATCTGAAGGTTTCAGTGAGGCCAGAGGGTGTACTCCCAAGCTCACTTCTATGGCTGCTGACAGACCTCAGAAGATCCACCTTCAAGGTCACAGAGAGGCATCAGTTCCCCACTGCAAGGGCCCTTCCAGAGGCTGTCTGAGGTCTCTCACAACAGAGCAGCTCACGTTCCTCTTCTCAAGGCCATGTCATGACATGGGAGCTGACTTTACCAAGAGAGTGTACAGTGAGTTAGACGGCAATCCCAAAAAGATAATGTCCATGTTCTGAGACGCGAAACCAGTGGATATGAAGTTATTTGGGTCTTTGCAGAGATAACCGAGTTAGGGATCTCAAGACTTAGAGATCATTCTGTATTAGGACTGCCCTAAACCCAATGATAAACGTCCTTAGAGGAAAAAGAGGACAAACAGCAGCATAGGGAAGATGGCCATGTGAAGACAGAGACCAGCACTGGGCTTATGTTGCCATAATCAGGAGCTGGAAGAAGCAGAGGGATGTTTCCCTAGAGTTTTTACTTTGATTTCTGAACCTCTGGCCTCCAGAAGTGACAGAATAAATCACTGTTTTAAGCCATCAAGTCTGTGGCAATTTGTTATGGCATCCCTGGGAAACAGATCTGAGAGAGAGAGAAGGTGGAGAAAGCAAGCGAGGGCAAGAAAGGTGGAAGCCACAGTCTTTTTGTGACCTAACCTAAGAAATTTCCAGGATTCTGACACATTCCATTCACTAGAAGGGTGTCATTAAGTCGAGTCCACACACAAAGCGAGAAGAAATACCAAAGAACCTGTGGACGTTTCTTTCCAATCAAAGCAGGGCCGTCTGAAGTTTCTGAAATTGACTTTCCTTAAGGATGAGATGCTGGAAAGAAGCTGGAGAAAATGTCTGAGTCTTGAGGATAGTACAAGATTTTTCTTAATGACTATTTGTGATTTCCACATTTTGTCAGACACTGCTGCATATGTCCAAGTAGATTATTGTGGTAAACTTTACTAGTAGAACTCAAGAGTGCCATAATTTACATATAGCTTATCTAAATAACGAGGCTTCCCCTGTGACTCAGCAGTAAAGCATTCACCTGCAGTGCAGGAGATGCAGATTCAACCCCTGGGTCAGGAAGATCCCCTAGAGGAGGGCAGGGCAATGTACTCCAGTATTCTTGCCAGGAAAACCCCATGGACAGAGGAGCCTGATGGGCTACAGTCCATGAGTTTGCAAAGAGTCAGACACGACTGAGCACGCATGCATCCATCTTAATTACTATTAACAATAAAGTGCCATAAGAAATCAATATTTCAAAAATATGTTTATGTATATCATCTCACTTAATAGTTTATCAGCTTTTCACAATACTCCTATAAGGCAGTTAGTATGATCAAAGAGACTAGGAGAGGCAGTACATTTTAGTGTTCTTTCTAGAGGGTTATACTGTGAGTCAAGACCCCAGATTCTTGTTGCTTCTGTTCCTTAACACAGGACCCTGGAAGAAATAATCTTTAGGAGCCTCAGGTTCTTTCATTGTAAAATTAGTTAGGATTCAGTGAGCTTTTATTTATTTGTTTATTTTTTTATGGCTGAATTTTTTTTAATTTTTTTATTATTATTTTTTACTTTACAATATTGTATTGGTTTTGCCAAACTTCAACATGCATCTACCACAGGTGTACACGTGTTCCCCATCCTGAACCCCCCTCCCACCTCCCTCCCCATACCATCCCTCTGGGTCATCCCAGTGCACCAGCCCCAAGCTTCCTGTATCTTGCATCGAACCTGGACTGGCGATTTGTTTCTTATATGATATTATACATGTTTTAATGCCATTCTCCCAAATCATCCCCTACCTCCCTCTCCCACAGAGTCCAAAAGACTGTTCTATACATCAGTGTCTCTTTTGCTGTCTCATACACCGGGTTATTGTTACCATCTTTCTCAATTCCATATAGATGCGTTAGTATACAGTATTGGTGTTTTTCTTTCTGGCTTACTTGACTCTGTATAATAGGCTCCAGTTTCATCCACCTCATTAGAACTGATTCAAATGTATTCTTTTTAATGGCTGCGTAATACTCCATTGTGTATATGTACCACAGCTTTCTTATCCATTCATCTGCTGATGGACATCTAGGTTGCTTCCATGTCAGTGAGCTTTTAAATTCCTATCAGCTCCACAGTAGTGGCATTACCTCTACTACCTCCAACAAGTAAACTAAAATTAAAGCTGTATATACATCAGAACTGAAACAGAATACTTGTAGCAAAGAAGAAGTACCAAAAAATGAATGAGCTGTCTCATTCCACAGTTTGGGCAAAGTGATTTTTCCTAACCCAGTGGTAGATCTCTTTCAATCTGGTGGCAATGACTTTCTCCCCAGAGAGTAGTCAGTTCAGGTACCACCTCCTCCAGGAGGCGTTTCCTGACCACCACGGGAAAGGCAGCTCCCTCCCTCCACTGTCCATTCTTATGGAACTTTTTATTTTCCTCATCGTCCTTACCATCATCTGAGAGCCTCTGCTTTTACGTGAATGTGTTTATTTTCTACCTCTCTCTGCTGGAACCTAAGATGGAAGAGGAGAGGACCTTGGCAGTCTTCTTCACTGTATTTTTTCTATAGGCTAAAAGAGTACTCAAGCTCAGAGGAAGTGGCAGTACACATTGGTTGAATAGGCAAATGAGGTACAGGATGGTTTACAAATAATAATAGAGCCTTATGCAACCCACTCCAGGAGTCTCGCCTGGGGAATCCCATGGAAAGAGGAGCTGGTGGGCTACAGTCTATGCAGGTCTCAAAGCATCAGACACAGAGCATGCACACACACATAATTTATATATCTATAGTCTTACACTATTAAAAAGCAGCTCTGCATACACACTGAGGAAACCAGAAGGGAAAGAGACACATGTACCCCAATGTTCATTGCAGCACTGTTTATAATAGCCAGGACATGGAAGCAACCTAGCTGTCCATCAGCAGATGAATGGATAAGAAAGCTGTGGTACATATACACAATGGAGTATTACTCAGCCATTAAAAAGAATTCATTTGAATCCGTTCTAATGAGGTGGATGAAACTGGAGCCTATTATACAGAGTGAAGTAAGCCAGAAGGAAAAACACCAATACAGTATACTAACGCATATATATGGAATTTAGAAAGATGATAACAATAACCCTGTGTACGAGACAGCAAAAGAGACACTGATGTATGGAACAGTCTTATGGACTCTGTGGGGGAGGGAGAGGGTGGGAAGATTTGGGAGAATGGAACAGTCTTATGGACTCTGTGGGAGAGGGAGAGGGTGGGAAGATTTGGGAGAATGGCATTGAAACATGTAAAATATCATGTATGAAACAAGATGCCAGTCCAGGTTCAATGCACGATGCTGGATGCTTGGGGCTAGTGCACTGGGACGACCCAGAGGGATGGTATGGGGAGGGAGGAGGGAGGAGAGTTCAGGATGGGGAGCACATGTATACCTGTGATGGATTCATTTTGATATTTGGCAAAACTAATACAATTATGTAAAGTTTAAAAATAAAATAAAATAAATGAAAAAAAAAAGACGATAAAAACCATCCAATTTTAATTTTCATTTCAAAAGTGTTTTCTTATGATGAAGGGAGGAAGGGTGAAGTGATGAAGAAAATAAAATAAATTGTCTGACACATGAAAAAAAAAAGAAAAAAGCAGTTCTGTGTCTACTCCTTAACAACCTTGCCTGATGTACACTGTCCCACTCCCAGCTAATCATGGATGAGGAAACTCAGGCTCAGAAGGTTTGACCCAACAATTAGAATATCCTGGATTCAAGACTTCTCGGACCTCTACCTTAATGATTAATGTTCTTGACCTAGAACCAATCTTTTATTCCATAGTGCAGAGCTTGGTCTCACCAATATTTTCATCTGTAAACACCTCTATTCAAGCCACCAAGTGGTCTAATATTTAATCTTTGGGATTAGTAATGGCAAGCACAGTTAATAAGTTTACCCACTTCATATTTAAATCATATATGCTAGTATATGTTAGCTTAAGAAACATTTTAGTACTGAGGAAAATCTTCATTTAACTCAGTATCTGCTACTTATTTCAACAAATGTATTCTGCTGTTCCTGCCCATTAAGTACTGTGGCTCTGAGATTAACCTTTCCTGTTTGCTTGTGCCTGACCTCAAAGCATCCTAAATTACTCAAAGCAATTCTGATGGCTTTAATTTATGAGAACACCTCCAACTATTCATCTTTTAAATCCTGAAAATGATGATCCCTGCACAACAGCAGCTCTCTTTTTAATCTTAGCTGATAACTCTGATTAAACACATCCAAAGGCTGATTACCCCCCCTGCAGTTAATGCCACTGTCGTCGCTGCTAACTACTCATTTCACAGCGGGAATTGCCTTCAAGAGCCCATTTACATTATCACTCAGAATTGATTTACGGTGTTATTTCCTATTGATCACATAGGAAAAAGAAGGTATAGACGATGTCCTCAGAAAGCCTGCTAAGATGTCAACTGGCCCAAGCCAAGGATAGGCAGCTATTACACTCAGCCAGTAAAGCAACCATGTAAATACCGAGTTACTCCCCAACTGCAGACATTTTTAAAAGATACCATTTACTATTAGAATTTTAAATATTTCATCACAAAACCACTAGGGGAATGTTACCAAAATGGATCAAATCAAATAAAGAGAAAAAGAACATAATCTAAGTGTAGATTCTATGTGTATCATGTGAACAAATTGAGCAAAAAAAAAAAAAAAAAGTGCTTTTTTGCTCTGCTAGATAGTTGGCACCCCACCCCAGTACTCTTGCCTGGAAAATCCCATGGATGGAGGAGCCTGGAAGGCTGCAGTCCATGGGGTTGCAAAGAGTCGGATACGACTGAGTGACTTCACTGTATTTTTTCACTTTCATGCATTGGAGAAGGAAATGGCAACCCACTCTAGCGTTCTTGCTTGGAGAATCCCAGGGACGGGGAAGCCTGGTGGGCTGCCGTCTATGGGGTTGCACAGGGTCGGACACGACTGAAGCGACTCAGCAGAAGCTAGTCTTTGCGCAAGCGGCATGCCTAATGACAGGGTAAAGGACACGCTGCAGGAGGCCGTGGTTCCAGCTCTGCAGATTTCTGCAGCCACACGGGTTTATCTGGAGAGTACCGTTAGTCAGCTTATGGCAGCGCAGCTATGCCAATGACAAAGAAAAGGCTTTCATTAATTCCTCCAGTAAACATGTATTGAAAGCCTCCAGCTCTGAAGCAGGCCTTTATTATGTCAGATGCTAAGGACTCTAGGGGTGAATGAGACAGATACGACTTCTGTTCTCCTTAAACTGCTATCCTGTTTGAGAAGACTGGTTACAAACAAGGAAACAATTAAACACAGATACCATCACTAACTGTGAAAATGCCACAAAGCAGTGTAGAGCATGTCAGAGTTCTCCTCAAAGGAAACTCGAGTCTGTGACCCAGAAGGAAGCCTGTGTTGTGCGCTGGGTGAGCAATCAAAAGGCAAGGGCTCTGCCCTGAATGACATCACTGTCCAGGTGATGGTTTTCACGTTAGAACGCGTGAGAGCCTGTTCAAAACCAGAGTCTCTGACTCAGTACATCTGGGGTGGGACACCAGAGTTTGCATCTCTAACCGGTCCGCAGGAGGTGCTGCTGCTGTTTCTCCACGGAGCCCATTCTGAACACCTTCTGTCCTCCTCACGTCCATATTCATCATGAGGACCACAAAGGAGATAAGCTATACAAAATTCATTTACTATAAATGAAAGAGGTGGTAATTATAAAGAAATCGATTCAGACAGAAATTAAAATCCTAAAGCCCTTAAGGAAAATGAGCCAATCAGGGTTGATTTGAGGAGGGAAAAAAAAAAAATCTCATCTCTCTCTTCAGGAAGGAAGATGATTTTATGTTCTTCAAAAGCCATTTTTCTCTTTACGGAGTATACGGCATTTCATTTCAGAAGGGGCTCACGAGGGCTCTCGGGTCTCCGCCACAGACTGGCCGTCACATTCAGCGGCAAGCCCTCTCCGCCGCCGCCACAATCAGACACCTGCTGAGGGAGCCACGCAGTCAAAATCAGGTCATGTTTTGCAGAGGACTGACTCAGAGCTATCTTGTGAGCAACCCCTAGAAACTGAATTTCCTCAGGACTACAGGCTCCTGTTCAGCACACTGACTAACAGAACTGCAGGAAGCAAGGAATAAAGATGTATTGCCTAATACTCTGGTGGTTTGACTTAACTTTCCCTTCAGACATTTGATATTCACTCTCCAGTTCCAGCCCTGCTGAGAAAAACAATTTATTTCCCCACCCCCCCCACCCCCGGCCAAGCATGGTTCTTCCCAAGGTAGTCTTATAATTTGAAAGACTTAAAAAGACTTCAGATCTTCCTCCCAAAATGAGGTTCTGTTGAAGCAACAGAAGCAGGGGCTGTCCCAAGGAAGAGATGGCAGGCATTTTAATCTCATTTTTATCAACAGTGATCTGAGTAAGTCACACACATTCAATAAAATTCAGTAAACGGTTAATCCTTCTCAACCTCAGCTTCCTCCTTTATGAAAAGTAAGTATTACCATAGACGAGTTGTTGGCAAACTTTTCCAGCAAAGGGTCAGACAGTAATGTTTCAGGCTCTGTGGCCGGACAACCCTGGTCTCAACTGCTCAGCTCCGTCCAACGAAAGCAGCCACAGACACCAAGTAAACACACGGGCACGTCTGTGTTCTGACAAAATCTCTATTTACAAAAACAAGCAGCAGGCCTGGCCCTCACTGGCCACAGACTCGCTCCCTGGCTCAGGAATACCGACTTGGTCACTGCCACGTCTGTAATACGGACCTGGTTTGTTACTGGGAGCAACAGATTTAAACTCTCTGTACCTGAATTTCTCTCTGTGTTGGAAGAAAACATCATTTGCGATGTCAGTTCCTCACAGACATTTCAAACGGACTGCTGAGCGAATGTCTCAGAGCACTATGATTTCTTGATGAAGGGCACAAGAGAAGTCCTAATTATTACCAACAGTACCTTTTTTTAAGCTACCATCATCTGATGATTACTACACCTGGGAATGGCCTAAGGAAGCTGATCCTGCCACTCTGTGGCATTCACACATGTTATGCTGTGGTCTCTCGCCCAAGAGTTTCCCTTCAGATGATTAATGGACAGCACTGAGCTGGATGCTAATCATGCCCTTTGATGTTGTACAAAGATTAAATAGAAGCATTTAAAGAAAAAAAAAAAAACAGAGTCCACCATTTTATATACACAAATTTAACATTTTCCCATTTATCTTTGATGATTATTCAGCCCTAAGGCCTAAAAGTAGTGCATTCTCAAGAAATAAAATAGATATGTGACCTATGATGAAAATCATCAAATAAAGTTGATGTGACTTCTTTATTTTTATTTGTTCACCTTTAGAAGAAGGTCCATTAAGAGTAAGTTTCTTAAAATAACAGAAATGAACTTCTTTGCAAACTAGAAGCAGACTCACAGACATAGAAAACAAACTTATGGTTACCAGGGAAATGGTTGTAGGGTGGGGGAGTGATAAGCTAGGAGTTTGGGATTAACAGATACATACTACTGTATACAAAATAGACAAATGACAAGGACCTACTGTACAGCATGGGAATTATATTCAGTATAATACCCTATGATGGAAAGGAATTGAAAAAGAATATATATACATATGAAAATGAAAGTGAAGTCACTCAGTCGTGTCCGACTCTTTGAGACCCCATGGACTGTAGCCTACCAGGCTCCTCCCTCCATGGGATTCTCCAGGCAAGAGTACTGGAGCGGGGTGCCATTTCCTTCTCCAGGGGATCTTCCCGACCCAGGGATCGAACCTGGGTCTCCTGAATTCCAGGCAGACGCTTTAATCTCTGAGCCACCAGGGAAGTCCTATGTGTGTATGTGTATATATATATATGTGTATATATATATATATATATATGTGTATATATATATAACTGAATAACTGAATCACTTTGCTATACACGTGAAACTAACATTATAAATCAACTATAGTTAAAAAAAAAGACTAAATTTCTTAGATAAAAGACTTTGGAATTAGGTGTATGGTAAAATATGATTTAAAAACACAATATATAACTAACACTGATTTCATAATTTCTTAGAAATATTAGTATACATTTACATCCCTCATACCAGCAACTGGGGCTTCCCTAGTAGCTCAGTTGGTAAAGAATCCGCCTTGAGAGCAGGAGACCTGGGTTTGATCCCTGGGTCGGGATCCCTGGAGAAGCGAATGGCAGCCCACCACAGCACTCTTCCCCAGAGCACGGACAGAGGACCTGACGGGCTGCAGACCATGGGATCGCAAAGAGTCAGACACAACTGAACGACTTTCCCTTTCCTACCAGCAGTTATCAACCAGTCTGCCACCTTTAACAATCAAAGCATTTGACAAACATTTCTCTAGTATCCATTATACAAGAGACTTCTAGGAAGATGGAAAGTTTGCATAAATAACAATAATAATAGCAAGTGGCATGTGCTCTCAGCATGTTAACATGCAGTCTTCTGGATTTTGAGGGAAAGGAAGGTACTTTTAGTTGAGTTGCTTCATGGCAGAAGTGATATTTGAGCTGAGTTTGGAAGATAAGTAGAAAGGAAGACAGAATTCTCTAGAAACTCTCCAATATAGATCACATGTACCATGTACAGACATGCCATCTTGAGCAATTCAGATCATGTAAAAGGTTGTAAGCAGCTCAAGATAGAAGAGTAAATCATGGAAGGCCAAAGATAATCAGGCTAATAAGTCTGTGTTTGAGGAAAAACCCACTGAAGGATTTGGAGAGGAGCAGAGTTAGATTTAGGAAGAGGGTATTGCAACCCACTCCAGTATTCTTGCCTGGAGAAACCCCATGAATGGAGGAGCCTGGTGGGCTACAGTCCAAAGGGTCACAAAGAGTTGGACATGACTGAGTGATTAAGCACAGCACAGAGTTAGATTTTATTCATTCATTCAAAAATATTTCTTGAGCCCCTATTAGGTGCCATACATTTTTTCTGTATGGATACAACAATGAATGAAAAAGATGCAGAAAAACAACTACTGCCCTCATTCCAATCTGGGGACACAGACGAGAAACTAAATAAGTAAATGACACAGTGTATTTGAAGGTTAAATGCTACAGATAGACAATCATAAGTAACGTAGAGAAGTAATTAAAAATAGGTTAGTTAGGGTGATACCCGAGGTGAGGTTTGAGCAAGGATTTGAATTAGGTGAGGGCAAAAACCACACATATATCTGGAAGAACAGAATCCCAGCTGGAGGGGAGGCGGCTAATGAAAAGACATTAAAGATCAAGCAAAGCAGGCTGTGTGAGTGAGCGGGAGGACAGAAGACGGTAAGGAGGGTCCCACATCACCTGGAGCCTGCAGACAGTCACAGGGACTTGGAATTTAGGAATATTCATCTACGAAGACTGGGCAGAACGGACTGCGGGAGGGCAAGAATTAGAAGTAGAAGCAACAGGCAAAAACCTCTTTGTCAGGTGAAAATGTTTGAAACCATTCATTCGTTCATGTTAATTAGGCACATATGCTAGATATTGATCCCAGGATTGAAATTGAGATGGACAAGCCTTGGCTACAAGAAGCTGACCCTCTCAAAGATTGACGACAGCATGAACAGAAATGTCCAACTGGTTGACGATAAAAACCTATAGAAATCTAAATTTTATTATGAATCCAAAAAAAACCTAGTATTATAAAAGAGAATGTATCAAATGGTCAAATCATACAAACAGTCCTTCGTTCACATTCTAAGTCAATTCCTTAAAATACTGACCAATATTCTTTCCACTCATAAGATAACTTTTGATAAGAATGACTGGCCATTCTACGTCAAAAAAAAAGAAAATCATTTAAAATACCCAAGTAGTGAAGAAATGCTAAATCTTTGAGGCTTATCATTCCACCGATTATGATGGATCACAGAATACAGACTCTAAGTATAATTAATTCAAATACAAGCACTTATGAATAGATTAATTTAGCAAGCATGAAGGAAGCAAAGACCAGTCCAAAATTACCAAGTTTGTCTGTAACCCAGACAACAGCATTTTGCAAACAAATTGCTGATGCACGAAGATATTATCACTGGTGACTGGATGACTGGCTTTAGTACCTTAAATGATAAAACCGCTGTCACAGAGGACAGATAGGAACTAGACTCTGCTGTCAAACTGTCATGGAATTATTAAATATGGAAGGGAAAAATGACCCAAACAGTATGTAATGAGCTCCCTTTTCATTCTTTCGCTACAAAAGCACATCTGTGAATTGTTAATGACTCTGAAATGGATGAACCAAATTGATGAGAAAGAAAAACATCTCTCAGGGATAGGGAAAAGGAAAATGAACACACAGAATGTTTATAAAATATAATCTAAAACACAAGGGCTGGTGAAAGTACTGTGATACACTATGGAGCAGTGTGCAAAGTCTAAGCTGTTATTTCTTACTGTTTTCATTGTTTTTATGTTTTTTAATGTAGATCATTAATCTCATTAAACATAGAGAAACACGGAGATCTATTCACAAATACCCCATATCTGTGGCGTTCTTGAGGTGGTTCTGCCATCCTAGTCTGGGAACTGCTACCCTGCTGGATGATTTTCCTTTTTCCCCCTAGATGTGCCCTCTGGGCTGGTGTGTCATCTGATTCAGTATCTCAGCTCACAGAGATTCCGTACTGAGTTCTGGCGATTGACTTTTCCATGGCTAGAGTCCTTGTTCTACAAAGACTTATTTGCCCTGGAATGCCCAGGAATTCCAGTCATGGAATTCCTCAAGCACAGGTATACACTGATCTTTGTACCTCAGTGTCTGGTGTTGTAGAAGCCTTCAACAACCCTGAACTGAGCTGAATGACAATCAAGGAAGCTCATACAAGAGGGATTTCAGACGGGAGCAGCCACATGAAACAAAATGATCATGGTGTCTGTCCATACAACAGATCCACCATTCAATTTGGTCATAGTTAATCATTCTGAGGCTATCTGTCTTCAGAAATCTCAGGGCTGAAGAACTTTTGATTTGTGCTTTAACTTATAAGAAAGAAAGTACTGAATCAATAGGAGACTACAATTATTCATTGGTTTAAGGACAGTCACCAGTCTGAAAATCATCAATAA
The DNA here is from genome assembly GCF_002263795.3 of Bos taurus. Lineage (NCBI taxonomy): Eukaryota > Metazoa > Chordata > Mammalia > Artiodactyla > Bovidae > Bos > Bos taurus. The sequence goes on along the minus strand of NC_037340.1, from coordinate 8,335,618 downwards.
TCTGCTTGTCCTCAGGGTGGAATCAGTTGACTGTATCACGAAGGTAGTATGGCAGTAAGAAGGAAGAGAGACCAATATTGGTAAATAGGGAATTCTATCCTCCCAGAAAGGGAAATCTCCTTTAATACTCAGGGCCTCTGAGTCAGAGGGAGTGCTCAGAATACCACTGCACGCAGAGGACTTACATGACATAAATATACTTTCCAAGCAAGAGTGAGGGCCATTGGCCCATGATTTGACTCTTTCACACAAAAAAAACAAGGAAAGGAAAAGGAGAAGCCATTAAAGGAAAAATTAAGCAGTATATAACAGACGTAGTTTCACTAGCAATACACTGTGTGGAATCCAGAATGTAGTATTGTTAATTTCCACAAATAATATCATTTTAATATATTACTACTCACTAAAAATCCTCAAATTTAAATATACTTCAGTCTTAAAAATATAACACACTTGATCTCGCCACTCACGCATGTCCATGACAAATTCATTCCTATAACTAGTCTATAGAGTCCAAAGGTTGTGTTATAACATTTTAGTCACATATTCTCCATGATTAAAACAGTAAAAAGAAATCAACTTCATTTTTAACCCCCACAAAAAGTGTTCACCAGAAGGTTATCGTAAAAAGCAGGTGAATGGAAAAAACAACCAATTGGTTTCCCAATTTCCAGACCAGTGCACGGCTTAATGGTACAATGAAACCCTCTACCTCCACCCCCAAGCCCTGAAGATTATGTGATACAAAACATCGGTGCCTTTAACCAGCTTCTCTTTCAGTATTTTCTATTCCACATCACCCTACGCAGTTGGCTAAACGACTAAGCAACAAGGTCAATCAAATGCAATACTTTTCTCCATTCAAATATAATGGAAATTTTGACCATTCCACATTCTAAAGAGCAAATACATTCTCACTCTGACAACCACATTCCATTGGCTTTTCCTGAAAGCCAAGCGTGACAGATGCTTTGGCTGTAATTGCCAATCAGCCTTTCCATGGCAGCTGAAAACACAATACATCACTTTGATCTCCTTTGCTCTAAACACATCCACAATCAAGAAACCTGAACAAGGAATAAGAAATTGGCATCATTTCTAGAAGCTGTCACTCCACAGCATTTAAATACTATAAGGTGTAGTTTGCTCATATTTTTATTTTTCTGTTTCAGAGACACTTTGTTGAGGATCTGAACAAAAAACACCTACAATTAAACATTACTATATATATATATGTCAAAAAACACACTTCATTACCATGTACAAAATCTCAATACAAGCACATTTAGACACCGCCACTGCCACTTCCTCCTCCAGTTACACACCTGAGGAATAAAACAAGAATGCTCATCTGATTTAGAAACAGTACTCAAAAGAGCTGAACTCACATTTTGCAGGCAGGTCATAGCCACACGTGATCTTTGCATGTCCAGTTTCACAGCCGTTCAGGTTACGACATTCAGCGAGCAGACAGGGCCCAGCTGCTCTGTGAATACAGCCATCCACTGCAGGAGAGAGAAAAAAGTTAGCCCATGTTTGCTGTTTTGGAAATAAAGGCACCACCTGGAACAGGGAAAGCCAAGGAACTCAAGTTTTTCCTCTTAGAAATCCCCACACCCCTGGGGGAAGGAAACCCACGGTGTTCAGTCCCTTAAACACCATTTTCTCCTCTCTCCAATTCTCTCTCTGTGCCTCCAGTTCGTGTGGTCGGCAGAAGGAGCAGGGTTCAGGAAACGGCAATGCAGTTTAACGTTAAACAACAGGATCCTTAGCTGGTACTGCAGCCTGGATTTGTAGTCTATTCCAGCTTCAATTGGAAATACTCCCACTATGTCCATTTCAAGCTATCAACTCCATGTCACCTAAACACAGGATTGCGAAGAAATGCTACTGATTCTGTCTCCAAGGTGGTAAGTGCTGCCTCCAGTACACCAGAGGTCGTAGAAGAAAAAAGGTCAAGAAGCAAGAGAATAAAAGGCACTTGGGAACATTTGCCATCATGGTAAAACTGAGACAGTAAAGCTGTGGAAGAAGGACCCAGACCTCTAAGTTCCTTCCCCTCTCAACGGAACGGCACAGATACAGTAGGTATCTGCAAGGTATCTAGGGGTTAGATGGGGGGCAAGAGTGGCTCACGTCTGGAAAAGTGCCTAGAAGAGCGGCCCTCACTCTCTTGACATGGAAAGGAGAACCTCCACAAGCTCCTGCTCCAGTTCTGCTCGCCGAAGAGGCCCTGCTCCTCCCCAAGCCCGGGTCTCACCAGCTTTCTGAATCTCACCTCGCCCCGCTTCATCGCTGCCCTTCACAACGAGGATGACCTTTTGAAAACACACACCTGATGCCACTGGAAATTAAAGCTTCATTTGACTAGATTAGGGGCGAGCAACGTAGGTAGGGGGCTAAGACCAACACACATAATCTAGTTGTTAGTGAGTGAGTTCCTTGGACAGAAAGGAAATGCAAGATTGAAACGAAGGGTTACGAGAATGAAAGAGAGAGAGTACTAGTAATCTGGGCTGTGAAAATCGACCAAGATATTAGTGGTCCAATAATAACTGAAGAAGGAAATGGCAACCTACTCCAGTATTTTCTTGGAAAATTCCATTTCCAAGGGAGCCTGGAGGGCTACAGTCATGGGGTCACAAAGAGTTGGATACGACCGAGCTACTGAGCACACAACTGTGATAGTTCATAGTCCACCACACCATGTAATTGATCATTGTTTACTATTATCATTATTTTGAGAGGAAACTAGATATTGAATGGGAAATTTTTCACTGAGGGGCATGTAACTTGTCTAAACGACTAAGTGGCTTTTGCTACCACTGACTGAAAAGGAAACGTTTTGGCTCAACAAGTCTCTTAGGGAAACAAGCTCATCTGGGCTTTCCTACATCACTGATTGCAGACCTATAAAATCTGAGAATAAACCTGAGCCTCAAAGACCGTCACAGCAAAATGAACTCTATACTACAGTGTTTCAGTAAACCTAGCTGAAATTCATATTCTACCTTTACAAGCCATATGCTGCTCAAGCCCGTTTCTTTAGCAATCAGTGTCAAGAATGGCTGTACCTAACAGAGTTATGCATGGAATTTGAATAATATAACATTATATGCCCTGTTAATGGTAGTAAATAATATTATCTTAAACTCCTTAGATGGAATATTTGTGTAAATTTTTAAATAACTAGTATTCTTATGTAAAAAAAGAAAAATATAGAGAAGCAAGAAGAGTATGCATACTACTATTTACCCTCCCACCTAGAGAACTCTTCAGCAGTCTGATATTTGTTGCTCTTTCACTGGTTACTCACGCACATTCACATATATAATTTTTCTCTTACAAAAAAAAAAAAAGAAAAAGCTCATAAGTTTTGTTACTCTTTCACATAGCAATTTTACTTTGTGAACTATTATATAGTTGTTAAAAAAGAACAGGTCAACTTGATATGCAAGTTCAGTTCAGTTCAGTCACTCAGTCGTGTCTGACTCTTTGAGACCCCATTAACCACAGCATGATGGACCAAACTCACGTCCATCAAGTTGGTGATGCCATCCAGCCATCTCATCCTCTGTCATCCCCTTCTCCTCCTGCCCCCAATCCCTCCCAGCATCAGGGTCTTTTCCAGTGAATCAACTCTTGGCATCAGGTGGCCAAAGTATTGGAGTTTCAGCTTTAGAATCAGTCCTTCCAATGAACACCCAGGACTGATCTCCTTCAGAATGGACTGGTTGGATCTCCTTGTAGTCCAAGGGACTCTCAAGAGTCTTCTCCAACACCACAGTTCAAAAGCATCAATTCTTCGGTGCTCAGCTTTCTTCACAGTCCAACTCTCAAATCCATACATGACCACTGGAAAAACCATAGCCTTGACTAGACGGACGTTTGTTGGCAAAGTAATGTCTCTGCTTTTGAATATGCTATGTAGGTTGGTCATAACTTTCCTTCCAAGAAGTAAGCATCTTTTAATTTCATGGCTGCAATCACCATCTGCAGTAATTTTGGAGCCCAAAAAATAAAGTCTGACACTGTTTCCACTGTTTCCCCATCTATTTGCCATGAAGTGATGGAACCAGATGCCATGATCTTCGTTTTCTGAATGTTGAGCTTTAAGCCAACTTTTTCACTCTTCTCTTTCACTTTCATCAAAAGGTTTTTTTAGTTCCTCTTCACTTTCTGCCATAAGGGTGGTGTCATCTGCATATCTGAGGTTATTGATATTTTTCCCATCAATCTTGATTCCAGCTTGTGCTTCTTCCAGCCTAGCGTTTCTCATGATGTACTCTGCATAGAAGTTAAATAAGCAGGGTGACAATATACAGCCTTGACATACTCCTTTTCCTATTTGGAACCAGTCTGTTGTTCCATGTCCAGTTCTAACTGTTGCTTCCTGACCTGCATATAGGTCTCTCAAGAGGCAAATCAGGCAGCCTGGTATTCCCATCTCTTTCAGAATTTTCCACAGTTTATTGTGATCCACATAGTAGTCAGTCCTAAATATGAAAAGATTTCTAAGTGAAATGCCAGGTTTAAAAACTAGATTGTGATCCACATAGTAGTCAGTCCTAAATATGAAAAGATTTCTAAGTGAAATGCCAGGTTTAAAAACTAGATACAATATGTGATACATATACAACATATTGTATCTATTTTTAAACATATATATTTTATCTATTTTTTATGTATAGTCACAATTTTGTTTACAAATGTAATACAAACACACATACATACACACCCACATTTACATGTATAGTACACATGTACTAGAAAGATATATACCAAAATATCAAAAGTGATTATAGGATGTGAAACAGAAGGTGAAACTATTAAGAAAAAAATTAGGTTCAAATTTCTCTATGTTTAAATTTTTTATAAGAGCATCAAGACAAGTATTTTAAAGTGAATATGTGAATATTTTTTCTTGGCAAAGAGATCATTAGTTACTTAGTTTGAAATGGATAACTAAAATAGGATTTGATAGTGTACTTAATCATATGCTGTTAAATATTGCTGCATTATTTAGATTGCAGAAACTGCAGTTTGTAAATATCTAATTCACAAAATCTTCATGGTTATACCAGCATTCATGACTGCATTAGGGAAATGAAAGTCAAGCCGAAGAGCTATTTAATAATAATTACTCCAGCTTAAATGTATTGAGTGCATCCACATGCCAGGCACTATACTAAGGACACTCATAAAGTACACACTAATTTTATAATCTCCATTTAATGGGAGCTTAAAGGAGGTTAGTGAGTTGCCTACGTTCACAAAATCACAAAATACTGGCAATGTGATGCAGAGCTCCAGTTCCGTCTGATGGAGCAGCCATGCGATTAACTGCTGAAGTTCACTGCCTTCGGAACTAGAAACCAGGCGGCCTGACCTCAGCTCTTGCATGCAGCGTATTGAAACACTATGTTATGCTACTTTTTAATTCTCATCAGTTCTATGAATTACAATGTACATGCAATCAAATGCACAGGTGTGAAGTGCAGTTTTGATGAGTTTTAACAAATGTATACACACTTATGGAGCAATAATGCCAATAATGCTTAGGAAAGTTCTCCTGTCTCTTTTCCATCAAATTCCCCTCTTACCACCCAGAGGGACCCCATGTTCCAACTTCAGTCACCTTAGCTAAGTCTTGTCGTATATAATCTCAAACTTCATATAAGAGATGGTGGAGGGGGCTCAGCGTATTTTTTAGATTCATCTGTGTTGTTGCATGTATTAATATTTCATTCCTTTTCATTCCTGAGTAATATCCCATTGTTGAATATAACATTTTTTTTAATCCATTCATCTGTGAGTGGGCATTAGAGTATTTATATTTTTGGCTATAATGAAAAAATCTTTGTTTTGTGGCTATATGTTTTCATTTCCATTGGACAAATACCTGTGAATAAAATTGCTGACCTAGTATATGTTTTACTTTATAAAGAATTAATATATAATTTTCCCAAGTGATTATACCAGTTTCCATATACCCTCAGCAATGTAGGAGAGTTCAAATTTTGGCAGTCTTTGGTGTTTTCAGATGTTTCCATTTTAGCAATCCTAACAGACATAAAGAGGTATCTCATGATTTCAATTTTCATTTCCCTGGGATTAACGGTGTTAAGTATCTTGCCAGCTTCTTACTGGCCATTTATATATATTCTTTTTGGAAGTGTCTGTCCATGTCTTCTGCTAATTTTCTCATCTTTCTATTACTGAGTTGTGTTAAATGTGCTATTTGTTCCATACAATTTTTTTGAAATGTTAGATATTTTATTTTTTCAGTTCTTATGATTTTCATTTTTTTATAGTTTTCATATTACTCCTGAAACTTCCCATATTTTAACCCATTGCTATGCTTTGTGTGTTATTCACTCAGTCATGTCCAACTGTAGCCCACCAGGCTCCTCTGTCCATGCAACTCTCCAGGCAAGAATACTGGAGTGGGTAGCCATTCCTCTGTCCAGGGGATCTTCCTGACCAAGGGATGGAACTTGGGTCTCCTGCATTGCAGGTAGATTCTTCACCATCTTAGCCACAAAGGAAAATGAATTAACAGATTTCACATAATAATTTTGAAGTCCCTGTCTGCCAATTTCAATATCTAGGTCAGCTATTAATCTGTTTTTACTGGCTGATTTTCATGACTTTCGGTCACATTTTCTTATTTCTTGCATGTCAAGGAATTACTGATGGCATATGAATATTGTGAATATGTTGGAGAGGCTTTAGATTTTATTTTCTTTCTCCAAATGGTACTTAAGTTTATCCCAGCAGGTAGTTAACTGCCAGGTAACAGGGAAACTGAGCTCTAGGCTTTGCTAAGGCTGGTTTGTTTCATTTTTTCTCTTTGTCCTAGGATATAGTCTTTATTCCTAAAGCATGAACCTTCAGGGGTTTTAGTGGAAATTCCAAGGTATTTTGCAATTCCCTCTCACCTGGGGGGATTAAAATTCTAAACTGGATATCCTTACACTGAGAAGATGATGAATGCTCTATTCAACGTCCTCAGCCTTCCAGCTTTGGTTTCCTTCCTGGACTCCATGGAGTATCTCCCTGCACAAGCATCACTCAAAGTCCAACCAAAGACTGAAGGTATTCATTTATATATTCAGTGGTTCCCACTCTGTGACTGTCCCTGTTCTGAGATCCTTATCGGAATTCCTAGTCATTCTGACAACCCCAAAGTCAGTTCTATGATTCCTAAAGCCAATAAACCTATTGCTTTCAGTCTGAGCCCCAACAACCATTTGCCAGGCTGGGTAGAGGGAGCCCTCAAGGTCAAAGCCATTTAAATGTAGATTTCACTCAGTGTGGTTTCTTTCTTTAAGAGGATTGACTGCTTTTAGTTGCTTTCTACTGCCAGTAAGTACTTTTTGTCATTGCTTTTTATTTTGCCAAAAACCTGTATATACTATTAGTGGGATGGCTAGTCCGATACAGGTTATTCTGTCATTATCAGAAGCTGGAAGTATATACATTTTTGATCCATATCAATATGATCTCATATTACTTGAGAGCTATATTTCTGGCCCTTTGGGGGGAAAATATGTATGAGAGAAAAAGACAGTGGTAATATCCTGGAGTGCAAAGTCAAGTGGGCTTTAGGAAGCATCCCTATGAATAAAGCTAGTGGAGGTGATGGAATTCCAGCTGAGCTATTTTAAATCCTAAAAGATGATGCCAAGAAAGTGCTGCCCTTGATATGCCAGAAAATTTGGAAAACTCAGCAGTGGCCACAGGACAGGAAAAGGTCATTTTTCATTCCAAGCCCAAAGAGGGGCAATGCCAAAGAATGTTCAAACACAACTGTACTCATTTCACATACTAGCAAGGTAAAGCTCAAAATCCTTCAAGCTGTGCTTTAGCAGTAAATGAACTGAGAACATCCAGATGTACAAGCTGGATTTAGAAAAGGAAGAGGATCCAGAGATCAAATTTCCAACATCCATTGGATCATAGAAAAAGCAAGTGGATTCCAGAAAGACATCTACTTCGGCTTAGTTTACCATGTTCAAGCCTTTGGCTGTATGGATCACAACAAACTGTGGAAAATTCTTAAAGATATGGGAATACCAGACCACCTTACCTGCCTCCCAGAGAAGGCACTGGTGACCCACTCCAGTACTCTTGCCTGGAAAATCCCATGGACGGAGGAGCCTGGTGGGCTGCAGTCCATGGGTTAGCTAAGAGTTGGACATGACTGAGTGACTTCACTTTCACTTTTCACTTTCACGCATTGGAGAAGGAAATGGCAACCTACTCCAATGTTCTTGCCTGGAGAATCCCAGGGACGAGGGGGCATGGTGGGCTGCCATCTGTGGGGTGGCACAGAGTTTGACACAACTGATGCGACTTAGCAGCCGCAGTTACCTTGCCTCCTGAAACCCATATGCAAGTGAAGAAGCAACAGAACTGGACATGGAACATCAGACTGGTTCCAAATTGGGAAATAAGTATGTGAAGGCTGTATATTGTCATCCTACTTATTTAACTTACATGCAGAGTAGATCATGTGAAATACCAGGCATGATAAAGCACAAACTAGAATCAAGATTGCATGGAAAAATATCAAGAACCTCAAATATGCAGATGATACCACCCTTATGATAGAAAGTGAAGAGGAACTAAAGAGTCTCTTTGTGAAGGTGAAAGAAGAGAGTGAAAAAGCTGACTTAAAGCTCAACATTCAAAAAAAGAAGATCATGGCATCTGGTCCCATCACTTCATGGCAAACAGATGGTGAAACAGTGGAAAAAGTGACAGACTTTATTTTCTTGGGCTCCAAAATCATTGTGGGCAGTGACTGCAATCATGAAATTAAAGGATGCTTGCTCCTTAGAAGAAGCTATGACCAACCTTGACAGCATGTTAAAAAGCAGAAAGATTACTTTGCCAACAAAGGTCCGTGTAGTCAAAGCTATGGTTTTACCAATCAGTTCAGTTCAGTTCAGTTCAGTTGCTCAGTTGTGTCTGACTCTTTGCGACCCCATTAATCGCAGCACACCAGGCCTCCCTGTCCATCACCAACTCCCGGAGTTCACTCAAACTCATGTCCATTGAACTGGTGATGCCATCCAGCCATCTCATCCTCTGTTGCCCCCTTCTCTTCCTGCCTCCAATCCCTCCCAGCATCAGAGTCTTTGCCAATGAGTCAACTCTTGGCATCAGGTGGCCAAAGTATTGGAGTTTCAGCTTTAGCATCAGTCCTTCCAAAGAACACCCAGGACTGATCTCCTTTAGGATGGACTGGTTGGATCTCCTTGTAGTCCAAGGGACTCTCAAGAGTCTTCTCCAACACCACAGTTCAAAAGCATCAATTCTTAGGCGCTCAGCTTTCTTCACAGTCCAACTCTCAAATCCATACATGACCACTGGAAAAACCATAGCCTTGACTAGATGGACCTTTGTTGGCAAAGTAATGTCTCTGCTTTTGAATATGCTATCTAGGTTGATCATAACTTTCCTTCCAAGGAGTAAGCGTATTTCAATTTCATGGCTGCAATCACCATCTCCAGTGATTTTGGAGCCCAAAAAAAGTCTGACGCTGTTTCCCATCTATTTGCCATGAAGTGATGTGACCAGATGCCATGATCTTCATTTTCTGAATGTTGAGCTTTAAGTCAACTTTTTCACTCTCCTCTTTCACTTTCATTAAGAGGCTTTTTAGTTCCTCTTAACTTTCTGCCATAAGAGTGGTGTCATCTGCATATCTGAGGTTATTGATATTTCTCCTGGCAATCTTGATTCCAGCTTGTGCTTCTTCCAGCCCAGCATTTCTCATGATGTACTCTGCATATAAGTTAAATAAGCAGGGTGACAATATACAGTGTTGACGTACTCCCTTCCCAATAGTAACATACAAATGTGAGACCTGGATCATAAAGAAGGCTGGGTGCCAAAGAATTCATGCTTTTGAACTGTGATGTTGGAGAAGACTCTTGAGAGTCCCTTCAACTGCAAGGAGATCAAACCAATCAATCCTAAAGGAAATCAATCCTGAATATTCATTAAAAGGACTGATGCTGAAGCTGAAGATGCAATACTTTGGTCACCTGATATGAACAGCTGACTCACTGGAGAAGACCATGATGATGGGAAAGATTAAAGGCAGGAAGAGAAGGGGACGACAGGATAAGATGGTTGGATGGCATCACTGACTCAATGGACATTAGTTTGAGCAAACTCCAGGAGATGGTGAAGGACAGGGAAGTCTGGTGTGCTGCAGTCCATCGGGTTGCAAACAGTCAGACACAATTAAGAGACTGAACAACAACAATATCAGTTGTCCCCTATTAAAGTAAGATTTGGGGATTCCCAGGTGGTGCTAGTGGTAAAGAACCCACCTGCCAATGCAGGAGACATAAGAGATGGGTTCGACCCTTGGGTTGAGAAGATCCCCTGGAGAAGGGCATGGCAACCCACTCCAGTATTCTTGCCTGGAGAATCCCCTGTACAGAGGAGCCTGGTTGGCCATAGTCCACAGGGTCACAAAGACTAGGACACAACTGAAACAGCATACATGCAAAGTAACATTTGCTATTCCCCATATCTTGCATTACAAGACCCTTAATTCCAAATTATGACCTTTTAGACCCTTCACAAATGTGGTTCTGATTTTCCCTCCCCACCTCAGATCATCAGCTTCTTTCTCTTCACATGTCTGATCTGGCCACATCTAAATCCTCACCAGTCCTTAAACACATCGTGATTTCTTTGCAAAGTACTCTCTAACAAGGATATCTATCTACACCTCCCATTTTCTTTTCTGCCAAACAAGGTCTCTCTTATTTTTCAATGCCTAGTTCAAATGTTTTCTCCTCTAAGAATCATTCACAATATTTACAGGACAAAATAGCATCCCTTTATGTTCCCACAATATTCTGGTTTATACAGTAATTCCACATTACACATAGCAGAATGTGTGTCTTGTTGCTTCATCTATCAGCATCTTGAGGGCACAGTAGGTGGCCTTTTCTCTTGTATATCCCCAGCTATCTCAATAACTGACATTGTGTAGGTATTTAATACAATTGAATTGAGTGCAATTAAATTTGAGAGAGAAAAGCAGTCTATCCCCAGCTATCTCAGTAACTGACATTTTGTAGGTCTTTAACACTATTGAATTAAATGCAGTTAAATTTGAGAAAAAAAGCAGTGTAATTTATTTTTTAATTTAATAATACTGAAGAAGTAGTAAGGCTACTTTAAAGGCAAAGAATCAGAAATTTGAAAAGTAAAGTTAAATATACAGCAACAAGGTTGTAGACACAAATCTAGTGATGAGCTACTACATTAGAAGTATTAAAAATTCATAGAATCTGAAAATGATCCACTTCTCTCAGGTACGGGGCAGGCTGCTGGAAGACGTACTCCTTTAGTTTCACTTACGGGAGCTTGAAAAGGCAGTGAGCTTAATAGTGGCTGATGTGAGATTCAACATGGTGCTGTTTCCATCTCCCGTACCCCGCACCTCAAGGTGAGGGGGATGGACGGCCAACAGTCAACATCCAGGCTCACACAAAAGATATTCAGTCCTGTCCCAAATGTCTAAACCTGATTCCAACTAAAAAATTCCAAAATCAGAAGTGTAAAAGTTGAACATAATTTTCCAGAGAGATAGGACTACATTTGTCTCATATTTTACAAAATATGTATCCTATATGAAAAAAAGAAAACTGCTCTCCGTAAATAGGTTCACCAAAGCCCATTTATTTTTCTTCTTGGGCACATAGCTAGACGGTACTTTCAAGCCACCCTTCCAGTTATGTGTGGTCAGGAGACTGTGTTCTGTTTAAAGGAGTATTGAGTAAAAGTGATGTAACAACTTCAATGTCCAATCCCTAAAATCCCTGCACATGTCTTCCATCTAATCTCCCATTGTCTGTGGGCAGGATGCAGGGGCAAGACTCCAATGCCCTGGAAAATAGCACAGCAACTAAATGGAAAATATTTGAATACCAAAATGATTCCATCATCATCCTAGGCTCTCAGGACTCAGTGAACCAATTCACTCAGCCTGTCCCATTCACTCAAATACTTGTTCCTCCTACTTTGTGATCAAAACCAGACTAATGGAAGGTAAAGGCTGAGGACAGCCTAAAAACTGCCTGAGGTGTGGTCAGGTGGGAATGGGGGGAACACTGAGGTCTCCCACAGGGCTGGTCTTCATCAGGTCTCCGAAGGCCAGGTTTTCTGCTGTTCATTTACCGTCCTGACAGCCAGGCCAGAACGCTCGCAGGCAGATGGTTAACTGTGGCAAGGGCCCTTGATTCCCCTCTTATTTCCTCCAGCTACCTAACAAAGGCTGGATTCAGAGGACCTAAGCCTATTAATTAGGCTGTCTTAACTAAGTTTTCTTACACTATAGCCTGGAGAATTAGACCACCTAAGGGGTAGAAAGATGAGTTTCAGCTGTGCTTGGGGGAACTGTTTTTCACTTTTGTCCTTTTACCTTGGTGTTTAGAGCTTGAAATGTTTTATAGCATAGTCTTATTCCACTATTTAAATAGCTAAAATAAAGACAAAAAGATATGGGACATAAAACCATAACAATTAGTCTGACCTAGGATTTTTTACTCATGGATTCCAAGCTGCCTCTATGGCATTCCTCAGGAAAAGCTCCCTATTTTAAAAATAAATAGACAAATTCATGCTGAAGATATGAGAGGAAAAAGCAAGCCATAAGGTACTGAATAGGAATCCATCAGATACTGTGGACCACTGAATGCAAGAGGCAGCAAAAAAAAAAAAAGAAAGAAAGAAAGAAAGAACCAGGAGAGAGTTCTAAATATATGTTTAACAAAAAATACTAAAAGCACCATTTAGTGAAATCCAGTTATTTCAGAAATTGGTCCTGTGAGGTCTCTCCCTTGTCTTACAAAGACAAGTTTCTAAACCACTTTTAGCAAGAGGATTCTGAAGTTCTTAGACCTGTACATATTTATTTAATCTTCTTCTGTAAATAAAAGATAACTTAATCTAAAAGCTGCCACACAAATCATATTAGCCTGAAAAATAAGAGGCTCTCTCTCATTGACTATATCCCTTAGAAGCTCAAGAGGATACAACAGAGTTCTTTCTAAATCAAATCAACATAAATTTATTAAACTACCTTGCACAAAGCATTCTTCAAGAAGCTGTGAGGGGATCCAATAATGATAATAATATGTCTCGTCTTTGGAGGATTTACCAAGTGCCTTCCAGGATGCTAAGAGACTTAGAAGCTTTCATCCTATGAGAGGCGGCTTTGCAGAGTGGAAGAAGGATGACTCTGGAGTCACAGGCTTGAGTTCCAGTGCCACCATTTGGCTCCATAGGTTGAGTTCCTCATCTGTAAATCGGGGACCCTCACAGGAGCTCTATTCAGCATCATAAGAATTTTGTAAGTAAATTAGTTATTATGTGACAAGCACTTTGAATAAGATCTGGCATGTAGGAAGTTGGCAATAAATGTTGGTTAAGGAATGATGCTAAAGCTGAAACTCCAGTACTTTGGCCACCTCATGCAAAGAGTTGACTCATTGGAAAAGACTGATGCTGGGAGGGGTTGGGGGCAGGAGGAGAAGGGGACGACAGAGGATGAGATGGCTGGATGGCATCACTGACTCGATGCACATGAGTCTGAGTGAACTCTGGGAGTTGGTGATGGACAGGGAGGCCTGGCGTGCTGCGATTCATGGGGTCACAAAGAGTCAGACACAACTGAGCGACTGAACTGAACTGAACTGATGCTACTACATTTTATCATCATAAACATTTTACAGGTATGATTTACTAGCGAGAATGACTAATAAGCAAATAAAAGAAGCAGAAGTTAAAGAATCAGTGCAAGATTTGTAGGAGCTAGGGTTGGAGTGCACTTTTGCTTATTATTAAAAGTGTGTTCCCAATCCCTACTCTCTCGTGCTCCCATTCAAGCAAAGAAGTGTAAACCATAGTCCCTTTCCTTGGAAACCAAGTGACTAGAACAGAAAGGCTCAGAGCTTTTTATTTTCACTAAAATAAAATGTAGTTAACAATATACAGAATATTTTATTAGCATGGAGAATATGTCTTTTAATAGATTAGCAAAACTTTGGGGAACATTTTACATTCTAAAGTGTTGCATTTTAAAGACCTTTGACAAAATTACTACAAGTTTAATTATTAAAATGATTCTGCCTGTTGGGCTGTGACTTTTTTACTTACTTTACTAATTTTATAAAAGCTGAAATAATACAATAAGTGCAAAAACAGACATCCAGAATCACCCCCGTGGCAGATATGAATTCAAGTTTTACATCTCTCAAAATGTGGTCAGTATCACCTGGGCAGCCTGAGAAAAATGTAGACTTTCAGACCTGACCCCAAATCCAAGGAATCTGTCTCTCCAGATCACTGTCTCAGTGAGACCTAGATCTCCATTTAATATTTTCCACAGATAATACAGATGCACACAACCAGCTGAGAACTTCGAGAATCATTCCTTCACACTATCTTGATTTCTTAACAAAGCTCCAGAGAGGGGTAAGTAGTCTGGTTTATGGTGAGTAATCTGAGTGTTCACTGAATAACAATTTGCACTTAAAGCCAACAATATTAACCTAAACTAGAACTGAAATCCAGTACCAAGTAGGATTTTTGTTAAATACGGCTTCACAAAGACAGATATGGCAATCATGAAATGCCATGCGCATGAAGAAGTCCTAGCATGGTCTCCAAAGTAAGGTCACAATATATCCATACAGAGAATGGAAAAACACATTCAAACGTCTATTGATAGTTACAATTTTTATCTACACAGGCAAGAATGAAGTTCAAATTTACTAATATTTAACATATAGATTTACAGTAGTACTTGTATATAATTTATAAGTAAATGCACACACACATATAGTACTGAACGAGGTAGACGATTTAAAAAACTGGAGTCAACAGAGGTCAGAGATAGGGATTTTGAGTGCTCCGGAACCAAACTGCCAGTTGCTATCACTTAGATGTTCCTGTATCTGTATAAGGGGTATAGTATTAGTACCTACCTTGCAGGGGGTCTTATGAGAATTGAATGAGGCAACATTTGTACAATGCTTAGCTTAGCTTGCATAAGTGTTTAAGGAATCTAAGTGTAACAGATCTTTCTACCACAGCAGTTGATTCCCAGAGAAACACAGCAACTAGTCCCATTTGATATCCATGTCCTTGGCAGTGTGACTCTACAGCTTCTCCCATCAAGAGATGGAATCTATTTTTTTTAATCATTTATTTTTAATTGGAGGATGAATTGCTTTACAATATCGTGTCAGTTTCTGCCATATGTCAACATGAGTCAGCCACAGGTATAAGTATGTCCCTTCTCTCCTGAACCTCCTTCCCACCTCCCACCTCATCCCACCCCTCTAGGTTGTCACAGAGCACTGAATATGAGCTCCCTGCATCATGCAGCAAATTTTCACCAGCTGTCTGACTGCACATGGTAGTATACATGTTTCAGTGCTCCTCTCTCAATTCTTCCCGCCCTCCCCTTCCCCCACTGTGCCCACAAGTCTGTTCTCCATGTCTGTGTCTCCCATGCTGCCCTGCAGATAGGATCATCAGGACCATCTTTCCAGATTCCACAGATATGCATGCATATACAATATTTGTCTTTCTCTTTCTGACTTACTTCACTCTGTATAATGGGCTCTATGTTCATCCACCTCATTAGAACTCACTCAGATGCATTCCTTTTTATGACTGAGTAATATTCCCTTATGTATATGTACCACAATTTCATTATCCATTCATCTCTCCAAGGACATCTAGGTTGCTTCCACATCTTAGCTACTGTTAACAGTGTTACAGGGAACATTGGGATGCATGTGTCTTTTTCATTTATGATTTCTTCAGGGTATACACCCAGTAGTGGGATTGTTGAGTTATATGGTAGCTTTATTCCTAGTTTTTTAAGGAATCTGCATACTGTTCTCCATAGTGGCTGTATCAATTTGCATTCCCACCAACAGTGCAAGAGGGTTCCTTTTTCTCCTCACCCTCTCTAGCATTTATTGTTTGTAGTTTATTTATTTATTTATTTATTTTTGGATGGTGGCCATTCTGACTGGTGTGAGGTGAAATCTCACTGTAGTTTAGATCTGCATTTATAAGAGATGGAATCTATTTCAACACTCCTTGACTCTAGGTTGCTCACTTGGAGCCTTGCTTATTTTCCAGGCCAGATTTCTAATGGATAAGGAACCACCTGGAACAGAAACAAACTGGACTAGCCAGCTCTCAACTTCCCTGGCAACTGACTATAGTCCCATGAGTGAACTCAGTTAAGATGAGAAGAACCTACCAGCTTGTGGTGAACCCAACAGCATTAGGAGTTATAGGAACAGTTGTTGTCCTAAGCCACTGAAGTTTGGAGGATGTTTGCTACACAGAAGGAGCTAAGTGATATACTTAGCTTTTATCATCAGGAAAAATACAAAATATCAATCCACTCTGAAAGGAAGGAACAAAGGAAAAAGATTAAATAGCTGCCCTAAACTCTAGGGGAACAAAAATCATAGAGCTAAAGTAATCAAGTGAAAAGCTGATTCCATTAGAGTTCACCTGTGGCCTGCATGAAAGACTTATGTGTCAGGTACTGAACAGCATCAGTGTTCCCTTTAGGGAGAAGGAGGTCTCTGGGAAAAAACAAGGTGGACAAGAAGATCTGTGTGGTGAAGCTTCACAGATAGGAGGGATTTAGTGATGTGAAGAAGCCTGGGACTGACATAAAAAGTAACTTCTGTTAAGAACCTCCTGATCTTTCTGGTCAATTTGATGATGAGCCTTGGGCTGTGATCCCAGGAGAAAATGACACATGCAATATCAGGAAGCAACAGTTAGAACTGGACATGGAACAACAGACTGGTTCCAAATAGGAAAAGGAGTACGACAAGGCTGTATATTGTCACCCTGCTTATTTAACTTACATGCAGAGTACATCATGAGAAATGCTGGGCTGGAAGAAGCACAAACTGGAATCAAGATTGCCAGGAGAAATATCAATAACCTCAGATATGCAGATGACACCACCTTTATGGCAGAAAGTAGAGGAACTAAAAGCGTCTTGATGAAAGTGAAAGAGGAGAGTGAAAAAGTTGGCTTAAAGCTCAACATTCAGAAAACGAAGATCATGGCATCTGGTCCCATCACTTCATGGCAAATAGATGGGGAAACAGTGGAAACAGTGTCAGACTTTATTTTTTGGGCTCCAAAATCACTGCAGATGGTGACTGCAGCCATGAAATTGAAAGATGCTTACTCCTTGGAAGGAAAGTTATGACCAACCTAGATAGCATATTCAAAAGCAGAGATATTACTTTGCAAAGGTCCGTCTAGTCAAGGCTATGGTTTTTCCAGTGGTCACGTATGGATGCAAGAGTTGGACTGTGAAGAAAGCTAAGCGCTGAAGAATTGATGCTTTTGAACTGTGGTGTTGGAGAAGATTCTTGAGAGTTCCTTGGACTGCAAGGAGATCCAACCAGTCCATTCTAAAGGAGATCAGCCCTGGGTGTTCTTTGAAAGGACTGATTCTAAAGCTGAAACTCCAATACTTTGGCCACCTCATGCGAAGAGTTGACTCATTGGAAAAGGCTTTGATGCTGGGAGGGATGGGGGGCAGGAGGAGAAGGGGATGACAGAGGATGAGATGGCTGGATGGCATCACTGACTCGATGGACATGAGTTCGGGTGAACTCCAGGAGTTGGTGATGGACAGGGAGGACTGGCGTGCAATTCATGGGGTCGCAAAGAGTCGGACATGACTGAGCGACTGAAGTGAACTGAATAGAATAAACATGTACACATTTCTCAGCCCAGGAACTTGGAGCAGTTTTCAGCTATGGGTCTACACCTGTCTTTATCTCTTCAGTTCTTAGGAACTGATCTTTAAAAATCAGAAGACATGTTTTTAACTCCTAGAACCTAAGACATAACTAACTGCAGATACCCAAGAAACTGATTTTTATTTCTCTTGTTGAACTTGAATCCCCAAGTGAGGATAAGAGAATATTTCTCAGAAATATTTACAATAGACCTCCCAATTTTTCTTTGAAAAAACACGAATGAATGATTTTTATGTCATCTTCATTAGTTAGAAGAGTAAGAAAGTCAGTTGATTAAAATCTTACTCAGATTATGATAAAGATATTTAGTTGATGCTAATTTCATGGTAAATTATTTGAAGACCTTACTCATGCATTCCTTCCACATATCCATGCTATCACTTAAAAAACTTTTCTTGATCAAGAAAATGTCATTTTGACATCATTTCTGGTTTCCTACATATTATCCATTTTCATTTTCCCCACTAACAGAATCCCTATATTGACTGGGGTGGCTATATGACCAAATGAAATCCATAATTTACCATCAGCTCTTTCAAAGATGAAAAAGATATGTGTGATCAACTTAGATGGAAGGAGAAACCATTTTGTGGGCTTCTAGGAAAGCTCATTACAGAGGGCTTACTCTCACAGCTCTTTATATTGTTACGATGATGGTGATAATCTCTGACTTCCCCATTCTTCCACCTGCCTGTATGAAATTAAAACCACGTCAGGCATCTGTAGCTGAGGAGTGAGCATGAGCCTGGAGACTATATTCTGCTATGGAAGAAAGAAGGGCTGGTATGTTCCTGAATCTCTGATTGCATCTGTGGAGATGTCACATTAGTCCTGAACGACTTCTCATTTGAGGCGAGAAAACAATTTTTGCTAATGCATATGTCAGCTAGGATCTGGGGTGGGGAATTGGGGCTTCTGTAACTTGAAGCCTAGTGCTATATTTAAATGTCGTGGGTATGTATTTTAAATACTAACAGTTGAAGGCTGTTCCTCCGGATGAGGACCTGCTCTTTGACCCTCAAATAAGTATTAATTACTGGTAAATTCTGAGTTGACAAAACATTGGAAAGGTAACAACACAGTTGGCAAAACTCCCAACAGTTCATTGGAGGGGCGAGGGCAGTACCGACTAGATCCCTAAAGAAGGAAGGGTAGTGGGAAGAATGTAGAATGTGCCAGTCTGGCAGCCGTGTGACCTCAGGATGGCTTACAGTTCATCAGTTCTCACCAGGGAGGGATATTTCCATCAGCAATAAAGCTGGATTTACTCAAGGTAGATGCTACTAAAGGACCTGGAAAAGAGAATGAGGATCATATTTTTCCGGAATTCCACAGAGACACTCTGAGTGAAGCTAAATCTGCCACCAGAGATGACAGGGATTTTCAAGCAAAAAATATACTAGCTGGTGTCTCAACAGGTCAGTAACACCTTTTTTTTTCTTTTTTAATTTGGCAAGTTTGCTTGATAAGAAAACATACACAACTCAGTTTTTATTCAAGGGCATCCTCATTGCTTCACTCAAACAAAGACCCTTCTCACGGAAATGTGAAAAGGCAGGACCTACTTGAGAGGATAATTCCTCAAAATAATCTTTAAATCTGATGTTAATAGAGTCTAAGCATTAATGGGAATTTTGACCTTAAGTAAAGAAGAAATAATAACTGCATTCTTAGAGTAGCTATAATAGATCTGCTTCTACAGAGTCGCTTTGCCTGGATTAAAGACATAGATTATGCCCTTGTTTCTGGAGAAGCCTTTATAAAAGAGAGCAGGCCAAGCAGAAACACAGAGGTAAGGAGACCTCTCTCTTTCCAAGAGATAAGAAATGAGTACATTTAAATACTTCCTGTTCCATCAGAAGCTCCCCAGTAGCTGGGGACATAAGTTCAGAAGTAGGGATGATGAGGCAAGGTCAGTGTTAACAGGTGCCTTGGAGACAACCTCATTTGTTGTATCAGAAAATGAGAGCCATGAAGAAAGGTAATCTTTCCCAAAGGAATTGAGCTTTTAAACTTCAATCGTGTTATAGAATCTCTTCTCCTCATTTTCTTCCTGCAGAGAAGTAATATGTCATTTTATGGCCCATACTCCCATCTGTTCCAGGAAAAACTAATGGGTTTAGGGGAGATGAAAAAGGATTAAAAATCTGCGTGAGAGAAAAAGAAATCTCTGTGAACTTTCAACTAGATGTGTAAGTGTAAATGACAACAGGCTGTCTGCATGTATGTATTTTCAGAAACATAAAAATCTCTCCTGAAACACAAGAGAGAATCTTTGTTTTGGTAAACACTTAGCCACTTACTTCATTTTCCATCGTTTTAAAAGGACTAATGACCCAGGGTATCTGCAGGTCCCGGAAGGCAGCCCTTTACTCCAATTTGCACACATAAAGATGGCATTTACTGCTCTAATCCAAACCCTGGCTTTCTTTTCTCCCATTATTTATTTTCAGAAGGAACTCTGAGGGGCAATCAATCGTATGGTGAGAAAAAACTTAGAGCCAAGAAATATTTTGCTAATTATGCCAGGCAATAAAATTATACTTTCTTTTTGGCATTTTTTTTTTTTTCTGTTTAAAAAAAAGTTAGACTTCACTTACTAATGACTTCAGTTCAGTTCAGTTCAATCGCTCAGTCGTGTCTGACTCTTTGCAACCCCATACACTGCAGCATGCCAGGCCTCTAACTTTTAGCAAAAGGCTATTTTTCCCAGTATTTCATAACTTGACACCTTTAAAATAGGAAAAATCTTCCCAGTGTAGCTCACAGTAGTTCATTAATTTGATAAAACTTCCTAATTCCTTTTCAGTAAAAAAAAAAAAAAAAAAAAAAATCAGTGTATGTACTTACATGGATGAAGACTTTGCCTTAAAAATTCTAAACTCTCATAGAAATATCTTAGTAAAAAATTCTCAAAGAGCATCCTATAGTAAATTAAATTTTTGGACTAAAAAACAATATTTAACCCAAAATGATAAGAGAACAGAATGAAGAGTGTCATAAGTGATTTCTATAACTGAAGTTGTATTTCCAGGTACTCATCTAAAATATTTCTAAACAAATAGATCAAAGTTGTCTGGTTTTTTGGGTTTTGTTTTTGTTTTTTTTTTTTTTTTGGCCAGGGAATGTTTCTACTTAGGAAAAAAGAATTTCATAATTCTCTCTTTGGGAAATGAAAGCAGTAATTTGCCCCTGAGTCTATAGGAGGGTCCTGGTGCTAATTAGACCTTCAGTGGACATTGAGTCCTGTATACCAGGCCTAGGTTATTTGAAAGTCAATTGAGGACCCCTACCTGCAGATTCTCAAAGATGCCCTCCTCCTGCAAGGCTACTGCCAAGGGAAAATACATTTCCAGAAGTCAATGGAGCAAAACTTTCCATTTTTACCCCTTTTTCAAGTCTAGGCCCAGTCATCAGGTCCAAAGACTCTTCTAGATAAACTCCTAAATATATTTGTTCTCTGATGACACACTGAGGGTATCCGAATGTGAAGAACATGCTACAGTTTTTTTCTGCTAGAGAAGGGTCTTTTGGTGAGAACTTTTGCTTCATAACTCACTCATTAAAAGTCAAAAATACAGGGCAGAATAAGTGGCGGGGGCTGTGTGGGAGGAGTAAATAGGTTTCTCTCTGTCGATAAAGCAGGTTTTGTTCATTCTTCAAGTTCACAGTAAAGAGACTTCAGAGAGGATAAAAGCCATGGCTGGGATAATCCTGCAGCTCATCGAAATGTCTATTTTCTTTTCCCCAGCGGAACCATTTTGCCCCATCTAAGATGCTTGTGGGAGAAGTTAAAACAGCCCACGTGTGCTTTCCTCCACAAAGGGGCCCTATATTTAACAGAGCACACGCATCCAACACCTCAGACGGCTTTGAAGAAAGCTGTGTTTATTATGTGGGCTTATGAAATAAAAAGTACAAACTTTCTCATCCTGGAAAAATATGCAATGAAATTTACAGCCAAAATAAGGAAGCTGTGCATAATGTAACACTTGGCGAGAATTTTAATCAGTGGATCAGAAAGGCTGGATGCAGTTCCTTTCAGACTTGTCTGAGCTTCCTTAATTTAAACACCACGCACTGGGTCTTGGGAGAACATTTAGGAGACACTGTGCTTTCTGCAGGAGTGCCGAAAAGCACCACAAGCTAACTGAGAAGGGAGCACGGTGCTAACCGTTTCAACCTCAGCAAATGACTGATGGCAACAGAAAGACAACACTGTTGCTGTAGAGAAAAGCCACGCAGATTTACATGATGATAAGGCATTCCAGCCACTGTTACTTCAAGCAGGTAAAGATGTTTTCCAGGTATCAGTCTGATTCAGTTTGGCTCTAAAGAGCACAATTCTGGACCTTGTCAGAGGTTTTCATGTGGGACTGTTGTTTTTCCAGTAGCTTTCAATTCCTGAGCAGCTTGACAGCAGTTCAAACGAGTTGAAAGCCGGGTCACATAATGTGGACACAAAACTGACCATCACAGAAAGAGTTATAATGTGATTGAAAAGCTCCAGGGAACCTATTAAGTCTGCTATCCCTGTCAGGATGAAACAAGAGCGATCCTGCCTCTGAAGCTACGATTTTTAAACAGTCCTCTAAGAAAACATTTTTTTCTCTGCCACCTGCATAACACTTGAGTAATTAGTATCACGTATATCACATGAAATCTCAGGAACTGAAAAGTTGAGAAAGAAGACTCAGAAATCACCTTTAGGTGTAAATTATATAGTGTTTAGACTTGACTGTATTACTTGTATGGAGTAGTTTTCTTTAAAAAAATATTTTTTTTAATTATTTTAAATGTAATTAAATTTAAAAATGTAATGAATTCTGGAAATACAAGATGTTGCTTGAAAATATTCTTCAATGACTCAGTCCTATGGAAGGGAAATGAGGAATGGGGAGGGCCCTTTGCTTCACTGCATAGGAGCCAAGTGACACTTGAGGTTCCCCAACTTTTTATAAACTGGCCTATTAAGAATGTTTTCAGAAATTAATTCAGAAATATGATCTGTTTAGAGAAAATACTATGTTTATGCTTCAGTATTTATTTGCTAGGTAATAAAGAATTCATACACATCCTAGCATCTGGAGAAAGCTATTGTTTGTGGACTTAACCTGTTGCAAGTTCTGTGAAACCAGAAATTAGTGTGAATACAGTTTAGGGCATCATTGCTTCACTTATCATACTAGTTAATATTTGGTTTCTAACACTCCATGGGAAAAGCAGAAAGCTGAGATGTTAGTAGAGCCATGAAACCACACTTTCTGGACTGTGTTCATAGTCTGCTTTAATTCTGGTCCTGCAGAAAAAGAATCTCGGTTTTCAATAAAGAACATTTAAGAAAGCATATCTCCTTTTAGCAAATAGTTTAATGACAATCTTGATAGTTTCTGTTGAAAATGAATATTGGAACCAATGGAAAAAAAAAAAAACAAGTTTCTTCCCAGAAGGCAGAAAAAAATGATGCTCCCAAATTCATATAAAGTGCATGATACCTCATAATCAGGGAAAACGTATATATTAGTGGTTTTGAATGTGAAGAAAAAAGTGCCTGGGAGAATTTGATGACCAGGCCCTACGGCTGTGGGAGAAAACAAAACTCAAAGGATGTATTTATGTAAGTTAATTATGCTAGGAAAGATGGCTTGGGGGTAAAAACTCCAACAAACTAATTTAGGAGCATGGAAATTATTCCATTATGATTGAAATTAGGTAAGAATGGCTTGACAATTAAAGAAAAGAACATGAGACTTTAGTAATATAAAATCAGCAGGCATAATATCTGTTCAGAACTAGATATTTCCGACTACAGAGAAAGCAAAAAATAGCACCAATTTGGAAAGTGTAAAGAAGAAAGAAGATAAATCACCACTTGTATATGTCTATTGCTTTATTAAAGAAATGCTTAAAATGTAATTCATTAGGTCAAGGCTTAAGCATCCTTTTAAAAAATTATTCTGCATTTTTTAAACCTTTCTACCTCCTGCTCAGGCCCTTTCACTCATAATACATTTTTTTTTTAAATTAAAGTTATCTTGAAATCTTAACTGTTAACCCCCTCTCAACTTTTCAACTCTTTAATTCTGGTCACTAAGAGTAGTGAGGTGCTATTATATAAGTTATTCTTTTATTACCTCATTTATTCACTTTTATTATTTGATGAAGACTTCACAGGCACCTACTATGTGCCAGGTACCACTTAGCATTGTGGATAGAAATCTAAAGAAGCACAACCTTTAGCAAAATGGCATCAGAATTACACGTCATAATTAGGATAGTCATTAGCCCTCGTATTAGAGGATTTGTCGGTGCTTCTCCTCTCTGTTGCACTCAGTGAAATCTGCCAACCAGCTGAAACCTAAATGCTCTTTTTATGTAACATCTCTCAGCCAGGCCAATATCCATTTGTTACCCCTCTGATTTGGGGCAGGTTCCACAGTTAGATAGGATGGACAAACTTCTGCTCCATCACTACTATTTGTGATGCTGGGTGAGCTGCTTAGCCCTTTTGAGCCTCTTTCCTTCTTTGTAAAATAGAAATAATAATCCTTATTTTTTAAGGGTAGTGTTAAAGATTTGTTAGGATCAAGAATGTAAGGCGGAGGGAAGAATAGAGGGAAGGGATAGTGAGGGAGTTTGGGATGGACATGTACACACTGCTATATCAAAAATGGATAACCAACAAGGTCCTGCTATATAGCATAGCTAACCCCGCTCAGTGTTATGTGGTGGCTGGGATGGGAGTTGGGGTTTGCCAGAGAATGGATACATGTATGTGTATGGCTGAGTCCCTGTGCTGTCCACCTGAGACTATCACAATGTTCTTAATTAGCTACACTCCAATATAAACAAAAAGTTCAAGAAAAAAATAACCTAAGACACCTAAACTATGGTAGACACTCACTAAATGGCGGGTGGACACTTTAATTACCATTAGCTTCATCACTTTAACATCAGGGCTGTTCCTCCACTGGTGTTGGTTTAAGGGGTGATCTCAAAGGTCAAGAGCAGACCTAAGTCCCAAATCAGGATGAAGCATCTGGCAAGTGCTACAACTCTATACAAATCAGGATGAAGCATCTGGCAAGTGCTACAACTCTATACAGCAGTGAGGCAAATCTTACCCTCAAAACCTACATGTGTTGATAACACTCTACAAAAATTCCAAAGTAAATCTTGCAATGTTGGTGTTAGTTGCTCAGTTGTGACCTACCCTTTATGACCCGCCAAACTTTTCTGGCCTGCCAAGCTCTTCTGTCCGTGGAATTCTCCAGGCAAAAATGCTGGAGTGGTTAACTATTCTCTTCTCCAGGGGATCTTTCCAATCCAGGAATTAAACCCAGGTCTTCCATTTTGGCAGATTCTTTACCATCTTTTGGAGAAGGAAATGGCACCCCACTCCAGTATTCTTGCCTGGAAAATCCCATGGATGGAAGAGCCTGGTAGGCTACAGTCCGTGGGGTCGCAAAGAGTTGGACACGACTGAGCGACTTCACCTTCACCTTACCTTACCATCTTTACCATTCTTTACCAGGGAAGCCCTTGCAATGTTATTACATACCTAACCCCTGGAAAGGGAATGGCAACCACTCCAGTATCCTTGTCTACAAAATCCCATGGACAGAAGAGCCTGGCGGGCTCCAATCCATGGGGTCACAAGGGTCGGACATGACTTACCAATGAATCCACCACCAACCATGAGGAAAGAAAGCAGTGGTTATTATACAAGCAAGGATGATTTTCTTATTCAAGGAGGATGCCATTTTCCTCATCCAGCCTTCTGAGAGTCACCATGTAAAATTATTTCACATTCTTTTCAGCCTACTCAAAGCACATAAGGGCTTCCTGAAACATGGGTCTTGTAAATATGCCTGAATGTCAGGATTTTGGCTGTAACAGTGGAACTAGAAAGGACTCCAGTTGTATCTTTCTGTGCTCTTCCTGATTTACCAGCCAGAACCCTGGTATTTGATGCACATGTGAGAAAATTCATTGTCTCCCTTTTTATTTTACTGTGATTTTTTTTTCAAACCAATAATTATCTAATTCTCACCCTTAACAACAAAGAGAATTTAGAAAGTAAAAATGTATTGCCCAACAGTGAAAAAAAGGGCAATGCTACATACAATGAAGTACGTTCACCAGATCTTGAAATTATAATCTGAATTACAGAAAGAGAAACCCAGAAGAGTTACGGCAAATGAAAAGTGAATCCACTGGTGAAAAGACACATCCATCAGTCTTGCTAATGGTCATAAAACACAAAGCAGTAGGGGAAAAGACCATTTTTCTAGTGTTTTCTTTATTCAAAGCCAAAATTAATTTTCTTCCCAAAATGGTATATGACCAAGCGTTTGGACACACTGTTTGATTATAAAATTGAATTCTATGACATACAGAATCAAACTAAATGCCAGAACAAAACGAATGTGAGAAACACTGCAGCAATTAATACATAACTATATATCGCATGTTATTTTTAAATAATTTATTACATTTACCTAACTTACTACAATATGCAGACCTGATGCCCTATCACTTCTAAATGCTGCAGTCTGTATTTCCCCAAAGCAAGGACACTCCCCTCATAAACACCCTACAACCCTCCATGTCAAGAAATTGATATTTCCTATATTGTGTCAACTGCTCCAACAATGTCCCTTGTCACTTTCTAAGTCAGAATGCAATTCAGCATAAGTGTATCTTAACCCTACATGGAGTTGAGTGATTTATGGAAAATAATTTCTTATTAGAATAAGTGCTCTTCACAATTAATTATTTCTTATGTTATTTTTAAACTTCTTTGCCACCAGATTTGGCACACTCTCATATACACAGCACTGACCAGTAAAAGTAGACATTTCCAAATCACTTGGAAACAAATCGCTAAAATCCAGAAGAAGGGGAAATGTGTTTTTGAAGGGACTAAGATTATCAACCTGCTCTCATTGCTTGAAATCATGCATTTGTTCATACAATATGTGAATGTTTTACATTTCTACTGTATCATGGTTTATGAAGAAAAATATACTTTAAAAATAGGTGTTTAAAGTTGTGGGCCCAACCTCAACTGGATAATATTACATATATGTGCCAAGAAGGGTCAGATATAGTATGTATTTTGATAATTACTTACTAACTTAGCAAGTAAGGTAAATATATTGAGGAAACTATTTACTGATACAGTTTAAAGCAGTTTTGAAGGAGAATAGGGAGAAGCATGGATATACTATTTTTCAAACTATTAATTACAGTTTGACTATAAGCCAACATCTTAAAAACCTTTTGCAACAAGTTATTTATTTATCTTGATAATGAAATGTGGACGTTTCTCTAAAAAGAAAAAACACAGGCCCAACTGTCTAGCAGGGGTCTCAATACTTTCTCATCAGTAACAAAGTATGACATCTCAATGTGGCAAACTCACTTAAGCCTGGATGCAATTCTAGACGGGTGGAAGGGCAAGAGGTTAAGCCACTGCTGTATTTATCAATATGCTTTTAAACCAATAAGTGGATCAAGTAACATACAGAGTGAATGGGAATTAAATGTAATTAAAATCACTGTCTCCACAGACAGGGCAGGTTATAACCTTTATTCTCTCTAACCAAGCTCCCTCCCCTCACATGCCTCTAAGAGTCATAAATAAAGGTTTTAGAACTTTTTAAAGGATGTTATATTTATCAATAGCTCTTTTTTAGAATCTAAGATAAAAATATAAAAGGAAAGTGTCTAGGAGAAGGTTGTTAAAAGAGAAGCATGACAAGAAACAGCTGAAGTTGTGATGGCATTTTTCTATGTGATAACATATTTTATTTTGCTTTACATAATTTTGTTTGATTTCTTCTATGAGACAACAAACAAACAAACAAACTTACTCTTGAAGTAAGGCAAGTTTGTCAAAAGTATGCCACTGCTGCTGCTAAGTCACTTCAGTCGTGTCCGACTCTGCAACCCCATAGACGGCAGCCCACCAGGCTCCCCAGTCCCTGGGATTCTCAAGGCAAGAACATTGGAGTGGGTTGCCATTTCCTTCTCCAGTGCATGAAAGTGAAACGTGAATGTGAAGTCGCTCAGTCATGTCCGACTCTGCAACCCCATGGACTGCAGCCCACCAGGCTCCTCCGTCCATGGGATTTTCCAGGCAAGAGTACTGGAGTGGGGTGCCATTGCCTTCTCCAGTCAAAAATATATACAGTATATACAGTCCCAAAAGGGAGAATAGAACTTCTCAATCTCTGCACATTCTGGTACCCAGCATTTGCCCACCAGACCCTTTTCCCCAATAGTGTATAGGTCAGAACGCTATTGTGACTAGAACTTTTGGGGGCTGTAATTGGGGTAGGGGGAAGGGAATGGTCTTTGAGAAGGAAAAATAAAGGGAATATATTTAAAGGGCTTTGCTAACCTCTGGGGAGCTAGTGTTCCTTGTACTAAATTCTAGCACAATTGGAACCGCATTCTAACTGGAACCAAGCAATTTTTTGGTGATTGCTGAGTAAAAGCCACCCCAGAAGACACGGAAGGGAATGTCTGCCTGCGAGGTAAGACAGAAACACCTACATCGCCACATTTTCCGTTCAGAAGGGGAACGTGAATATAGATTAATGAGTTACTAGTTGCAGTATTCTTCTAAAAAGTCTCTTTTTTATGACCATATATGTATTATTTTTACCTTGTAGAAAATATGGAAAAACCAAATTACCCATACTCCCATAACCCAGAAATAACCTTTCTTAATGTGTATCATATCCCTTTACCATTCTCTTATGGAATAAGCTGTTTGAGTTAAGACATTGGTTCTCAAAGTGTAACCCAAGGGGCCAGAAACAAGAGCATCACTTGGGGAGTTCTTAGAAATGCAAACAGGGGTTCGCCCAGGCCTATTAGAAATTCTGGAGGTGGGCTCTGGGAATCCGGGATTTGACAAACCCTTCAGATGATTCTATTCATGGTAAAGCTTGAGAACCACTGTTTTAAAATATTCTGAACAAACAGATTTGAAGAATATAGGCCAAATATACCATCCCCTTTTTAATGGAAAAATAAATAATACTGGGTTTAGACTGTGCCTAATTCCTCAATTAAGACATAAATCAAACAGTAGAATACAAGCTCCGATCCCTAGTTTTAAGAGTACAGTTCCTCTGCTGAAAGGAGAAACAAGATTTAGAGACAGTTTTTTTTTTTTTTTTTCTTTTATTCTTCCTCCATTTCTGGTTTTATTCTAGGAAGTATTAAGATGATTTAAGTTTGTGAGATTAGATACCTGTCAATAAAAAATTTTAAGGGCTTCATATGCTATGGTTTAAATTGATTTCTACAAAGTGAGTATAATTTGGAAGAAAAATACAATCATTCAGCAAGAATATTACCAGTTAGCAAAATTATAATTAGATAATTAGACAATTAATTTTTAATAGTCTTGCAATAAGAATTCCAAACCTTAATCATCTCCCCCCACATCATCCTAGAAGTGAAACTGTTTACTGAAAGAACACTATACAAATAGCAATTCATTTTTAAAGGTTAAATTGTAATACAGTCACCATAAATATGTTATTGAAATTATCAGGTATTTAACAGTCTTTTTAAAACTAATGTGTCCATACTCTCTTGGGAGAGGAAAGAAAGAAATCCAGCATTAAACCCCACAGATATTTTAGAAGGCATTTGCTTACCAAAACAAGTGTGGTTTAGCAGTCATAAGCAAGTTACTACAAGCCAACAGCTTTACTTTTTGGCAAAGCATTGTTCTTTCCTGGGTGGTCTGATAAAGCCGGGCAATTCCCTAGAATTACCATGTACTTAAACTAAATGCTAGTGAGGGAAAATTAAAAATAACAACAAGAATAAGCCTTTCAAAGAGCCTTTTCATATCATTTGACATGGTCTTATGTCTTTCTGTTTAAGGTTTTCTTATCACCACTAAGCCAGAAAGACATGTACTATTACCTTTGTGATAATGATTTAATTGTTTTATGTTCTTGCCCAGCCACACAGGTGGCACTTTTCACGGACAAAGAAAACCCTTAGTAAATAGACAGCCCAAACCCCAGAGACGCGGGATCTGCTCTCACACTGCGTTAACCGTGCTGGCTGGTGTCTCCCTGCGCAGCCCTGCACAGCTTCACTCTGCCAAAAACAAACACGACCTACTGGTTTATTTCCAGCTGTCGCTGAGGTTTTTCATCTGATTTTATTTACTTGTCTAAAGTGGCCGTATAACAAGCACCAAATAAGCCACAATTGCCCAGAGCAGAATATAAAATTAAAGGGCTTCAATTAATGAATAAGTAATAACACACTTAAAAATGGATGCTAACTTGAATCACTGAATGAGGCATCATAACTTACTGGGTTATATTTTTAAATGATTCGAATCAACATTTAAAATTATGTAAATGCTATGTTGTACATAAATTTTAAAATCCATAGTAATAATGCATTGAAAAATGCAAAATAAAGCACAGATGTAGGAAAATACAATATGGTAAGACCAGAATGCATTACCTCTATTGTGAGAATACGTGGATCTCTGTTGTATGTGAGTATGTTGTATTACATTGAAGTTACAACAGGTATTATATGAAGTGGTTTATAATATGGTATACATTGATGTATATCTTAACTCTCATTTATGGTCTAAGAAACTAAGAAACCTAAGAAAGCAGAGAGAAAATACTACCCCAACCCCAATAAAATACAGACATAGCAGTTTTCATGATGAAAAGCCCAAAATTATCTACCAAGAGCGCCAGGAAACAAACTGGGTACAACAATCTACCCCCACAATAATGACAGTACTCTCACATCAGCAGAAGGGTCCCTGGACTGAAGCCAAATTCCCCGGCTGGCATTATCCCAGGAACAACCCTGAGCCACATATTTTAATCACAATGCTAGCAAAGGGTTGCTGAAGGCATTATAATAAAACATGAATAGCTTTTTCTCCATAAGCTATGGTTCAGCCAACATGCATTGCCTATTTCAGCAGTGATACGTAAATAAACCAGCCAACCTGTATCCCAGAGAAAGGAAAATGTGTAAATGACCTAGGACACTTCTGTTCGCACCAGACGGAAATGAATAGCTGTTGTATGCCGTGTCACAAGTTATCTCTTAGGCTTGGATGGGGAAACAGCCCAGCTCGTGCTTTGAAATCAAGTCCAATCCCCACTCTTTCAAAGTTAGAATGGATGGAAAGGATCATAAATCACCTCCATGAATTTCTTTGCTATCCCAACACTCTGGACTCAGTTTCCTTCTCTGAAGTATAAATGCGACAGAGGTATGAAGATCTCTGAAGTCCCTCAATATTCTGTGACACCCA
The DNA here is from genome assembly GCF_002263795.3 of Bos taurus. Lineage (NCBI taxonomy): Eukaryota > Metazoa > Chordata > Mammalia > Artiodactyla > Bovidae > Bos > Bos taurus. The sequence continues at coordinate 8,304,427 of NC_037340.1, read as the reverse complement.
AGATACAACTCCATCAGAGGTGATGAGGGAAGGCAGGGGCTAGCTCCTGCAGAAATGCCACAGGACATCCAGCACAGAGACTGGATTAAAGAGAAACAGGCTATGGGAGTGGTGGGTTCTGCTTCATGTCTTGCCCCTGACTCAGCTCTGTGATTCTGGAAAAGTTACAAACCCTCTGGGCTTTGATTTACTCATTAATAGAAGGAGACAGGTGATCCTAAAGTTCCTTCAGCTCTCTTTCCAGGGATTGAGAATCAGCCCCTGTGTATCAAGTAGCAGTGACAAATGGCTTCACAGAGAATAAAAAGCTATTATAGACCTCTGGGATCTGGGACGGCCTCTATCATGTCACAGAAAACTAATTTACTCATTACAGCAAAAATGGTCAACAGCAACAAGAATTTTGAATGAAAGCAGGTCAATAGAGTTGTACTGATTAATCACAGGAGCTTAATTTCTACTTGATTATTATGTTACTTTATCAACACAAATATGAGCTGCATTTACATACAACCCTGAAAGTTAACACATAAAAATGTTTCTTCTTTAGGAAGAGGAAGAGGCAAAGAGAAGGAATATTGAAATATGTGTAAAGGTAAAAGCAGACTCAAGCAAAAAGAAACTAAATCCCCATTCTCTTATAATTTAGTGATAATGTTACTGGAATCTGTAAACAATGACATTTGAGAAGAGACAGGTAAATTTTAGCACCCAGAGCCACCAAGTATGATTTTATCTTCATTAAGCTATTCATCACTAAAGAATTCTGTGTAAATAGATGTTCTCTTAACAACTGAACATCTGCAAAAGCAAAACACAGTCATCCACATGCATAAACACACACTCGAAACACATACATGCAGCACCCAATTATGACTTACACATAAGTTTGCATTAGAGAGGGAATTAGTGCATTTCTCAGACTGTGATTCAACTGACAATGAGCTACAGTCTTTAAAAAGAGGTGAAAAAGACAGGCGTCCTTTCTTGTAACACAACTTTTTAAGGATGTAATAAATAGTTAACAATTCCCTGTCAGTCCGAACAGAAAGAAACACTGCAGTGTGCTATGGCCACCAGTGCTGGAGATTGCTGAATGCTCCCATGGTCAGAGAAAATATTCAACAGAGTCTTATAATTAAAAAAATAAAAACCCACTGGGTATGAAAGAACTCAATCCATCCCAGTAATTGCTTTCTGTGAAATGCAACCCTTGGTCCAAATTAATGAGTTTCAGGTGCGAATCTAATGCTTTCCATTTTGCCTAAGATGTTACTATTGCTTTTTTTCTGAGACACTTGGCCTCCAAGAGTATCATAGTTAATTTATCATAACATGCTATCAATGTTCAGCATTCACTGAAAGGGAAAATGGAGCCCTTTTGGTGAAACAGCTCTTGCTTTTCTACAATGCCATCAGATTCCAATACAACTTTTCTTACCCACACATTTAAAATTCTGCCGTGATTATTCTTCGGATGAAGTGCCAGACCAAAGTGGGAGTCAGAAATTTTGATTTTAAAACGCAGAAAAATCAGTGCAAACAAAGTCATTGCCCAAATTTGTCTACTGAACATGCTTCTGCTGTTTAAATACAAAACAAGTTGTCAAGTACCGATTTAAAAAGCAACAACAACAAACAACAACAAGAGAAAGGGGGAAAAATTAGAGTAGTGGCTGTAACAGCCATGCAGCTGATTTTCAAAAACATAGCTCCTTGGTTTCTTTTTACATATCTAATGTTTCTTGGAATTAATAGCTAGTATCATTTATTATGTGCCAGACACAATGCAAAGAGCTTTTCACATCTTATTTTGAGTTCTTTCAGAAGTAGACACTGAGACAAGGATTTAAGTGCTAGTAATTTATTTGAAAGAAGATCCCAGGAAAGCCAGTACGTGAAGGAAAAATGAAAGAGAAGGAAGAGGAAGGACGTAGTACCAAGCAATTAACTTCTATGAACCACAGAACTAAGTCCTGCCAGGGACTCTGGAAAAGTTTAGCACACGCCTCAGACGTGGTCCAAATGAGAGGCTGCTTTTGGAGGTGTTACTTCTAGAGACTTCCAGTTTGCCTTCTGAATGAGCCAAGTCAGAAGGCAGGCAAAGAACAGAAAGCATTCTCAGTTAGTAGAGTGTGGGATGCATAAACGAGGGCCAGGTACAAGGGCAGGACCCTAGTAGTCTACAGCGCACGATACCATTTCAACGTCATAGTGATCTTATGATGTGAATAAGACCTCCTCTTCACATATGTGGAAGCTGATGGTCAGAGACATCAAGCAGCTTACCAAAGGTTGCTGTTTAGTCACTCAGGCATGTCTAACTCTTTGTGACCCCATAGACTGCAGCATGTCAGGCTTCCATGTCCTTTACTAGCTCCCAGAGTTTGCTCAAACTCATGTCCGTTGAGTCGATGATACCATTCAACCATCTCATCCTTTGTTGCCCCAGAGGTTCAGTTCAGTTGCTCAGTCATGCCCAACTCTTTGTGACCCCATGGACTGACTGCACTATGCCAGGCCTCCCTGTCCATCACCATCTCCTGGAGCTTACTCAAACTCATGCCTATTGAGTCGGTGATGCCATCCAACCATCTCGTCCTCTGTTGTCCCCTTCTCCTCCTGCCTTCAATCTTTCCCAGCATCAGGGTCTTTTCCAATGAGTTGGTTCTTTGCATCAGGTGGCCAAAGTATTGGAGTTTCAGCTTCAGCATCAGTCCTTCCAACGAACATTCAGGACTCATTTCCTTTAGGATGGACAGGTTTAATCTCCTTGCAGTCCAAGGGACTCTCAGGAGTCTTCTCCAACACCACAGTTCAAAAGCATCAATTCTGCGGCACTCAGCTTTCTTTATAGTCCAACTCTCACATCCGTAGATGACTACTGGAAAAACCATAGCTTTGACTAGATGGACATTTGTTGGTAAGGTCATGTCTCTGCTATTTAATATGCTGTCTAGGTTGGTCATAGTTTTTCTTCCAAGGAACAAGTGTCTTTTAATTTCATGGCTGCAGTCACCATCTGCAGTAATTTTGGAGCCCCAAAAAATAAAGTCTCTGTTTCCATTGTTTCCCTATCTATTTGCCATGAAGTGATGCTTTATTGACTATGCCAAAGCCTTTGACTGTGTGGATCACAATAAACTGTGGGAAATTCTGAAAGAGATGGGAATACCAGACCACCTGATCTGCCTCTTGAGAAACCTATAGGCAGGTCAGGAAGTAACAGTTAGAACTGGACATGGAACAACAGACTGGTTCCAAATAGAAAAAGGAGTACATCAAGGCTGTATATTGGCACCCTGCTTATTTAACTTCTATGCAGAGGACATCATGAGAAACGCTGGGCTGGAAGAAGTACAAGCTGGAATCAAGATTGCTGGGAGAAATATCAGTAACCTCAGATATGCAGATGACACCACCCTTATGGCAGAAAGTGAAGAGGAATTAAAAAGCCTCTTGATGAAAGTGAAAGAGGAGAGTGAAAAAGTTGGCTTAAAGCTCAACATTCAGAAAACGAATATCATGGCATCTGGTGCCATCACTTCATGGGAAATAGATGGGGAGACAGTGGAAACAGTGTCAGACTTTATTTTGGGGGGCTCCAAAATCACTGCAGATGGTGATTGCAGCTATGAAATTAAAAGACGCTTACTCCTTGGAAGGAAAGTTATGACCAACCTAGATAGCATATTAAAAAGCAGAGACATTAGTTTGCCAACAAAGGTCCGTCTAGTCAAGGCTATGGTTTTTCCCGTGGTCGTGTATGGATGTGAGAGTTGGACTATGAAGAAAACTGAATGTGGAAGAATTGATGCTTTTGAACTGTGGTGTTGGAGAAGACTCTTGAGAGTCCCTTGGACTGCAAGGAGATCCAACCAGTCCATTCTGAAGGAGATCAGCCCTGGGATTTCTTTGGAAGGACTGATGCTAAAGCTGAAACTCCAGCACTTTGGCCACCTCATGTGAAGAGTTGACTCATTGGAAAAGACTTTGATGCTGGGAGGGACTGGGGGCAGGAGGAGAAGGGGACAACAGAGGATGAGATGGCTGGATGGCATCACTGACTCGATGGACGTGAGTTTGAGTGAACTCCGGGAATTGGTTATGGACAGGGAGGCCTGACGTGCTGCAATTCATGGGATCGCTAGGAGTCGGACACGGCTGAGCGACTTCACTTTCACTTTTCACTTTCATGCACTGGAGAAGGAAATGGCAAGCCACTCCATTGTTCTTGCCTGGAGAATCCCAGGGACGGGGGAGCCTGGTAGGCTGCCGTCTCTGGGGTCGCACAGAGTCGGACATGACTGAAGCGACTTAGCAGCAGCAAGACACATCTATTTGCTGAACTGTTAACTATTTTTGAGTTCTGTATTGTAAAGTAAAAAAAAATAAAATAAAATAAATAATAATAATAAAAAAGACAAATCAAAAAAATAAATAAATAAAAAGCAAAAAAAAAAAAAAAGGAAAAATTGGTGGTAGTGGTCCTAGGGGTGATTTTTTTTAACTTTTCAAGTTTTTTGTTACTGTTTTAATGTTAATTGCAATGGTCAAATAATATGACACAGTTGTACCCAATATTAAAAAGGGAAGGAAATTAGAAAGGAAACAAATAGAATTTTATCAGAATAAGGGACTGTGTTTGAATGGTAGCTACAAAGGTGACAGCTAACCTCATAGATTGAAAGAAAATATGATGTTGGTGGTATACGAGATAAAATATTATGGCGAAGTTATTTTCTACTGAAATTTCTCAAAATGCAAAATTAATATTATTAAAGTTAATATTATTACTTATAGGTTTAATCACATAAATAATTTAGGTTAGGAGAGAAATTTCTGAACAAAGATCCCTTACAGTCAACTGTATAAACATTTATGAAAAAATAATGAAAATAAGCCAATGGCAGGAAAATGAAATTCAAGACAAGCATGTTTCAAAAATACTGATGAGGTAACCCACTCTGGCTGGGTATCCCTGTGTTCCTGACTTGGTATCTAGTGACCAGACAGTCTTTAGGACTTTTTAAATCTCTGCTGTTTATCACCTGACTAGGCCCCCATCTCTAGTGGAATCTTTCATAATAGGAATATATTTATGAATTCATAAATACCTATGTATAAATGAGAAACAGATCCTGCTAAATAACTGAGCCATAGGCTCTGAACTCCCCAAGAAGCATCAATAACAGCATCAATACATAAACCCAAGGTGGGGATTGGATTTGGTGAGGCACTGTGGGTTGGACATGCATTAGGCTGGTTGGAGCTGTGAACTGGTCGCCACATGTGTGTCTGGAATCAAAGACAAGTGAGGCGGGAAGATCTGGAGAGGCACACATCCTGATGCAGGAATTAGGCTCGGGGTGACGTGGTCATTTTACACCTGGGCTTCCTGATACATACTACGCTACCTTCATTCCTTGAATTTGCTGCAGTGTAGCCAAATGGCTCAGGACTGAGATTTGTAATCAAACAAACCAGGGATTCCAGCCTCTACCCTCCTCCACCATGTCCTTCCCACCCCTATTTCTCTCCCATCACTTGTTAATCCTGTATATTCTTGGGTAAGTTGATTTCAGCTTTGATCACCAACGATTTGGAAAATATGGTCCAGTCAAAGTCAAGATAGGCAGCCCTGTCCTGTCCTCCTCTGGCCTTCTCCTTTCTTGTTCTGCTACTTGTTTCATGAGTAATGGAAGCAGGGTTGGGTTATTGCTAGTTCTGTGGAGGTTCCAATTGCCTCTCTGTAAGACTTTAAACCAGTCCTCTCAGCTTGGGGAACTCCGTTCCTGCTTTTTCTCTTGGACATTTCACCCTCCTATAACAACACTGTCCTAAGTGGAATCTTCAGATCATACCAGTTTGGGAAATGCAGCATATGTGGCCCCTGTCTTGGAGATTAATAGTGCACACTCATATAGTAAACGATACTACAGGAAAGACACCTATTTAATGACATTTAATCCAGTATTTCTCCAACTTACCTGATCACAGAACTCTATGTTGGACATAACCCCTCTTGGCATCGTATAGGCCTGTGTTCTACCAAGTGGCTATGGATATTGTTATATCTTCTGTTGCACTGATCTCTTGTTTCCGCACTTTATAATTTTCAGCGCTCAGTCTGGCAATGGTGTTTGTACCTTACCTACCCTGGTGGTTTTGTCTCTGAATGCTTTTCATAGACCAAATTACATAAACTCACTTGTCATTTCAGTGTTTCACTCAGAACTGCTTCTGGTAACTATACTAAAGTCTGTACTATGGTATGTGGTGTTTAAGTTTATTAAAAACTAACTCTTTGATTGATTGGAATCAGTTTCTGTCTGTCCTTCAAAAAAAAAATTTCATCATTTGGTGGGTAAGTAGTATAAAAAGACAAAAGAAACTCCATAGGGATTATGTGGCCACAGAAGAACAGCTAGCTGTTTGCTGTCAGCCTACCATAAGAACCAACAGACAGAAAAAGTTAATTTCATTTTATTTTGCAATCCACAAACAATCACTACATTTTAGCAGTGAAACTCTAATCTTCTCATAGCTAAGAACCACTAAGAACTCTGCCATAAATTCTGTTCTCCATCATCATTTTTCAAAAGGTTACAGGGAAATCTACTCAGTATTCTGTAATAACCTTTATGGTAAAAGAATCTGAAAAAGAATGGATATAAATATATATATATATAATATTACATTTAGTATACATAATTGACTCACTTTGCTGCACAACTGAAACTAACACAACATTGTAAAACAACTATTCTGCAATAAATTTTTAAAAAATAAACAAATTAAAAGTCAAAAGCTTAAAAACAAACAAAAAGAACAGGGCAGGGGGCAATTCCTGGTGCTGTTTTCCCAGTATGGAGTAAGGTAATAGATTAAGATAAGATGATATCAACAATTTAACTTGAAGGAAATAGGACGTCAATAATGACAACCAAGTGTTTCATGGCTAAAAGTCAGATCAGGACATGTCTACATGATAAGATGTTAGACTTTCTATACCTCAGACTTCTCAGTAAGTTGCAGACATAACCAGCTCATTCTCTTCCAAGTAGGAAGACTTGCCCACCAAAATTTAGTAGCAACCAGCATGGGGAGGCACGGATCCTTAGATATCTCAGCTATTAAAATGCCCAGAACAAGCTTCCTCATGTTAATAAAAGGATGTGTTAAGTCTAGGCACCTTAAGGAGGTGACAAGATGTCTCCCTCTACCTCCTCTTCCTTCTGAATGTATGGATTTGACTTTTCTGAGAAGGAAGTTATTGGCTCAACTCAAGCCTTCAGTGTGCAGGAGCACTGCAAAACCAAGTCATTATCAGTCTATGCATGCCCTACTTGGATCCAGAGGCAAGAATTGAGGATATTCATCCTGTAAGCCCAGCCCTGCCCAGCCTGTGACTCAGTGAGAACCAAACCTGGGTGTGTACTAGAGGTGGAATTCTAACAAAAAGACAGTTCTGGGCAGTAGTTTCTGTGCCCTGAATTTGACATTAATTGTACCCAGGGCAAACCTTGGTTGGCAGGGGCTGGGGGGAGAGTGATCTGTATACTAACAGCTACAGCTGAATGCTAGCCCCCAATATATGTGCACAGTCCCCCATGACCAAGCTCCAACTCTAGTTCTTTGTTAACAGCCCACGTCCTTGAGTGAACTGCAGTCCTGCTCTGAAGCTTGACTCCTGAGCTAAGATCCTAAATGCTCATCCCAGGCTCTTTCTTACTCTGCACACTGTGGCTGTGGTCATGGCTCAATCCAGGAGAACCTTGCCACAGGCAGTGAAGATGTTCTACTCTGAAGATTTCCCTTGTTACTATCTACATATCCCTGCCCATGAGAGTAGACCTTGCAGATATCATTTTTGGTGTATAGCTGAGGAAATGGAAAATGCCTTCTTCGGGACCAGTTCCACTAGTCCAACCTGCCACAGTCTTTAAGAATATTTCCTCCTACCAGATGGCCCATGCTTCATGGCAATGCTGGCTGAGTGCATAACAGGGAAATGGTGGGATGTATCCTGGAACACAAGCTGCTATTCCTTTTCTTTTTATCCGTGTTCTAAGACGTAAACATGCCTTTAACAAAAATGGGCAGGGAGGTGGGAGCCTTAGGTATTGAGGGCCTTAAATGTGAAGTGGAGAAGATTGGACATCTGGCATTCATAAACGCCCACAGGCTTCCAGTTCTGCTGTCTACTCCTGAGAAAACACATTAATATCAGTGATAGCCTCATGGACCCATCAAAAATGGTGCTCTGAGGAGAAACTGTGGACCCCCATATTTTTCCTTCTCTGTTTTCCCAGATGAGAGACAAGAGCTTAAATCTCTAGGAATAGTAGACTAATTGGCATAGGTGATGCTTATCTTATTTAACAAAGAAATTCTTGGTTGACCACATAATGGCACAGACTACAGAATATTATACAGTTATTAAAAACATAAAATTGGATCTTTATCAGGACCCAAATGAATGTTCATTACATGCTTTTAGGTGAATAAACTATATTGCAGAGTAATAATATATATTATCTGACTCCATTTTTATAAAACAATATAAATACCCTCTGTGTGGGAGAGATTTATATATATATATATTTTTTTTTAAATGAACAGAAAGAGCATAGGAATATCCATCTTAGACTGCTTGCTTCTGTTACCTAAATATTTTGACATTTCTTGCTCTAATTTCATTTTTACATTGAGTGTTGTTTAATTTATAAAATGTTTTAAATTTAATGGATTTGGGGGAAAGTATACTGAAAGTAAATCAGATTTTATGTGTCAAATGGGTATTCTGAGTTAGAAAGTTCTGTATGAAGCATTTTGTAAATTTTATGAATAACCTAATTTGATTATAGTATTCATATTTGCATTTATGTAGAGTAAGGAACTGTTCTATTGTACAATCAGTTGTTCTGCATACAGAAACCATACTGATCTTTAAGTTTCCTTTATTTCCAATGAAAATCCACACTTCAGAGACTATGAGCTCTAACCCATCCAGGTACTATCACTCCATCCATGTTTAATGCCACATGAATGTTGGCTATTATCACTCTAAGCAGGCACTATGGTGGCAAAGACAAATAAACCTTGGGAACTGCCTATAAAAATTCTTAGTAAAGTGAAAATCATTTTTATCCTACCAAGCTAGGATGTAATGGCAGTTCTTTGGGGAAAGAGGTAGACTTGGTTTTTCTGATTCAGTGAGGAAAATAAGAAATTATGCCCTCTGAGTGAAGAGTAATAGGGAGGGAGTCCTGAAAACAGCAAATCTCAGGACAAAGGGGAAAAAAACAAAAATTAACAGGAATTCTGGTGGCTGAATGATGACCATCACCCTCTGGAATGATGCCCCCTCAGACGTAGGGAAAGGTCTCATCTGGCATGAAGATCACTTCACCTTTACAGTGTACTGAAATATTTTCCTATATTTTATAAATGGTACCAGCTTAGTTACTATTTTTGCTCAGGTAAACACTATTCCATTCATCATCATACCAACTTTCAAGATTATGGAGAAACTTCTACACGTGGGCCCACAAAAGTAACTACTAAGTTCACTCAGATATCTTACCTCCCTAAAAAAGGAAGGGAAAGCATCAGGTGCTGAAACAAAAATTCAAATAATTAAACAAACTGGGTAACTTCATCTGAATCCTTAAATTCTCAGCTCCAGAAACCTCAGGGATTGGGTAGTATGTCCTTTTTACACAAATTTCTCAAAGAATTGACGAAAGGCCAAATTAAGATCCTCAAGTGAAGTAGGCTTGCAAGTCTCTGTTTTAAAAATAAAATGCTGATTGCTTTATTGAGATCACACATGGGGTATGCCAGCATGCTACAAACTTGAGTAAAAAGATTATTAAGAAGGTTGGCAGCAAATACTCAGACGTGTGGAAATGTTTCCCACCTCTCAACGAACAACAAAAACCCAGAAACCCGCACATATTTATGTATATGAAGACAGATGAAGAAATACATAAATACACATGTAATGGCTATGTTTTAATAGAAAGGATGATGACAGGGTGAAGAAATGTGATTATACAGTACCTCCAAAGATTTTGTTTAAGCAAGACAGGAAAGTAACTACGTTCTAAATTGGTAAATGAATTAATGATTTTAAGTATGATTACTCATCGTAAAACTATGTACCACTATGGGAGGGATAAAGGCTTGATGACAATATAAATGACTCAAAGGGTGAAAGTGAAGTGGGTTGCCTTGTTTTTACAACATAAAATCAAAAATCTACTCTATCAGAAAAAAAACTAATTTTTTTCCTATGGAAGAAAAAACCCACCATTATAATTTTTAACGTGAATTCACTGAGCTCTGTAACTGACATTTAATATAAAATAATTTATCTTGCAATAGCTGGATAATATAGTGGTACTGTAATGGATAATATAATAATAGTATATTAATAGACTTGAATATTAATAAAAGTTTTGGTTAAATGTGAAAGCTGTTTGTTTGGGAAAGAAGTTGAGAAATAAGGTAGCTTCATTATCAGGTTTTATGACATATCATGGAACATAAGTGCTTTTATGAGTTGTAAAAATCACTTCAATTTTTGACACTCTGTGCTTCAAGGGATCCTGATTGGCAGCTGATTAGACTTTTGCTCCAGTCATTACTTTCTTTAGTGAAATTAGTGAGCTAGAAAATTGCATTGTAATTCATTGAGGGAAAATTAACATTTAGAGAGATCTTAAGGCTATGATCATATATTTACTTTGTATACAATATATAATTTTTTCAAGCAATTTCTAATAAAAAATGTGCCAGAGAGTATATATTATGAATTCAACTGAAATAATGATAATCCATTTCTGCACATTTGGTTTCTGTAAATGGAGAAGTTTTATCTGCCTTGAATTCCCTGTGTGATGGCATTAAAATAAATTACAGAGAGAATAGGATCTCTCTGCTCTTACTGTCTCTTTCATGTTCTAGTTAAAATCATTTTGAACATTACCTATTTTTGAAAGGATCCTTCAAATGCAACCAATACTAACAGTATGTTCACCCTAACACAAGTATAAAATTCACTGTCAGAATTTCTCTTCTGAAAACAAATATGTGACATTATGGGCAATGCTCTTGAAATCTTATAAATAGAAACATCTTACCCAAATAATGCTATTAATTGTATGTCAAAGGTATTATAGATGTATTTTCATAAAATGTAAAAGTTCTTAAAAGATTACAAATTGAACATACCCAAATCAAATTAACTTGGGGGAAGGAAGCCATCATATGACTTTAGGTATATTCTTTTTACTCTTCAGAAGTCAATTCTAAGTTCTCAACAATTTATTCTTGTAAAGTAGATATAAAAAAAGTTTACACTGTATGAAAAGTTGTGGGAGGTAAAAGAAGTATTAGAAAATTGTAAAACTGACTAGAAGATACTCATTCATTCAGCTACAACGACAAATTCAACAGATTCATGTTAAATTCATGTCATTTACATTCTGTAGGCATAGCTAATACATTTAACACTCATTGACTGAAAAAGAAAAAATAGTACCTAGGGAATAGAGTTTATTTTTCAAAGAGCTTTATAGTTTTATTTAATGTTACAATGAAGGAAATTTTTAAATTGATAAAATAACATTGAAAAGAAAAAAATTCAAAAAGTAGGATTTTATTTTAAAATAAAACTATTTTTCATTGCTGGAGGAGGAAATGACAACCTACTCCAGTATTCTTGCCAGGAGAACCTCACAAACAGTATGAAAAAGCAAATGCTACAGCACTGGAAGATCAGCCCTGCCACAGCCCCAGGTCAGAAAGTCTCTGACAGGCTACTAAGGAAGAGCAGAGGGCAACTACTAACAGCTCCAGAAAGAATGAAGCAGCTGGGCCAAAGGAGAAAGGAAGCTCAGCTGTGGGTGTGTCTGCTGGTGACAGTCTGATGCTGTAAACAACAGTATTGCATAAGAACCTGGAATGTCAAGCCTATGAATCAAGATCAAGGTAAAATGGACCAGGTCAAGCAGGAGATGGCAAGACTGAACATCAACATCACTGAACTAAAATGGAAGGGAATAGGTGAATTTAATTCTGATGATTATCATATCTATTACTGTGGGCAAGAATCCTATTAAAAGAAATGGAGTAGCCTTCACAGTCAACCAAAGAGTCCAAAATGCAGCACTTGGGCACACACTCAAAAATGACAGACTGATCTTGGTTTGTTTCCAAGGCAAACTGTTCAACATCACAGTAATCAAATCTATGCCCCAACCACTGATGCGGAAGAAGCTGAAGTTGACCAGTTCCATGAAGACCTACAACACCTTCTAGAACCAACACCAAAAAAATGTGTCCTTTTCATCATAGAGGATTGGAATACAAAAGTAGGAAGTCAAGAGACATCTGGAGTAACAGGCATGTTTGGCCTTGGAATATAAAATGAAGCAAAGCAAAGAATAAAAGAGTTTTGTTAAGAGAATGTGTTGATCATAGCAAACATCCTTATCCAACAACCCAAGAGATGACTCTACACATAGACCAGATGGTCAATACCAAAATCAGACTGATTATGTTCTTTGCAGCCAAAGATGGGGATGCACTATACAGTTAGCAGAACAAGACCTGGAGCTAACTGTGACTCAGATCATGAGCTTCTTATTGAAAAATTCAGACTTAAATTGAAGAAAGTAGGGAAAACCACTAGGCCATTCGGTTATCAGATCAGATCAGATCAGATCAGTTGCTCAGTCGTGTCCGACTCTTTGTGACCCCATGAATCGCAGCACGCCAGGCATCCCTGTCCATCACCAACTCCCGGAGTTCACTCAGACTCACGTCCATTGAGTCAGTGATGCCATCCAGCCATCTCATCCTCTGTCGTCCCTTTCTCCTCCTGCCCCCAATCCCTCCCAGCATCAGAGTCTTTTCCAATGAGTCAACTCTTCACATGAGGTGGCCAAAGTACTGGAGTTTCAGCTTTAGCATCATTCCTTCCAAAGAAATCCCAGGGCTGATCTTCTTCAGAATGGACTGGTTGTGACCTAGATCAAATCCCTTATGATCATACAATGGAGGTGAGAAATAAATTCAAGGAATTAAATCTGGTAGACAGAGTGCCTGAAGAATTATGGATGGAAGTTGATACTATTCTACAGGAAGCAGTGACCAAAACCATCCCAAAGAAAAAGCAATTAATGAAGCCAAAGTGGTTGTCTGAGGATGCTTTACAAGTAGCGGAGGAAAGAAGACATGTTAAAGGCAAACAAGAAAGGGAAAAATACTCAACTGAATGCAAAGTTCCAGAGAAAAGCAAAGATGGATAAGTAGGACTTCTTAAACCAACAATACAAAGCAACAGAGGCAACCAACAGAATGGGAAAGACTAGAGATCTCTTCAAGAAGATTGGAGATATCAATAGGGAATATTTCATGCAAGGATGAGCACAATAAAGAACAGAAGTGGTAAGGACCTAACAGAAGCAGAGAGATTAAAAAGAGGTGGTAAGAATACACAGAAGGACTATTTTAAAAAAAGGTCTTAATGACCCAGAAAACTATGGTGATGTGGCCACTCACCTGGAGCTGAACATTCTGGAGTGTGAAGTCAAGTGGGCCTTAGGAAGTGTTATTATCAACAGAGTTAGTGGAGGTAATGGAATTCCAGCTGAGCTACTTCAAATCCTAAAAGATGATACTGTTAAAGTACTTCACTCATTGCTACAGCAAAAACTCAGCAGTGACCACAGAACTGTAAAAAGACAGCTTTCAGTCCAATCCCGAAAAAGGACAATAATAAAGGATGTTCAAACTACCGTACAATGTACAATTGTGCTCATTTCACATGCTAACAAGGTTGTGCCCAAATCTTTCAGGTTAGGCTTTAGCAGTACATGAACCGAGAACTTCCAAATGTACAAGCTGGGTTTCAAAGAGGCAGGGAAACCAGAGATCAAATTGCCCCAGAATCCACTGGATCCTAGAAAAAGCAAGGGAATTCCAGAAAAACATCTACTTCTGCTTCATTGACTATGAGAAAGCCTTTGATTGTATGGATCACAAAAAACTGTGGACAATTCTTAAAATGACGGGAATACCAGACCACTTTACCTGTCTTCTGAGAAACCTGGATGCAGGTCAAGAAGCAACAGTTACAACCTTACATAAAACAACAAACTGGTTCCAAATTGGGAAAGGAGTACGACAAGGCTATATATCGCGACTCTGCTTATTTAACTTATATGCAGAGTACATCATATGAAATGCCAGACTGGATGAATCCCAAGTTAGAATTAAGATTGCAGGAGAAATATCAACAACCTCAAATATGCAGATAATACCACTCTAATCATAGAAAGTGAGGAGGAACTAGAGTCTCTTGATGAAGGTGAAAAAGGAGAGTGAAAAACCTGGCTTAAAACTCAAGGTTCAAATGGAAAGAGTAACAGGAAACTTATATTACCATATGTAAAATAGATAGCCAAAAGGAATTTGCTGTAGGCTCAGGAAACTCAAACAGGGGCTCTGTATCAACCTAGAGAGGTGTGATGGGGAGGGAGATGGGAGGGAGGCTCAAAAGGGAGGGGATTATATGTATACCTATGGCTGATTCATGTTGAGGTGTGACAGAAAACAGCAAAATTCTGTAAAGCAATTCTCCTTCAATAAAAAATAAATACATTTTTAAAAAAAAGAAAAAAAAAAAGAAGATCATGGCATCCAGTCCCATCAGTTCATGGCAAATAGATGGAGAAACAATAGAAATAGTGATGGATTTTATTTTCTTGGGCTCCAAAATTACTGAGGATGGTGAATGCAGCCATGAAATTAAAAGATGCTTGCTCCTTGAAGAAAAGCTATGACAAACATAGACAGCGTATTAAACAGCAGAGACATTACTTTTCCAACAAAGGTCTGTATAGTCAAAGTCATGGTTTTTCCTGTATGCATGTACAGGTGAGAGTTGGACCATAAAGAAGGCTGAGCGCTGAAGAACTGATGCTTTTGAGTTGTGGTGTTGGTGAAGACTCTTGAGAGTCCCTTGGACTGCAAGGAGATCCAACCAGTCCATCCTAAAGGAAATGAGTCCTGAATATTCACTGGAAGGACTGATGCTGAAACTGAAGCTCCAATACTTTGGCCACCTGATACAAACAGCTGACTCGTTGGAAAAGACCCTGATGCTGAGCAAGACTGAAGGCAGGAGGAGAAGGGGAAGACAGAGGACGAGATGGTTGGATGGCACCACAGACTCAGTGCACATGAGTTCTGAGCAATCTTCGGGATATGGTGAAGGACAGGGAAGCCTGGCGTGCTTCAGTCCATGGGGTCACAGAGTTGAACAAGACTGAATGACTGAACAAATCAATACAAAGGAAAGAAAGATCTTTTGCAAAGATCAACTTAACAACAAATTTATCACTGACAAGAAGCAATTCTAAAATAATCATTTTCCCTGTGAAAATAATATGTTTCTCTTTGTATATATTGCTCAGCACACAAATGTAAAATCGCCATGCGAATCTCTCTGTCATCTTTTTGGCCCTTTTCCCTCTGCATGCCCTATCGGAGAAGGCAATGGCACCCCACTCCAGTACTCTTGCCTGGAAAATCCCATGGACGGAGGAGCCTGGTGGGCTGCAGTCCATGGGGTCGCTGAGGGTCGGACACGACTGAGCGACTTCACTTTCACTTTTCAGTTTCCTGCATTGGAGAAGGAAATGGCAACCCACTCCAGTGTTCTTGCCTGGAGAATCCCAGGGACGGGGGAGCCTGGTGGGCTGCCGTCTATGGGGTCGCAAAGAGTCGGACACGACTGAAGCGACTTAGCAGCAGCAGCAGCCCTTTCTATGACTTTCTTCTACCTGCCCCTACCCTGGGCTTGTTTATTTCATCTTGTTGGCATTTGCTTTTGGCCGCCCATTCTGCGCTCACACAAATACAAAGGGTATCTGGTATTACTACTGTATTGGGTTAGCAGAAACATTCGCTCAATATTTTCTATAAAATGTGACGGAAAAACCCAAATAAAATTTTTGGTCAACCCGATATTTGATATGTGAGAACAAGAGTGATTCAATTCTGCTTCTGTAGCCAAAAGTCAAGTGACAAGATAGAAATAAGGTCGTGTTACATATACGGACTATGTACGGCCGCATGTTCTGTCATACAAGCATTAATTTTAAATGTAGTGCATTCATTGCATATTTGATAAACTTAAGTAAAATGGGAATCTGACTCAAAGATATTTATCTAGATAATTTTGAAAATTCCAATAATAAGGACATACTAATCTACCCCAGGGTAAGATTTCAGAAGGCAAATTATCATATAATAATCTATATGTATAAAATGTTATTAGAATACTAAATTATAAATAAATAATTTTTGAAAACTCGATGATGATGGATCCAATTTTTTATTTTAATGAGTTACTAAGGAAAAGCAACTAAACTACTACAAAGTAGCAAAAGAGCTTTGAAACGGGCTTTTGAAGATCAGCACTCACATATACTGACCATGCTTTCTAGCTAACAGACTCAGATCCTTCCATTGCTACCAACAGTTGCCAAGCAGCTGTGTCAGGCTCTTAGTCAGGAAAAGAAGGCCCTTTCCTCATGATGAAACATCACTTACTGGGCACAAAGAATACAAAACTACAATCCAAATTCACCTCTGTTTCTTAGACTCACCGGAGCAGTTTTGATGGCTAGCAAAAATACAGTTATTTAAAATAATCAGAATTTTATATTTTATTAAAGCCATAATTTATTTAGTGCTTACATGCAACTTGCTAAATACTTTATATACAATCCGCCATTTGTAAACAAGTGTTCTGCACCTGCAGTCTCAACCACAGATCAAAAATATTTAAAAAAAAAAAATTCCAGAAAGTTCCAAAAAGCAAAACTTGAATTTGTCACATGCCAGTAACTCCTAATATAGCATTTACACTGTATTAGGTACTTTGAGTAATCTAGAGAAAATTGAAAGTATACAAGAGGATGTGTGTAGGTTATTTGCAAATATAACACCATTTATATAAGGGACTTGAACATCTGCAGATGTTGTTAACTGAGGGGGGTCCTGAACCAATCACCCAGGATACAGAGGGATGACTGTTCATTATTGCTTTTAATTCTCACAATAATCCCACCCAATAGGTATTATTATTCCCATGTCCCAGGGGAGGAACTGAAGCTTAGTGTGCTTGTTTATTTAATTCCACTCACCCACACATCTAGACATCCATCAGTCTGTTCATTCACTCACTCATACATTCATTCACCAAATATTTGAAGATCACCAATTGTCAGGCATCATGGCAGGAGCTGAGGCTGCAGCTGTGAAAAAGGCACCCTGAGTCACCAAAGGGGCCACATATTTCTCAACCCCAGCCCCCCATTTGTCAATCAGACACATGGGCATTACTGTCTGAACAAGAGAAAACCAGTTTAAACTTCTACGTTATCAACACCATTAAATTCATGTTGCTTTTCCTTTTTTCATTTCCTTTCAGGAAGAGCAACTTATGATACATTATAAAGTAAGATGAAACATTTCAATACCTCACTTTGCTTGTAAAATTTAATTTTGCCACTGCTCCCAAAGTTCATCAAGATGGCCTAAATTCAAATGGACTAAATGTCATACACTTTTAAAGGATTTTCACGAAGTAACAGTACCACTTGCACTTGTAAACAAAAGTACCAGGTGTGTGTTGCCACAGAAGCCTGCAGTGGCATGAGTTCTGAATGTTGTAAGGGCTCCAGGTTCAGGACACGCCCGAATGATCAGTCTGTAACAGTCACCCACTCACTCAGCCTCCAAGTTTATAGCACTGACTTAATGATGATTTCTGAAGACTGTCATTAAATTTATCCATTTACTTTTTATTTAACCCAAGGAAGGTACCAAGATTCTATACAGGAGGACAGGTGGAAGGGGACACGCAGTGGGCAGCTACGGTATTTTGAAAGCAGAGCTAGGGGATGTTACGTTCTATTTCCATGGAAAACATGCAAATTTTATTTGGATTTTGTGTCATGTAACAGCAAAAATATTCACGTTTTTTAAGGAGTACTTAATTCATATTTAACCTAAGATTTCACTCAGTCTGATGCCGGCCAGGGTTCTTGGTCTCCTCAATCAATAAAAATTGATCAGAAGCCAGACAAGAAATTCAGGCAGGGCTTTTGTGGGGTCCCTGCTGCACCACGGTGAACAAGAACAGGAGACATTTCCTTGCTCACTTGCTCCCCGAAGTGGGGGTGGCTGAGCTTGCTCCTTATATGGGGTGAGTGCAGGGGTCAATTCAGGTCTTGGGCCAGAGGGGTGGCTTAGGTCGTTTGCCCACCCCTAAGGTGGTACTGAGCACAGGGGTTATGTGCAATACCATGGTTTTGCTCCTGACACTTTACTTTTGCTCCCAGCTCTTCAGAAGTGGCAGTTGGGTTTTTTTGGTCTTTTTATATCTTTTGTCCAGAATTTGCCCCAACTGCGCATGCACGCAGTTATTTTTAGTCCCTTAGGGTTTCGAGAAGGCAATGGCAAGCCACTCCAGTACTCTTGCCTGAAAAATCCCATGGAGGGAGGAGCCTGGTCGGCTGCAGTCCATGAGGTTGCTGAGAGTCGGGCACGACTTCACTTTTACTTTTCACTTTCATGCATTGGAGAAGGAAATGGCAACCCACTCCATTGTTCTTGCCTGGAATCTCAGGGACGGGGGAGCCTGGTGGGCTGCCGTCTATGGGGTCGCAGAGAGTCAGACACGACTGAAGCGACTTAGGAGCAGCAGCAGCAGAGTTTCTTTGTAGTTTGTTTCTTGAGAAGTTTTTCCAGGTACAAGCATTGCAGCAAAGGGTCCCAGGTCCCTGCTTGTCTCACTTCTTAGTATTAGAATGCCTGTGGGGTGTACTTGGAAGGCTGATAGATATTATGGTGGTGTTACATCCCCGCCCCTTCTGGACACTCTTTGACACCGCCACCAGCCTCTCCCACTAGAGTCTAAGTTCCTCAAGGGTAGAAAACGAGACATATGTCTCTGTACCCTCAGAGACTTAGGGGCCATGAACTTGGATGGAAAAAAAAAGTCCTTATTTCTATGAACCTGACTTA
The DNA here is from genome assembly GCF_002263795.3 of Bos taurus. NCBI lineage: Eukaryota > Metazoa > Chordata > Mammalia > Artiodactyla > Bovidae > Bos > Bos taurus. The sequence continues at coordinate 8,285,314 of NC_037340.1, read as the reverse complement.
AACATACCATTTCTCTCACTTGTGAATGCTGGGAACAAATAAAACTGGCTTCAAGAAAACCAGTGACTTTTACCAACAGAAGAAATCACAAACATTTTCCTGTTGCATTCCAACTGATGCAGAGATCCCAGAATATCATTTATACTCATCACTACTCAGGAATTAGAGTGATTTTTAGACCTGCTGTTAGCTCTTGATATTTAATGTGTTCACATAGAAGAACATACATTAATATTTCAATTTTTTATTTTAAATTTTTGGTAAATATTTCTATATAATTGGTTTCTTAAGTAAATTTTTGTATTTTATTCTATGGATTTTAGATATTCTGAAGAGGAATCCACAGGTACAAAGAGGTCAAAAACACATATACACATAAAAAATGTCCCATCACTTCATGGGAAATAGATGGGGAAACAGTGGAAACAGTGGCAGACTTTATATTTTTGGGCTCCAAAATCACTGCAGATGGTAACTGCAGCCATGAAATTAAAAGACACTTACTCCTTGGAAGGAAAGTTATGACCAACCTAGATAGCATATTCAAAAGCAGAGACATTGCCAACAAAGGTCCGTCTAGTCAAGGCTATGGTTTTTCCAGTGGTCGTGTATGGATGTGAGAGTTGGACTGTGAAGAAGGCTGAGCACTGAAGAATTGATGCTTTTAAACTGTGGTGTTGGAGAAGACTCTTGAGAGTCCCTTGGACTGCAAGGAGATCCAACCATTCCATTCTGAAGGAGATCAGCCCTGGGATTACTTTGGAGGGAATGATGCTGAAGCTGAAACTCCAGTACTTTGGCCACCTCATGGGAAGAGTTGACTCATTGGAAAAGACTCTGATGCTGGGAGGGATTGGGGGCAAGAGGAGAAGGGGACGACAGAGGATGAGATGGCTGGATGGCATCACTGACTCGATGGACGTGAGTCTCAGTGAACTCCGGGAGTTGGTGATGGACAGGGAGGCCTGGCGTGCTGCGATTCATGGGGTCGCAAAGAGTCGGACACGACTGAGCAACTGAACTGAATTGATTAGAGCCTGACAGGAGAGAATGGAAAGGGACGGGGTGACGAGAAGAATTATTTACAATCCTATTGGTGGTCCCGTTACTTAGGAGTGATAAAGACGATGTCCTACTCTGAGGTTATAAAAATTGGTGTTCCCCACTAGAATACTGTGCAATACTTTGTGTGCTGTTGCATCATTCCGAATACTGAAGCAATCCTGAAGGTTAAGATTGGAGGAGGAATTTGAGTGATAGCTCAGTAAATGCTACTTTTAAGGGTGTACATCTGTAGTTGGCTAAAGGGCTGTGAACTGCCAGAGAATTAGACAAGCCTTTAGATTTTTTATTGAATGCTGTAATCAGCTTCTGGAGGGGAAAAAATGATGGAGAAATCCCCACTGAGCTATGTAAATGCATCCAGATTATAGCTGAGAGAAACAACAGTCCTGCCTGGCCACAGGTAATTGTAAGACTACTGATGAAAGGAATTTCCCTAGCCACAGGAATTAACTCCACGAGAGCCTTCTAAGATAACTGGATAAATAATAATAAACATTTTAGAGCAGGGAAGGATTGATTACAATACCTAAAACTGGGCATGGAATGAGTGAATTGAATTCAAGGAAAAGGTACCTGAATCTTAATGATGTGCTAATTCCTTTAAGAGATGAACTTGATCTACTAGGAACAACTTTAAGTTTACTCACAAGAGAAAAAAGAGAAGGAGGGATGAGACACTTTAGACTTTGCTTAAATGCAAACAGCTTACCCTTATTAATTCCTTCACATTAGTCAGGAAACCCAGGGGATTTGTTTGGAAACAAGTGAGCAAACACTCCGCTGCCAAGGTTAAACCTCTGCTATCACTGGTGGATGAGATGTCCAGCGGCCCTGGACCAAAATACGAGGTTGGATGTACATTGAGTGGGCTTCCCTGGTGGCTCAGCTGGTAATGAATTCGCCTGCAATGCGGGAGACCTGGGTTCGATTCCTGGGTTGGGAAGATTCCCTGGAGAAGGGAAAGGCTACCCACTCCAGTATTCTGGCCTGGAGAATTCCATGGACTGTATACTCCATGGGGTCGCAAAGAGTGAGACATGACTGAACGACTTTCACTTTCACTTCATACATTAAGTATGTATGTATCTCTTTATCACACATAATGCCTGCTCTGTGCTGCTGACCTAAGCACCCTACACAGATTCACTCACTGAATTCTAACTACAGCTCAAAGATGTGAACTTTCTTTTTTAGCATTTCCATTATACAGATGCAAAAACTGGGGGAATGAGAGGGTGAGGAACTTGCTCAGAGTCACACAAATTCTGGCAGGATCAGGTTTTGGGGCCAGGCTTCCAAGACCATATTTTCAATAACTATGTTGACTCCCCTCTGTAGAAACAGTACTGTAGAAGTGTCACCCAGAGTGACCGTGGGAAGTTGTAGCTTTGAAGTCAGGAAGAAAGCAGCAGGAGAAGATTTCAGGTGTGTTTAAAAGACTTCCATTTCATTCTTTGAGATCAATTCAGAAACATTTAATTTAGTTTCCAATTTCTCTGCCTCCTTTCCTCTGAATAAGTGTAAGGACCGAGGAGAAAACAGAAGGTTGAAAAAGTCTGCATGACAGGGACAGAGTTACCTTTTCCACTTCTTTCAATGTTATGCTATATCTGTGTGTATGAAATGCAATGGGATTTTTAAAAATCACAGATATCCTGAAAATGGTCACTGCAAAGTCATCTAGATATTGATTTGTGAAAGATAGAATTAAATGTAAAATGTAACAATAGTAATTTAAACTGCTAATATAAGAGATAACATAGATTTCCACTAGTGGATCCCATTAATATAGAGGTACCACTGACACAGAGGATACTCTCCAGATCAAACTAAACACAAGAAGGAATTAAGCTTCCTTTTCTTCCCAGCTTGCTGCTGCTGCTAAGTCGTGTCAGTCGTGTCCGACTGTGCGACCCCATAGACGGTAGCCCACCAGGCTCCCCCGTCCCTGGGATTCTCCAGGCAAGAACACTGGAGTGGGTTGCCATTTCCTTCCCAGCTTTAGGTTACAGAAAAATTAAACTTCAGAAAGGAAAAAAAAATCATAATTCAGACTTCAAAATTATAGAAAATCACAACTGAAAAGAAGTTGTTCTCTGACTTCCCAAATCCTGACAGGAGCCTGACAGGAAACCATCCTGTCAGGATGGTTTTTGGAAGTCAGCCGTCTAAAATGTTGCTTATTCATGATGTTGGCAAGGTAGAAAATACTGAGAGGAAAATGAGATTGCAATCTCTCCCTTGTCCAGCTGTCAAAGACGACAGCAAATTTCTCTTCCACGGTAGAGACAAAACTTGAAAAAAAAAATCACATTGTCAGAAAACTGCATATCATCTCCGTGGGTTTGAGGAACATCTAAAAATGGATGTAATGTGACAGCAGCCACCTGGACACCAATTCAAAAGTGACAAAGAGTATTGCTCTAGTACAGTGTGAACTATAGGGAATTGGAAAATGGTAATGAAGAAAAAGTCTACACGTGTAAAACTACACAGAAGACATGATTAGGCCCTCAGGGTGCTGGAGAACAGAGACACCAAGCAGGGTAACAACTTACAATTCTCAGATGCAATGTTTCCCTTTTGTCTTAACTTTAATATTTCATGCAATCTTCTTTTCAACATAACTACCAATTACGCAGTTTAATGATAACAAATCAACGTCCCTGGTAAGATCACCACCTTGTACAGGACTTGTACACCTAGATGATCGACTAAAAAGTGATTATAATGTCCACTCCAGAGTGGAAAATTTTTTTCTTCTTAAAGCTGGAGAAGTCAAGGTATACCCACAAAGCTGAAATTTAGAAATATGTAAGTCAAGGCAAGCTAATCCTCAAAGCACGAAGAGAAAGGCAGCTCTAAGAGCATCCCATGGAAACATTTCAGAGCTTTCCTCTCCTCCCACCCTGGTTTCTCAAGCCCTTTCTCCTCTTGATGGTATTCTCCAGTTTTTCATTTTATAAGTGTGTTATATTGACACATCTTATTTGCGAAGATGGAAAACCATCTCAATGATTCTATTCAATGATTCTATTCTTTCTTATCTACCATCATTATTATATATCTTGACTATTGGTACTCTCTAATTCTAGTCTTCATATGTGTTTTAATCACTTTTATTCAGTAACTTTATGTAAGGAGATTCCATCAGCATTAGTGTTTTCTTCCTCTAGGTTTCCTTATTCTTGCCTGTAATTGATCTGCTTTTGACCTTCTTCCCCAAACAGGGAACCATATTTTATTGACTTTTGAATCTCTGACAGAAGCCACAGTCCCTTACACAGCCTGTGCTCAGAAAATTCTTGCAGATACAAAGTACAAGAGCCAGAAGATGTTCTAGAACATTTTGTTTCTATTTTCTTACAAAAATACATAACATACAGAAACATCTGAGCACAGCTGCATACCTCATGAATAATTACAAGGTTGGGCATCTAGTCAACCTGGTGAGGGATTAAAACAAAGTCTCTGTGCATCATTTTCTCTCTTCTACAGGACTCCCATTTGGTTTTCCAGGATCACTCTGGCCTTGCTTGTCTCAACACTGCAGGTGTTTCCTCTTGAGCCCCAGAAAGGGATTCAGTTGTTTAACTGTAAGTGCTACAGTGACTCTCAGTTAAAGAAAGGAGAGAGGAGGAGAGAAAAAAAATTAATCTTCTAACCCTTTGTCTATTCCAGATTAATGAAATTCCGTAGGAGAAACATATCCTTTTATATCCGTTCTCTCTTTACTTCATCTTTAAGCTCCACTCACTTCCAAACTGTCTACTACTTAGCTTTAGACAATATGGCTTTGAGCATGATTTGGATTTATTACTTTAGGGATGGTGGTTAGAGAGTGTGAAGTTGGGAAGTTTGGGGGCTGTCCTTGGGGGTAGGGGATGGGGGGATTTTAGGGGTGAAGTGGGAGAACTATGCATAGTTTCAGGTCATAGTAATTATATTCTCTAAAAACTGTAACGCAGGATGAATAGGTATCTGTTTAGAGCTTTGTTTCCTCTCAGTTTTACAGACAAAATGACAAGAGAGTATCTATCCACCATGTCAACATTATTCCCAAATATTTCTAGTTAAGAGGAACTTGTGAAACAAATTCTATCATGAAAAATAAATCAGAATTAAACTCCTTTTCCATTCACTATAATATTAAAATGACATTTTAATAGAATTCTTGTTATTGTAGCTGACTAGTCTGTGTATTGTAATAAGAATAGAATTACATCAAGTAAACATGAAGATAAATAAACCTTCAAAACGAACTGCAAAGTATTTAAACATTAATAGATGCAGTAAAGCAAAACATAAATAAATCAAATTCTATTTTTTCATTGAACATTAGAAAAAGATAGTTTATAAAAATTTTCTTAAAATTGTGTATTCTGTCCAATGTGTCCCGTATCATTAGGGAAACTCAGCATTTATTACCATTTGTCATCACATCCTTACATTTTTTATTCTAATATTACATGAGAATTAATTTTATACTCTTGACTCTGCTTTTATCCTCTTGATTTTTCAAAGGATGCTTCACTCAATGGTTAGCATTGATCATATGCCTAATATTTGCCATTTCAAGACTTCAACTTAAATTAAGACGACAATATAAGTAGGGATTTACATATATAAATATACTACTGATCAAAATAAAGGATTTCTCAAAAGATTGGAATAAATCCCTACATCTGTTTTAATGATAAATCCATCAGTCATAAAGTAATTCTTATAATCCATTAATAAAAATTTTCTGGACAATTAATAATTTTATGTTAGCATTTTTTATATTTCTTCTCAAAACAGGCTCTCTCATTTCTGAACACTATTATAATGGAACATTCTAGCACTGAGAATTCAGCATCAGTGAGCTTTATCTACTATAAGCATGACCAATACAGCTTCTGCTTTTGGAAGGTTGGAAAAGGAATATTTTAGTGACATCTCCTGGACCTTCACTTTGTTGGTGAAGCAACCCCTGGTCTAGAAGTTGGATAAATGTAGTGGGGAAATGACGTGATAAACTGTAAAAGCAATAAGCACACAGCCGTAATGCCACTACAATGCTGCTGCTCGATCCTGAAAAAGCACAGAAATAACTACATGGCGATTATACAGCTGAGATATTTGCATTTTAACACTCTCTTTAGGATTTTTCTATAGTTGCTTTTTTTTTTTCCCCCCAGACCAGTCAATGACAGCTCCTCAAAGATGCATCTTCATCTCCTATCCTTGCTGAACTTTGTGGTCAGAGGACTGTTGACTAGAATATTAACTCCAGAATTCTGCCTGGGAGATAAGACTAGGGGAAAAACTTTCCCTGCAGACCACAAGGAGGTAAAGCAGGTTTGAGTTGGCAGGGTGGCCTCAGTTGAAACTGCTTATCCCCCTTTCAGGATGAAAGCCTCAAGGACACAGCTTCCTGTCCAGAGCTGTTAGTCTTAGGCAAGCACATATTTTCAGACTAAAGAGAGAATAGGTTGAATACATGTTATGTCTATTTTGGATATCTTGAAAACAGAAAGCCTTCAACGTTGAAAACCAGAGGCCTCTCCTAGAGACTCTGTGATCACCCCGTGCCCCACAATACCTGTAGCCTGAGAGGCATGTTATATAAACCCTCTCATGAAGTCTGGCTTTGCCCAAATTCTCTGAACAATTCTGCTGATGGAACCATAGATGAAAATAAATTTGCATCCCTGGTTGGGAGTGGGGCTTAACAAAGAGGAGAGCCAACACTGGGGTCAAATGTCAGGTGTGGAAAATAATCACAAGGCACGTTTTAAACCAATAGACTATGAGAAGACATGATATTTGCCACAAGGCAACAGAAGCTTAAAATTCCCTGTTTCTTCTCAGTTTCTCTCTCTCCATTCCTTCGTTTCCTGTGCTCTGTCATATCCCAGACTGGGGCTGTTCCTGGAGCTTGGGTCTCAGGATGAGAAACACAGAACAAGTACCCCAGTAGCTTTAGGTACCCAAGCAAAGCCTAGCCTGTCACACAGTAAATATTTGGAACAGGAATTTAAATATTTATATATTTTTATGTGCATAAGAAAAAATTTCTCCAAAACTTAATCTAAAATGTTCAATTTGCTGATTAAATCAATGTATGTATCAATAATTTTCACTTTCACTTTGTTTTTTATTGTTTGAATTTTTAATGAACATGTACTATATAAACGTTCTTCACTTGTAAAAAATTTACCCATGCTGGTCTCCATTTAACATAGATATCTAAGGGAAGTATAATGAATTTATTTTCAAGAGAAAGAACATCAATGATAAAAAAAAAAAATCTGTTCATTGAAAATTTATAAAGAGTCACAGATTTCATGAACAGTATGTGATCAGAGCAACACACGGAGTAAAAGAGAAATACAGCAGCATGGAAATGGCAAATTTCATCTCAAGTTGTGGCCTTTAAAAAGTTCACTTAAGAGATAGTCATTAAATGACTACTGTATGCAAAACACTATAAAGAATTATAACAAAGGGCAGGACATAATCCATATCCATTAAGCATCCATCCCTCAAAAGGATGACTTCCTTATTGATACGTACAACTCAAGCTAGAAGATTACAGACATCAACAAGGAGTGTGAGGGCAAAGCCATGTTTCAGGCCACATTTCAGAGGAGTCTTGAAAGGTGAGTAGACTTAAAAGGCAAAGTGGGAAAAGGCATGTCTAGAAGGGGAAAGAGTATGTAAAGAGTTGGACATGGGAAAATAAAATGGCATTTTCAGGGAGCTTTGAGCAGAGCAGTTTACCTACAACCCAAGGATGAGGTAAGGAACACATCAGAAATAAAGCAGAAAATGTAGATCAGGGCTAGGCTGAGTTGACGCCTAAGCTCATATGAAATCAGGAGCCAAACCATACATCTGTGCAGGAAAATTAGATGGCCAAGGTTTAGGAATATTAACCTGGTGGGTGCAAGACGGAATGGAATAGGGGGAAACTGGACATGGTGTGGCCAGTTTGGAGGCTGTTATGAAGTCTCAGTCTTAACAACTTGCAGTAGAAGAGTCTCAGTGGGCTTATATGCCTATAAGAGAATAAATCCCTATTATTTTAAAACACTAAGCTTTTGGTAATTTGTTATAGGAGTCATGGGAACCTAACACACTTACAAATTTGTAATTTCTATCATGTAAATGAAAAATCTCAATATATGTTTACATGGTGACAATCAAAATAATGATCAATAACCAGTGAAACAATGATTGGTAAATTAATGAAATGATTAATAAAACAGTCAAGGAAGTTTGAGATTAATTGTCTCAATATATTTTTCTTGTTTTATATATAATAGTATCCTAAGAGACCATTTTTGTCAGAGTTGTTTAGAGTTAGGAAACTCTGCTTCAAAAATAAATCTCCAAATTACTTAATTGTGTATGCTACACTTTTAAAGAAACATCTCTGCATCAGACAACTTTTATCTAGCCTTCTTACTTTCCAGGCTAAATAAGGGATATCATGAATCAACAGCAGCAAAATAGTTCTGAGATAGCATTAACTGTAATATGTGTAACATAAAAACAACAAATACAAAAGCCACAGATACAGGAAAGGGACTTCGTGGGACAGACACTTACCCTTACGTACTCAAGACAACAGGGCTACTTCAAGAAAACCTTTCCCCAAATAAACCATACATACAGTTGACCATTTCTTATAATTTTCCATATCTGCTCTATTTAGAAAATTTGTTATTTACCTATCCCACCATATAATCAAAGAGGAGTATGAATAAAGCAAACTTTCATATTGCAAGTTTCTTAATTTCTTAGTAACTCCTAACTTTTAATCCTGACTCTAGGACACATAGTTTTTAAATTAAATCCTAAATATATTAAGAGATAATTCAGGACTATTTTGGTCAGAATTCTCCCCTTTTCAGTCAGATTTTGAATGGCAACCCTGAATGGAAAGAAGTAACATCATTCATGATCCAAATTGGTCCCTTCACCTTGCTCTCTGAGCTTCACTCAGACTAACATTGCAATCAATATTCCCTATGTTTAAAACACTTCATCTTCAATGAAAAGCTGTTGAAAAGACTTTTGAATCTCAGGGAAAAGACAGTCTAGAAATTTAAATGCATTTCAATACATTACAAATTACATGCAACATTTAAAAATGTTTAGAAGCAACCAAAATGTTTGCTCTTCAGAGATCATTTTCTAAGATTTCACTTGGTCTGCTCATTCTAGTAACATGTGTGTTCAAGTTGTAAAGACACAGAGAAGACTCAATGGTGTTCAAGTTCATGACGAATCTCACATATTTTTATTTTTTAACTTTACAATATTGTATTGGTTTCACCATATATCAACATGAATCTGTCACAGGTATACATGTGTTCCCCATCCTGAACCCTCCTCCCTCCTCCCTCCCCGTACCATCCCTCTGGGTCGTCCCAGTGCACCAGCCCAAGCATCCAGTATCGTCATCAAACCTGGACTGGCGACTCATTTCATATATGATATTATACATGTTTCAGTGCCATTCTCCCAAATCATCCCACCCTCTCCCTGTCCCACAGAGTCCAAAAGACTGTTCTATATATCTGTGTCTCTTTTGCTGTCTCATATACAGGGTTATTGTTACCATCTTTCTAAACTCCATATATATGCGTTAGTATACTGTATTGGTGTTTTTCTTTCTGGCTTACTTCACTCTGTATAATAGGCTCCAGTTTCATCCACCTCATTAGAACTGATTCAAATGTATTCTTTTTAATGGCTGAGTAACACTCCATTGTGTATATGTACCACAGCCTTCTTATCCATCCGTCTGCTGATGGACAGCTAGGTTGCTTCCATATCCTGGCTATTATAAACAGTGCTGAGATGAACATTGGGGTACACGTGTCTCTTTCAATTCTGGTTTCCTCAGTGTGTATGCCCAGTAGTGGGATTGCTGGGTCATAAGGCAGTTCTATTTCCAGTTTTTTAAGGAATCTCCACACTGTTCTCCATAGTGGCTGTACTAGTTTGCATTCCCACCAACAGTGTAAGAGGGTTCCCTTTTCTCCACACCCTCTCCAGCATTTATTGCTTGTAGACTTTTGAATCGCAGCCATTCTGACTGGCGTAAAATGGTACCTCATAGTGGGTTTTGATTTGCATTTCTCTGATAATGAGTGATGTTGAGCATCTTTTCATGTGTTTGTTAGCCATCTGTATGTCTTCTTTGGAGAAATGTCTGTTTAGTTCTTTGGCCCATTTTTTGATTGGGTAATTTATTTTTCTGGAGTTGAGCTGTAGGAGTTGCTTGTATATTTTTGAGATTAGTTGTCAGTTGCTTCATTTGCCATTATTTTCTCCCATTCTGAAGGCTGTCTTTTCACCTTGCTTATAGTTTCCTTTGTTGTGCAGAAGCTTTTAAGTTTAATTAGGTCCCATTTGTTTATTTTTGCTTTTATTTCCAATATTCTGGGAGGTGGATCATAGAGGATCCTACTATGATGTATGTCGGAGAGTGTTTTGCTTATGTTCTCCTCTAGGAGTTTTACAGTTTCTGGTCTTACATTTAGATCTTTAATCCATTTTGAGTTTATTTTTGTGTATGGTGTTAGAAAGTGTTCTAGTTTCATTCTTTTACAAGTGGTTGACCAGTTTTCACAGCACTACTTGTTAAAGAGATTGTCTTTAATCCATTGTATATCCTTGCCTCCTTTGTCAAAGATAAGGTGTCCATAGGTGCGTGGATTTATCTCTGGGCTTTCTATTTTGTTCCATTGATCTATATTTCTGTCTTTGTGCCAGTACCATACTGTCTTGATGACTGTGGCTTTGTAGTAGAGCCTGAAGTCAGGTAGGTTGATTCCTCCAGTTCCATTCTTCTTTCTCAAGATAGCTTTGGCTATTCGAGATTTTTTGTATTTCCATACAAATTGTGAAATTATTTGTTCTAGCTCTGTGAAGAATACTGTTGGTAGCTTGATAGGGATTGCGTTGAATCTATAAATTGCTTTGGGTAGTATGCTCATTTTCACTATATTGATTCTTCCAATCCATGAACATGGTATATTTCTCCATCTATTAGTGTCCTCCTTGATTTCTTTCACCAGTGTTTTATAGTTTTCTATATATAGGTCTTTAGTTTCTTTAGGTAGATATATTCCTAAGTATTTTATTCTTTCCGTTGCAATTGTGAATGGAATTGTTTCCTTAATTTCTCTTTCTATTTTCTCATTATTAGTGTATAGGAATGCAAGGGATTTCTGTGTATTGATTTTATATCCTGCAACTTTACTATATTCATTGATTATTTCTAGTAATTTTCTGGTGGAGTCTTTAGGGTTTTCTATGTAGAGGATCATGTCATCTGCAAATAGTGAGAGTTTTACTTCTTCTTTTCCAATTTGGATTCCTTTTGTTTCTTTTTCTGCTCTGATTGCTGTGGCCAAAACTTCTAAAACTATGTTGAATAGTAATGGTGAAAGTGGGCACCCTTGTCTTGTTCCTGACTTTAGAGGAAATGCTTTCAATTTTTCCCCATTGAGGATAATGTTTGCTGTGGGTTTGTCATATATAGCTTTTATTATGTTGAGGTATGTTCCTTCTATTCCTGCTTTCTGGAGAGTTTTTATCATAAATGGATGTTGAATTTTGTCAAAGGCTTTCTCTGCATCTATTGAGATAATCATATGGTTTTTATTTTTCAATTTGTTAATGTGGTGTATTACACTGATTGATTTGGGGATACTGAAGAATCCTTGCATCCCTGGGATAAAGCCTGCTTGGTCATGATGTATGATCTTTTTAATGTGTTGTTGGATCCTGATCACTAGAATTTTGTTAAGGACTTTTGCATCTATGTTCATCAGTCATATTGGCCTGTAGTTTTCTTTTTTGTGGCATCTTTGTCAGGTTTTGGTCTTAGGGTGATGGTGGCCTCATAGAATGAGTATGGAAGTTTACCTTCCTCTGCAATTTTCTGGAAGAGTTTGAGTAGGATAGGTGTTAGCTCTTCTCTAAATTTTTGGTAGAATTCAGCTGTGAAGCCGTCTAGTCCTGGGCTTTTGTTTGCTGGAAGATTTCTGATTACAGTTTCAATTTCCGTGCTTGTGATGGGTCTATTAAGATTTTCTATTTATTCCTGGTTCAGTTTTGGAAAGTTGTACTTTTCTAAGAATTTGTCCATTTCTTCCACATTGTCCATTTTCTTGGCATATAGTTGGTGAAAGTAGTCTCTTATGATCCTTTGTATTTCTGTGTTGTCTGTTGTGATTTCTCCATTATCATTTTTTTTTCTAATTTTGTTTTATTTTTAAACTTTACATAATTGTATTAGTTTTGCCAAACAACAAAATGAAGCCGCCACAGGTATACATGTGTTCCCCATCCTGAACCCTCCTCCCTCCTCCCTCCCCATACCATCCCTCTGGGTCGTCCCAGTGCTCTAGCCCCAAGCATCCAGCATCGTACATCGAACCTGTACTGGCAACTCATCTCTTACATGACATTTTACATGTTTCAATGCCATTCTCCCAAATCTTCCCACCCTCTCCCTCTCCCACAGAGTCCATAAGACTGTTGTATACATTAGTGTCTCCTTTGCTGTCTCATACACCGGGTTATTGTTACCATCTTTCTAAATTCCATATACATGCGTTAGTATACTGTATTTATGTTTTTCCTTCTGGCTTACTTCACTCTGTATAATAGGCTCCAGTTTCATCCACCTCATTAGAACTGATTCAAACGTATTCTTTTTAATGGCTGAGTAATACTCCATTGTGTATATGTACCACTGCTTTCTTATCCATTCATCTGCTGATGGACATCTAGGTTGCTTCCATGTCCTGGCTATTAGAAACAGTGCTGCGATGAACATTGGGGTACACGTGTCTCTTTCCCTTCTGGTTTCCTCAGTGTGTATGCCCAGCAGTGGGATTGCTGGATCATAAGGCAGTTCTATTTCCAGTTTTTTAAGGAATCTCCACACTGTTCTCCATAGTGGCTGTACTAGTTTGCATTCCCACCAACAGTGTAAGAGGGTTCCCTTTTCTCCACACCCTCTCCAGCATTTATTATTTGTAGACTTTTGGATCGCAGCCATTCTGACTGGTGTGAAATGGTACCTCATAGTGGTTTTGATTTGCATTTCTCTGATAATGAGTGACGTTGAGCATCTTTTCATGTGTTTGTTAGCCATCTGTATGTCTTCTTTGGAGAAATGTCTATTTAGTTCTTTGGCCCATTTTTTGATTGGGTCGTTTATTTTTCTGGAGTTGAGCTGTAGGAGTTGCTTGTATATTTTTGAGATTAGTTGTTTGTCGGTTGTTTCATTTGCTATTATTTTCTCCCATTCTGAAGGCTGTCTTTTCACCTTGCTAATAGTTTCCTTTGATGTGCAGAAGCTTTGAAAGTTAATTAGGTCCCATTTGTTTATTTTTGCTTTTATTTCCAATATTCTGGGAGGTGGGTCATAGAGGATCCTGCTATGATGTATGTCGGAGAGTGTTTTGCCTATGTTCTCCTCTAGGAGTTTTATAGTTTCTGGTCTTACATTTAGATCTTTAATCCATTTTGAGTTTATTTTTGTGTATGGTGTTAGAAAGTGGTCTAGTTTCATTCTTTTACAAGTGGTTGACCAGATTTCCCAGCACCACTTGTTAAAGAGATTGTCTTTAATCCATTGTATATTCTTGCCTCCTTTGTCAAAGATAAGGTGTCCATATGTGCGTGGATTTATCTCTGGGCTTTCTATTTTGTTCCATTGATCTATATTTCTGTCTTTGTGCCAGTACCATACTGTCTTGATGACTGTGGCTTTGTAGTAGAGCCTGAAGTCAGGTAGGTTGATTCCTCCAGTTCCATTCTTCTTTCTCAAGATCGCTTTGGCTATTGGAGGTTTTTTGTATTTCCATACAAATTGTGAAATTATTTGTTCTAGCTCTGTGAAGAATACTGTTGGTAGCTTGATAGGGATTGCGTTGAATCTATAAATTGCTTTGGGTAGTATGCTCATTTTCACTATATTGATTCTTCCAATCCATGAACATGGTATATTTCTCCATCTATTAGTGTCCTCTTTGATTTCTTTCACCAGTGTTTTATAGTTTTCTATATATAGGTCTTTAGTTTCTTTAGGTAGATATATTCCTAAGTATTTTATTCTTTCCGTTGCAATGGTGAATGGAATTGTTTCCTTAATTTCTCTTTCTATTTTCTCATTATTAGTGTATTGGAATGCAAGGGATTTCTGTGTGTTGATTTTGTATCCTACAACTTTACTATAGTCATTGATTATTTCTAGTAATTTTCTGGTGGAGTCTTTAGGGTTTTCTATGTAGAGGATCATGTCATCTGCAAATAGTGAGAGTTTTACTTCTTCTTTTCCAATTTGGATTCCTTTTATTTCTTTTTCTGCTCTGATTGCTGTGGCCAAAACTTCCAAAACTATGTTGAATAGTAATGGTGAAAGTGGGCACCCTTGTCTTGTTCCTGACTTTAGAGGAAATGCTTTCAATTTTTCCCCATTGAGGATAATGTTTGCTGTGGGTTTGTCATATATAGCTTTTATTATGTTGAGGTATGTTCCTTCTATTCCTGCTTTCTGGAGAGTTTTTTATCATAAATGGATGTTGAATTTTGTCAAAGGCTTTCTCTGCATCTATTGAGATAATCATATGGTTCTTATTTTTCAATTTGTTAATGTGGTGTATTACATTGATTGATTTGTGGATATTGAAGAATCCTTGCATCCCTGGGATAAAGCCCACTTGGTCATGGTGTATGATCTTTTTAATGTGTTGTTGGATTCTGATTGCTAGAATTTTGTTAAGGATTTTTGCATCTATGTTCATCAGTGATATTGGCCTGTAGTTTTCTTTTTTTGTGGGATCTTTGTCAGGTTTTGGTATTAGGGTGATGGTGGCCTCATAGAATGAGTATGGAAGTTTACCTTCCTCTGCAATTTTCTGGAAGAGTTTGAGCAGGATAGGTGTTAGCTCTTCTCTAAATTTTTGGTAGAATTCAGCTGTGAAGCCGTCTGGACCTGGGCTTTTGTTTGCTGGAAGATTTTTGATTACAGTTTCAATTTCCATGCTTGTGATGGGTCTGTTAAGATTTTCTATTTCTTCCTGGTCGAGTTTTGGAAAGTTGTACTTTTCTAAGAATTTGTCCATTTCTTCCACGTTGTCCATTTTATTGGCATGTAATTGTTGATAGTAGTCTCTTATGATCCTTTGTATTTGTGTGTTGTCTGTTGTGATCTCTCCATTTTTGTTTCTAATTTTGTTGATTTGATTTTTCTCCCTTTGTTTCTTGATGAGTCTGGCTAATGGTTTGTCAGTTTTATTTATCCTTTCAAAGAACCAGCTTTTGGCCTTGTTGATTTTTGCTATGGTCTCTTTTGTTTCTTTTGCATTTATTTCTGCCCTAATTTTTAAGATTTCTTTCCTTCTACTAACCCTGTGGTTCTTCATTTCTTCCTTTTCTAGTTGCTTTAGGTGTAGAGTTAGGTTATGTATTTGAGTTTTTTCTTGTTTCTTGAGGTATGCCTCTATTGCTATGAACTTTCCCCTTATGACTGCTTTTACAGTGTCCCATAGGTTTTGGGTTGTTGTGTTTTCATTTTCATTTGTTTCTATGCAAGTTTTGATTTCTTTTTTTATTTCTTCTGTGATTTGTTGGTTATTCAGCAGCGTATTGTTCAGCCTCCATATATTGGAATTTTTAATAGTTTTTCTCTTGTAATTGAGATCTAATCTTACTGCATTGTGGTCAGAAAAGATGCTTGGAATGATTTCAATTTTTTGAATTTACCAAGGCTAGATTTATGGCCCAGGATGTGATCTATCCTGGAGAAGGTTCCGTGTGTGCTTGAGAAAAAGGTGAAATTCATTGTTTTGGGATGAAATGTCCTATAGATATCAATTAGGTCTACTGGTCTATTGTATCATTTAAAGTTTGTGTTTCCTTGTTAATTTTCTGTTTAGTTGATCTATCCATAGGTGTGAGTGGGGTATTAAAGTCTCCCACTATTATTGTGTTATTGTCAATGTCCCCTTTCATACTTGTTAGTATTTGTCTTACATATTGCGGTACTCCTATGTTGGGTGCATATATGTTTATAATTGTTATATCTTCTTCTTGGATTCATCCTTTGATCATTATGTAGTGACCTTTTTTGTCTCTTTTCACAGCCTTTGTTTTAAAGTCTATTTTATCTGATATGAGTATTGCTACTCCTGCTTTCTTTTGGTCTCTATTTGCATGGAAAATCTTTTTCCAGCTCTTCACTTTCCGTCTATATGTGTCCCCTGTTTTGAGGTGGGTCTCTTGTAGACAACATATATAGGGGTCTTGTTTTTGTATTCATTCAGCCAGTCTTTGTCTTTTGGTTGGGGCATTCAACCCATTTACGTTTAAGGTAATTACTGATAAGTATGATCCCGTTGCCATTTACTTTATTGTTTTGGGTTCAAGTTTATACACCCTTTTTGTGTTTCCTGTCTAGAGAATATCCTTTAGTATTTGTTGGAGAGCTGGTTTGGTGGTGCTGAATTCTCTCAGCAATACTTGAGGAGATAATAGTGGAAAACTTCCCTAAAATGGGGAAGGAAATAATCACCCAAGTCCAAGAAACCCAGAGAGTCCCAAACAGGATAAACCCAAGGCAAAACACCCTAAGACACATATTAATCAAATTAACAAAGATCAAACACAAAGAACAAATATTAAAAGCAGCAAGGGAAAAACAACAAATATCACACAAGGGAATTCCCATAAGGATAACAGCTGATCTTTCAATAGAAACTCTTCAAGCCAGGAGGGAATGGCAAGATATACTTAAAGTGATGAAAGAAAATAACCTACAGCCCAGATTACTGTACCCAGCAAGGATCTCATTCACATATGAAGGAGCAATCAAAAGCTTTACAGACAAGCAAAAGCTGAGAGAATTTAGCACCACATATTTTTTAAAAATACCAATAATAAATTTTAAAAGAAGGCAGTTGAAATGTACTGATAATCCCAAACTGGCTTAGTAAGTAATGGACAAATCACAGCTTTGGAACTCTAGAAGTCCAATGACCCACAGAAGTGATTCCATAAGTGAATTACATTCTTATTAAGCAGGAAATGTAAAAAAAAAAAAAAAAATCTATAGATCAGGGAAGGTGTTTTAAATCATAGGATTCAACTAAAGATTGGTGAATTATCTCCTTGAAAGGTTGTCCCAAACATACTTCAATAGAAATTAGACAGTATGCTACTCTTCCCAATGTAGATAACAAGAGTTTATTACATTTAAATTTTGTTAATATTCTTGAAATACTTATAAATATATAAGTGAGTGTATTTTCTTGACAGTAGGAATATTTTTACTTAAACCCTAAGCATGATGCAGGCTCGTAAGAACTAACTAAAATCCTATTGTGAGAGGGAGGGTATGGGGAGGGATGAGGGAGGAGGGTTCAGGATGGGGAACACAGGTATACCTGTGGCGGATTCATTTCGATATTTGGCAAAACTAACACAATATTGTAAAGTTTAAAAATAAAATAAAATTTAAAAAAAAATAAATAAAATCCTATTGTGTAAGACTTCAATAATCTAAACAGAAAAACATTAATTAGAGATAA
This sequence comes from Bos taurus, assembly GCF_002263795.3. Lineage (NCBI taxonomy): Eukaryota > Metazoa > Chordata > Mammalia > Artiodactyla > Bovidae > Bos > Bos taurus. Next base: position 8,267,645 of record NC_037340.1, on the reverse strand, counting down.
TCTGCATATATGATTTATGTTGTCTAGATGGCCTAAAGAGTTACATGAATTTTTAGAAAACAATTACTAACTTTAGCATTCTTCCATTTGATCTTTGAGTCTCAGAGGTCTACTTCTTAACGCCTCAAAGGAGTTCAGTTATTCAACATTATCTTCCTCTACTGTGTAACAAGTTTAAACAAACAAACAACCAAAAAAAAGCAAATAAATAAGAAAAAACAAACAAAAAAGTTTTTTTTTTTTTTTCATTTCTCCTAAAGCCTAAATTTTAGAAACCGGTGAGATGCTCTTGGGCTCTTTTACTCTTCAGTTCAGTTCAGTTCAGTCACTCAGTCATGTCCAACTCTTTGCAACCCCATGAATTGCAGCATGCCAGGCCTCCCTGTCCATCACTAACTCCCGGAGTTCACTCAAACTCATGTCCATCGAGTCGGTGATGCCATCCAGCCATCTCATCCTCTGTTGTCCCCTTCTCCTCCTGCCCCCAATCCATCCCAGCATCAGAGTCTTTTCCAAAGAGTCAACTCTTCGCATGAGGTGGCCAAACTACTGGAGTTTCAGCTTTAGAATCATTCCTTCCAAAGTACACTCAGGACTGATCTCCTTTAGAATGGACTGGTTGGATCTCCTTGCTGTCCAAGGGACTCTCAAGAGTCTTCTCCAACACCACAGTTCAAAAGCATCAATTCTTCGGCGCTCAAATTCTTCACAGTCCAACTCTCACATCCATACATGACCACTGGAAAAACCATAGCCTTGACTAGATGGACCTTTGTTGGCAAAGTAATGTCTCTGCTTTTGAATATGCTATCTAGGTTGGTCATAACTTTCCTTCCAAGGAATAAGCGTCTTTTAATTTCATGGCTGCAGTCACCATCTGCGGTGATTCTGGAGCCCAAAAAAATAAAGTCTGACACTGTTTCCACTGTTTCCCCATCTATTTCCCATTACATAATAGGAGCAGATGCCATGATCTCCGTTTTCTGAATGTTGAGCTTTAAGCCAACTTTTTCACTCTCCTCTTTCACTTTCATCAAGAGGCCTTTTAGTTCCTCTTCACTTTCTGCCATAAGGGTGGTATCATCTGCATATCTGAGGTTATTGATATTTCTCCTGGCAATCTTGATTCCAGCTTGTGCTTCCTCCAGCCCAATGTTTCTCATGATGTACTCTGCATAGAAGTTAAATAAGCAGGGTGACAATATACAGCCTTGACATATTCCTTTTCCTATTTGGAACCAGTCTGTTGTTCCATGTCCAGTTCTAACTGTTGCTTCCTGACCTACATACAGGTTTCTCAAGAGGCAGGTCAGGTGGTCTGGTATTCCCATCTCTTTCAGAATTTTCCACAGTTTATTGTGATCCCCACAGTCAAAGGCTTTGGCATAGTCAATAAAGCAGAAGTAGATGTTTTTCTGCAACTCTCCTCCTTTTTCCATGATCCAGCGGATGTTGGCCATTTGATCTCTGGTTCCTCTTCCTTTTCTAAAACCAGCTTGAACATCTGAATGTTCACAGTTCACATACTGCTGAAGCCTGGCTTGGAGAATTTTGAGCATTACTTTACTAACTCAATGAAACTTTTGTTCTTAGCCAGCTGCAAAGAATAGTTCTTTTTTCCCCTCCATTCTTGCCCAAATCTCCCAATTGCATTCTGCAACACACCAAGTATCTTGGGTTGTTTTAAAAGCTCACAGTGTTGAAAGACAGGACAACATGATAGTTAAGAGGATGAGCTCGGAGCTCCAACACCAAGACTTCAGTCAGGGTCCCGCCACTTTCTAGCACAAGACCTCAAAGAAGTTCCTAAACCTTCCCATGACTGCCCTTTCTCATCTAATAAGTGAGCATAATAACAGTGTCAACTGAGGGGATTATTGTGAATCTTAAAAGGGTTAATAAACATAGAGAGAGCTGGCCACACAGTACAAAATGATAAGAAGCTACTGCACTGACTGTTTTGTATGTGTCAGAAAAAATGAGGACAAACCTTAGTGTTTTAGAGTTAAACGTTATAAATGCTAAGATCAGCCAGGAAATAAAAAGATGGACTAAGGGTTCTTTAGGAGAGGAAAGAAAAGGGCTTGGCTAGAGGAAGGACATCCAGACTCCCGACTAACGCACAGCACATCTCTATGGCAGGACACTGTCCAGCATCTCTGTATTCATTACCCCTTCTGAAGACTTGGAGAGAAGGAGCTGGGGGGAAAGCTGAAATCAGTCACTCCAGATTTACAACATGCACATTTCCTACAGCTTCATAATCATTGTCTGTGGCTGAAATGCTCTACATATGAATTATATAATCATTTTGGGCAAAAAGAGTTTCAAAATCACTTAACATCTATCTAAATAATTAATAAACAAAGATTGCAACATATGAAAATTGTCCCATTGTTAAATATAATTATATGTCATCTGCTTTTAATTTTAAACAAATTACTGTTTTTAAGTAATGAAGTATAACACTTAATTCTCACAAATCAAAAGGCTATGTGTTGTTTTGGATTATTTTTGAGGGACTTTTTAACTTCCACTTAAATTCTGGTTCATTTACTGGAGAGAGAGAAACATTCTTTAAGGGGTTAAAATAATTAAAAACATTTCCTACTCAAATGATCTCACAGGCATGAACCAATGACATCCTAAACGCAAGTCCTCTCATGCTGCTGTGTCCAAGATCTGCATTACTTTTTTTAATCCACATGCAGGAACTGCTTTGGGTCACCTACTTTACAGAAGTCACAAGTGTGTTCCTGTTTTCCTGGGTAAGTGAAGCACATGCCATCCTAGGAAGGCTTCTAAATGCTGGTATTGTCAAATACAATAACAATAAATATAATGTTTCTAGTTCTAGTCTATACAATAAAATCGAAAAAGAGCAAATGTGGTCATAGTTCCAAAGAACTCTACCGTTAGAACTATGAGGAAAGATTCAGAAAGCTTGGATTACTGACCCTGGATAAAAGACCATACTAAATAGTTTCTGTAACTTAAAATTCCGACAGAGAGGATGATGAACACAGACAGCTTTTCTCACTATCTTTGCTGAAGACCATTTCAGCTTCATTTCCTGCCCCTTCTACATTTGCTCCTAGATGAGACTATCCCAGGTCATCTATTATCAACATGAGGGATCTCCAAAGCCCAGATTTCTCTGTTCACACATCCATTTACCTTTGGATGGAAATATCTCTGGATATCTTTGGATGGAAAGTTTCTTGAAAGAATTATCAAAGAGTCATCATATCTCAGATTTTCTGCATTCCACCCAACACATACAAGCACACTCACATATACCACCATTGCCCCACCTCCACCACTTATTTTGTTAAATGATGCTTCTACCTGCTCAAAGCAGATAGATGCCAACGTCCACTTTTAACCCTTTTCCTTCCCATATCAATCCATCAGAATCTTTTATTGATTTGACTTCCTATCTCAGGAATCCATTATTTTCTCCATCTTTTCTGTCACTACGGTGGTTGAAGCCATCATTTTTTAGCTATACTGTTGCAAGGAGCTCCTAACTGGACCTATCTCTATTTTATCCTATATACTTCTGCTAGACTAGAATAATAACTCCAAAATTAAATCTGACCATATTCCCCTCTGTCGGGAGCAATTCAGTGAATGCCATCAGTTCTCTGTACCACAATGTCGACCACATCTGGTTCTGTGGAAGTGCTTTCTAACTTCCAAACCTGCTCTCTACTTTCCTCTCACTGCTTCCACTCTTTGAACATGTTAATTTTTTTATCCACATAATCTTTGCTTATCCTGAAGGCTCAGATGAGACAATGTTTCAGAAAACCTTACAGATTTCTCTGTTAGCTACTCAACAATCTAAACTCAATGCCCTGTGTCTGGACTCCCTCAGCATGCTCTGTGAATCATAGCATATTTAATTGTCTGTTAATTTAACCATTTCTCCCATTCAATCATTTGGTCAGGCATTATTTGCCATTAAATCCAGAATGCTCGGCACAGTGCCTATTACATAGCAGGCACGCAGCACTGTTTATAATAGCCAGGACATGGAAGCAACCTAGATGTCCATCAGCAGATGAATGGATAAGAAAGCTGTGGTACATATACACAATGGAGTATTACTCAGCCATTAAAAAGAATACATTTGAATCAGTTCTAATGAGGTGGATGAATCTGGAGCCTATTATACAGAGTGAAGTAAGCCAGAAGGAAAAACACCAATACAGTATACTAACCCATATATATGGAATTTAGAAAGATGGTAACAATAACCCTGTGTACGAGACAGCAAAAGAGACACTGATGTATAGAACTGTCTTATGGACTCTGTGGGAGAGGGAGAGGGTGGGAAGATTTGGGAGAATGGCATTGAAACATGTAAAATATCATGTATGAAACGAGATGCCAGTCCAGGTTTGATGCACGATACTGGATGCTTGGGACTAGTGCACTGGGACGACCCAGAGGGATGGTATGGGGAGGGAGGAGGGAGGAGGGTTCAGGATGGGGAACACATGTATACCTGTGGTGGATTCATTTTGATATTTGGCAAAACTGATACAATTATGTAAAGTTTAAAAATAAAACAAAATTAAAAAAAATAAAATAAAATGTTGAATCAAATAGAATGAATAAAAGACACCAGTCTTGCATGAAGCAGGGCACTCAAAGCTGGTGCTCTGGGACAACTCAGATGGATGAGGTAGGTAAGGAGGTGGGAGGGGGTTTCAGGATGGTGGGACACATGTACACCTGTGGCTAATTCATGTCATTGTATGGCAAAAACCACCACCATATTGTAAAGTAATTAGTCTCCAATTAAATAATTTTAAGAAAAGAATGAACAACAAAAATAAATAAATTTTAAAAATCATAATTAAAAAAAAATAAGACACCAGTCTTAAAAATAAAAAATGTGTAAGGAGAATGCACAGGAATGCTGTAGATGGGCTAAAAGTGAAACTTTATCAACTAAAATAAATAAATACTAAAAACAATAAACAAAAATACAAAATTTAAGTATTTTTAAATTAAATTGCATTTTGATGTTGAGGATAAAGTCCTAAGTTCTGCTCCCCTCAAAATAGATTCTGAGGCAGATATGTGTGTACAGCACATTTATTGAGAGGTTATCTCAGGAACTTCGTTTATAAGGAAGCGAGAAAAGCAGGACTGAACAGAAGGGGAAGTTGAACTGCAGTGTGGTTGCAAGAGAGACCTCAGCTAATCCTACCAGCATGTTGAACCTGGGATAGCCCTGCAGAATTGGCCCCCATCAAGGCAATGGGGTGGGGCTTTTGTGCCCCTTCATAGCTGCAGTGTACACTCATGAGTGTAGGTCATGACCTTGGGAAGAGAGTTACTTTTGATTCCTATTGAAATAATCAGTTTTGAATAATCAGTAATCAACACTTTTAGCAACTGAGGGAATGAATGTCTCATTCCTTAAAAAAAATGGGGGTGGTATAGATGTCTCAGTATACCTAAAAACTTGACTGGCCCAGAGGGCCTCTGAATTTCCACAAGGTTTATCTCCTGCCCTCTGGGTTACACATGCCTTACTAAGGCTTGCCACATATTGCAGATTCATCTGATAAACACAGTACCATCAAGTAATAGACCAATGTGATATTCAGCAAAATATCCAGACAGTCCAGGCCTCTTTCAGGGAAAGACAGAGAGATTTAAATTTTAACTGCCATCTCACCCAACTGAATACAAAGGGCTTCTGTTCATCTTCCCGGATAGGGATGGGAAAGAATGTATTTGCCAGATCAATACCTTCAAACCATATACTTGGAGCTTAACTGAGTTTGTGGTAGACCTCTGTAATTCACCAGGGTTTATTTGGTTTTTATAGAGGCCCATCATCATTCACTTTGGCCCATCATCATTCACTTTGCTGTCACAAAGTTCAGTTCTGTAGCAGCATCTTTTCCATCAGCCTTGGCCAACAGAGAATAGGTACCTCTGAGCTCCTCAGAGATAATGGTGTCCCTCTCACTATTGATTCCATTATCACTTTGGTAAATGGAACACCCCCTAGGTCTCCCTGCAGAATATGACCATCTGGTTGGGTTTCCAGCCTTATGTGAATCTGATCTACCAAGGCAACTTCTTTCATCCACTGTCTACCACAGCAATTCTATTTTTCATTCTGTAGGCCATCACTGTCTCCAAGCTTCTAACACCCACCCCAGCAATATTTTAACATCATCTCCCAAAGTCACTGACAGGCTACTAAATTTCATATTATGGGAGAGCTTTCCCATATCCAACTTTATGTTCCAGTCGTTTAGAACCAGCATCCTCCAGATCCAATTTCCCAAATACTCTCTTAGTTCTGGTCAGGACACGTTAGCTGGGGTCTATAGCTCTTTGCACTTTTGACTGTAGCATACCCAGCATTTCCTTGGCCATGTTATTTTGTAAATTGATCCTAGATCTGAGTTTCATGACCTGGAAATTGGTTGAGTAAAGAAACTAAATTACACTTTAGTTGTGAAATAGGCCTACCCATCCTATATGAAGCTCTGGTATTGGGAGAGTCCTTCAGAGTGATTTCCCATCAAGGCAAGGAGATGTGGTTTATACTGTCTAAATTAATAGCCACTGAACCAAGCTAGGCCCAGGAGGCAGGAATGACCTTCAAGGGGGCTGCTGTCATTGATCAGTCACTAAGTCCTGTCTGACTCTTTGCAACCCATGGACAGGAGCATGCCAGTCTTCTCTATCCTCCAATAGACACCAAGTCCAACAGGATAACAAAGGTTTGTCAAGAGAACATGCTGGTCGTAGCAAACACCTTTATCCAACAATCCAAGAGATGATTCTACACATGGATATCACCAGATGGTCAATATCAAAATCAGACTGATTATGTTCTTTGCAGCCACAGATGGCGATATTTTATACAGTCAGCAAAAACAAGACCTGGAGCTGACTGTGGTTCAGATCATGAACTCCTTATTACAAAAATCAGACTTAAATTGAAGAAAGTAGGGAAAACCATTAGGCCATTCATGTATGACCTGGATCAAATCCCTTATGATTATACAGTGGAGGTGACAAACAAATTCAAGGGATTAAATCTGGTAGACAGAGTGCCTGAAGAACTATGGACAGAGGTCCAGAACATTGTACAGGAGGTAGTGACCAAAAGTATCCCCAAAAAAAGAAATTCAAGAAGGCAAAGTGGTGGTCTCAGGAGGCTTTGCAAATAACTGAGGGAAGAAGAGAAGTGAAAGGCAAGGGAGAAGGAGAAATATACACCCAACTGAATGCTGAGTTCCAGAGAAGGGCAAGGAAATATAAGAAGGCCTTCTTAAGTGAACAATGGAGAAGGCAATGGCACCCCACTCCAGTACTCTTGCCTGGAAAATCCCATGGATGGCGGAGCCTGGTAGGCTGCAGTCCATGGGGTCGCTAACAGTCAGACATGACTGAGTGACTTCACTTTCACTTTTCCCTTTCACGCGTTGGAGAAGGAAATGGCGGCCCACTCCAGTGTTCTTGCCTGGAGAATCCCAGGGATGGGGGAGCCTGGTGGGCTGCCATCTATGGGGTCCCACAGAGTCGGACACAACTGAAGCAACTTAGCAGCAGCAGCAGCAGCAAGTGAACAATGCAAAGAAATATAGGAAAACAATAGAATGGGAAAGACTAGAGATCTCCTCCAAAATATCAGAGATACCAAGGGAACATTTCATGCAAAGATGGGCATAATAAAGGACATAAAGAGTAAGGACCTAACAGAAGCAGAAGAGATTAAGAAGGGGTAGTAAGAATACACAGAAAAACTATACAAGAAAGGTCATAATGACCTGGATAAGCATAATGGTGTGGTCAGTCACCTAGAGCCAGATATCCTGGGGCATGAAGTCAAGTGGGCCTTAGGAAGCATTACTGTGAACAAAGCTAGGGGAGGTGACAGAATTCCAGCTGAGCTCTCTCAAATCCTAAAAGATGATGCTATTAAAGTGCTTCACTCAATATGTCAGCAAATTTGGAAAACTCAATAATGGCCACAGGACTGGAAAATGACAGTTTTCATTCCAATCCCAAAGAAGGGCAATTTCAAAGAACTACTGTATAATTGCATTCATTTCACATGGTAATTAAGATTATGCTCAGAATCCTTCAAGGTAGGCTTCCGTAATGTGTTAACTGAGAACTTCCAGATGTACAAGCTGGGTTTATAAAAGGCAGCGGAACCAGAGATCAAATTGCCAACATTCACTAGATCATGGAGAAAGCAAGGGAGCTCCAGAAAATCATTCTCTTCAGTCCATGGGGTCTCAAAGTTGGACAAGACTTAGCAACTGAACAACAACAACCAATAGAGAACCTGAGCTTGAGTCATCAGCAGATAACACTCCCAGTAATAGGGGAATGAGTGTCTCAGTTCCGAAATGGGGAGCTGAGTGGCACACCAGGGCATCCACTCCGGGTAGTATGCCAATGGGCCTAAAAATAATGAGGTAAATCTTTAAAATTTACCATTTCTCCCTTCTCTGATACCTGTGACATCTTTGACAGCTCTGGTATATTGGCTGTCACTTCATGTGTGTTATTTGCTCATTCGTGTTGAGTCTTTGCAAGGCCATTGACTGAAGCCCACCAGGCTCCTCTGTCCATGGGATTCTTCAGGCAAGAATGCTGAAGTGGGTTGACAGTTCCTTCTCCAGGGGATTTTCCCAATCCAGGACAGGTCTCCCATATTGCAGGCAGATTCCTTACTATCTGAGCCACCAGGGAAGCCACTTCATCAAGTCACCATTTTTAGGAAAGGAAATAGATGGACTGTAGGATTTGTCCTTCTTGCAAAGATGTAGTTCATCATGTTGTTCAGTCACTCAGTCACGTCCGACTCTTTGCAACCCTGCAGCACGCCAGACTTCCCTATTCACAGCTTCTAGTAATTTTAAAATGTAATGGTGTAGAGGTCTGCACAAAGAGTTGTCATTTTTTTTTTTAATGTAATAGTAGCAAAACTAATGCAAAACCGCCCGTTCAAATGGCTGACATCACTTTGAACTGCTTATTGGACAATTTCTCAGAAAGTGCTTATCAACCTCTTTCTCATCATGCTATAGGGTTAAAGACTAAAGACACAGCCAAAAGCAAGTTTCAAGGGAATTAGTTGAGTTTTTAATATCTTTGTTGTTGCTGTTCAGTTGATGTCATGTCCAATAATTTGTGACCCCGTGAACTGCAGCACACCAGGCTTCCCTGTCTTTTACTATCTATCTCCCTGAGTTTGCTCAAACTTGTGTCCATCAAGTCAGTGATGCCATCCAACCTTTGAATCCTCTGTCAACCCCTTCTCCTCTTGCCCTCAGTCTTTCCCAGCATCAGAGTCTTTTCCAGTAAGTGTGCTCTTCAAATCAGGTGGCCAAAGTATTGGAGCTTCAGCTTCAGCACCAATCCTTCCAATGAATATTCAGGGTTGATTTCCTTTAGGATTGATTGGTTTGATCTCCTTGCTGTCCAAGGGACTCTCAAGAGTCTTCTCTAACACCATAGTTCGAAAGCATCAATTCTTCCACGTTTAACCTTTATGGTCCAACTCTCACATTCGTACATGACTACTGGAAAAACTATAGCTTTGACTATATGGACCTTGTCAGCAAAAAGAAGTCTCTGCTTTTTAATATTCTGTCTATGTTGGTCATAGCCATTCTTCTAAGGAGCAAGCATGTTTTAATTTTATGGCTGTCGTTACCATCCGCATTGATTTTGGAGCCCAATAAAATGAAATCTGACACTGCTTCCACATTTTACCCATCTCTTTGCAATGAAATGATAGGATCAGATGCCATGATCTTAGTTTTATGAATGTTGAGTTTTAAGCCAGGTTTTTCACTCTCCTCTTTCACCTTCATCAAGAGGCTCTTTAGCTCTTCTTTGTTTTCTGTCATCAAAGTAGTATTATCAGCATATCTAGGTTGTTGATATTTCTCCCAGCAATCTTTATTCCAGCATGTGATTCATCCAGCCTGGCATATTGCATGATATACTCTGCATATAAGTTAAATAAGCAGGGTGACAATATACAGCCTTGTTAGGAGGACAAGACTTTTTAGGAGGACAAGGTCCTCCTTTCCCAATTTGGAACCAGTCCATTGTTCCATGTCCTGTTCTAACTGTCACTTCTTGCCCTGCATACATGTTTCTCAGGAGGCATGTAATATGGTCTGGTATTCCCATCCCATCACCACACAGTTTGTTGTGATCCACACAGTCAAAGTTAATATATTTGTTACCCACTGAAATATATTTAGGGGCTTGATAACTCAAGAACAAATTAAATGTAAAATAAAATGTTAAATAATTAATAATACAATTTGAATAGCTCAGTTTGTTTTGTCAACCCTTCTCAAAGATTTCTACCTGCTTTTATCCTTTCCAGAGCCCCCTGAGTTCAGCAGGAGCTATTTTACACACACACCTATTTAAAGAAATGAAGACAGATACTAAATTACTTTGTCAAAACACACACAACTAAAAGCACATCTTCCCAAAGCCTGACCTCGGACTTTTCGCCTCAAAGCCAGTGTTATTTAGCTGTACCGTGTAGTCATCTATAAACATGGTATATAGTTGACCTTCAAAAGAACAGCTTATTTTTAATGTAACTAGAATCACATTTCCCAAGAGAGTCTATAAAGCAAATGAAAATTAATTGGAGCTTTTTTTTTTTTTTTTTTTTACTTTTTGAAAATGCAAAACACATCCACAGATCAGAATTTCTCTCCTCTGTAGGAAACCTCACTTGTTTTCATCCTTGAAGCAAACACTGTGGGAAAATTAGAAAAAGCTGGTTCAGCTGATTTAAAGTTATCTGAGCAAGAACATTTCCTATCTTATGCTGAGGCAGAAAATGCCTGAAGTTTCAAATTCTGCACATTGTTAGACTTTATTGAAACACAGGGCTGTGTGAGGTTTTAAAGAATTCATTGATACTTTTAAAGTTAGAGCAATTTCCATTTTTTTTAAAAAGGAAGATCATTTCCTATCTTTTTATCTTGAAGAGACACTCTTCATAATGATGGTTATTACCCTAGCTACTTTCTACAGGCAAAAGAGGGACGGGAGCAGAACATCTGTAAACTTATCCCTACCCCACAATCCACGTGGATGCTAACTTCAAAGCAGAGAGAAGCCCTCATAAAAATTAAACACACTAATAATACTTCTTAATAATAGCACCTAACAATTATAAACGCTTTGCACTTTCAAAGCATTTTACAATCATTAATTAGTTTATCCACACAACATCCCTATGACCTATGCCAGTATTATTACCCTCATTTAAAAGATGAGAAAACTGAGATCCAAAACGATTAAGTACCTTGCCCAAGGTCACATAATGAATCAGTAATAGGATCTGTACCTGAATTCATAGCACACTCTCTCTCATTTTCAGGAGTAGCAGAGAATGTGGAGATTCTTGAGATCCACAAACCACCTGCTTGAACTACAAAACTTGTCTCCACTCGCTAGTGGCACTCTCTTGTGTTCACTGATTTCTATAGCACAAAGGTAAGAAATTAAGAATCTTCCCTTTAAAACATCTAAATACATAGTGAACTCATTTAAATCAAAGAAAAAGAACAGCATGTTAAAAACATCGTGTGGTCTCCAATATCACTGTCCTTAGACAGATGTATCTGGTCTGAGGATGTTTTTTCTGTTCCACTGAAGGATGTTCTGTTTCTAGTAGAGAAGGCGTTGCCACAGCAGCCTTACCCTATAGCTGTAATCAATACAGCCTCCTTGCTCCCAAGCGTGACTACCCACTAACACGAGTACCACAACCACTAGCCAAACGAACCAATCTGAGGTTATTTAGGTAACCTTTTTATTCTCTCACTGATTGTAAAAAATTACCCCTGAGCTCTTTAACTTTGATGCTATATTAATCTACGTGAGTAAAAGGAAACAATTTTTTTAACTTTTGAAAAATTTCCCTAATATGCTCCCTATATGAATCAGTTAGAATAGTCTAGGATATGTTAAATTAACAAACAATTTTTATATCTCAATGACATAGCACAAATGCACTACACTGGAACAACATGCCCATCTTAGTTGATGGAAGGGGTGGTGGTTCTCCATTTTCCCCTTCACTCAGAGATCCAGTCTGATAAAGCCTTAAGCATCTGAGTCACCCTGACAAGAAGAAAGAATGTTACAACTGCACACTGGCTCTTGAAGTTTCAACCTGGAAGTGACACATTAGCCTCACTCACGCTTCACTGACCAAAGCAAATTACATAACTGTGGCTAATTTGAGTGGGCAGAGAGGTGCAGTCCCACCATGTGTGCTTAGGAGGAGGATCAGAATACATAAGAACTGCAATAACGACTGTCATCAAATATTTGGCTCATTCGTCTTCCAGTCTACTTCCTGCTTCATCGTGATAAATGCCAGGGCTAGATCCTTTGGCCAAGGCGATGTGTTAAGAGTCCAGGCACATTTTCATTCATTTCTATGCAAATTTTGATTTCTTTTTTGATTTCTTCTGTGATTTGTTGGTTATTCAGCAGTGTGTTGTTCAGCCTCCATATGTTGGAATTTTTAATAGTTTTTCTCCTGTAATTGAGATCTAATCTTACTGCATTGTGGTCAGAAAAAATGCTTGGAATGATTTCTATTTTTTTGAATTTACCAAGGCTAGCTTTATGGCCCAGGATGTGATCTATCCTGGAGAAGGTTCTATGTGCACTTGAGAAAAAGGTGAAATTCATTGTTTTGGGATGAAATGTCCTATAGATATCAATTAGGTCTAACTGGTCTATTGTATCGTTTAAAGTTTGTGTTTCCTTGTTAATTTTCTGTTTAGTTGATCTATTCATAGGTGTAAGTGGGGTATTAAAGTCTCCCACTATTATTGTGTTATTGTTAATTTCTCCTTTCATGCTTGTTAGCATTTGTCTTACGTACTGTGGTGCTCCCGTGTTGGGTGCATATATGTTTATAATTGTTATATCTTCTTCTTGGATTGATCCTTTGATCATTATGTAGTGACCATCTTTGTCTCTTTTCACAGCCTTTGTTTTAAAGTCTATTTTATCTGATATGAGTATTGCTACTCCTGCTTTCTTTTGGTCCCTATTTGCATGGAAAATCTTTTTCCAGCCCTTCACTTTCAGTGTGTATGTGTCCCCTGTTTTGAGGTGGGTCTCTTGTAGACAACATATGTAGGGGTCTTGTTTTTGTATCCATTCAACCAGTCTTTGTCTTTTGGATGGGGCATTCAACCCATTTACGTTTAAGGTAATTACTGATAAGTATGATCCCATTGCCATTTACTTTATTGTTTTGGGTTCGAGTTTATACACCATTTTTGTGTTTCCTGTCTAGAGAATATCCTTTAGTATTTGTTGGAGAGCTGGTTTGGTGGTGCAGACTTCTCTCAGCTTTTGCTTGTCTGAAAAGCTTTTGATTTCTCCTTCATACTTGAATGAGATCCTTGCTGGGTACAATAATCTGGGCTGTAGGTTATTTTCTTTCATCATTTTAAGTATGTCTTGCCATTCCCTCCTGGCTTGAAGAGTTTCTATTGAAAGATCAGCTGTTATCCTTATGGGAATTCCCTTGTGTGTTATTTGTTGTTTTTCCCTTGCTGCTTTTAATATTTGTTCTTTGTGTTTGATCTTTGTTAATTTGATTAATATGTGTCTTGGGGTGTTTCTCCTTGGGTTTATCCTGTTTGGGACTCTCTGGGTTTCTTGTACTTGGGTGATTATTTCCTTCCCCATTTTAGGGAAGTTTTCCACTATTATCTCCTCAAGTATTTTCTCATGGTCTTTCTTTTTGTGTTCTTCTTCTGGAACCCCTATGATTTGAATGTTGTAGCGTTTAATATTGTCCTGGAGGTCTCTGTGATTGTCCTCATTTCTTTTAATTCGTTTTTCTTTTATCCTCTCTGATTCATTTATTTCTACCATTCTATCTTCTAATTCACTAATCCTGTCTTCTGCCTCTGTTATTCTACTATTTGTTGCCTCCAGAGTGTTTTTAATTTCACTTATTGCATATTCATTATATATTGACTCTTTTTTATTTCTTCTAGGTCCTTGTTAAACCTTTCTTGCATCTTCTCAATCCTTGTCTCCAGGCTATGTATCTGTGATTCCATTTTAGTTTCAAGATTTTGGATCAATTTCACTATCATTATTCGGAATTCTTTATCAGGTAGATTCCCTATCTCTTCCTCTTTTGTTTGGTTTGGTGGGCATTTATCCTGTTCCTTTATCTGCTGAGTATTCCTCTGTCTCTTCATCTTGTTTAAATTGCTGAGTTTGGGGTGTCCTTTCTGTATTCTGGCAGTTTGTGGAGTTCTCTTTATTGTGGCATTTCCTCACTGTGTGTGGGTTTGTACCGGTGGCATGTCAAGGTTTCCTGGTTAGGGAAGCGTGTGTCGGTGTTCTGGTGGGTGGAGCTGTATTTCTTCTCTCTGGAGTGCACAACAACCCAAAACCTGTGGGACACGGTAAAAGCAGTCCTAAGGGGAAAGTTCATAGCAATACAGGCACACCTCAAGAAACAAGAAAAAACTCAAATACATAACCTAACTCTACACCTAAAGCAACTAGAAAAGGAAGAAATGAAGAACCCCAGAGTTAGTAGAAGGAAAGAAATCTTAAAAATTAGAGCAGAAATAAATGCAAAAGAAACAAATGAGACCATAGCAAAAATCAACAAAACCAAAAGCTGGTTCTTTGAAAGGATAAATAAAATAGACAAACCATTAGCCAGACTCATCAAGAAACAAAGGGAGAAAAATCAAATCAACAAAATTAGAAACGAAAATGGAGAGATCACAACACACAACACACAAATACAAAGGATCATAAGAGACTACTATCAGCAATTATATGCCAATAAAATGGACAACGTGGAAGAAATGGACAAATTCTTAGAAAAGTACAACTTTCCAAAACTCGACCAGGAAGAAATAGAAAATCTTAACAGACCCATCACAAGCATGGAAATTGAAACTGTAATCAAAAATCTTCCAGCAAACAAAAGCCCAGGTCCAGACGGCTTCACAGCTGAATTCTACCAAAAATTTAGAGAAGAGCTAACACCTCTCCTGCTCAAACTCTTCCAGAAAATTGCAGAGGAAGGTAAACTTCCAAACTCATTCTATGAGGCCACCATCACCCTAATACCAAAACCTGACAAAGATGCCACAAAAAAGGAAAACTACAGGCCAATATCACTGATGAACATAGATGCAAAAATCCTTAATAAAATTCTAGCAATCAGAATCCAACAACACATTAAAAAGATCATACACCATGATCAAGTGGACTTTATCCCAGGGATGCAAGGATTCTTCAATATCCGCAAATCTATCAGTGTAATACACCACATTAACAAATTGAAAAATAAAAACCATATGATTATCTCAATAGATGCAGAGAAAGCCTTTGACAAAATTCAACATCCATTTATGATAAAAACTCTCCAGAAAGCAGGAATAGAAGGAACATACCTCAACATAATAAAAGCTATATATGACAAACCCACAGCAAACATTATCCTCAATGGGGAAAAATTGAAAGCATTTCCTCTAAAGTCAGGAACAAGACAAGGGTGCCCACTTTCACCATTACTATTCAACATAGTTTTGGAAGTTTTGGCCACAGCAATCAGAGCAGAAAAAGAAATAAAAGGAATCCAAATTGGAAAAGAAGAAGTAAAACTCTCACTATTTGCAGATGACATGATCCTCTACATAGAAAACCCTAAAGATTCCACCAGAAAATTACTAGAAATAATCAATGAATATAGTAAAGTTGCAGGATATAAAATCAACACACAGAAATCCCTTGCATTCCTATACACTAATAATGAGAAAATAGAAAGAGAAATTAAGGAAACAATTCCATTCACCATTGCAACAGAAAGAATAAAATACTTAGGAATATATCTACCTAAAGAAACTAAAGACCTATATATAGAAAACTATAAAACACTGGTGAAAGAAATCAAAGAGGACACTAATAGATGGAGAAATATACCATGTTCATGGATTGGAAGAATCAATATAGTGAAAATGAGCATACTACCCAAAGCAATTTATAGATTCAACGCAATCCCTATCAAGCTACCAACAGTATTCTTCACAGAGCTAGAACAAATAATTTCACAATTTGTATGGAAATACAAAAAACCTCCAATAGCCAAAGCGATCTTGAGAAAGAAGAATGGAACTGGAGGAATCAACCTACCTGACTTCAGGCTCTACTACAAAGCCACAGTTATCAAGACAGTATGGTACTGGCACAAAGACAGAAATATTGATCAATGGAATAAAATAGAAAGCCCAGAGATAAATCCACGCACATATGGACACCTTATCTTTGACAAAAGAGGCAAGAATATACAATGGATTAAAGACAATCTCTTTAACAAGTGGTGCTGGGAAATCTGGTCAACCACTTGTAAAAGAATGAAACTGGACCACTTTCTAACACCATACACAAAAATAAACTCAAAATGGATTAAAGATCTAAACGTAAGACCAGAAACTATAAAACTCCTAGAGGAGAACATAGGCAAAACACTCTCCAACATACATCACAGGAGGATCCTCTATGACCCACCTCCCAGAATATTGGAAATAAAAGCAAAAATAAACAAATGGGACCTAATTAACCTTAAAAGCTTCTGCACATCAAAGGAAACTCTTAGCAAGGTGAAAAGACAGCCTTCAGAATGGGAGAAAATAATAGCAAATGAAGCAACCGACAAACAACTAATCTCAAAAATATACAAGCAACTCCTACAGCTCAACTCCAGAAAAATAAACGACCCAATCAAAAAATGGGCCAAAGAACTAAATAGACATTTCTCCAAAGAAGACATACAGATGGCTAACAAACACATGAAAAGATGCTCAACGTCACTCATTATCAGAGAAATGCAAATCAAAACCACTATGAGGTACCATTTCACACCAGTCAGAATGGCTGCGATCCAAAAGTCTACAAATAATAAATGCTGGAGAGGGTGTGGAGAAAAGGGAACCCTCTTACACTGTTGGTGGGAATGCAAACTACTACAGCCACTATGGAGAACAGTGTGGAGATTCCTTAAAAAACTGGAAATAGAACTGCCTTATGATCCAGCAATCCCACTGCTGGGCATACACACTGAGGAAACCAGAAGGGAAAGAGACACGTGTACCCCAATGTTCATCGCAGCACTGTTTCTAATAGCCAGGACATGGAAGCAACCTAGATGTCCATCAGCAGATGAATGGATAAGAAAGCAGTGGTACATATACACAATGGAGTATTACTCAGCCATTAAAAAGAATACATTTGAATCAGTTCTAATGAGGTGGATGAAACTGGAGCCTATTATACAGAGTGAAGTAAGCCAGAAGGAAAAACATAAATACAGTATACTAACGCATATATATGGAATTTAGAAAGATGGTAACAATAACCCTGTATACGAGACAGCAAAAGAGACACTGATGTATAGAACAGTCTTATGGACTCTGTGGGAGAGGGAGAGGGTGGGAAGATTTGGAAGAATGGCAATGAAACATGTAAAATATCATGTAGGAAACGAGTTGCCAGTCCAGGTTCGATGCACGATGCTGGATGCTTGGGGCTGGTGCACTGGGACGACCCAGAGGGATGGTATGGGGAGGGAGGAGGGAGGAGGGTTCGGGATGGGGAACACATGTATACCTGTGGCGGATTCATTTTGATATTTGGCAAAACTAATACAAGTATGTAGAGTTTAAAAATAAAATAAAATTAGAAAAAAAAAAAAAAAAGCAACAGTTAGAACTGGACATGGAAAAACAGACTGGTTCCAAATTAGAAAAGGAGTACATCAAGGCTGTATATTGTCACCCTGCTTAGTTAACTTATATGTAGAGTACATCATGAGAAACACTGGGCTGGAGGAAGCACAAGCTGGAATGAAGATTGCCAGGAGAAATATCAATAACCTCACATATGCAGATGACACCACCCTTATGGAAGAAAGTGAAGAGGAACTAAAGAGCCTCTTGATTAAGTGAAAGAGGAGAGTGAAAAAGTTGGCTTAAAACTCAACATTAAGAAAACTAAGATTGTAGCATCTGGTCCCATCACTTCATGGCAAATAGATGGAGAAACAATGGAAACAGTGACAGACTTTATTTTTGGAGGGCTCCAAAATCACTGCAGATGATGATTGCAGTCATGAAATGAAAAGACGCTTGCTCCTTGGAAGGAAAGTTATGATCAACCTAGACAGCATATTAAAGAGCAGAGACATTACTTTGCCAACAAGGGTCCATCTAGTCAAAGGTATGGTTTTTTCAGTAGTCATGTATGGATGTGAACGTTGGACTATTTAGCAGTGAAGAACTGATGCTTTTGGACTGTGATGTTGGAGAAGACTCTTGAGAGTCCCTTGGACTGCAAGGAGATCCAACCAGTCTATCCTAAAGGATATCAGTCCTGAATATTCATTGGAAGGACTGATGCTGAAGCTGCAACTCCAATACTTTGGCCACCTGATGCGAAGAACTGACTCATTGGAAAACCCCCTGATGCTGGGAAAGATTGAAGGTAGGAGGAGAAGGGGATGACAAAGGATGAGATTGTTGGATGGCATCATTGACTCGATGGACTTGAGTTTGAGCAAGCTCTGGGAGTTGCTGATGGACAGGGGTGCCTGGTGTGCTGCAGCCCATGGGGTCACAAGGAGTTGGACACGACCGGGTGACTGAACTGAATAATGAAGATTATTTATTATATCACATAACTTAGAATTCCAGAGATAATTATAGCTTTAAGAGAGAAATGATCTAAAAACTCACTGAAACAATTTTTTCTCTTCTCTTACCCCTCTGTCTTTTATGGTTTCTATTCAACTTCAAGACTCTCCCCACTAATGATTTTTTAAAAGACGGCCAGAATAGTTCAAGACTGTTTCAATACCAACTTAAAGAGAATGTCTGATGGCTCTTACATACGTCCTGGAATTCACACTTTCTCACTACCCTAATTGGGCCAAATATCAATCCTTGAACTAAACTTGATAGTCAGAAGGAGGGGGTAAAGTGATGGGATAAAGTGAATTAGGACCCATCTCTGGAACTGAAAATGAGATCAGTCCTGCACAAACCTTATGCATAAAGTGAATTAAGCAAAGGAAAATTAGTGTATTATTGAAAGGAGATATAGGGAATAAATGTGAAAAAGACAACAACAACAACAAAAAAGAGTCCAGGCACAGTGTTGCCAATTTCCTCTGTCCCCTCCTGGCACGTTTCATATAGGGAGTTTGTGTGGGCCTGTATCCCCAGTACGGATGAGGTGTGGCAGTGTCCCTATGCAATCAGTAGCGAACTGTGGTAGAAACAGGAAATAGTCTTCTTGTTGTTGATACAAGTCCTGAGGTTCTGGGCTTGTTTGCTGTTTCAGGCTATTGTGAATAGTTCTGATTAGTACCTCATCTTTGATGACACCCAGATTTATCTCACTAAAGTCAAATGAAAAGCTTCATTATCAACAAGATCCAATTTCCATTATATGGAAAATAAAGTCTTTTCTCTCCTTCCTTCCTTTCCTCCTCTTTTTTTTTTTTTTTTTTAAACACTGGAATCCTTCTAAAAACACACTAGTTGGAGTGAGATTTTAGCATTAGAGATGTCCCACAAGTCATAGAATCATTTTAACAAGCAGCTCAAAGATGAGACTCAAAGTTCCAAGAATAAAGCTATTTGCTTCTGAGACAAAATACTTTCATGGTACTTGCTATCTAGAAACCTGTCTATCTTGTCACTTTCTGAGGCAGCAAGCAAATGAAGTCATGGCATCTTTACATGGTTGTGGGCATTGTTTTTCTTGCCAATTCCTTGGGCCTTAGATTTTCTTATTGTGATAAGTAATAAAATCAAGCCTTCATTATGGGGCACCTATCCCTATGGTGCACCTGGCACTTTAAATGTACATACTGTCTTATTTCGGAGAAGGCAATGGCACCCACTCCAGTACTCTTGCCTGGAAAATCCCATGGATGGAGGAGCCTGGTAGGCTGCAGTCCATGGGGTCTCTAAGAGTCGGACTCGACTGAGCGACTTCACTTTCACTTTTCACTTTCATGCATTGGAGGAGGAAATGGCAACCCGCTCCAGTGTTCTTGCCTGGAGAATCCCAGGGACAAGAGAGCCTGGTGGGCTGCCATCTATGGGGTCGCACAGAGTCAGACACGACTGAAGCGACTTAGCAGCAGCAACTGTCTTATTTAATCTTCTACATCATACAAGAGGTATTTTTCTTTATCCCACTTATAGATGAAGAAGCTAAAATTATAAGAGTTTGAACAATTTTGCCAGGACAGGCAGCTAAGGAGTCTCTGAGCCAGTATCAATCCCAGGTTTGGGTGGGATTAAGGCCCATCAGATTTCCTGCATCTCACTGCCCCAATTTCAAATGCTCAGCTCTTTACCATCTGAGTATATTCACCCTGGTGATGAGATCTCAGCACAGCAGCTGTGGTGGCAGAAATCTGGTGACTGACATGGAATGTGAGGATACAGAAGCAAAGATGCAGATCTTCAGGGTCCCACCCTGAACGTCCACGATTCTGCCCTGATTGAGAAGCACCTGTCAGATGCCAGATACCTCCACAGGAGGAACCCCGGGGGTTATACCACATGCCACTGACTGCCCCTACTCCTAATGTAACAGCTAACAGACACGGAACCCTGACCATAAACTGGGTTTCATTTTAATCCCTTTACACAATTAAACTCATTCAATCCTCACAACAATCTTATGAGATATGGTCCATTATTATCTACATTGCAGGAAAATTGAGGCTTAGTGAAGTAAGTAACTAGTTAAAGATCACACAGCAGGAATTTCCATATAGGCAATCTGGCTCTAGAACTTCTATACTTGAACATCTTGCTTTACTGACTCACAAACAAAAAAAAACAAACAAACAAAAAATGATGGTGATTGGCAGGGAGAAGGTGGTGGGGGCACAGTCTGGGAGTTTGGGCCTGGATGTCCACACTGCTGTGTTTAAAATAGATGCCCAACAAGGACCTACTGTATAGCACGGGGAACTCTGCTCAATATTCTGCAATAATCCAAATGGGAAAATACTTTGAAAAATCATAAAAAATAAAATTAATTAAAAACAGATGAAGTCATGCTGTCTCATAAGGAAGGCAACTGTTATTCTGTATTCCCCTTGGCTCTTGCTCATCAGTTTACCCACAGGACCTTCTAAGTACGAGGCATTATTTTAGGTACTTGGGATAAACTGGTGAAGAAAACAGTCATGGGGGTGGACTGCATGCCTTCTAGTGACGTTGGGTAAATCATTACTCAGACTGTTAGCTCCCGTATCGCTTTAGTCAGGACATTCTTCTTTACCTAAAATAAGGGGGATTGGAGACACTTCCCTTCATGGTTCCCGTCAGCTCCAAGACTCTGAATCCTAGCTGGGTACAATTTCCCACCTGCACAGATAAGCACCACAGAGCTCCCTCTTCGCTTCATTATTGTGAGGCTCTGACTGAAGTCATTTGGAAAAGGCTCTCCTCTCCTGAATGTCATTTACAAGGACTCGGAGTTTCAGTACCAGGTAGAATTCAAATTCAGCAGAGTCTCACAGCATCTTGGCTCTATTACTAAGCAAAGAAAGTAGATTTTCTTTTAATTTGCTAGACATAAAAATTGATGAGAGAGTAGTTGTGTGAACTAGTTCTTTAAATGGAAAACGGCTTAGTAAAAAGAATCGTTATTTATTATCCTTTAATGTGACTTCTAATGTAAGTACTGCTAAGCATCTTGATCTAAATGGGTCTTGCCTTTGGTTTCTTGGTCTTTAGATTAAAGAACAATTCTTGCAGAAAAGCAGAGGAGGGTAGCACGCATCTATCTTTGCTAATAGATAGAGAATGCTTTATGTTTCCCCATAGATCAGGTGCAGAATCATATTCACCAGTCTGAGAACAGAATTTGTTTTAATGACAGAGAGAGAAGGGTAAAGTCTCAAACATAAGCTCATCACTGATACTGGAGGCAAGCAAGTGATAAATTATCACGGTGAGTCATTATTCCAAGAGATTTCTTGTAAACATTAACCAACAAAGGAGGAAAGATTGGCCACTTGGAAATATACACTAATGACTTGGGACGAAATATAAATCATTTCAAAGAATTGCACTGAATCTTCAAGTTAGGGAAGAGAGAGAAAGAGACGGAGAGAGAGAGAGGCAAGAAGAGTGAGTTACCAAGCAAACCGAGACCGAGTTCTAATCACAGCCATGTAAGTGTTCACACTGACAATGTCAAACAAGGTTGTTCAGGTAATGAGACTGGATAATATATGACTAGGAACTTCCCAACAAGCTTGATTTATCTTCCTTTGAGAAATATTTGGGGACCATAAGCAGGTAAATGCTAAACTGGAATTTCTTTGCAAAGCAATAAAATACCCATAGCTGATTCATGTTGATGTATGGCAGAGGCCACCACGATATTATAAAGCAATTATTCTCCAATAAAAAAAATAATAATTTAAAAAAAAGAGAGAGAGACTCTCAAGTGTCTGTACCTCAATGACTTTCTTAAAAGAGTTCAGGATGGGCAGGGAGATAATGCAGCATTCTCTGCCTTCACGGAGCGACCAGCTGGGAACCAATGCTATTGCAACACAGTTCATTTCGATATAAGGTTCAGTTAAGCTCTTCTTAAATGAAACACCATAGACATTAAGATAAAGTAGGAGAAGTTATTCCATAATAAAAAAAATACCAGATGATCAGTCCATCCATTTCATTTCTGTGGAGGAGAGAAATTGTAACCATGTTAAGGCATACTATGTCCCACAGTTTAGTCCCCCATAAGTCAATGTTTAGAAGCTTGCAGGATCTCCTTCCAAGGTTAAGAAGCTCCAAGTGTGGCTTAATTTTCCATTCCGTTCAAATCCTGAAAGTGCTGGTCTTCAAAATTAAATCATTGAGGGTGACCTTACACTTAACATAATATTCAGAGGCTCAGAAATCCTCTTGCTTAAAATAATACCGTGTGCTGAAATGTGTTTTAAAAGAGCCAGAGTCTAAATCTGCCACGATAGATTCTTCCAGAGAACATAATAGATATTTGAAGCAATCAACCCTGTGGTATAATTGACTAGCTGTGGCAGAAAATGGGGAATACAGAGGAGGATAAATACTCTGAGAGTTTAAAAGAGAAGGCTGGCATCCTGGGAACAGACATCAGGTATCTCACAGCTTTACCAAGCACCAGGTAGGACAGCGCTCTGACCCGACTGGGCCCAGGCCACTGATGTGCTTTCCTTTAGCCACCAGGACAAAATGGCCCGATGTTGTCAGGAAGACCTCAGACAGTAACACAAGAATCAAGGATGCAAGTCAGCCTGAACAAGGTGCGTTCATGTTCTCCTAATACCCGATGCAAAACCTTGGCCGCGTTTGTCTCTTCGGTCCTAATAACAGGTCAGAGTCACTGCCGTTTCTGAACTGCTTCTCCAGCATGATGCCTTTCCTCACTGTAGCCATCCCCGACCTGCTAACCACCCACACCATCTTGAGTTCAGTCAGCTATCATGCCTGTGGGTCTCATTTCCGCACTGCCTCCTAAAACCCATTCAGTCTTCCCATTCTCTGCCTGCCTGTCACAGGTACCCCCACCTTAGGCAGGTCCTTGATGTACAGTTTCATTGGCTTGCTCCCCAATAAGCCTGACTTCAAGCTCTGGCCCTTCCTGTACCTACATATCACTACCTGATTGATCTTGCTAAAGCACACTGGTCCACACTGGTCTTCTCCCTGCTCCTGAATGGCAATCAAATTAAGCTTCCACTGTTTATCCTGGGCTTCTAGACACAAGATTCTGAACAAACTTATAACTGTAGATTTCCCCTTCTTTAACTCTGTTGTTACCTTAAATACTCTGCACCTCATCCCAGCCTCTTGAAATATTAACTATCTACTTCAGAAAGCAGTCTCTCACTTCACCTTCGGTTCTTCTCTCTCCCCTTAAGTAAATGTGACTTCTCCCTTCTTTGAGTCAGAGCAGTCTTTTTGGTTGTTAGAATTAATCTCTTGCATTGCATATGGTGATACTGTAATGCTCTTCCCAAATCCCCCATTAGGAATGAAGGACGTATTCCCCTATCGGTTGGGAAAACTACCAGAAGACACCCTGAACTGTCACGTCTATTTGCGGATGGCTTCAGCTAAAGAAACGTGTTTTACCAAGCGTCTTCCAGCCCCTGTGTCCAAGTACTGATCAACATGGAAGAACAAAAACAGCCCTTTTGAGGCAGGTAGGACCTGAACCCTGGGACCTGAGACTCTTGGCTGTGGTACTTGCACCTGGACAAACGTCTCCTGAGCAACAACATACAAGGAAACTACAAGAGACTAAATACAATTGGGTGCGTGTAGAGTTGGGGCGAATTATAAACAACAGATACAAAAAGACCAGAAATCCAACTGATACTTCTGAGGAGTGAGGAGCAAAATCAGGTTGATCCATGCATGATCCCTGCATTTAGCACCACCAAGGGGATGGGCAGACCACCCGAGCCACCCCTCTGGCCTAACCCCCGATAAGGAAGCACCTTGCCTCCAACTAAGGGAGAGAGCAAAGGAGCCTGTGACTTGTTCTCCTTCCCCACGGCTCCCCATAAGGCCTTGCCTGAATTTCTTGTCTGGCCTCTTATCAATCTCTGTTGATTAAGGAGACCAAGAACTCTGGTCATTCACACAACATGCAGCCCAACTTGAGACAGTTCTGAAGGGCTCTTTGTGGGGTTGTCTGGACACTCTGTTGGAAATACAGTGAAATGTAACTTTTTCTCCCTGCCCAATCATGCTTCTCCATGGCCCTCCCATCCTCTCACCACTCAAGCAGAGTTGTTGAGCCCAAGAGCACTTCAACACAAACGGGCTGCATGCTCCATCTTACCGGCAGTCTGTTAGGGAATCTGAATTGCAACAGGGCACTTAATCACGGCCAGTTTTCCTACTATTAACGTCATGTTTGTGTTTATTCGTGTTCCCCATCACACACTAGGCTATAAACTCTTCAGAACAGGGACTGGGTTTTCACATTGTGTATGCCTGCAGCAGTTAGCCTAGTAAATCAAGACTCAGAACTGTGAAGCATGCATAAATGAATAAACGAGGGAATAAATAATTAAGGCTTAAAATCAGCACCTTTGTGGTGCTGCAACATCTTTACACATCTAAAGAATCATCAGCATGTTTTCCTTAATTGATACGTATTTAATGAGTGTTAGTTACAAATAAGACCCTGAGATAGCTGCTCTGAGGAGTGTATTAATAAAAGTAATGTTCTCCCTGCCCTCAGGAAGTTTATCATTTAGTCAGCAGGATAATTGCAGCCCACATTTGTAGTTGTGGTTCTCAGCTTTGTCTGCTCATTAGTGTCACCCAAAGAGTTTGCATGACTCTCACTTCTGGTACCCACATCCAAAGACTCAGATTTAGTAGATCTGGTGCGTGGCCTCGGCCACAAGCTCATTAGGTGATTCGAATGTGTCACAAAGTTGAGAACCATGGAATTATGAAGAGCTTACGTGTTCTAAGTACTGTTCTAAGTACTTAGCTTAAATTAACTAGTTTAATCTTTATAACAACATTAAGAAGACAATGTTATAAGTATTATCATTTTATAGACAAAGAAATTAAGGCAAAGAAGAGAGAAGCCATTTGTCCAAGGTCTGGTTGATCTGGTGTGGAGTTAAGAGTTCAAACCCCCACACCCAGGCTCCGAGTATGTGGCTATTCTGCATCACATTTAACAAAGTTAAATGCAAACTAATTTACGTTGAGTATTATAGCTTTATATAAATGTTTTACCACCTTAAAATTGGAAGTACTCAGTGGTGGAAACAACAACATAAACTTCTGACATCTGGATTATCCTTTGACTCTACTAGAATAAGAAGAAAACCTAATCTCATTTTTAAGGGAGGCTAAGAATAAGGATGAGTCTACATAGGCAGATGGGGTGAAAATAAGCTAGATAAATAAATTGTTCAGCACTGTGCAACTTAGGACTAAAATTGATTCTTATTTAACTGTGTTGTAGAAAATGGAATACCTTTTTGTAGTTTCTTAAAACTATTGTTCTACTGGGTTAATTAACTGTGTAGAGCTTCCCAAGTGGTTTAGGGCCTTAGGAGGCTCAATGCAGGAGATGCAGGAGACGTGGGTTCAATCCCTGGGTTGGGAAGATCCCCTGAAGGGGAAGAGGGCAAACTGCTTCAACAGTCTTGCTGGGAAAATCCCATGAACAGAGCAGCCTGGCCAGCTATAGTGCATGGGGTTACAAAGAGTCAGATATGACTTAATGACTGAGCACCCACACAGATAATTTAAAGATACTCCCTCCTTCATGTCCAGAAAGTAGCAACAAGCAAAAAAGGAAAAAGAAATAATGGAAACCATGGGAACAAGACAAAAACAGTGGGGTGTCCTTTTTCCACTGTATTTTCTTTGTTTCCTTAACACTTCACTCTTTTTGTTATCAACTTTTGCTTATTTCCCAAGTTAACATACCGGAATATAGTGTCAAATAAATAATTGTATCCTTAAGTTGCGGTATTCCTCTCAATTGGTCTCATCCTCACTTGCCAAGCCCTTTTTATCTCCCATTCAGTCCTTCCTGTTACCTTCTGTCTCTCCTTGTATACATTAACAAATGCTTCCCAGGTGGCTCAGTGCTAAAGAAGCCGCCTGCCAAGCAGGAGATGCAGGTTCCATCCCTGGGTCAGGATAATCCCCTGGAGAAGGAAATAGCAACCTACTTCAGTATTCTCATCTGGGAAATCCCATGGACAGAGGGGTCTGGCAGGCTACAGTCCATGGGGTCGCAAAGGAGTGGGACATGACTGAGCGGCTCAACAACAACATTAACAAATAGAAACAGAAGCTTCTCCCTGCCCCCAAATAAATCAGTCCATCACAGTGAAATAAAATAACAGAAAAAGATGTCTATAAAGCTCTGTTAAGCTTAGAGCATGGTTTTATGGAAGCCATGTGGATGATAACCTATTCTCATGGCTTCATACCTGTATTTTCAAAGCATAGATGTACCTCAGACCTCAAATGATAGAGCTAGAGGAAGCTACAATAACCAAGTTCAAACTTTCATCTTTTCGAAATTTGGCTTGAACATAAACCCCTGATTTTTAATATAATTTCTACTATGTCACTGCTTTTAATACTTTTTAAAATGTTAGGCTCAAAATTAATATTTGAAAATAACTCCCTAGATTTCCAATAAGACTTATAAAACTCAAAATATTTTTAAGTTCTTCCTCAGGAAGATTAAAGAACTCAGAACACATATAATACAACTCAGAATATTTACAATAGCCCTGTAAATGTATATAAGAAATGAAGTACAAAACTGAAAATAAAATGGGAAATACAAATAGATAGGGGTATAAAGAGATGATATAGATACATAATAGGATGATTTCTAAGTCGCTTCAGTCATTTCTGACCCTTTGCGACCCTATGAACTATAGTCCTCCAGGCTCCTCTGTCCATGGGATTCTTCAGGGAAGAAAACTGGAGTGGGTTGTGATGCCCTTCTCTAGGGGATCTTCATGATCCAGGGCTTGAACTCACGTCTCATACATCTCCTGCACTAGTAGGAGAGTTGTTTCTTACAACTAGTGCCACATAGGAAGCCCATATAATAGGGCACACATGTTTTTTATTAAGTGCACACACTTTTTATTAAGTAGTAGTAAATTTTTTTGTTGTTTTGTAAACCCAAAACTTCTACACTTTCATATTACTTTTATACTTTATTTTAACTAATTATAAAGAACATTTTAAAATTCACAATAATCAGAACTATTTTAAGAACTATTTCACTCCCAGCATGATTAGTTTAGGATCACCCACTTCATAGCATATTAAACATATTAAAATATCCATATTAATACAGTCTTACAGGTAAGTTGAGTTGAGCTGCAATTCGGCAACTGAAATAGAGCAATATTATGCAATATAATTTTTATATTTTGTGTGTGTGTGTGTGTGTATCATATGCACCTCCACCCTGACTGCACTCTCAGATATTTTCATAGGCCCATAATCAATGTGTATGATTTACTTGGTGGGAAATTACAATGCAACATAATATTTATTCCAATATTCATTAAAGTCTTGAATCATCAGAAAAGTCGAAAGCAATCAATAACCAAAATGCGGGAAGCCACCTATAATGAATAGAATGTTTCCTAATTTTGCAAGGTTCATACAGTTTCAAAATCAGGCTTCTGGATCTTTCCTTTTATATTATCTATCTATAAGTGGGGATAAAAAGCTTGTGGTCTACTGCTGAGAATTAACTACTTGATAAATGAGGACTATGTTAATTATATTTAACTGATCTCCCCCCTTAGTGTTTAAACATCTGGCTAGATAATTTGCACCTAAAAATCTCTACAAACAACACACAGTTCTTAACAAAACTGTGAGCCCAGTGTTTTTAAATGCCAAGTTGATTAAAACTGAAAAATCCAAGGCAAGCTAGAATTTTAAAAGACCGTAATTCTACTTCCTTTCACATATAATAATCTCCTACCTCTTGCCTTTTAGAAACATTGACATTGTTTACATTTTAAATGTTAGATGAGTACCTGCATAATCCACTATGTAATTTAAAATCACACATTTTTAAAGGTAGCTAATTTGAGAACAGAGAAAATATTAGACAGCTAAACGAACTAAAGCATGTATTTTTTAAAAAGTTTGGTATTTAAGCCATAATACTATACTTTCAAATGTTCTGATTTCCCTACAGCTGAAGGCCAAATTTAAGATAAGAATGCTACTCAGATTTACTAAGAATGAAGAAGCAAGGCCCTGTGTTATCACAGGTCAGAGTCCTGGGTACAGACGACAGAGGGTCTTCAGCGCACGAGGCCCTGGGCCAGGACCTTGTGTAGAGCACAGATTTGAGATGCTACCTTTTTTGTCCCTCTGAAGGCTCAAGCCTTGTTGTTGCTTTTTGTTTGTTTTTCTTTTATATAAGATGTAATAATTAGGCAAATTATGACCGAAACAAACACAGGTCATTACCAATCTCTGCACATAACAAAGAAGACTCCAAACAGGACCAATGCAGTTTAATAACCAGTAAACCTGAATTTTTATCAGGCTTGTTCAAGAAATAATAATTGCAAATAATAATTGCATTTGTCTTTTACTATATGCTAGACATTCTTCTAACGTTTGACTAATATTGTTCATTTAAACCTCAAAACTAGGTACTGTTTATTTATCATCATTTTACAGATAAGGAAATATAAGTACAAAATGGCTATAAAATTTGTCTAAGCTCTTACAGTTATTAAGAAACTTGGCTAGGGTTTGAAACAAGGCAATTTGGCACCATAAGCCACATTCTCAACTACCATATGAAAAACTCTAAAGACTGGTATTCCAAAAATGTAAGTCTAGAAGAAATGCAGTCCCACCAAAGACTTTTATGAAACTCCTAAAAAGTACTTTTAAAAAATGCTTATGAAATGAGTCTTCATTACAAAATCAACTATACTTTGGCTTTTTCTGATCTAATGCCTGAATTAGAAACCATACCAACAACCGTGTCTCGCACACCTTGATGATCACAAAGAATACTACTACTAATAAAAATAACGTATTTGCAAGTTTGTACCATTTCAAAGCATCTTCATTTGAATCCAACTATTTTATCATTTGCTTTTATTTTATTATCTCTTTTCACATGCATTACCTTGCAAAACACACACACAAAACCAAAACCTCAACCCATACTAGATCTAACTGATTAAAATCTGTCATTCTGTATCTTCAGGATCACTTACAATACATAACAGGAAAAAGAAACTGTGTACTGCCCCCCAAATATAATACCTACAACAAGTAAATTCTGTATTTATTCAGGAATAAAAGACATTTCTTTTCAGCATTCAAAGAATAACTATTTATGAATTTATCCCAACACTATTACCAACCTCAGAAATAAACACATCTGTGAGTAAAAAAGAAACCCCAGGTAGAAACGGAAAATTACCAGAAGAACTCAGATTACAATAAAATGTAGGAGGAACTGAAAAATAACAAATACTTTATTCATCAAGAAAAATAAAACTAAAGACTATATTGTATTTTCTTGGAAAAGGAAGTAAAAAAATCTCCATGGCCATTTTACCTATGCATTAATGTGAGACATTTAGATCCAATACAGTATCAGGCTTCCCTGGTGGCGCAGATGGTAAAGAATCTGCCTGCAATGTGGGAGACCTGGGTTCCATGCCTGGGTTGGGAAGATGCCCTGGAGGAGGGCGTGGCAACCCACTCCAGTATTCTGGCCTGGAGAGTCCCATGGACTGAGGAGCCTGGCGGGCTACAGTCCTTGGGGTGACAGAGCTGGACATACCTGAGCGACTGAGCACAGTATAGAAGGTCCATGTTAGATGAAACAAATGTGTCTCAGAGAAGTTGCTTACCAAATTATATTTTAAATTCTCTAATGTTTATTTCTTAAAGATATCTTACGTGAAGCCCCTTCCCAAAGTAAATAATGCATCTTATTAATTTTGTTTTGTTGTTGCTGTTGTTCATTTGTTTACCAGATCAGATTTTCTCAATTTGAAGCACATTTGCATTCGGTTACAAAAAAAAGTCTGCTTATTGCTGCCTGAAATGTAAGGATAAGAGAGTGTTATAAGACCCTTCAGTATACGCAGGCTTTAGGCTAACTTTAGGAAATAAAAGGAGAGAGGAACAGAAACCTCTTAGTAATTTACTGGAAAGATGTTAAGTTTCTTTCTTTCTTTCTTTTTTTTTTTTTCTGGGTAAATTCCATATATTAAAACACAGATCCTTGGAATTCTCTCTCCAGTGTAGGAAAAGAAGCTTCATTCTCTTCCATGGCACATGATTCCAGCCAGCCACGTTACCTTCATGAGTCAAAGATCAAAGGCAGATGCTGCAACATGAGGATGCCTGTTTCCATATAAATCCACCATCTTTCAGGAACCACAATTCTGAACACATGATTTACTGAGAATTGGTCATCTGTATAATCTTCATCTACATAAGCACTTTTGCAAAAAGAAAAAAAAAAAGAAAAATGCAAAGTCACAAGAGGGGAGAGAGGTGACCTTTAAGGACTCCCCCAAATGCCTGCAGCATCTTAAACCAGCCCGTTCTCCCAAAAGGATTCCCTATCTCAGTAAATGGCAGTATCAGCTTTCTAACTGTTGAAGCTTCAAACCCAGGAATCACCTTGTTATCTCGTCAATACAACAGCAACTATTAGCAGTTCAGCTTCTCTAATAGGATGGAGGAGCCTAGTAGGCTGCCGTCTATGGGGTCACACAGAGTTGGACACGACTGAAGCCACTTAGCAGCAGCAGCAGCAATACATTTTGAATCTTCCAATTTCTCTGTTTTTAATGTTCAACTCTAACTAAAACCACCACCATCACTCATTTCTTCAAAAGGCTCTTAATGCATTTCACCTACTTTCACTTTTGTCCCCCACATGATCTTTTTAAAACCTTACGTGAGAACATGCTAATTCTTCTGTTCCCATACAATTATGTAAAGGTAAAAATAAAATAAAATTAAAAAAAATAAAATAAAATAAAACACGAATATTCAAGAGAAAGAAAAAAAAAAAAAAGCGTCTAATGGTGGCCCACTGCAATCACAGTGAAATCAAACTGCTGCTTTTTGTGGCACACAGACCTTCCCTAACTGCAACTTCATGGAGTACCACTCTCAGTAAATTCTAGTTCCTGCCACATTGGCCTTCTCACTGCCATTGACCAAAACTAACTTATTCACACTTTCTATCACACACCTCCCTTAGATCTTTCTTTTTATCAACTCAGACGTTAGAGAAACCTCTGATTTCTGTCTAAAGTAGCAATCAACTGTCCTCCAATCATGCTGCCCAATTATCTATTTTATTTATAGCATCTTTGACTGTTTGAAATTATATTATTCATACACTTGGTTGCTGATAATGGTGCTAGTTGTAAGGAATCTGCCTGCGAATAGAGGAGAAGATCCCTTGGAGTAGGAAATGGCAACACACTCCAGTATCCTTGCCTGGGAAACCCCATGGACAGAGGAGCCTGGTGGGCTACAGTCCATGGGGTCATGAAGAGTCAGACACGACTGAGCAAGCTCGCATGCGTACACTGATTGTTTACACTTGTCACTCGCCCAACCCACCCGCTTTCAGAAGGCACACCCCATGAGATCAGGGACCTTGCTCTCTTAATCACTACTATTCCAGCACCCAGCAAAAGTCTTAGCTCAGCATCAGTGACCAACAAATACAGCAAAATGAAAGAGATGCAAAGTAAAATTCAGAGAAACATGTGGCCAGGGATTATCCTGGCCCTCAGCTATAAAGCTATCACAATGGCAGCACTACCTCTCCCTACAGAAACCTCTAAAGCACAGAAGAGTTACCTCACAGAAGGTGGTTCTCAGTTGGGGAGGCAGGAATGATTTTGCCTTCAGGGCATTTTTAGCTATACAGTAATGCAAGTCTAAGCCCCAACCAGTAAGGCTGAAGAAGCTGAAGTTCAGCGGTTCTATGAAAACTTACAAGACCTTTTAGAACTAACACACAAAAAAGATATCCTTTTCATTATAGGGGACTGGAATGCAAAAGTAGGAAGTCAAGAAACACCTGGAGTAACAGGCAAATTTGGCCTTGGAATACGGAATGAATCAGGGCAAAGGCTAATAGAGTTTTGTCAAGAGAACGCACTGGTCATAGCAAATACCCTCTTCCAACAACACAAGAGAAGAGTCTACACATGGACATCACCAGATGGTCAACACCGAAATCAGATTGATTATATTCTTTGCAGCCAAAGATGGAGAAGCTCTATACAGTCAGCAAAAAAAAGACCAGGAGCTGACTGTGGCTCAGATCATGAACTCCTTATTGCCAAATTCAGACTTAAATTGAAGAAAGTAGGGAAAACCACTAGACCATACAGGTATGACCTAAATCAAATCCCTTATGATTAAACAGTGGAAGTGAGAAATAGATTTAAGGGCCTAGATCTGATAGATAGAGTGCCTGATGAACTATGGAATGAGGTTCGTGACATTGTACAGGAGACAGGGATCAAGACCATCCCCGTGGAAAAGAAATGCAAAAAAGCAAAATGGCTGTCTGGGGAGGCCTTACAAATAGCTGTAAAAAGAAGAGAAGCGAAAAGCAAAGGAGAAAAGGAAAGATACACCCATCTGAATGCAGAGTTCCAAAGAATAGCAAGAAGAGATAAGAAAGCCTTCTTCAGTGATCAATGCAAAGAAATAGAGGAGAACAACAGAATGGGAAAGACTAGAGATCTCTTCAAAAAAATTAGTTATACCAAAGGAACATTTCATGCAAAGATGGGCTCGATAAAGGACAGAAATGGTATGGACCTAACAGAAGCAGAAGATATTAAGAAGAGATGGCAGGAATACACAGAAGAACTGTACAAAAAAGATCTTCACGACCCAGATAATCATGATGGTGTAATCACTGACCTAGAGCCAGACATCTTAGAATGTGAAGTCAAGTGGGCCTTAGAAAGGCATCACTACGAACAAAGCTAGTGGAGGGGATGCAGTTCCAGTTGAGCTCTATCAAATCCAGAAAGATGATGCTGTGAAAGTGCTGCACTCAATATGCCAGCAAATTAAGAAAACTCAGCAGTGGCCACAGGACTGGAAAAGGTCAGTTTTCATTCCAAATAAAGGCAATGCCAAAGAATGTTCAAACTACCGCACAATTGTACTCATCTCATACGCTAGTAAAGTAATGCTCAAAATTCTCCAAGCCAGGCTTCAGCAATATGTGAACCGTGAACTTCCTGATGTTCAAGCTGGTTTTAGAAAAGGAAGAGGAACCAGAGATCAAATTGCCAATATCCACTGGATCATGGAAAAAAGCAAGAGAGTTCCAGAAAAACATCTATTTCTACTTTATTGACTATGCCAAAGCCTTTGACTGTGTGGATCACAATAAACTGTGGACAATTCTGAAAGAGATGGGAATACCAGACCACCTGATCTGCCTCTTGAGATTTGTATGCAGGTCAGGAAGCAACAGTTAGAACTGGACATGGAACAACAGACTGGTTCCAAATAGGAAAAGGAGTACGTCAAGGCTGTATATTGTCACCCTGCTTATTTAACTTATATGCAGAGTACATAATGAGAAACGCTGGGCTGGAAGAAGCACAAGCTGGAATCAAGATTGCTAGGAGAAATATCAACAACCTCAGATATGCAGATGACACCACCCTTATGGCAGAAAGTGAAAAAGAACTACAAAGCCTCTTGATGAAAGTGAAAGTGGAGAGTGAAAAGGTTGGCTTAAAGCTCAACATTCAGAAAATGAAGATCATGGCATCCGGTCCCATCACTTCATGGCAAATAGATGGGGAAACAGTGGAAACAGTGTCAGACTTTATTTTTCTGGGCTCCAAAATCATTGCAGATGGTGACTGCAGCCATGAAATTAAAAGACACTTACTCCTTGGAAGGAAAGTTATGACCAACCTAGATAGCATATTCAAAAGCAGAGACATCACTTTGCCAACAAGGTTCGTCTAGTCAAGGCTATGGTTTTTCCTGTGGTCACGTATGGAAGTGAGAGTTGGACTGTGAAGAAGGCTGAGCGCTGAAGAATTGATGCTTTTGAACTGTGGTGTTGGAGAAGACTCTTGAGAGTCCCTTGGACTGCAAGGAGATCCAACCAGTCCATTCTAAAGGAGATCAGCCCTGGGATTTCTTTGGAAGGAATGATGCTAAAGCTGAAACTCCAGTACTTTGGCCACCTCATGCGAAGAGTTGACTCATTGGTAAAGTCTCTGATGCTGGGAGGGATTAGGGGCAGAAGGAGAAGGGGACGACAGAGGATGAGATGGCTGGATGGCATCACTGACTCGATGGACGTGAGTCTGAGTGAACTTCGGGAGTTGGTTATGGACAGGGAGGCCTGGCGTGCTGCGATTCATGGGGTCGCAAAGAGTCGGACATGATTGAGCGACTAAACTGAACTGAGAGATAATTTTCCTTGTCACAACTGGGGGGGAGAGGGAGTACCCATAATTATCTAGTGGGTACAGACTAGGAAAGCTGCTAACTTTCTGCAGTGTCCAGGACAGCCCTGGACAACAAAGATTTCCCCAACCCAAAATATTAATAGTGCTGACACTGAGAAAACTGCTTTATAGTCCTCACTTGTACCTGAATTTTTATACCTGGCATTGTAGGAAAAACTTGGAATGCGAAATGTTTTTTTTTAGTTCCTTTACTTGGTAATTAGCAAAAGGGCATTACTCTGATATTTATGGATGCTAAGGGGGAACAACACAAAGTCCTCACAGTGTATTATAGGGTAAAAACATCATATATCATTGGTAGGTATTTTCCAAATAATGTTAACAACAACGACTAAAAACAATTTGACTGGCTGCCATGGAAAAGAAATCCCTTTGTTCCTTCATCTTCTGCTTCTGTTCTTTATTCTCTTCTTTCCATAGCCTTTAAGTGTGAGCTTTCGCTATTCCTTGGGGGATCCTCTGAACTCAGAGATAAAAACTATGACATGGATTTATTGATTTACTGTCCCCCATAAATAGGTACCATACATACAACAGTTCTAGCAAAGGATCATTCTAGCCTAACTGTTGTGTGGTATTGATTGCAAAGGAAATCTACATTTTATTTGAGGAAGGAAATATATTGTGTCACTAGTAGAAATAAAAAGCATTATGTGTAGGAATTCAGGAAACATGTCTCGGTTGGCAAAACATGGTAAGAAATGGACAACATAAAGAGGGAGGGGACTGCAAACAGTTTACACTGCCATTATCACAAGAGCAGGGTGAGAACAGAGCTGAAGATCACAGAATGCTGGTGCAGTTGAAATGAAACCATCCTCCTCTGCCCTTCTCTTCATTATACCAGTCCTTAGCCCCCTCTTTGTGCTAATAAAGGCTGAAGACTCATTCAAGACCTGTAGGGCCAGTTGTGTTTATAATTCAGACTTTCTTGGGTTTTAGAGAGGTAATCTAGTGCAAATAACACAGGCTACATGCCACCTTGAGAGGACTCTGGGGATTACAGAATCCATCCCCATAGTTACAATGGGGATTTACAATATTACAATATTCTGTAATCAAGTGCATTTATACTTTGGTAGTCTGACATTTGAATATTCACATTGAATATCATAAATAATAACTGTAAATGCTTCATATTAATTATGGAAATATTTTTGTTCTTAGAACATTTGGGGTATGAAAACAAAATTTCAGAATTGCAGATTAAGGACTTTCAGTCTTCAATAGTAAAATGAGAAACATATGTAATAAAATAAACTGCCATTAGCTTCACTTTGAAAGACAGATGGGAAAAGACCTGGAGAGAATGAGCAGGCAGTAAATAGAGGGTAAATTCACATGGGGTGAACTTGGGTGACCATTTCTCTCATCTGGAAAACAGGTGTCTCAGAGTTTGCATCCTTTCAGTTGACAATATTAGGTAATGAAAATAAATTTCAATTTGAATGTCTGCTACCTCAGCAGTCCTATGGGGAGCCATCTCAATATGAAAAGGCCCTGAGGCTGGGAAATGAATATAAAACCCCTATTGGCTCTTCTTGCTGTTTAGGTTCTTTCCTGTATGTTGCTACAACCAAAAGAGTTGGCCAGGTAGAGCAGATATCAATGCAGATGAAATGTAATTGACCAGAAGACGTTGTAAGAGTCAGAGATAATATTAAGAGATGCTCTCTCAAACTGCAAACATTGATTTTGTATGGAGTGTGAGACTATAGGTGGCCTGATTCATGTATATGTGTGTGTGTGTGTGTGTGCATACCTATCTATTTATTCACACAATGAACATGTATTACTTATATAATGGAGATTTGTTTGCATAAGGTTTTTTGTTTTTACAACTTTTTAAGATAAACAACCACTTAAAGAATAAAAGTATGTAACAATAAGAAATGCAGATTCTCTAATTAACAAACTAAAATAACAAAAATTTTGAGAATAAAAGCACAGGAAAGGGTGTCTAATGATAAAGAAAAATCAACAGCCAAATGATGAGATAAATGTTTTTAATGTTTTTAATATTATGACTCAGGGTGGGTTCTAACTCAATTAAAACTATTAGTTTTACAGAAAGAACTATTTAAAAAAACAGAACCATAGTTACACTCATTGACATAAAACACTAACAATTCATTGCCAACTATACCTCTAGTATTGCTCTAAGCACAGAGGCACAGCAGCCCTTGCTCTTCAGCTCAGTGTTTTAACAGAGTAAGACAGTAAGTATAATTTCAAAGAAACTGATTAATTTAACTGGTATATTGACAATACAGTTGATGTTTATTTTCTGCTCACTGCTCTGGCACGGTGTAATTTTAAAACAATTATTCCACAAGTTTTATTAGGAAAATGAAATTATTATCCAAATTTTGGACATGAGAAAATCGAGGCTTAGAAGTTAGGTTACTTACCCAGGGCTACTCATATAACAATAAGTTGATACTAAACCATATTTATTTGTCTTACTCCAAAGACCTTTTTCCTCTATTTCGTTTCACTGATCATTGAGGAAGGCTTTCTTATCTCTCCTTGTTATTCTGTTCAACTCTGCATTCAAACGGGTATATCTTTCCTTTTCCCCTTTGGCTTTTGCTTCTCTTTTCTCATGTATTTTTAAGTCCTCCTCAGACAATCATTTTGCCTTTTTGCATTTCTTTTTCTTGGGATGGTCTTGATTACTGCCTCCTGTACAATGTCATGAACTTCCGTCCATAGTACTCCAGGCACTGTGGTACTATGTCTATCAGAGATAATCTCTTGAATCTATTTGTCACTTCCACTTATAATCATAGGGGATTTGATTTAGGTCATACCTGAATGGTCTAGTGGTTTTCCCTACTTTCTTCAATTTAAGTCTGAATTTGCCAATAAGGAGTTCTTGATCTGAGCCACAATAAACTCCCAGTCTTGTTTTTGCTGACTGTATAGAGCCTCTCCACCCTTGGCTGCAAAGAATATAATCAATCTGATTTTGGTATTGACAATCTGGTAATATTCATGTGTAGAGTCTTCTCCTGTGTTGTTGGAAAAGGGTGTTTGCTATGGCCAATGTGTTCTCTTGGCAAAACTCTATTAGCCTTAGCCCTGCTTCGTTTTGTATTCCAAGGTGAAATTTGCCTGTTACTCCAGGTAGCTCTTGACTTCCTGTTTTGCATTCCAGTCCCCTATAATGAAAAGGACATCTTTTTTTGGGTGTTAGTTCTAGAAGGTCTTGAAGGTCTTCATAGAACCGTTCAACTTCAGCTTCTTCAGTATTACTGGTTGGGGCATAGACTTGGATCACTGTGATATGGAATGGTTTGCCTTGGAAATGAACAGAGATCATTCTGTTATTTTTGAGATTGCATCCAAGTACTGCATTTTGGACTCTTTTGATGACTATGAGGGCTACTCCATTTCCTCTAAGGGATTCTTGCCCACAGTAGTAGATATAATGGTTATCTTAGCTACAAGCTAAAGCCTTTGACTGTGTGGATCACAATAAACTGTGGACAATTCTGAAAGAGATGGGAATACCAGACCACCTGATCTGCCTCTTGAGAAACCTGTATGCAGGTCAGGAAGCAACAGTTAGAACTGGACATGGAACAATAGACTGGTTCCAAATAGGAAAAGGAGTACGTCAAGGCTATATATTGTCACCCTGCTTATTTAACTTATATGCAGAGTACATCATGAGAAACGCTGGGCTGGATGAAGCACAAGCTAGAATCAAGATTGCTGGGAGAAATATTAATAACCGCAGATGTGCAGATGACACCACCCTTATGGCAGAAAATGAGGAAAAACTAAAGAGCCTCTTGATGAAAGTGAAAGAGGAGAGTGAAAAAGTTGGCTTAAAGCTCAACCTTCAGAAAACGAAGATCATGGCATCCGGTCCCATCACTTCATGGCAAACAGATGGGGAAACAGTGGCTGACTTTATTTTTCTGGGCTCCAAAATCACTGCAGATGATGATTGCAGCCATGAAATTAAAAGGTGCTTACTCCTTGGAAGAAAAGTTATGACCAACCTAGATAGCATATTCAAAAGCAGAGACATTACTTTGCCAACAAAGGTCCATCTAGTCAAGGCTATGGTTTTTCCAGTGGTCATGCATGGATGTGAGAGTTGGACTATAAAGAAAGCTGAGCACCAAAGAATTGATGCTTTTGAACTGTGGTGTTGGAGAAGACTCTTGGGAGTCCCTTGGACTACAAGGAGATCCAACCAGTCCATCGTAAAGGAAATCAGTCCTGATTATTCATTGGAAGGGCTGATGCTGAAGCTGAGGTCTAAGTACTTTGGCCACCTGGTGTGAAGTACTGACTCATCTGAAAAGACCCTGATGCTGGGCGAGATTGAAGGCAGGAGGAGAAGGGGACGACAGAGGATAAGACGGTTGGATGGCATCACCAACTTGATGGACATGAGTTTGAGTAAGCTCTGGGAGTTGGTGATGGACAGGGAAGTCTGGCGTGCTGTGGTCCATGGGGTCTCAATGAGTCGGATATGACTGAGGAACTGAACTGAACTGAACTGAAAGACCATTTTTCTAAGTAGTTTTATACATATATTTACTTTTAACTACTGTTTTATTTTACTTAAATGGATATAGAAAAGATGACAACTGTTAAATTCATTTGTTTAAATTTAGGAAGCATCTCAATATTATTTTAGGTCATATTTGTAAACAGTAAGAATTACTCATTCTATTTTATATCTCTAAAATTACATCCTCATGAGGTATCTCTGTGAGCTTACAAGGAAAATCAAGCAACAGTGAATAAATGTTTCATTCTATTATCCCTGGGTAATATGAATAGACAAAACCCATGCAAACCTAAGATTATAAATAGGAGTCCTCTATATTGCCTATAGGTATTGTTCCCCATTTGCTTCTCTTTAAAGCCTAAACATCTTTTTCTAAGAAATGTATTTCAAAGAAACTTATAAGTAATTCTTAGAAAACTGACTACATAATAGTAAGGCAATAAGTCAAGATTCAGTTGAAAATTCTTTGAAAGGAAAATTTTTAAAAACATATTTTGTAGAAAAATCAGAAGCCATTAAATCTATGACAACTAAGTATATTTCTGAATAAACATTTTAATAGCTATTGAAAAAAATTATAAGAGATTTCAGAATACAGTACAAATCCCATGGTACTTAGTGTTAGGAAACCTAATTTACTTTCTGCACTTTCCTCCTTATTTTGTCCCCCATAAAAGATGCTGAAGTCCTAACCCTCAGTACCTGTGAATATAATTTGGAAATGGTGTGTTTGCAGATGATGAGGTACAATGAGGTCATTAGAGTGGGTTCTGATCCAATAGGACAGATGTCCTTAAATAAATGGGACATCTGGACACACAGACTGCCATGTATAGAGGGAGGACCATGTGATGCTATAGGGAGAACACCATCTAGCAGCCAGAGGAACTCCCACGGCTATCAAAAGGCATAAAACAGATTCTTCTTCAGCCCTGAGAAGGAACCAACTCTGCCCAAGGCAGATTTATTTTAAGCTTACATCAACTTTTCCACAGATAGAGTTAGGGACCTCTTCCTGGCTTTGAAGGTGTCTTCTTAGTTTTGTGAACGTGAGGCATGAAGGCAACTTCTTCCTTGGAAAGGGGATAGGGTGTAATATGAACAAATCTGCCATCTGTTGAGACCCGTGATTCTTCTAGAAGAAAGAACCCACCTGTTCCCTAAAATTCAAAGTTTGAGAGACCTGTTAAGATGAATCAGGATCTCTTTTCTGCCACAGACCCCACCAAAAGTCTGTGGCAGGAAAGAGCAATAAGTCACTAAATAAAATTGCCTTGAGAAAAGGGAGCACATCAACGGGAGCCTTGGATTTGGACATATGGATGTTTCTGAGAGATGAGGTAGCTGGAGGCGTATGCAGGGAACCCTTCCAAACTCAACAAGGCCCTGCTGCTTCAGGGAATAATGCCTGGACCTGGAAATGTGACCAACAAGAGCTGTAATCAAGGCATGCAGCAAGAGGTATCCCTGTGAGCTAAAAAGGGATGTCTACCTATCAGCCGCTTGGCCACAGGGAATAGTTTTAGCTGCGGAACTGTTGAAGGTGCGTTTACCACAGCAACACCACATGGCAGCCAGAAGCAATGGTAGGAGTGAAGAAACAACTCAGATCTGTGCTCTGCTGGCAGTTGTGGGGTAGAACGCCTCTTTTTAGACTTACAGGCTTCTGGATTCCTGCTGGTATGTAATTGTTTGAGCTATTAATTTGACAAATAAATGTGAACGTTTCAAGTCAAATTCAAAATACCATAGAGAACACATACAACACCCAAATTGGAGGGAACAGAAGGGTGAATCAAGGTTCAAGCAGCAAATGAAGGTGGAAAAGATACCTAAGGTAAGTGATTCTGGGAAGGGAAAGAGAAAGGTTGCCTTCCAAACACGCCAGGAGGTCTGTTGTTAGATCTTATTGACGTAAAGGGCTTACAAGCAAGGAAGTCATAAATAATGAGAGAATTTCAGTGAGACCCAGAGTTTGGTCCTGATTCTGATGGTTACTGTGAAATCTTATCTAAGTTCTTAAAGTCTATGTAGCTCAATTTCCTCATCTGTAAAATATTGATGATAATAATACTCTCCTGTGTGGTTATAAGCATCGAAAGAAATAATGCCTCTGAAAGCACTGTGTTAGCTGAAAAATGTCCTGCTAATAGTAGATACTATCAATTGTTATTACTAAAATGAAAAAAAAATTATCTAGTAAAACTTCACGAGGTAATAATTACTCATTTTCCTTATCAATTATCCTTCCTTCATAAATAGGAATTTAAACAACTTTAGAAGAATGCAATAAACATGAGACTACAAGTATTAGACCATGCCAAAATTATGAAATTTCATTCTCTATACATGAGCAAACATTGGTTTTCCACAGCTAAAACCAGCACTTTTCTTTTCAAGAGATATTACGAATGGAAAATAACCTCAGCAAAGAGTCAAGCCTGTTTCAGGCATTTGTGCAGGACCAGACTTGACAAAGGACAAAAATCACCGTTTTCTCCAGCTTCTCTGATGTAACTGGTACATCATGCACAATCGTCCAAACTGCAAACAGTTCCTTTCCCCTCTAGCGTCTCCCTCTTCTATACACCACAATCTGTTAAAAATATAAAAACTTTTCAAGCCTGAGAAAGTCATAAATCAGAGAGTAGGAAAAATAAAAATGAAGCGGTACTTGGCAGTCTCTTTAACAAAAATAAAACTACTATATGGTGCAAAGTAATCAGCAACTAATGTCCTAGTCATTTATTTATAAATAAAGTTGAAGTTAAATAAGAAAAAATTCTGCCCACTTAAATAGGTGCTTAAACCCTAGAGGTGATATACGTTCTCTCCTATTCTACAACTAGATAATGCTGGTCTGCCTTGGTCCTGAAAAATTAAGACTCATTTCTCACTCACATCGTGGCCTCATTAGATCAGTGAGACATGGGATCTATTTATAACATGGAAATGCATACATGGAGATATCAAAAGGCCCTCGCTATATTCATAGGCCCTTGGTTAATTAAATTAACATAGCAAGGAAGGGAAGAAGTTTTGACAAACTAATTTATTTAATTTCAATTTTTAAGGAGTAATTAGGATGGTAGAGAGTAGTGCTGAAAAGTATAGAAAAGTCATCATTTTGCAGAGTAGATGACAATTTTTCATTTCCGGTATCAAAAGTTTCAGGTGAAATCTTCGATACAAAGCACATCTACAAACAGGACTTCGCACTACAGCTGGCAATA
The DNA here is from genome assembly GCF_002263795.3 of Bos taurus. NCBI lineage: Eukaryota > Metazoa > Chordata > Mammalia > Artiodactyla > Bovidae > Bos > Bos taurus. The sequence goes on along the minus strand of NC_037340.1, from coordinate 8,224,687 downwards.
CAACATCAACATAACAAACAGAATCAATTTATTTCGCCAAACTTCTATGAATAATTTTCTATGGGCCATGTACTCTGCTAGTTATTGGGAGTTCAGGAGTGGATAAGATGCAGTCCATGTTGAATAGTAATGGTGAAAATGGGCACCCTTGTCTTGTTCCTGACTTTAGGGGAAATGCTTTCAATTTTTCACCATTGGGGATAATGTTTGCTGTGGGTTTGTCATATATAGCTTTTATTATGTTGAGGTGTATTCCTTCTATTCCTGCTTTCTGGAGAGTTTTTATCATAAATGGATGTTGAATTTTGTCAAAGGCTTTCTCTGCATCTATTGAGATAATCATATGGCTTTTATTTTTCAATTTGTTAATGTGGTGTATTACATTGATTGATTTGTGGGTATTGAAGAATCCTTGCATCCCTGGGATAAAGCCCACTTGGTCGTGGTGTATGATCTTTTTAATGTGTTGTTGGATTCTGATTGCTAGAATTTTGTTAAGGATTTTTGCATCTATGTTCATCAGTGATACTGGCCTATAGTTTTCTTTTTTTGTGGGATCTTTGTCAGGTTTTAGTATTAGGGTGATAGTGGCCTCATAGAATGAGTTTGGAAGTTTACCTTCCTCTGCAATTTTCTGGAAGAGTTTGAGCAGGAGAGGTGTTAGCTCTTCTCTAAATTTTTGGTAGAATTCAGCTGTGACGCCATCTGGACCTGGGCTTTTGTTTGCTGGAAGATTTCTGATTACAGTTTCAATTTCCGTGCTCGTGATGGGTCTGTTAAGATTTTCTATTTCTTCCTGGTCCAGTTTTGGAAAGTTGTACTTTTCTAAGAATTTGTCCATTTCTTCCTCGTTGTCCATTTTATTGGCATATAATTGCTGATAGTAGTCTCTTATGATCCTTTGTATTTCTGTGCTGTCTGTTGTGATCTCTCCATTTTCATTTCTAATTTTATTGATTTGATTTTTCTCCCTTTGTTTCTTGATGAGTCTGGCTAATGGTTTGCCAATTTTATTTATCCTCTCAAAGAACCAGCTTTTGGCTTTGTTGAGTTTTGCTATGGTCTCCTTTGTTTCTTTTGCATTTATTTCTCCCCTAATTTTTAAGATTTCTTTCCTTCTACTAACCCTGGGGTTCTTTATTTCTTCCTTTTCTAGTTGCTTTAGGTGTAGAGTTAGGTTATTTATTTGATTTTTTTCTTGTTTCTTGAGGTAAGCCTATATTGCTGTGAACTTTCCCCTTAGCACTGCTTTTACAGTGTCCCACAGGTTTTGGGTTGTTGTGTTTTCATTTTCATTCATTTCTATGCAAATTTTGATTTCTTTTTTGATTTCTTCTGTGATTTGTTGGTTATTCAGCAGTGTGTTGTTCAGCCTCCATATGTTGGAATTTTTAATAGTTTTTCTCCTGTAACTGAGATCTAATCTTACTGCATTGTGGTCAGAAAAGATGCTTGGAATGATTTCAATTTTTTTGAATTTACCAAGGCTAGCTTTATGGCCCAGGATGTGATCTATCCTGGAGAAGGTTCCATGTTCGCTTGAGAAAAAGGTGAAATTCATTGTTTTGGGGTGAAATGTCCTATAGATATCAATTAGGTCTAACTGGTCTATTGTATAATTTAAAGTTTGTGTTTCTTTGTTAATTTTCTGTTTAGTTGATCTATCCATAGGTGTGAGTGGGGTATTAAAGTCTCCCACTATTATTGTGTTATTGTTAATTTCCCCTTTCATACTTGTTAGCATTTGTCTTACATATGCGGTGCTCCTATGTTGGGTGCATATATGTTTATAATTGTTATATCTTCTTCTTGGATTGATCCTTTGATCATTATGTAGTGTCCTTCTTTGTCTCTTTTCTCAGCCTTTGTTTTAAAGTCTATTTTATCTGATATGAGTATTGCTACTCCTGCTTTGTTTTGATCTCTATTTGCATGGAATACCTTTTTCCAGCCCTTCAATTTCAGTCTGTATGTCTCTCCTGTTTTGAGGTGGGTCTCTTGTAGACAAGTACAGCCACTATGGAGAACAGTGTGGAGATTCCTTAAAAAACTGGAAATAGAACTGCCATACGACCCAGCAATCCCATTACTGGGCATACACACCGAGGAAACCAGAAGGGAAAGAGACACATGTACCCCAATGTTCATTGCAGCACTGTTTATAATAGCCAGGACATGGAAGCAACCTAGATGTCCATCAGCAGATGAATGGATAAGAAAGCTATGGTACATATATACAATGGAGTATTACTCAGCCATTAAAAAGAATACATTTGAATCAGTTCTAATGAGGTGGATGAAACTGGAACCTATTATACAGAGTGAAGTAAGCCAGAAAGAAAAACACCAATACAGTATACTAACGCATCTATATGGAATTTAGAAATATGGTAACGACAACCCTGTATGCGAGACAGCAAAAGAGACACAGATGTATAGAACAGTCTTTTGGACTCTGTGGGAGAGGGAGGAGGGGGATGATTTGGGAGAATGGCATTAAAACATGTATAATATCATATAAGAAACAAATCGCCAGTCCAGGTTCAATGCAGGATACAGGAAGCTTGGGGCTGGTGCACTGGGATGACCCAGAGGGATGGTATGGGGAGGGAGGTGGGAGGGGGGGTTCAGGATGGGGAACACGTGTACACCCGTGGTGGATGCATGTTGATGTATGGAAAAACCAATACAATATTGTAAAGTAAAAAAAATAATAATAAAAAATAAAAAAAAAGATGCAGTCCATGTTCTCAAAATGTTTTGATGGTCTAGTAGGAAAGACAGACATGTAAATAAATAGTTTAAATGTGGTGAGAAGTTTAACTTCACAGTACAGAGGTAGCCCAGAAAAGGAAACAGTGAACTATTTAGAAAGGAGATGAAGGAATGTAAATGTCAGTTTTAAGTTTATTTTAACTTACTTAAGCTAGAAACTGGCTGGCTAATGACTCAATTAACTAAAATGTATGGGGAAAGCATATGGCTCAGAAACTAGAAGAGTTCTAAGGAATCTAAAATAAGAAGAAATGGCCAGGACTCTGCTATGACTTTGGGACTTCCAGGTGGCACAGTGGTAAAGAATCCATCTGCCAAGGAGATGAGGGTTCAATCCCTAAGACAGGAAGATCCCCTGGAGGAGAAAATGGCAACCTACTCCAGGATTCTTGGGGGGATAATCCCAGGAACTGTACATGGGATTAGATTCCATGGGGAGACACAGAGTCAGACACAACTGAGCGACTGAGCACATGTTATGACTTTTGTGGACCCAAGCCAATTTTGCTCCTTTAAAAACTTTTTAAAATTACACTTTCAATTAAATTGCATAAAAATGAATATATTATTATGTATAACTAAATCATTTTGCTGTACACCTGAAACTAACACATTGTAAATCAATGATATATTTCAATTAAAAAAGAAAAAAAAAAAAAACATGAAACACACAGTAAAAATACAAATAGGCTGAAAATAAAAGAAAATATATAAACTTGGAAAATGGTTAAAATGTAGGATTATATGTTATGTATATTTTATTACAGTAACAAAAATAGCAAACTGAATCCAGCAACATGCAAAAAGAATTATTGGGTTGGCCAAAAAGTTCGTTTGGGCTTTTCTGTAACATCGTACAGGAAAACCTGAATAAAGTTTTGGGCCAACCCAATATATGCCATGACATAAGTGTTAACTCTTCTGGAAGCCTTTGCCATCCCAGCCTTGCATCCCAGCCTCTGCCCCTGTCCTACACTTTCCTCTGCTTTCCATACCTTTATTATTATATTAAATACACAGTTTTATAATAATTGGAAATGCCTGTCCCCTAGCTGGTAAACTCCTTACCATGACACACCTGGAACAAACTCCTTACCATGTGGAGTTCAACACAAACGTATTCTATTAATCAATATGTATATTATCAATATAACTATCCCCATTTATATCTATACTTCATATTAAACTTTTTAAGCCTATACATCCAAAGCCAATAAAGTATCTTATTGTTGTGATTATAATACAGATAAAAATCAAATGTATGACGGTATGATAAATTTTATCCAACTGATAATTTATATGCTATAATTGTTCATTTTTGAATCTAGCCAAAAGTGTGTGGCCTGTGTTGCAGCACCATGAAGAATTCTTGGGCAATAAGAAGTCTAAAATCCTTAATAAAAGGCATTTCCTAAGCCTCAAACAGCTTTCCTTACTACAGTTCTTCATATGCACTTATATCAGAAAAGCTTCATGGTGAATAAATTCTATCATTTTCCTAGTAAGTACTCCTAGTGAAAATTACTTAATTAATATGTAAATCATTAATATATTTAGTTTCTCCAGAGAACTGGTTAAATTAACATGAAGAACTAAGAATTCAAAGTATAAACGTAATACAATTAAGCCCTGTGCACAAAAACTCCTATCACTCATAAAATTACACCCATGCTACAACTAGCATTTTTTTAAAGCCATAGATTGTAGGCTTTAAATTTCCTAGTAGTTTAACTCTACTTAAATAATAAAAATTGTAGAATAGTCACAGTGAAAGTCAATTTGAAATTCTAAAAAGATAAATACCTCTGGAAAAAATGATTACTATGAATGTAAGGATAAATAAAGGAGACAAGACTTTTTACATTTTAGACTAGAAATACCAGAAGAAATATAAGAGAAATGTATACATTGCTGAAGTAAGATGGTTTTAAACACAAGGAATTTTTTAATATGATCATGAGGCCAAGTGAATCTGCAGATGAATGTACTGCTGCAGAAATGCTTCTGGGAATGTCCATATGTTTGATTGTAATGTGCATCACTTTTAAACTCTAATTAAAATAAACTTTCAACCGTAATCCTTACTGGAGGCTGAAGCAAGCAAACAAAGGTAGAGAAGCACAGATTTGTTTATATTGGAGACTTTTGATAAAAAGAGTATATTTTAGTCAGTCTTATATGGACATGTCCAGTTACCAACAAGGTAACTGAGTATAATGTAACGTTCAATAGATAACTCCAAAGTACAAGTTTTGAAGATAATAAAAATTTGAATTTGTTATGTCATTGAAAAACATATAACTGAATAATAATTGCTATTAGAATTGCCAAGTCTGAATTATATAAGTTGGGAACAATATTAGAAGATATTTTTTAAAAGGAAAATGAAAGAAGAGGTGATTGGATTTTGCCACACATGTGGTAAAAAGCAACAATTGAGCTAATTAAAGCCTTGCCCCTAAATGTGATTATCCCTAAGGCTAGTGAATAATGAACCAGATTTCATTTCAGCCAACTTGCCTTCTCTATTTTCCTTGAAACAAGATAGGTGGGTAAGGCAGTTTCTTAGTGTTAGAAGCTTAATTTTCAAAGTAGATCTTCCAAAATGATTCCAGATTTGAAGATGACAAAGCTTCTTGATATTTTTCACATGTTTTTTGAGGTTTAAATAAACATTTCCAAGTCACCTTGCTCTTTGAGCACTCTTCCCTCTACATTTCTTCAAAAACATGATTGTATTTGGAAATAAAAAGATTAAGAAAGGCTCTGGTGAAGAAATGGAATGCCAAGAACAACAAACTGCCTTTATTCTCATATAAAACTTACTTGGTTTCAACCATATGTTTACACAGTAATTTATTTACACAGTAATGGAAATATATCCACTGTGTGTAAGCAATAATGATGTAATTTCATCAAGAATTTATCATTTTCATCCCCTGAGAGAGAAAAGGCTGTAAAAATTGATCTTCAAACTTACTGCCTTTGTAAATCATATTTCTGGAACCGAATAGGAATTTTGAAAAGGTGTCACTTCATTATAAATTTTCAGTAAACCAATGTTTAAAACTATGACACTGAACAGCAAATCTCAAATCATAATAATTTACATGGTGGATGAAATTCTCAAAGTGGGACGGTCAAGTGATAGTAGGTGGTACATACGTAGGACTTTACCAATTACCAATCACATTTATAAACACATCTCATTTGATTCTCCAAACAATCTTATAAGGTAGGTTTCTTCACTCCATTGTATAGATGGGAAAACTGAATCCTAGAGAAACTGGGAACAGTGTAATAAGATCAAAGGACTCCAGACTGGGTCTTCAGATTCCAATTTCTTTATACTCTGCTACCTCTAAAAGTGTACTAAACAGTCATCCAACAATTTGGTTAATTTACTTGTTCACCAGAATATGTAGAAATACAAAAACGAAAACAAAAGTAACCAAGAAGACGAAAACTCTATTTTCCACAGACTATAATCATAAATATGGTAAGGTAACTAATTAACAGGAAAAAAAAGCTCATTCAGGAAAACCAGTTCTCAGTAATAGCTTTAATTAAGTCTTATGTGTTCATATCTTTGTGAGAGTTTTGTCACTTTGTTCAGTTAATATTAATAATAGTGTTACTATAATAGTACTAATAGTAGAAATGTTAAATGCTCTTTGTTTTTTCTAACAAATATATATTACACAAATATTTGTTTTAAAGAGAGAAAGATTAAATATTTCATCTTTAGTTGTGAAAAAAGTTCCACACATAAGTGCTGGAGAGGTTGTGGAGAAAAGGGAACCCTCCTACACTGCTGGTGGGAATGCAAATTGATACAATCACTATGGAAGACTATATGAAGATTCCTTAAAAAGCTAGGAATAAAATCAATATATGACCCAGCAATACCACTTCTAGGCATATACCCTGAAGAAAACAAAAACTAAAACAGACACATGCATACCACTGTTCATTGCAGCACTATTTACAATAGCCAGAACACTGAAGCAACCTAGATGTCCATAGACAGATGAATGGATAAAGCAGCTGTGGTACATATATGCAACAGGATACTACTCAGCCGTAAGAAAGGAGCACATTTGAGTCAGTTCTAAGACTGCAAGGAGATGCAACCAGTCCATTCTAAAGGAGATCAGTCCTGGGTGTTCTTTGGAAGGAATGATGCTAAAGCTGAAACTCCAGTACTTTGGCCACCTCATGAGAAGAGTTGACTCATTGGAAAAGATTCTGATGCTGGGAGGGATTGGGGGCAGGAGGAGAAGGGGACGACAGAGGGTGAGATGGCTGGATGACATCACCAACTCGATGGACGTGAGTTTGAGTGAACTCCAGGGGTTGGTGATGGACAGGGAGGCCTGGCGTGCTGCGATTCATGGGGTCACAAAGAGTCAGACACGACTGAGCGACTGAACTGAACTGAACTGAATGAGCTGGATCAAATTAGAGCCTATTATACAAAGTGAGGTAAGTCAGAACGAGAAAAACAAATATTGTATATTAACACGTATATATGGAATCTAGCAGGGTGGTGCTGAGGAATCTGCTCACAGAGCAGCAGTGGAGAGGACGACGTAGAGGACAGACTTATGGACAAGGGGAGAAGAGGGAGAGTGTGAGACAAATGCAGAGAGCAGCAAGGATGCACACACACTTACAGATGTAAATAGCTGGCCAAGGGGAATTCGCTGATGACTCAGGGAATTCAAACTGGGGCCCGGTAACAACTTAGACAGGTAGGAACGGGCAGGAGGTGGGAGGGAGCTTCAAAAGGGAGGAGACATATGTACACCTATGGTTAATTCATATTGATATATGACAGAAATCAAACCAGGATAGTAAAGCAATCATCAACCAATTAAAAATAAATATTAAAAAAAGAAAGCATTAGTCATACATTCACACCCGACTCTTTGTGGCCCATGGACTGTAGAATGCCCGACTCCTCTGCCCATGAAATTCCCTAGGCAAGAATACTGGAGCGGGTAGCCATCCCCTTCTCCAAGGGATCTTCCCAAGTCAGGGGTCATATCTGGATCTCCTTCATTGCAGGTGGATTCTTAACTATATATCCCACCAGGGAAGCCCCAGTAAATACTATATATACCTACAATTCTGGAAGGATAAAAATAAATATGTTAATAATATTCTGAAATCTATTTGAATTAATGAACAAATGTATTAATGAACAAATGTATTAATAATGCACACAAATTGGTGAAATTGATCATATAAATATCTTCTATAACACAAATGTCATATAACTTCTCTCCTGTATATCAAAAAATTAAATAAATATTAAGAACATAAACAACTTTTTTCCCAAAGAAGCTGCCACGATTCTAGTTATTCTTAGCTTTTCCAAATCACATTTTGTTTTGCCACTACAAAGCTGTTAATTAAAGCAACTATAATGCAAAACTACTGAGTCTGTTAATTATTTTCCTTATTCATTCTTCCCTCCCTCACCTCACCTTCTTTTATTCTTAATTCACACTGCATATAAACAGCAATTAAAGTACAAATCAGAATGTTACTTGCACAAATATATTTTATTATCATATACAATCTGTACTCTTAATTCAACTGCTTTTTACAAGAGTTAGCCAAAATTTTCCTCTAATCAAGCAAAAAAACTAGTAACAATATGTTAAGATTATAATAAAAATATATTTTATAAAGCAATTTTAAAGGTTTATTATTTTATTCTTGGAAGATATCATTGACGTATTTAGTAGCTGGTATGATTTCAGAAAAATGTAGTTATGGATAACATCAAAATGTACCTCTTAGTTTTTATAAGATTTATAGAAAAATGACTCACACACTATATGTCTTCAAAATACAATTTTGACCTAAGATTTTATCATAATTAATACAGGAGTAATAATGATTATACAAATATCTACCATTTGCCTAAATCTCAAACTATCCCAGAAATGTTTTAGGATCATGCAAGGCCAAAATTTAAGGAATAACTTGTGGGCACTAAACTTTCTAAATATGAGAAAATAATAAAAAGACAGAAACTATAAACAGAAATGTTCTATTTTGTACTAGTTACATTAGAAAAAATACTGTGCTAGTTATTACAATTGATACAGAGCTGCTTGTTGCTGTGCCCAGCTCTTTTGCGACCCCATGGACTGTAGCCCACCAAGCTCCTCTGTCCATGGGATTTCCCAAGCAAGAATACTGGAATGGGTTTCCATTTTATTTTCCAAGGGATCCTCCAAATCCAAGGATCAAACCCACGTCTCCTGCATTGGCAGGTGGATTCTTTACCACTGACCTAGCAGGGAAGTCAAGAGCTGCTGTAGTTACTTCAGGTAAATGATACCTATGCTTGCCAATAAAAGTAGTCTGTCTAAAATATGGGAGACACTTAAGAATATGCATTTCCTCTGTTCTGATTTTCCCTTCTTTTAGCAGGCCAAGTTAAACGCCCCAAAGTTTCTAAAACACCACAACTATATTACAAGCTACTGTTGAGTCTCTACTTTTTGAGCCGCTTCTTCCAATTTAGCCTAACCACCGTACAGTTATATTTAACTTTTTGAAATAAAGAGGCTTCATGTCATCTTTTCATTCAAATATCCTTCAAGGCTTTCTCTTACCTACCACATTATGTGTTTTTTTTTTCTTTTTTTGCACCTAGTTTAAAAGAAACTCCAAACAAATAGAGTTGTCCTTTTCCACTCAGATGTATTTGTAGTGATTCTCCAACAAATACAATTGAGTATCCAGTCATGCCCTTTACATTCCTATCTGCCAAGCCCTTTCACATCCAGTTTCTTCCATCCAGCGTGTCTTCTTTCTCTCTGCTCAGCAATCTCCTGCTACCTTCATATTCTATCTGAACTCCTTGCCAAGAACTGAGCTCTCCATTTGTGGAAATACTAGAGTACTTAAATGTGTACATGTTCATTCTGTAATTACATGGTCATACATTATTTCATATGTTTCTGTATTTCCAGAACTCTCAGCATAGTGCTTGGTATATAGTTGGCTTTTAACACCCAAATGTGTTTTGACTATTGCAGCAAAAGGCTGTTGTAACAGCAGCTAGCTTTTGAAGACAATAACTGCTCCAGTTCCCAGAACCTGTCTACGAAAGGCATTATACTGAAGCTTAAAGTACATAAAAAGCTCTCTTCAAACTTTATGAGGCTGTACATTTTCTTCTACACACCAAACTGTAGTAAGTTAATGTTCTTCTCTTGCAGACATGAAGTAGTGATGTCCAGTTCATCATTGGCTTTTGGTGTTTTGAAAATCGCCCTGGAACTAGAGGTGGCGAGATTTAAGCATAATTGCTGCTGAAATCACTTTTAAAACAGGCATCTCTGGAAATATCTTAAGTTTTTTTTTTTAAATCCTATGAAATATACTTACAAGGAGCCAACCTAGCTATACTCTGCAATTTACAAAAAGGAAACTATGAAGAAAAGGAGAAAGCAAAGAGAGCTGATATATGATGATTTGAGTAGAGGCTCTTAAATCCCCAGACTAAAGAATTCTGTTAACAGCCCTGTATTCTTTTGGAGAAGAAGGCAGTGAAGGATAAAACTGATTAAATGCATTAAATTTATAATACAGAAAGAAGTTCAATGGCACCAGCTATTCAAAATAAAGTAAAATTCAGCCAGTATACAACTGGGTAAGCAGGGCCATTCAAAATAAAATAACTATTAAGATATATAGATAAGGGAGAAAAGGTAATATGACCATAATGCATATATATTAAAAAAAAAAAGAAGAAGTAAAAATGCAAGAGTGAAATCAGACCTCTAGCACACTGGGCAAAATGAGTGAATTTGGATTCCTATGCCTTTCTCAGGAAGGACGTGTTCACAGTTCAAATGTGTGGGGTGTGCTAGGAGCATCTCTTTTCTCATTCTTTGATACTCCACAAAGTTCCAAATCCAGACTAAACATCCTGCTACCTGTCTAGTAAGTATCTTTATGGACAGAGAGCTGTGGGAACAAATTTTCATCTATATCATATCTACAATTTTTCTTTCTTCTTGCTAGTAGGATTACAATGACTTTACATCCCGTCTTGCCCCAGATGACCCATATCTGTTTCCATAGTATTAATTATTAGCAGTGCCCCTTTTTATAATTGAAAGCATTATGGTATCAATAGTCATGTAAAAGTAGTCAAAATAGCTTAAAAGTGATCAAGAGATATAAATCATGATACTAAAATCATAATTCTTGTAGGGCTGCAAAGAGGAAAAATTGTAGAATATCCATAGTTCTAAATCCTAACCTCAAGAAGCTGTCATATGAATACATGCACGGCTCAACACAACTCTTCACCAACAAATGAAAAGCAGGTCAAAGCACATGTCTCACAGATGGAAAGGTCATATACCTCTGCATATGAGGGCAGCATATTTTTATAAAATGCTGCAGATATTTATGTCATACAGACTATGTAACATTCAGTAAACTGCATGTTGACGCACCATCTTCCAGCTGGTTGGTGTTAGAACACTGCACTCTAAATTTAAAATAGATTTTTACCTGAATTTTCAGCTTAACCTGGCATCTGGCTAGCCACAACTAATACAGCCAGAGCTGGGAAGAGCAGTACAGAGAAAATAAAAAATAAAATGATAGCAATAATTCTAAATACTTCAACCAGTATAATAAATGTGAATGGTTTAAAGTCTGTTATTAAAAAATAAAGACTCTTAGAAGGGGCAGACTTATATATGTAAATTAAGTGGTTACAGAAAGATTCTAACTAGAAGATATAATAGTATAACAGACAAGAGAATAATAAAAGGCAAGAATAAATGGTGAGAATCCTATAACATGTAATAGAATTCTATGTGAAAAGCATAAAATGAAACCAAGAAAGCTATTTTATTTTGACAAAAGTTAGAGTCAAATAATATTTCATTTATTGAGACTTTATTCTAACATGCTTCAAAACTTATAAGGCAATAATAGAAACACAGAGCTACTGACCACTTTACAAGAATAACTGATCTCTCTCAGAAATTGGTCATTTAACTACATAACAATAATTAAGGATTCAAATATTTACTTATTACAGCAAATTTGAATTTATCATTACATATACATATAAAATAATGTGCCCCAGAAATATAATCCCATAAATCAAGAATTAAATTATTTTTTTAAAAAAATATCAACTGTTAGGAAAGAAAATTTCAAAGCAAAAACAGAAAAGCCTACAGGATACCTTTTTCTTGAGGCAAAGGAATAAAATATAAATTAACAATAAAAATTAAATATTCCCACTTCTAAAATAATTTAATTGCTCATGATTTTTTTCTTTAAAGTCTAAATAATTGCTGGTTAAAAGAGAAACTAAAAATAACATTACAACTTACTTAGAAATAAATGACAAAATGAACCATACATACCTAAAGGTCTGAGATGAAGTAAAAATATATTTTTATGAGGTGCTACAGACTCATGTTTTATGACACTTACTATGTAATGAGGAAAGTATGTAACTTAAATGTATATGTTAGAAAATACAAAGTCTAGAACTAAAAATCCATTTTAAAAAACCCCACAATAATAGTAAATTTGAGAGAAATTATCAGTGAAAGAAAAGAGAAATACGAACCCAGAAAAGAATGAAGTAGAAAATTAAAGAATATGTAATTATAAAAGCAAAAGCTTGTCCTTTTAAAAGATATATAAAATATATTTTTCAAGATTCATTAAGTTAAAGAAGAAAATATAATTAAATAACAAGGGGTCATAAGTATAAATTAAATTAAAATAAAAGCAAACATAGGCAAATAATGGTCAAACTTTTTTTTGCCAGTACTCTAAAAAAAATTAAATAAAATAGATTATTTTCTTTAAAAATATACATAAAATAGGAAAATCTGGAAACTTGAAACAGCCACGAGGAGAAAATGATCTACTCCTAGGAAGAAGCAGGTTCTTCTGCAAAAGTATTAAGAAGCAGATGATCACTATGTTATTTACTGTTCCAGAACATATGAAAAGATGCAAAAGTTCTTAACGCCTTCCATAAAGCTGAAATGAACCTGACACCAGGCCAGATAAAGATAAATAACATAAAAAATAGAAAAGTGGTTCTACTTGCCTTACAGAATTAGAAAGTAAAAGCATAAATTACAGCAATCAAAGCAATATACATGAGTGGGTGGTGACAACACCACTCCACGTGCTTGTCAAGACTCAGAATCACACATCAAATATGGTGAAGTTTACTGTGTGTAAATTATACATTAATTTTAAAATAACATGTGAAAATACAGCAATACGTCCAAAGATTAACATATCAGTATAAAGTATGGATTATCTCAAAAACACAACAATGATTCAATATTATGAAATTTACTAATGAAATTCCTCAAGTTAGTTCATTTAAAAGGTATTTGTACATGTGTCATATGTGTAAATACATATATAAATTCAATTCCATATTTATGAATCAAAAATCCATTTATAATTTGAAGAATCATGCTGTATAATAGAGAAATTCTAAAAACTTGACCTGAAAAAAAGATACCTTCTTGAAACTTTTAAAAAAAACTTTTAACGATGAAATATTAGAAGGACTGTCATTTATGTCAGAATTTAGGTAAGAATGTCACTATTAGTGATACTATACAAAAATGGAGCTCTGCCCTAACTGATTTAATAATAAAATCATTCAGATGTTGCAAAATGAGACAAAACTCTGATAACATGCAGAAAATATTTTAATAGCTAACAAGGGAAATAAAAATACTAACTAAAAAAATTTTAGTACAAAATGGAATCCAAAGTAGCTAGATATGAGAAAATTATTATGTGATATTTATCAGCACTTACCAAGTTAAAAATTAACATACATTCTAATTACACTAGCAGAGAAATCAATAAACACTTAGAAATAAACATAATGATCTACAAAGTATAAAATTCTATAAAAATTTAAAAAGATAGAGATAAAAGAAAACATGTATGTTGTTAGTAGATAATAAAAGTCGATATTATAAAAAAATCTGTCCTCCCTATATTAAGCTATAAAATCAACTACAACCACCAGAAGAATATTTTTCTTCCTTTTTTATTTTTTAAATTATGAAAGTATGACAACACATTTACAGGAGACTTGGAAAATACAGGGAATATTACAATTATTTTTTTAGGTAGATAAATTAAGAATTTTAGTTGGAGTTTCAATGTCAAATGTGCAAAAATCATCAGAATAAATATATAGAAAAGTAGACAAATATGGTAGACCTGAAAAGCACCATGAACCAATCCAACATAATTAAGATTTATACAATTCCCACGCAATAGTTGGAGGAGGAAATGGCAACCCATTCCAGTATTCTTGCCAGGAGAATCTTATGGACAGAAGAGCCTGGCAGACTACAGTCTATGGGGTCACAAACCGTCAGACATGACTTAGTCACTGAGCATGCATGCACACACAGAACAGTAGAATATAAATTCTATTCATGTTCACATGGACTATAAACTAGGAAACATTGGAACATATTCACGGACATAAAACAAAGTGAAAAAATAGAAAAATATTCTTTAGAACTTGAAATACTTTCTAGTTTAGATGGAAGAAAATATCTATTATGTAGAAATCCAGGAGGTTTCCGAAAGAGGTATAATGAGGCAATGTGGGCTTCTCCAAATATTATGAGGCCATAATAATTAAAATGATTTGAAACCAGAGTTGATAACTGACAGATCAGTGACAGAAATCTCCTGAAATAAACTCATATATGTATATGTATATATATATATATATATATATATATATATATATATAACAAATGTAGCACATCAAAACATTGAGAGAAAGACAGGATTGCCAACCGAATAACTGACTAACTTTTGTGGGGAGTGATTTGGGGGATATAAAATAAAGGAAGTGTGCAGAGCAAAACTATGCCAATTAAGGGTTTGATAGTTGATAAAGTCACTATCTGCATTTCCAGCCAGTTAGCTACAGAGAAGGCAAAAGTGACATTCCTTATGCAGAGTTTTGCAGAAGGATTCTTCCTAGTCTCTTGGTACTGAAACTAGTACTTAAATTTTTCATCGTTACAACAGAAAGTATTCACTCCTTAGTGGTGTACTTTCTGCTGTAACATAGCTGTAAATTACAAATGGAACACAACTGTGTAAGCTATGCAGCTTACGAAGTTGTGTAAGTTGTGCTGTGTAAAAGGATCTTTCTGCATCTGTTTGCAAGAGGATCCTTCTGCATCTGTTTGCATGGCACACTAGAATTAGGAAACTTGAAGAAAGATTTTACTGAATAAATCAACTTATCTAGAAGAGTAAGAAAAATATAAAAGATCTGTTTATTCAAAGAATACACAAGGACCCATCATCAGAATTAGCATTTAAAACACACACACTTACATGGCCACCTAAGTTGCAACTCATCACCCTTCATCACAAGTCCAGAGAACATCTCTACTTAGCAAGAGAAAAACATACATGCTGCCTGATGGTTCTTGATTCATTAATAAATAGTCCCCTTTGGGCAACCAACCCATGAGTTTTCCTACACAGAAAGCTATGCAATTTAAATATTATACCTAAAGGTCAGTATTTTCTTTAAAAATATTCTAACATAAACACAAATATTTTAATCTACCAAGATTCTATACCTTAGAAGAACTGTGTCCAAATAACTATTTTACTATGGAAAGGTGTGTAGAGTCTTTAGGATGGTTTCCTCAGTGGCAGAGAAACACTTCACAGATCAAAGGTTTCCTGCAAGCACCATAAGGTCAGAAACCAAACTATCTTGTTTACTGACTTTTGGCAATATTTAGCAAATGTGTGCAATAAATATCTTGTGAATGATGAGCTAAAGATAGTGCATATATTAGCTCTGTATCCTTCTGAAATTCATATGTTGAAGTCTATTCCCCAATATGATTGTATTTAGATATAGGACCTTCGAGAGTTCATTAGATCTTGAGGGTGGAGCTCTTGTAAGTGGAATTAGTGCCCTTACAAGAAAAGACATGTGAGAGGATGCTTTTCTCTGCTTTCTACCATGTGAGAATACAGTGACAAGAAGTATGTGCATGCTAAGTCGCTTCATCGTGTCCAACTCTGTGTGACCATCGGGACTGACATAGGAGCCTGTCGGGCTCCTCTGTCCACGGGATTCTCCAGGCAAGAATACTGGAGTGGCTTTCTATGTCCTCTTCCAGGGCATCTTCCTGACTCAGGGATTGAACCCACATGTCTTATATCTACAGACATTGGCAAGTGGGTTCTTTACCACTAGCACCATCTGGGAAGCCCAACAATGAGAAGACATTCATCTGCAAACCAGGGGTGGGCCTTCAACAGACAGCTGATCTGTTTATGCTTTGCTTTGGACTTCCCCCTCTGAAACGTTTTAAATATTTCTTATTTAAGCCCCCAGAGTCCAGGGTAATTTGTTATGGCAGCCCAAACAAAGACTGAAGGGTTTGCATATTCCTGCTATGATATCCCCTGAGACCCTCAGTCAGAATTTACTCTGGTACTTTACAACATGACTCTAAAAGGCTTAGTTTCAATTCTTTAAAGATGGGGCTATATCTAAGGCATAGCGTATATGTTTGGGAGGTGTTTGCACTCCATAATTTTCATAAATCCTACTACCTGAAAAAAAGCATACCTGCCAAGTAAAAAGCAACATACTTTTATGTATAACTAGCTCCAAGAAAAGCCTGCAAGGTCCCCTTCCAACTACATTGCTCCTTCTATGTAACAGCTCTGGTCCGAACATGTAAACTTCAGAGTCAAACTACCCCTTCAGCCCAGTCAGAATGAAACTACTCCAGCAAAACCTGCCTGACAGATTAAATTATGGTCCTTAGCGATTAAGACAAGGAGATTGGCATCTCCAGATTTCTGTAGGGTGTTAGGCCAATTTTGTTGAAAGAAGATTTGCCCTCAAAGGATTCATTGATCACAGAAGGACAGAATCTTACAGTTCAAAGAAACCTCAGGGAAGAATCATTAATTTGATCACCCAATAACTTATTCAACAAGATTTATTAAGTAACTAGTATAGAATCAACAATAACTTCTTGTCAAGGCTTCTCATTAACTAAAGATTCATCCGATTTCTACTTATGATAACCCTGAATAATAATTTTTTTCAACTTTTCATTAGGGTTAATCTATTCTATGAATGTAGGTAGAAAAGTATGCACTAATTTTGAAAGATCTGACACCCTCAATACTTACTATTTTTAACTTCAAATAAATGGCTCAAGGTTTAATACTGTACTTCTAAAACAAACATCCCTTAAACAGGCTCAGCTGCTCATCATGCTTTGGACAATGGAAAATTAATTTCCAAACCAAACTATGCTGGGAAAAGAGATACTTGTAGAAAGTTTGGGCCCACTTGAGTTGATTAAATGGGGAAATATTCAGTTGAAGACCTCATTGGTTGGGATAAAGTGTAATGAAAATGGTTAGAGATGAGTGACATAAGAAAATGAAGCCCATAAATCCTGAAAACAACTGTTAGAGGACAGAATAAAAAACAGGACAACAGGGCGCCCCATCCAAG
This sequence comes from Bos taurus, assembly GCF_002263795.3. Taxonomy (NCBI): domain Eukaryota; kingdom Metazoa; phylum Chordata; class Mammalia; order Artiodactyla; family Bovidae; genus Bos; species Bos taurus. The sequence continues at coordinate 8,207,328 of NC_037340.1, read as the reverse complement.
GTAACACATGTGCAAAGGCTGGACGGTGAAAAGGTTGTTCACATCTTGTGGTAACTGTCTCAGGGTGACACAATGGAAAAATGGTAAATATTCATGCACGGAACATCTCCAGTTTGTTCTATTTTCTGCCTTTGCTATAGAAGTATGTTAGGAGGAGGTATTCAAATTTGTATTTGCCTATTTTTTTACTATCTACCTATAAGTTTTTAAAGTGAGTTGTATAGCAAAAATAGGGATAAATTTTTGTATAAATTATATCCAGTCCTCTCAACAACCTTGTCAGTTCAGTTCAGTTCAGTTCAGTCGCTCAGTCATGTCCGACTCTTTGCAACCCCATGAATCGCAGCACGTCAGGCTTCCCTGTCCATCACCAACTCCCAGAGTTCACTCAAACTCACGTCCATCGAGTCAGTGATGCCATCCAGCCATCTCATCCTCTGTCGTCCCCTTCTCCTCCTGCCCCCAATCCCTCCCAGCATCAGAGTCTTTTCCAATGAGTCAACTCTTCCCATGAGGGGGCCAAAGTACTGGAGTTTCAGCTTCAGCATCATTCCCTCCAAAGAAATCCCAGGGCTGATCTCCTTCAGAACGGAATGGTTGGATCTCCTTGCAGTCCAAGGGACTCTCAAGAGTCTTCTCCAACACCACAGTTCAAAAGCATCAATTCTTTGGCACTCAGCCTTCTTCACAGTCCAACTCTCACATCCATACGTGACCACAGGAAAAACCATAGCCTTGACTAGACCGACCTTTGTTGGCAAAGTGATGTCTCTGCTTTTGAATATGCTATCTAGGTTGGTCATAACTTTCCTTCCAAGGAGTAAGTGTCTTTTAATTTCATGGCTGCAGTCACCATCTGCAGTGATTTTGGAGCCCAGAAAAATAAAGTCAGCCACTGTTTCCCCATCTATTTCCTATGAAGTGATGAGACTGGATGCCATGATCTTTGTCTTATGAATGTTGAGCTTTAAGCCAACCTTTTCACTCTCCACTTTCACTTTCATCAAGAGGCTTTTTAGTTCCTCTTCACTTTCTGCCATAAGGGTGGTGTCACCTTAATATTTCCATTTCATAGATAAATAAGTGGTGACTCAGATTACATAACAGATCTAACATCACTGTCTTAGTTTGTAGTCTCCTGAAATCAGAGATGAAGACTTGGATATAGACGGATTATTTGGGAGGTGACCCCAGGAAACAGGATTGAGGTTATATGAATAAAGAGAGAGAGAGAAAGGAGAGGTCAGTATAAGGACCCATCGCTGAAGTTACTGCTGTGGGTTCCCCAGGGCTTGAACCCATGGGAATCTCCTGAAAAGACTACACATGCCTCCCAGGGTTGCCCACCTAAATGCTGAGAGACTGAAAAGTTTATCCAGGGTTCCCAACCCCACTGGTTAATGGTTTCCCCTGGAGCATTAGCATTCTCCTCCTTCTGGCTCTATTACTGATATTTGGGTGAAGAAGCTCTGACAACAGAAAAGCACATGGGCAGGAAGGTCACAGACATGCTCGTGTTAGCCTGAGGTGAACCTGAGCTTGCACAGAACTGTCTACTGCATCTGTGCCTGAAATCAGAGAGAAGCCAAGGATATGTGGCACAATACATCAGAATCATCTGTGACAGTCACACAGTTCCTCGGTTGCTGAACCTGGAAATGAGCCCAGATAATGGAATTGCATCATCCATGCCTGTAACTTTCATGTACTCAACTGCATGCACCCAGCCAAAGGAGACAGAGATAAATGATCAAGGGTTCAGATGATTCTGATACCATTTCACGTGGTGTGTATGCCCCAGAGTCAGTGTGACATGGGAATGCAACTCCTCTTACCATATGAATACTTCAGAGCAAAGAAGGTCATCATCACGTTCCAGTCCATGTGTTCTCATACATCTGGTACTCAACTGAGGAAAAGGAAATCTGTCTCAATGCTGGAGGAAGAAAATAGATGTGCTGTTGTTTTTAATATATGTTAACTGTATTTACTTACGGGCAACAAAAGAACAATTAAAGGTCCCACCAGGACCTTGACTATAAAGTGCTTGCCTTTCCATTACACAAATAGCATCACACCACATCAGCATCATTTTGCTGTCTGCAAAATCTCCCCGTTTCATTTAGTCTTATGCTGATGCTACTGAGTTATGTGGTTTGAATCTGTAAAACATTTGTTGCATGGTCTGGAAGGAATGAGTGTTGTTGTGGGCACTGATCAAGTGTACAGGGCAAAATGCTAGGAGGAGAGACAGCAAGAAGAGAACTCAAGATCAAATCACTGCATATGATGAGGGCAGTAAATGGTGCCCATGGCATCAGGTCCACAACCTGATGCTGTGGGGACAAAGGTCTCATCTGGAATTGTCTGGAATTGAAGATTTGGAAATAGAATGTTTCCTATCATAGTTTGATAAGTCAACATATTAAATACAAAAATTGTGTGATCAAAAATCGTAACAGAAAAGGGATCACACACTAAAATATGTCTACCATGATGTTCCCCATCTGGACTGATTTAGCTTAGATGGACTAAAAATCAGATTGAGATGAGGTCTTGCATGCAGGTAGTTTATTTGGGGGAAGTGATTCCCTAGAAACAAGAATGGAGGTTGAGATGGTAGAAGTATGACACAGAAAGAGGAAAGCCAATCCAACCGTGGGCAGTTGAGGCAGTGGCAAATGTGAGCAACCGGGACTCAACTTATTGAGGACTCTGTCTCGGGAAATGTGTAGGACACAATTCAGAACTGGCTGAGACAGAAAAGAGGAGCATGGGACCATTTGCTCCTATCCTACTCTGATCACAGACCGAATCACATACGTGAATACACTGGACTAGCTGAAGGATCATCAAGCTACATCTCTGTTCGTCTAATGCAGCAGGAACATTGTTATTGATTAGTCACTAAGCATTGGCAGGTGGATTCTTTACCACTGAGCCACCAGGGAAGCCCACAGCAGGAATAGATAAGGAAAAAAAACTGGGTTAGAAATATATGATATTGGGCATAAAAGATGTCTAACACTCATATTAAAATGTATACCTGTGGCGGATTCATTTTGATATTTGGCAAAACTAATACAATTATGTAAAGTTTAAAAATAAAATAAAATTAGAAAAATAAATAAATAAATAAAATGTATCCTCTGTCAACCAAAGTGCCCATATAAATCAAACCATGGTGACAAGGTCTTATGCACTTAATTAATGTGAAAATAATATAAACCCCAAATCATGGTGCTCCCAAGTCCAACCCCATATAACTTCTGATTTGATTGGTCTGGGAGGGGAGTGTGCCTGGGACATAAGAATTTTTTCAAGTTCCTCCAGGTAATTATGTGCAGGCTAATTTGAGGAACACTAGCTAAAACAAGGCACAAGTTAAAAACCAAGGCTGTTTTTAGTAACTAAGTAGGGTCTACAATCCAAAAATGATTTTTTCTCTAATTTACGTATTTAGATCATCTGTTTCAGCTGAGAATGTCTGGGCCTGTTATCATTTTTGATTTTCAAATGGGTATCCAAAATCACAGTGATCTTCCCTGGTGACTCAGCAGTAAAGAATCTGCCTGCCAGTGCAGGAGACGCAGGTTCGATCCCTGGATGGGGAAGATCCCCTGGAGAAGGAAATGCAACCCACTCCAGTACTCTTGCCTGGGAAATCCCATGGACAGAGGAGGGCTACATGGTGGGTCCATGGGGTCACAAAAGAGCCGGACATGACAGAAGCAACTAAACAACAACAGTCCAAGATGACAGTCCCAAAACCAGCCTTTGAAACTGCTCAAAGGCAGACAGTAGTTCCCCATTTTATACTCACAGTGGACTGCCAGGTGACTGAGGATCACTTTAACTTTTATAATTAATTCTTTGGAGACAAAGCTCTGCAATGACTGACTGAAATAAATAAATTCAGTGATAATAAATGAAGTGATCTGCTGCTGGATGTTTGCCCCCAAAAGGATGCATTACTAAGTAAGCCTGAGGTCATTAGAATGTTGAAAGAGTAAAAGAACAATGCAAAAAAACATATGCCCACTAGGTGTTTGACTGGCATAACTTATTAGCTTCAAGCTTCCTTTCCTTGGTAGAAAAGTAGGTCCTAAGGTCATGACTTCCTGGTTTTCATTTTCAGCTATAATGCATCCATCAGTGCTTTGACCTGGCCTGCCTTCAAGAGAAGGCAGAGCCTTGCCAGCATGAGTTCACAAAGCACAATCTGGGACATGTCAGTTTCCTCATGTTATCATCAGAAATGTCTTGAAACACAAAATGCAGATATAAGAAATGACATCCCATTTTCGCCTGGCAGTTACAAATAACATTTTATAATAAGACTGATAATACTCGCTTTTGGTATTTTTTCAGGCAAAAGGGAAAATAAAAGAATCAAGTCCTATTTATCCAGATCAACTGAAAAATGGAGGAACCAAGGCACTGGAAAATAATCTATTTAGTGCCATCACATGTTAAGTCTGCTTGGATTCCCATTTTTCAAAAACCTAAAACACAGGAAAATATCATTAATGCTAAAACTATTCAGAACTGATCAGGATTTTGCTGACAATTAAACTCATCATTGTGAACATATGCCACCATACACACAATACTGTCGATTTTCTCCCAAACTGGTCTCCACCTTTATAACTGAGTTAGCTGTTTCAACTAGATTTCCTAGACTTAGATGTTTAATTTTTTTTTTTTTAAGAAAGACCTCTAATCAACCCACTTTGAAAAATTCTACTCAGCAGCAAGGCACTTAATTATCTTGCTCACCTTTTGTTCGGTTGCTTTGCAAATAACGACATGAAACATTCCGTCTTTTTACTTTCAAGCTTTTCTTCTTTCTGATTAGATTCTACTTAAATAGCATCATGTCCCTTCAAGTTCCTCCAAGATGAGGGATTTTCTTTAATCACCTGAAACCTGCTGCTCTGCCTCTTTAGCATTCTGAGATATTTCAATCTACCAGCTTAAATCAACAATAAAACTACTTATTCCTAACAGGTTGAGTACTTCAAATCTCATCTTTTTATCAAGCTTCCATACTAATTCAAGTATACAAAGATATGCAAAGTAGATTTTGAAATCCTTGATTATGGCAACACATTAAAGTGGGGTTTCCCCTCGAATTTTTCAAATACCTCATATAAAAAGAAAAAGTTACTATAATCAAACTGTATCTGTGCAAGAAAAACTAAGGTTCTGTTAAAAATAAAATGTGATAACTGAAAAATGTGTTAATCAAATATTGAAATGTTTTTTTACATGAAAAGTTCAAGAAGCAATGATTAAACATGAATTTTCAACCTGATTATAAAAAGTCACTTGCATCTGTTGCACAAACAATAAAGAATTGGATACAGCTGTTGCCCAGTTAAAAAAGGGGTGAGGTTTTAAAACTATAGGCTGATACCGGAACTAAAAAAGGATGAAATGGTAAACAGTGAGGATGAGAGCTCTCAGCTAGAAGTTGAAAGAAATACAACCCCTAATGTTCACAAGTACTCCCAAGAAAAATGAGAGGATTCTGAAAAGAAATAGCTGAAAACCATGTAAACCAGAAGAAGAAAAGGAATTATTAGAAGGAACAGCTGAAAAAACTGTGAAACAGAGCTATATGCCCAACTCTGTGAATTAGCAAAGATGAAGAAAACTAAACTATTTTCTGGATAGAGTCATATCTAGCTAATTTCAATGAATTTACCTTCATCTGACTTAAACATTTTTGTTTTATTCAGAAGCAATACTTGCACATAAAAATTAAATCAAACTGCTTGTAATTACATATACCTGATATTTGGCTGTGATATTTTTAGAGTCTTGGCTAAATAAAGACAAAAGTATTTATAATTAGATGCACCGTTGTTGAAATTATACTCCATAACAACATCTCAGGTGAGATGAGATTCCCTAAGTTACTCTTTCTTAAAAAGCAAAGTAAACATTTGCCTCAACAGAAATCTTAAGAGAAAAAAATGACATTTTAACAAAGAACACATATCTAAAAGGCAGTTGTCTGAAGAAAAATCACAATGTTACCAATCCCTGAATTAAATATAGCATCAAAACTCCTGCCTCCAATTTAAAAAATGAAACACACACGCACAATGTTTTTTTCAAAAACACATAACTTCCATAACAAATTGCCTTTCTGTGAATATTTCTTTATTTTCATTTTCTCCAAATAAATGAAAAATTCTTTATAAACACTTTTAGCAATTAAGTGAAAGAATAAACAGAATATTCCAAATTGTATAAAGCATCAGAGTTTATTTTTTAAAAATCCAACCATCAGATTGTTAGAAAAATTCTGTGATGTGCAAAGACAAATTCTAGAAAAAGCTCATAAAGTTAAAAATTAAATCAATTATAATAGCTCATATTTAATATTTTTTATATCATATTTAAACCTGTACTAGTTTTTTCCTCCTCAACTTTTAGAATTGTATAGAAAAGTTGCTACTGGTATAGGCATAATATATATTTTTTTCCTTTTTTTGAATATGAATAATCACCTTCCCTTTTGTAAGAGGCTTTCAAATTTCATCAATTTTCTGAATATATAAAATTTTAAGAAGGTGGCGAGTCACAGAATAGAAAGAACATCAGGTTGTCGTTCAGAAATCCTGACTTTTAGACCTAGCTCCTCAGCAAGTCGCTTGGAGAAATCAGTTCTGCCATTTGACCTGAGTGTTCTCATCTTTAATTAGGGGGAATGGGCATTCATTCCTTTTCTTCCTTTTCCAGTCCTGTGATTCTAAGTCAAGGGATGGTTTCCCCAATTTTAATTTCAAGCTACTTCTTAGATATTAACAATTCTGAAGGCTGAACCTAATTTCTAAAACCATAATTGCAAAGTTTAGATTAAAACAAAGTTATTGTTTTAATCACTTTTAGGTTAAAGAAAGCTATAATTTTTAAGTACATGCTTTATGGGTTCATTAAAAGTAATCTCCAGTATAAAATTAGTTCCTTATCAATGCATATATAGTTATATACTAAATAGGGCTTTCCTCAAGGGTGAGCACACTATTTTTAAAAAGCTCCACATTTGGGGATTGCATTAATAGATTACTTACATAAAATATTTAAAAATTTGGAAATCTGCCTACCCCTTAAGAGTCATTTCCTCAAAGATGTGATCACCTAGTGCCTTTAAGTTTAAAAACATTATCATAAATAGTATCTGATCACTGATGAAGAGGTGTCACTCCTTTAAGATACAGCAGCAAAGTCTATCATTCAAGGATCATGCTCTGAAAGAGCTTAAAAATTAGGATTTTTATCTCCATATGAGGTCATTCACAAAGACAACTGGAATTTCTGAATTATATCAAAAGAGCATGGTGCTTACCATACAATTCAAATTCACGGCTACTACTGTATGTTTACAAAGTTTAAGTAACAAACTTTAAAGATATGTTCAAATAAATCCTGCAATAAGTTATACTGCATAAGAGCTAGAAGTATTCATTTGTTCAATCTAAGTCTTTAAAATATAATTCCATTTTAACATGCCTTTGTATGTCTTCATCTTTATTATATACGAAAAAGAATGAAAAATAGAGTAGCCTCCTGCTCCCTTGACCTCTGAGAGCCCTTATGGTACAGTGTTTGCAAACAGAAAGTCCAGATGTCAGTGAAAAGTGTCACATGTAGGTTGAATCTGGGCCTTTTAATTATATCCAAATAAGGCAAAGTCCTACAGAGTGTTCTTGAGTTGGGGCCTCCATGTTTTGCATTGTCTAAATTAATCAACTGGCTCCCCAAAGCCACTGTCATTAGTGGCTCTGAGGCATATTGAAAATGGCAGTTACACTTTCAATCCAGTAGCAAAGATTTAAAACAAAACAAAACAAAAAATTAAAACAGACTCCGGCAAGGGAACCAGGCTCACATAAAAGGCCTCTCATAAGGGCTTCCTTGAATCGATAGAGACTCTGTCAGGTGGCAGCAGGGCTTTGCGGTTAGCGCCATCTCACTGCTGTTGTCTTTAATCCCCCACGAAGACTGGCAGCTCTGCTGCCGGTGGCCGTCGCACCACAGCCAAAACTGGGCCTGATTCTGCACGTTTTGAAGCCTCAGCTCAAGCAGCACATCCTCTCTATGCCAGCTTGAGGATCAAGTATGACATGCTTTTTCCCTTTCATAAATACCGATTGTGGGGATGAGGAATCTGAATTATGAAATCAGTATAGTGATACCTCTTACTGAAGCCTGTTATCTAAAAGATCATATGCCCATGAAAAATTCATTTTTTCATAAAGCACTTATAGTCTAGGCTTTCCAATTTAATGATGAATACAGCTACATATTTAGGTGCCTGTAATATAAAGGGGCATTTTAATAGAAGTGAATTATCTTCCAACAACGTCTATGTACTTACAGAATTATAAGTATCATTTAATAAATAGATAAATATTTGTCTAGGCAATCTAATTATACTATATCTTGGCAATAATATGCCTATTTTTATAAAGTTCACTGACCTACATAATAGAACATTTTCTGCTTAAAATTACATTTAAAATATTCCTTATTCCAAATAAAGTTTAAATACTAATCATAATTTTTACTTACATATGCATATGTATTTACCTAAAATATGTATTTGTAAAACCAAAGTAAATTTTCTTATTTGACACAGGATTATTAAGAGTCTATGAATACCCACTGAAGTTAAATTGATCAAATTAAATGTGACATGGAATAAATAGAATTATGAATTTCTTACATCTTTCCTCAAGTGTGGCCCACAAACATCTGGGCCTTTCTGAGGCTTTTTCAAGGAGTCCATGAGGTCAAAACTATTTTCATAATCATAGTAAGAAATTATTTGACTTTTTATTCTCATTTTTCAAAAATATACAGTGTAGTTTTCCAGAGGCTATGCGATGTGTGATAGCATAACAAATTGATGGTGAAACAGATAGGAGAACCCAGCTGTCTTTTATTAAGCCACATATGATAGGTAAGTTCAGTTCAGTTCAGTTGCTCAGTTGTATCCGACTCTGCGACCCCATGGACTGGGCAGCACGCCAGACGTCCCTATCCACCAACTCCAGGAGCTTACTCAAACTCATGTCCATCAAGTCAGTGATGCCATCCAACTCTCTCATCCTCTGTCGTCCCCTTCTCCTCCTGTCTTCAATCTTTCCCAGCATCAGGGTCTTTTCCAATGAGTCAGTCTTCTTACCAGGTGGCCAAAGTACTGAAGTTTCAGCTTCAGTGTCAGTCCTTCCAAAGATATGTAAATGTCTTTGCAAAAGCGTAAAATGATGCCATTCATCTTACTACATTTTTTATTTAGAAAATATAATTATATTTCCTTTAAAATATATTTATATTCGTGGGTTTTATATTTGCTATTTATATAAGAGGTTTTCCATTTTTCAAAGGACTTAATACATATTTTAAAATTATGCTTTTCTCAATGCTATGCTGTGCTCAGTCACTTCAATATTGTCCGACTATTTGTGACGCCATGGACTGTAGCCCACCAGGCTCTTCTGTCCATGGGATTTTCCTGGCAAGAATACCAGAGTGGGTTTTGCATGCCCTCCAGGGGATCCTTCTGACCCAGGAGGATCTTACATCTCCTGAGTCTCCTGCATTGCAGATGGATTCTTTCCTGCTAAGACATCAAGGAAGCCCTTCTAATTCAGTAAACATTGCTATATGTGTAACAGAATAAGCAACTCTTTGGGGTGCTCAATCATTTTTTAAAGTGGAAAGGCATCATGATACCAAAAATATGTGAGTACTTGTTTATAATAGGCAATGCATTTTATTATATCTATTTTTACATATACATAAATTACATATACATATATTTTAAATATATATATTTATAATTTTTACATTTACCTAGTTACTTCCTAAATGCAGAACACTGCCATAGTCCGAACACCACTGGACAAGCGAACAGAGACTGAATCAGAAAAGTATGTGCTGTGATGGGCCCCATGGAACTGAAGCAAGAGGTGCTTTGACCAAGGCGAGGTTCAGATCACATGTCCCTGCAGAGCTTAGCCTTCATTCTACAACTCTAACAAGCAGGGTAAATGCTATTGCTTGGTTAGAGATAAAACTGAAGAGAATGGTTCAACAGAATGAGACCAGAGAACAGTCTGACTGGGTCAGTCCAAAACACAAGACACGTGGAAGTCCAGGCAGGAAGTGGAGGTTTGCACCTAAGGAGTAATGCGAGCAGAAATAGAGTCTCAGGAATATCTCTTGTTCTCACAGGTCCTGGCACCTGTCCAGTACCATCTTATCACACCTCTAATGAGATGCTGAAAACATCAGGCGTTTTGTGGAAGGTCAGTCCTTCATGGTTAAGGCTACTTAGATGCACTCAGAAGGCCAATCCAGAAGGAGGAAATACTAAATTTTAAAGAAAATAAGTAACAGCTGAGCCCAGGTACCCATGGAATACTCATGGCGAGAATAGCCCCTGAGCCTCAGCAAAGACGGACTCTCAGTGTGTGGCTGCTCAGCCACACACTGTTCAGATCAACTAGGTAAAGACCTAATTTCTCAATAAGTAGAATTGTTCAGGTACGTTTTCATTAGTCTACTCCACTTTGAGGTGGGGAACACTCACAAAGACAGAAGCATAAATCAGAATTCTCTAGGATCCAGGATTCTTTCATCCTGGAAGAGACCCTGAAAAAAGTGCATAGTGTGGTGCATTCTTGGAAAAAAAAAAATTACTATTTGTGCTGAGGTGAGACTTAATCCAACCCTTTATCCATAACATCCTTAACTCAAAAGATCTTGCCTGTTTTGATTTTTTTCCCCAAAAAACTGCACTCAGATTCTCAGGTGTATATGAGAACATAAACAGAGACTTCAGGAAAAAAAAAAGATTTGTATAAATTCCCATTGAATGTCTGTGTCTTAATGACTATGAGGTGGCACTTAACAAATGTGTTTAATTAATAAATAAATATTGTAATGAATAAATTAATGAATTAATTCTGTAGCTCTAGGAAGAAGGGCAATGATACCATGATTTGGTAGGCCAGGCTGTACTCTTGGTAACTGTTATAAACTAAATCCCCTTCAATGCAGAGATAGTTGATTAAACTTAATTCTATACCACAATGAGTAGTAGAGCAAAGCGCCTGTCTCACAGCTCTCATTTTTTTTCCAGATGCACTGAGGTATAATTGACAAATAGCAATTTGTCAATTATAAGATATTTGAAGTGTATGTCCTGATGATATTCATACACAATGTGAAACGACCTCCACACATCGAGTTAATTAACACAGTCATCACTTCAAACATTTACCTTTGTGTGTGTGTGTGTGAAAACACAAGTTCTACTCTCTTAGAAAATTTCAACTATACAGTACAGTGTTATGAATTACAGTCACCATGCTCTATATTAGGTCCTCAGACTTTATTCATCTTACAATTGCAGTTTGTATCCCTTTACCAACTTCTCCCTATCTTTCCCACCCTTAGCCCCTGATGACTGCCTCTCCACTTTTTTTAATTAGTTTGAATTTTTTTTAAGATCCCACATATAAATGATGCCATATAGTATCTGTCTTTCTCTGTGTGGCATATTTCACTTAGCAAAATGCTCTCCAGGTTCAATCATGTTGTCACAAATTTCAGGACTTACTTCGTTTTTAAGGCTGAAAAACATCCTATTTTCTTTATTCACTTGTTAACAGACACTTAGATTGTTTCATATTTGGCTACTGTTAATGCTGCTAAGAACATGGGCATATAGATATCTCTTCAAGATAATGATTTCATTTCCATTGGATGTATACCCAGAAATGAGACTGCTGGATCATATGATATTTCTATTTTTAATTTCTTAAGAAACGTCCATACTGTATTCCATAGTTGCTATACCAGTTTACATTCTCACCAACAGTGTGCAATTGTTCCCTTTTCTCCACATCCTTGCAACACTTGTTTCTTGTCTTATTAAAGATAGCCATTCTGACAGGTGTGAGGTGATATTTTATTATGGTTTTGATTCGCAATTCCTTGATGATGAGTCTTTCTAAGCACTTTTTTGCATACCTGCTGATCATTTGAACGTCTTCTTTGGGGAAATGTCTACTTAGGTTTTTTCACTATTTTAAAATTGGGTTACTTGGATTTTTCTTTCTTTTTTTTTTTTTTTGCTATTGAGTCATATGAGTTACCTTATACAGTTTGGATATTAATCCTTTGTTGAATATATGATTTGTAAGGATTTTCTCCCATGCTAGTAGGTTGACTTTTTCTTTGCTGATGATTTCCTTTGGGCTCCCCTGGTGGCTCAGATGGTAAATAATCCACCTGCAATCCAAGAAACTGGGGCTCAATCCCTGGTCAAGAAGATCCCCTGGAGAAGGGAATGGCTACTCACTCCAGTATTCTTTTCTGGAAAATGCCATGGACACAGGAGCCTGGCAGGCTACAGTCCATAGCATCTCAAAGAAAAGGGCACGACTGAGTGACTATCGCTTTCTTTCCTATAAATCCAGGGACTCACAATAGACATTAGACATTATTATACCCCTTTGTTATATGAAGAAAGTAAGGCCTTGAGGGATTATGTGACCTAGCTCAAGAACTCAGTTTATTGAGAACAGAGCCAGAACTCAGATCTGTTTTCAATACCAAATCCTGATGTTTTTCCATCTGACTATATCACTTCCTCATCACACACTAAATTAAACACTATACACAAAAAGGCATATTTTATGATGCCTCAGGATACTCTTTATATATATGCTATTCTCTACTTTTCTCCAAAGCCAGCATGTTCTAAAATAGGTACATGTAAACCTAATATATTAAAAATTGGAAACTGATTTCAGTTCACATCAACCTCATGCTTATAAATATCCTCAAAAATTTTAGAGCTTAAAATATACACATATAAAAGGGTGCTTGTCATAAATGTAGCAGAGTTTAATGTATTTTCATAAACTGAACACCCTTCCAAGCAGCATCAAAAGACAAAACATCACTGCTCCTCCAAACCCTTCTCATGCCCCCTTCCAGTGACTATACAGATCCCAAGGGTAACCATTATCCTAATTTCTAAGAGCAGAAATGAGTTTTGCCTGTTTTTGAGCTTTGAATAAATGGAATCATATGGTACAGACTCTTTTGCATCTTACACGGTTGTTTCAATATTGTGAGAGTCATCCATATCACTGTGTGCAGTTACAGACTGTTCATTCTCACTCAATTTATTATCTTCTTTACTATTGCTTGGCTTTAGCGTAGTCTCCATTTGGGGACAATTATGGATTGTGCTGCTATGAAGGTTCTTACTCAGTCTTTTGATGAATATTTTACATATTTCTACTGAGCATACGCCTAGGAGCAGTATCTCTGTGCCATAGAGCGGATATCTGTTTAGCTTTAATAGATACTGTCAAATAGCTTTCCAAAGTGGTTGTACTAATTTACTCTCTTGCCAACAGTATTTGAGAGTTTCACTCCAAGCGGTAAATATTTAAATTAGATGCCAAAATGCCTTCAAAATGGACACCAATTTATCTGTAAGACAAGTTCACACTATTTTCCTTGTTTTCATAGAAATTCAGATCTGACTGGTTCATATTAGAATAATGGAAATAACAGAATAAATAAACATACCCTGGTGCCCCTCGTTATTAGCCTCTTTACAAGGCACTTGCAGCTACCAAGAGGAGCTACAGAATAAAGGTGGCAAAACAAAGTCAGGACGCCTGGGATCCCAAACATTGAGAAAATGGTTTAAGCAAACACTTACTGACTATGACTAATCATTTGGCTAGAATAATGATAGTCTCTTACTCCCTTTTCATTCTCATATATCTGTACATTCCTGAAATAATAAAGTGTCTTCTCCTAGAACAACAGCAAGTACTTAATGCATAAAGACAAGCTGTTAGAAAGCAAAGTTTCTAGGAGATTGAATAATTTGGTCTTTTTAATTGGAGAAAGAGCTGACAATTGCAGTTAACAAGGGCTGGTGAATCTACACTAAGATAAACTAAGCCCATCTCTGACAGTGTCTCTGCCTTTTGATTTTAACAGAAAGTCTATCATAGAGCTGTGAGCAGATAACACTTATCTATATCCTAATTCTGATAACTGAAACATCAAAAATGCAAGAGGCTCTGTACCACTTGGGCTCTGTACCATTTGGAATATGAATCTTTTTGCTCTTAAGCCTCCAATTAAAGCCCATGAAATGACAGGAACCAAATGACATTACAGAAGTAAAGCACATAATAGATACTCAATAAACCTTAAGACTGGAAAAAGATGATCATTTTATTAAAAGTGATGTAAATATAATAAGAAATGCAATGTTCCTCCAGGCTAATTTCTAACAATGATATAATAAACGGTGCCAAAAAGAATTTCAATCATCTGGACCTACAACTCTGCTAATCCTCCTTGGCTAGCAATACATTCACAGATGCTGTGAAACTGCCCCAGAAAAGGAACTGAGCCATTTCCTATCTTCCGTAACCTTAATATTTATTAAAGACTTAATAATAACCAATGTTAGATAACCAGCCCAGCCATAAAGGAGAAAACTAAGCCAAATATATCTATTTGGCCATTGTATTCTTTTCCTCCAGGTTCTAGTTCCTCAGACTATATTGAAACCAGCTGCTTTCTAATCTGAACACCTTCTAAGGTGCTTATGAAAAATGCATATACCTCTCCTCAGACTTAACAATTCAGAATCTTTGAGGAGAGACCAAGAAATTTGCATCTTTACAAGTGCTTAAAGCAAAGTTTGAGAATTGCTGTTCAAATTGAAACTGGGGATAGGTAGGCTGACTAGAGTGAAGGAAACAGGAACAGGAATAAATCAGGCTACACCGTTTTTGGCTGTTAAAGGGGAAAAAAAGGAATTGCATAATTCCATTTTCCACTTTTTGACTAACCATTAGAATTATCTAGGTCATGTTTCAAAAATATAGATTGAAGAACATTCAGTTCAGTTCAGTCACTCAGTCGTGTCCGATTCTCCGCGACCCCATGAATCGGAGCATGCCAGGCCTTCCTGTCCATCACCAACTCCCGGAGTTCACTCAGACTCATGTCCATTGAGTCAGTGATGCCATCCAGCCATCTCGTCCTCTGTCGTCCCCTTCTCCTCCTACCCCCAATCCCTCCCAGCATCAGAGTCTTTTCCAATGAGTCAACTCTTCGCATGAGGCGGCCAAAGTACTGGAGTTTCAGCTTCAGCATCATTCCTTCCAAAGAAATCCCAGGGCTGATCTCCTTCAGAATGGACTGGTTGGATCTCCTTGCAGTCCAAGGGACTCTCAAGAGTCTTCTCCAACACCACAGTTCAAAAGCATCAATTCTTCGGCGCTCAGCTTTCTTCACAGTCCAACTCTCACATCCATACATGACCACTGGAAAAACCATAGCCTTGACTAGATGGACCTTTGTTGGCAAAGTAATGTCTCTGCTTTTCAATATGCTATCTAGGTTGGTCATAACTTTACACTAAGTGAAATGAGACAGAGAAAGACAGTAAAATACTGTATGATATTACTTATATGTACAATCTAAAAAATACAACAAACTAGTGAATATAACTAAAAAAGAAGCAGAGTCGCATTTATAGAAGATAATCTAGTGATTACCCGTGGGGAACATGGGGGAGAGGCAAGAAAGACAGTGGTCGACAGCGAGAGGTGCAAACGACTCAGTCTAAGAAGGGCTACAAGGATATATTGTACACCACAGGATATATAGCCAATGTGTTGTAATAACTGTAAACGGAGTTAACCTTTAAAATTGTATAAAAATTTTTAAAGAATTAAAAAATAAAAGAAAAATAGAATGAATAAAAGTAAAAAATATAAACATAACTGGCCCCATCTTAAACTTGAATCTCCCAAAGAAGGGCGTAGAGTCAATATTTTTGACAAGTTTCCCTAAGTGACTCTAAAGATCAGGAAAGTTTGATACACTGTGCTAATGGTGTTGTATTCCATTCAAACAATTAACCTTGGCCACTTAGATTAAAACTCTGACTCAGGTAGGTTTTAATTGTGTATCTTCCTGGATCTTTCTTGATCTTTTTCCATGGTTGATAAAACCAGAATACACACACTTTTATGCTCCCAATCCTCTTCATTTCGATAGCTGTTTTTTTCCTTTACTCTTCCTTTTTAATATTTTTTATTGGAGTATATACACCCACATACATACACATACAAAAAAGGTATACATATTTATGCATAAATTTGCAAACATTAGGTAACCAGCACCCAGATCAAGAAACTGAACACAATCAGAACTCCAAAGGATCACCTGGTGCTCCTTTCCTGTTCCTGCCCCACAAAGCTAACTACCACCCTACCTTATAACACTATAGGTTAATTTTCCCTCTTTTTAGAGTTTATATAAATTGAATAATACAAGATGTACTCATAGGTGTCCAATTTCTTTCATTCAACATTGACCTTGTGAAATCCATCCATCTCTCTCTATATACTGAGAGTTGGCTCATTCTTTTTTCTATATTATTAATTTGCAATAAGCTATCACAATAAACGGGCTTCCCTAATACATCCGTACTACTGACTTGATTACTTCTGCCTTGGGACTAATACTGCTAATGTTCCTGTGAACACTCCTATGCACACCTCTGAGGAGCGTATGGATTCACTCCTGTTGGATGTACACCTGGGAACAAAAAGGCCAAGTCAGCAAGTGGGTGTATGTTTAGCTTTACTTCTACTGCTAGTTTTCTGAAGTGGTAGCAATTTCACCAGCAGAAGAGAAGAACCTCAAGACTTCAGTTGCTCCAGTAATTGGAGCTGATTGCTTTTTTCCATTTTAACCATTTACTGTGAGATTTGTTTTGCATTGTCTATGGCTGGTTTTTGGAAAGTTTTCCTTAATAATGGTGTTTAGGATCCAAATTCCTTTGTAGCTTTACCTTTCACGGTCTATAATGTTCTCCCAGTGTATCAGGTTTAAGCTCCTGGGTAGATTTAACCATATAAAAGATACTAAGTTCACTTTAAAATAAACTTGCCCAACTCCATTTTACTTTCACTGTTTAAGCATAGGCAGAAACTGTCATTTCCAGTCAATTTTAGCCTTCCCAGAAACTGATAGAAAAAACAAGAGAAGAGGGATCTATATACCGGCAGACTGCTAAACCAAGTCTAGCAGGTAATTTCTTCAAGAAAGAGTAAAGTTTCATTAATTTAGGGTGGGAAGAGTTGGATAGGCATGGAGGGATACAAAGTCTTCATTTTTTATATTATTCTTCCTGCCTATAGACTCTAGGCAACAAAAATTCATTTTCAGTAATGGCTCAATATCTATACTATTAACCATTGTATTTGTGAAAGCAACATAATGTGAAATTGAAGTTCTAATAGTTTTGTGTTTTCTTTTTTTTTTTTTTTTCTTTTAGGAGAAGAAATGTAATTAACTCACGAAAGTTGAGCTAACAACATTATTCAAGACTCTGGTGTTATTTTTCATTTTCCCTGTGTGCTATTTTGTCACTAAAAATGCAGCATAGATTTAGCCAGAAATTCAACTCCTAAAATGCATTGTGTCAGGAATACCAGCCCACTAATGAGATGGCTCAAAGACAGTGAGATAGACAAAGGACAGGAAAAGATTGCTGTTTTGAAGGGAAGGAATAATGCCTAAGTGAGAATTTCATTTTTTTTTTTTTAAGCAAAACAGAATTTTAGATGTTCATGCTGCCAGACTATCTCTCCTTGGCACTTCAAAGATAGATTGTGTTGGAAAGAGAAAGAACATTTTGTGTACTCCCCCATGGTTTGGTAACCTAAAAGCACACTGGGGTTGTAGCAGTTTGCAGGGAGGTGGTTAATTTGAGAGTGAGGAGAGATACAGCTAATCCACTCCCTCAGGCAGAAGCCAAAATGATGTTTAGGAAGAGATTTAGGGGAAAAAATGTCTTTCACATAAAAAAATGCATGCTAATGTCTCAGAAAAGTCTGAATCTTCCATGCATAATCTGTCCTTGCACCCTTCCCCCACAAAGAACTAAACCAATGTTATCATTTAAAGATTAATTAAATTAGGCAAGGAGAAAGTTCACTAAGGTTTATATAACACAAACTCATATAATGATTTTTTTCTAATTATAAAGATTTCATGTTTGAACAAACACCTTTCTTCTAAGCTGCTGAACATATTCAGAGGTAAATTAAACTATTTGAGTAAGTTAAGCAATTACAACAAATTAGAAAACAGCCTCACTTGCTCCCTAAACCACAAAGTCTTCGTGAATGCTTTGCAATGACCCACAAATGGAACAATAAGATGGATGTTAAAAGGTACTGTCAAAGGAACTGAACGCTAACCGTGCAAGCTTTGTCTAAATCCATCCAAATAAAGGTGACAAATTGCCATGTCATGCAGTGGGGACCCTTTCTTGTAAAGACCTGGGTAATAATGAGATCCTTTGCCCTTCTGCAGTGTCAAATCATATCAAACACAAATGAACAAACTCTAACCTGAATATATTTATTTTTTAAGTAATCACCTATTTATTTAGAAAACCAATCAAAATATTCTTTCATTGTACTAACGCATCTCTAGAAGAACGGCAATATAAATCATTACAACTAATACAAAAATATGCTTATTATTCCACCCACTAGTTCAAAGCTTTCAATAAAACATTGCCTTTCTCTTCCTAAGCCATCTCTGATGTATATATTATGCTTTACAATGGTATATCCTAAACTTCAGGATTTGGCAGTCCTAAATGTAGGCTACAGTACCCCCAGAAGCCCACGGTGGGAATAGTGAGAAATGATGCTTTGCCAGTATTCAGTTACAAACTGTGTGATCCTTCTCTTCTTCCATATGTTATTAACAGTGCAGAGGGAGTGAATATTACAGTCATCCTACCAGACAGAATTAGAACTTTTATTATAATTCTAACTTGTTTGTATTTGTCACACAAATACAATATCTGGATTGAATACTTCCTTTCCCATCCAAATGTGTGGCATAATTTGAATCCAAATGTGGCTTAGTGAATCTTTCATTTTGTTGTTTCTGTAGCCAAGCATATACACAGGCTTGCAAAATTCTATAGGCAAGGACAACAATCAAAATTATTAACAACCAGGGCGGCACAGGCACTGACTAATAGTATAAACACCCAGCCAATCAAAGTGGTCATCCCTGAATAAGAAGCATGGCCATGTAAGTCTGTTTTGGCTGAAGAGCAGCTCCAATAAAACATATTTTTCTAACAGTCACTGTTATTTGTTCATCTTCGGTGAGCTATAGCAGGGCACATACACACACACAGGTACAACTATAACCTGCTTTTTGTCTTTTATTATCACACAACATTATGCCATTGACATTCAGATATCTTGTGCATGCCACAGATACAAATCTAGTCCATTATTCCGAGGACCATCACATGTCAGGGCACAGATGTACCATCTCTAATGGTAGGTCATTTCTCTATTGATGGATTTTAGGCTACTTTCTGTTATCCCAGCAAATAAAATTGCAAATGTGCTGAAGCTGAAACTCCAATATTTTGGCCACCTGAGGCAAAGAAATGACTCATTTGAAAGACCTGATGCTGGAAAAGATTGAAGGCAGGAGGAGAAGGGGACAACAGAGGAAGAGATGGCTGGATGGCATCACCAACTCAATGGACATGAGTTTGAGCAAGCTCAGGAGTTGGCGATGGACAGGGAAGCCTGGCATGCTGCAGTCCATGGGGTTGCAAAGAGTCAGACATGACTGAGCGACTGAACTGAACTGACACATCATTTATGTGTTCTTGTTTCTAACACTGAAAATCAGAATGGTTAAGTCAAAAGATATATATTTCTTTTTCAATGATTATGTGAGAGCTGTGGATTGAGATCCCTAGAAAATAGCCCTTTACAACTGTAAGTTGTCCACTTTGGAGCAAGGAATTGGACCTTTGTATCTCACATCATGAATCACTGCTTGCAGGAGAAGGGCAGAATCTTGGGTAATACACTCCATTTGATGGAGAAAAATTCTTAGAAAGGTAATCAGATGAGAACTGTCAGCTATAAACTCTCAGCAGCAAAGAGAATTCTTAAGTCCTAAAGGGGAATGTGACTCCATCTTATGTGTGAAAATAGTATTTCATTATTGTTTTAATTTGTATTTCTCTAAATACTAATGCAGGAGCATATTTTCACAAGCTTATTGGCCATTTGGAATCTCTCCTCTCTGACATGCTTATTCATAATCTTTGTCCATTTTTCTTTGGTTGTTAGTTTTCATCTTATCCTTTTATAGGAAGTCTTTTGTATGTTAGGGAAAGGAGTTTTTATCACATGAGTTACAAATATTTGTCCAGCCTATCATTTGTCATTCCATTATTTATTTATTATTGTTATTATTTTTTGCCAAATGCATCAGGATCCTGGCAGGGGAAGATAGCACACCCAAATGTTTTAACTGAAAAGAATTAAACAAAAGGGCTATATATCTAGTGATACAAACAACATTAAGGGAACTAACAAAGGTTCTAAAAATAAGACAGAACTATCTCTATCACTAGGTCTTAGGGATAAGAGAAAGAACAGAATTAACAGTTTGCTAAAAGATAGAGATGTGGAAGAGGAGGTGATACAGTCAATAAAATTAAGCCTCTTGGGAATAAGCTAGAGCAGGGCAGAGAGGATTTAGAATTAGAGGATGGAAACTGTAGAATAATCAACACACCACAGGAAATATTAACCTTCTCAACTTTTAAAAACTTTCTAAACATTACAATTTTATCATTATTATTAGCTATGCTTAAAATAACTTTTCATTTTGAAATAGTTAAAACTTGCAAAAAGTTGCAAAATACATAGAGTTCCTGTTTGGCCTTCACCCAGATTCCTCCAGTGAAGATGAATATATGATGAACATAACCACAGCACATTATCAAAATTAGAAAACTGATATTAGTACAGTATTATTCACTCAGGTGAATATCTTAATTAGATTTTACCAGTTTTTACATGTATTCATTTATATGTCTGGGTGTCATTCAATGAAATTCCACTTAAAGTATAAATTTGAGTAAATATCACCACAATCAAGGTACAGAATTTTTCCATCACTACAGAGAAACTCTATTGTATTAACCCTTAATAGTTAAATCCTTCTCCCAACTCTAACCCTTGGCAACTAGTGAAATCTCATTCAGTATAATTTTCTCACATTGAGAATGTCATATAAATAGAAATATATAGTATATAAATACTTTAAATTGTTCTTTTTTCCATTTTCTCAGCATTATTGAGATCAACATTATTGAGATCCATCCAAATAGTTTATGTATCAAAAGATTTCTCCTTTCCATTATTGAGTACTATTCTACTATATGGATATACCACAGTGGTCTTATCATGAAGGATATTTGACTCATTTCCAGTCTTTGCTGTTACACATAAAGCTGCTTGGAACATGAAAGGTTTCTGGGTGAATATGTCTTCATTTCTCTGGACTAAGTGGCCAATGGGGCAGCTCCTGGGTAATAGAGATGGTTATGTTTAATTTTACAAGAAACTGCTATTTCTACTTCTAAGAGAGATTAAATAGATGCATTTTCTATATCTCTCATCCTAAAAACAACTAAAAACCCTATGCACCATGTATAAAACAAACAGAGGAAGATTCTAAAATGTGGGGTAGCAAAGGCAGACCAGCTAAGGACAGCTAGACTCAAAGGACAGAGTATTGAGTCCCCTGGGTTTACTCCTTGTCCTATAATGCCACAGACTTGGAATTGAACAAGTTACTAACACAAAAATGCCAATGGATGCAGACACAAAGAAAGCCCAACAAAAATGCTTCCTGTTGAGCAAGACAAAATTCTGGACAGCCAGTTTATTTCAATCAAACACAGCAGGAAAAAGAAGAGATGTGTTCCTGCCCATCAGCAAAGCCAGGTGAGGAGCACAGACTTGTAGCTCTGCAAGGCTGCAGGAAGGCATGCCCAATTTTCCTCTCCCAATTAAGGAGTGGTCAGAGGAGGGCAATGGCACCCCACTCCAGTACTCTTGCCTGGAAAACCCCATGGACGGAGGAGCCTGGTGGGCTGCAGTCCATGGGGTCGCTAAGAGTCGGACACGACTAAGCGAATTCACTTTCACTTTTCACTTTTATGCATTGGAGAAGAAAATGGCAACCCACTCCAGTGTTCTTGCCTGGAGAATTCCAGGGACGGCGGAGCCTGGTGGGCTGCCGTCTATGGGATCACAGAATTGGACACGACCCAGGGACGGCGGGGCCTGGTGGGCTGCCGTCTATGGGGTCGCAAAGAGTCGGACAGGACTGAAGCGACTTAGCAGCAGCAGCAGCAGAAGTGACTTAGCAGCAGCAGCAGAAGAGAAGGGCAATCAGGGAGCTAGGACTTTCATACCCCCATAAGCTGATAAAGAGGCTTCCATACACAGCATAAATGAAAACTACCGTGGGGAGCCAGAACTCGCACTCTCACCCAGCAATAAGAAGGAGGCCCATTCTTGGGTATGAACAGAGGTCCCGGAGGGTACTTGGACTTCATCTGCCTAGCAGTAGGAGGCAGTATTCCCCCTTTCCCTGCCAGAACAGGATAAGAGAAATTCAGTTAAAGCAGGAAGTTTGCATAAGATCCAGAATCTCATAACATAATATGAAAATCTCCAGGTATCAATAAAATAAAATTTTAAAAAACCACTCATCATAACAAGAACCAGGAAGATTTCAAACTTAATAAAAAATAAACATTGATAAATGCCCAAACTAAGATGACATGGGTGTTACAATTATCTGACAAAAGATTTTAAAGCAGTCATGATAAAAATCTGCAATGAACAACTACAAACATACCTGAAACAAATGAAAAAGCAAAGGGAACAAATGAAAAAAAAAAAAAGAGTATCAAAAAGAAGCAGAAAGTTCAATAAAGACATCAAATAGAAATTTTAGAACTGAAAAAGAGATCAAGAATGAGCTCAACAACGCAAGGAAAGAGACAGAGGAAAGAATCAGTGAACTGGAAGACAAAGCAATAAAATTATCAGATCTGAAGAACAGAGACAAATAAATAAATAAAGAGCCATAGTGACCTAGAATTTACATCATCTGAGTCCTTAAAAGAGAGTAGAAAGAGGGCGGATCTAAAAGAGTACTAGAAGAAATAAAGGTTGAAGATTTCTCAAATTTTGCAAGAGACATAAAACTGAAGATTTAAGAAGTCAAATCAAACCTAAGAGGATAAAAAAAGTGAAACAAAAAAATTCATGCCATAACACATCATAACTAAACTCCTGAAAACTAAAGACAAGAGAAAAAATTTTTGAAAGCAGACTAGGAAAAACAGTGTCTTACTTAAAGGGGAAAGATAATTCCAATGATGTAATTCTCATTTAAAACCATAGAGGCTAGAAGGAAGTGGCATAGTTTATTTCAAGGGATGAAAGAAAAGAACTATTCCAGAATGCTATATCTGGTGAAAATATTCTTTAGAAATGAAGAGATAAATGAGTACATTCTCAGATCAATGAAAACTAAGAGAATTTGGCAACAGCAGACCTACATTACAAGGAAGGCTAGAGAAAGTTCTATAAACAGGAAAGAAATAATGATAAAGGAAATTTGAAACATCAGGCGGGAAAAAAGAACAGGGCAAGAAAAAGTATGGATAAATACATTAGGCTTTCCTTCTTCACATGAGTTTTCTAAATTAGGAATTACGATTGAAACAAAAATCATAACCCTATCTAAATATGTCTAAAATGCATGGAGAGGAAATATTTAAGATAATTATATTATAAATAAGGTAGGGCAAAGGGATATAAGAAGAAGTGAGATTTTTATATTTCACTTCAACTGATTAAATGACAATAGTAGGCTGTGATAAGTTATATATGTGTGG
This sequence comes from Bos taurus, assembly GCF_002263795.3. NCBI lineage: Eukaryota > Metazoa > Chordata > Mammalia > Artiodactyla > Bovidae > Bos > Bos taurus. The sequence continues at coordinate 8,183,417 of NC_037340.1, read as the reverse complement.
CTACAGTAACCATGACTGGCCGGGGGGAGGGGTGAGATGGGGTATTAATGAGGGATAGACACACGGATCAGAAACAGACTATGGAACAGAATGAAGAACCCAGAATCAAATCCACACAAACATGCCAGAGGATTCTTGACAAAGGCTCACAAGCGATTAAATGAAGAAAAGACAGACTTTTCAAGAAATGGTGCTGGAGCAACTGAACACTCAAGGACATAAAGACAAACCTTGACTGGACATCCCTAGGGGTAGAGTAATTAAGAATCCGCCTTTCAATGCAGGGAACATGGGCTCAATCCCTGGTCCAGGAAGATTCCACATGCCGCAAAGCAACAAAGCCTGAGCACCCTAACTGGTGAGCCTGCACTCTGGAGAATGAGTCACAGCTACTGAGCCCGTGTGCACAACAGCCCATGCGCCACAATGAAGAGTCGGACTCCCTTCATTCACCGCACCTAGAGAAGGCCAGGTGCGGCAACAGAGACCCAGCGTAACCAAAACTAAATAAACAAAAGTATTAAAAAAAAACTTGACTGATGTTTCACACCTTATACAAAAATTAATTCAAAATATATCATGGACTTTAAGGTGAAACTTTTAGAAAAAAAGACAGAAAAGGAAAACCTGAGGGATCTAGGGATAAGAAAGGACTTCTCATGCTTGATACCAAAAGCATGATCCGTAAAATGAAAATTGGATTTCATAAAAATGTAAAACATTTGCTCTGTGAAAGATTCTTCTATGAAAAAATATCAGCAAACCACATATCCAACAAAGCACTAATAGTTAAAATATATAAAGAGGTCTCAAAACTAAACAATAAAAATCAAACAATTCAACTAGAAAATGAGCAAAAAAGTGAAGCGACATTTCCCGAAGAGGATATTCTAATAGTAGATAGGCAAATGAAAACACCAGCCATTAAGAAAATGCAAATTAAAGCCACAATAAGGCATTGCTACATACCTATCAGCATGGCTAAAACAAAAAATATTGATTACATCGAAAGTCGGTAGGAATGCAGAGAAACTGGTTCACTCATATGTTGTTGGTGGGAATGTAAAATGCTATAGTCACACTGGAAAATATTCTTGCACTTTCTTTAAAAAGTAAATATGCATTTCTCTGATAATGAGTGATGTTGAGCATCTTTTCATGTGTTTGTTAGCCATCTGTATGTCTTCTTTGGAGAAATGTCTATTTAGTTCTTTGGCCCATTTTTTGATTGGGTCATTTATTTTTCTGGAATTGAGCTGTAGGAGTTGCTTGTATATTTTTGAGATTAGTTGTTTGTCAGTTGCTTCATTTGCTATTATTTTCTCCCATTCTGAAGGCTGTCTTTTCACCTTGCTTATAGTTTCCTTTGTTGTGCAGAAGCTTTTAAGGTTAATTAGGTCCCATTTGTTTATTTTTGCTTTTATTTCCAATATTCTGGGAGGTGGGTCATAGAGGATCCTGCTGTGATGTATGTCAGAGAGTGTTTTACCTATGTTCTCCTCTAGGAGTTTTATAGTTTTTGGTCTTACGTTTAGATCTTTAATCCATTTTGAGTTTATTTTTGTAGTACCATTTCACGCCAGTCAGAATGGCTGCGATCCAAAAGTCTACAAGCAATAAATGCTGGAGAGGGTGTGGAGAAAAGGGAACCCTCTTACACTGTTGGTGGGAATGCAAACTAGTACAAGTACAGCCACTATGGAGAACAGTGTGGAGATTCCTTAAAAAAACTGGAAATAGAACTGCCTTATGATCCAGCAATACCATTGCTGGGCATACATACTGAGGAAACCAGAATTGAAAGAGACACATGTACCCCAATGTTCTTTGCAGCACTGTTTATAATAGCCAGGACATGGAAGCAACTTAGATGTCCATCAACAGATGAATGGATAAGAAAGCTGTGGTACATATACACAATGGAGTATTACTCAGCCATTAAAAAGAATACATTTGAATCAGTTCTAATGAGGTGGATGAATCTGGAGCCTATTATACAGAGTGAAGTAAGCCAGAAAGAAAAACATCAATACAGTATACTAACACATATATATGGAATTTAGAAAGATGGTAACGATAACCCTGTATATGAGACAGCAAAAGAGACACTGATGTATAGAACAGTCTTTTTGACTCTGTGGGAGAGGGAGAGGGTGGGTTGATATGGGAGAATAGCATTGAAATACGTATAATATCTTACATGGAACGAGTCGCCAGTCCAGGTTCGATGCACGATACTGGATGCTTGGGGCTGGTGCACTGGGACGACCCAGAGGGATGGTATGGGGAGGGAGGAGGGAGGAGGGTTCAGGATGGGGAACACATATATACCTGTGGCAGATTCATTTCGATATTTGGCAAAACCAATACAATATTGTAAAGTTTAAAAATAAAATAAAATTAAAAAATAAAAAGTAAATATGCAATTACCACATGATCCAGCAACTGCATTCTTGGGCATTTAATTTGGAGTATGAAGCTTTTTGACACAAACATTTATTCATGAATGTGGCACCTATATTCTTTATAGCCCCAACCTAGAAACCACAAAGATGTCCTTCAATGGGTGAAGAGTGAAACAAATTTGCACATTCATACTATAGAATATGGAGAAGGAAATGGCAAGCCACTCCAGTGTTCTTGCCTGGAGAATCCCAGGGACGGGGGAGCCTGGTGGGCTGCCGTCTCTGGGGTCGCACAGAGTCGGACACGACTGAAGCGACGCAGCAGCAGCAGCACTACAGAATATAAGAATTGGCAGTATATAGGAATCATCTACTGATATATGCAACAACTTGGATGAAGGTATAGAAAAATACGTTGAGAAAAATGTCCAATATCAAAGGTACATACTTTACTATCCATTTTACGTGAAATTCTTGAAATAACATGAAGGCTAAGGAAAGGGTGGGGCGGGGAGGGAGCGGTTGGTAAGAGGGGTAAGAGGGAAAGGACTGTAGCTGTAAAAGCAAAACATGAGGAATCTGTATCTTGACTGTCAATTTCAACATCTTGGAAATTATATTGTACTATTGTTTTGTGAAAGTAAAAGCTAGAACTTCTCTGCAAAGAAACAGAACGTGTGTGTATATATGTATATCTGTACAAAAGAACCAAGTAGAAATTATAGAACTGACATTTTACCATAATTCTGCAAATTGTTACCATGGAGGAAACTGGGTAAAACGTATATGGAATCTCTCTGTATTATTCCTTACAACTGCATGTAAATGTATGATTCTCTCAAAAATCAATTAATAGAAAAAGAAACTTCCAAATTCCTTTACAGAATGTTTGCACTATTTTAAACTCTCATCAACAACGATGAAAGATCCAGTTTCTCTGCATTCTTTGCCAGCATCTGCTTTTTTTAAATTTTTAAAAAATTTTAATACAAATTTTAAGGGTTACTTTCCATCCAGTTATTATAAAGTATTGGTTATATTCCCCATGTTGTACAATATGTTTTTAAGCCTATCTTACACCCAGTATCTTGTGTTTATTGACAGGTGTGAGGTGATACTCATTGTGTATTTTGATTTGCATTTTCCTAATGATTAGTAATGTTGAGCATCTTTTCATGTACCTGTTGACCACCTGCATTTCCTCCTTGGAAAGATGTCGATATAGTTCTTCTGCCCATTTTTTAATCTGGTTGTTTGTTTGTTTTTGATGTGGCATTGTATGAGTTATTTATATATATTGGATATTAATCCCTTATCAGTCATATCATTTGTAAATATTGATATTTTCTCTCAGTAGTTTGTCTTTTTGTTTTGTGAATGTTTTCTTTGTTGTGCAAAGACTTCTAGGTTTAATTACAACCCATTTGTTTATTTTTGCTTTATTTCCTGTGGTTTAGAAGATGGATTCCAAAAGATATTTCTGTGATTCATGTCAAAGAGTGTTCTGCCTATGTTTTCCTCTAGCTTTATAGCATTTTGTCCTCTATTTAGGTCTTTAATCCATTTTCAGCTTATTTTTTTGGTGTTAGAAAATGTTCTCATTTTATTCTTTTGCATGTAGTTGTCTAGTCTTCCCAGCACCACTTATTGAAGAGATTATCTTTACTCCATTGCATATTCTTGCCTCCTTTGTCATAGATTAATTGACCATAGGTGCATGGGTTTATCTCTGAACTTTCTATCCTGTTGCAGTGATTCATATTTCTGTTTTTGTGTCAGTATCATATTATTTTGATACTTTTTTGATATTTTGCAGCTTTGTAGTATAGTCTGAAGTCATGGAGCTGATTCTTTAGCTCCTTTTTTTTTTTTTTCAAGATTGCTTTGGTTATTCAGGTCTTTTGTGTTTCCATATAAATGGTAAAATTTTTTGTTCTAATTCAGCATTTTCTATTATTAATATTTTTAAAATTTAGCCTTTCTAATAGGTGTCTTATAGTACCTATACTCTTAACCTTTAAATAGATGACTGATTGGAATAATGAAGAGTATTTTCTAAATATAAAAAAAAAAAATTTCCAGTACCCTTCTGAAGGGGTTATTATCTTCCCTGTAAACTGCTATATTTGCTTTCATTATACTCTGAGAGTTTTGTAATTCATGTGTCTTCCCCTTTAAAGTTGACTCCCTGGAAGTTTGTGCAGGCCTTTTCCTCCTGTAAGGGATTAACCCACCATAGCATGTGCCTCCAGTCAGTCATACAGGCAGAGGAGGAGCGAACAACCTTGGAAAAGATGCTGCTGCTGCTGCTAAGACGCTTCAGACATGTCTGACTCTGTGCAACCCCATAGACAGCAGCCCACCAGGCTCCCCTGTCTCTGGGATTCTCCAGGTAAGAACACTGGAGTGGGTTGCCATTTCCTTCTCCAATGCATGGAAGTAAAAAGTGAAAGTGAAGTCACTCAGTCGTGTCCGACTCTTAGCGACCCCATGGACTGCAGCCTACCAGGCTTCTCCATCCATGGGATTTTCCAGGCAAGAGTACTGGAGTGGGGTTCCATAAAGATGCTAGTGGAAGATAAACTAGGAGCATTGGAAAGTAGAGTCAGAATTAAATTTAATTCCATCCTAGTACTGCACAGAGAAGGCCCATAATCCAATGCAGTCCAAGAGGTTGTAACTGCAGGTTCTGACTCATTCTAGGCAATAATGACATCCAAAGGAAATCTGATACATTGGAAAGACTGATGTTGAAGCTGAAACTCCAATACACTGGCCACCTGATGGGAAGAGCTGACTCATTTGAAAAGACCCTGATGCTGGCAAAGATTGAAGGCAGGAGGCAAAGTGGGTGACAGAGGATGAGATAGTTGGATGGCATCACCGACTCGATGGACATGAGTTTGGGTAAACTCCGGGAGTTGGTGATGGACAGGGAGGGCTGGCGTGCTGCAATCCCTGAGGTTGCAAAGAGTCAGACACAACTGAGTGACTGAACTGAACTGAACTGAGAGCTCACACATCACAGAACAAAAAATGGTCAGAATGATGCACCAAGTTTTCCCAGGAGTTTCAAAGCAAGACAAAAGATTAGCACAGCAGAACACAGAGTCATCCCCTAGGAGAGGACTAACAAGACCAAGATAGGAAAAAGATTCAGAGAAAGGCTTTCCCACAGAATCTCCCACAGAGGAGAAAGGCTTCTCCTCTCAGAGGAGAAGAAAGAATGAAAGAGGATTAAAATAACCCAGGAAGCCAAGAGACTTGACAGAAGGGGAAAAGCACAGCATTCACTTTTAAATTCCCCCAATTTGGGGGTACAGGGTGTAGATTCAGTGACATTCTCACTTCTCTTTCTTTCCAGGAGAGGGACTTGTATCCAAAGGACAGCTGGACACCAGTTTTAAACCATAAGAAAATGACCCAAGCTCAAAGAGCACATCCTCAATTTTCATAGTCAATTATAGTTACTGTCCCTGACAAATAGTTTAATCATCCTTTCGCTATCATGCAATACCTAGTGAATGTTCCCATTTTTATTATATCTATGTCTTTTTAGGGCAAAATCACTTGTTTCCTTTTTAGGAGTGAGTGGATATGTAAATAATAAACTAATCCAGTTAATGAAGACAATGTCGAATTCAGAAAAAAAAAAAAAAAAAGCAAGCCATATGTTTGGTATAATAGGTTTTACTAAGAAGCGAATTTGACTCTATCTACGTATGTGGATAAAATAAAAATTTTTGATCACTGCGACAAAGTGGTGTTTGAGGACACTCCATTTCCTAATCTCTTTTCATGTAGAGTAGATCATGAAAAGGACAGATGTTTCAAAATTATGGCCATTGGTTTTACATCCCAAATCCCAAGACATTAAAAAAAAGGGGGTTTCCTGCCAAAACATCTATCTAATCATTATGCCTTTCCCTCATCCAGAGGCATAGGTTCTGTTAGGATGTCCAGATGGCAGTAGAGTAATGTGTTTCCTGTTAAAATCAGCAAATTGTCGATTATTGCTATAGGACTGTTAAAGTTACAAAAACAAAAATGATCAAGCCTCAAATTCTGGTTTGTTTACTTTGTGGACCTAGACTTGTCATTCTTATCAGAATAACTTCTTGGCCATTTTCTGTTTCTCATCCCAATTATTTTAGCTTTTAAAAATGACAGCAAAGTTCATTCTTATGAATAACATGGGTGTGTGTTTGGGGCGGGGGGGTGTGTGTGAGAGTCGCTCAGTTGTGTCCGACTCTTTGCAACCCCATGGACTGTAGCCCACCAGGCTCCTTTGTCCATGGGATTCTCCTGGCAAAAATACTGGAATGAGTTGCCATTGAGGAGGGCAGTTTAACTATAATAGAGAAAATATAGCACTAGAAATTATGTTTCAAAGCATATTTTTTTCTATTACGTGATAGTTTTTTATTTGTCATTTTTAAGTAACCCACATAAAGTATTTGTCATTTTCAAGTAACACACATGAAGTATTTCACATGTTAAATGTGGTGTTCCTTCCTCATCAATACAATACATAGGTATAACTTGTTCAGACTGACAAAATATAATAATACTATCAAGATTTACACAGTCTCTTAGTCATTACAAAATCCCAAAAAAACTTACCATCCCAATGAACAATAAAAATCCCCAGAGAAATCTTGAGGGCTTCCCTGATAGCTCAGTTGGTAAAGAATCCACCCACAATGTGGGCGACCTGGGTGTGATACCTGGGTTGGGAAGATCCCCTGGAGAAGGGAACGGCTGCCCACTCCAGTATTCTGGCCTGGAGAATTCTATGGACCACATAGTCCATGGGGTCGCAAAGACTTGGAAACAACAGGGTGATTTTCACTTTCAGAGAAATCTTGAATTGTTTTTGAAAATAAAAATACAAAATTCCCATATGCAGTTCCAAAATCTAACATAGCGATGAAGGTCACTTTATTAAAACTCAAAAGCCCATGAAAATATAAACTATTTGGATACTAAAAGGCTCTTCAGTATTAATTCCAAGTATTTACCCAAACTTGTAGCAGTTTTCAGTCCACAATTATAAGGCAGTTTATGACTGAACTAAAATGTCTCAAAGATCAAGACATTTAGAAAGCACCATTTGAAAAGAGCAGTTACCAAATCACGTTACAAATCGAAAACTAAATCTAATAAAATGCTTTTAAATACTAGCACTATCTTAGATTATAAACAATTTCTCATACGTAATTTATATGTAAATTTTAACAATGGATAGTGATGTTCTTTGGTTTGCATGCAGTGTTACAAATGCACCATATACTTAAACCTAAATGCCAGACTATAAGACTTCCAGGGTCTAGGTGTTAATTTATCTGGACAATATCTTAATCATTGAGTATTACCATAAAGCAACAAAACATCATCTGAATCTGACAGTCCATCTGGTATTTCAGATGAACGAAAATGAATCAATTTTTATTCCACGAAAATAATGTCAGAGGTTCCTTGTATGTTAACAAAATAAATTCTAACGTTTATTCAAGGAATAAGAGGTAAAAGGGCAGATTAAAATTCAATATATTTTATTAGTTTGTTTGCTGTTGCTGGGGAGAAAGGACTCTGGAATTAATGCTACCTTAAGTATTGCCATTCACCAGAAATCAATTAATATTGCCTAAAAGTGATGGTGACCTGGGATGGCCGAAATGTGACCCACTCTGGTGTACAAAGGTCTAGAGAGGACACAATGACCATGTGTAACAGTACTCTCAAGAAAACCACTTCAGAAAAAGTATTCTTTATGACAGTCAAACACAGGATGTGCTGCTATTTAAATAGTAAAGCTGGATGATAATCATTGATAGAATAAGTTGTGAAATTTTACAGTTTCATATTTCCCCCTGTTTTTACCCTCCTGAGCCCCTGAGATAGACTGTACTTCTTATGCTGTTGTTGTTGTTGTTGTTGTTGTTCAGTCTTCAAGTTGTGTCCAACTCTTTGCAACTCCAGGGACTGCAGCATGCCAGGCTTTCCTGTCCCTCAGCATCTCCCCAGGTTTGCTCATGTTCATGTCCATTGAATGGTACTTCCTGTAACAATGCCCAGATGACAAGCGAGAGGCAGCCACAAAATAGTGCCCGCTGCATATTCTGGAAGATAGTTTTTGATCCCATTTTCACCTTCTGTGAATCCATGTTAGTGGGTATGTTTCTGTGTACATTACATACAGATACACATTTCCAAGAATCAGAGTATGAGTAGCAAACAATTCTTTCTGCCTAGCATCTCCACCAAGCTTACGATATCCTTTTTTTTTTTTTAATATTCAGAACATTTTTTTAATTTTATTTTTTAACTTTACAATATTGTATTGGTTTTTCCATATATCAAAATGAATCCGCCACAGGTATACATGTGTTCCCCATCCTGAACATTCCTCCCACCTCCCTCCCCATACCATCCCTCTGGGTCATCCCAGTGCACCAGCCCCAAGCATCCAGTATCGTGCATCGAACCTGGACTGGCGACTCGTTTCAAATAAATGATATTATACATGTTTCAATGCCATTCTTTTGGCCATGCGGGGTCTTCAATGCTGCACGGGCTTTTCTCTAGTTGCAGTTAGCCAAGGCTTCTCTTTCTGAGGAGCACAGACTCTAGGGCACGTGAGCTTCAGTTGTTGCAGTTCCCGGGCTCTAGAGCACAGACTCATGGGCTTAGTTGCTCTGCAGCATGTGGGATTCTCCCCAACAAGCGGTAGAACCTGCATCTCCTACACTGACAGGTGGATTCTTTACCACAGAGCCACCAGGGAAACCCCTCTCCACCTTTTAACGTTTCAAAAGTTCCTTTAACAAAATCCTAACAATCCTGCTGTTTATAAATCTCTCCAACGAGCTCTCTAAAACAAGTATCAAGGACTTGTCCTCTTTCACGCCAAGAAATCTTTGGCTGGTCAAAAAGCACAGATAGAGTATCAGTCATTAAGAACTAAGCAATAGAGCTTGAAAACTTAAATACGTAAATACAAATGCTCCTTAAAAGGTTCACGTTCAGGAGGGCAAACCACAGAAACGTGAATAGATAAAAGAAAAAAGCTCCAAACCGCAGCACAGTTGGACCCTGAGCCTTGTGTGACACCAGAGTGACAGAGAGGGAAAGTCAGCACCGTCTTCATTTGATTACACGTGTAAAACCTCTGAGAATCTCAGCATCTCCCAAAGGGATCTACAAACGATGCATGATTCATAGCTTTAGAAATCACTCCAGTTAACTTACAAAGTCTACTGTAAAAGTTAGGAGATGAGCCCTGTAACCATTTAACATACCTAAGCAAAGAAGAAAATTGGACATTATAATTATAAAGGAAACAAATATTTTAGGCCTCAGAAACTTTAGAAATCCTTATATAAGCTTAATGCTTGAAGCTGATAAATCAAGTAGGGATTTGAGTATATATAATCTAGACGTATAAAGATTACAAACAAAGAGCTATTCAGCTAAAATTAGATGACAAAATGCGGGGCGATGGTGATAAAAGGAGCTATATAAGTATTTGAGACTCATTCTCTTCCACAGATGACTATATTGGAGTTATTTATTGTAGTGGATAGGATTTACATAGGTAATGTGTTAAAATTACCAAAGCCCAGCTTGTATTGATATATACAAAAATATAATTATTTATTTAAATTTAATTTATATATTGTTTTATTTGTTTAGTAAAATAACAAGCTGTTAGAGTATTTAATTTGCATACCTTAAGAGGAGTAAATTAGAAAGAAAATTATTTTACCTATGAGGTTCAGGGAGATGGCAGGCAAGTATGCCTACATTTTATAGACATTCCTAACACAAAATTTATCACTCCCAAATACAAATACTGAAATTTTTCTTTATTTCTTAAGCTCATATTATCTCTTTGGGTAGAGATCGTTCTCCATCATATCACTTCCCAAGAAATGCTGCTGCTTTACAACAGGCTTAGAGCATCAAAAATATTACCAGTATATATTTATGGAATTAACTTGATTCTCTGCTTCTGTGAATGTGTGCCATAAAGAGAGCCTTAAAAATGATCACCTAACCCTAAATTTTCATTGGAAAAGTTCCTGATGCTGGGAAAGACTGAGGGCAGAAGGAGAAAAGGGTGTCAGAGGATGAGATGGCTGGAGCATCACTGATTCAAAGACCATGAACTTAGGCAAACTCCAGGAGATAGTGAGGGACAAAGAGGCCTGGCGTGGTGCAATCCATGGGGTCACAAAGAGTCGGACACAACTGGGCGGCTGAACAACAACAACCCTAAATTCTATGATTATAGAATCATCGACTTTGTCTATACGGTGTAAATACACACAACGCACACACACACACATAATTCAATACCTAACACAGCATAGTTGGAGAAGGCAGTGGCACCCCACTCCAGTACTCTCGCCTGGAGAATCCCATGGACGGAGGAGCCTGGTGGGCTGCAGTCCATGGGGTCGCTAAGAATCAGACAGGACTGAGCGACTTCACTTTCACTTTTCACTTTCATGCATTGGAGAAGGAAATGGCAACCCACTCCAGTGTTCTTGCCTGGAGAATCCCAGGGACGGGGGAGCCTGGTGGGCTGCCGTCTATGGGATCACACAGAGTCGGACACGACTGAAGTGACTTAGCAGCAACATAGCATAGTATTACAAGGGTAAAAAGACAGAGGCAATTCTTTGAGGAATCAGACTTAGATATAAAAATTATAACTTATGCTGTAAGTAAAGACCATTGTTACAGATGCAGTAGGATATAAAGAAGTCAAGAATATCCCAAGTAATATTTCGTTTCCTTCATATATTTGTAGCCTCTGTTGTTTTAATGAGTACACATTTATAGTAGTTATCCTTTCCTGATGAATTGATTTTTTTTTATAATTATGCAGTGCCACTCTTTGCAACTAATAATTTTCTTTACTCTGAAATCTGCTTTATCTGATATTAATATAACAACTGCCTTTAGAAATTAATGTTGTACAGTGTATGTTTTTCTACCCTTTTGCTTTCAGCCAGCCTATGTTTTATTTGAAGTGAATAACTTACAGACAGCATATTATTGGATCATGTTTTTTATCCACTATGCCAAAATCTGTCTTTAAATTGGAGTATTTAGACCATTTGCATTTTCAACAGCTTTGTTGATTCACATATGATAAAATTGGCTCATTTAAAGGACATAGTTCAGTGAGTTTTGTATATTCCTAGGCTTGCTCAACCATTGCCATAATCAATTTTGAACATTTACATCATCCCCCAGAGAAACGCACACCAATTAGTATTGCCTCTCTGTTTTCCCTCAAACCCACCCCTCGCCCTACCAACTCCTATCTCAAGCCCTAGGAAACCAGCGATCTGCTTCTGGATTCTACAGATTTTCTTATTCTGGACTTTTCATATAAATGGAATTATACATTACATTGGTTTTTTTATGAATAGATTGCTTCACTCAGCATAAGGTTTCCAAAGTTCATCCATGTTGTCATATCAGTACTTCCTTCCATTTTTGTGGAACATTTTCCATTTTCTGAATATAATACAAATTTCATGCATTTATCAGTTGATGAACATTTGGGTTGCTTCCTTTTGAGGGCTACTATGAATGACGCTGCTAGAACATTCATGTACAATTTATTGTATGAATGTGTGTTCTTGTATTACTTGGGTATATAGCCAAGAGGAGAATTGCTGGGTCAGATGGTAATTGGTAGTTCTCTTGTTTTTCTGTTTGTTTGTTTGTTTTTTAATGTTTATTGGAGTATAGTTAGTTAACAATGTTGTGTTAGTTCCTACTGTACAGTAAAGTGAATTAGCTATATGTATACATTTATTCCCACTTTTTTGGATTTCCTTCCATTTAGGTCACCACAGACCATGAGTAGAGTTTCTTGTACTATATAGTATGTTCTCTTCAGTTATCTATTTTATACATAGTACCAATAGTGTGGTGGCTTCCCTGGTAGCTCAATGTATCAATAGCGTATATATGTCAATCTCAAATGGTAATTCTATTTTTAGCAAGACCTGCCACATCATTTTCCAAAGTGGCAGTCCCATCTTATGTTCTCACCAGAAATGAATGAGGGCTCCAGTTTGTCAATAACCTAATCAACAGTTGTTATTATCTGTCTTTTGATAATAACTATATATCCTTGTGGGTGAGAAGCAGTAACTCACTAGGGTCTTGATTTACATTTCTCTGATGACTAATGATGCATAGCTTCTTTTCATATTTTAATAGTCATTTGTGTAACTTCATGGGAGACAGGTATCTATTCAGAACCTTTACTCATTCCAAAATCGTATTGTCTTCTTGAATTGTGAGAGTACTTGACATATTTTGGATACAAGTCCCTTAGATCAGATATATAATCAGTAATATTTTCTCCAATTCTGTGAGTTATTTTTCAATTTCTTTATGAAGTGCTTTGAACCATTAAAGTCTTAAATTTTGATGAAGTCCAGTGTATCTATGGGCTTTCCTGGTGGCTCAGATGGTAGAGAATGCAGGAGACATGGGTTCAACCACTGGACTGGGAAGATCCCCTGGAGAAGGGCATGGCAAACCGTGACAGTCCACAGGGTCGCAAAGAAACAGACACGACTGAGCGACTGAGCACAGCACAGCAGAGCATACCTATCTTTCTTTTGTTGTTGATGCATTTGGTGTCACATCTAAGAATCCCCTGCCTAATGCAACATCACGAATTTTACATCTATGACCTCTTCTAAGAGACTGAAGGCAAAAAGAGAAGAGGGCAGTAGAGGATAGTAGGTTAGATAGCATCACTGACTCAATGGACATGAATTTAAGCAAACTCCAGAAGATAGTGGAGGACAGAGGAGCCTGACATGCTGCAGTCGAGGAGGTCACAGGGTTGGACATGACTTAGCAACTGAACGACAACAATTGATATTTTAGGGTTTAATTCTGTCATTTTATAACTTGCTTTCTGTTCCTTCCCTCTGTTTCTCTTTTCTTACTTTCCTGTGGGTTATTTGATCCCTTTTAAGGTTTCTATCTTGATTTATTTACAGCAGCAGTCCTCAACCGTTTTGGGCACCAGGTATCGATTCCGTGGAAGACAATTTTTCCATGAACCAGCGGTTAGGGAGTGGAGGCTAGTTTAGCTGGTGCACTTTACTTTGAGCAATGGTTCGGGGGGTAATTTGAACAATGGTTCAAGTGGTAATGAGAGCAATGGGAAGCCAAGGCGGGCAGCACATGAAGCTTCTCTCCCTGGTGTGCTATTCACCTCCTACTGTGTGGCCCAGTTGCAGTCCTCAGCCCACAGGCTGGGGATGCCTGACTTACAGTGGTTTTTAGTATATTGTTGTGTACAGTTTCCTTAGTGGTTACTCTCTATATGTAACACACTGAAATATATGTAACTTACCACCACAGTCTAATATTATGGTATCAGCATTTGGAGGGTGCAGGGAATTAACTTCCAGCTCAGCACTGCTGAAACCCAAGAGGATTATGGGCTTTTTAGGTAGGGTAAACCAAATTTAGACTCTCAGATCTACCTGGTGCAAGTTATTTAACATCTCAGAACTTTAGTTTCCTTGTCTGTAGATGTGGTTTTACTGATGGTGTTTGACAGACATTGCTCCCCAAATTTTATGTTGTTAGGCCACCATAGTCTTGATCGTTTGGCTAAGGAAAACAGGATTTTCTTAGGGCTTTTTGGTCTGCAGCTGTTGGTGGTCATGGGTTGGAGACTTCTGCAATCCCCTGTCCAGGGTATATGAGAGGCAAAAAGGAGACTGAAGGTACTCACTGCTGTTTAGTTCCTCGAGTTTCTCGAGTCCCTCAAGTTCCCAGGCAGCCCACCTCACCTTCCCCTTTTAGTCTTTCAGTCTTCCAACACTTGTTTGTCATGTGATAAATAAGGATTTTCAGTCGTAAGGAGGAGGAGTTGGGAGGAATGGGGCTACTACATCTTGGTGAACATGTAAGTAATATTCATTTTAGTTTTAAAAATGTTCATTTATGTCATTTGAACTTCACTCTGGTATACTTGATTTCCTCCAACAATGTCTTAGGAAGGTTAGACTATTTGGGAAGAGGTATCAAATTATTCCTTTTGTTGTTCATACACAGGCAAGCATTCATTTATATTTATCTAAAAGTAATTGTAAACATTTGAAAATAATTATATGGTTAAGTCACTTCAATTAGTTAAAGCAGTTGGATGAGAACACAAGAGAATATTTCAAGCAACAGCTGCGTAGAAGATTTTAATCTCATTACAACTGATGTCAGCATTCTACCTGAGGCAAAAATAATTGCAGCAGCTTCCACCCACAGCCCCAACTCACCACATACTTGCACTGGATAACCATGCAAAAGAAGTTGTGCTAATAAAGGGACATGGAGCACACAGAGTTGTTATTTGGGCCTTTGCAGCCATGTAGCAAGCTGGTGCCTGATACACTCAGAGCCTTGTGTGCGTGACAGGCATCCCCAGCCTCTCCTCTGTGCCAGTATCTGTGATGGAATGCTGGCTGCATGTGGTCCTGTGGGAACTAGAAGACGATGGGGCTGGGGGGTGAGACCCATCTGGGTCAAGTTCCTTAACATCTCAGAGCCACAGTTTCGTAGGCATAACATACGGGCTCCAGAAGCTATTAATTCTATATTAGGATTAGATGGAAGTGTGTCAACTGCCTTTCACCACATCTTGGTCCACAGAAACTGCTAAGCAAGTACATTTTTGACCCCCTGATTTTTCACTGACCAAACAGTGGAGCAAGAGCTCACATACCTCAGGACCAGGATTGGCTTTGAAATTCCTCCATATTCTAACTTAAGAGGCAGAATTCTAATTCTATAATTCAGAACATCAACCAAAGAACATTATGGAATCCCAGACCTATTTTTCCCTACGGAAGTGTCTCTCCCAAAAGTACTAAAAAAACAAAACAAAACCTCAGTCTCAAAACAGACATATATTTAAACGGAATAAAGATAAAACTCTAACTTAAAAAAAAAAAAATTAAAAAAAATTTTGGCCATACCATGCAGCATATGGGATCATACTTCCCCAACAAGGGATCCACCCCTCTCCCCTGTGCTGAAAGCTTGGACTTAACCACTGGACCTCCAGGGAATTCCCCCAAATTCTAATCTTCTAGATCAATATTTCCCTATAAATCACTGACTTTCAAGTGTACTTTTCTAAAGATATATTTAAGGACAAATCTCAAATTTCTATTTTAATTCTATTTTTGTCCTGAGAGTTGTTTGAGGATGAAATAAATTTGTAAATCATGTAGAAAAGGTAAAGATTCTCCCGTACATATCCCCTACATACAAGCAGCTGAATCTCAATAATTAAATACTTGCTCATCCCTCCCTTTTTCCACTGCTCTCTTATAAACTAAAGCCCAATTCTGGGTTAGGTTTCTCAAGCTCAAACTACTGTCATAAATTCTACCTCTTTGACCTACAACAGGGACATGTAAACACTTGAAATAGTAAATCCAATTTATCCAATGGAATCTTCTCTGAAAGAGTAAGCCAGATGCTCCAGGTTATAATCCTGGCTCAGGACGGACGGGCTGCACAGCCCCGGCACATCACTGAGCTGGTAGGCTTCACCCTCGCAGCTAAGAAGTGAAGCTACACAGTACTCCACATTCAACAGGCATTTTCTCCTCTAGTCTGACCACACCCTTTGGTGTCAAGGGAAATGTCAACAGCTATTCCTGACCTGATTTAATAGGGTGGAGAAATGAAAGGTGTGAGAATCTTGGTGTTTCCCAAAGCGTGAGCTCCAAACTACGGATGATTCAGAGGCAGTCTCTGAGACGGGAGAAATACTGACTTTGAGGGCTGAAGACAAAAACAGGAAAAGCCTAGGGACATGAGAAGAAATGTTAAAAGCCCAAAAGAAGAACTGCTAGCAGATATTACACTGGCAAATGAAAGGATGAAGAAAGAGTAACCAGCTATACAGGGCACAAGGAAATGAGACAGAGTTGAGTTCTCGGGACAGCTGACCCTTAGTGTCATCAAGCGCAAGGAATTTCAACACTAACTAATTACCTAAATTCTGTGACCAATGGAAATCCATGCCTCAGAATTGTGAACTGACTTGAATAGTGGAAGAGTTAAGTTTAGCAGGAAATTTCCTCCATTTCTTACCTTCAATTGGGCTAGGTCCTGACCTCGTGTATTGCCGACTTTGATGGATATTAGCCAGCTGCCCATGTCCTAGGTTTCCAAATTTTGGTTCAATAGGTTTAGAGTATATATATTTTAACAAGCCTCCCTGCTGATACTGAAGCTTAGCAAAGTTTGGAATTCTCTATCCTATACCTCTGCTGGGAAAGATTGAGGGCAGGAGGAGAAGGGGACGACAGAGGATGAGATGGCTGGATGGCATCACTGACTCAATGGACATGGGTTTGGGTGGACTCCGGGAGTTGGTGATGGAGAGGGAGGCCTGGCATGCTGTGGTCCATGGGGTCGCAAAGAGTCGGACACGACTGAGCAACTGAACTGAACTGATCCTATACCTCAAGGTCTCTTTTTTCTATGTGTATTTTACTGCTCTTGTAGATAAATCCTTTGGGGAGTAAGCTGTGCTTATTTCCTACTTTTCTGAGGAAGAGATGCTTTTCCATAACCCACATCCATACCTTCCAACCCAGAGGATAAGAATTGTCTAAATTTTATTTATTATAAACATTTAAAAACACAAACCAGGCAGTGTAAGAGTTAGATAATTCAAAGGGCCACTGAAATGTAAATGCATGAGAAACAGAGTCATTTTTGAGAAAACGATCTAGGAGTCATTACCTCATTCCAAGATCAGATGAAATAAAGAATACAAAACAAAAATGTTCTGATACTAGGTTCAGCATGCCAGTCATGCTTTCTGATCTGATCTGATGAGAAGCCCTTGTCATTTTAAGGGAAAAGATAGCATATACTTTTATCTGTGAAAAGGATGAGAGAAATTAAAGGTTTTTATTAAAGGCAATATTCATTCAGTGTTATACTAAAAACAATTCAATGAAACTACTTTTAAAAAGTGGAAAAATGGAGTTTCAACTTTAAAATAATTCCATATATACCAGTGTACATACAGTCATGAAAATATATAGAGAAGGTCTTTATAAATATGAAAGAATGTTGTAAAAGTATAGGTAAAATTTATAGCACTATTTGGATAAAAAATCTTTTCCTATTTTGGACAGCTCAGGAAAAACCTCATTCAAAGTTTAATATGATCAAAATTTAAATGAGAGAATTAGGCTGCTTTTTTATCTTTTGTAATTTTAATTTTACACAATAAAAAGAAAATTCTGTTCTTATACATTCCTTTATATGATCCAAGTGTATGCCACATTTGAAATTAAAATCCACTCTCAAAATTTATGCAAAGAAGTTAGTCTCTTCTACCTTGGCCAACTATGCAATAGAGATCACTGCAATGGCGTGTGTCCATGCTAACTAAGTCTCTTTAGTTGCGTCCTATTCATGTGACCCTACGGACTGTAGCACGCCAGGCTCCTTTGTCCATGGGGATTCTCCAGGCAAGAATACTGGAATGGGTTGTCATGCCCTCCTCCAGGGTATCTTTCCAAACCAGGGATTGAACCCAGGTTTCTTGCATTGCAGGCAGATTCTTTACCATCTGAGCCCCAGGCAGAATAGATCACCTCCAAACTGTACCACAATCAACTGTAATATGTATAAACAAAAATCCTGTGCCAACTAATGTCTCTTTTTACCTCAGCATAACTTACAGTGTCAGAAATTAAGAAGTTTGAAGACTGTTTTTAACCTATGTCCTACATCTGACTCAATTACAAGAGAAGGAAAACATTTTCATGACATTCATGTGTTGTCAGGGAAGCAAGGCATCTTTTCCACCATGCATAATTTAATATTTCTATTTAAATCAATACTTGAAAGCTAATAAAAAGATTACTGAATCACGACTTGATCTAATTTACATTATACTCTACAACTGTGCACTGTTTAAGAAACTGATTCCACTACCTTAATCTAACAGAACCCTTGATTGTATCAAATCTTAAATTTCAAGCTCTCCAAAACAGTCTACATGTAAACCTGCATATACAGAAAGGCAGACCAAGAATTCTACTGCATGTAGGGAGATCTTCTATCATAGAAGTTACTTATCCAAAGCTAGTAACAATTATACTGGGAGAAGGGGGAATTTATTTTCTTGATCATCTCCTGTGTAAAAAGGTAAGATCGCAGTAAATATGAACAGTTCAATAAACAGTGTAATTAAGTATAGCTTTTATTTGGAAGTGAGACTTATGAAGACCCTATAGCATCATCATCCCCCTACCACACGCATAATGTTTTATTCCTGCTATGATTTGGTCACTCCCTCTTATTTGCTCAGCAAAAAAATAACCAAGAACTTCATTGCTGCTAAGCAAGGTACAAAGTGTTTGGAACCAAAAAGATGACTAAAATACATTTCTGCTCTCGATGAGTTTATAGTTTTAAGATGCTAAAAAAAAAAAAAAAAAAAAAAACTGTGTGAATCCACTTCACCGCAAGAAAGCAATCAATACTGAGAGGGGCTTTCTGACCCACTACCTTAGAAAAGAGTGACTTCCTCATGGCTTCCCAGTGGTTAAGACTCTTCGATTGTCTCTCTAGCTATGTATTTCTGTGAATATCCTCAAAAACACCTAAATGGTCAAAGTAGGTTTCAACAGAAAATGAGTCCTTACTGGCTGATGAAAGAATGCATTAATGTGGGTTCTGCACCGGTGTGACATTCAACTTATTCCTTTTATCAACTTTTTTTACTTAGTTTTCCCTCTGAAAGAGATCTGAAAATTATCTGGAAATTTTGCTTTAACAGCAGAAGTTTTCTCTAAGCATAAGCTTACTCTGTCCAAAACACAACCCAGATAAAATCAAAGAAGCATGTAAAAATGAACTAGATAAATTATTGACCAAATGTTGAAAAACATGAGTCAAAGCTTTTGAAAATAGTAGACATGAATCTCAGAGATATTAACGTCCTTATCAACAGTCATATAGCAGTTCAGTTCAGTTCAGATCAGTCACTCAGTCGTGTCTGACTCTTTGTGACCCCATTAACCTCAGCATGCCAGGCCTTCCTGTCCTTCACCAACTCCCGCAGTTCACCCAAACTCATATCCCTTGAGTCGGTGATGCCATGCAAACATCTCAACCTCTGTCGTCCCCTTCTCCTCCTGCCCTCAATCTTTCCCAGCATCAGGGTCTTTACAAATGAGTCAGCTCTTCGGATCAGGTGGCCAAACTACTGGAATTTCAGCTTCAACATCAGTCCTTCCAGTGAACACCCAGAACTGATCTCTTTTAGGATGGACTGGTTGGATCTCCTTGCAGTCCAAGGGAATCTCAAAAGTCTTCTCCAACACCACAGTTCAAAAGCATCAATTCATCGGTGCTCAGCTTTCTTCACAGTCCAACTCGCACATCCATACATGACCACTGGAAAAACCATAGCCTTGACTAGACGGACCTTTGTTGGCAAAATAACGTCTCTGCTTTTGAATATGCTATCTACCTATCTAGGTAGGTCATAACTCTCCTTCCAAGGAGTAACTGTCTTTTAATTTCATGGCTGCAATC
Source organism: Bos taurus (assembly GCF_002263795.3). Classification (NCBI taxonomy): domain Eukaryota; kingdom Metazoa; phylum Chordata; class Mammalia; order Artiodactyla; family Bovidae; genus Bos; species Bos taurus. Next base: position 8,163,378 of record NC_037340.1, on the reverse strand, counting down.
ACCATTTGCAGTGATTCTGGAGCCCAAAAAATAAAGTCAGCCACTCTTTCCCCATCTATTTGCTGTGAAGTGATGGGACTAAGATGCCATGATCTTAGTTTTCTGAATGTTGAGCTTTAAGTCAACTTTTTCACTCTCCTCTTTCACTTTCATCTAGAGGCTCTTTAGTTCTTCTTCACTTTCTCCCATAAGGGTGGTGTCATCTGCATATCTTTCTCCTGGCAATCTTGATTCCAGCTTGTGCTTCTTCCAGCCCAGAGTCTCTCATGAGGTACTCTGCATATAAGTTAAATAAGCAGGGTGACAATATACAGCCTTGACGTACTCCTTTTCCTATTTGGAACCAGTCTGTTGTTCCATGTCCAGTTCTAACTGTTGCTTCCTGACCTCCATATAGGTTTCTCTGCATAGAGGCAGGTCAGGTGGTCTGGTATTCCCATCTCTTTCAGAATTTTCCACAGTTTATTGTGATCCACACAGTCGAAGGCTTTGGCATAGTTAATAAGGCAGAAATAGATGTTTTTCTGGAACTCCCTTGCTTTTTCGAAGATCCAGCGCATGTTGGCAATTTGATCTCTGGTTCCTCTGCCTTTTCTAAATCCAGCTTGAACATCTGGAAGTTCACGGTTCACATATTCTCACAAGCCTGGCTTGGAGATATTGAGCATTACTTTACTAGCGTGTGAGATGAGTTCAATTGTGTGGTAGTTTGAGCATTCTTTGGCATTGCTTTTCTTTGGCATTGGAATGAAAACTGACTTTTTCTAGTCCTGTGGCCACTGCTGAGTTTTCCAAATTTGTTGGCATATGGAGTGCAGCACTTTCACAGCTTCATTTTTAGGATTTGAAATAGATCAACTGGAATTCCATCACCTCCACTAGCTTTGCTCGTAGTGATGCTTCCTAAGGCCCACTTGACTTCACATTCCAGGATGTCCGGCTCTAGGTCAGTGATCACACCATTGTCATTATCTGGGTCATGAAGATCTCTTTTGTACAGTTCTTCTGTGTATTCTTGCCACCTCTTCTTAATATCTTCTGCTTCTGTTAGGTCCATACCATTTCTGTCCTTTATCGAGCCCATCTTTGCATGAAATCTTCCCTTGGTATCTCTAATTTTCTTGAAGAGATCTCTAGTCTTTCCCATTCTGTTGTTTTCCTCTATTTCTTTGCACTGATCCCTGAGAAAGGCTTTCTTATCTCTCCTTGCTATTCTTTGGAACCCTGCATTCAAATGCTTATATCTTTCCCTTTCTCCTTTGCTTTTCACTTCTCTTCTTTTCACAGCTATTTGTAAGGACTCTTCAGACAGCCATTTTACCTTTTTGCATTTCTTTTTCTCAGGGATGGTCTTGATCCCTGTCTCCTGTACAATGTCACGAATCTCCATCCATAGTTCATCAGGCACTCTGTGTATCAGATCTAGTCCCTTAAATCTATTTGTCAGTTCCACTGTATAATCCTAAGGGATTTGATTTAGGTCATACCTGAATGTTCTAGTCGTTTTCCCACTTTCTTCAATTTAAGTCTGAATTTGGCAATAAGAAGTTCATGATCTGAGCCACAGTCAGCTCCCAATTTTGTTTTTGCTGACTTTATAGAGCTTCTCCATCTTTGGCTGCAAAGAATATAATCAATCTGATTTCAGTGTTGACCATCTGGTGATGTCCATGTGCAGAGTGCTCTCTTGTGTTGTTGGAAGAGGGTATTTGCTATGACCAGGGCATTCTCTTGGCAACACTCTATTAGCCTTTGCCCTGCTTCATTCTCTACTCAAAGACCAAATTTGCCTGTTACTCCAGGTGTTTCTTGACTTTCTACCTTTGCATTCCAGTCCCCTATAATGAAAAGGACATCTTTTTTGACTGTTAGTTCTAAAAGCCTTGTAGGTCTTCAGAGAGCCATTCACCTTCAGCTTCTTCAGCATTACTGGTTGGGGCATAGACTTGGATTAGAGTGATATTGAATGGTTTGCCTTGGAAACAGAGATCATTCTCTTGTTTTTGTTATTGCATCCAAGTACTGCATTTCAGACTCTTTAGCTGACTATGATGGCTAAGGGATTCCTGCTCACAGTCATAGATATAATGGTCATCTGAGTTAAATTCACCCATTCCAGTCCATCTCAGCTCACTGATTCCTAGAATGTCGATGTTTATTCTTGCCATCTCCTGTTTGACCACTTCCAATTTGCCTTGATTCATGGACCTAACATTCAAGGTTCCTATGCAATATTGCTCTTTACAGCATTGGACTTTGCTTCTATCACCGGTCACATCCACAACTGGGTGTTGTTTTTGCTTTGGCTCTGTCCCTTCATTCTTTCTGGAGTTATTTCTCCACTGATCTCCAGTAGCATATTGGGCAAATACCGACCTAGGGAGTTCATCTTTCAGTGTCATATCTTTTTGCCTTTTCATTGTGTTCATGGGGTTCTCAAGGCAAGAATACTGAAGTAGTTTGCCATTCCCTTCTCCAGTGGACCACATTCTGTCAGCAAGAAATGTGTCATACAGCAAGAAAGTGGAAAAAAAAATACTTAAAATGATCTTTTCACTGTATTATTTTCTACTCTCCATTAATTTATGTATTGATTGAGTATATATTGAGTCCCACTGTAACAATATACTTTTCCAGGCACTGGGATTACAATGATGTGCGACAACAGACATACTTCCCACTTTTGTCAAATTAGAGCCCAAGTCTTCATGTTCCTTTCTAAATGTGAGAGAAGGCCATCAGGGTTAGGTAGTACATTGTGAAACTACTATTCCCCTTTCTCTGAATATAATCTTTAAAGATCTCTGATGATATGACCCGGCTATACAGGTAGGGTAAAGCCTGCCAGGTGGAGGAAGAGTTGAGCAGAAAGACAAGAGGCCAAGTAGGAAGGACAAGGATGTGTCTGACAGTGCAGGTGAGAAGACGAGGAAACATAGATAGCAAAATGTACTTTCCACTTTCTCCCCACCAGCATTGTAAAACGGGCTCCCTAAGTAAGAATAATAATGACTCTCACGGCCCTTATTTTCCTTGAACTAGTCAGAATGTTAAGGGAACCATTTATGAAGAGTAGCAAAATATCACCCGTCTTCTAATCATGGTGGGAAAGTAGATTTGTAAGACATTTGCTTCTTTCTTCCTCCCAGAGGACTCTTTATTCCATTTCAGCAAACCTCATATTAGTCAACAACATGCCTATTATGATGACTGCATTATATCTACTGAAATGCTAACCTCAATAGTTGATGCTATCAGTACAAGAAAGGTTAAAGAAACCATTTCACATTGCCATCTGTGACAGATTTTTAGCATGTTTAAAGAGGGTTTCAATAAATCCTCATTTGCACAGTGTGGATACATAGCGTTTAATGCTTCAAAAATTAATAAGGAGATCTATTTTCCTGCACTTATTTAAATAGAGCTATTGCTAATACATTCATTCCCATAATAACTTACTCTCATTTTTCAAAATAAAAACATAGACTATACTCGTGAATTTTAAAAGAACTCTGGTTAGAGTTTACTGTTTTGTCTTTGACATTGCAAACAACCATTGCAATTCCATCTTTGTTAGGTGTCTAGGACATGGCTGAAATAATATATGTGTATACAGCTATCTCTATACCCATATATGTAAATAATGGTTTATGGCTTGTATACCTTCTGAGATTTATTAGAGAAGACACCTTCATTGCCTCCCAAATATAATAGCTACCTGAACATACACTGTTCTAGGAGAGGAGCCTTATCTCTCTCCTCCACGCCTTCAAATTAATAGTGCTTTCCTAACAATCACCACAGTTTCTCAAAAGTGAACTTGGACAAACAAAGCATTTTGATGTTATGAAATAGACTATCTTAATGTTCACAAAAGTTATTGCTGACACCCCACATGATTGCTTAATTACTCTGATTCAGTTATGAGCAAAACAAAATGCAGAAAACATATCTCACTTGCTCTCCTGCCCAGCAAACACATCCCATAATTAAATTGGGAGATGGTGGGATACCTCCTCAAACAATGCAAGCAAGTGGTGGAACTGCTTCTTCCTGCTCATTAGGTGTGGGTTACAGTTGAATCATAACTACTAAGGGATCCTGCAGGCGGTAATGAGTAGATCATCCCAGACCAAGCTTGCTGGATGAGACAGGCATAGCACTCCAGGAAGGAAGTCTGGAATAATGAACACTGGAGTCTCAGATCCAAAGAGCAGCTGCCAGTGCACAAAACCCACCCAGGGCCAGACAGGGGATCTTGTGTACAGAGGAAACTTGTGGGAAAATAAAACGACTCACTGGCCGAGGCTAGAATAAGTTCAAGACTGTCAGATAAAGTGTGTGCAGGTAGGCAGAGACATAGTGTCTTTTCTCCTAGACAGGCTTATCCCTACATCTAATCATCTACATTTACATTTCACTTCTCAGAGAGACACATCATGCCCCACCTTCATCAAGTGGTCTCATCGTCATCACATGGACAGATGCCATCAGGGTTCTGTCCGTACACCTCCAGCTCTGACCATTTCAGCAAACCAGGCTGGCTGCCAACAGTCAACACCTGAATCACTGCCTGAGCACCTCCTCTACCTGCCAAAGACCACTGTGCCTATGCACATGGCAGGCTGTGAATGCCAAGGAATTCAGGCCCATTAGAGCTGCCCTCAACTAATGGCTGGCTGGAGTTGATGAACAAACACCCCAGCTCCCTTATCTCTCAGGTGGGATAACTCTGAGGTCCATGTTCTACACTGTCTCTCAGAACTCCTAAGCATTATCACATTCCAGTTGCCCACCCACTTATCGGCTTTCTTCCTTCTCTCTCCTATTTCTTCACTCCCCTATCAGTGCTCCTTGGGAACAGCTTCTACCTCAGCTACTGACAGTAGAATCTGTCTCAGGTTTGATTCTCTAGGTACCCAAATAAAATCAGCATCCTCATCAGTATCTTTATCCTCCTCCTCCTCCACTTCATCTCCATCCCCTTCCTCATCATCATGACAACAGCAACAATATTTACCACTCATTGCATTCCTTCTGTAAGGATTTGAGGTTTTTAGGCATTATTCCATTAAATTTTTAATTTTCACAAGAGGCAGGTATTCTGCTTATATTTTACAGTTGATGAAGAGAGATATGGGGGAATTAAATAAGTCTGAGATCTAGACCACTAAGTTAGTAAGTGAAGGATAGAAGTCAAGATATATTTGATTCTAAACCCATTCTGCTCATTCTATTGTACTATGCTGCTGCTGCTGCTGCTGCTAAGTTGCTTCAGTCATGTCCAACTCTTCACGACCTCATGGACTGCAGCCTACCAGGCTCCTCTGTCCATGGGATTTTCTAAGCAAAAGTACTGGAGTGGGGTGCCATTGCCTTCTCCATGTACTATGCTACCACCCATAAAAACTAAAATTAAAATGACTTAAAAACAAAATCCACATGCTGAGCTCTTCTCTATGTTCTAAAACTATATCAGAAAGAAATAATTTTATTTCACTACTTACAAATAAATGTCAAGAATACATTTAACCTAATAATACTTCCAAAAAGAGTCATTAGATGAATAGTATTTTAATTCATCTAGAATATTCCTCCATTAAATATTTGTTTGTGTCTCCTTTTTGCCACTGCAGCATTTTGTAAGAGCATGAGACATCTTCAAGTGCAGGGACTATGCCTTATTTATGTTTGCATTCCCAGAAGCCAGCCTAATAGGCATTCATTGAATGTTAGATGAACTGACTGACCTGACTTCTAGTAAATTTTAATGATATGGAAATGTTTGAGCGAAAAACTGATTTCACTAAGACTCAACTTGGTCGCAGAGGAGATTGCTGTTCTTTGATAAGGAATAGAAGTCTTACAAAATAAGGAGAAGTGAGGTCTATGGTCTCTCCAGTGGTGGTATTTACAGAGAATGATCTGCATTTCAAAGATGTCTGATAATGTAATGCAAATGGTGCTTTAATAAAATAATTAAATATCTTGAAAAAAGCTAAATTCAATTTAGAGTCATGTGGAAAAAATTCTGGACTTTACAATCCTATAAACCGCTTCATTTCACTGGAGATAACCTAACTGGTGGTGGGTTTCTTTTCCAAGGGCTTCCCTGATAGCTCAGTTGGTAAGGAATCCACGCATAATGTGGGAGACATGGGTTCAAACCCTGGGTAGGGAAGATCCCCTGGAGAAGGGAACAGCTACCCACTCCAGTATTTTGACCTGGAGAATTTTAGGGACTTTATAGTCCATGGGGTCGCGAAGAGTTGGACATGACTGAGCAAATTTCACTTTCACTCTTCTTTTCCAAAAGGGAGGAAACAGCTTTACTTGAACACTTCATAGCCAAACTCTGCCCACTGACAATCCAAATGTTACCATTAACAACATACATTGTTTAATCAAAAAGTAGACTACTGCTTAGGACTGGAAGGTTGAGCCATTGCCTTCAACATCTTGCCATTTCAAATATTTACAATAAAGTTACTTTTAATAGTGCCACAACTTGCTATTTATAATCAAAGAATGTGTGTGTGTGTGTGTGTGTGTGTGTTCTAGTCACTAAGTTGTGTCCAACTCTTTTGCCATCCTGTGGACTATAGCCTGGTAGGCTCCTCTGTCCATGAGATTTCCCAGACAAGAATACTGGAGTGGATTGCCATTTCCTTTTCCAGGCGATCTTGCTGACTCAGGGATTGAACCCATGTCTCCTGCATTGGCAGGAAGGTTCTTTACCACTGAGCCACCTTGGAAGTCCATAATTGCAGATTAGAAGTTTTTAAATGTAGGGAAGAAACAGTCTGTGAGAGACAAACAAACTGCCTGTTAAATTGTACCAATATATCCATTACTTACAAAAAATATACGCATTCAACATTTAAATCCTAAATGGCTTCACCCTGCAAAGTATAAAGTGAAATTACCATCAGTCAAAATGAACTCATATCCCACATATGCAGTATAAAATATCTGGAATTTATGTAGCCCAGGGAACACTATTTGAGACATATTGGTCATATGAAAACAGATATAGGAAAGAGGAAGAAAATGAACAAAAGACAATTTCCTACAGAATAAAAATATCCTATTATTACATTTGCAAATCACCCTTTTTTTTAATGAAAAAAATTCTTTGAAAATTAATCCTAGAGAGGCAGATTCAAAAATTTACAATAATTCCCTGCTTCATTAATTCATTATGTAAAATTTTACAGCATTTAGTTTGAAAAAAATCTTCCCAAAAGCATAAACTGCATGCAAATTAGAGTCATATTTAGTTGCAGATTATTTTCCCCAACATTTAATTATGAAAATGTTCAATCATACAGCAAAGTTGAAAGCATTGTAAAGTGAAATCCCATGTACCTACTACCTAGATTCTACAATTACCATGTAACTGCGCTTCCTCTATTACATGTCTAGGCCTCTATATGTATATGTACCTCTACCTACTCAGTAATCCATCCTGGAGCACTGCAAAGTGGTTTTCAGAATCAGAAAAATTCTCCATAAATGTTTCTGTGTATGCATATGATTAAATATAGTTCAATATTTACTTTCATTTTATAAAATTTGCATGCAATGAAAAGCAAAAGTTGTAACTGTTCATTCTTTGAGTTTTAACAAATGTATATACTTATAAATATCTAAACCCTGCTCAAGATATAGAACATTGAGTGACAGATCATTTTGGAAAGACAAGAAATGTCTGTGTAAGCTTTCTTTTGTTTTAAAAAAAAAAGTAAATGGACAAATTCTTAGAAAAGTACAACTTTCCAAAACTGGACCAGGAAGAAATAAAAAATCTTAACAGACCCATCACAAGCATGGAAATTGAAACTGTAATCAAAAATCTTCCAGCAAACAAAAGCCCCGGTCCAGACGGCTTCACAGCTGAATTCTACCAAAAATTTAGAGAAGAGCTGACACCTATCCTGCTCAAACTCTTCCAAAAAATTGCAGAGGAAGGCAAACTTCCAAACTCATTCTATGAGGCCACCATCACCCTAATATCAAAACCTGACAAAGATGCCACAAAAAAAGAAAACTACAGGCCAATATCACTGATGAACATAGATGCAAAAATCCTTAACAAAATTCTAGCAATCAGAATCCAACAACACATTAAAAAGATCATACACCATGATCAAGTGGGCTTTATCCCAGGGATGCAAGGATTCTTCAATATCTGCAAATTAATCAATGTAATACACCACATTAACAAATTGAAAAATAAAAACCATATGATTATCTCAATAGATGCAGAGAAAGCCTTTGACAAAATTCAACATCCATTTATGATAAAAACTCTCCAGAAAGCAGGAATAGAAGGAACATACCTCAACATAATAAAAGCTATATATGACAAACCCACAGCAAACATTATCCTCAATGGGGAAAAATTGAAAGCATTTCCTCTAAAGTCAGGAACAAGACAAGGGTGCCCACTTTCACCATTACTATTCAACATAGTTTTGGAAGTTTTGGCCACAGCAATCAGAGCAGAAAAAGAAATAAAAGGAATCCAAAATGGAAAAGAAGAAGTAAAACTCACTATTTGCAGATGACATGATCCTCTACATAGAAAACCCTAAAGATTCCACCAGAAAATTACTAGAAATAATCAATGACTATAGTAAAGTTGCAGGATATAAAATCAACACACAGAAATCCCTTGCATTCCTATACACTAATAATGAGAAAATAGAAAGAGAAATTAAGGAAACAATTCCATTCACCATTGCAACGGAAAGAATAAAATACTTAGGAATATATCTACCTAAAGAAACTAAAGACCTATATATAGAAAACTATAAAACACTGGTGAAAGAAATCAAAGAGGACACTAATAGATGGAGAAATATACCATGTTCATGGATTGGAAGAATCAATATAGTGAAAATGAGTATACTACCCAAAGCAATTTATAGATTCAACGCAATCCCTATCAAGCTACCAACAGTATTCTTCACAGAGCTAGAACAAATAATTTCACAATTTGTATGCAAATACAAAAAACCTCCAATAGCCAAAGCGATCTTGAGAAAGAAGAATGGAACTGGAGGAATCAACCTACCTGACTTCAGGCTCTACTACAAAGCCACAGTCATCAAGACAGTATGGTACTGGCACAAAGACAGAAATATAGATCAATGGAATAAAATAGAAAGCCCAGAGATAAATCCACGCACCTATGGACACCTTATCTTTGACAAAGGAGGCAAGAATATACAATGGATTAAAGACAATCTCTTTAACAAGTGGTGCTGGGAAATCTGGTCAACCACTTGTAAAAGAATGAAACTAGAACACTTTCTAATACCATACACAAAAATAAACTCAAAATGGATTAAAGATCTAAACGTAAGACCAGAAACTATAACACTCCTAGAGGAGAACATAGGCAAAACACTCTCGGACATACACCACAGCAGGATCCTCTATGACCCACCTCCCAGAATATTGGAAATAAAGGCAAAAATAAACAAATGGGACCTAATTAACCTTAAAAGCTTCTGCACATCAAAGGAAACTATTAGCAAGGTGAAAAGACAGCCTTCAGAATGGGAGAAAATAATAGCAAATTAAGCAACTGACAAACAACTAATCTCAAAAATATACAAGCAACTCCTACAGCTCAACTCCAGAAAAATAAACGACCCAATCAAAAAATGGGCCAAAGAACTAAATAGACATTTCTCCAAAGAAGACATACAGATGGCTAACAAACACATGAAAAGATGCTCAACATCACTCATTATCAGAGAAATGCAAATCAAAACCACTATGAGGTACCATTTCACACCAGTCAGAATGGCTGCGATCCAAAAGTCTACAAATAATAAATGCTGGAGAGGGTGTGGAGAAAAGGGAACCCTCTTACACTGTTGGTGGGAATGCAAACTAGTACAGCCACTATGGAGAACAGTGTGGAGATTCCTTAAAAAACTGGAAATAGAACTGCCTTATGATCCAGCAATCCCACTGCTGGGCATACACACTGAGGAAACCAGGATGGAAAGAGACACGTGTACCCCAATGTTCATCGCAGCACTGTTTATAATAGCCAAGACATGGAAGCAACCTAGATGTCCATCAGCAGATGAATGGATAAGAAAGCAGTGGTACATATACACAATGGAGTATTACTCAGCCATTAAAAAGAATACATTTGAATCAGTTCTAATGAGGTGGATGAAACTGGAGCCTATTATACAGAGTGAAGTAAGCCAGAAGGAAAAACATAAATACAGTATACTAACGCATATATATGGAATTTAGAAAGATGGTAACAATAACCCGGTGTACAAGACAGCAAAAGAGACACTGATGTATAGAACAGTCTTATGGACTCTGTGGGAGAGGGAGAGGGTGGGAAGATTTGGGAGAATGGCATTGAAACATGTAAAATATCATGTAAGAAACGAGTCGCCAGTCCAGGTTCAATGCACGATACTGGATGCTTTGGGCTAGTGCACTGGGACGACCCAGAGGGATGGTATGGGGAGGGAGGAGGGAGGAGGGTTCAGGATGGGGAACACATGTATACCTGTGACGGATTCATTTTGATATTTGGCAAAACTAATACAATTACGTAAAGTTTAAAAATAAAATAAAATTTAAAAAAAAAAAGAAATTCTAAAGTAAAACAAATGATACCATTTTTTCCCTTAATGTCGATAATTTTTTTTTTTTCAATTCCATCACAGCAACTAAATAAAGAGCAGCATGTGACATGATGCCAAGGATTAGTTTGGTTTAGAACACGGATGCTTTGCCAAATGCCAGCAATGCCCAGACCTCCAAGATAAATGTAGGAGTAAGGTGAGAAAAATACAAAAGGGAGCGGTGGAGACAGCAATCAACACTTTAACATTTAGCTTCAGCCATGTCAGACCTTCAGATCATTCAAAGAGGTCTGGAAATACAGATTTTATGAACAATATGTTGAATTTCTAAAATGTTAACAGTTAATGTAAAATCTAAACAACCAAGATGTGGTTCAAATTGAGCCTGTAAGTTTTCCCCTCCCCAGTTGCTTGGAGTTTCGTCTTCTTTCATGACTGGCAGTTCCCTGTAGTAATATACATTTATTATGATCAGCTCACTCTTTGAGTAAACAGGTGAGTCTCAGAATCAAGATTTAAAGGATCTATTTATCAAATTTTTTTCTTAAATTTAAGATGTGAGCAGTGAGATATATCACATCCTATTATAAGAGATATGAGCATCAAGAGAAACCAGAAGCAAATAGTAATACAGTCAGTTTCTTTCACTCCAGGTAACATAATCATTCTTCAGTATCTTCAAGGAACTGGTTCTAGGATCCACCTCTGAGGATACCAAAATCCAAGGATTCTCAAGTCTCATAGTGGCCCTCCGTATCTGCATGTTCCACATCCAAGAATAAACTGGCTAAAGATATATTTATTAAAAAAAATGTGGACTTTTTCAGTTCAAATCTGTGTTGATCAAGGGCCAAATGTACACCCATATACACTCCCATAAAATGGGACTCATAATATACATATATAAAATGATGTGTACATATATATATATATATACATATAATGGTGTGTGTGTGTGTATATATATATATATATATACACTCACATAAAATATATATGAAGTATATCCAAACTGAGAGAACAATGCATTATTTGGGATTTAAAGGTATGAAACTTTAGCAAGGATTTACCACAACTTTGTATTTAGAGAGGTCAATTCTCTAATTAAGATATAACATGATGTACCGTTTTTGACTACACTTTGGTGGGGAATGCACTCATTACATGAGGAGGGTCCTCCTACTAAGAGAATTCTTAAGTGCTGTACACTGCAACATGGAACAGGAAGGGGCTTCTTATATGGCTGGCAGATCATTATCATATAAGAAAATGAAATCTAGATGAAGCATAAAAAATGTGAGCTTATTATAGAGTGTTCAGAGGTTTTGTCTGACTTTCGTTCCTTGAGCCCCTCTGAAGAGAGAGTGGGGCTGGGAGAGTTAAAGAACTATCGCTTGCCAACCCTTCAAGGGGCTGATGTGAGGTGGTACTAACGCACCTTGACATAGGACTTTCCTGCTCAGGAGTTCAACACAGGGATTATGACAACATCACCTGACCCAGCAACATCTCTGTTACCCATCATGCCAGTTTCAGAAAAGTCAGTCAGTATAACATTTCAATCACGAACTGGCAGAATCTGCATTTTTTTTACACCTGTCAACACTGAAGGTAATTGTGCTCCCAGGGCCACCCCACTGAAAGAAATATATGGAAATTAGAAATATACCACATTTTCAGGAAACTGCCAGTTTCTGGGTGCCTTTGTGAACTCCCCTTCTTTTCCGTTTAATATAAAAATAGAAGGGGAAGGGCAGAGAAAGAGGAGGTTAGAAGCACACAGTAAAATATGTTCAGCTGTCTACATTATCACATTGAAGCTTCCACTGCTTCTCGCCTTGACATAAACACTTCATAGTCTCCAATTATATTAATTGCTCATGTGGTAAAACACCATCTGGGTGATAAACATAACCAAGTTCTTAGACAAGACAAACTTGAAAATGTCCTGTATGTAAACAAGGGAAATATGAAGATACCGACCCATCATTTTCCTGATTTTAGAATTTTTGTTGCTGTTTGTTGTTCAGCTGCTAAGTCCTGTCTGACTCTTTGCGACCCACCAGGCTTCCCTGTCCTTCACTAGCTCTCAGAGTTTGCTCAAATTCATCTCCATTTAGAATTTTATTTTGAATAAATTGGGACTCTTTTGAAAGTCTACACTCAGCTCAGGTGAATATTAAGACTATGACTCTGTTAGTAATTAAGAGTACTAACATGACAACTTGTTCTTTAAAATGTATGTGAAGACACAGTATTTCAGATAACTGAATCTGAACCATAATTATCTGTGAGTTATCAAAAGCTACTAGGACCTTTTAAAGAATTGTAAGACAGTTTCCTGATGATGAAAGAGCAAGACGTTCACACGTGAGGCAGGTTCCTAACATCCAGAAACTGGCAATGGCAGCCTTTATGTCTAATCCTTCGTCCCAGCCCACCTCCACTCCATTAACCAGCAGGAACATGCGAGTCACATCTTACCAAAACTTACAGTCTCTGCATTTGAGGACAAAGCAAGACAAAAGGTCCCAATCTCTAGAAAAGAAAGCTAAGCAACCTACCAACATACCAGCAGCATTGTTTTTCAGTTTCCAAAGCTTATAAGAATAATTTATGGTACACATGCCAAATGTATTTTATTAATTCTCTTTAAAGTTAATACTAGGGAAAATTAGATATAACTCCTTTTTACTGATGAACCATTTTCTAAAATATTTCAATGGTGTGAGTGCTGATAAATCCACCTGTGCAAAAATGGGCCCAGTTGTGAAGAGCACCCACTGCTACTCACTCAGGGCTTTTACATTGCCCTCCTTCCCTAAATGTGGGATCAAATTATTTTCATACAAGTTACCCCCTCACTCCCTCCTACACTCTCTTCTTCTACCACCAGCCCACCTCCTCCAGGCCCCTGGGTAAGCAAGAGTCAAGGAAGAACAGAGGGAGAGGAGATTTGTTACGTTTTGTGTCTGATTACCTAAATCTGGTCAGGTAAGCTAAAAGAACGGAGAAGGCAATGGCACCCCACTCCAGTACTCTTGTCTGGCAAATCCCATGGAGGAGCCTGGTGGGCTGCAGTCCATGGGGTCACTAGGAGTAGGAAACTACTGAGCCACTTCACTTTCACTTTTCACTTTCATGCATTGGAGAAGGAAATGGCAACCCACTCCAGTGTTCTTGTCTGGAGAATCCCAGGGACGGGGGGGCCTGGTGGGCTGCCGTCTCTGGGGTCGCACAGAGTCAGACACGACTGAAGTACTTAGCAGCAGCAACAAGCTAAAAGAAGTGTCACCCTGCATGTGTGGGTACTCTGCTCTGCAAAAAATTGTTATGTCCCCTCCTGCTCCCTAGGTGAAACAGAACACTGGAAATTTGGCAGGGAAACTGTGTTTGGCTCAAAATATTACACAAATGGAACAGGAAGTTCTGGGCATTAGGGATCCAGCAGTGAAACAAGACACATCAAGTCCCAGCTCACACAGAACTTCCACTTGGAGGGAGGCTGAGGTCAGGGAGGCAGAGAACAAACATGTGGACTCAGAGATACATGAGATAATCTTTCAGACTGTAATACATGCTATGAAGAAAAGTGAGGAGGGTTACAGATGGAGATGACTAGTGAGGGAGGGGGCTGGTCAGCAGAGGAGGTACCTTCTGAGCTGACAGCTGGACGACAGCAGGGCCAGCTAGGTGAAGGTGCAGCAGGGAAGAGAATCCTGGCAGGAGCGGCGGGGAGGGAAGACTGGCATCCTGAGGAGGGAGGCAGCTCCCGGTGAGCCTGGACCAGGAAGCAGGCCAGTGTGGACGGAGCTGAGGGAGGTGCAGGCACAGTGGTGGGAGGCGAGGGCTGGGGGGTGGGCAGAGCAGTCTCAGAGGCAGCTGAGCCGGATCTACAGCATGGGCTTTGTTCTCAGTGCAGTGGGACCCCATTTGAGGGTTTAGGCAGGGGTGGTAATGTTATCTGATTTGTGTGTTTTAAATATTGCTTGGGATGCAGCATGGAGAATTGTCAATTCTGAGGCCATCTGACACAGATGCCCAGAGATCTGAGCTCTACTTGTACATATCCTTAATCTGCTCATTAAAATACCCTTTCCGGGGGATGACTTGCTCTCCTTGCCCTCACCCTTGTTTCCTAAGAAACAAGGTTTATCAAATAAACTACTGTATCCTGAGAGTCCCTTGGATTACAAGATCAAACCAGTCAATCCTAAAGGAAACCAAACCTGAATATCCACTGGAAGGACTAATCCTGAAGCTGAAACTCCAATCCACTGGAAGGACTGATGCTGAAGCTGAAACTCCAATACTTTGACCACCTGATGCGAAGAGCCAATTCATTGGAAAAGACCCTGATGCTGGGAAAGATTGAAGGCAGGAGGAGAAGGGGATGACAGAGGATGAGATGGTTGGCATCACTGATTCAAAGGACATGAATTTGAGCACGCTCCGAGAGATGGTGAAGGACAGGAAAGCCTGGTGTGCTGCAGTCCATGGGGTCACAAAGAATCGGGCATGGCTGGGTGGCTGAACAACAACTGTATTCAAGTTATCGTCTCAGGTTGTATTTTTTGAAGAATCCAAACTAGGACACCATATAAATCACCTCTAAACATCTCAGTACTTACATGAGCTCCCTTCCACAGGGCAGCAGAATTTCCCAGCCACTTTCCCAGGATCAATCCAGGAGTGAAAGTAGAGCGGGCAGAAAATGGGAGAGGGGAGCGAGAAAGCTTATCACATGCAGGAGGTGCTCCAAGTCACATCAGGGCCAAGAAGACAGCCAGACCACGTCCGACTAGAACCACAGTCACATAGATAGGCACTTCCATAAGAAGGATGTATAAAATGTCTGTGACATTAATTATAATATGACTCAAAAATTTGACAGAATTTAGTTAAAAACTGAACATGCTGAGACAGGCACTGGCATGAAGCCCCAACCTAGTCAGATGTACATCCTGATTTATTGCAGATGGGCACCAAATCATTTTGCCAATTTGGATGTTCCCAATAAGGTTTCACAAATAGATCTGCTATCCAACAATCTCTGCCTTCAGTCAAAAGAGGCACAAATAAAAGAAATGCAACTTAATTCACATACACACACACCAAGGTTAAATCCAGTTACTTTAGATTTTATAAGAAGTTAATAATAATTCTATTATTTTGCTACTAAAGAACTTGTATTTAGCCATTTTATACTTATTTATAAAGGCAATCTTTCCCCAAAAAGAATAAAATAAATAATTACCAGCTCTTTTACATATGGTCTCTATATCCCCAATTCTCATATACTGTCTTTATAATATCTTTATAATATGGATAATATGAAACTAAGTTCTATTCTCTTCTGTTCACGTTATGAAGTTTACTTCATTCTTCTGTACTCAAAGAAATCCTCTACTTGCGACATGAAAGTTTAAAACTATTGGCCAAATTCCAACAACATTAATGGTTAGTGAATTTTTAAGGAAATGAAAACAGGAACAGAGAATTATTTTATATTAAGTGGGAATCACCAAAAGTCTATATTCCATATATACATGTTGCTGAAAACTGTGGAAAAATTCTCTGTGAGAGCTCCATGAAACTATAGGTGATTTCTCCCAATGACAAATAGTTTAAAAGATTTTACTTCTAAGATTTGCTGTGTTCCAGCTTTTGTGTTGTGAAGAGAACTATTTCTATCAGATTAAAACTACTTCATATGTTCTAATAAGTAAACACTACTCTATAAACAAAGAATTACATTAGTACTAATCTTACTACTTCCTATCTATAAAGATAGGTATGATTAAACAATAAATAAAAACTCCCATAAATGCAATTCTAGAATACCTTTTTAGGACACAATATGATAAGTTTAGCCCCCCAGGCTTAAGTCTGTTGGTATAGTTTATTTTAGTACTACCTGGTTTTTTAGTGCAAGGAAAGTAAGGATCGTGCAAAGTCACTGGTAGCTAAGGGAATATGCTAGGGAGACCTCATTGTCTAATTAATTCTTGCTGCTGCTTCTTCACTAATTATTCAAGACTTTGGTGACTTTTAAGTCATAACTTCCTAGATACCTAATCAAACCAATGCCCAAGTCTTTGACAAGACACCTCCTACGTAAAGTAGGTTACCCTTATGAAGCGTGCGTGGGTGCTCAGTTGCTAAGCCATATCTGAATATTTTTGCAACCCCAAGGGCTATAGCCCACCAGGCTCCTATGTCCATGGGACTATCCTGGCATACTGGAGTGGGAATCTTCCAGACGCAGGAATTGAGTCCATGTTCCCCATAGCTCCTGCATTGACAGAGCAGATTCTTTATCACTGCACCACTTGGGAAGCCCACCTTAATAAAGATACATAATTCAAGAGTATAGTGGGTTAATTTTAAATTCAGAAAGGATGCTGGAGGTTCTTTAACCCTCCAAACCAACGTAATGGTACTCTGAGATGAAATCATTCACTTTCTGTTTATAGTGAAGTTGCGCAGTTGTGTCTGACTCTTTGCGATCCCATGGACTGTAGTCTACCAGGGATTTTCTCTGTCCATGGGATTTTCCAGGCAAGAGTACTGGAGTGGGTTGCCATTTCCTTCTCCAGGGGATCTTCCTGACCCAGGGATAGAACCCAGGTCTCCTGCATTGCAGGCAGAAGCCTTACCCTCTGAGCCACAAGAAGCTCTGTTTACATATTTCTAACGAAGAAGTATTTGCTAGCTCCCAAGGGGGTATCATTCCATTTTTGGATGGTTTTGGTTATTAAAAAGCTCTTTCTGATAATAAGTCAAAACTCTCCTCCCTGCCTCTTTCATCTATTGGCCCTAATTGTTTCTCCAACGACAACAGAACATATATCTCATTGCTCTGTTTAGTAATTGTCTCATGTATCTCTTTCAAAATCCTCTCTTCCCTCTATTCCATTAATTAACTTTGGGCCCCTGGAGCATGAATAAATTATTGTAATTGTTTTGGACATTGAGGGCATAGCACAAAGTAGATGCTCAAAAAATGTATGCTGAAAAAAGAGCAATCTCCATGTCCTTCTAAGGACATGTATATGAAGACATTCTTGATCAACAGGATTACCCATTGGCTCCCAGTCATATGTAATATCCATTATTAAGTATAGCAAATTAATTTTTCTATATTTATATAAAATTTTATGTCATTGGAGGAATATAGGAGAATGGATAAAACAGAAGTGAGAATATAACATATGTTTAAAATTGAACATCAGAATACCTACAATTTTTAAAATTTACCATATTTGAAACAAAACTTAAACCAGAGAATAAAAATTCAACTACAAGACCTTGAAAACACTCTCAATTTCCCACACGATCTTTACCACTTAGTTCCTCTTTGCTTAGAACCCAGTTTGAAGAGGATGAAACTACCCTTGAGGATAAAGCAAAAATCTAATTTGACAGTGCTGTCCTTTCTGTGCTTTGGACTTTCTTTGTTGGAGCTCCAGTCAATCCTCAAGAAATACATGTATAATTTATAATTTAGGTTTTTTAAAAAAGAACTGAATTTCCTGCTTCTTCAACTGGTATTTGTTGAAAACAGATGATGAGAATTGTAAACAGCAACTCTCTTGCAGGGGAAGATCTAATATCACAGACACTGACCACCCAATTAGCACATGGCACATTTAAGAACCTTTAAGGTACTTGCTATTGCTTCAAACTACAGTGTATATATGTTGACACATTACACTATGTCCAAACACAGGTAAGACTCTCAACTTAAACTCTTTATCTTTACTGTAAGGCAAACTATGACTTCTACTGGGACTTCCAATGAAAATATCTGCAAAGAAAGTGAATAGTTATTCTGGTAAAGGAGATATATAGCAGGATGTGAGAGTTTTAAAACAATATTATTTGAGGTTGAAGGTAAAAGAGAATCTCATAATATGATCTGATGTTTAGGAACAAGGTATGAATGCATTTTTCTTCCATTTCCACTCTTTTTTTTCTTCTTCCAAGATCAAATGATTCACCATCTGGTCTACCATAAAGGCTAAAGCTAGCAGTCATTTATTTCCCATAAATTTGTGAGAGTCTTAATAATCAAGAAACAACAGATATATAATTGTAAGTCATGTGAATGACTATATGTCCTTTATAGATTAAATACAGCTTTACGTTTTTTGGTCCCTTCCACAAGACAGAAGGTATAGCAAGATACCAAAGGCTCAGCACACACATCAGTAATCTCTGCTACAAAGGCCTAATTACAATACATCAACCAGATCCGAACCTTCAAGTCCACATCAATAATTCAGCAGTATATGCAGTAAATTTAAGCAGACATGAAGTGATTGACATTCTAAGAAAATACCAGTGGCACGTATTTGAGCAACAGGTGTTCAGGTCACTACACTTGCAGCATGTACTCTCTTAATCAAGAGGAAGCACATTAGAAAAACAAAACAAAACCTACTAATGAAAACCAACTTGTCCAAATATTGAAAGGGTATGCATGACCTCAGTCACATGGTACATGCACATACTAATTGTTTATAATACTGTAAACATTTTACACTAAAATTTTTATGAGTTATAAGAGGTTGTTTTTTTCATAAAACATCAAAGCTACACTTCTTAGAATCTCTGGATTTTAAAATCACTAAATTATTACTGTTCTTTAGAATAACTCAGGGTTACTCCCTGGTGACCCCATGATAAAGAACCTGCCTGCCAATGCAGGAGACACAGGAGACACAGGTTCAATTCCTAAGTTGGGAAGCTCCACTGGAGGAAAAAATGGCAACCCACCCCAGTATTCTTGCCTATAAACTTTCATGGACAGAGGGTGGGCTCCAGTCCATGGGGTCACAGAGTTGGACACGACTGAGCAAACGACCATGCACGCATGTAGGCACCTAGTAGGGTCTAAGGGAATGTTCATTCAATGAAGACATTAATGATTCTACAATGAGCACAAACTGAAATAATCACATCAAGAAACAAAAATTAACTGGGATATGTCCATACAGTGAACATGGAGTCCTCAGAGGAACCTTTAGTAAGAAATCGAGGCACAGCTTTTATAAGGCCAGCTGGAAAAGAGGAAATCTGGGCAGGGAGCTGTAACTTTCAACCAGACTTGAGTGGCTCCTCAACCTCCTACCAAAGAGGCAGGCTCCTGTGGGTAGTCCTATGTCTGGAGCTCATGGGTATAGCTGGGGCAGGCTATTTACCTTCTCTGAGCCATTCAGCTCACCATCTGGCTCTGAGGATCACAGATGAGAGCATTTGGTAAACTATAGGCAAGTATATGTAACATCTTCATAACTGGTTCTACCACTAAAAAAAACCAGCTGCTATATTCATTTGTAGACCTACTGTAACAAGTTACTATAAACTCAGTGGGCTAAAACAATAATTTATCATGTCACAGCTCTGGAGGCAGACATCTGAAACCAAGATGCCAGCAGGCCCATGTTTCCCCATGGGCTCCAGGAAACAACCTTTCCTTGCTTTACCAGGCTTTGGTGCCTCCAGACATTCCTTCACTTGGGGATACATGACTCCTACCTCTGTCTCCATGTTACATGGTCTTCTTCTCTGTGTGTCCCTGTGTCTCAGATCTCCCTCTGACTTTACACCCATCCTAAAGCTGGGAGATACCATCTCATGATCCTTAATTTTATTTGCAA
Source organism: Bos taurus (assembly GCF_002263795.3). Lineage (NCBI taxonomy): Eukaryota > Metazoa > Chordata > Mammalia > Artiodactyla > Bovidae > Bos > Bos taurus. The sequence continues at coordinate 8,143,082 of NC_037340.1, read as the reverse complement.
AGACCCTTTTTCCAAACAAGGTCACCCTCACAGGTTCCAGAGGACACACTGTTTTGAGGCTGCAACATTGAACCCACTATCCTTTTCCTTCCCTTCTGCTCCTATGTTCTTTGTTCCTAAACTACAAATGGAAAATGAAATGATTTCCAGAGCTTTCATTTAGTTTTGGCTAACTGGTTTGTATTTCAGGGAAAATAAAAATGGAAAATAACAAAAATGTTGTGGAGAAAATACCTTGCCAAGCAAGTATACACAGTGATTATTATGTTATTATCAACTACGTTTTGCTACTGGGATGCACAAGTTTGTTCCTCTAGAATGTGATATCTGTAGGAGTTAAGTGATGCATAGCCTGCTGATTTGAAGAGCAATTCTCTTACTTTTAGATTTAATAATTGCCATTCTGTTATGTATGGCATAAATGAGAAAATTAAAAACACACTTAAAAATTGAAGATAAATTGCATTTCAGAACTCTTAATCAGCTTGGAAGTTTGGAAGGATACCAGCGTTTAAACCAGCTCTGTAACATCAGAATGTACTCAGCTAACAATTAGAGCTAATATTCTTAATGTAAGGTTTCAACTCTTAAGCTGTTCTAAGTAAGCATCAAAACAAATTCTGCAGGTGAGAACGTCTATTTCTGGAGCTATTAAAATCAGCAGAATATTTGAATGTAAGCAGGGTGCAGGGAAACAGCTCACTATAACACATGGATAAATCACACGGTTTTATCTCTTGAGAGCTAAGTAAAAAATATGGAATGGCTGCTCCTGTCTGACAAAACAATTTTCAATAGTTTTGCATGCTTTCTGATCTTTCTGCTCTTGATCCTGTCTTTATGGACACAAAGGAATGTGGCAGCTGCTGTCTGTCCTCAGCCCACATACCTAGAGCCTCATCTCTTCCCTGGGATGCCTAATTTCCAGAATCTACCTCTCGACCTGAGAGCTTCCCCACAAGCTGCCAAAAGCCACATCACAAGGGGTCTGAGGATGTTCACACAATCTCCTGAATTTCTCAGTGGATGACTGACAGGGATTGGGGTACAAATGCCCCAGCTCCCTTACTCCTTATGCCATGACTCAGAGTCTAAATCATTTTCCAGACTGTCCCTATGGATTCTGTCACTCACAGTCATAACTGTTTTGATAATGTATCCCTTTGGGTTATTAGGATAATGTATCCAGTCCCATCACTTCATGGCAAATAGATGGGGAAACAATGGAAACAGTGACAGAATTTATTTTCTTGGACTCTAAAATCACTGCAGATGGTGACTGTAGCCATGATATTAAAAGATGCTTGCTCCTTGGAAGAAAAGCTATGACCAACCTAGACAGCATATTCAAAATCAGAGACATTATTTTGCTGCCAAAGGTCCATCTAGTCAAAGCTATGGTTTTTCCGGTAGTCATGCATGGATGTGAGACTATGGATTTGGATGTGAGACCCCATGTTGCAGTCCATGGGGTCACAAAGAGTCAGACATGACTGAGCAACTGAAATGACTGATAGGTTCCTTTAGGCTGCCTTCCCTTTCCTCAATCCCTGGATCAGGTTCTATTATTCAATGGACATGAGATTGAGCAAACTCCAGGAGATAATGAAGGGTAGGGAAGCCTGTTGTGCTGCAGTCCACACAGTTACAAAGACTCATACACAATGGATCAACTGAAGAAGAACAACCACCTTCCAAACAAACTACTTACATTCAAACAGGTCTGAGAGTCTGCGTCTGAGGCAATCCACCCAAAAACAGGGAACAAGGAACATTACTACCTTTCAAAAATAAAAACCTCTTTGCTTTAAAATGACCTCAAAAGTGAATCTTTCTAAAACCACTGCCACATGGTACATATGGACATACCAACATTGAAAACGATAACTCATAATTGCAGAGTCCTGTGGCAGGCAGTGCTCATTAATGAAAAGGCATGTCCCGACTTGTTCTTCTTTCACCAGACTCCCAATTTCATTCAAGCCTTGAATGCCTATGTGCCTCTAGGTAATCCAACTCCTCCACGGGTCCAGGGAGCAAACCAGTTAATGTTACCGATCATGTTCATTTCATTTCCATTCTCTCAGACTGCTTAGGTATGGACAGGAGATGCACTTCTGGCTGATGGGACCTGAAAAGTAAAAGTTTAATGGGACGCTTCCAAGAATTTTTATCTTAATCTTTAAAAAGGATACAGGGAGGAGTCATTCTCTCCCCTGGCCTGTAAATATTGTGTAAGGAGTTGGCAAAGAAGCTAGAGTAGCTATATCACAAGCATGAACTGACCAGCCTGAAGACAAAAGACAACAGGCTAAGGGTGGCTGGGCAGCAAGATGAAAGTAAAGTTGGATTTTTTTATATCTTCCAACTATTGAATTGACTAATCCTGGAACACCCATATCTCTGGACTTAGGATGTGAAATAACAAATCTCCTTTTGTTTAATCTCTCGATCTTCTGTTAATTACAGCCTAAAAATAATAAAAATGTTTTTTTTTTCATTATGCAAAATGCTTTCACATAGAATATCTCACCCTTCTGGTAAGGGCAACCTATTAGTTCCTATATAGATCTCTCAGCCACAAATGCATTTAATGCTCTTTCCTGAGAAGTCACTGAAAATGGGAACTGAATAAATATAATTGGGTACAACTATTCTACATGACAGAAAAAGATAGAGGAGGGAAAATTAACAAAAAACCAGGAGATAATCTGTGCTCCAGTTACTGTTATATAAGATCCATTCTCATACACCTGCCTCGGAGGTTGGTGTAGGAGTCAAATGAGACCATACACACACAGGTTTTACCAAGAGCTTGTTATATTTCTTTGTAACTGCTGATTATTCCTTGCTACTGGATCAGAGAAGAGGGCTCAGTCAGCTTTAAGTAATGATCAACATCTGTTTTCTGGGCAATAGAAAAATCAACTGACTCTTGAAATAATCCACAAGCAAAGTGAAGGGGTGTTGGAATGAAAAAAAAAAAAGGTATTTCAGGGAGAAGAAGCAGTGTAACAAAGGCAAATGGGTAAGAAAGAACAGGATGTGAGGGAGGAGCTATTAGCAAGTGAGGCTACAGAAATTACTAGGCTGACTGGTGAACAAAGAGGCTGAAAATGCAGATGGGGCTAGATTATGAACTTTGTAGTCCATGTCAAGAATTACAGACTTTATTCTGAGGGATAGTCGAGTTTATTAAAGGTCAGATTGTATCTTACATTAAGACTGAATAAGATTATATAAAATGTTCGTTCATATCATACTGATGGCTATTGAAGACGAAATTGAGAAAGGCAAGGCTAAAGGGAAGCTCACCGCCTTTCCCCAAAATCAAATCCTTTCTGTGCAAACCAGGCTGTTTATTGTACTCAGTCTTCCTAAAGACACTTTTTAATCAGCCATTTTTCCTGAATCATAATGATGGGATAATTGCCCCCTAAGTGGACATGGAAAATAATACTAAATTTAGGGGCACTCATTTATTTCAGAACAGAGTGTCATCAAACCTCACAAACTCAGTTGAACCACATTAGGACATTCTGGGATGTATCTAACAGATCATTAAGAATTGCTTTTTCAAAACATGTACTATTTCTTAGCTATTTTAATGAAAATCACAGAAAATGAAACTGCTGAAATTCATGATTTCACAATACACAGTGTGAGTCATTGTCCCTAGAGCATTCTTTCTATAGAAATGGCATGTTAGCATATTTTCCTATAATGTTAGTGTAATCCATTGATGTATATTTTATTTGTGGTTTTCAGGTTGTTCTCTAGAAGCCTTTTTTTTTTTTTTTTAATGCCTATGCATTCAGACTTGGTTTTAAGCATATTCTGGAAAACTAGCTGATGTAAGTTGTCAATGTATGTGAAAGGATGAGCTGAAAACTATAATCTGAAAGAAATATAAATCAGACTTGAAAGACTTCTTGTCTATGAAGAGAAAAACTTCAGCCCAAAACACTCAGGATAGTTGACAGTTTAATTTAAAACATATAGGCAAGACAAGATGGCTGCCTTGATTTACTAATGCTTTCTTTTTTTTTTTTAACTAAAAAAAAAAAAAGTTTAAGTGTGAATGAGCACAATGTACATGAAATTCTGAAAGACAACACTGGATCTTCATAAAGTCAGTATGCTATCAAAATAGTTATATCTTCTGCAGTGTCAGAATTTGTGTCATTTTTATCCATCCTATTTTAACCAATAAGTAAAAAGAAAGATAATAAGAAAGGGAACCGGGATTTAGAGACAGGTGAAAAAATGTATTTTCTATGCAATTTAAGTTCCAAAAGAGTCACGACAGAGTTGAGGGAAACACAAAAACACACTGATTTCACAGTCATTCTGGTGACTTTCATTGCACTTGTACAGTACTCTAAGCTATGCAAGATATCTGATTACAACCATCATGGCAGTAGAAATGTTACTTTTGTTTATTTTGTTTGTTTTTAGAACCAGCATCCTAACTTCAGTCTTACTCACCACCTTGTACTTAGAAATGAATTTTGTGGTAAATGTTTCTCCCATCCTCCTTAAGCCCCTTCAAACCCCAAAGATCATGATCACAAGAAGGGTAGATTTATTTAGCCTAGTAATTAACACTGGAGAAGGCAATGGTACTCCACTCCAGTACTCCTGCCTGGAAAATCTCATGGGCGGAGGAGCCTGGTGGGCTGCAGTCCATGGGGTCGTTAAGAGTCACACATGACTGAGCAACTTCACTTTCACTTTTCACTTTCATGCATTGGAGAAGGAAATGGCAACCCACTCCAGTGTTCTTGCCTGGAGAGTCCCAGGGATGGGGTAGCCTGGTGGGCCACTGTCCGTGGGGTCACACAGAGTTGGACACGACTGAAGCAACTTAGCAGCAGCAGCAGCAGTAATCAACATGGATTCAACATCTTTCTGTTGGATCCACTGAATGAAGCCAGCAGGAACAGGAGGAGAACATTACAGGCAAGTTGAAATTAATGTGACTACATGGTTTATTTGACATCTTTATTTATCACACTCTAGACATGGAAATAATCTAAAAAGTTATTTGAAGTGCTTTAACATCCAACTGTCCTAATTAATATGCCTAAATGCCATTAAAAATGCAGAATAGTGTATGGCATCTCTCTAAAATTGTTCATAACCTAAAAAAACACACAGCAATAATGTAAAATATGGCCAGGTACAAGCAACCATATGGCATTGAAGAAAGTTGTCAATTACACAGTCTGACAAGCTTGGACCTGAATTTTAACTTCATCATTTACTCATTGTGTATCTTTCAGCCCCTCACTCTTCCTCTCTGTGACTCACCTTCCACATCTATAACATGAAAATAATGCTTGAATTACAGTAAAGTTATGAAGAATAATGATAATGTATTGAATAGTACAGTACCTGCTACATGGTGGGTGCTAAATAAACACTAATGATCATCATTAGCATTAACATTGCTATTTTCAACATCTTAGAACTGAATGTGCTCAAATGACAATCAGCAAAAAGTGTTTAGACAGACCTAATTGTAAACAGACTATATTCCTGACTTGATGGACATGATTTTGAGCAAGCTCCAGGAGTTGGTGATGGACAAAGAAGGCTGGTGTGCTGCAGTCCATGAGGTCACAAAGAGTTGGACACGACTATGCAACTGAACCGAACTGAACTGATATTCTCAAAGTTCATCTAAGCAATCTTGGAGAGCTGACTGCAGGTTTTTCTATAGAAATATTATGATAGCTGGTGAATAAGTGGGCAAATAAGAACACGGTGTTTATTTAACATCATGCATGCAGTGCATGCAAGTGCAAGCCGCTCAGCCGCGTCCAGCTCTTTGTGACCCCATGGACTATATAGTTCATGGAATTCTCCAGGCCAGAATACTGAAGTGGGTAGCCTTGCCCTTCTCCAGGATATCTTTACAACTCAGGTATCGAACCCTGGTCTCCCACTTTGCATGTGGATTCTTTACCAGCTGAGCCACAAGGGAAGCCCAAACACCAGTACACCCAAACAACAGTACACCCAAACAACAGTATACCCAAAGACTATTAGTGTTTGTATTCGAAACCCAAATGGCCAGTTATTAAGGAGTTTCAATTAGAAAATCAATTTAAAATTTTAAATTGGGGTACCAAGACATCTTCTCTACCTGCATTCTTGATAAGAAAGGAAGAAAACAGGATTTTCCCAACTGCTGAAACTTTCATCCATAAAAATATGAGAACGGGGTTGTCCAAGCTGCAAGCTTTCACCTCTGTGAGAGTGAGGTGATTCTTGCAAGATGAAAAGAATCGAGAGAGAGAGAGAGAGAGAATGAGGCACGGGAAGAAGCAGGACAGGGTCTGTGTTATGAGAAGCAGTACTCAGCTCTCAGGATCAGGAGAAAGGGCTGGGGAAGCTAAAGAAAAAGTCAAGGACTTGAGGAGCATCAGTGAAGGTGATGAAGTAAGAGGAAAAGGAAGTATTCTGATCATGCCCTACCTTTCCCCTTTACTGCAATCCTTCAGGTGATCAAAGGAGCAGTGTGTCGAAGACTAGTGTCAGCAGAGGACAAGTACAGACACGCACCTAGGTACCATACCTCCTTCGTTTAGCCTGTCCTTCCTTCCCGCGTCACTTCTGCCCTGCCACTGCTAGCCCACATTCAGGACTGGGACAAAAATGAGAGTGAAATTCCAATTTGCTAGTAAGTTCAATTAGAAAAGAAGACCTCCATTTAGCCAGTCAGCTTCTTTCTGTTCAAGAAGGATCCTAGGGCATCTCTAGAGCCCTTGACAAATTTTGAGGCTAAGATGGAGAAGGCGGTTAAGAATATGAACAATTTAAAGAGGTGGTTGAATTTGGACCAAATAATTATTTTGTAAATGACATTGGTGGGTCAGGAAAAGTGAACCCTTAAGGTGACAGTAACTTAGAGAGGAGTTCTGAAAGAATTTTACGATATTTGTTGAAATAAATTGGAGATAGGATTTCTAAACAGATTTCAGCCATAACCAGAGCCCTGGGTTATGACTTCTGACCCAATGCAATTATAAATACCATTTCTCTCAATTTTAAAGTGTCATGTTTTAAATAATAAATTATATAACCAAATCTATCCATAACCTGTACAACATATTCACCAACCTTAGAGGACTAAGGATATTTTAGAGTGATTAAGTTATTTGTATTTTATCAAGAAGATACCAAGGATTCTCATCACAGAGGCCTGTGAGAGAGGCTTCAATAAACCCCTAGAGGTGTATCTACCAGATTGAAGACCCTAACCTGTCTATATTGGCAGGATATGCTGCTTCCCATCCATACAATCCAACAGCATCACTGCATAATGGTGAAAAGAGGTATGTCAGAAGGGCTAAGCCATTCCAGTGTAAACAAAGAGAATCTTGACTGAAAGATCTCCCATGGAATAATTAGCTTTCAGAAAATGAGAACGGGCAGTATCTATGGAGAGTGGAGTGAAAGCCAAGGCCTGCACTGACAACAAGTACAGATTAGCAGAGGAGGACCATGGTGAGGTGAAAAAAGGAAACAAATATAAAGAGAATTATGACTAAGGGCACTGGGCACAGGCTGACGATTCTCCCCACCAATTAGATTACATTCATACGTAGTCTCCTATTCATCCAACGGGCATTTACGAAGTGTGCCAAAGCCTTTGACTGTGTGGATCACAATACACTGTTGAAAATTCTTCAAGAGATGGGAATACCAGACCACCTGACCTGCATCTTGAGAAATCTGTATGCAGGTCAGGAAGCAACGGTTAGAATTGGATATGGAACAGCAGACTGGTTCCAAATAGGAAAAGGAGTACGTCAAGGTTGTATATTGTCACCCTGCTTATTTAACTTCTATGCAGAGTACATCAAGAGAAACGCTGGGCTGGAAGAAGCACAAGCTGGAATCAAGATTGCCAGGAGAAATATCAATAACCTCAGGTATGCAGATGACCCCACTCTTATAGCAGAAGGTGAAGAAGAACTAAAGAGCCTCTAGATGAAAGTGAAAGAGGAGAGTGAAAAAGTTGGCTTAAAGCTCAACATTCAGAAAACTAAGATCATGGCAACTGGTCCCACCACTTCATGGCAAATAGATGGGGAAACAGGGGAAAGTGTCAGACTTTATTCTGGGGGGCTCCAAAATCACTGCAGATGGTGATTGTAGCCATGAAATTAAAAGACGCTTATTCCTTGGAAGGAAAGTTATGACCAACCTAGACAGCATATTCAAAAGCAGAGACATTACTTTGTCAACAAAGGTCCGTCTAGTCGAGGCTATGGTTTTTCCAGTGGTCATGTATGGATGTGAGAGTTGGACTATAAAGAAAGCTGAGTGCAGAAGAATTGATGCTTTTGAACTGTGGTGTTGGAGAAGACACTTGAGAGTCCCTTGGACTGCAAGGAGATCCAACCATTCCATTCTAAAGGACATCAGTCCTGGGTATTCCCTGGAAGGACTGATATTGAAGCTGAAACTCCAATACTTTGGCCACCTCATGTGAAGAGCTCACTCATTTGAAAAGACCCTGATGCTGGGGACGATTGAGGGCGGGAGGAGAAGGGGACGGCAGAGGATGAGATGGTTGGATGACATCACCAAGTCAATGGACATGGGTTTGGGTGGACTCCAGGAGTTGGTGATGGACAGGGAGGCCTAGCGTGCTGCAGTTCATGGGGTCGCAAAAAGCCAGAAACGACTGAGCGACTGAACTGTACTGAACTGATTAATAATATAGTATTACTATATCTGCCTGCAATGCAGGAGACGCAGAATACATGGGTTTGATCCCTGGGTGGGGGAGACCCCCTGGAGTAGGGTATGGCGACCCACTCCAGTATTCTTGCCTGGAGAATCCCATGGACAGGGAGCAAAAGCCTGGTGGGCTACTGTCCATAGGGTCACAAAGAGTAGGACATGACTTAAGCGACTAAGCACGCACATTAGTATAGGGCCTGTGCTCAGTCACCCAGTCATGTCCAACTCTTTTCAACCCTATGCCCTGTCCATGGGATTCTCCCAGAAAGAATACTGGAATGGGCTGCCATTTCCTCCTCCAGCAGATCTCCCTGACACAGAGCTCAAACCCTCATCTCCTGTGTCTCCTGCATTTCAGGTAGATTCTTTATCACTGAGCCATCAGGGAACCCCAGTATATTGACTGGCATAGGGTAAACGAACTATAAATGTTACCTATTATTAAGAGCTTAATTCTCTATTCCCATTCACTGACTCCCCCCCAAAAAAGATGAATTTCCAAAGAATAAAGACATTGATAAGCAACCTAAGGTCAGAGAATATGCACCCAAGGGCATAAGCTTTAGAAACTATAGAAGGTTTTTCTCCAGTGCATAGTTCATGCAAATTGAGGGTGACAATGAACTTGCTTAAGGTGACAAAGCATATGTTTGAAAAGATACATGGAAGAGATGGTATTATGAGAAAGAAAAGCATAAGCTGTTTGGCTTGAGTAGGGGGGAAGGGAAGTATGCAATCCACTTTTATAAATCTCTGCTTCATAGGGCATGATGGAAATCCTCTTTCGGACCTCTCTGATTATCTTCAGTAGAACCTAAATTGCAGTCTGTGTGTTTGTGAGTGTGTCTGGTGCTCCTGTCCTGCTTTTAAGGCTGGCCCTGGGTTGAAGAGGAAAGATACTTCTGGAGGAGAGAATGGAGAGAGGAAGGACTGATCACAACAAGATCCATGAATAAAACAAGACAAAGCAAAGCAAAAGCACATCATTACAGGTGGAAAATAGAGGAAAGGTGAAGGCATAATGGGAGCAGAAAAAGGGAGACTAGTCAGCTTTATATGGAGAGGTCAGGAAAGGCTGTGCATAGTAGGTGGTATTTGAACTAAGTCACAAAGAATAGTAGTTCACCAGGGAAGATGGTGGGATGGGAGCGAGGACCAAAGGATCCCCATGCAGAGGTGCAGGTAGACGGTGGCATCAATTCTGTCAAACAAAACTAGTTCAACTCATCTGGAGAAGTTGTAGAGGAAGCAAGACAGAACTCGAACAATATAGAATCTTGAGCTCTTTATATAAGGATAAAATCCAGCCAAGAATGGCAAATCACAGTAAAGGAACTTACTTCTCTTGAATTTTCTTTCTTTTTTGTTGTTTTTGTTGGATTTCAAAAGAAGGCAGTGTATATAAATTGACTTTTCAAGCCACCGACACTATCTTTTAAAAGAAGTTTCCTAGGACTTCCCTGGTGCTCCAGGGGTTAAGACGTTGCCTTCTGATACAGGAGGTGCAGGTTTGATACCTGGTTGGTGAGCTAAAATCCCATATGCCTTGAGGCCGAAAAAAAAAAGCATAAAACAGAAGCAATATTGTAACAAATTCCATAAAGACTTTAAAAATGATTCACATAAAAAAAATCCTTTAAAAAATCAGAATAAAATAAAAGAAGTCTCCTGTTTGTGTACTTCTTTGTTATTCTAGGTTCAGCAACCTACTTATAGATACTGATCTCTTCATTCCCCACAGTGTTGGATACCTAAGAGTTTCAGGAATAAACAGATCATCAACCAATGGAACTGTTATTTGATTTCCTAAATATATTCCATTAAAACCAATGGATCTTGACTCTAGAAAAGGCCTCCTCATCTCTGCTTTCTGGTAGAAATGGAAATTTTCTAGAATTGCAATAAACGTCTTTTTGGGTAAAACATTTTAGCAATTAACAATTCACATTGCTATGCTTTTCTTTGCTGTACTTAGTAGGTTTAGTCATTTCCCTTATCTCTAGTGAAGAAGATCAAATTGTCTTCTGTATCATATTCATATATTTAAAATCTCCCTAATTTTCATTTCCAGAGACTGAATAATTTTTTAACCTCTTTTCACATATACAATTTTCTGTTCTTTAATCCTTTCTCTGCTTTCGTAACCTCATGAATAATCCTGTCCTATCTTGTTCCACATTCTCATTCCTTAAGAAAGCTTTCCTGTGAAATCCAGACCTCACTGTATCTGGGCTTCCTCTCATAACTGCATAATTTCATATGAATTACCTCCTCTGAAGTGCTGATATGAACTCTTTAGTCTTATCTTCCTCACTTACTGAATGTTTCACAAGAGCAGGAACTAGGCTTTATATTTTTATATGTAGTGTCACTCCATTCTGGATTTTTTTTTTCTCTTTTAGAGGGACAATTCTATAATATCAAAACCTCCTCTAACAGAAAAATGATATAATTATATCAACAAACATCTAAAACGTATTTGATAGCATTCATTAGCCATCTTAAATAAAATTCCAACAAAGGGATAATAGGATTCATCTTAAAGACTTTTTACCAAACTTCAACAGTAAACACTAAATACAGGGGAACATTAAAACCATTTTCATTCAAATAAAGAAAAAAATAGAGACTCTTGCCTCATTATTACTGTATTTCAACACTGCCTTTGAAGTTCTAGCTAATGATATAAGACACTCAAATTAAACAATTAACAATTAACAAAAACATTGGAAAGAAAAAAGATAAAATGTCTTTATTTCAAAATAGATAAACAAGAATTAATGAGATAATTCAATATGGTAGCTGTATTTGAATAAAAATACAAAAAAAATCAACAGCATTTTACTAAAGCAATAAATTATTAGTGGATATGGGAAAAATAAATACTATTCACACAACTATAAATATGTAAGAATGAATTTATATTAAAGTTATAATGCCTTCACAAACAAAACCTTAAAATCATATACAAAACAAAGAATTGAAAAATACATTGATTAATACAATGTCAATGTTTTGTGGTGACTATGTAAACTGGCAAATGACTTTGACTAGAAAGCCAAAAATGTTTGCAAAAAAGAATACTGAAAGAGTACTTCCCTTTAAGGGAAGTACTTAAAAGAATAGAGCACATAAGCATGTGTCTAGAAGATGCAACAGATAAAAAAGTTGCATTTCAAATCAATGGGATAGGATAGTTGATTTATTAAATGGTACTGACACTTGGCATTCATGTCGGGGGGAAAAAAAAAAGTTAAACCCCTATCTCATACAAAATACAAAATACATAAAGATATATTTTAAAAAAATAAATTTCAAAAAATAAAATAAGAGCATTAGAAAATAAAATATTTTAAGAACACTGAAGGGAGGAATATTTCTTAAGCAAATCAGGATAACTTAGATGCCTGCTTAAAGAGTTTGTAAAATTTGTACTTCACTTTCCACATATATTTCACATAGTTTTTCAGAATCAGTTCTGTAATCAAATGAATTTTATTTCTATTTTTTCACAATATTTTAAAATATTTCACTTGATGTTCTGTAACATTAATTCTGCATGATAAGCAGCAGGATTTTCTTTTTCAGCCCATCTATTGAATTTGGTAGAATTTTTATTTTTCTTTTAGTTTCAGAATATTTTTGGATACTCAGTCATTAAGTATCCATCTTCAATCTTTTCTTCAGAGCACCCCTTCCTCTTCTTGATATTTTTTCACTATTTCTGATTTAATGGTAGTCCACTCTTCTGATGAATTAATTATCCTCAACTAGAATATTCATAAAAGATTTGTGAATAGCCTTTTTCTCTCTTGCCTGGATGTTTCTTTATCAAACATACTTGCCAGACAGATTCCATTTTTCAGGCAGTGGGAAATGCGCCATGGACATCACAGTTGCGCCTGTTCTCGGTTCTGCAGTCAGCATTTCATGGAAATCATTGAGGGCATCATTATAACCCAGGTCTTTTGGTAGATTCCTCCAATTCACAAAGTATGAAAACACTAAAGCAACTTTCCTCCGATTCTTCTGGGGTCAACAAGATTGGAAGGCCCCTCCAAGAATGACAAACAGCAAGATTTCTTCACCTATATTGGTGAAGGTAACATTAGCTGGTATAAAACATCAGTGGTTTAACACAACAGAATTTAATTTTGTGCTCAAGCAGTTGTCCAAAGTAATTCTTGTCAATCTACAGCTTTCCTCCATGTGGTGATACAGGGACCCATACTTCTTCAATCTTGTGGCTCTGACATTTCTTATGTCCTCAGAGGCTTCTACAGCCAGCCAGCAGACAGGAAAAGATACCATGGAGAAATCACACCTGTTTCCTGACAGCCTTGGTCTACACACATGATTTTCTTTTGCATTCCATTCTTGAAAACTAGATACAAAGCCCCACTGAGATGCAAGAGAGACCGGGGAATGTCATCTGGTAGAGTAGCTGCTTCTTGGCAATAATTCTTTACTATTTATGGGGAGCTCACATTTCAGTGAACTATATTAGATGTCTGTGTCATATTATCCTAGCTCTCAGAGAGAGTTAAGGCTTTTCCTCTGCCCTCTACGTTCCTCACAATATAACGAGGCAAGAAACTTATTTTTCATACAGGAAATGACAAAAGAGCAAGAAGTAAACACTTTATGACAAGGACAGTAAGGAAGAGATTCCTTTTAGCATTTAAGAGTTAGATGAGAAAGCCATGGATAAAAGGTTTCAGAAATTAAAATAAAAATGGTATATTATCTTAGGGAGAAGTTTTTAAGAAAACAGGGGAGAAGTTTAAAAGCATCACTGAGCTACCAGGGAAGCAAAAGCATCACATTGTCACGTAAAAACTAGAACAATGTAAAGGCGGCTTGCAGAGGAACATTAAGGAAGATAGAGACTGAGACACAAAGTAAATGACCAATCCATAGGAAAGTCGTAAAAACTCTTTGTTCAAATATTATTTCATTCAATTAGGAACAATCAAACATACAAAATCAAATACATTCAAGCAACTGGTATTTAGTGAGTTTTTAATCATTTGTTACTTCTGTAGCAATTATCTGCATTTTCTTTATTCTCCTAGAGGATTTCATTTTAAGGGCTCTCCTGGTGGCTCAGAGGGTAAAGAATCTGCCTGCAATGCAGGAGACCCATTTTAAAGAAGCTGTATGGGAAAAAAGACCCCACTTACAAGTTGTAAACTTACCTTAAACTTTAAAATTTCTCATCTGTGTGTCAAGCACTTAGGAGATCCAACACAATTATATTTCCTTCACTCAATGTGTTTAACTCAAGAATTCATAGAAACACTTGTGAGAATTAAAAAAAAAAAAAAAGCAAGGGGTATTTTTTTTCTTTAGTAACTAATTACTATATACAGTATTTAAATCCTATCAATTAGAACCTGTTTAAACATTTGCCATGCATCTTCAAAGCACTCTGTCAAAACAGACATTTGCTCAGAGAATTTATGATTTCATTTCATATGGTAACTGAAAAGTCTCTAAGATAACTTTAAAGAAACAGAAAAAAGGAAAACCCTTGCAAAGGAAGGACGCTTCTCATTCACGCCCAATGATGAAAAGCTTACAGTCAACAAATAAGAGACCTCACAAGGACTCCACACAGCATTCATCACAGCCTCCCTCACCAGACCCAGACCCACTTCAAAACCTTCAAACCGAAAGAAACCCAGAGAGGGAAGTCTGCCAGCTCTTCTCGCCAAGTTGGCACAGCCCTAAAGGTTTGAATAGGCTTCTCGATGTATAAGATAAAGGCCGGCATTCGAAGCCTGTGAAGCCTCCCTGGGCATAAATGGGACCTGAGGTGAAATTCCATCAACCGCTGCTACTTGCACACGAAGTCGGGTATGCAGACGGCACAGCTTAGGGCTCTGGCTACGTGAACAGGTTTACTATGAAATAAGACTGAAAGAAGTCTTAAAGTAGGAGAGGGTTTTTCCCCTCAAGATGATCTTTTTCAACTTTGATGTTTGACCTCTGACTTCTATGTAATGGGAGGCGTGCAGATAATTGCAAGCTGGGTCTCCGGAAAGAGAAACTCCTCTCAGTGCGAGTACACTTCCGCTTATGAAAGCCGCAAGAACAGGCGCGGGGGCTGGAATCCCTCCTCGCCCGCTGCTTTATCCACCAGGAAACATCACTTCTGAGCTACTTTCTAGCTTCTGGGCACCTAGGTCTCCATTCGTTTCCAAATGAGTAACCAATTAGACTTCTTGACTGACTGTAGGTTTTCCTCATTCGCGGCTCCAATCCCTCCTACACTTGGGATCCCTCCACGGCTAGCCTTCCCCCAGCCCCAGCTGTGTGGTCATCCACACACCAGTATCTTCTTCCTTCACAGTGGGAGCTCCCTGATTCAGAATTCAGTGCTCTTTCTTGTCAATTGACAAACACAGAATGTTTCCTCACACACTGGAAAACAAAGAACAGCTCAGTTGTTACGTGATTTCTACAAATCACTCCCAAGGTTCGCCTTACACTTAATTTCTCTTTAAATATATCCTCCTGTTGCGAAGGAAAATCTGTCTGTTTGCTCTGGCTAATATCATGGGCCTTCACAGATTTCCTTCCCACTGCCTCTGTATTTTAAGTTCATTTTTATCTACCCTACTCCTGACCTCCCTGGGAATTCATGCCAGCTAGAACAGACTTTCCGTATCTTTATGTCTCATTAACTCTCCATCTCATTCCAACTGAAATCCTCATTTTTTTTTTCTCCCTCCAGACTGTATGTCTTAAATAATAACTAGGTTGACAGAAATTAACTCTTTATTGAATTGGGTAGTATAGTTTCATGGAACAAGTCAGGGTGGAGGTGCCATGGAAAGCTCTGTATAGAATGAAACTTTATAGTACCTCATGACTATTAAAATAGTGCGCCCTGGAAAAGATGATTAAATCAAACACCCAACACTATATACATTTCTTTTCAATGTCAGCATCATGGAGATCTATAATTTTATAATTTACTTGGAGATCCTTACACTGTAAAATATAAAAAACAGTTGGAGAGCCATTGGAGTAGGGCTTTTTCACAAACCAAGCTCAACAGACAGTATGTTTAAACATGTCAAGTGTGGTGTGAAGTTAATTATTTAACTTTTGAGGCAAAATATACTTCAGAAGATCTCTAAAGCCATTTTCAGGATTAAAAAAAAATCTAAAATGGCCATGAGTACTAGCTGGACTGGGAATTTTTTTTTCTAAAATTATATATAATGTATGTATGTGTACGTATGTAAATATGCACACATATGTATTTAAATATACAATTAAAGAATATATACATACAATTTTTCTTATTCAAAAAATAACCCTAATCTATCTTCAAGTTCACTTGTATCAACTCTTCATCACTCTAGAGTCTTCCCAGATAACCAAATGCATTACCGCTAAGGAAAAGCAGTTCTTAACTGTTAAGATTTGGCATTCTTTCCTTCTCTCATGCCAAATATCTCAAAGGATGGTGAGGAACAGAGCAGTCATGTAGGTAATCTTAAATTATCTTCTGATTTACCAAAAAACATTTACCAACCTGCAGTTCTGGCACCGGTCCCCCTTACAGCCTTACGACAGCATTCACACCCTGAGTCTGTTTTTTCCCAGAACTTGTCATGTAAAACCAGGTTATTAAAAGCTCACTTCTTTCATTGCAAAGTTTCTCTATGAAACTCACATAAAAATAACACACAATAAATAGGACAGAGTTTCTAAACCTTAAATTCCCCTTTGTGAAAAGAAACTTTCCTTTAAGAGGACTTCATGTATGGAATAGGAAACTTGGTATCTAGAAGTTCTTTGTGCCCTCCTGAAAAGAAAATCTCTTGATACAGAGTGGAGGGTCTCATGAAGATAAAGAAGTTATTCCATTTTTATCTCTCCTCCTTCTACATCTTCTTCCATAAACACAATCTAATAATGAGTTCTCCTGAGACAGGATAAAACTTGTCCTCCAAAGTCATTCCATCATTCCATCATTTCCATCCTAATCTTGTATGTGATCCAAATTATTCCCTTTTAATGGCATTAAAATATCCACAGAGAGGAGAATTAAAAATTAGCAACTTTTCCATCTCAAATTCTTGACGGAAAAGAGGTAAAAATACAAAAATAAGTAAATAACTGTTATCTTTTTAGTTTGATGATTTGTGAGATAAGCATCTAAATTTTTATGTATTTCTCCCTTAATTAACCACAAAATATTTATATTAGTTTTTATCAAGGAATTATACAATATATTCCAAACACCCAGGAGACATTTTTTTTCTTTTCAACATAGTTTCCTACTGGCAGTAAGCTTAGAGTACAGAGAAACTGCTTTTAATCTGACCATGTGTGCTGATCAAAAGCAATCCATGAGAGGTTCAAAAGGCTGCCATAAATCTAGAAAAATTAAGTACTACTGCTAAGATACTAGAAAGCAAGCAACTTTCTCAGGCAATCAATCTGTGCTCTAAAGTAATCATAAATAATTTTTTAAGATAGAAATGGACATTTCTTAACATGTCTAAATAGCTGTTTTCCCAATAAAGATTTTTAAAGGGCCTTTAAATATATCAGCTTGAAGTAAAATGTACAGTCTTAAAGTCTAAACATCTAAACATAATTATGTTATCTTTAGTTTTTTATTAGAGCACATGGATTAAAATATATAATTCACAGGAGTTAAACAAGAATCTAACTCACTGCAGAATCTTAAAAACAACATATTAATATTAAATAGTAGAAATTGCCAATATTTTTAGTACTTACCATGTGTCAGATATTATTTTAAACATTAATCCTCACAGAAATCTAACAGCTCAGAAATATATTTAACCTCAATAAAAATGAAAAACTGAAGCAAAGAGAAGTAACTTGCCAAATATCAAACAGGTGGTATGAAATGAAGCCTGGAAGCAAATATCGGCGGTCCATTTTCAGAGCCAACTTTTTAAAATATTATGTAATATATGCAGCATAATCACTGCTCATTGTGTAGTTTTTCTTTTATGAACACAACAGTTCAGTTCAGTTCAGTCGCTCAGTGGTGTTTGAATCTTTGTGACCCCCATGGACTGCAGCACACCAGGCTTCCCTGTCCATCACCAACTCCCGGAGTTTACTCAAACTCATGTCCATTGAGTCGGTGATGCCATCCAACCATCTCATCCTCTGTCGTCCCCTTCTCCTCCCACCTTCAATCTTTTCCAGCATCAGGGTCTTTACAAATGAGTCAGTTCTTCCCATCGGGTGGCCAAACTATTGGAGTTTCAGCTTCAACATCAGTCCTTCCAATGAATATTCAGGACTGATTTCCTTTAGGATGGACTGGTTGGATCGCCTTGCAGTCCAAGGGACTCTCAAGAGTTTTCTCCAACATCACAGTTTAAAAGCATCAATTCTTCTGTGCTCAGCTTTCTTTATAGTCCAACTCTCACATCCATGCATGACTACTAGAAAAACCATAGCTTTGACTAGACGGACCTTTGTTGGCAAAGTAATGTCTTTGCTTTTGAATATGCTGTCTAGGTTGGTCATAACTTTTCTTGCAAGGAGCAAGCATCTTTTAATTTCATGGCTGCAGTCACCATCTTCAGTGATTTTGGAGACCCCAAAATAAAGTCTCTCTGTTTCCCCATCTATTTGCCATGAAGTGATGGGACCGGATGCCATGATGTCAGTTTTGTGAATGTTGAGTTTTAAGCCATCTTTTTCACTCTCCTCTTTCACTTTCATCAACAGGCTCTTTAGTTCTTCCTCACTTTCTGCCATAAGGGTGTGTCATCTGCATATCTGAGGTTATTGATATTTCTCCCAGCAATCTTGATTCCAGCTTGTGCTTCTTCCAGCCCAGCATTTCTCATGATGTACTCTGCATAGAAGTTAAATAAGCAGGGTGACACTATACAACCTTGACATACTCCTCCCGATTTGGAACCAGTCTGTGTTCCCTGTCCAGTTCTAACTGTTGCTTCTTGACCTGCATACGGATTTCTCAAGACGCAGGTCAGGCGGTCTGGTATTCCCATCTCTTTATGCATTTTCCACAGTATGAACACATACTCTCTAACATATTGGAAGCTTCTAATGGGCATAGAAACCCCCTTTATTCACCATTATATATGCAGGCACTAGAAAAAATTCAATATACAATTTGCTAATAAAAGACATTACAATTTATTCCCTGCTGTGCTAAATATTTTAAATGCACATCATAGATAATGGTTGAATTGTCCTAATTTTAAAATTTTTAAAGTACATAATTAATAAAAGATGCACCAATCTTAATAAAAGCCACAACAAAGGGAAAGGGAAGGTAGTTACAGAAATTCCACTACTCTAACAGACTGTGTCTTTTAATTTTCCACATCCACTTTCATTTGTATAATTTGTTTTATAGTGTTGAAATTACAAGGCATAGTGAACAGTTTCATATTCTGTTTTATCTTTATTATTACATACAGGATTTTCCATAGTCAAAAAGATAAAGTTGAATGGCTGCATATAAGTCCATGGGGTGGAAGCGCATTAACTTATGTAACTAAACCCCTACTATTGTATATTTGGTTGTTGCTAATTTGTAGTCTTAACTATAATGCTACAAGGAAACAATGGATTGTCTCACAGCAACATGACTACATGGAGAGAGACAAGACAGGACAAGAACAGTCAAACATCAGTGGTAGATCTAGGAGATAGACATGTGAGGGTTTACCGTGAAATTGTTTAAACTTTTCTATGTGTTGGAAACTACTATAATAAAATATTGGGAAAAAAATCTTAATGAATGAAAAATTTATTTAATAAAATATCTATTTCACAAGGACACACATTTTTGTCTGATTTATTTTGCTAGTGTCTAGACCAGTGACTGAAAACATAGAGGTGAATGCCTCATAATATTCTGTTGAATGTGAACAATTTGAGTACTATAATGATATAAGAAATATATAAGGAGTCAGGATTATCTCCATTTCTCTGGGTTTGTAGTTGTCACTTGTTGTGGTTGTAGTTTTTTAGTTCTTTAGTGATTTTCTTCAATGACTTGTGTGAAGACTGCACTTTTTATCATGAATGTCCTTGAGGTTTCTGCTCCATTGACTACTGATTTGATAGAAATTTCCTTATATATTAGGAGCTAAAAAAAAAACAAGGAAAGGAAAGATAAGGGAAGGAAAGGAAAGCAAGAGAAAAAAAAAGACAAGACAAGAAAAAAGAAAAAAGTACTCTCTCATCTCTGCAGATTGGCTCCTCTTGGGGCTCTTCTTCAACACTTCCACTTACAACTCTGCCTTAGCCTTCACTTCCTTTCTCCATTGAGCCTAACGCTGAGCCAGAGGTGAAAGCCAAGCATCTCCTCAGGTCTTTCCCGAGAATACATAAAGCCCTGGGCATGCGCATGGCTTTCTAGAAATATAGGCTTTTCTGTATATGCAAAAGCCTTTCAAAGCATTTGTTTCCCTATGTATCTCATTCTCAAACCCTTCCTTCCCAGGGTTTTAGTTTGATACTTGTAGAATCTCCTGTCCCTTGTCCTAGGTGACCACAGCTCTTACATCTGTCTTTAAACACTTTTCACAAATGCTCCCCAAGTCCTGGGAAAGCTCTGAAGTGAAGCAAAGACAAGGCTTTTGGGTGACCATCAGGGAAGCAACAAACAGATCAATGCACACAACCATAATTCTCAGAGAACAGTCCACACTGCTCCCGCTTGCATCAGCAAGCTGTACTGGAAACATGGGCCACTGTCCTCATGACCACTGCTAACCTGGGAAGTGAGAGATGGTAAGCAAGTGGGTTGGTTAAATCCAACAATGTTCTCTCACAGACTTCAGATATTTCCTTTTCTTTAAGTGTTCCCCTGGTTGCTATTAGATTTGAGAGATCTGGAAAAAATGATCCTGAGAGTTGTTGCCAGCTTTACTGGCAAATTATTGCTTTTTTGGAGGAATGAAGATTTGGAATCCCCTGCTCTGCCATTTTTTGGCAGTGTCACTCACAGGCAGACCTTATTAGCAATTAATTCCTTTACATGTCATAGTTCTATTCAGACTTTATGTTTCTTCTTAAGTCAAGTTTAGGAATTTATATATATTTCCAGGAATTTGTCCTCTTTTATCTAAGTTGACTGGTATTTTGGCATGGGTTGTTCATAATATTCCCTTGTAATCTTTTTTAATTTCCTTAGGGTCAGTAAGGATGGACCTTCTTTCATTCTTGGTAGTGATAATTTGTGTCTCCTACTTCTCCTAATTATCTAGCATATGATCAATGCTGGAAAATGTTCTATGTTGCTTGAGAAAAATGCATATTCTGCATTCATTTGAGTGGAGCATTTATATATACATAAATTAGGGTGAATTGGCTGAAAGTATTGTTCCAATTTTCTATGTCCAGGCTAATTTTCATCTCCTTATTCATCCAATTGTTGAGGATAAGATATAAAAATCTCCAATTATTATTATTGAATATACTATTTCTCCTTTCAATTATGTCAGTTTTTGCTTTATTCATTTTGAGACTGTTATTAGGTGTATGTACATTTATAATTGCTACTTCTTCCTGCTGTATTGACCCTTTCAACATGATAAATTATACTTCTTTGTCTCTAGCAATATTGGTTACCTGGTAGCAACTACGACTCTCTCAGGAAAACTGCATGCATATGTTTTGCCATCCTTTTACTTTCAGTATATTTGTATCTTTGAATGTCACATGTATCGCTCATAGAAAACATACAGCTGTATCTTGCTCTTTTTATGCAATATGATTACCTCTGCTTTTGATTGTGGCATTTAGAATATTTATGTTTAATGGAATTTTTGTATGATTAGATTTACAGGTGCAATTTTGCTTATTTGTACTCTATATGGTTTCTGTCTTTCCTCTGTTCCTCCCATATTACCTTCTTTTGCATTAAATATTTTCAGTTTCTTGCTTTAATTGTGCTCTTGATTTTTCACTTTTATAAAAAAGTTATTTTCCTCTTAGTTACTCCAGGGATTACAATATGAGTATTAATTTATCACAATCTATTTCAGATCAATAGTAACCACCTTTTGGTAAAATGCATAAACTTTGCTATTATCCATCTTCATTTCGTACCCTCTCATTTGTGTTACTGTTGTCAGATATTGTCCATTTATATGTTATAAGCTAAATAGCATATACTTTAAAGAAGTTAATAGAAGAACTGTGAAAAACTGTATGCAATAGTCTTTTATTAGCATATAAAACCACATTTGTCACTGTGGTACTTTTGTGTTTGTTTCACATTACCTTCTAGTGTAGCTTTCCTTCAGCGTAAGGAACTAAGGAACTAAGTATTTCTTTCAAGCATTTTTTATTAGATATGTCTGCAGTCTTTGTCTGGAAATGAATTTATTTCACCTTTATTTTTTAAGGAGTTTTGGTTAGTGTTGGATTTCACTACCTTCTGGCTACCACTGTCAGAATATAAGTTAGCCATTAATCATACTGATGAATTTTTCTATTGTGTCGATCTCTTTGTATTTGTTTTATAAATATTTCTTGGAGTTTCCTTGATGCATGGATTAATGTTTCTCATCAAATTTGAGACGATTTTCGCTGTTATTTCTTAAAATAATTTTTCTTTCCCTTTTTCTATTCCATTCCTGGGACTCCCATTACACACATGTTAGCATATTTATTCTTGTCCAACAGTTCTATGATGCTTTGCTCATTTTTGTTCCATCATTTCTCTCTGTTCTTCGGATTGGAAAATTTAACTGATCTATCTTCAGGCTCACCAATTCTTTCTTCTGACATCTTTAGTCTGCATTAGGCCCTGTTAGGGCTTTTCATTTCAGTTGTGTACTCTTTAAATCCAGAATGTTAAAATTTCTACCCAATTATTAAGCATCATTTGTTGGTTCATTATTGTCATACTTTCCTTTAATTATTTAAACATGTTTGCTTTGGTGGTTTAGTCGCTAAGTCGTGTCCGACTCTTGCAACCCCTATGGATTGTAGCCTACCAGGCTCCTCTGTCCATTGAATTCTCCGGGAAAGAATATTGGAGTGGGTAGCCATTCCCTTCTCTGGGGGATCTTCCCAACCCAGTTATTGAGCCTGGGTCTCTTGCATTGCAGGCAGATCCTTTCACCATCTGAGCCACCAGGGAAGCCTTGGTTGGCCAAGAGTGCATGAAAATCTTTGCACTTCTCCAGTCTCCACTCCACATGTATTCACCCTCAGTCAGAAATGTTTGTCTAAACTGCAACCACAACCCAGGCTTTGACCTTTCATCGTGCCAATATCTTCACTTCCACTGACAGCTCTTCTGGGTGTGATTGTCATTTACATCTAAGCCAAGTGAGTCTCTTTTGGCCACATCAGCCATGGCCTGCTCCATCCTGGCAGAATTTCCATACGAATCAAACTGGGAAGAAGGGAGTAGAAATAAGAATGTGAAGATTTCCAATATTCTTACTTGATATTCAACAGTCTTTGAAGTATAAATTCTTCTCAGATTGCTGTATTCCATAGTTTGATTTTCAGAGTTCTGAAATGGTTGTGTGTGTGTGTTTGGTCCAGCTTTAAAGGTGTTTTTTATTGGTTTTGGTTTGAGAATTTACCTACCTCCTCATTCTATTATAGCCTGAGGTCTGCTCTTTGATCACTGTTATTAGAGAGGAAATTCTCAAAGTGGGGTTCTCATATTGGCATACCAGCATCAAAAGAGAGCTTGTTAGAAATTGCATATTCTCAGGCTCCACCCCAGACCTATTGATATAAAAACTCTGTATTTGTAAAAAAAAAAATCTGTATTTTAACAAGCTTTTCCAGCAATTCTGATGCACACCAAAGATTAGAATTACTGATACAAAGCTTACTTAATAAAAATAATAATTGCTGTTGGAGTTCTCTATTTCAAGGGGAAATAACCAAATATAAAAACACTTTAGGTGTCTTATCAAGGTCATTTTGCATTATTTGACAAAGGATTAAGGGCAGACATATCTTTGAACTGGGGTCCAAAGACTTGCATTAATATTTTTCTATTTTTAGGCTAAAAAATAGTGTCGCCTGACATGTACAAAGAAGTACTGGAAAGGATTTAAGAGCACCAAACTGAATGTTATCCAGAGGTACTACTGTGCTATATTCTAACTTCAGGAAAATGAAATTTAGTACTACAGCTTTTCCAAAAATGTAAACTTCCCACTATTACCGTTTTTCTTCACTAAAAAGACCTGACTGTACCAGGATAATGAAGATGTATTTTTGTACAACTGGTATGTATGTTCCTAAAATCTACATTATTTATGGACATGCATTCAAAAGGAATAAGGCCATTCTTCTTCCAACTGAAAGTATCTTTATAGTAACCATTTTGTAATTAATGATCTCCAAGTAATGTTTAGTGAAAAAACCAACTTTAGAGTATCTATAACATATAATATACTTATGCATTTTTAAACAAAGTAATATTACTTACTGTTCATAGATACATATGTATATAGAACTGTGACAAAAGAACAAATGCTTGCACATGAAATGCACGGTGATTGCTTCTCTATGGAGGAGAAATAAACTTGGGAAGACAAGCAAAAATGTTTTCAACTTTATAGTGTTTTATTTATTTTATTTAAGAATATGAGAGTTCAGTTCAGTTCAGTTGCTCGGTCGTGTCCAACTCTTAGTGACCCCACGGACTGCAGCATGCCAGGCCTCCCTGTCCATCACCAACACCCGGAGCTTGCTCAAACTCATGTCCATTGAGTGAGTGATGCCATCCAGCCATCTCATCCTCTGTCGTCCTCTTCTCTTACCTTCAACCTGTCCCAGCATCAGGGTCTTTTCCAATGAGTCACTTCTTCACATCACATGCCCAAACTATTGGAGTTTCAGCTTCAGCATCAGTCCTTCCAATGAATATTCAAGACTGATTTTCTGTAAGATGGACTGGTTTGGATCTCCATGCAGTTCAAGGGACTTTCAAGAGTATTCGCCAACAATTCTTCGGCATCAATTCTTCAGCACTCAGCTTTCATTATAGGTCCAACTCTCACATATATGCTTGACTACTGGAAAAACCATAGCTTTGACTAGACAGACCTCTTTTGGCCAAGTAATGTCTCTGAATTGAATATGCTGTCTTGGTTGGTCAAAACTTTCCTTCCAAAGAGCAAGCATCTTTTAATTTCATGGCTGCAGTCACCATCTGCAGTGATTTTGGAGCCCGCAAAATAAATTCTGTCACTGTTTCCATTTTTTCCCATCTATTTGCTGTGAAGTGATGGGACTGGATGCCATGATCTTAGTTTTCTGAATGTTGAGCTTTAAGCCAAATTTTTCACTCTCCTCTTTCACTTTCATCAAGAGGCTCTTTAGTTCTTCTTCACTTTCTGCCATAAGGGTGGTGTCGTCTGCATATCTAAGGTTATTGATATTTCTCCCAGCAATTTTGATTACAGCTTGTGCTTCATCCACCCTAACATTTCTTATAATGTACTCTGCATATAAGTTAAATAAGCAGGGGGGCAATATACAGCCTTGACATACTCCTTTCCCAATTTAGAATCAGTCTGTGGTTTCATGTTGGTTCTAACTGTTGCTTCTTGACGTGCATACAGGTTTCTCAAGAGGCAGGTCAGGTGGTCTGGTATTTCCATCTCTTGAAGAATTTTCCACAGTTTTTTGTGATCCACACAGTCAAAGGCTTTGGCATAATCAAGGAAGCAGAAACAAGATGTTTTTCTGTAACTGTCTTGCTTTTTTGATGATCCAAAGGATGTTGGCAATTTGATCTCTGGTTCCTCTGCCTTTTCTAAATCCAGCTTGAACATTTGGAAGTTCACCATTCATGTACTGTTGAAGCCTGGCTTGTAGTATTTTAGCATTACTTTGCTAGTGTGTGAGATGAGTGCAATTGTGCGTTAGTTTGAACATTCTTCGGCATTGCTTTTCTTTGTGACTGGAATGAAAACTGACCTTTTCCAGTTCTGTGGCCACTGCTGAGTTTTCCAAATTTGCTGGCATATTGAGTGCACCACTTTCACAGCATCATCTTTTGGGATTTGAAATAGCTCAACTGGAATGCCATCACCTCCACTAGCTTTTTCATAGTGATGCTTCCTAAGGCCCACTTGACTTCACATTTCCGGATGTCTGGCTTTAGGTGAGTGATCACCCCATTGTGGTTATCTGGGTCATGAAGATCTTTTTTATATAGTTCTTCTGTGTATTCTTGCCACCTCTTCTTAATATCTTCTGCTTCTGTTAGGTCCATACCGTG
Organism: Bos taurus; assembly: GCF_002263795.3. Taxonomy (NCBI): domain Eukaryota; kingdom Metazoa; phylum Chordata; class Mammalia; order Artiodactyla; family Bovidae; genus Bos; species Bos taurus. Next base: position 8,117,065 of record NC_037340.1, on the reverse strand, counting down.
TCTGTCCTGTATCGAGCCCATCTTTGCATGAAATGTTCCCTTGGTATGTCTAATTTTCTTGAAGTGATCTCTAGTCTTTCCCATTCCATTGTTTTCCTCTATTTCTTTGCATTGATCACTGAGGAAGGCTTTCTTATCTCTCCTTGCTTTTCTTTGGAACTCTGCATTTAGATAGGTATATTTTTATGTTTCTCCTTTGTCTTTCACTTCTCTTCTTTTCTCAGCTATGTGTAAGGTCTCCTTGGAAACCATTTTGCCTTTTTGCATTTCTTTTTCTTAGGGATGGTCTTGATCACTGCCTCCTGTACAATGTCATGAACCTCCTTTCACATTTCTTCAGGAACTCTATCAGATCTAATCCCTTGAATCTATTTGTCCCTTCCACTGTATAGTTTTAAGGGCTTTGACTTAGGTCACACTTGAATGGTCTAGTGGTTTTCCCTACTATCTTCAATTTAAGTCTGACTTTGCCAATAAGGAGTTCATGATCTGAGCCATAGTCAGCTCCCCGTCTTGTTTTTGCTGACTGTATAGAGCTCTTCCATCTTCGGCTGCAAAGAATATAATCAATCTGATTTTGATATTGACCATCTGGTGATGTCCATGTGTAGAGTCTTCTCTTATGTTGTTGGAAGAGGGTGTTTGCTATGACCAGTGCATTCTCTTGGCAAAACTCTATTATCCTGTGCCCTGCTTCATTCTGTACTCCAAGGCCAAATTTGCCTGTTACTCCAGGTATCTCTTGACTTCCTACTTTTGGATTCCAGTCCCCTATAATGAAAGGACATCATTTTTGGATATTAGTTCTAGAAGGTCTCGTATATCTTCATAGAACTGTTCAACTTCAGCTTCTTCAGCATTACTGGTCAGGGCATAGACTTGGATTACTGTGATATTGAATGGTTTGCCTTGGAAATGAGCAGAGATCATTCTGTCGTTTTTGAGATTGCATCCAAGTACTGCATTTCAGACTATGTTGACTAAGTTGACTATGATGGCAACTCCATTTCTTCTAAGGGATTTCTGCCCCCAGTAGTAGATACAATGGTCATCTGAGTTAAACTCACCCATTCCAGTCCATTTTAGTTCACTGATTCCTAAAAGGTCGATGTTCACTCTTGCCATCTCCTGTTTGACCACTTCCATTTGCCTTGATTCGTGGACCTGACATCCAGGTTCCTATGCAATATTGCTCTTTACAGCATCAGCCTTTACTTCCATCACCAGTCACATCCACACCCGGGTGTTGTTTTTGCTTTGGCTCCATCTCTTCATTCTTCTGGAATTATTTCTCCACTGATCTCCAGTAGCATACTGGGCACTTACTGACCTGGAGAGTTCATCTTTCAGTGTCTTATCTTTTTGCCTTTTCATGCTGTTCATGGGGTTCTCAAGGCAAGAATACTGAAGTAGTTTGCCATTCCCTTCACCAAAGGACCACATTTTGTCAAAACTCTCCACCATGACCTGTCCATCTTGAGTGGCCCTACATGGCATGGCTCATAGTTCCATTGAGTTAGAGAAGGCTGTGGTCCATGTGATCAGATTGATTAGTTTTCTGCAATTGTGGTTTTTTTTCCTTCTGCCCTCTGATGGAGAAGTATAAGGGGCTTATGGAAGCCTCCTGATGGGAGAGACTGACTGCAGGGGAAACTGGGTCTTGTTCTGATGGGCAGGGCCATCCTCAGTAAATCTTTAATCTAATTTTCTGTTGATGGGCAGGGCTGTGTTCCCTCCCTGTTCTTTGACTTGAAGCCAAACTATGGTGGAGGTAATGAAGATAACGGCACCTCCTTCAACATGTCCAGTCCACACACTGCCTCACTCAGTGCCCCCAACCCTGCATCAGGCCACTGCTGACCCACGCCTCCACCAGAGACTTCTGGACACTCACAGGCATATTTGGGTCAGTGTCTTTTGGGGTCACTGCTCCTTTCTCCTGGGTGCTGGTACACACAGGGTTTTGTTTATGCTCTCCAAGAGTCTGTTTCCCCAGTCCTGTGTAAATTCTGGTGGCTGTATGATGGGGTTAATGGTGACCTCCTCCAAGAGGGCTTATGCCATACCCAGGTCTACTGCACCCAGATCCCGTGCCCCTGCAGCAGTCCACTGCAGACCTGTACCTCCACAGGAGACACTCAGACACAGTTCTGGCTCAGTCTCTGTGGGGTCTCTGGGTCCTGGTGCGTACAAGGTTTGTTTGAGCCCTCCGAGCATTTCTGGAGGGTATGGGGTTTGGTTCTAAATGTGATTTCACCCCTCCTACCATCTTGCTGGGGCTTCTCCTTTGCCCTTGGATGTGGGGTATCTTTTTTTGGTGGGATCCAACATTCCCCTTTTGATGGTTGTTCAGTAGCAAGTTGTAATTTTGGAGTTCTCGCAGGAGAAGATGAGTACAAGTTCTTCTACTCTGTCATCTTAGAGAAAACCCAAGTGTGATTTCCAAGAATATGAGAACGTCCTCACAAATTTTGAATACTAGCCGTACTGTTTGCTCAAGACAAAGTATCAACAGAAGGAAGAGTCTTGGGTTAAAGAATAGATATTGTAGCTTACTTGAACTGAGGGGTGATTCTCAGAAGGACAGATGAGTCTAGAAATTACTGATTCATCTGTTTCCAGAAAATAACTCTGAGGGTTAAAAGTTATTTCCAGAGAATGAGGGTTAGACACAGGGGTGAGACATGGGAATTTTATTCTCAAAGAATCAAATTTGTTACTCAGGGAAATCAGAAAAGTAGAGTTTGGAAACCCATGAATCTATGGCTATATCCTTAATCCTGTAACTAATTCCAGGTTAATTTAAATTAATGAATCATGGTGCAATGGTGAAAAGAGGGGGATGCAGAGTCTGAGAGTCTCCATTAAAATGCTGAGTCTGCCAATATTTTGACATCTTAACCTCTCTGAAGTTTTTCTCTTTCAAATAATAACAGGACCCATCTCACAGGACTACTGACAGAATTAAAGGAGATAGTGCATGTACCAACCTTACACAGAGCCTGACACAGAGCCAGCAACCCATAAAGGTTGGCTATCATTATCACTCCTTTGTTCATCCATCCAGCAGTTAGTTGGTATGTAGCTACTACATTTAAGACCCTCTGCTGCATTCTGACCATGCAGCAACTGAATAAGACAGAGTCCATGCCATTTTAGAATCTACAATGTATCAAGAATGGGAGACAGTTACCTAAGTACACTAACTTCAGTGAGATACACTAACAGTAGGGAGGGTGACAGTCCTGATGTGTCCAGTGCATGCAGAAGGGTCTGCTGAAGGATTACTTAAGTGGAGATCTGAAGGATGAGTAGGAGTTGATCTGATGAATAGATCAGGGGTTCAGGACTAATAGAGATGTAGAATCATTCCTGGTTTAATGAAATCCAACTAGTGAATTATGCTTTTTCCAATTATAGGAGAAATGGAACCTGGAGATTTATGGATGTCATTGTGGTATATGTACTACAGAGCTGACCCTGCTGGCACAGACATCGTATATAACCTATCTGTGAGTCTGAGGCATTGGGTATCCTCAGCCTCCGGAACGAGATGCAGATGTTGGTGAATACTTAGCTTAGTGGAGGGCTTTGTGCCCCTTGCAGCCATTTCTGAAAACTGGGAATTTTTGTTTCTATTGTTTGTTTTGGGGGGTTTTTTTAGCCAGAAATAACCCTGCATCAGAAGCAGAGGAAGAATTTTAGCTACAAGCTCCTGACAGATACATCATTTCTTGTTTACTGTCTTCTGGAGAATGCTCCAACATTGTGAATTTCTCAGTCCTCCTGCCTCATCCCCCCAGTTGTTCACAGCTGAGTCCACTGATGTTCTCCACATATAAGTTCTGTTCATCTCTGCTTCCAAAGCCAGTTTTGGACACTCAGATACTTAAGTGGCTTCTACCTTCTCTGAGCTGGAGCTTGACTTGTATTACTTTTTCAAGCTACTGTAGTCTGGATACCAACCTCAGCACTGACCCGTGGGCTCCACACTGTTGCCCAGACCTCTGCTGCTGCCATTCAGATAGAGGGCCAGGGGCCCCATAAGGATATGGGGTCTTCTCTGCCACCCTCCAAAGCACAGCATGCTCACCATCCTCTACCACACTTGTGCCTGATACGCTTCTGTTGCATTCCTCTGTCCCTGCTTTCACTTCCAGGCCCAGCTGCCTGCTGTACCTGCACAGTACCTGGCCACCAATTCTGTTCTGCGGGATTCCTTAGCTCTTCCCTGGTGCTAAGTAATTGCCGGAACAGGGAAATGCTGCAGTTCCTTGTTCTTCCTGTGCTTTGAGAGACAGCCTTAACACATGCCCTGCCCTAAAGGATGCCCTTAGCTTACTTTCTCCTGACCTAGTAAGGTTGCATGGGCTAGAATATATCATGCTCCAAGATATAAAAATTTCTGACTCTGGGTATTTAAATAATTGAAAGAAAGGATCCTTATGATCAGTACTACACAGGACGAAATGAACTACTATTAGGATAACCTTCTATCTATATTTACATGTAAAATCCTTTCGCTTATTTGGGGTTAAATAAGGTACCACTATCTTTATTAGCTTCCCACAAAAGAAACTCTCATCTGCCACACATTATTTGGACTCCTATTATCCAACAACTCAGGTTATTCTTCTTTATTTGGATATAACATTGCCACATCTTAAAATTACCCAGCATCTTTCAGTCTGAGACTATAATGATAATAATGACAACTATGGTAATAACCGTGTATCTAACATCTTGTATTTGAAAAACACTTCCAATGAGCAATTAGATATTCCACCTCTATAAAATAGTTACATATCATTATAGCCACCTTTTCAGAGGAGGAAACTAGGACACAAACTAATGAATTTAACTCATTAAAAAAATTTTAATGACTTTTGTCCAAAGACAGAGCTGCAGCAATAAGTGATCATGTAAAGCAAAAGGAAAGGACATTGTGGTTCACAGGTCCACATCTCCATGGATTTACTGCCATTCAGAACTGTCCAAGTTCATTCCCCCCCTATCCCCCACTGCTTATCTCCTGTTTAGAGGTAAATGATGGCAGCTCCAAATAACAAAAAAAGGATTATGAATAGTGCTGAAATTAAATAGATTATAAAAGTGGCTTTCAAATAAATTGCCCTACTTTGTATTTCTGTGGAGCCAAAACATGTATAATAAAAAAAAGTTCTCCCACATAACTGAAGGGATACAATCAAGTGATCCCAGAACACAAGAGACTTGACCTGCAGTATTTTGCTTGGACTTTTATTTCCTGCTGTGCTCTTACAGGTTACATTCAGAGTCTCCTTGGGGATATCTAAAACAGGAGCTCAATAAACTTTTTGTTTGCATAGTTTTGAAAAGATTTTACCTTTAACACAAGTAAGTAAGCTACACAAGCATAATAATATATCTACAATACAATTAGGTGGATATATAGACATATCCTGGCAGCTGTGCAAAGTACTTCCTAATTCTAAACTATTTATTTTTAGATATGAATCTATGCTTCTAAGCATTTAGGTCCCATCTAGCCAGCTAAGCACAGTGAGAGCATTCATAAAAGTCCAGAATTCTTATGAAGGAACTTCCATTTCTGAAAAGAGAGAATCCATTTAAAAATATATATATATTTTGTAATTATTTTTCCTTATCTTTGAGCATGATTTACTTATCCAAATATTTCTTGACAGAATTATTTAAACTTCATATTTTTCCAAAATTTAACTATGAAACAAACAAGTAAAAGTAATGTAAAATAATATTCACCATTTATGAAACTATATTTTAAAATGCTATCCCCCAAATCAAAAACAAAGTGGAAACAAATGAACTTAAATGAGTATCCATTTGAGAGCATGAACACATAGAAACACTATCTTTAGAGACACATATTTAGATTAGATATTAAGGAGGAATCGACACATTGAAAAAGACATACCAACCAAGCAGCATATAAATATAATGTGTATCCCAATTCAAGCAAATATACTGCAAAAATAAAATCATAAATTGATAGGAATAATGTGAACATTGACTGGACATTTGATGATATAAGAAAGCTTTTCAGTTTTAAAAATGAAATTTTTATGATGTTGAAAAAAATTAAGAAAAATATACTTCCTATCTTTGAGAGGTACATATCAAAATATCTTCAGATTATATGATATGATTCTTATATCTGCTTCAAATTAATCTACATGCTTGAGTACATGGAGGTGTAGATGAAACAAGATTGGTTATTAGTTGAAAACTGATGAAGTTCATGATGATAAAATTGAACTTGTAATACTATTTTAATCTAGATATGCACGTTTAAAATTTTCTATCTAAAAAACTTTAAAAAATAATAACAGAATTGATACATCATCTTTTGGTGGGGGGTGGGAAGTGGGTTCAAATTCCTTTTTTCTCCAGTTTACATTTTGCCAGCTTTTTCAGCAAGGATCTATGATTAATTTTTTCAATGCTTATCTAAAAATGTCCTTATTTTGCCTCACTATTGAATGGAAGTTCTCATGGGTAAAGAATTCCAGGCTAACACTAATTCCCCTCAGTTATTACTTCATTGTCTTTTAGTATCTATTTCTATTTATAATTTATCTGTCAATCTAATAATTGTTTCTTTATAGACAATTCTTTCTGATGTCTTTAAATCTTTACCTGTCTAGATGAATGGATAAAGAAGTTGTGGTACATATATACAATGGAATAGTACTCTGACATAAAAAGGAACAAATTTGAGTCAGTTGAACCGACATAAATGAACCCAGAGCCTGTTATACAGAGTGAAGTACGTCAAAAAGAGGAAAATAAATATTGTATATTAACAAATGCATATAGAATCTAGAAAAATGTTACTGAGGGACCTATTTGCAAGGCAGGAATAGAGGCACAGTCGTCGAGAACAGAGTCGTGGGCACAGCGGAGGAAGAGACGGTGGGACCAATTGAGAGAGCAGCACTGACACATGTACACTACCACATGTAAAACAGCGCTCTAGTAGGAAGTTGCTGTATAACACGGGGAGTCCAACCCAGCGCCCTGTGACAACGAGGTAGGTGGGATAGGGTAGGTGGGAGGGAGGTTGAAGAGGGCGAGGACAAATGCACAGTATGGCTGATTCGCGTCCTTATATGGCAGAAACCAACACAGCATTGTAAAGCAATCATCCTCAAATTAAAAATACATTTAAAAAAAGAAAAAGTCTTTACCTATTTTGTGTTCCAAAGCTTCACTATAATGTGTCCGCTTCTTGGTTTAGTTTTTCCTCAGTAGAAATCAATAATGTCCATTTTTGAGATAATTTATTTCTTTGGAAACGGTGAAAATTTTTCAGCTATCTTCCCTTCAAATATTGCCCTTTTTGCAATCATACTTTCTGTAATTTCCATTATTTATATGTCAAATGTTTGCCCTCTGTATAACTTGTTTCTGCCTTCCCTTTCATATTTACCATCTATTTATATCCCTGTGGTGCATTCTGGGTAATTCCTACAATGTTATCCTCCAGGTCACTAATTCTCTCTTCAGCTATGTCTAATATGATGTTATAAAATCTATTATTAGCATTTTTAACTTCAAAGTCCATATTTCTCAATCCTAGGATTAGGATTTGTTTCTTTTGACATCTGCTTTTTCTTGATCATATCTTATCACTTTTTTAGAGTTTGGATTCTCATTTTTATACATTTAATTGTGTTAAACACATTTATTAGTATTTTCAATTCTCTTTTTGGTGCTATTTAGCTATCTTAAGTGTTTCAAAGTCTAATCCTAATATCTACTGTGACTCTTGCATATTTGAGATGGATTTTGGACAATTTTAGATTATGGAGAAATTGAGAAGATAGTACAGAAAGTTCCCATGTACTTCACATCCAGTTCCCCTCATTCTTAACATCTTAAGCAAGTGTGGTACATTTTAACAATTAATGAACCAACACTGACATACAATTATTAACTACGGTCCATGGTTTATTCATAGTTCCTTAGTTTTATCTAGTATCTTCTTCTGTTCCAAGATATCATCCAGTAGAGTACATTAGAGTCAGCTGTCATGTCTTCTTAAGCTCCTCCTAGGTGTGAGAGTTTCTCAGATTTTCCTTTTTTTTAATGATATCAAAATATGATAGGTTCAAGGTATATTGATCCAATATTTTGTTGAATGCCCCTCTATTGGAATTTGTCTGATATTTTACTCATAATTAGATTGATGGTATTGATTTTGAGAGAAAATAAGAGGTAATGCAGCATTCTCAATATATCATATCAAAGGTATAGCCTATCAATATGATTTATCGCTGTTAGTTGTGAATTTCATTACCAGGCTGAGGTAGTGTTTATCGGGTTTATTCACTATAAAGTCGGGGTTCTTGTGTTTGGGATTGTCACATACATAGGTAGTGCAGATTTCAGCACCAATCACAATGAAGCTTCAAGATAAAGATAGAAACTTTTTAGAGTCCTTCTTGCAGTTACCTTGAGTCAATAGAGAATTTTTTTTGTTTTCAAATCCACCCTTCTGTTGAGATTGTAACAGTCTCAGGAACTTGGCTTTAGTCAGTTTAAGGACCTAAGCTCTAACCTCCTACGTTATGCAATCCTGTCTGCTCCCCAAGTGAGAACTCGCCTCATGGCCCCCAGTGTCCAATGCCTCCCACCACCCAAACTACCACAAGGCACCTACAGTCTACATGACAGTTCTGGCTCACTTTGCTGTTCCAGGACTCTCTTATTATGGCAACCAAAGATATAATTTCTTTCTTGCAAGGTGACTGACATACTTCAATTCATTTTTTTTATCCCTAACTTATATGAGTTTGTTGCAAGGAGATTTTCTGATTTTCTCAGTCTACCATATCTTTATTATTTTATTTTATTTTATTTTATTTTTAAACTTTACAATATTGTATTAGTTTTGCCCAACATCGAAAATCTCAAGTCTTTCCCTCAGTCTAGTTGGGTCTCTCTACCTCAATAACACATGTGAAAAATTCCTTCTCATGTTGTCTGTTCTGTAATGATATTACTATTTTATTCAACATTTTCTGTTTCAACAGTTTATATCACTAATAAGCAAAACAGCTATCGCAATGAACACATAAAATCTTTTACTGAGTTGTGTGAAGAAATATTAAACAAAGATAAGATTTATCATTTTAACTTGAGTGTAATTTAATTTAACTTAAGTAATTTAACTGGAAATTGAACCTCAACCATGAAAACTTAAGAGTAAATGGTTTTACTTTTCTTCAATGTGTTCAGATTGAATACACTGATTATACAAAGGCTTTATGGAATATCCACAAGATAATGAAAGGAAGCATATGTCAGAGAAAAGAACCAATTATATCTAATAGTGCACAAAATTATGAACTTAAAGAGTGATTACTGTAAAGAAACATAAAATAAAAGATGTAGCTCCAATGCCTACACTGCTGGTTCAAAGTAACCTACTGTCTTTATGTCTTAATATTTTAAATTACAAGTATATTACAAAATTGGTTCATTGTTTTCAATGAAAATCATAAATCAAGTAACATGTTAAGAGATTATTGCCCATGATCTTCATTGTCCATCACTTTTCAACCATGAATTAAAGAGCTAAAGAGCTAAGCCAACCTAAGTAAAAACTTTTCCTAAGGCATGTTGATTCTATTTATCAATGAATGATAAATCTTATTAACTGGCACATTAGCACATTAAAGTTTTGTCAACAGGTTTGAACAATAAAAATCAATGACAATAATATTTCTGATTGAAAGATATAACTGGTTAAATACCTGGAGCATGACAAACATGAATGAAAAAATAGCCTTTCCCTCTTTCCATGTAATACCAATATTACGTGCTTCATTTCCACATCTATATAAATATATATTATTCTCCTTATTTTGCAGAATTAAAAAAAATCATAGTGCTTAAAGAAAATGATACTATCTTAGCTACAGAAACTTTTTAGAAATAAAAGGTAATACAATGCTTAAAATAATTATTACATAAATATGCATATGTTCATTATGTTGTCTGCTAGAAGTATTTTTTAAAGTTTTATCTTTTCATTTAGAGAATATCTAATGATAAAGATGTTATATTTCTAGAGCAAACTAATCAAAACTGAAATATTTAAGCATGTTAAAAATCCAGGATGGAAGATAGGAACACCTCAAAGTTTAAATGAATACCTACTGCCTATGGTAGAAGTTGCCAAGGTTGTAAAAATTAGTTTAAAAAACACCTCTTTTTTTTTTTAAGAAGATGATGCCCTAATATCTGAGAAAAGAAGTGTATGCCTTACAAATATCTGAGAAAAGAAGAGAAGCTGAAGGAAAGGGAGAAAAGGAAAGATACACCAATCTGAATGCAGAGTTTCAAAGAATAGCAAGGAGAGATAAGAAAGCCTTCCTCAGAGATCAATGTAAAGAAATAGAGGAAAACAATAGAATGGGAAAGCTTAGAGATTGCTTCAAGAAAATTAGAGATACCAAGGGGACATTTCATGCAAAGATGGGTACAATAAAGGACAGACATGGTATAGACTTAACAGAAGCAGAAGATATTAAGAAGAGGTGGCAAGAATACACAGAAGAACTGTACAAAAAAGATCTTCACTTTCCAGATAACCACCATGGGGTGATCACTCACCTAGAGCCAGACATCCTGGAATGCAAAGTCAAGTGGGCCTTAGGAAACATCACTACAAACAAAGCTAGTGGAGATGATGGAATTCCAGTTGAGCTATTTCAAGTTCTAAGAGATGATACTGTGAAAGTGGTGCACTCAATATGCCAGCAAATTTGGAAAACTCAGCAGTGGCCACAGGACTGGAAAAGGTCAGTTTTCATTCCAGTCCCTAAGAAAGGCAATGCCAAAGAACATTCAAACTACCGCACAATTGCACTCATCTCACACGCTAGCAAAGTAATGCTCAAAATACTCCAAGCCAGGCTTCAAGAGAACATGAACTGTGAACTTCCAGATGTTCAATCTGGTTTTAGAAAAGGCAGAGGGACCAGAATCAAATTGCCAACATCAGTTGGATCATAGAAAAACAAGAGAGTTACAGAAAAACATCTACTTCTGCCAAAACTTTTTGACTGTGTAGATCACAACAAACTGTGAAAAATTCTTAAAGGGATGGGAATACCAGACCACTTGACCTGCTTTCTGAGAAATCTGTATGCAGGTCAAGAAGCAACAGTTAAAACTGGACATGGAACAACAGACTGATTCCAAATTGGGAAAGGTGTACGTCAGGTTGTATCACCCTGCTTATTTAACTTATATGCAGAGTACATCGTGCAAAATGCCAGGCTGGATGAAGCACAAGTTGGAATCAAGATTGCCAGGAAAAATATCAATAACCTCAGATATGCAGATGACACGACCCTTATGGCAGAAAGTGAAGAAGAACTAAAGAGCCTTTTGATGAAAGTGGAAGAGGAGAGTAAAAAAGTTGACTTAAAACTCATTCAGAAAACTAAGATCACGGCATCCAGTTCTGTCACTTCATGGCAAATAGATGGGAAAACAATGGAAACAAGACAGACTTTATTTTGGGGGGCTCCAAAATCACTGCAGATGATGAATGCAGCCATGAAATTAAAAGATGCTTGCTCCTTGGAAGAAAAGTTATGACCGATCTAGGCAGCATATTTAAAACCAGAGACATCACTTTTCCAACAAAGGTCCATCTAGTCAAAGCTATGGTTTTTCCAGTGGTCATGTATGGATGTGAGAGTTGGACTATAAAGAAAGCTAAGTGCAGTAGAATTGATGCTTTTAAACTGTGGTGTTGCAGAGGACTCTTGAGAGTCCCTTGGACTGCAAGGAGATCCAACCAGTCCATCCTACAGGAAATCAGTCCTGAATATTCACTGAAAGGACTAACGATGAAGCTGAAACTCCAATACTTTGGCCACGTGATACAAAGAACTGACTCATTGGAAAAGACCCTCATGCTGGGAAAAATTGAAGGCAGGAGGAGAAGGGGATGACAGAGGATAATATGGTTGGATGGCATTCCTGACTGGATAGACATAAATTTGAGCAAGCTCTGGGTGTTGGTGATGGACAGGGAAGCCTGGCATACTACAGTCATGGGGTCACAAAGAGTGGGACACGACGGAGTGACTGAACATAACTGATGCCCTAGTAGGGGATTGTATCCTTCCAGGTTCAATAGCTTGGCCAGAATGAAGGGGCATTTAATGTGTTTGTTGCTAGACTGAGATACAGGTGAGGTAGTCAGAGTAGAAGGCAAGGCAAGGAGGAGCTTGTGTTGGTGTGACCACCAGATTTTACCCAGCTTGCTGTGATGGACCTTTGCTGCCAACAACACTAGTACCAGAGCTCTTTCCTTCAGTTCTGACACTGTTCACTCCATTTTATGTGGCATGCCTGATGAGTCAGAGGAAACTGTTTAACCATTGTCTGAATATCTTGACTGTAGAACAGTGAGGAGAACCACTGAAGCACAGTAAGATATCTATATGATATATGTACATCAAAAAGTGAAAAATACAACTGAGTGGGTCATTTCTTTCCTCTCTTAGAAAATGATAACACATCCTCCAAGATTGCTCCAGTGATATCACCTTTTGTGGGAAGCCTTCCCTAATCACACTGACATGTTGGCTTCATCTCTTCTGCTTCTATTTTCCTGTATTAAGAACCTTTCTATCCCACTGCTGGGCATACACACTGAGGAAACCAGAAGGGAAAGAGACACGTGTGCCCGAATGTTCATCGCAGTACTGTTTATAATAGCCAGGACATGGAAGCAACCTGGATGTCCATCAGCAGATGAATGGATAAGAAAGCTATGGTACATATACACAATGGAGTATTACTCAGCCATTAAAAAGAATACATTTGAATCAGTTCTAATGAGGTGGATGAAACTGGAGCCTATTATACAGAGTGAAGTAAGCCAGAAGGAAAAACATAAATACAGTATACTAACGCATATATATGGAATTTAGAAAGATGGTAACAATAACCTGGTGTACGAGACAGCAAAAGAGACACTGATGTATAGAACAGTCTTATGGACTCTGTGGGAGAGGGAGAGGGTGGGAAGATCTGGGAGAATGACATTGAAACATGTAAAATATCATGTAAGAAACGAGTTGCCAGTCCAGGTTCGATACACGATACTGGATGCTTGGGGCTAGTGCACTGGGATGACCCAGAGGGATGGTATGGGGAGGGAGGAGGGAGGAGGGTTCAGGATGGGGAACACATGTATACCTGTGGCGGATTCATTTTGATATTTGGCAAAACTAATACAATTATGTAAAGTTTAAAAATAAAATAAAAATTAAAAAAAAAGAACCTTTCTGGTTCTTATAATATTAATGTGTAAATAAATACTTATATTAATACTTCAGACTGCACTTGGCTATAAGAATCATTCCTACCTCAGTGTCAAGACTAGTATAAAACAGGTGATCAATACATGCTGTTGACTGAGAAAGAGAAAAAGGGAAGAAGGAAAAAAGGAAGAGGGAAGGAGGAAAGAAAGAAGGAAGAGAAGAAGGAGGGAGGGGCAATTTGTGCTGGCTCAGTATGTAGCTGCATGTTGTCAGACCTGGCCTGGCTCCTGGTCCCTCCACCCCCTGACCCCCTCCTTCTGAACCACCTGATGGGCCCTAGCGGCTCACCCACCTGCAGTGACCACAATCAATTTCCCTGACACAGTCAGATCTTAAGCCGTCTCTTCCATATTTCAGCATCGCATCCCTTTCTCAAGCTCTACTCCTGAGACTGGGTCCCCACTTGACCAACACGGCGAAATCTGCTGAATTTCTTTCACTGTGCTGGGATCCCTCCATCTGCTGAGCAGCAGCTGGCAGGCTAACTCACTGCCCAACACGCTGGACTGACTCTCATGAGGGGCCACCTCCGACACCATACCTGCCTTAACTGGACTTGGTCCCTCACTGCAGACCACTCTCCAAGATCTACCCCCAGCACGCCTAAGGCCCAGCCAGATCTCAAGATATAACAAGAGTGAATCACGTAATCTCCACAGGGACTCCATTCTGTAGGTGGAGGGTGAATAAGAGGTGTTCCACTCTTCCTGTGAATGTTGAGAAGGTATTTATGAAAGCACTCCCACTTAGACACACTTGAAAAGCCCTTTCAATGTGTTGCTTTTTCATGCTAGGAATCCTTGGTTGAAGCTCAGGGTTTTTGTGAAAAATCTATTTTTCAGGATATCTGTTCTGCTTTTTTTAAGAAGAAGTATGATACTTGAAGCCCATTCTATTGATATTAATGTATCATTTTAATTCAAAAGATCCATGCAAGGAAAATTCTTGGAACACCTGAAAGAACATGGTGAATGATAACTGCTCAGACAACTCAGTCAAACAGGGGCCATGACTGGTCACAGGTAAAGAGCTCTATGTTTATTGCCAAACCAATAATCAATACTATTACCGTATGGGAAAACTAGATTTCCAGCGGAAATTTCTGTATGATGCAGGGAACTCAAGTTGGTGCTCTGTGACAACCTAGAAGGGTAGGATGGGGTGGGAGGGAGATTCAAGAGGGAGGGGACATATGTATACTTATGGCAGATTCATGTTGATATACAGCAGAAATCAATACAATATTGTAAAGCAAACATCCCACAATTAAAAAAAATAAATTAAAAAAATAATCAATACTGACACACAGTAGTTACTAAATTAGTATTTCATAGTTGAAAGTGAAAGTGTCACTTCCAATTGAAAAGTCACGTCCAATTCTTTGTGACCCCATGGAATATAGCCCACTAGGTTCCTCTGTCCATGGAATTCTTCAGGCAAGAATATTGGAGTAAGTAGCTATTTCCTTTTCCAGGGGTTCTTCCCAACCCAGGGATTGAACCTGTGTCTCCCACCTTGCAGGAAGACTCTTCACTGACTGAACTGACTGAACCACTTGGGGATTCCAATTAGTTGTTACTAAGTTAGTTCCAGAAAAACATCTATTTCTGCTTTATTGACTATGCCAAAGCCTTTGACTGTGTGGATCACAATAAACTGTGGGAAATTCTTCAAGAGATGGGAATACCAGACCACCTGACCTGCCTCTTGAGAAATTTGTATGCAGGTCAGGAAGCAACAGTTAGAACTGGACATGGAACAACAGACTGGTTCCAAATATGAAAAGGAGTATGTCAAGGCTCCTGCTTATATTGTCACCCTGCTTATTTAACTTCTATGCAGAGTACATCATGAGAAACGCTGGGCTGGAAGAAGCACAAGCTGGAATCAAGATTGCCGGGAAAAATATCAATAACCTCACATATGCAGATGACACGACCCTTATGGCAGAAAGTGAAGAGGAACTAAAAAGCCTCTTGATGAAGGTGAAAGAGGAGAGTGAAAAAATTGGCTTAAAGCTCAACATTCAGAAAACGAAGATCATGGCATCTGGTCCCATCACTTCATGGGAAATAGATGGGGAAACAGTGGAAACAGTGGCTGACTATTTTTTGGGGGCTCCAAAATCACTGCAGATGGTGATTTCAGCCATGAAATTAAAAGATGCTTACTCCTTGGAAGAAAAGTTATCACCAACCTAGAAAGCACATTCAAAAGCAGAGACATTACCTTGCCAACAAAGGTTCGTCTAGTCAAGGCTATGGTTTTTCCTGTGGTCATGTATGGATGTGAGAGTTGGACTGTGAAAAAAGCTGAGCGCCGAAGAATTGATGCTTTTGAACTGTGGTGTTGGAGAAGACTCTTGAGAGTCCCTTGGACTGCAAGGAGATCCAACCAGCCCATCCTGAAGGAGATCAGCCCTGGGTGTTCTTTGGAAGGACTAATGCTAAAGCTGAAACTCCAGTACTTTGGCCACCTCATGCGAAGAGCTGACTCATTGGAAAAGACTCTGATGCTGGGAGGGATTGGGGGCAGGAGGAGAAGTGGATGACAGAGGGTGAGATGGCTGGATGGCATCACTGACTCGATGGACGTGAGTCTGAGTGAACTCTGGGAGTTGGTGATGGACAGGGAGGCCTGGCGTGCTGCGATTCACGGGGTCGAAAGGGTCGAACACGACTGAGCAACTGAACTGAACTGAACTGAAGTTAGTATTTGTTGAATGAATGAATGAACATGTGCTCCTATGTGTGTTTGTATATAGAAACATGATGGTGGAGTGGAGATACACTGATAGCATCTACTGTATGACATCAAATAGTTTCATGATTTTGCTCCTTTTGAGATGCATTTGGCACCTCACCCTGTTAAAATCTGAGTCAGTTCAGCCACTGTGTCATGTCCAACTCTTTGCGGCCCCATGGACTGCAGCACGCCAGGCCTCCCTGTCCATCACCAACTCAGGAGCTTACTCAAGCTCATGTCTATTGAGGCCCCTCTATCGAGGGGTACAAGAAGAGCAAGAAGCCTTTGGAGGTAGAGAATAGCATTATATATGCTGTGTTCTCATTCTAGAAAAGCAGCTTTCCCACGCATTCCATCTGGGGCTGAGAGTTTATTTAGCGGTAGTTGCCTATGCCTAGAGTTTTTAAAATTAACCTGTCACAGAAGTACCTCAAGGATAAGGTCTAGAATCACAGTATTGATACAAATATATGCTATGTCTATACATATGTATATATGTGTGTGTATAATTTAAAAAGCAGTCCTACAAATTTATGCATATAAAAAGTCAACCTTAAATTGCTACTCTGTCATAAAATGTCATTTTAAATGTCTAACATTATGCCTCAGGCTTCAGTACTCAGGAGCTTTTGACAGCCTAAAAAGGAAGCAAATCCCATAAACCAGGTCTTGTTTGGGTTCTATCAGCCGATTCCAGTCCTATGTTAATTACTGTGACAATGAAAAAGAAAGATATTATCTAAACTAAGAAATTGTAATTTTTGTTCTAGTCTGTTACATAACGTTTTGAAAGGAAATCAAGGAAGTATCCTTTTAATTCCGCTTTTTTCTTTATAATTCTGCTTCTTGACATAATTTAAGAATGGCTCCAAAGGTCTTTTTTTATTATATATTCCAAAAGTACAACATCATAGGACTTTGTGTATATAAAACATGCTCATAACAGATGAGTGAATGGGTATTTAAAATGCAATGTGCTCTCAGACTACACATCAAATACACAAAAAAGGTATATGAATGTGGGTGACAGTGCACAGGTACTGTAAGACAGTGCTACTGTATGCACTTTCAAATTATCAACTGAGCTTAAGCCTTGTAAAAATAAGCCAGGGAAAGCATCATCTGTATCTCAGCTGCATGTTTCCCTTTCCTCTTCTTAATTCTTCCAGATGTAAACACTCACCTACTTGTGCACAGAAAAGGCAAATCTAAAGATCAAAGATATATTAAAAATCACAGATCAATAACAGTATGAGTCCTGAATGGGAATCAAGAACCCTGTCTTTTCATTGGACCTTTGCACTTTATATGCTGTGCGACCTTGAAGAAGTCACCAAATCTCCCTAAGTCACATTTCTCTCAAGCATTGCTGCTGCTAAGTCACTTTAGTCGTGTCTGACTCTGTGCGACCCCATAGACCGCAGCCCACCAGGCTCCCCGGTCCCTGAGACTCTCCAGGCAAGAACACTGGAGTGGGTTGCCATTTCCTTCTCCAATGCATTAAAGTGAAAAGTGAAAGGGAAGTCCGACTCTTAGCGACCCCATGGACTGCAGCCCACCAGGCTCCTCCATCCAGGGGATATGCCAGGCAAGAGTACTGGAGTGGGGTGCCACTGCCTTCTCCCTCTCGAGCATTAGAACAAGAATAAACACGGATCTCACCTGTGCACTGTATCTGAGACAGCTCTAGGTATTTACTACACCATTTCATTCTTCTCAGGCTTCCTTGTAGTTAGGTTAGGGGTCACCTGTCTGAATTCTGACCCATGAAACAAGCAGAATTGACACAAGCCATTCACGAACTGCTCTGTAAATACAACCCACAAGATCCACCAGCTCTCTCTTCCTGTTTTGTGACTGGAGTCACGTATCACGTGGAGTAGGTGCAAGATAGGAAACCAACCCGAGACTCTGTGTTACCACCTGCAGCAGAGCCTGAGTAGGATAGCCACCAAGCTTCTGAGACTATGATGTGAGCAAGAAACGAGCCTTACTGTTTTAAGCCATTAGAACAGTTTAATATAGCCTACCCTGACTAACAAAAGCACTAAATAAGAAAATAAAATTCACTTCTTTTATATATCAATGTGCTATACTGCTATGCAGGTTAATACTGTGAGCAATGATGGTAAACTTGTAAAAAATTAATAGGACTTCTAAGATTTTTTGACACTGTACCATTACAAAGACAATATAAAGGCTTCCTGAAAGATAGAGTCCAGTCACTATAGACCAGCCACTTATTACTTAAATATCATTATATATTTATATGTCCTTAATATTTCTAGGAAATAGATACAAAGATGATCCATTTTACCAAGTATTTTAGCTGATGTGACTAGGTAGTTGAAAGCCTATCACTTATGGTCACTACAATGACGCTAAGTTACATGAAGTTTCTAAAGATAAGTGACCTCTGGCAAAAGATGAAAATGCACACCTACATGAAATTATTCTCTCACTTTAAAACCAAAACTGAGAGGATGATTGTAACCATATTTGCAATCTCCTTTTAGGAGATGTCTTGCTAATAAGCATTCAAAAAAGAATAGCAAAATGCTAAGATTATGGGCAATACAATTTTGTATAGACTGAGTTTGCCTAAATTTCAAATACAACTCACACAGAATTGGAGGGAAGCTCTCCTGAAAACCTGAGAAAATGGTACTTAAGGTACCCTTATTATTTTTTATATGGTGCCAAATTTTCTTGATCAAATTGTTTAGTCAATCAAAGAACTATTTCCTTTAGAGATTTTTGAAGGGATATTAATTCAAGTCAACAAAAGGAATCATTGATTAAATCCAAGAGTATTGTATCAGTTCAAGTGTTCCTTATTGGATGATTATTAGCTGTTGCTGTACAAATATCACTGGCAGGATTAATAAGATCTCTCATAGAATCAAAAGGCCAAAAATAAGTTCAAAGAAGGCTAAAAATATTCCTTAAATTTAATTTTTAAATGCAGCCTTCCAAAAATCAAACATGTATTTTAGAGCAATCTTGACATCTCCAGAAGTGCATAAATGAATTTAAACCTGTCAATGACCTACTTTAATGAAAGAAATTACAGCCATCTTAAATACTTATAATTTATCTTTATAATGATACTGAGCTGCTAATTTTAGAACTTAAAAATGAGAAATTATGGCAAATAAATGCATTTAGCAAAATCAACCATCTAGAGGACTCAAGTATATTCTTAGGGTAAAGAAAAACTGAGTTTGCCTATCCCTGAATGTCTTGCCATTGCTGAAAATTTACAATATTTTCCAATATTTACAATATTCCTTCCCACACAGGCTGGAGGAATTGCAAGGAAATACAGGCTAACTCACTAGAGTTAACTCTGTACACACCAGTAGTGTACATGTAGACTGAGACAAAGCAGTTCGACAAGGGTGCTTGAACTAGCTGCCTGCCTTCTCACAATGGCAGAGAGTAGTCATTGCCTGCCAAAACCTCCACCCTCTCCTTCCTCCACAGAAAAGAGAACACTGCTTTTTTTTTTTTTGGATGAGCATATTGCTTCCTGGAATAAAACTATCTTATCCACGAATAAACATTTGATCAATTCAAGGATAATCTGGGGCTTTAGTAAAGCTGCTCTAAGAAAACTGGCTTGATTTTGAAGGGCCATCTTTTTTTATTGTTGCCTTACCCCTTACTGACCCCTATATTTTTGATGGCTAAAGTCCAGTAGCCTTCATGGACCCTGAGTTCCACACAGTAGGAAGAAGACCATAAAAGTCAGAGCTTGAGTGCTTGACGACAGGATGGGATTATCACACAGTTGGTCTAGCCTACATCTAGGCTACTTTTAGAGGAGACAGAAATATATTTCTATCTCTTTTAAGTCACTATTATTGTGGGGGTTTCTGCTAAGGGCCGCTAAAATGATTTTAACTTATATAATTAGTTAATTCATTTTTCTTTAGCCAAGGACTATAATAGTCTGGATTTGTACATGTAGACTCAACTTTAACATTTTTATCCTATTTAACGGTAGTAGCCCAATTTGTTAAAATACTAATATGTAAGAAAATCAGCATTATGAATGAATTATTTTAATGCTTCTTTCATATAAGAAACCTAGAGATTAAAGTTTACCAAAAAACCAGTAAATTCTTAAGGAAATTTTCCCTTCTCGTTCCCAAAGAATACCAAAAAAGAAGTAGGACAATGAGAAACCTTGCATATATTTTCTAAAGAAATTTGAGGAAGAAGAAAAAAATTTTGCTACAGAATGTGCATTGACATGATAATATGAAGAGCACTTTCTAGTTTAAACTGTTTTCTATCATTTCTATTTCCAGCATTCTGTTTTTAAAACTCTATTGATTCAAATATGAGAACAATGGTTAAAATTTTAATTTTCTAATACAATTTACACTGAAAACTCCTGGTGATGATTAATAAAGGATAATATTTCTTAAAAGTTGAGGATCAAGTAAACAAGTTCCAACTTGTTTGTTGAAAACTTGTTTGTTGAAAATATATATATTTTTATATATATAAAAAAATATATAAAGCTCTATATAATCATGTCTACTTCAACCATGTACATGAAAAGAAGGAGCAAGAGGAAGAAAGAGAGAAAATAAACCTTTTTATGTCCATCTGGGCCCTAAATGAAAAGGACCCCATTCTATTGTATATGTTTTTCCTCCCTCGCCATGTAATATAGACTGGGGCTAGGAATGCTTTCACCTTTCAACCTAGAAATAAAAATAATATTTTATTTTTATTCCAAGAATTTAGTATCAGGAAAGAATTCCTAGTATAGGAATCTCTCTCTTCCTCATCTCACTTTGATCTCTTTCTCCTCTAAAAAGGAAGAAAGAAAAAGCAAAATGTCAATACTAATTTATTTTTTTTTATTTTTCACAGTAAGTTGCTAATATATGAAGCCCTCAGGCTACAAACATTTTCTTATTTGTTATGACGAAGAAAGAAAAACCACAAGTTTCCAGATGCATTGTTTTAGAATTCACACTATAAGTGACTCTAAAAAAGTGACTCTATCTTGCAACGACTATGGAAAACAGTATGGAAGTTCCTCAAAATAACTAAAAATAGAGTTGCCATATGATCCAGCAATTCTGCTCCTGGGCATATATCTGGACAAAATTATAATTCAAAAATATACATGCACCTTACCTTCACAGCAGCACTGTTTACAATGGCCAAGAAATGGAAACAACCTTAATGTTTATTGAAAGAGGAATGGGTAAGTAAGGTGTGGCATATATACACAAAGGAATATCACTCGGCCATAAAAAGAATGAAATACTGTCACTGGCAGCAACATGGATGGAACGAGATTAGCACACTCAGTGAAGTAAGTCAGAAACACAAACACCATATGACATCACTATACGTGGAAACTGAAATATGACACAAACGAACTTATCTGCAAAACAGAAAGAGACTCACAGAAACAGAGAACAGGCTTGTGGTTGACAACACAGACTGAAAGTGGGAGGGTGGACGGGGAGTTTAGGATTAGCATTTGCAAATATTCTGTTGCTGTTGTTTGGTCACTCAGTTGTGTCCGACTCTTTGTGACCCCATGAACTGTAGTCCGCCAGGCTCCTCTGTCCGTGGGATTTCCCAGGCAAGAATACTGGAGCGGGCTGCCATATATTTCTCTAGGGGGTCTTTTCGACCCAGAGATTGAACCACATCTGCCACATCTCCTTCATTGCAGGTGGATTCTTTTATCACTGAGCCACCAGGAAAGCCCATGAACTATTATACATAGAATGAATAAACAAGATCCCACTGTTTAGTACAGGGAACTACATTCAGTATCCTGTGATTAAACATAATGGAAAAGAATATATATAGGAATACACACACACACACAGAGGGCACAGCAATCCACTCCAGTATTCTTGCCTGGAGAATCCCATGGACAGAGCAGCCTGGCAGGCTGCAGTCCTTGGGGTAACATAGAGTTGTATGCTCCTGAAGCGACTTAGCATGCACACATATATATACACATGTACAAGTGAATCACTCTGTGATACAGAAGAAATTAACGCATTTTAAATCAACTATACTTCAATAAAGTAATTCTTTCAAAGTGAATCTATTATCTAATATATGTGTATTCATCTCAATAGCTTACTGCTACTATAGCTTAAGCCAAGGTAGAAACACAAAGCTTCATGAGAAGAACAACAGTATTCTGTATATTTTGAAGTCAGTTAAAATAACATTCAGATAAACCCAAGATATTTCAGTTATGAATTATTCTCTGGAAGATTATAATTTGCATGGTTGATGAATACAGCAAAATTAATTTTGTTAAAGTATCATGGAACTTACTAAACATCTTATGGTTGGTGTAGTAATAAAATATATTTTAAGTGATATTGAGGACTTACCACCTCCACCTCCAAGAAGGCTGGCATTTGCTGTTTAAAAGAAAACAAACAAAAGATGTTAAATAATATATTAAAATATGTTTATGCCAGAGTATGCCAAGAAAAACCTGGTAATGATCATGCCATACATACACACACACATATATCAAAATATGTACTTTTATATAAAAATACATTCTTTGTTTTATGATGTATGAAAATGTAAATATTCACTATTTTTATCTCCTTTTTCACTTCAAATGACTATTTTTACAATGTTCTTACTTCTAATAAAATAAAATACATATTATGATCATTTTATTATCATTCTGTATCTAAACTTCTGTTTTCTCCATTTTATCAAGTAGAGATATAACAATGTTACTTAAGCAATTTCAATCATTTCAAAGGATAATGTAACAAAAAAGAATAATGATAATTTTAATTAAATTAAATGCCATCAAATAAAGCTATCTCAAGTTACTATGCTATAAGAATGAACTTAAAAAAAAAAGAAGAATAAACTTAAATAGCAACATATTTATTCTTTTTTGCATTAAATTTTTGTTTGTGGGAAAGAAACACATTTTAAATATTTTTGGAAAACAATGATTTGTCATTTCATACCCATTTATCTATTAATCTAGCCCACACAATTATATAAGTCAAATAATGAGCAAAATATAAAACAATTCCATTTAGATTTTAAGAGATCAATTTTTCAGAAAGTTCCATGGCAATTTTTTGCTGAACTATTAAGCAACCTTACACCTACGATAATCTAGTCACTACAAAAGTCAGAAAACAGAACTCTTGGAGCAACATAAAGTATGTAGTAACCAAGCTGTCTTTCTCCATGGAGAAATCTGAGCTACCAGAAGATTATAGAAATCATTTAATAAGGAATACTAGGAATCTTTAACTTGAATTTTAGTGTGATATCCACAGACCATGCACTGGCCTAGTAAGAGAAGCAAATATCAGAGTGTTAATGATTCCATCAATAAAAAAATGGAACATTTTAAGAATAAATGCCTATATCCATATGTGATGGTTTGTTTATTGCAACACTAAAGAGAACATTATAAAAATGCATGGAGAACAAACACCTTTGAAGGTTTTCTCAGTATGTCAATATTAGAGCATCAAATCTTATCTCATATGATCTTCCAAGTACAGGGCCATCTATTAATAATAATAGCTGCTCTTGGCTTTCCCTCACTCTTTCATCACAAAAATGGACTGAGGGGCAATCCCATTAGTCAAACAAAACTCACTTCAGATATTACAAGTCATGCACCACTGTGTCAACTCAAAGCCCTCAAATTCTTCTGACTTTACAATAAAAACGTGTAATATTTACCTAGATGGTATTCAGTTCAGTTCAGTCGCTCAGTCATGTCTGATTCTTTGCAACCCCATGAATCAAAGCACGCCAGGCCTCCCTGTCCATCACCAACTCCCAGAGTTCACTCAGACTCAGATCCATTGAGTCAGTGATGCCATCCAGCCATCTCATCCTCTGTCATCCACTTCTCCTCCTGCCCCCAATCCCTCCCAGCATCAGAGTCTTATCCAATGCGTCAACTCTTCACATGAGGTGGCCAAAGTACTGGAGTTTCAGCTTTAGCATCATTCCTTCCAAAGGACACCCAGGGCTGATCTCCTTCAGAAAGAACGGGTTGGATCTCCTTGCAGTCCAAGGGACTCTCAAGAGTCTTCTCTAACACCACAGTTCAAAAGCATCAATATTCGGTGCTCAGCTTTCTTCACAGTTCAACTCTCACATGCATACATGACCACAGGAAAAACCATAGCCTTGACTAGATGGACCTTTGTTGGCAAAGTAATGTCTCTGCTTTTGAATATGCTATCTAGGTTGGTCATAACGTTCCTTCCAAGGAGTAAGCGTCTTTTAATTTCATGGCTGCAGTCACCATCTGCAGTGATTTGGGAGCCCAGAAAAATAAAGTCAGCCACTGTTTCCACCGTTTCCCCATCTATTTCCCATGAAGTGATGGGACCAGATGCCATGATCTTCGTTTTCTGAATGTTGAGCTTTAAGCCAACTTTTTCACTCTCCTCTTTCACCTTCATCAAGAGGCTTTTTAGTTCCTCTTCACTTTCTGCCATAAGGGTGGTGTCATCTGCATATCTGAGGTTATTGATATTTCTCCCAGAACTCTTGATTTCAGCTTGTGCTTCTTCCAGCCCAGCGTTTCTCATGATGTACTCTGCATAGAAGTTAAATAAGCAGGGTGACAATATACAGCCTTGATGTACTCCTTTTCCTATTTGGAACCAGTCTGTTTTTCCATGTCCAGTTCTAACTGTTGCTTCTTGACCTGCATACAAATTTCTCAAGAGGCAGGTCTGGTGGTTTGGTATTCTCATCTCTTTCAGGATTTTCCACAGTTTATTGTGATCCACACAGTCAAAGGCTTTGGCATAGTCAATAAAGCAGAAATAGATGTTTTTCTGGAACTCTATTTCTTTTTCCATGATCCAGCAGATGTTGGCAATTTTGTCTCTGGCTCCTCTGCCTTTTCTAAAACCAGCTTGAATATCTGGAAGTTCACAGTTCACGTATTGCTGAAGCCTGGCTTGGGGAATTTTGAGCATTACTTTACTAGCATGTGAGATGACTGCAATTGTGTGGTAGTTTCAGCATTCTTTGGCATTGCCTTTCTTTAGGATTGGAATGAAAATTGACCTTTTCCAATCCTGTGGCCACTGTTGAGTTTTCCAAATTTGCTGGCATATTGAGTGCAGCACTTTCACAGCATCATCTTTCAGGATTTGAAATAGCTCAACTGGAATTCCATCACCTCCACTAGCTTTGTTCATAGTGATGCTTTCTAAGGCCCACTTGACTTCACATTCCAACATGTCTGTCTCTAGGTCAGTGATCACACCATTGTGATTATCTGGGTCATGAAGATCTTTTTTGTACAGTTCTTCTGTGTATCCTTGCCACCTCTTCTTAATATCTTCTGCTTCTGTTAGGTCCATACCATTTCTGTCCTTTATCGAGCCCATCTTTGCATGAAATGTTCCCTTGGTATCTCTAATTTTCTTGAAAAGATCTCTAGTCTTTCCCATTCTGTTGTTTTCCTCTATTTCTTTGCATTGATTGCTGAGGAAGGCTTTCTTATCTCTTCTTGCTATTCTTTGGAACTCTGCATTCAGATGCTTCTATCTTTCCTTTTCTCCTTTGCTTTTCACTTCTCTTCTCTTCACAGCTATTTGTAAGGCCTCCTCAGACAGCCATTTTGCTTTTTTTGCATTTCTTTTCCATGGGAATGGTCTTGATCCCTGTCTCCTGTATAATGTCATGAACCTCAGTCCATAGTTCATCAGGCACTCTATCTATCAGATCTAGGCCCTTAAATCTATTTCTCACTTCCACTGTATAATCATAAGGGATTTGATTTAGGTCATACCTGAATGGTCTAGTGGTTTTCCCTACTTTCTTCAATTTCAGTCTGAATTTGGCAATAAGGAGTTCATGATCTGAGCCTCAGTCAGCTCCTGGTCTTGTTTTTGTTGACTGTATAGAGCTTCGCCATCTTTGGCTGCAAAGAATATAATCAATCTGATTTCGGTGTTGACCATCTGGTGATGTCCATGTGTAGAGTCTTCTCTTGTGTTGTTGGAAAAGGGTGTTTGCTATGTCCAGTGCATTTTCTTGGCCAAACTCTATTCGTCTTTGCCCTGCTTCATTCTGTATTCCAAGGTCAAATTTGCCTGTTATTCCAGCTGTTTCTTGACTTCCTACTTTTGCATTCCAGTCCCCTATAATGAAAAGAACATCTTGTTTGGGTGTTAGTTCTAAAAGGTCTTGTAGGTCTTCATAGAAGCATTCAACTTCAGCTTCTTCAGCATTACTGGTTGGGGCATAGACTTGGAATACTGTGATATTGAATGGTTTGCCTTGGAAACGAACAGAGATCATTCTGTCATTTTTGAGATTGCATCCAAGTACTGCATTTCAAACTCTTTTGTTGACCAAGATGGCCACTCCATTTCTTTTAAGGGATTCCTGCCCACAATAGTAGATATAATGGTCATCTGAGTTAAATTCACCCATTTTCGTCCATTTTAGTTCACAGATGGTATCCAGGACTTAATATTTTCCCAAAATCAAACTGTGTTGATGTGGCAACTTGCTGAAGAGGCATGAGGAAAGATGTTACCAATTCTTTTTTTATTAATTTTTTTAATTGGAGGCTAATTACTTTAAAATATTAGAGTGGTTTTGCCATACATTGACATGAATCTGCCACAGGTGTACATGTGCTCCCCATCCTGAACCCCCCTCCCACCACCTTCCCCATCCCAGCCTTCAGGGTCATCCCAGTGCACCAGCCCTTAGCACCCTGTCTCATGCATCAAACCTGGACTGGTGATCTATTTCACATATGATAATATACATGTTTCAATGCTATTCTCTCAAATCATTACAAATCATTATCTTGGGTCCATACCCTTTAGTGGATGGGGGAAATTTCATGATGTCTATTGATAAACCCAAACACTTTCTTAAAAATCTTAACTACATATATTTTTAAAACTGCATGGCATTTCACACTTCTGCTGATTTTTTATTTTTAAATCTGACTGAGAACTCCTTCCTTGTCTATAGCTCTTCCAGATCCCTGAAACTCCATCTGTTGTCCTCCAATTTATACATATTCATTCATAAAAAGAAACTTATTTCCAACAACAAACAACAATAGTAATGAAGAGTAGCTTTACACTCAAATTGTCATGCCCAGAATCACAATAACACAATAAAACCTATTTTTCCCCAATGCTTTGCTTAATAAAGGTAGAGTTTGCCTGTTTGGATAGCACAGACCAAGTCCCATCTGTTTAATCAGGCACTTGTCCAATAGATGTGGGTGGATGAGTGGGAGTAGGTGTAGGAACTGGAATTCCAGGTTTGGAGGACCATCAAGTCCATTTATCTCAGATGTGTGCTCATGTCTAGATGAGCATTTCTGGTTATACTTTTAATATCAACATAAATATTTCATAAAATTGTGGCATCTACAAAGTACACAATCATTTTTAAGATAATTTCATGTGCATTACCATTCATGTAATAGAATCTTAATCTAAGCTGCTTAAATATATTCAAATCAAATTCAAAGCAATTCTAATAACTATAATCCCGATAATGATTTATCTAAAGAATCCATCAAATTTAAGTCTATTTTATCAACTTCTGTTCTCTAAAAATTAAAAAATAAATGTTTTTTCTTCAGAAAAAGTGACATGCATGCATGCTCAGTCACTTCAGTCATGTCCAACTCTTGTAACCCTATGGACTATAGTCCACAAGGCTCCTCTGTCCATGAGATTCTCCAGGCAAGAATACTGGAGTGGGTTGCCATGCCCTCCTGTAGAGACTCTTCCTGACCCAGGGATCAAAACCACATCTCCTGCGTTACAGGTATATTCTTTGCCGCTGAGCCACAGGGCAAAAGTGGCAAAAGTGACGTAACTGTAGGCAAGTAAAATGAATCTTTAGTATGATTTCTATTATTGTATCTTTACAAAGCACCCTATATGTAATATAACTGATTTTCAACATTTATCGGTCAGATGGATTAAGAGCATTTCTTCCATTTCACAGAAGTGAAAATGACTTGTGTGTGTCTGAAATTAACAGTCGTTTAATTTTTATTTAATTATTTCCAATAAATTGAGGTATATTCCAATTAGATAGGAAGCTCTTAAAGATAAGATTTGAGTTTAATAGTTTGGTCTACATTTAATAAGCTCTCAATATGTATTTTCTAATAGATAATTGGCAGATTTGATCCCTTTTCTTTATTGACATAGAAGACAGGTTTTGTGTATTAAAGTGTCTAGAAAGAGAAAACTTTGGTCCTTTTTCTTTTTGTAAAATCAAAGACTGTTAAAGGAAACTCCTATACTTTATTTAGAAATAGTGATTTACAATGTAGGAAACTGAAACTACCATAAAATTATTAACCAACTATACTTCAATATAAATTTAAAAAATTTTTAAAAGAACGTATGAAATATGTTTATATATTTATGTCCCTATATAAGTCCCTTGTTGCAGGGAATTTGGGATGTGCCTCTTGTTATTCCTTGAGTTTCACAGGGAAGAAAACGAAAAAAGGAACTAAGAAAGCTTGAAGTTGATAAGCATGATGCTACTGCATCCAGAATATTTAATGCTTCTCTGAGCATGCCAGTACCATGGCTTAGCTGGTCAAAGCACCTGTCTATTGAACAGAAGATCCTGGGTTCAAATCCCAGCAGTGCCTGGAACAGTATGTTACTGAGCTTCCTAGGTGTACAGTGGTAAAGAATCCACTTGCCAATGCAGCAGATGAAAGAGACACAGGTTTGATCCTTTGCTGGGAGATCCCCTGGAGTAGGAAATGGCAACCTCATTTCTCTAAGCATGCTTTCTAAGTAACCAGCACTAACTTCTTTCATATTTTCCTAAATAAAATGCCCCTGCTACCAGAAGAGGTAGAGGAAAAAATCAACCTACAGTAATTGTCTCAAATATCAATTCAATGAAAAACTAAAATAAACCATTACAAATTAATGAATCTATTATAGTTTTTCCTCCCACAATAACAACTAAGTGAAATGAATAGTTTCACTACTTAGAAAGTAAAAACAGCACTGAACATAAATTGAGTAAGAGTTACCAAAATCTAATTTCAAGTGACAAATATGAATAATTTATTTATAATACCCTAAACAAATGATTATTTTTTGAAGTTTATGAGAAACTGCTTTCTTCCATTTAAACTCGGCTTTGATTTTTTTTAATTAAAATTATCAAATTATACACAAGTATAAATATTCATTATAAAACTATCAAAAACAAAAAATAAGTACAAAGAAGGAATCTTTTTCATAGGATAATTAGCCTACATGAAAAATAATCATGCTAATTGACATTAGCATTACTCTTTTTGGTTTTCTAAAGATATAAACGGAATATTACACTACAGTCAGTTGTAGTATCCGACTGTTTGCCACCCCACGGATTGCAGCACCCTATACTGCAACACGACAGTAGTCTTCCTTTACAAAAATTCCCAAATGACCCTCTTCTACATGTGTGTGTCTTTTTAAGAATACAATTACAATTAAATTGTGGATCAAACAATTACTATATGTAGTCATATCACTGGAGGTCCCTAGATGCAAAATAGGCCATGACATTATTAAAAATCCAAGACAAAGCTTTAATTTATTAGATACTTACAACACCATTCCTCCTAAGATGTCAAAATCCTTTGCAGTCTATGTAAGGTAATAAAAAGGATACTGAACTAAGAACTGAGAGCCAGATAACCTCTATTTTAACTCTAGTTCAGTAACTAGCAGGTGAATAGCAGGTGAATCGAGCAAATCATAGTAAAAACTATCTTACTTTTCTTCTTCCATTTGGAAATTTAGAATCAATCGGGGATGGCAAACAGGTTTTATTTTATTTTCTTTTTAATTTGATTTTATTTTTAAACTTTACAATATTGTATTAGTTTTGCCAAATATCGAAATGAATCCGCCACAGGTATACCCGTGTTCCCCATCCTGAACCCTCCTCCCTCCTCCCTCCCCTACCCTCCCTCTGGGTCGTCCCAGTGCACCAGCCCCAAGCATCCAGTACCATGCATCGAACCTGGACTGGCAACTCATTTCATACATGATATTATACATGTTTCAATGCCATTCTCCCAAATCTTCCCACCCTTTCCCTCTCCCATAGAGTCCATAAGACTGTTCTATACATCGGTGTCTCTTTTGCTGTCTCGTACACAGGGTTATTGTTACCATCTTTCTAAATTCCATATATATGCGTTAGTATACTGTATTGGTGTTTTTCTTTCTGGCTTACTTCACTCTGTATAATAGGTTCCAGTTTCATCCACCTCATTAGAATTGATTCAAATGTATTCTTTTTAATGGCTGAGTAATACTCCATTGTGTATATGTACCACAGCTTTCTTATCCATTCATCTGCTGATGGGCATCTAGGTTGCTTCCATGTCCTGGCTATTATAAACAGTGCTGCGATGAACATTGGGGTACACGTGTCTCTTTCCCTTCTGGTTTCCTCAGTGTGTATGAAAGCATTTCCTCTAAAGTCAGGAACAAGACAAGGGTGCCCACTTTCACCATTACTGTTCAACATAGTTTTGGAAGTTTTGGCCACAGCAATCAGAGCAGAAAAAGAAATAAAAGGAATCCAAATTGGAAAAGAAGAAGTAAAACTCTCACTGTTTGCAGATGACATGATCCTTTACATAGAAAACCCTAAAGACTCCACCAAAAAATTACTAGAACTAATCAATGATTATAGCAAAGTTGCAGGATATAAAATCAACACACAGAAATCCCTTGCATTCCTATACACTAATAATGAGAAAACTGAAAGAGAAATTAAGGAAACAATTCCATTCACCATTGCAACTGAAAGAATAAAATACTTAGGAATATATCTACCTAAAGAAACTAAAGACCTATATATAGAAAACTATAAAATACTGGTGAAAGAAATTAAAGAGGACACCAATAGATGGCAAACAGGTTTTAAACAATTCAGATTCATCAGTTACGAGAGACTATCTGCACCTCTGATTGGAGAAGGATTCTGAGGCTAACCCCACGCTCTGCTGAAAAGAGAGCCATGATTAATTAATAACGCTGGTCATGGTCAGAGGAGGATAGGAAGAATTAAAAGACAGCACACATGCCATAAATTGAGCATCTCTGGATCTGAGAACCTCTTTTAGATTTGACAGTTTTGATGTAATCAGATTTGATTCAATAATCTTGAAAAACAAAACTGCTAACGTAATATGTACCATCATTGTACCTTAACATGGATAACAGCTCCTGTGTTTCCAAGTCTGAAATAATTCAGTCTGTGAAACAGTCCATAGCTGGGTGAAGCAACCCATGTCCACTGTGAGTCAAACTGGCCTGATAAGAGTTTGGAACATTTTTTTTTTTTTTAATTTCACTTGCCCAGTAATTTCTATTATCTGTACTTAGTAATTGTTTATTTTCCCACCCCATTTCTACCTCCACCCAAGACTATCTGTCAAATAAGCAACAGCCTGAGAGACTAGTCTTTAAACATTGATTAAATCTATTTGTTCAGGGTTTTTGTTTGCCTTTCATCATTGTAAAGAAAATTATAGTTGCTTTCATCCTGACAGGATCCTGACCACCTAGTTTAGCTTATTTATTCTGCTTTCTTATTACAACAGAGCACACGGGATGTCAAAACGATTGTTGGCAAAAAACTTCCCCAGGGGCTCTACTTAAAACACCACTTCATTCACAACATGTTATCCTAAAAAATACAAAAGCCAAAATATCACGCTTTAGAATGGTACACATCACAGTCCCTTGATTTTGAAACTCAAAGCAGGAAGGGATAAAAACACCTGTTAAGATGAAAATCCTAAGCACGTGCATGACTCTAGAACCACTGGATACAGGGGGCAACCAACTCAACTGACAGCTGTGGAAATACAATCTACACAGACAAATATAGCTATCAATTTGGCAACAGCTCTCTGTTAACGTTCTTCCAGATTTACACCTTCTAAACAAAATCAAGACGGCCACAAGTTTGGGGCAATGGTATAATTTCCTTCCTTGAAGCTCACAGGGAGAGAAAATTAATAGGCTGAACTACTTCACATGTAGAAACCAGTCATAAACACATAATGGATAATTTACATGTCATACAATGCAGAATTCAAAAGAACTATTCAATATTCCAAGGTCTGTATGAGTTGGATAAGCTGTAACCCACCTTGAAGCCAAAAATAGAATACAATAAGTCCTACTATGGATAAATAGGTGGAAGGTCATCAGGAATTGAAAAAGTTACTTGAGAGTATTAACAAATGAAACAAAATGGAATTATTCTTGATGAACTATAAGAGTGGAGCTAGAGCCGTCCTGTTTTGCCAATATGATGTTACCAGCTATCACTCTGGGTGCTCGGGGACTTCTAGGAATAATGCAGCATGGGAATAAAACTACTTATTTTGTCCAACTCCTTCATTTTACAAAACTGGAAAGATACAGAGGATCAGAGATGTTAGGTAACTTATCTAGGATCAGGCCTAGGAGAAGAACCTAGGATCTACTATACAATATTGCCAATTTCAAATCGGAAATATATATACACATACATATGTATATATGATTGTTGTTTGTTTGTTCCTCTGAAATCACATTCAAAGACGGTAACAGAATGCAATGTGCATGCTGCCGCTGCTGCGGCCACTAAGTCGCTTCAGTCGTGTCCGACTCTGTGCGACCCCAGAGATGGCAGCCCACCAGGCTGCCACATCATTGGCGGTTTCTACAGCTTCACAGCTCAATACAGAAATAAGAGAAATCAGTGCACGCTTCTATTACTGTGCACCGTCATCCTTCTTGACACTGTGCTCTGAATCAGTTGTAATTTTGAGAATGATAACACTGGCTCAGTTACAAAAATGCGATTACTCGAGTAACACAACCTGGGCTTTCCAAAGAGTGAACGAGCATGTCAAAATAGGGGCTGGGGGAAAGAGTTCA
Source organism: Bos taurus (assembly GCF_002263795.3). Taxonomy (NCBI): domain Eukaryota; kingdom Metazoa; phylum Chordata; class Mammalia; order Artiodactyla; family Bovidae; genus Bos; species Bos taurus. The sequence continues at coordinate 8,083,968 of NC_037340.1, read as the reverse complement.
AACGTACATTAGCGTTGTAGTTGTAATGATACCAGACACTTGAACAGAAGTTTTTAACTTGCCTTTCACAAGGAAGATTTTGAATGCGAATGAAGTCTCAATTTGAAAAACAGAAGATGCACTTATTTGAGGGAATATGATACACTTTATCCTAATGATAATATAAGCCTGAACATGCACTCTCATTTATACACTTCTCAGAAAGACTAATTTGTTTTAATAAAACCAGACAGTGCCTTTTTTACAAAAAATTGTTTTACATAGTTTATTTCCTCTTTCTTATAATATTATGGAATCTTTTTTTCTCCCTGGTAATGAAACAGCAAATGAGTTTTTTCAAAAGGTTTACCCTGTGTACGAGACAGCAAAAGAGACACTGATGTATAGAACAGTCTTATGGACCCTGTGGGAGACGGAGAGGGTGGGAAGATTTGGGAGAATAACATTGAAACATGTAAAATATCATGTAAGAAACAAGTTGCCAGTCCAGGTTCGATGCACAATACTGGATGCTTGGGGCTGGTGCACTGGGACAACCCAGAGGGACGGTATGGGGAGGGAGGAGGGAGGAGGGTTCAGGATGGGGAACACATGTATACCTGTGGCGGATTCATTTTGATATTTGGCAAAACTAATACAATTATGTAAAGTTTAAAAATAAAATAAAATTTAAAAAAATAAATAAATAAAAACTAAGGAATTAAAAAAAAAGGTTTATTTTAGCTTATATTTTAATTTAAACCAATAAGACAAAAAAATAACTTTGTCATAGTAAATAAATTGAAAGCTTGAGACAAAGAACCTCAAATTTAAAGGATTTGGGGTTAAAGGAAAGGAATAGGATTGCTGCCTTGAGAACACTTATGAAGCTGTAATATCCATGAAGGTAAATGCCATATTTGTTGGTATTGACGGTACCATACACAGTTCTTAGTAAAGAGTAGGGACTGAATAATTACCTCTTAAAAACACAACTAAGAGAATGAATGTAAGACAGGGGAATGAGAGGGGGGGAAAGGGGAAAGTTATATTTTGGGGACAGATGAGAGAGTTACAATAACACATACTGACTCCTTCACAATTTCACAGCAAAGTGAGGCTGGAAGCCACACAGATTGAGGCCCAATTCCAGACTGTATCACTGTCCTTGAGAAAGTTCTTAAAACCCAATTGATTATCTGATCACTTGTATTAATCAGCCAGTTGGTAAAATAATGGTCATGGTACAGATTAGCTGAGAGGTTTAAGAGTGATAAACTATATGAACGCACTTATGGCCCCTGGAATACGCTGAGGCTCAGTAATGTCAGTTCCCTATCCAAGACCCTGATTATAGAGATGCTTCTGGAAGATACACTAGAGGTTAACATAAAAACCCCCACTAACAGTGGGGATTTACTAAAGGCATTCAGACTAATCCTCACTTTGCAGGGACCAGGGCCATGTTCATCACAGAGAACTACTGTCCTCTACCGTCAACCCAGTTCTGGGCTATGCCCTCATCAGAGTTTTGGGAATAAAGAAGAACTTGTGCACAGAAGAGACTGAGGAAGAAGGGTATCTCCAAATTATAAATATATTTAAGTCTGCCTTTGGGTTTAGGTCAATTTAATAAATCTATATGTCCGTAAAGAAAATGGATGGCATTATTTTGCATATTATAACACTTTAGTCTTCTGGATTATTTTGACGATTTGGTTTTAAAATAATGTTACTTTATGGCAGATAATTTTTATTTACTCTTCAAGACCCACTCTATACAGCTGCCCCTGTTTTCTGCACAAAGTGATTTAACTATACAAACGGCATCAATGGGTCCTCTGGCTCTGGTAAGTTCAGTCCATAGGGAGCCCTGTTAGTAGCTGGTGGGAGAGCTGAGAATGAGTTGTAGGTATTCATTTTCCTGGTTGTCTTCCTGTAAGCTTATCTTGACCTGACAATGTCCCTTGAACAAAGGTCATTTAGTTCATAACATGACTTCCTCTCCTTTTGGGTTCTGATATATCTCCCTCTACTTACCTCTTTGAGCTTAGAGTTGTAACAGCTGTGCTGTTGGTAGCCTTTGCTTCCTGAACAACCCCTTGAATTTCTCCTATACCATATTAATCTCCAACCCTTGTGCTTATTCCTCTTATTACAAAGCTGGCCAGTATCCTAATTTGACTGTGCCAAAGTTCCTGTTGGGAATTTGATTGAACAGATTTGGTTTATACAAATTGGTCACAACTGATCAGATGAGATCAGTAGCTCAGTCATGTCCGACTCTTTGCGACCCCATGGTCCCAGCACGCAGGCCTCCCTGTCCATCACCAACTCCTGGAGTTCACTCAGACCCATGTCCATCGAGTCAGTGATGCCATCCAGCCATCTCATCCTCTGTCGTCCCCTTCTCCTCTTGCCCCCAATCCCTCCCAGCATCAGAGTTTTTTCCAATGAGTCAACTCTTCCCATGAAGTGGCCCAAGTACTGGAATTTCAGCTTTAGCATCATTCCTTCCAAAGAAATCCCAGGGCTGATCTCCTTCAGAATGGACTGGTTGGATCTCCTTGCAGTCCAAGGGACTCTCAAGAGTCTTCTCCAACACCACAGTTCAAAAGCATCAATTCTTCAGTGCTCAGCCTTCTTCAAAATCCAACTCTCACATCCATACATGACCACAGGAAAAACCATAGCCTTGACTAGATGAACTTTTCTTGGCAAAGTAATGTCTCTGCTTTTGAATATGCTATCTAGGTTGGTCATAACTTTCCTTCCAAGGAGTAAGCATCTTTTAATTTCATGGTTGCAGTCACCACCTGCAGTGATTTTGGAGCCCAGAAAAATAAAGTCTGAAACTGTTCCACTATTTCCCCATCTATTTCCCATGAAGTGATGGGACCGGAAGCCATGATCTTCATTTTCTGAATATTGAGCTTTAAGCCAACTTTTTCACTCTCCTCTTTCACCTTCATCAAGAGGCTCTTTAGTTCTTCTTCACTTTCTGCCATAAGGGTGGTGTCATCTGCATATCTGAGGTTATTGATATTTCTCCCGGCAATCTTGATTCCAGCTTGTGTTTCTTCCAGTCCAGTGTTTCTCATGATGTACTCTGCATATAAGTTAAATAAACAGGGTGACAATATACAGCCTTGACATACTCCTTTTCCTATTTGGAACCAGTCTGTTGTTCCATGTCCAGAACTGAAGGTTACCCTAAATCACACATCTCTTCCCAGACTAACTTTCTTAGTGAGAGTAGTTTAGGGAATAATCTATATAGAATTTTCCTTATTAATTAAAAACATAAAACATATTTTAAAAAAACATAAAGGAATTTCCCTGGTGGTCCAGGAGTTAAGACTCTTGCATGCTTCCACTGCAAGGGGCACAGGTTTGATCCCTGATCAGGGAACTAAGATCCTGCGTGCCACAGTTCAGTTCAGTCGCTCATCTGTGTCCCATTTTTGCGACCCCATGGACTGCAACACACCAGGCCTCCCTGTCCATCACTAACTCCTGGAGTTTACTCAAACTCATGTCCATTGAGTCAGTGATGCCATCCAACCATCTCATCCTCTTTCATCCCCTTCTCCTCCTGCCTTCAAGCTTTCCCAGCATTAAAGTGAAAGTGAAGTCACTCAGAGTTGTGTCTGACTCTGCAACCCCGTGGACTGTAGCCTACCAGGCTTGTCCATCCATGAGATTCTCCAGGCAAGAATACTGGATTGGGTTACCATTTCCTTCTCCAGGGGATCTTCCCAACCCAGGGATCGAACCCGGATCTCCCACATTGGAGGCAGATGCTTTAACCTCTGAGCCACCAGGGAAGCCTTAGGGTCTTTTCAAATGAATCACTTCTTTGCATCAGGTGGCCAAAGTACTGGAGTTTCAGCTTCAGCATCATTCCTTCCAAAGAAATCCCAGGGCTGATCTCCTTCAGAATGGACGGGTTGGATCTCCTTGCAGTCCAAGGGACTCTCAAGAGTCTTCTCCAACACCACAGTTCAAAAGCATCAATTCTTCAGTGCTCAGCTTTCTTCACAGTCCAACTCTCACATCCATACATGACCACTGGAAAAACCATAGCCTTGACTAGATGGACCTTTGTTGGCATGCCACACGGTGTTGCCAAAAAGTTTTTATAAAAAGAAGTGCTCATTTGAACACATGGTAGTTTAGTCGTTAAGTCACATCTGACTCTCTTGTGACCCTATGGACTGTAGCCCGCCAGGCATCTCTGTCCACAGGATTTCCCAGGCAAGAATACTGGAGTGGGTTGCTATTTCCTTCTCCAGGGGATCGTCCCAACCCAAGAATAAAACCCAGGTCTCCTGCACTGCAGGCAGATTCTTTACCAACTGAGCTACAAAAGAAGTCCACTTGAACATGTGAAGTAACACATTTTGTAAACAATCTCAACTCCTGTTATGTTCTATTCTTTCCCGTACTTTTATCCATGTTCATATAAATATATACACATAATTGAATCTTCCTGGGATTATTGTTTAAAAAACAATGGATTCTACTATAAAAATCATTGCTTTATACAATTGTGCTATATAAAATTACTGCAGTGTAAAAATTATTGTGCAATCTAATTTTCTAATGTATCAATATATCAAGGGCTGTAACTAATACAGGAGTACATCAAGGCTATATATTTTCACACTGCTTATTTAATTTATATGCAGAGTACATCATGCAAAATGCTGAGCTGGATGAAGCACAAGCTGGAATCAAGATTGCCGGGAGAAATATCAATAACCTCAGATACGCAGATGACACCATCCTTTTGGCAGAAACTGAAGAAGAATTAAAGAGCCTCTTGATGAAAGTGAAAGAGGAGAGTGGAAATGTTGGCTTAAAACTCAACATTCAAAAAACAAAGATCATGGCATCTGGTCCCATCACTTCATGGCAAATAGATGGGGAAAAAATGGAAAGACTGACAGACTTTATTTTTTGGTCTCCAAAATCCCTGCAGATCACGGTGACTGCAGCCATCAAACTAAAAGACACTTGCTCCTTAGAAAAAAAAGCTATGACCTACCTAGACAACATATTCAAAAGCAGAGACATTACTTTGCCGACAAAGGTCCGTCTAGTCAAAGCTATAGTTTTTCCAGTAGTCACAAATGGATGTGAGAGTTGGACTATAAAGAATTGTAAAGTAATTAGCCTCCAATTAAAATAAATAAATTTATATTAAAAAATAAAAAATAATAAAATGATAATGCCATCTGAAAGGAAAAAAAAAAAAAAAGAAAGGAAGCTGAGTGCCAAAGAATTGATGCTTTTGAACTGTGGTGTTGGAGAAGACTTTTGAGAGTCCCTTGGACTGCAAGGAGATCAAACTAGTCCATCCTAAAGGAAATCAGTCCTGAATATTCATTGGAAGGATTGATGCTGAAGCTGAAACTCCAATACTCTGGCCACCTGATGCAAAGAACGGACTGATTGGGAAAGACCCTGATGCTGGGAAAGACTGAAGGCAGGAGGAGAAGGGGACGACAGAGGATGAGATGGCTGGATGGCATCACTGACTCGATGGACATGAGTTAGAGCAAGCTCCAGGAGTTGGTGTTGGACAGGGAAAACTGGCATGCTTCAGGGCATGGGGTTGCAAAGAATGGGACACAACTGAGCAACTGAACTGAACTGATCTAATAAAATAATTTATGATATACTATAATTTTCACAAATTTGACTAAAGCCACTCAGTCCCATCACTTCAAGGGAAATAGATGGGGAAACAGTGGAAACAGTGTCAGACTTTATTTTGGAGGGCTCCCAAATCACTGCAGATGGTGACTGCAGCCATGAAATTAAAAGACACTTACTCCTTAGAAGAAAAGTTATGACCAACCTAGATAGAATATTGAAAAGCAGAGATATTACTTTGCCAACAAAGGTCTGTCTAGTCAAGACTATAGTTTTTCCATTGGTCATGTATGGATGTGAGAGTTGGACTGTGAAGAAGGCTGAGTGCCGAAGAATTAATGCTTTTGAACTGTGGTGTTGAGAAGAATCTTGAGAGTCCCTTGGACTGCAAGGAGATCCAACCAGTCCACACTAAAGGAAATCATTCCTGGGTGTTCTTTGGAAGGAATGATGCTAAAGCTGAAACTCCAGTACTTTGGCCACCTCATGCGAAAAGCTGACTCATTGGAAAAGACTCTGATGCTGTGAGGGATTGGGGGCAGGAGGAAAAGGAGACAACAGAGGATGAGATGGCTGGATGGCATCACCGACTCGATGGACGTGAGTTTGAGTGAACTCCGGGAGTTGGTGATGGACAGGGAGGCCTGGCGTGCTGCAATTCATGGGGTCGCAGAGTTGGACATGACTGAGCAACTGAACTGAACTGAACTGATCTCCCTTATTGATGGGCACTAAGGTTTTTTCCAGTCCTGCCATTATAGAAAAATCTCTAGTAAAAATCATTATATGTGTGTATTACTACATATTGATGCATCTATCCTATGGAACAATTCCTCCAAAGCATTTATGGATAACAGAAGATATGCATTTTTCAAACTTAAGAGTTTAATAATTATTAACACTTGCATATTAAAATAAGTCAAAAATATAACATTCACAATCATACCCTGGGAAGCATATAAAACCTTAATAATCAGAAGCAAAATGTCTTGACATGAAGATGAGGTTCACTGGACTGTTTCTGATTTAAATGTAAAATACATCAGTGAAAATTCTCACTTACACTTGAAAAGATTTTCAGTCTGAATTTCTGATTGATTTCAAATATATAAATTTTAAAATGGCCTGTTTTTAATGTAAAAATAATAAATCCATCTCAACTGATGGTGAGCCTCTTTAAGCACTTTCTTTTCAGGTTTACTAGACACAAACCATGATAGGTCTTGAACTTCAAAGCAAACTAAAAACTTGGCTAGAAAAGATTAGAAAGTTTCCTCCACTTTCTAATTAAATTATTTCCAGATTTAAAGCATACTTAGGAATTTTAAAGATAAAAAAATTCAATAGATATTAACTCATTATAAAGGGATGGAAGGGAAATTGATCAAAAACACAAAGAAATGTAAGAATTTCAAGGCTAAGTGCAACTATTTCTTTTCTAAACTATTGTAGTATATGAGACTTTTCTCCAGCAAGGCCAATTCTATTTACATTATGTTACAGAAAATTCAATAGAGCTGTGTTTTCATTTACCAATCTAAACATATCATGTTAAAGCAACATTCTTCCTCCAGTTTGGTGAAGTCCTATTACACAGCTAAAGCGTGCAGGTGACAGAGGAGCTAGCCAGCTTCCCATTGATCCTCACGTAATACCTCGATCATCAAGCAGCTCTGAGCTAACTACTTGCACCAAATGTGGCCTTGGGACATGATCAGCTATGAAAATTTTAAAATGAGCTATTGTATGATTCACTTCTATAAGGAAGTCATGCTCTGAATCACCAAGCCAGTGGACAAGCTGACACACATTTTAGTAACCTTACCAAGATAGAAAATATATGCCCATTATCACAACCAACTTAAATAACATATAAATAGATCATGATGACCATTTTCTAAGCATCTATTATTTATTAGGAACTGTTTGAGAGTCAACCTGTATGGAATCTGTCATCTTTTAAACATTCCTGCAAAATGGAATTTTACTTTTCCTATGACATATGAGGAAATGAAGACTATAATGACACTAAATTGCCACAAAGTTTTGACTTAGTAAGTTAGTATTCAACCTAATATATGAACCTCTTAATTAAACATCTAACCAATTATCTTTACAGCAAGCCAGAATCTCTCTTAAGGAATCATTTCATTTCTCCCATATTATTTCAAAATACATGGATATTTAATACCCTTGATAAACAATGAATTTAAATAACACCAATGTCAAGGTAGTATAACGAGTTTTTTAATCTAATTAGTGACCAGAATGGACAGTATTTACATACATGATACAACTTAAAGTTACAAAAAATTAAATATCTTTACCTATACTTTCTCTATGTCACTTTACCAGCACTAGTACAATATTCAGTAATTTAGATCACATAAAACCTGAAGGGAAAATTCACATTTAATGTCCTGATAACACTACAAAGTGGCATTCAAAACCATGAAAATTCTCAGTATTTTAGGCAACATGAACAAAAATATATACATTGCCATTAATGAGGGTATATATTTCTTAATTAACAAAGATTTTTGACTTGAGCTCAGTTAAATTTATCAAAACAGTAGTAATATATTAACCATTTGGCTTTCACCAAGTAAATGCAAACTGGCTAGCCTAAGATTTTATATGCTTATAGTGAAACACATAAAGTGAAAATAAACATATGCTTTTATCTGTCCTAAAGTTTCTGTCACTAGCACTCTTCATCTTAGAATTTAGGATTATCAATTAAATAATAATTTTGATAACTTGAGGTAAAAAAAATTATGATTTTTCTCCTTCCTAAATTAAACTGCATATCTTAATAACTCTATTTCAAATTATGGTTGTCTTCTATCAATTTGCAATAAAATTGTTGCTCAAGGACATAAAAAATATATTATTATGTTTATGCAAACTACAAGCATCAAAAAACTCTTCCGAAACACAGAAGAATATAACGTTATCAACATCGACTTATTCATTTACCAAAAGATCCCCTTTTTTCGGTAGACAGGAGACAAGTTATAATTTGCATGCTCTGTATATCAAAAAATACCAATTACTTTTGTTATAACAGTTCCATCAGGCCAGCTGTGGATTCTATAATAGAGATTAGTTTTATTCTGGTGCATTGAAAAGCATTGATATTAATCTCAGACAAAAGTATTATCATTGGTAAGATGTTGATTACTGAATACAGAGGCTTTTAAAAATTATTATTACCTAACAAATCTCACAGGAGAACCAAAAAATACTTATTGAAAATAGTTATAGTTCTAATGTTATGCTGAGATATACAAATACCAGGAACAGAATAGAAGCAGCAACAGTTAAACACAGAATATGCATGTGGTATTCCAGAGGAATGGATTTGGGGTCTACCGAAAAGTATTTAACATTAATCCAAATTGCATGAGTAACGGGTTATATAATTTTGGGCAGGTCACCTAGACCTCTGTGCCTCATTTAACACTTTAAATATAAGTTATAATTTATAACTTATCTTTAACAACCATTTGTTAAGCAGACACTATGTGTGAATGCTCTGGGATAAGAGTTGAGAATAAATAGAAGGTAAAATAGACACACTAAATAATTACAGATAATTAAATAAGTCTATAAATTATAACTATTATAATATACTTAATGCACTTAATATTTAAATATTAGAATCTATTAGAATGATGCTAAAGTAAGAAAAACATTGTTTTACAAGTTGATGGTACTTTATGATATTGTGTGTGTGTGCGTGTGCTCAGTCGTGTCCAATTCTTTGTGACCCCAAGGCCTGTACACCACCAGGCTCCTCTGTCCATGGGATTCTCCAGGCAAGAATACTGGAGTGAGTTGCCATTCTCTTCTCCAGGGGATCTTCCTGACACAGATATCGAACCCACGTCTCTCGAGTCTCCTGCATTGGCAGGTAGGTTCTTTACCACGAGAGCCACCTGGAAAACCCCATTTTATGATATTATATTTTCCAAAATTTTGTCTTCTTAGACTTCCAGTTCAGACAAGATGGCATATATTTGTTTCTTCCTGTTCCATTCCTCTTTCCTTCATGCTCCCTAATTAAAACTATAAACAAGGAAAATAAATACAAGAGGCAACCAAAGAAAACCTCTGAAAGGTGTAAGGAGGAAGGTGAACTGGTCAGAGACTCCCAGATAGGAAGAATAATCTAGGTGCAAGGTATCTTACTTCCTGCCACCCAAAGGAAGAAGGCAATCCAGGCCCAGCATCTCTTGACAGAACCTAGTAACAGAAGGCAGGGCAGGCAGATTCTCTCTTCCCTGGATCAATAGAGGCCTCACTGACAATAAGCCTTCAATAAAAGTCCTCTCCTCCTCCTGGCCTGAGACTCTCCCCCTACAGCAAGAGACACTGGATGGTTGGGGGGCGCCAGTAAAGAGGATCCCTCCGCAGGATCCAGGAAGGCTTCCCATCCCCCACGAGCAGAGGACATCTGCCACAACAAGCTCCGGCTCAGGAAGTGCTTTTCTTCCCCACTAAGCCAGAGAATCTTCCTCCCACTTAAACATCCAGGGAGAAGTTGGGCAGAGGAAAGCTGGCCACAGAAATGCCCACCAAAAGAAGCAGGCAGGCCCCAAAGCACTCTACTCTGTCGGGCCAGAGACTTCCCTTTCCACATTTAAAGCACAAGGAAATTCCTTCTGCTTAGGCAGAACCAGTAGGGACCCCTGGGAGCCCCACCTATTCCCGTTACATCAAACCAAAAGCATAACATCATAAAGGCCATGAAAACTAAGTTGTCACTGGAACTAGAGCCTACTATGGTAGTCCAAGACCTGTGAATTAAACCTAAATAGAGTCGGTTTCTATTAAAATTAAAGGTATAAGTAGGAGCTTGAGTCTCCTAAAATGAACACAGCCTCAAAAATCCATGGCACAGAAAAATAGATCTAAGAGCCTGGAAAGGAAGAGAGTAAGGTCAATGGATTATCCAGAGAAGGAACGACTGAAAACTTCACAGATGTGATGAAAAATATAAACCAATAGATTCACAAGGTGAATCCCAAATAAGATAAACCCAAAGAAGTCCATGCAAAGACACATCATAATTAAACTTCTAAGAACTGAAAACACACACAAAAAAATCTTGAAAGCAGTCAGAGAGAAATAAAAAACACAACCTATAACCTTTAGAGGGATGTCAGTTCAAATGGCAGGTTAGCTGGTGGACTCCCCAGGGACTATCTCAGCTAAAAAGAGTTACCTCACCTACGTCATGATCCCTTCCTCAGTGGCTCACATCTCATAACTTGAGGGTATAAAAGCCTGGTCCCGTGTCCAATAATTGATCCACATGAGAATATTAAGGCCCAGCCCTTGCCCCAACTCAAGACAACTCTGAAGGGCTACCACAGCTCCCTAGATGCTCAACTCAGGGCCCTTCTGAAAACATACCATAGTTCACCTTCTTCCCTATTCAGTTTTGCTTGCTTCCCCTTTTGCTGCAAATTTTGTGTTGGTTTTTTTCTTTTTTTAAAATCCCTAGAATGCTCCCTGATAAATATCCTGCTTGTTAATCTCTGTCTGAGTCTGCTTCCTGGAGAACCCAACCTGTGACAGGAGACACGGAGGCGGGTGACAGCGGAATGGAGCAGAGCTTGTTCAGGAGGCATTTATCACCAAAAGGAGTGGGCCTCGGATGCCTCTCGGCCCTTAGCTTTAGGCCTTAGTGTTCAACTCCAGGGCAGCCAGAAAAGTATCCCCCAACATTTTATTATATTAGTCTGGTTTGAAACTTCAATAATGGATATTAAGTACAGCTTTAAATTAAAATTCAAATCATTCCATTTTTACATTATACATCAAACCTCCAACAAATACAATTCAAATAAATAAAATTTAGCATTAATGATAATGGTGCTAGATTATGAAGTCAATGTTAGAGCAAAGGAGAGACAGTGTAAAATATTCTGAAATTTCTTTATTAAAAATGTTTTAAATACCCTGGAAAAAAATAGACCTATACAAATTTGTGAAGTGGAAGCAAAGAAGCAAATTCCTGAACACAAAACTACAGTATTCTTATAGTTCTAAATAATGTAAATATCAAGACCCTAATGTTTCCTGTGTAAATCGTTACATCATAACTTTAAAATTTCAAAGTCTATTAACAGTTTGTAGTAGTGAAAGTCACTCAGTCGTGCCCGACTCTTTGCGACTCCATGGACTATACAGTCCATGGAATTCTCCAGGCCAGAATCCTGGAGTGGGTAGCCTTTCCCTTCTCCAGGGGATCTTCCCAACCCAGGGGTTGAACCCAGGTCTCCTGCATTGATGGCAGATTCTTTACCAGCTGAGCCACTACCTGCTTAAAGCTCAACATTCAGAAAACTAAGATCATGGCATCCGGTCCCATCACTTCATGGGAAATAGATGGGGAAACAGTGGAAACAGTGTCAGACTTTATTTTGGAGGGCTCCAAAATCACTGCAGATGGTGACTGCAGCCACGAAATTAAAGAACACTTACTCCTTGGAAGGAAAGTTATGACCAACCTAGATAGCATATTCAAAAGCAGAGACATTACTTTGCCAACAAAGGTTCGCCTAGTCAAGGCTATGGTTTTTCCTGTGGTCATGTATGGATGTGAGAGTTGGACTGTGAAGAAGGCTGAGCACTGAAGAATTAATGCTTTTGAACTGTGGTGTTGGAGAAGACTCTTGAGAGTCCCTTGGACTGCAAGGAGATCCAACCTGTCCATTCTGAAGGAGATCAGCCCTGGGTGTCCTTTGGAAGGAATGATGCTAAAGCTGAAACTCCAGTACTTTGGCCACCTCATGCAAAGAGTTGACTCATTGGAAAAGACTCTGATGCTGGGAGGGATTGGGGGCAGGAGGAGAAGGGGACGACAGAGGATGAGATGGCTGGATGGCATCACTGACTCGATGGACATGAGTCTGAGTGAACTCCGGGAGTTGGTGATGGACAGGGAGGCCTGGCGTGCTGCGATTCATGGTGTCGCAAAGAGTCGGACACGACTGAGCGACTGAACTGAACTGCTGTGATGGCCAAAAGAATTTGTCAAAATCATCTCACAGACCCCTCGCTTTCTTATAGAACTCACTGCTCTCTGGGTATAGAGTTATCGCAATCCATTCCTTAATTGATCCCAACTTTTTAAATGTTTTGAGTAAACTCCCTAGAATGTCCAGGCTTCCTGTTCAACATGTGACAATGCCCTTTCCCTGTGTGTCTGAACTCCTGGTAACTTAGTGAACGCTATCTGCCAGGTGCTTTCAGCAGCCAAATTTGGTCCAGCCCTAAAAATCCCCCTCCGTCTTCTTCGTTCTTGGACATGATGAGTCACTGAAGAAAATGACTATTCTGACTATAACTCTCATGGCTTATCAGTCACCTCTACCTCCCCCATGGTACTTGAGGGACCGACAGTCTCAATGATTGTTCAGCCTGAGCAAAGTGACTCAACCGACATTCTGCCACTGACACAATGGACAGACACAGCCAGTGACATCTGATTTTATATGTTAATGAAGAACAAAAGCAGTGTGGATTAACTAAATAAACAGGAACAAACAATCTAATATGGTCTAATCTACTCATCCTTCTTACTAATAAATGCTTACTTTATTAAGAAAAAACTCATTCAACGTTCTTCTTATCCATACCTTACTTATCTTTAGCAGAATCATAGTATGACCAAGAAACAACTAAAAAATCGGGTCATGAAAGAAAAAAGGTAATGAATGAAGGTCCCTATATGATCTACAGACTGATTTGTTGGTCGGGAATCAAGTCTAGGTAGCAACGAGGTTTCATAATACTGGGGAAACATTAATACTTAGTGTTAAAAGAATTTGAACCAACAATATGTTTTATTTCCATTTCTAGGAACTAGATGGAATGAACATAGCCTCAAAATTTTGTTCTGTAAAGTAAAAGTAAAAGAAAACACCATTTTTAAAATAGGGGTTGTTGTTATTGTTGTTTAGCCGCTAAGTCATGACTGACTCTTTTGCAACCCCGTGGACTGTAGCCTTCCTGGCTCCTCTGTCCATGGGATTTCCCAGAGAAGAATACTGGAGTGAGTTGCCATTTTCTTCTCCAGAGGATCTTCCTGATTCAGGGTTCGAACCACGTCACCTGCATTGGCAGGCGGATTCTTTATCACTGAGCCACCTGGGAAGCCCTTTTAAAATAGGGGAGCAAACTCCAAAAGGATATGACAGACACATTCAGCAGTTGGTTCAATCTGGCTATACTAAAGTTGTTACTTATAACTTTTAAAACCTTTTTTAAAACTTTGGCTTAAATAGTGACATGGTTTTTCTTTCATTCAATTTGATCATCAAATTCCAAACTTCAGGGAGGAAACCTTTTAATCTAAGACCACAAACTACCTCTCCAGCCTCACCCTCCCAGCCTCCTAGCCCCTTAGATCTTCCAGACCGACTGTGTGCATGTGTGTGTACACACACACTCTCACACTCACACTTATGCACACATATACACAAACAACTAAGTCTCCTGTCAAGCAGAGTCAATCCACCAGAACCACCAATTACAAGGCCCCCTCATCACCTCACAACTTAGGATAAGCCACCCTTCTGTCTTCATTCCCTGGGCAAACGGCTATTGACCCTCTGGGATCCACTTCCAGTGTCATTTCTTTGTGACACATTAGCTGATTCCTTCACAAACAGATACTCCTCTTCTGAAGGTCCATGGCATGGAAACAAGTTTTTCTGCAGCATTTCTACCATGAACTTACAATTCGCTGCTTTTTTGGGTTCTACTCCATTATACTATGAACTTGCCAAAGGCAAGGATTATGATTTATTCATATCTTTTTACCCAGTGCTCCCATCAATAAAATAGGTTATCTCTCAGTTTAGGGTTGTGAGGATTAAGAAAGAAAATTAAGTAAAGCACTAAGCAGCACATATAAAGTGCTCAACATATGTGAGAAACTGCTTCTTAATTATCAAAAATGATGCCTATTTTGTAGCAAGTGTTCTATAAGTATTTGGGAAATTAATAAAATAGGGACAAACAAATGATTGTTTTTAAAATGCATTCAAACAGACCTTAATAAAAATCAATCAAAAAATATGAATGTGATAATCCTGCCCATTACAAAATTAAATGCTCCTTATAAGGAGTGAAAGGAACGCTTATTCCAAACAGTAATCAGTTATTGAATGATTACATACAGAGAAAAATCAAAGTATTACAATAAATGAGAATTACAAAGAAATTTATTAAACCAAAAATTAAGATTTACTGAAACCCTCCTAAATCTTAAGATTTTCTCAGATGGTACTTAAGGGATTGCTTTTAACAACTAAACAAAGACCAGCAGTTGTCTGTCCTACAAACTCTGAATCATTTAAATCATGCTGAATATCAGAGCAAACAGAAAGAAAAGAATGCTAATCTTTTTTCTCCTGAGCAAATACAGTTTATTCTTAAAGCCTTGGTGGCCACTTTGCATATATTTTCCACAATTACTATAATAATTTAATCATTTTAGAAAAGATTTTTCATGTTTTTCCCCCAATAATGTTGCACCCTAAGTTAGTTTCCTACTTCAAATAACTATATGGGAATCTCAGAGATACTCCTGAGGTCAGTCAGTGATTTATGACTTTCTAATTTTTTTTAATGTTCTATTATAATACTTGAATTCAAAAATTAATGAAACACAAATTAGTAAAAATAAGCATGAACTTTTATTTTGCAACTCGAATTCAGTGCCACGAGTCTTGGTAACAGTACCATCAATTAATAGAAGCAGCAAAGATATTTCTTAGAGAGATCATTTCAAATGTCAGTTGTGTCCCAGAAACCCTTTAACAAAATGGAAGCCCATTAAATTTCACTTACGCGCCACACAGCAAATCTTTAAACAAGAAACAGCTTATAATACTGTCACTCAGCATGTCAAAATCCATCAGCTCTATGAAATAACTTGTAGTTTTGAGCTTAGTATTTATAATCTTTATAAATAAAAATATAAAAGAAAAATGCAGATTGGTAAAGTTATGTGACACTCCAAGTTTTTTTTAAAGGGGAAACATATCAAGCCAATCAACTAACTTCTAAAGTAAAAGTATATTTCATAGATAGACGCACAATACACACAAACACATATATAAATCGGGTTACACATCAAAATATTTATATATAAATACATTTCAGATATGGACATGTATATACGTATATAATCTACTTAGATTTCTAATATACAAACATATGTACTCTCCTGTCACAAGTCAGTTCTTTTGTCTATTTGTCATTCCTATGACCTAGAATTACCCTATCATTTATCTTCTTTTGAATGATACAATTTCTCAGAAATTCCTTTTGTTGCATAGACAAGACATTTAAACTCTCTGAGCCCCAGAACAATCATTTCAGATGAATATAAAGAAAAAGCCTTAATTTCAGAAACATCTAAAGAAAATGGAAAATGTTATTAAAAGACAGCCTTTACAAATTTCTTATCTGGAAATTCAGAGCTCTTGGGTTAAAAATCTTCTTTTGAGAATGTCAATAATTATTAAAATAGGTGCTGGGGTATGGAATATGTATATATATATGCACACACATATAATTCTTTTAAATAGTCTTACATTATATTTGTGATATTTCTTATCATTATTAACCTAAATTAATTAATCCAGATAATTTATAAAGTATGTAAAATGACCTAAGATTAAGAGATTCTTAAGAAAAGAACATACAGCAAAACCAAAAATTTATCTCTGATTCTGTTACATGCTATTTTCTTAAATGAACTGAAAATATGTCTCAAATAAACTTAAGAAACTCAAAATGTGGCTATTCTTCTCCCACAAGAATAAAATACTGTAATTATTACTATAGTATTTCTAAATAATAAAGCAATAAATGAATTTAATGAATTTGCTTAGGCATTCATTAAGCTTTAAAGTAAAGAAAGGGCTGGTTCTTCTTTCTAGTGAGGTCATGTGTAATTCACAAAGCTTATCATACAAGAGATAATAAATATTAATTGATGACCAAAAGAATAAATGAAAGGATGAATAGATGGATGAAAAACGGGGACTCTAACAAATGTCAGCTATTCAGAACAGAACTTCAGACCACTCCTATACACAGTCTTGTTAAGGCTGCAACTTTTTGTAATAGCAGTAATAGCAGAAGGACACTGGACTCAGAATTACAAACAAGGGCGAGTCATATCTCTGTGTTTCATTAGCTATGTGACCACAGAGTGTCTCTCAATCTCTCTGAGTCTCAATTTCTTCCTCTATAAACTTAATATAATAATTCCTGCCCCATCTATTTCAGAAGATAACTCATTAATATGGTTGTTCAGTATACAATTCTCTCAACTGGCCTGTATATGAAAATTTTCATAATAAAACATTGGAAAAAACTTAAAAATCTTCCAAAGGAAGAGATTCAATGGGTTTTGACTTCAGTTGTTGAAAATATAAACGCATACCTTCTGATTGGGTTCAGAGAAATAAAAACAATTAACATATACCCACTACCCACATAGCTATTTTTTTGAAGATATTTGAAAAAGTTAAAAATTTTATTTCCATCATTTATAAGCAGGATAACACGACTGGATGACATACATAATTTCTAATAACAAAATTACAAAATGATGAATGCATTTCATGCTCTCTGTTAATTCCCTTTGAAAAGCACTTACATGTTCACTCATTCTTACAATATTGACTTTACCATGTTTGGAGCAGCTAAGTATACAGCTCATTTTTCAAAATAACTGGTTTCTGACAACCAGTCACCATCACAAAAAAGGTCAACCAAGTTGGAACCCTTGCTTTTACGTAAATTGATATGGTTCATCAGAAAAAGCAACGTTTTAAGTACTTTGTCACCAGGAAACCCACAGACCTCAAAGTAATTTAAAAGCTTTTCTTGGTCATTCCTCATCTCATTAAAAAATATTCTAAGAATCAAAATATGCTAAAAATCTTTATTGTATAAAATTAACTATATTAATGGAATCCTGCAGTTTGTAAATCCTAACATATTATAATAACTGGAAGGTTAATGAATAAGAGAGAAAACCCCTTTGGACTGTGGATTTCCAGCTCTTCCTCTAGGGTACCTCACCATTTCAGATAAGCTCTGGATTTCAAAGTTAGTAAACTTTTATTCATCCTTGGCTTTTAAACAGATATAAATAGGAATTTATTTTTATATATATAGAATATATGTATATAAATATATATACATATATATATATATATAGGAATTCGAGTATTTTCCTCCTCTCTTGTCAATGACAGTTACTATGCACACACACTGAACAATCACCTTTTCCCAAATTGCACCTCCAACCAGGGTCTCGTAGAAGGTTTCCCTGATTCACAGTAACAAGAATTCCTGGGTCTCTTCATTGAATATATTTTTGATCTCAAAGGGAATGAGGGAAATTATGACAAATGTGATTGCTCTGTATGGGGGGGATAAGTGTGTGCACATGTGTGAATATGATACACAACTAACATGACGAATATAAATGAATAAAGAACTTCACTGACAGAGACAGAGGTTCTCCGATTAGCAGAGTTAGGGGGAAAAGGGAATACTTCTTTTCTACGTCCTAGCAAGTTCAAAAGTACATCTTGAAAATTTTCTAGACACTTACAGAATGTCTCCACTGCACCAGTCCCAAAGATGGAAAGCACAGGCTAAACACAGACAGCTCAGATAAAATTCAATCTAGTATATAAAAGTGTCCTAAAACTAAAGCCTACTGTGCTAATGAAACACTGCTAAAAGTTGTCATCATTCAGGACCAAAACTAACAAACAAAAATCAGAAAGTAGTTGATCAAAAACCTCATTTACTTAAATTTTAATCCTCTCACAACTGAAATCATTCACAACACTTTGCTGAATTAGACATAGGAAGGAAAGGTCCCTGAAATTTCCACCATCTGACCCTATAATGATATATTTAACAAACTCCTCATAATCACTCATATTTGACAGATAGCATCAAATAAATTACATCGTCTGACACTGTGGCCATATAACACCAGGGGAAGCAAACTGGAAAGTTAAGGTAAAGGTTTATTATGGTGACAAGCATAATAGTAGCAAAATAAAACAAATAGAAAACAGAGAGAGAAAAACTGAACACCACAGAATCTGATGATAGCAGGTGTGATGGAAACTCATAAATAATGACCCTGAATCATAAAGAAATGTATTTTATATTCAGCATTATTTGCTTAACAATGAAGGGGATGATACAGTTTAGAAAGATTTCCACTCAAAATAGTCAACATTTTTAAATGTTTCCTTTTAATATCGTCTGGATATTATGAGCTAATGGATATAAGTGTAGATATCTCTAACTGTAAACTGAATTCTAAATTTTGTTATATTTGGTTAAGAAGGCTGCTTCCCCAAATCTTTCAGTGATTCTTCAAAATTAGCTGAAGATATTTCTTTAGGCTTATGTGTCTTCAATCATGAATGATGAGTTCCTTTTGAAGTATGTGAATTGCTTTTAGTAAGATTTGCAATCTTTCTGAAAAAATTATAAAGCAGCCTAGAAGAAATAATGTGCTATGCCATATTAATGCATTCCTAACTTCAGTAGATTAAGTGAAGATGATTATAAAAGTGAAATGTGTAACCTTATTCACTCCTGGGATCTATTATTGAAAGATTAAAAATGAAACTAAAGCCTTTCAAGATTCATGAAAGGCTATTATTTGAAGGCTATTTTTAAAGCTAAATTGTATAAAATATATACGGATACCAAAGAAGTCCTTATTAATATGCTATTATCTGAAAGACAATATACCTAAGCCATAATTTTGATTATGATCTTAGGAAAGCGAGATAATTCTTCAATTCATGTATTTTAAGAGTCACCACAAATTTGTTCTATGGTTTCTTAACTAAACTTCACAGTAATTGTTTGTATTAGCCAGTGTTTCTCAAAGATTGAGACATTTGATGATTTTTACATGGTACAAATGTAAAAGAGAGATCATTTGGAGATCATTTTGTATTTCAATAGATCTATATTTATTTTTTAATATAAATTTATTTATTTTAATTGTAGGTTAATTAATTTACAATATTATATTTATTATTAGGGGTTAAAAAGAAGTATAGCTTTAAAAAGGATACCTAGAGATGAAATGCATGAGCTCATGGGTAATATTACTTTAAAAGAAATTAACTTAAAAGTAGTATCAACATATATACACCACCATGTGTAAAATAGATAGCTGGTGAGAAGTTATTACATAAAACAGGGAGCCCAGCTTGATGCTCTGTGATGGCCTAGAAGGCTGGGATGGGAGAATGGGAGGGAGATTCAGTTCAGTTCAGTCGCTCAGTCATGTCGGACTCTTTGCGACCCCATGAACTGCAGCATGCCAGGCCTCCCTGTCCATCATAATCTCCTGGAGTTCACTCAGACTCACGTCCATCGAGTCGGTGATGCCATCCAGCCATCTCATCCTCTGTCATCCCCTTCTCCTCCTGCCCCCAATCCCTCCCAGCATCAGAGTCTTTTCCAGTGAGTCAACTCTTCACATGAGGTGGCCAAAGTACTGGAGTTTCAGCTTTAGCATCATTCCTTCCAAAGAAATCCCAGGGCTGATCTCCTTCAGAATCAACGGGTTGGATCTCCTCGCAGTCCAAGGGACTCTCAAGAGTCTTCAAAAGCATCAGTTCTTTGGCGCTCAGCCTTCTTCACAGTCCAACTCTCACATCCATACATGACTACAGGAAAAACCACAGCCTGGACTAGATGGACCCTTGTTGGCAAAGTAATGTCTCTGCTTTTGAATATGCTATCTAGGTTGGTCATAACTTTCCTTTCAAGGAGTAAGCGTCTTTTAATTTCATGGCTGCAGTCACCATATGCAGTGATTTTGGAGACCCCCAAAATAAAGTCTGACACTGTTTCCCCTGTTTCCCCATCTATTTCTATATGAAGTGATGGGACCGGATGCCATGATCTTCATTTTCTGAATGTTGAGCTTTAAGCCAACTTTTTCACTTTCCACTTTCACTTTCATCAAGAGGCTTTTTAGTTCCTCTTCACTTTCTGCCATAAGGGTGGTGTCATCTGCATATCTGAGGTAATTGATATTTCTCCCAGCAATCTTGAATCCAGCTTGTGTTTCTTCCAGTCCAGCGTTTCTCATGATGTACTCTGCATGTAAGTTAAATAAGCAGGGTGACAATACACAACCTTGACGTACTCCTTTTCCTATTTGGAACCAGTCTGTTGTTCCATGTCCAGTTCTAACTGTTGCTTCCTGACGTGCATACAGATTTCTCAAGATGTAGGTCAGGTGGTCTGGTATTCGCATTTCTTACAGAATTTTCCACAGTCTATTGTGATCCACACAGTCAAAGGCTTTTGCATAGTCAATAACGCAGAAATAGATGTTTTTCTGGAACTCTCTTGCTTTTTCCATGATCCAGCAGATGTTGGCAATTTGATCTCTGGTTCCCCTGCCTTTTCTAAAACCAGCTTGAACATCAGGAACACATATTGCTGAAGCCTGGCTTGGAGAATTTTGAGCATTACTTTACTGTATATGTATAATCATGGCTGATTTGCATTATTGTACAGCAGAAACCAACACAACATTATAAAGCATTTTTCATCCAACTAAAAAATATTTTTTTTAAATCGGCTAATAAAGGAAAAGCAAAAAAAAGAAAAGAAGTTAACTTTTAAAAAGTAAATGCACTTAAAGTTATTTTAGAGAAAAAGTACTATATGAGTATTATTTAGAATAATATTAAATAAATATTTTAAATATTAAATAAATATAGTTTATAGTTAAGACAAAAATCATGATGTTGGTCTTAAAATGAGTGAAGTTAAGAAAAACAGGATATATTCTGTTCACTTAGAAAGCATTCTCTACTGTGTGGCACTTCATTTATACTTGCTTTCAACTACTACATCTGTTATTTAAAATATTATCTATCGCTCTTTTCTCCCATCTAATTTATAAAGTCAGTTACCACTGGTCAGGTTGAATACTTTGCACAAATACAGCCTTCATCATGTCTAGTAAGTTTTGCCCTAAATATCTTTTCCAGAAACAGTTGCATCACATAACTAATTGACTATAAAGCAATTGTGTTGTTAAAATAACTGGTTGATTTCAGTTTGGTTTCAGCTGGTTGACACTTGTTTGGTTTTATATCTCCATTGATGCAGTACCTCCATTTTTATATTATCTAAGTCTTGTGCCTCACAATGTTCTATACAGTGACGAGTAAGCATGGTGCTCCTAAATAGTGATTATAATAAAGCATGTCTCAGAGCTGGGCTCAGCTGCTGAAGGGCCCAGCTGGTGCTGACTCACTAGAGGGAGGAGCTGGGTCCCAGGGTCTCTGACTGCAGGGTGCCCGGGGTTCAGGCTGGTCCTGGACCCCTGGGAGGTAGGATTGGTTTCTTTCAAGACTGGCTACAGAGTGCGGGGTGTCCTGAAGCTGGTGTCGGCCTGCTGATTGTTAAGGCCAGATCTCAAGGTAGCTGGCTGAGGCTCCCAAGGTGTCCTAGAGCTGGTGTGTTGACCTGCTGGTGGGTGGGCTGGGTCCTGACAAGGCAATGCTATGAAGTGTACAGTGTTCCAGGGTCCTGTGTCCACTGCCTGGTTGTGAAGCTGGTCATATAAAATAAGATAAAGGGGAAGAACGCAGGTTGCTAACATCTCTGATATCCAAAACAGCAACAGTGTCATGTACTCAAAGCATTTGATCAACTTCCCATCACTGAAGCATTTGCTTATGCCTCAGTTTCCCTGGGCTAGGAATGTGAAGATAGATAACAACAGAATTCCAATGTCACTGCTTATACAGTGAGATGAGACGAACTGGAACAATGACATGTAAGGTAAGCACGGGAAAAGCCACTTTAAAGCAACTTAGCCAAACAGCCTGAAGCTGCGGATTATGAGGAAATGACAGCAATGATCAAAGATAGATGGCACCATCTCAAGAAAGGACCCTAATCCCATGGGGCTAAGCAGGCATGAGCACCAGACAGGAACAGTAGCCCCTAAACCACTGACAAACTATAGGCTTCCTCACGGCTGAATTTCAAGTTACAGGAAGTCTTTGGTGATCTAATATCCATAGAAATGCAAAAACACCATCAGCACCAACATTCATGCCAGTAGATGACTATGACTTTCATGTTAGAAAAGAAAAACCTCCATCTGCACTTGAGCATGACATTCCTTCAAAAAAACTCCCCACCCCTCAGAGTTAGGTTGTATCTTTCACTTCTTATCCTGAGGAACTAGATAAGGTAATAGAAATCAATAGTTGATAAATGATACCTATCAGTATACACTGTGCAGTAGATTGCAGCAACCGAAAGTGAGGAGTGCCATCTCAGGAAAATCTAACCATTGGTGGTTCAAAAACTGGCCGCATACACAGAGGACAAGGACACATCAAAGAAAGAGGAAGAGGACTCCAAATAGGTAGGTGGCAATTTTAAAAAGCAAGGGGATTTACATGTGAGTCTTGTCTGGGGTGGCTGCAAGACATCAGCCAGCCAGAATCTTAAAAGTTTATACCAAGGCCCTAACTGGGTTCAGACATGTATTCAATTCATATGGTCTCAAAAACACTTTACTCTCAGGTCTGAGTCCTTTAAATGGCTATGGCTATAGGAAAGGTTTCAGAACACACATTCCAGGGGAAGGGGGAAGGAAAGATAAGCTGGACTTCGGATCACACAGGTCTAGCTCTTGGGTCAAAGAGTGATCACATCTTCTCGATGACCTCCCCCAACCACTATGAGAAGAAAATGTCAATCAGCTCATTGCTCTGTGATGACCTAAAGGGGTGGGATTGGGGAGGTGGGGTGGGAGAGAGGTGCAAGAGGGATAGATACATATCAAGAGGGTATACATATAATTGATCAACAAAGTTGTACAGCAGAAACTAACACAACATTGTAAAGCAATTATACTCCAATTTTTAAAAATAAATTTTAAAAAAATGTCAGTATGTGAGAGGCACACAAAGAGATGAGCATAGTCATTTACAAGGCAAAATGGCAGAACTCATCACTTTCAAATGAAATAAACGTGAAAAATCTTTATTAGGACCAAAGACAAGACAATTCAGTTTACAGAAGGAGTCAAAATAAGATTGCTTTGAATAACAAGTTTCCCAGTACTACAAATGTACTCATTTAGAACTGCATATGCACGACTGAGCAACTTTCATTCTCACATATTGCACAACGGGAGTTGAACCTACATTTCACAAATAAATTCTGAGATAATGCTATTCTAGACCCAGGCTTGTCACTGATGAGCTGAATCACATCAGATAAGCCACTTATCTAACTGTAGCTTCCTCATCTATTATAAAAAAAAAAAAGTACCCTTGCTGGTATAACAGAAATATTGCAAGGATTCAGTGAAATTAATTTATTTTATTTTGTATAATGAAAAGTCTTATAAGAATGATACAAGGTGACAGTGCTATCTATTACTGTTGTTGTTATTATTATTATTGGTTGTATGAAAAGCTCAAGATTACACATCATCTACTAGAAACACTAACACATCATTAAGAACACTACCCTCAGATGTTAAGAATTTTCTATGTTATATATCCTCAAAATAAACATTTAAGAAAACAAGAATTTTTTTTTTTTTATTTAGCACATTACAAATTAGAATGTAACTGGCCATGTGCAGTTATACTAAGGGGGAAAATTGATTTCTTAATAAGCATAAAATATAAAGAAAAAACAAAGCATGATATAAATTATTACTTTCTATTCTCCAAATTTCCATTTTTCCATTCCATTAGCAGAAAAAGGATCAGATGTTTCTGGATCAGAAATACCTGGGTTCAAAACCTGACTCCCAATTCTAACTCTAACTTGCCTTAGCTGTGGGATCTTCTAGAGATTACCAAACTTTTCTGAGGGTGAGTTTTACCCCCTAAAACACACTGAGAGAATCTCTACTCTCCATTATTATTATAGGAATCAAATGTGCCAGTGACCATCATCATTCAAGGCACATGACAGACACTTGGAAATGTCAGTTTCCTTCATATACAAAACTGGAAGCCTTCAAAGATCATGAGGCAGTGCTGTGGATGTTCCCGCATGTCCCTTTGGCCTTACTCCTTCATTGCACACGACCCTATTTCTATAGCCAATACTGGCACTGCATTGCCTGCAGACTTTGTTTGACCTCAGACCTTTTCCTTGCTGCCCATGCAGAATCAATGTGCCCTGTGAAAATCTCTCAACCAAGTATGAGTGAAGTAGGAATCTAAACACCCTGGTTTCTCTGTCCATCGATGTGATAACCCAAAGGCACAGGTTAGGGTTAGCTGCATTTGCTCCCAGCGTTCCTCAGTGGAATTAAGCTCAAGCAACCACAGTGTACCTTTCTTCACAAGCACGCTCTGTATCCCTCCGACGTCTCACTTCACCATGCTTCTCTACGAGTATGTCCCGGGATCATCTTCCAAATAAACTCCTTCACTCAAATCCTTTTCTTAGGGAATGTTCTGGGGGACCAGCCCAAATTAAGTCATATTTTCCTTACCCCATTTTTCTCCTGAAAAGTCCTTGTCGACTCCTCACTTTGGGGACATGAAACATTTACATGACTTTTCTAGCTATCATGTCCACTTACCATGAGAAAGACTTCATGCTCTCACCAAGCTGCCCCTTTACTCCTGTTTCTGCATCTCTAATTCTATTCTTAACCCATTTGGCATTCTATTCCATTCTCTATCTCCATTTACTCCATACATTTTTATAACAATCTCAATAGTAATTTTTCTTCAAATCTTTCTCAAACCTAAACATTTCGGTACTCATTGTTAGCCTAAGTATAATTATAGAGTATATATTCCTATTTAAATACATATTAACTTAAAATGGTATAAACAACTGTGGTTCATAACACTGAGGCAAGTATAAAGTCAACAGAAAGGCACAAATTTTGTTCAAAGTACAAAGTTACAAAGACCAAAATTATAAAGCCAAAGAAGTCCCAGTCAGTGTTCAGTTCAGTTCAGTCGCTCAGTTGCGTCCGACTCTTTGGACCACACGAATCGCAGCACGTCAGGCCTCCCTGTCCATCACCAACACCCGGAGTTCACCCAAACTCATGTCCATCGAGTCGGTAATGCCATCCAGCCATCTCATCCTCTGTCGGTCCCTTTTCCTCCTGCCCCCAATCCCTCCCAGCATCAGAGTCTTTTCCAATGAGTCAACTCTTCGCATGAGAGGGCCAATTATTGGAGTTTGAGCTTCAGCATCAGTCCTTCCAAAGAACACCCAGGACTGGTTTCCTTTTGGATGGGCTGGTTGGATCTCCTTGCAGTCCAAGGGACTCTCAAGAGTCTTCTCCAACACCACAGTTCAAAAGCATCAATTCTTCGGCGCTCAGCTTTCTTCACAGTCCAACTCTCATATCCATACATGACCACTGGAAAAACCATAGCCTTGACTAGACAAACCTTTGTTGGCAAAGTAATGTCTCTGCTTTTCAATATGCTATCTAGGTTGATCATAACTTTCCTTCCAAGGAGTAAGCGTCTTTTAATTTCATTCCTGCAATCACCATCTGCAGTGATTTGGGAGCCCCAAAAACTGAAGTCTTACACTGTTTCCACTGTTTCCCAATCTATTTGCCATGAAGTGATGGGACCAGATGCCACGATCTTCGTTTTCTGAATGTTGAGCTTTAAGCCAACTTTTTCACCTTCCACTTTCACTTTCATCAAGAGGCTTTTTAGTTCCTCT
Organism: Bos taurus; assembly: GCF_002263795.3. NCBI lineage: Eukaryota > Metazoa > Chordata > Mammalia > Artiodactyla > Bovidae > Bos > Bos taurus. Next base: position 8,057,526 of record NC_037340.1, on the reverse strand, counting down.
TCACTTTCTGCCATAAGGGTGGTGTCATCTGCATATCTGAGGTTATTGATATTTCTCCTGGTAATCTTGATTTCAGCTTGTGCTTCTTCCAGCCCAGCGTTTCTCCTGATGTACTCTGCATATAAGTTAAATAAGCAGGGTGACAATATACAGCCTTGACATACTCCTTTTCCTAATTGGAACCAGTCTGTTGTTCCATGTCCAGTTCTTACTGTTGCTTCCTGACCTGCATATAGGTTTCTCAAGAGGCAGTGGTCTGGTATTCCCAGCTCTTTCAGAATTTTCCACAGTTTATTGTGATCCACACAGTCAAAGGCTTTGGCATAGTCCATAAAGCAGAAATAGATGTTTTTCTGAAACTCTCTTGCTTTTTCAATGATCCAGTGGATGTTGCCAATTGATCTCTGGTTCCTCTGCATTTTCTAAAACCAGCTTGAACATCTGAAAGTTCACAAGACCTTTTAGAACTAACACCCCCCAAAAAAGATGTCCTTTTCATTATAGGGGACTGGAATGCAAAAGTAGGAAGTCAAGAAACACTTGGAGTAACAAGCAAATTTTGTCTTGGAGTACAGAATGAAGCAGGGCAAGGAGTAATAGAGTTTTGCCAAGAGAATGCACTGGTCATAGCAAACAACCTCTTCTAACAATACAAGAGAAGACTACACATGGACATCACCAGGAGGTCAACATCAAAATCAGATTGATTATATTCTTTGCAGCCAAAGATGAAGAAGCTCTATACAGTCAGCAAAAACAAGACTGGGAGCTGACAGTGGCTCAGATCATGAACTCCTTATTGCCAAATTCAGACTAAAATTGAAGAAAGTAGGGAAAACCACTAGGCCGTTCAGGTATGACCTAAATCAAATCCCTTATGATTACACAGTGGAAGTGAGAAATAGATTTAAGGGCCTAGATCTGATAGAGTGCCTGAAGAACTATGGACGAAGGTTCGTGACATTGTACAGGAGACAGGGATCAAGACCATCCCCATGGAAAAGAAATGCAAAAAAGCAAAATGGCTGTCTGAGGAGGCCTTACAAATAGCTGTAAAAAGAAGAGAAGTGAAAAGCAAAGGAGAAAAGGAAAGATAGAAGCATCTGAATACAGAGTTCCAAAGAATAGCAAGGAGAGATAAGAAAGCCTTCCTCAGCAATTAGTGCAAAGAAATAGAGGAAAACAATAGAATGGGACAGACTTGCGATCTCTTCAAGAAAATTAGAGATATCAAGGAAACATTTCATGCAAAGATGGGCTCGATAAAGGACAGAAATGGTATGGACCTAACAGAAGCAGAAGATATTAATGAGAAGTGGCAATAATACACAGAAAGTGAAAGTGAAGTCGCTCAGTCATGTCCAACTCTTCGTGACCCCATGGACTGCAGCCCACCAGGCTCCTCCGTCCATGGGGTTTTCCAGGCAATAGTAACGGAGTGGGATGCCATTGCCTTCTCTGAATAATACACAGAAGAACGTACAAAAAAGATTCTCATTAGCCAGATAATCACGATGGTGTGATCACTCACCTAGAGCCGGACATACTGGAATGTGAAGTCAAGTGGGCCTTAGAAAGCATCATTACGAACAAAGCTAATGGAGGTGATGGAATTCCAGTTGAGCTATTTCAAATCCTGAAAGACGATGCTGTGAAAGTGCTGCACTCAATATGCCAGCAAATTTGGAAGACTCAGCAGTGGCCACAGGATTGGAAAAGGTCAGTTTTCATTGCAATCCCAAAGAAAGGCAATGCCAAAGAACGCTCAAACTACCGCAAAATTGCACTCATCTCATGCGCTAGTAAAGTAATGCTCAAAATTCTCCAAGCCAGGCTTCAGCAATACGTGAACCGTGAACTTCCAGTTAATGTTAATTCCATGCAATTTTTGCTTCGGTTAATTACGATCTCTGAAGGTGTGGTTCTGGTGCAAGTTGCTAGAAGTTTGGTGTGCCTGTCCTACTGTGTGATGTGCGATAAGGATCTCACCCTCTGCTTCATCTTAATTAACATGAACACATTTGTTCAGTGTGTGCACTCTGCCGTCATTAACATTCATTTCCTAAAACAGCCTAATTTACATACAAAATTTGCTTCTGTTCTGTTCTCATCATCCCAATGAGTACTTCTTTGCACCAGCATACTTATAAACACAAAAACAAACACACACAGTCACTGTGCTGGACTCAATTACAAGATGATTTGGACTATACTTCTTAATAAGGTCATAGAAATAAAAGCACAATTTTTAAAATTACGTTTAGAAACAGAGAGTTACATTAGACAGCACCTGTTACATATTGTCATTTTTTATTTATCCTTTTTGTAATAACTTTTGTTAATGTCTTCTCATTATGCATCTAGAAGGAAGCCCAATTTCTTAGCATGGAATTTAAGATCTTCCACAATATACCTCCAGTCTTTGCAAGCCTCCTAAGCCATGCACAAGTACAACAGAGAATTTATCTGTGAAGGCTTCCTTCTTGAGTCTATACTTCTACTTTCACAGCTCCTTTAAATCTGCAGTGATCCTCCACAAACTCAGATATGGCAGAGGAGCTAAAAAGAGTATCTGTAGGCTTTGAAATCTAACAGACCTGGATTCTAGTTGCTGGTTTTGTCACCTATTAACTATGTGCTTTGGAAAAGCTGTTTAATCTCTCACTGAAACTCCAGTCAGAAAAACGGGCATATGAAAACTACCCCAAATCAGAGGCCTGGAAACCTGGCTCACATGGCTTTCTGCAGAGCGTCCTCCTTCTTCTGAGGTGACCAGAATGGACCAGTTGGCCCTGGGATCCAGAGCCAGGACTGGGATGGTGCCTGGCTTGAGGACTTTTCCTTTTACAGGATACTTCCCTGGAGCCCTCAGGGAGCATACTGCAGTCAGTAGAGTGTGATCTGGGTGCTGCTCAACCCCCTTTCTGAACTTCTGAAAATCATGACCCTATGAATGAAGACTTTACCGGAAAAACATAACACAGGAGCCAGGAACATGGAGATGGGTCAAAAAATATATTGCGGAGAGAATAAGATGGTGGAGGAGTAAGTGGATGTGGAGTACATCTCTCTCCATGGATACAACAGGAGTACATCTTCAGACACAGAAGTGCTTGCGGAACACCAGCTGAGAGCAGACAGGAGTACCTGACCAGCAGAAAAGAACATAGAGGACCATGCAAAACTCAGTAGGATGAAGGAACTAGCGGGGGAAACAGGAGTGTGAGTAGGACCGGACCTGCCCTCAGCGGGTGGGAGAACTGAAGCAAGGGTCCGATCCCCACATCGGGGCCACTGTCTGAGTCACAGGAGAAACATTTAAGGCTGAGAGTGAAACAGCTGATCTGTGGCAGCCTAAATGGAATGAGAATCAGACAGTCCTTGCCGCAGCCATACACACCCCAGGCAGGGATGAGGGTCCCCTGGAATGCACAGCGGCTGGGAGCTGGAGTTTGGGGATTGTGGAGCAATCCCAGGGTGAGGGCTGCTTTTGACTATGCAGAGACGAACTGAGGGGAAGTGAGGGAGGAGACTGTGATGAGAAATGCCTGAGGAGGAAAGCCAAGCAGCCATGGAAGCAAGGCAATACTGCTGAGTCATGCGTAGGGGGTGGAGCCATCACCATAGCCTCTCTCTCTCCACAAGCCAGCATCGGCAGCTAAACAGTAGAGAGGCTGGCCCATCAAATGCCTGACGCACTGAACTACAGAGCAGGACCCCACCCAGGGTGCCCCTTTAAGTGACCGATGCGCTGATCTACAGAGTGGGACCCCAGCCAGGGGGGCTCCTCTATGTGCCTGATGTGCCCAACAACAGAGAAGGACCCCAGGCAAGGGAGCCTCTAAGTGCCCGAACTGGCAGAGCTTTGGAGAAAGACTGGTCAAAGGGGCCTTCTGATCTCCAGCTACAAGAGGCTCAAAAAAGACTCTGATAGGGCCATAACTCTTGCAGGGGAGGCAGTCTGTGTCCCTGCACACTTGGCACCGCCAGGGTCCCTGCAAGCCAAGCAGCTGCACCACCTTCACACTCAACTCTCACGGAGGCAGAGCTGCCCCAGCAAAAAAAGTCTTGTGCCTGTGCACACAGGGTCGCTTGGGTTGTGTCCAACTCTTTGCAACCCTGTAGACTGTGGCCTGCCTGACTTCTCTGTCAGGGAGGGGGATTCCCCAGGCAAGAATATTGGAGTGTATTGGCCAATACTGGTTGCCATATCCTTTTAGAGCACTGTATTTCCAGCTGCCCTCACTGCCAACTCCCCTGAGTATCTGGTTCTGCCAGAACTCCTGCAACCCAGGCAGCTACACCACCTCCACACCTGGACCTCAGAGGGGCAAACCCAAGTCCTCCAGAGCAGCTCAGGAGCAAACCCCAGTGGACGACCCACATGAAGAGGTGGAAATAAAACCACAGTTGAAACCCAGGGGCAGTGTGGCTAAGGAAGAAGACCCAAAACCCTCCCACCAGCTATAGAGCTGCAGATTAAATCCACACGATCAACCAGGCAGTGTCTGTCTATGGAATATTTAAAAGGTCATTGAGAGCTCCCACAAAAGAAAACGCACTAGTTCTGATAGCTGTGGACACTGGAGGCAAGAACACACACCAGGAATAGGACCAGATTAGAATCTGAGCTGCCCCCACAGCAGGTCCAGAGATCAGCACAGTGTTGGAGGGCATCCTAGGGAGGTGAGGTGGACTGAGACTCCTGAACAGCAGTGACTCAAGAAAAACATGTATTATTCTTACGTTTTGACTTGTTCTATAGATTCTTTTGGATTTTTTCCCCTTTTTCCCTCCCCCTTTTACTGGCACTGTGAAATCTAATTAAGCTTTTGAGCTTTTTTTTTTTTTTTCCTCAGTCACATTTTTTACAGTTGTTATAAACCTCTGCCTCTACGTTGGGCTTTTGAAGTTCTCTGGAGTTTTCTTTTCTTTTTTCTTTTCTCCTTTTTCAATTTTAATTTTTAATGTTTTAAACCTATTATTATCTTTTCTACATTTATGCCTTTGTTTGCCTTTCCTACTGTTCTTTTCCCCTTGTGGTTAATCTTTAATGTATGTAAATCTTCTTTATCCACCTTTATTTAACTTTGCATATCTATTCTTTCCTTCGTTTCTTTCCTTTCCCCTCAACATATTTGTTAGTTTTATTTTCATTGCTTTATTCCCCAATTGGCACCTTGCTTTAGATTTGTTTTCCAGTTTGTGCTTTAGTTAGTTCTGTTCTGGTAGACAGAATTTTTGTTTTCCTTTGTTTGCTGGGTCAATCTATTATACTCTATTTTTTGAACTGTTTTGGTTTTGCTTATGGGTGTATATGTATATTTGTGTATTCAGCCACACTTTTTATTGTTGTTTTTGCAGCTCTGTGGAGTTTTCCTTTTTTCTTTTTCCCCCCCTTCTTTCTTTGTCCATTTCTTTTTCTTTTCTATTTTTATAATTTTAATTTTTATTTTTTTAATCTATTATATTTTTCTACTTATATTCCTTTGTTTGCCTTTCCTACTGTTCTTTTCCCCTTGGAGTTAATCCTTAATGTATATAAATCTTCTTTATCTACCTCTATTTAACTTCGCATATCTATTCTTTCTTTTCTTTGTTTCCTTTCCTCTCAACATATTAGTTTAGTTTTGTTTTCACTGCTTTATTTCCCACTTGGTACCTGTTTTGTTTTCCACTTTGTGCTTTAGTTAGTTTTGTTCTTAACTGGTAAATATAATTTTTTACTTCCTTTGTTCACAGGGTCATCTACTGTACTTTTGTTGGGCTGTTTTGACTTTTCTCATTGATGTATATGTATATGTGTATATTCCAGTATTTTAATTATTGTTTGCCTGATTTTGTAACTGCCATTTGTCTGTGGTTCATCTTTGGTTTCTCAGTTTTGGATATTCTTTTTAATCTCACTTAATGCCATAACAAACCACTTGTAGAATCTTCTTCCCTGACCAGAGATCAAGTCCTGAGCCTTTGGAGTGGCGGCACTGACTCCAAGACCCTAAACTACCAGAGAATTAACACTAGGGAGTATCAAATAGAACTCACACAAAGGAAACCACTTGAACACAAGACCTGGCATCACCCAACAACCAGTAGCACCCTGTGCAGGAAACCTCATCTAAACAACAAACAAAAATACAAACCTAGTCATCAGCAGACAGGATTACCACCTCACTCAGGTTTGCCCATCAGGGGAAAAACAAACAAAAATTCAACACAAATCTCACCCTATATGAAGCTTTCACAAACCACTGGACCAACCCTAGGAGGGCAGAAATGAAAAGAAAGAATTCAGCCTTGAAGCTGGGAAAAGGAGACCTCAAACATAATAAGTTAAAATAATAATAATACAGTCATCAAGACAGTATGGTACTGGCACAAAGACAGAAATATAGATCAATGGAACAAAATAGAAAGCCTAGAGATAAATCCACATACCTATGGACACCTTATCTTTGACAAAGGAGGCAAGGATATACAATGGAGAAAAGACAATCTCTTTAACAAGTGGTGCTGGGAAAACTGGTCAACCACTTGTAAAAGAATGAAACTAGAACACTTTCTAACACCATACACAAAAATAAACTCAAAATGGATTAAAGATCTAAAAGTAAGACCAGAAACTATAAAACTCTTAGAGGAGAACATAGGCAAAACATACTCCGACATAAATCATAGCAGGATCCTCTATGACTCACCTCCCAGAATATTGGAAATAAAAGCAAAAATAAACAAATGGGACCTAATTTAAGTTAAAAGCTTCTGCACAACAAAAGAAACTATAAGTAAGGTGAAAAGACAGCCTTCAGTATGGGAGAAAATAATAGCGAATGAAGCAACTGACAAACAACTAATCTCAAAAATATACAAGCAACTCTTGCAGCTCAATTCCAGAAAAATAAATGACCCAATCAAAAAATGGGCCAAAGAACTAAACAGACATTTCTTCAAAGAAGACATACAGATGGCTAACACATGAAAAGATGTTCAACATCACTCATTATCAGAGAAATGCAAATCAAAACCACAATGAGGTACCATTTCATGCCAGTCAGAATGGCTGCGATCCAAAAGGCTACAAGCAATAAATGCTGGAGAGGGTGTGGAGAAAAGGGAACCCTCTTACACTGTTGGTGGGAATGCAAACTAGTACAGCCACTATGGAGAACAGTGTGGAGATTCCTTAAAAAACTGGAAATAGAACTGCCTTATGATCCAGCAATCCCACTGCTGGGCATACACACTGAGGAAACCAGAAGGGAAAGAGACACGTGTACCCCAATGTTCATCGCAGCACTGTTTATAATAGCCAGGACATGGAAGCAACCTAGATGTCCATCAGCAGATGAATGGATAAGAAAGCTGTGGTACATATACACAATGCAGTATTACTCAGCCATTAAAAAGAATACATTTGAATCAGTTCTAATGAGGTGGATGAAACTGGAACCTATTATACAGAGTGAAGTAAGCCAGAAAGAAAAACACCAATACAGTATATTAACACATATATATGGAATTTAGAAAGATGGTAACGATAACCCTGTATGCATGACAGCAAAAGAGACACAGATGTATCTCAGAGTCTTATGGACTCTGGGGGAGAGGGAGAGGGTGGGATGATTTGGGAGAATGGCATTGAAACATGTATAATATCATATGTGAAATGAATCGCCAGTCCAGGTTCGATGCAGGATACAGGATGCTCGGGGCTGGTGCACTGGGATGACCCAGAGGGATGGTATGGGGAGGGAAGTGGGAGGGGGGTTCAGGATGGGGAATACATGTACACCTGTGGCAGATTCATGTTGATGTATGGCAAAACCAATACAATATTGTAAAGTAATTAGCCTCCAATTAAAATACATGAATTTATATTAAAAAAATAAATAAATAAAAGTCTTTCAAGGCTACAAGTAATTTGCAACTTGAATCTCCCTACATACTTAAACTTATTTCTCAAAAATAATTTGGCTTAAATAATCCATTTAAGCGAAATTATCCACTTGTTCTGAGACTATTTTTATAGTCTCATCAGTCAAGACTAACTTCCCTTAACTTGAGTAACTTTCACACATCAAAAGATCCAGTTAGACCACTTGTTAAAAGTTGTTAACTTGTTTTTTCTGTTAACTTGTTACATTACTTGTTTTTCTGAATAAAAACTCTGCTTTTACTTGATGGAGATGGAAATATAAGTACTTCGTACTTATCTTATTGGCCAGTGGATTATCACCTGGGTTGGTACAGGAGAAAAAGTGTTTTCAAAATCTTAGAGAAGTGCTTATGTTTTGTTAAGTCATATTCAGGGTTGTATAAAATTATATTGGGAAAAATTTAAATCAAAGCCATCTACTGAACGCCTGACTACATTTTCTTATGGTGCACATCATCAGTCACTTCCTTTACGTCTGACTACTGTACTCAATGCCTTCATGCCCTGGGCATGCTTTGCCTCTTTTTTCTCTTTTATAGTTTTCTCCCAGCTCTGATAGCTTCTAATATACTACAAAGTTTACCTGTGTGTTTTGTTTGTTGTCTTATCTCTCACCATTAAAATGCAATCTCCACGCAGGAGAGGATTTTTTTTTTTAATCCATATGTCTTCTTTCTTAAATTGCTTCTGGAATATAACAGGCACTCCTCAGTGGTCCTACTGGTAAAGAAGCTGTCCGCCAATGAAGGAGACATAAGAGATGTGGGTTTGATCTCTGGGTCAGGAAGATCCCCTGGAGGAGGGCACGGAAACCCACTCCAGTATTCTTGCCTGTCCCATGCGAGACAGCAAAAGAGACACAGATGTATAGAACAGTCTTTTGGACTCTGTGGGAGAGGGCAAGGGTGCGATGATTTGGGAGAATGGCATTGAAACATGTATAATATCATATGTGAAATGAATCGCCTGTCCAGGTTCCATGCATGATACAGGATGCTCGGGGCTGGTACACTGGGATGACCCAGAGGGATGGTATGGGGAGGGAAGTGGGAGGGGGGTTCAGGAAGGGGAATACATGTACACCCGTGGCAGATTCATGTTGGTGTATGGCAAAACGAATATAATATTGTAAAGCTATTAGCCTCCAATTAAAATAAATTTATATTAAAAAAATAAAATTAAAAATGAGAAAAAATTTAATGAATAATAATAATAATGAAAAGGCAGAGAAATACTACACAAATGAAGGAACAAACTAGAAACAGAGAAGTTCAAATAAATGAGGAGGAAATAGGCAAATTACCTGAAAAAGAATTCAGAATAATGATAGAAAAGATGATCGAAAACCTTGAAAACAAAATGGAAAAAAATGCAAGAATCAATTAACAAAGACTTAGAAGAATTAAAGAATAAACATACAGAGACAAACAACACAATTGCTGAAATTAAAAATACTTTAGAAGGAATCTACAGCAGAATATCTGAAGCAGAAGAATGAATCAGTGAGCTGGAAAACAAAATGGTAGAAATAACTTCTGAAGAACAGAGTAAAGTAAAAAGAAGTAACTGAGGATAGTCTCAGAGACCTCTGGGACAATATCAAATGCACCAACATTTAAATTATAGGGGTCCCAGAAGAAGACGAGGAAAAGAAAGGGTATTAGAAAATTTTTGAAGAGATTATGGTTGAAAATTTCTCCAACATGGAAAAGGGAATAGTCAATCAAGTCCAAGAAGCACAAAGAGTCCCACACAGGATAAATCCAAGGAGAAACATGCCAAAGACACATACTAATCAAACTAACAAAGACTAAACACAAAGAAAGAAGATTAAAAGCAGCAAGGGAGAAGCAACAAGTAACATACAAGGGAAACCCCATAGGCTTAACAGCTGATCTTTCAGCACAAACTCTGCAGAGGGAATGGAGGATATATTTAAAGGGAAAAATCTAAAACCAAGATTGCTGTCCTAGCAAGGATCTCATTCAAAATTGATGGAGAAATCAAAAGCTTTTCAGACAAGCAAAAGGTAAGAGAATTCATTACCACCAAACCAGCTTTACAACAAATGTAAAACGGACTTTTATATAGTCAAAAAATACAACAGAAGACAAAATATCTATAAAATCAATGCTAAACAATTAGAAAATGGCAATAGGAATATATATATAGATCAACAAATCCTTTAAATGTAAACGGGTTAAATGCTCCAACCAAAAGACACAGACTGGCTGAATGGATACAAAAACAAGACCCATATATATGCTGTCTACAAGAAATCCACTTGAGACCTCAAGACACATATAGACTGAAATTGAGAGGATGGAAAAATATATTCCATGCAAATGGGAAGCAAAGAAAGTTGGAGTAGCAATCCTCATTTCAAACAAAATAGACCTTAAAATAAAGATTACAAGAGATAAGGAAGGACACTACATAATGATCAAGGGATCAATCCAAGAGGAAGACATAACAATTGTAAATATGTATGCACCCAACATAGGAGCACCTCAATACATAAGACAAACACTAACAGAGATAAAAGGAGAAACTGACAGTAACACAATAATAGGAGGAGACTTTAACACCCCACTCACACCAATGGATAGATCATCAAAACAGAAAATTAATAAGGAAACACAAGTCGTAAATGATACATGAGATGAGATGGATCTCATTTATATCTTCAGGGCATTCCATCCAAATGCAGAAGAATACACATTCTTCTCAAGTGCACATGGAACATTCTCCAGGATAGACCACATCTTGGGTCACAAATCAAACCTCAGTAAATTTAAGAAAACTGAAATCATATCAAGCATCTTCTCTGACCACAACACTATGAGACCAGACATCAATTACAAGAAAAAAACTGTAAGAAACACAAACACATGGAGATTAAACAACACATTTCTAAATAACCAACAGGTTACTGAAGAAATCAAAAGGGAAATAAAAAAAATTCTAGAAACAAATGACAATGAAAACATGACAACTCAAAACCTATGGGATGCAGCAAAAGCAGTCCTAAGAGGGAAGTTTATAGCTGTACACTCCTACCTCAAGAAACAAGAAAAACACCAAATAGACAACCTAACTTTATACCTAAAACAACTGGGAAAAGAAGAACATAAAAAAGCCCCTCAAAATTAGAAGAAGAAAAGAAATCATAAAGATCCAAGTGGAAATAAATGAAAGAGAAATGAAAGAAACAATAGTGAAGATTAATAAAACTAATAGTTGGTTTGCTGAGAAGATAAACAAAATTGAGAAACCTTTATCCAGACTGACCAAGAAAAAAATAGAGAAGAATCAAATTAACAAAATTAAAAATGAAAAATGAGAGGTTACAACAGACAATGCAGAAATACAAAGGGTTATAAGAGACTATTATGAAGAACTATATGGAAATAAAACAGATAACCTGGAAGAAATGGACAGACTCTTAAAAAAGTTCAATCTTCTTTTCTAAGACAGAACCAGGAAGAAATAGAAATGTTGAACAACCCAAATACAAGCATTGAAATTGAAGCTGTGATCAAAAATTTCCAAAAAAACAAAAGCCCAGGACCAGATGGCTTCACAGGAGAATTCTATCAAACATTTAGAGAAGAGCTAATGCCTATCCTTCTATTTGGCAAAACCAATACAATATTGTAAAGTTTAAAAATAAAATTAAATTAAAAAAGAAAAAAAAATTGCAGAGAAAAGAACACTTTGAAACTCATTCTACGAGGCCACCATCAATCACCCTGATACCAAAACAAGACAATGATAACACAAAAAAAGAAAACTACAGGTCAATATCACGGATGAACACAGATGCAAAAATCCTCAACAAAATTTTACCAAACAGAATTCAGCAACACATCAAAGAGCTCATATGCCATGATGAAGTTGGGTTTATTCCAGGAATGCAAGGATTCTTCAATATATGCAAATCAATCAATGTGACTGAAACAAATAGAAAGATAAAAACCATATGATAATCTCAATAGATGCAGAAAAAAGCCTTTGACAAAATTCAGCACCCATTTATGGTTAAAACTCTTCAAAAAATGGGCATAGAAGGAACCTAACTGGATATAATAAAGGCCATATATGATAAGCCTACAGCAAACATTATTCTCAAAGGTGAAAAACTGAAAGCATTACCCCTAAGATCAGGAAAAACAAGGATGTCCACTTTCACCACTATTATTCAACATAGTTCTGGAAGTCCTAGCTACAGCAATCAGAGAAGAAAAAGAAATAAAAGGAATCCAGATCAGGAAAGAAGTTAAGCTCTCACTGTTTGTAGATGACATGACACTATACATAGAAAACCCTAAAGATAGTATCAAAAACATTACTAGAGCTAATCAGTGAATTTAGCAAAGTTGCAGGATATAAAATCAATACACAGCAATCACTTGCATTTCTATACACTAACAACGAAAAATCAGAAATAGAAATTAAGGAATCAATCTACCAAATGCAATCTATAGATTCAATGTGATCCCTATCAAATTACCAATGGCATTTTTCACAGAACTAGGATTAAAAAATCACAATTTATATGAAAACACAAAAGACCCTGAATAGCCAAAGCAGTCTTGAGAAAGAAGAATGGAGCTGGAGGAATCAACCTTCCTGACTTCAGATTATACTACAAAGCTACAGTCATCAAGACAGTACGGTACTGGCACAAAAACAGAAATATCGACCAGTGGAACAAGATAGAAAGCCCAAAAATAAACCCTTGCACCTATGGGTATCTTATTTTTGACAAAGGAGCCAAGAATATACAATGGGCCAAAGACAGCCTCTTCAATAAATGGTGCTGGGAAAACTGGACAGCTACATGTAAAAGAATGAAATTCGAAAACTTTCTAACACCATACACAAGATAAACTCAAAATGGATTAAAGACATAAATGTAAGACCAGAAACTATGAAACTCTTAGAGGAAAACATAGGCAGAACACTCGTTGACATAAATCAAAGCAAGATCCTCTATGACACACCTCCTGCTGCTGCTACTGCTGCTGCTGCTGCTGCTAAGTCTCTTCAGTTGTGTCTGACTCTGTGCAACCGCATAGGCGGCAGCCAACCAGGCTCCCCCATTCCTGGGATTCTCCAGGCAAGAACACTCTAGTGGGTTGCCATTTCCTTCTCCAATGCATGAAAGTGAAAAGTGAAATAAAAACAAACGTAAAAAAGTGGGCCCTGATTAAACTTAAAAGCTTTTGCAAAGCAAAGGAGACTATAAACAAGGTGAAAAGACAATCCTCAGAATGGGAGAAAATGATAGCAAATGAAACAACTGACAAAGGATTAATTTCCAAAATATAAAAAAAGCTCAAACAAACAATCCAATCAAAAAGTGGGAAAAGACCTAAACAGACATTTCTCCAAAAAAGACATACAGATGGCTAACAAATACATGAAAAAGATGCTCAACAATGCCCATTAGTAGAGAAATGCAAATCAAAACCACAATGAGATATCACCTCATACTGTCAGAATGGCCAGCATCAAAAAGTCTACAAACAATAAATGCTGGAGAGGGTGTGGAGAAAAGGAAACGCTCTTGGACTGTTGGTGGGAATGTAAATTGATACAGCCACTCTGGAACACAGTATGGAGATTCCTTAAAAAACTAGGAACAAAACCACCACGTGACCCAGCAATCCCACTCCTAGGCATATACCCTGAGGAAACAAAAATTGAAAAAGACACATGTATCCGATTGTTCAAGTCAAGTGGGCCTTAGGAAGCATCACTATGAACAAAGCTAGTGGAGGTGATGGAATTCCAGTTGAGCTATTTCAAATTCTGAAAGATGATGTCGTGAAAGTGCTACACTCAATATGCCAGCAAATTTGGAAAACTCAGCGGTGGCTACAGGACTGGAAAAGGCCAGTTTTAATTACAATCCTAAAGAAAGGCAATTCCAAAGAATGCTCAAACTACCACACAATTGCACTCATCTCACATGCTAGTAAAGTAATGCTCAAAATTCTCCAAGCCAGGCTTCAGCAATACGTGAACCATGAACTTCCAGATGTTCAAGCTGGTTTTAGAAAAGGCAGAGGAACCAGAGATCAAATTGCCAAGATCCACTGGATCATAGAAAAAGCAAGAGAGTTCCAGAAAAACATCTATTTCTGCTTTAATGACTATGCAAAACCCTTTGACTGTGTGGATCATAATAAACTGTGGAAAATTCTGAAAGAGATGGGAATACCAGACCACCTGACCTGCCTCTTGAGAAACCTATATGCAGGTCAGGAAGCAACAGTTAGAACTGGACATGGAACAAGAGACTGGTTCCAAATAGGAAAAGCAGTACGTCAAGGCTGTATATTGTCACCCTGCTTATTTAACTTCTATGCAGAGTACATCATGAGAAACGCTGGCTCGAAGAAACACAGCTGGAATCAAGATTGCTGGGAGAAATATCAATAACCTCAGATATGCAGATGACACCACTCTTATGGCAGAAAGTGAAGAGGAACTAAAAAGCCTCTTGATGAAAGTGCAAGTGGAGAGTGAAGAGTTGGCTTAAAGCTCAACATTCAGAAAACGAAGATCGTGGCATCTGGTCCCATCACTTCATGGGAAATAGATGGGGAAACAGTGGAAACAGTATCAGACTTTATGTTTTTGGGCTCCAAAATCACTGCAGATGGTGACTGCAGCCATGAAATTAAAAGACGCTTACTCCTTGGAAGGAAAGTTATGACCAACCTAGATAGTATACTCAAAAGCAGAGACATTACTTTGCCAACAAAAGTCCATCTATTCCAGGCTATGGTTTTTCCTGTGGTCACGTATGGATGTGAGAGTTGGACTGTAAAGAAAGCTGAGTGCCGAAGAATTGATGCTTTTGAACTGTGGTGTTGGAGAAGACTCTTGAGAGTCCCTTGGACTGCAAGGAGATCCAACCAGTCCATTCTGAAGGAGATCAGCCCTGGGATTTCTTTGGAAGGAATGATGCGAAAGCTGAAACTCCAGTACTTTGGCCACCTCATGCGAAGAGTTGACTCGTTGGAAAAGACTCTGATGCTGGGAGGGATTGGGGGCAGGAGGAGAAGGGGACAACAGAGGATGGGATGGCTGGATGACGTTACTCAGTCAATGGACGTGAGTCTCAGTGAACTCCGGGAGTTGGTGATGGACAGGGAGGCCTGGCATGCTGCGATTCATGAGGTCGCAAAGAGTTGGACACAACTGAGTGACTGAACTGAATTGAATCCCATTGTTCACTGCAGCACCATTTACAATAGCTATAACATGGAAGCAACCTAGATGTCCATGAACAGATGAATGGATAAAGAAGTTGTGGTACACATACATAATGGACTATTACTCAGCCATAAAAAGGAATGCATTTGAGTCAGTTCTGATGAGGTGGATGAACCTAGAACCTATCATACAGACTGAAGTGAGTCAGAAAGAGAAAGAGAAAGATAGTATTCTAATGCACATATATGGAATCTAGAAATTGATTCTGAAGAATTTATTTACAGGGCAGCAACGGAGAAACATAGAGAATAGAATTATGGACATGGGGAGAGGAGAGGAGAGGGTAAGATGTATGGAAATAGTAACATGGAAACTTACATTACCATATGTAAAATAGATAGCCAATAGGAATTTACTATATGGCTCAGGAAACTCAAACAGGGGATCTGTGCCAACCTAGAGGGGTGGGATGGGGAGGGAGGTGGGAGGGAGGTTCAAGGAGTAGGGTATATATGTATACCTATGGCTGATTCATGCTGAGATTTGACAGAAAACAGCAAAATTCTGTAAAGCAATTACCCTTCAATTAAAAAAAAAAACTACCCCAAGAAGCATTTTTAAATAAAAATTCAGAAATGGCTTCAAGAGTACTTGAACTATCTTTGGTTATCAATAAGTAATAGCTATTATTATTTTTGCCTTGGAAATAAACAGAGATCATTCTGTCGTTTTTGAGATTGCATCCAAGTACTGCATTTCGGACTCTTTTGTTGACCATGATGGCTACTCCATTTCTTCTGAGGGATTCCTGCCTGCAGTAGTAGATATAATGGTCATCTGAGTTAAATTCACCCATTCCAGTCCATTCTAGTTCGCTGATTCCTAGAATGTCGACATTCACTCTTGCCATCTCTTGTTTGACCACTTCCAATTTGCCTTGATTCATGGACCTGACATTTCAGGTTCCGATGCAATATTGCTATTTACAGCATTGGACCTTGCTTCTATCACCAGTCACATCCACAGCTGGATATTGTTTTTGCTTTGGCTCCATCCCTTCATTATTTCTGGAGTTATTTCTCCACTGATCTCCAGTAGCATATTGGGCACCTACTGACCTGGGGAGTTCCTCTTTCAGTATCCTATCATTTTGCCTTTTCATATTGTTCATGGGGTTCTCAAGGCAAAAATACTGAAGTGGTTTGCCATTCCCTTCTCCAGTGAACCACATTATGTCAGACCTCTCCACCATCACCTGCCCGTCTTGGGTGGCACCACGGGCATGGCTTAGTTTCACTGAGTTAGACATTCAATATCACAGTAATCCAAGTCTATGCCCCAACCAGTAATGCTGAAGAAGCTGAAGCTGAACCATTCTATGAAGACCTACAAGACCTTTTAGAACTAATACCCAAAAAAGATGTCCTTTTCATTATAGGGGACTGGAATGCAAAAGTAGGAAGTCAAGAAACACCTGGAGTAACAGGCAAATTTGCTCTTGGAATATCGAATGAAGCAGGGCAAGGAGTAATAGAGTTTTGCCAAGAAAATGCACTGGTCATAACAAACACCCTCTTCCAACAACACAAGAGAAGACTCTACACATGGACATCACCAGATGGTCAACACCGAAATCAGATTGATTATGTTCTTTGCAGCCAAAGATGGAGAAGCTCTATACAGTCAACAAAAACAAAACCAGGAGCTGACTGTGGCTCAGATCATGAACTCTTTATTGCCAAATTCAGACTAAAATTGAAGAAAGTAGGGAAAACCATAGACCATTCAGGTATGACCTAAATCAAATCCCTTAAGATCATAAAGTAGAGTGTAGAGTGTGGGAGAGGGAGAGGGTGGGGAGATTTGGGAGAATAGCATTGAAACATGTATAATATCATGTACGAAACGAGTCGCCAGTCCAGGTTCGATGCACGATACTGGATGCTTGGGGCTGGTGCACTGGGATGACCCAGGGGTGGGGGGGAGGAGGGAGGAGGGTTCAGGGTGGGGAACACATGTATACCTGTGGCGGATTCATTTCGATATTTGGCAAAACTAATACAATATTGTAAAGTTTAAAAATAAAATAAAATTTAAAAAAAATTTAAAAAAAAATAAAGTAGAGTGAGAAATAGATTTAAGGGCCTAGATCTGATAGAGTGCCTGATGAGCTATGGACAGAGGTTCGTGACATTGTACAGGAGACATGGATCAAGACCATCCCCATGGAAAAGAAATGCAAAAAAGCAAAATGGCTGCCTGGGAGGCCTTACAAATAGTTGTGAAAAGAAGAGAAGTGAAAAGCAAAGGAGAAAAGGAAAGATACAAGCATCTGAACGCAGAGTTCCAAAGAATAGCAAGAAGATATAAGAAAGCCTTCTTCAGCGATCAATGCAAAGAAATAGAGGAAAACAACAGAATGGGAAAGACTAGAGATCTCTTCAAGAAAATCAGAGATACCAAGGGAACATTTCATGCAAAGATGGGCTCGATAAAGGACAGAAATGGTATGGACCTAACAGAAGCAGAAGATATTAAGAAGAGGTGGCAAGAATACACAGAAGAACAGTACAAAAAAGATCTTCACGACTCAGATAATCACGATGGTGTGATCACTGACCTAGAGCCAGACATCCAGGAATTTGAAGTCAAGTGGGCCTTAGAAAGCATCACTATGAACAAAGCTAGTGGAGGTGATGGAATTCCAGTTGAGCTATTTCAAATTCTGAAAGATGATGCTGTCAAAGTGCTGCACTCAATATGCCAGCAAATTTGGAAAACTCAGCAGTTGCCACAGGACTGGAAAAGGTCAGTTTTCATTCTAATCCCAAAGAAAGGCACTGCCAAAGAATGCTCAAACTACCGCACAATTGCACTCATCTCACACGCTAGTAAAGTAATGCTCAAAATTCTCCAAGTCAGGCTTCAGCAATATGTGAACCGTGAACTTCCTGATGTTCAAGCTGGTTTTAGAAAAGGCAGAGGAACCAGAGATCAAATTGCCAACATCCGCTGGATCATTGAAAAAGCAAGAGAGTTCCAGAAAAACATCTATTTCTGCTTTATTGACTATGCAAAAGCCTTTGACTGTATGGATCACAATAGACTGTGGAAAATTCTGTAAGAAATGGGAATACCAGACCACCTGACCTACATCTTGAGAAATCTGTATGCACGTCAGGAAGCAACAGTTAGAACTGGACATGGAACAACAGACTGGTTCCAAATAGGGAAAGGAGTACGTCAAGGTTGTATATTGTTACCCTGCTTATTTAACTTCTATGCAGAGTACATCATGAGAAACACTGGACTGGAAGAAACACAAGCTGGAATCAAGATTGCTGGGAGAAATATCAATAACCTCAGATATGCAGATGACACCACCCTTATGGCAGAAAGTGAAGAGGAACTAAAAAGCCTCTTGATGAAGGTGAAAGTGGAAAGTGAAAAAGTTGGCTTAAAGCTCAACATTCAGAAAACGAAGATCATGGCATCCGGTCCCATCACTTCATGGGAAATAGATGGGGAAACAGGGGAAACAGTGTCAGACTTTATTTTGGGGAGCTCCAAAATCCCTGCAGATGGTGACTGCAGCCATGAAATTAAAAGACGCTTACTCCTTGGAAGGAAAGTTATGACCAACCTAGATAGCATATTCAAAAGCAGAGACATTACTTTGCCAACAAAGGTCCATCTATTCCAGGCTATGGTTTTTCCTGTGGTCACGTATGGATGTGAGAGTTGGACTGTGAAGAAGGCTGAGCACCGAAGAATTGATGCTTTTGAACTGTGGTCCTAGAGAAGACTCTTGAGAGTCCCTTGGACTGCAAGGAGATCCAATCAATCCATTCTGAAGGAGATCAGCCCTGGGATTTCTTTGGAAGGAATGATGCTGAAGCTGAAACTCCAGTACTTTGGCCACCTCATGCAAAGAGCTGACTCATTGGAAAAGACTCTGATGCTGGGAGGGATTGAGGGCAGGAGGAGAAGGGGACGAAAGAGGATGAGATGGCTGGATGGCATCACTGACTCGATGGACATGAGTCTGAGTGAACTCAGGGTGATGGTGATGAACAGGGAGGCCTGGCGTGCTTTGAATTCATGGGGTCGCAAATAGTCGGACACGAGTGAGTGACTGAACTGATTATTATTTTTATTCTTTAGTCCTTCAGTTAGAATGAATCCTTTCCTCATCACTATTACTACTCAGCTTTGTTTGTTCACCAAATTTGACACTCATATCATTAGACAGAGTGTTATATTGTATTCATATTTCACAAGCAGACTACCTTTAATGGGTTTAAACATTCAGGTTAATTTTCTAGGGCTTAGCACAGTTGTTGACATGGGATAGTACTTAAGAAAAATCTACTGAATTTACTTAGACTGAATTCCAAATCCTTGTAGTGCCAAGCACGGTGCTACGAACTTAGTGGATGCTCAAAGCAGATGTCTGTTGATTGATCCATTACATGACCCAATCCAAGAAAATCCATGAAAACAAATGCCAAGCCAGTTTGCAAAAAAAGAACACCTATTCATTTCTCTAGTTTAGAGCGACTTTTTCAACTGAGCAGTAGAAAGAAATCAATCTGTCAAGGTTTGAACATACACTGAAAATATCCTTTCTTTTTCAAAGGACTTAGATGAAGGAAGAAAACAGCACAAGAAAATAACCTCCTCATTTAAGGCATCTCTTGTCCAAGACAAAGCACAGAAACTGCCTATACTTTTCTTCAGCCTCCTCAACTAGAATCTCAGCTTTCATAATGACAGAGAGATGATTCTCTAAGTGGTAGGTTTAATTTATAGATTTATAATAATTCTCAAAGTATTTGAGGTTTAAGGTACATATCAACCAAACACTAATCAATGAATTCAGTAATAACTTTCATGCCCTCTAAAAGGTAGAGAAGTGATATATCCAATTATCCATACTCAACTAAAAATTACTCATATTAGAAAATCTGTATTTACTGAAGAGCAATATTTTCCTTATAAACACAATAAAGCATTACACAATGGAATATAATCATGGAATTAAGTCATGTAATCTAAAATCAGCTTATATTTATCTCCCACTGGGGCAAGTTTTTCTCTTACCAGTAGATGAAAACTCTAGCAAGCCCTGTGATACTTCTGAACACTTTAGGTAACAGCAAATTGCTTAGTTGCAGAACGGAGCCTCAATTTGGCAAGTAAAAGTTTCAGTCTGATTTATTAACCAACACTTTAAATTCAAAAGTTAGACAACCCTCCCCGCTACTTCCCCTAGCTAGAGACCAGTTCATATCTACAACCTGAACAAAAGAAGGGAGGTAGAGAAAGTGGGGATACAAGGTTCTCACCTGACTGGTAATACTGTGAAAGGGCTTCAAACTCTGAGCTTTGCAGCTATGTAAATCAATCAATATCTCCCTCTTTCTCTTCCTCTCTCTCTAACATTTTCCTGAGTTCTCAGAAGTTGCCTTTCTGGTCTTCTTCAACTGTAATTACAGTGATATGAATGACCCATCTATTCCACCAGCAGCCGATCCCCCCCAGCCCCTGATGTTCTGGTGGCCTACAGCTCTGAGACTCTGCTGGGATTCCTCTGCCTTGACTAGCAGTCCTCTCAAGCAGGAGAAACAGTTACTCAGGACAGTCCTTCTTCCTCCCCCAGGTCCTATATCTGTTTCTCAGGATTCATATACCTTTGGTTCCTTCAGAGTGGAATTCAGTTACTGTCCAAACACTACTTAGCTTCCAAATGCCATTTAGCCAGACTTTACTTTTGGATACCTCATGTAGGCATCAGACACTAGCTAAATGTGCTCCTCCAAGTCCAGGAGAGTCAACAAACTCTCAGATTGGCCTCCTTTGAAGCCTCTCTCTCTATGGACTGGGTGTGAATGAAGTTACCACACACACACCCTCACCAGGAGATGATATGATAGGTGGAAAATAACAGCAAAGAAATTTCTTTATTTTTCAAAGAAATCACGCTCACATAACCCTCTATAACTCTGACAACTTGATCCTTTTCATTAACTTTTGTATCTGATATATCTTGGTGGCTCAGATAAAACTAAACAAAAAATTCTATTGTATCAGTATATAAATGTACGGGCTTTGTTTTCTTTGCACGTAATATCATTAACAGATGGTAAGGTACAGTGTATAGACTGTTTATTGCTAGTATCAGTGCCTCTTTTTGCAAGGGGGTTCATTGTAAGTGGGGCTTCCCTGGTGGCTCAGATAGTAAAGAATCCTCCTGCAATGCAAGGAGACCCGGGTTCGATCCTTGGTTTGGGAAGATATCCTGGAGAAGGGAATGGCTACCCACTCCAGTATTTTTGCCTGGAGGATTCCATGGCCAGAGGAGTCTGGTGATCTACAGTCCATGGGGTCAGACCAAAAGAGCAAAAAACACTTTCACTTTTTTCTCATTATAAGTACTGTATCAGTTGTAGTATTGTTTGGTGAAATGTTTTTCAATTAAGAGAGTTAAGAACTGTAAAAAGTGCCACATGAAATGCTCTAAGAGAATTTAAACACAAACAGGGCTCTGCTCCCTTACCCCATCCTTCAGCCTCAGCTTGTTACTCTGTGAGGGTGCAATGCTCTAGAACTGGGAAGCCTTGAGTAATTCTGTATAGGAACAGGAGACACTGGGATCAAATTAGCAAATTAACTGGTTTATTCTGGCTCCCTGAGAAGCAATATAATGTGGAAAAAGCTTTTTAATTCCTTCAAAACATGGGAATCAATATAGTATGCTTGTTAAATAGGCGAACTCAGATTAGACAGCCTGGTTCAATCCTGGCTTTGGCACTTAATAGCAGATGACATTAAACACATTAACTTTTTCATACCTCAATTTCCTCATCTATAAAATGTTTGATAACAACAGTCCTATCTTACAGTTATTTTTAAGAATTTAAAAATATAATCAGTGAATAGCAGAGAGTTTTTATTATTGCTGTTTTTATTCTTTTTTTAATGTACTTTTTTTTAATTGGAATATAATTGCGCCTCCCTCCTACCTAGCTCAGTGCTCTGTTATTATTTTTATGTACAGCACTAAGCAAAAAGAGAATCGTCACATCATAGATACATGAATGAGGACTGAGAAATAAAAAAGAAGGCAATACAATGTATGGCAGAGGCTCGAGCCTTGTCATTCTCAAACTTGCTTTTGCTTCTTCCTGGGCACAAAGGCGAATCACACTGCCATCCTTGCCAGAACTTAGCTATCAGCTTGTGACTATTGAGTAAGTTCCAGGCAGAGGAATATGAGTAGGAATGATGGATGTGCACAGGCCTGCCCCACGGAAACATCCTGCAATAATCCTCCACATTCTCTCCCTCGTCCTTGGTAAAACTGCAGGATGGGAGGAAAGAGCCATGTAGAAGCCATGTATAAGCCCAGTGATTAGAAACAGCCATTTGGGAATTTATATGAATGAGGGGGAAATCGACTGTGTTAAGCCACTAAGATTTGGGGAATTATGTTACAGCAACTGCAGTTACTTAACACAAACATACTTTCACTTTTACTCCCAGAATTTTCCTGAAGATGATTTTAAACATCAAATATAAAAGCACTATAATAAAGAAAAGGAAACAGGAAAATTTGGTTTTTCCATTCTTTTTTCCCAAGCCTGTATCTAATTTTGACGGACCTAGTCCAGGTTAGGGAACAATCACTGCATGGCAATTGAGGGGAATCAAGTTCCAGGCGGGGGGAATGAGAGTCTGAGGACAAGAGAGAATCAGGAAAGTGGGGAGTCAGGAAGATGTGTTAATAAACCTGAGGGAAAAAGGAATAGAGTAACAGTATGAGAAAAAAAAATCCCATCATTACCCCAGATTTCTAATAAAGACGGGTACAAGTACTAACACCTTGTAAATAGCCTTTGTGGGAAAGTATGTAAAAAGAGATAAGCTCAGAAATAATCAAAACTTCAAGAAATATTTAGCAAGTCCTCATTGTAAGCTAGGTACTATTGTAGATGCTGGATATGCAGAGAAAACAGAACAGCCACCAATCCTGCCCTCATGGAGCTGGCATTACAGTCCAAGAGACAGAAGGGAGGCCAGCGTGGCTGGACCAGAATGAGCCAGAGAGAAAGCGGAAGGAGAGAAAGTCAGAAAGATAATGGGGGGCAGATGACTCAGGTCCCCAAAAGGACTCAGACTACAGGCGTCAGGGAAGTCATTGATAAACTGTGAACAGAGAAGTGACATGATCCGACTTAAATTTTAACCAGCCCACTTTGGCTGCTATCTTGAGAACAAACCACAGAGGCCAAGAGCAGAAGCAAGGAGATATCTAGGAGACTATTTCAACAATCCGACATCGATGATGTCTCGGCCCAGGATCATGGTTGTGGGGGTGGTGAGAAGTGGTGGTGAATTCTCATATCTCCCCCCTCGCCTCCACCCCACCACACATACACACACATAGACACCGTAGACCCCATAGACACCACACATGCTGAAGGTAGAACTGACAAGGTTTGCTGATGAGCTATGTGATGCTACATGTGCGTTAAAGAGAAGACTCAAGGATAACATCAAGCTGGAATTATTGAGATGATGGTGACCACAAAAGGAGCTAATTTTGAACATATCGATCTGGACATTCAAGTGAAGATATAAAATGGGCTTGGTGTGTGGATCATGAATGAAGAGGGGAGGTATGTACTAAAGATATAAGTTTGGGGGAGTGTGTGTGTCTGTACATATAGGTAGATATATACATTTACATTTCAATATAAATTATAATTAAATTTGTGAAACTGAGTGAGACCACCTACGGAGTGAATGGAGTTAGAAAAGAGGCCCAAAGACTGTTTCTTCGGACACTCCAGTATTTAGAAGCTGGATTGATGAAGAGGAACCAGCAAGACTGATAAAAAGCAGAAACAGAGAAGGAAAGCCAGGTGAATCTGGAGTCCTAGAAGACACATAATGAATATGTTTCAAAGAGAAATGAGTGATCAGTCGTATCATATGCTGCTGCTAAGTCAGATAAGATGAGGACTCAGAAGTTACCGCTCTATTTTGCAGTTTGAAGAATTTAGACACATTAGGATGCATTTATTTGATCACTTATTTCTCTTTGACAAAAGTATCTCCCTAAGAATGGATAGTAATACTCCCTTTTAGCAGGATTATAAATGATTTAATCTTCCACTATGCTTCTATTTTACTGTATTCTCTAATACTATTCTCCAGTTTTAGAAGTTTTACATGACTTTTTGAATAACACTGATACTAGTTACAAATCATATGAATCATCGTTTTTAGATAAAGTAGTGAGACCTGGCTGGTTGGTGCTTCAGTGAAATTATTTTACATGACACATAAATTAAAATTTAAGTTGCCTTGCTATCTGAATACAATACTTCCCTGGTGGCCCAGTGATTAAGCCTCCGTGCTTCCAATGAAGAGGGTGTGGGTTCCAGGCCTGGTTGGGGAACTAAGATTCCACAAGCTGTGTGGCACAGCCAAAGTATTTTGGAGAATGAAGTGGCAACCCATTCCAGTATTCTTGCCTGGAAAATTCCATGGACAGAGAAGCCTGGTGGGCCCCAGTCCATGGGGTCACAAAGAGTCAGACATGACCGAGCAACTGAGCACCACAATAATACTTATAAGCACCAACGGTGTGCGAAAGCTTTAAATACATCGTTTTCTTCCATTCTAATAGCAATCTTGTAAGGCACATCCTACAATTATTCCCATTTTATAAGTAAGGAGATTGGGACTTAGATATTAAGTAACTTCCTCAATTTATCCAGCTGGCAGGTGGCGGAAGGGTGTGGGGGTGGGACAGGCTGAAGATGTCTCGGGGCGATGACCTGAGTGAAAACGTTCCCCTTCAGAAGGGCGCTCCGAGAGATAGTTCCAGCAGGACCTTGAGGGCATAAAAGGCATGGCTTTGGAGGCTCATTTAAAGTTGGTGGGGTGGGGATGTGGGTGATCATCCAGACATAGGAAAGATACCAGGCCAAGAAGACAAGGCAAATTCTTTACAAAAGTGAATCGGGTGCTTTTCTGTCAAAGTTTTCATGACAAGACTGTCATGGAAATTCCTCCATCCGTCCATACCATCCACCCATCCATCCATCCACCATAGTTTCGCTCCTTTTCTGTTCTCTACATTTTAATGGTGAGTGAGTGACAGAGTCTTTAAATGCTTTGATAGGATTTTTGAATGTCATGGGACTGCGGTATTTTTCAGCCATGGATGAACGTGATGGCTTCTTTGTTCAGCTGCAGCTTTCAGGGTTATCTGAGGGTCCTGAACTCCTCCGCCAAGTGAGGCCTGTGTGTCGCTGTGCGCTGGATGACACCGTGATATCCACATCTTGATCTTGGACTTAAAGTCACCGTGGGGAGTGTGTTTGTTGGCTTCATTTCCTTTCCCTATGGCACCCACCTGACTGTCCTGTCCACTCTTTTGACCCTTTAACCCCCCTCCCCCTCAAGGCAATCCGTCTTTTTCTTCTTCCTCCTGCCCTCCTCCCCCTCACCCTATTTCCCCTCCCTCCCCAGCCCTACTTTTCTCAAATTGAAGCCTGACTGACAATGTTTTCTTTTTCCTTCTTTCCTTCCTTTCTCCATTTTTTTTTTAATTCGTTTTCAGGTGTACACCATAGCAAGACGATTTTTTAGTGTAGTGCATGACACAGGGATCACTAGGATAAGTCTAGTTAGTGTCTGCCCATCACCATTTGGTGTCACGGCAATAGGGTGGACTCTCCGCCTGCTGTCCATGACATGCCCGTGATTCAGATTCAGTCTGATCCCATGCTACCCAAACACACCCATTATATGATACAATCACTAATATTTCCTCTACCTTAACTGAATCAATCTGACAATATTCCCCACAACCTACCCATTTTGGTACTGACTAATATTACCATAATGAGCACAGACTGCACACCCTGTAGCCTCTTCATTTAATCTAAAAGGGCAGTCCCTTCATCCTCATCCCTTCATCCGTAGGAAGGAAGAGCTCCAAACTCAAGGGGTCACAGTACCAGAACATGGAGTTCTCAGTGGAAGGATCCATGTCACATTGGTGAACAAAGCACATGTCACTGACCCTGTGCTGTCTCCTGTGGGGGATGAGCACTGCAGACCTGGGAGACATTCCAGCCTTGAGGACCAAGCACAGCCAGGCTGGAGTCTTAGGAAATACAGAGCAGACTGCTTGGGCCTGCTCTGCTCTACCTGAGGAACAGTGTTAGGTGTTCAAGGAGAAGTTCCAGCAGGAATCCAGTGTGAACACGCTTGACATTCACTGTTCACTCCCTTTTCAGGGAAGACTTTAAGCTAAAAGAAAGGGAAGAAGGAAGGAAGGAGGAAAAGTAAAGGAAACTTGTGATTCTAACATCTCCATGTTTTTCAACTTGGCATCAAAACTACTGGTTCTATACGTTCAAACTAAAAATAAACATCACTGGAAAAGTCAAAGAAAATAATGTTTTTATAAAATCATAAGATAGTAGAATTGATCAAAATATAAATATTCAACTGTTCATTTAATGTTCCTTACTAACTAAACATAATTTATTTGTATTTTCAGTTTTACGGGGCATTTGACTTCTTTCTCACTTCTTTCAATTCTTCAGATTCCTGCTGTACTTTTACTAGCTCATCTCACATGAATTTCTAGTTCATGTAGAATATTCTTTTTCAAACATGGACCATTACTTTTGACAATGTATCTCAGTCATGACAGTGATTGGAACTAGGCAGGGACTCAGCAATTCTTCATTTTTAATATTTCTGAGTCTTTTATTAAGTCTTCTGGAGACACAGAGTGACTAGAAAGGCAATCAGCCAGCAGACATTTCTAGGCCACACTAGTATCAAAAAACTATCCTGGAAATCTCTGTAGACAATTTTTCTGCTCCTACAGACCAAACTGATCTGTATAATACATTAATATCTCCATCCATGAAAGAAAGATCTGGCTCAATGTCTCATCACTGGAAATGTCTTTAACTGGAATCTGAGAGATTATAGGAATTAGAGAGGAGCTTTATTTATTTATTTTGGGGGCCCACAGAGCATGGGTTGGGGATCTTAGTTCCCCAATCAGGGATTGAACTCATGTCCCTTGCAGGGGAAGTATGGAGTTTTAGCCACTGGACCACCAGGAAGTTCCAGAGAAGAGATCCAGATTGAGAATTACCCCTCATCTTTCCCTTTTGACCTAGATATATCAGGTATCTACTGTTATGTAACAAACCACCCCAAAACCTTAGTCAAAAACAAAACCCATTTACTCTTGCTTAAGATCCTATAGATAAGCAATTCTGTGCCTAAGAAGTGATTCCTCTGGTGTTGCCTGGGACCACTCACAAAGACGCAGCTGCCAGGGTGTGCCAGCTGTCAAAAGGGCACTTCTGTTCTCCTCCTCAACCTCCCATCCTCTGGTATGTTAGATTGAGTGATCTCAGAGCAGAATCCCGAGAGGGTGAAAATGGAAGCTTCAAGCCCAGTTAAGGTTTAGCCTTCATAGTCACATAGTTGCTTCTAGCACATTCTATCAGCCAAAGCAAATCACAAGACAACCTCAAATGCAAGGGATTGCCAAACAAACACACATGAAGGACACGTTCTCTGGCTAGGCAGAACTTTCCTAATGCCAAATGCTTTGGGGTAGAAGTGTTCAGCTGCAAAAGATGCATCTTACCCATAGATGTCTGGTCAAGGGGGTAGGTCCAAGGCTCTTCTTACCATGCCATGCACCCTGCTATTGGGCTATATATGCCCAGAGAAAAGGATACTTCTTTTCAATCTGCACAAAGGTATCCCATGGAACAGAGCTTTGCATATGATCCTCTCTTCATGTGTCAGGCTTTCTAGCTTTCCTGAAAGGCCAGCTACAGTACCAATGTCTCCTCAGAAATAACTGTGAATCTTTAGCAATGACCTTTTCCAGGCCAACCTTTTGAAAAAATAGCTCAAGTGCAAGACACTCACTAATCATCACTCTTATGCAAACTTCTCATTCTCTGTCTGTTCTTATATGGAAGTTTAGGTATTTTCCTTTGCCCAGAATTATGTAAAGCTCCACAGATTCGATCACATCACTCCATTGCTCACAAATTAAAATAGCTAATGTTCTATTGGGAATTACTATTAGCCAGACAATGTTCTATGTACATTACCTGCATTACCTCATTTAATCCTCACAACACCCTATGATACAGGAATCATTATTATCAATGATGAAATGCAGGTACCAAAAAAAGAACTAAAAATCAGTTTCAGGAGGTTTGGTGCTATGTCTATCTATGGCTGATTCATGTTGAGGAATAGCAGAAACTAACACCACATTGTAAAGCAGTTATCTTCCAATTAAAAATAAAAATTAAAAAAAAAGGTGTAATCAAGGATACAAACATTAAAAAAAGAGAATAGAATCCCCTACTCCTAAAAAAGACCATGTACTAGACTCTGCGATGTCTTCAACATTTCCCTTTGTCTACAGAATAAGGTTCAAATCCTTGACTGTCCGCATCAATGTTCTCAGAGATAGCCTGTGGATATGGCACTGTTCTGGCTCCTCTCCTGGAATGTGGAGGGCAGGACCTCTAAGTCCCGGCTCCAGAATCATTGTCTCAATGCTTCTGATCAGTATCCTTTCCCCTGGAAAAACCCCACGAATTTCTACCTCTGTGACTTGTCCATGTTGCCCTCTCAAAAAAAAATCTCTTCATCAATTTCCGCTTAATATTTGTAAGGACTAGTTTTTATTCTTCAGTTATTTCTATGTTTCAGCACTTCTTTAAACAATTTCACTAATTCAGTCCTGAGAACAACTCTATCAGTAAATAATATTTTCATTTTACAAATGAAAAACCTGACACAAAGAGAGATTAAGTATTCCACCTGGAGTCATTAAGTATTACCACCTGTAAGTAGCAGAACCTATATTTAAGCCCTAGAATATTGTTTTGGAGCCTATGACCTTAACACACACTCAATGAGTTCTCTCAATAGTTTGTATAAAGGCATAACAGAGAGACAGTGGTTCCATTCTAGATGACCACAATTAAAGACAGTCACATGAATTTTTTGGTTTTCCAATGCATATAAAAGTTGTGTTTATGTAATGAAGTGAAGTGAAGTCACTCAGTTGTGTCCGATTCTTTGTGACCCCATGGACTGTTAGCCTGCCAGGCTCCTCTGTCTATGGATTTCTCCAGGCCAGAGTACTGGAGTGGGTAGCCAATCCAGGGGTCTTCCCAACCCAGGGATTGGAGCCAGGTCTCCTGCACTGCAGGTGGATTCTTTACCATATGAGCCACCAGGGAAGCTGTTTCACAATACTGTAGTCTACTAAGTGCATGATGGCGTTATGTCTAAAAAAGGTACATACCTTAATTTAAAACTACTTTATTGCTAAAAAAAGTATCATCTCAGTCTTCAGCAAGCCATAATCTTTTTGCAATAGTAACATCAAAGATCACTGATAACATCTAATATTTAATGGGAAAACTTCTTAGGCTTCAGACTTCGAGAACAAACATGTTTACTGGAGGGAAGAGTTGGGAGGAGGTATAGACTGGGGGTTTGGGATTGACAGGTACACACTGCTATATTTAAAACAGATAATCAACAAAGATCTACTGCATAGCACAGGGAACCCTGCAAGGAAAAAAAAAAAGTGAAAAGTCAGATAGGAAATATAAAAGAATGGGAATAGTTAAGGATGACATCATCCAGTCAAAGAAAGTAGCCTGGGAGAAACAGTAAAAAGTTTAGAAAACATCACCACTTATTTTTCTTTTTATAAAAATATGTGCTTTATGTAGACAATACTTTTTCCAATCATGTCACTAAAATAGCCCATTTAATGGCTTTTAATTTTTAAACTATTAATTATGCTTTCTATTTATTATGTGGCTGTAATTTTAAACCTTAGGTCTTGCCAAATTGAAACTTCCATGTTTTTCAATTAAAAGTTATTTGCACAATATGAAATTCCATTGTATTTTAGGATATACTTTTTTTGGCCGTGTGGTATGCAGGATCTTATTTCCTCAATCAGAGATAAACTTAATCTTGTGCCCCCAGCAGTGGAAGCATGGAGTCTTAACTACTGAACCACCAGGGATACATGTTTAAAGCAACAGTAGTGAAAATAACAACCAGGCAATGGGAATAACTGAGATTTATTGAGTGCTTACTATAACTTAGGTACACTGTAAATACTTTATAAGAATCGGGTCCTGCAAATAATACCTCTTCATAAGTCCTTCTATTATTATTTTTCAATTTTTCACAGATGAAGGCACCAAGTTAAACTGGCAAAGAAGAATTCAATCCCACACAGACGGTTGACTCCGCAAGGTCACCTACCACCTGAGCAATCTTGCTGCTGGTAGCTGCCCAGCCTACATGGAGCCAAGTTTACCTCATCTGTAAGTATCTACTATGTGCGATGTACTGTGTTACGTGCTGGGCAACTGAAACAAAGGAAATTGAAAAGATGCTGCCCCTCTTCTTAAGGAGCTCATCGTTCGCATAGGCTGCTACATCAATGCGTGGGCATATAGTAGGTGCTCAATTCGTGTTAATAAGAAAAGAAAGCATAATCATCCTTTAGAAGAGAAGAAGGCAAAGAAGGTTTTCAAAAGAAATAGAAGTTAGTTTGAAATTGGCTTCATAATGTAGATAGTAGGATGTTTACATTTATTTTAATTAGACTACCATGGTATAAATAAAACATTAATGAAAATCAGGGTCATAATGCTATCACTTTCTACTTATAATCACACTATCATGGCTTTGTGTCACTTATCAACAGATAAATGTAAATTGACCGGACTTTTGGCACTTTTTCCCTCTTTTACACTAGCACATTGGTAAAACATCTGATACATAATCTGTTAACGAATGAATGAGAAAATTACTGTTTTGTATGTTCTGGGTTTTATAAAACTATGACTTTTGTGAGCTCAATTACAAACTTGAAATGTCTTCTTTAACCTTAGAAAATATACTTGGCATACATTAAGCAATAGGTATAGATCAAAGGATAATTCTATTTCCCCCAACTCGAATGGAACTCTGTTAGGAGTGGAGATATGCTAACTACCCTTTCTCTCTGGGACCCAGAATGGTGCTTGACATATAGGAAGTACTCATTAACTATTTGTTGCATGAAAAAAAATGGATTAGTTGTTAAATTGCCATTTTGATTAGAATAGTATATCATA
This sequence comes from Bos taurus, assembly GCF_002263795.3. Classification (NCBI taxonomy): domain Eukaryota; kingdom Metazoa; phylum Chordata; class Mammalia; order Artiodactyla; family Bovidae; genus Bos; species Bos taurus. The sequence continues at coordinate 8,026,125 of NC_037340.1, read as the reverse complement.
TGATCCTGTGAATGATCACACGGAACAACAGGATCATTATTTTAGGAGACTGAAGGGTGGCTCCCCACAAAAAACATAGATCTACCCTAATCCCTGGAATCTTGAATGAGTGTTTAATTGGGAAAAGAGTCTTTGCAGATATAATTAAGACCTTGAGATGACATCATTCTGGATTATCAGGGTGGGCCCTAAATCTAATGGCAACTATCCTCACATGAGACACAGGAGAGACAGACAAGGAGAATACCAGGTGGAGATGGAGGCAGAGCCTGGAGTTATGCAGCCACAAGCCAAGGAATGCCTAAAGCTGCCAGCAGCTGGGAAAAGCAGGAAAGGATTCTTCGCTAGAGCCTGGGAAGGAAGTACAGCCTTGCTGACACCTCAACCCTGAACTACAAGTCTGACTACCAAGTCAGAACTATAATGCAGCACATTTCTGTTGTTTTCAGCCATCAAGTTCATGGTTCTGTCATGGCCACCCTAAGAAGAAAACAGTTATCAGCAGGTCATCTGTGGAAGAAGTCTTCAATGCATAGTTACCTTGTAGCTGGTTTAACTGAAAGAGGACTAGGACCCTACAGTAACAGACCCTGGTGTTTAACAGGCAAACAGGAAATGACTAGTAGCACTCAATGGTGATCCTGACAACAGCTGTGTCAGCAGAGTGACGGGGGTGCTTTCAGCGGGTCAGAAAGGAAAGCAAGACATTGAAGACAGCTAAGTATGGACAACAGAAAAGGAAATGGCAACCCACTCCAGTCTTCTTGCCTGGAGAGTCCCAGGGACGGCGGAGCCTGGTGGGCTGCCGTCTCTGGGGTCGCACAGAGTCGGACACGACTGAAGCGACTTAGCAGCAGCAGCAGGTATGGACAAACATTTGAAGGAGTTTTGCTGAAAAGTTATAAGGAAAACAGAAATGAGGGAAATGAAGTCAAAAGGAAGATTTTGAAAAAAAAAAAAAACACTAATAATAGCATATGTGTATGCTGATAACACAGATCAACAGAGACTGGTAACCTGATGATTCAAGAGAAGAGGAAAGACAGAGTCATGTCCTTGGTTCACTTTAGGCTGTTAGTAACACTGACATCACCCCTGCCTTCGGGGAGTTTGTAATAAAGTCAAGATGAGAGGCTTTATTTGCCCCCCATGCGTTATTGAGGTATAACTAACAACTAAAAAATCCTATATATTTAAGGCGTACCATGTGATAGTTTGTACAATGTATACATTGCAAAGTGATTACCACAATCAAGCTAATTAACATATCCATCATTTCACATAGTTACCACTTTGTGTGTGTATGTATGTGTGTGCTAAGAAGGTGAGAATACTTAAGATGTACTCTCTTAGCAAATTTTAAGTACACAATACAGTATTACTAACTGTAATCCTTAGAATTTATTGACCTTATAAGTGGAATTTTATACCCTTCGATTAATATCTCCCCATTTCCCCCAATCCCCAATGCCCAGTGACCACTGTTCTAACTCTCTTATTCTAGGAGTTCATTTTTTTTTAATTCCACATATAAGAAAGACCATACAGTATTTGATCTGGCTTATTTTACTTAGCATAATATCCTCTAGGTTTATCCATGTTCTCACAAATGGCAAGATTTCTTTCTTTTTCATGGCTAAACAATATATAATACTAGAATATTATTCAACCATAAAAAAGAAGAACATCTTCTTTATCCATTCATCCATCAATGGACACTTAGATTGTTTCCGTATCTAGACTAGTGTGAATAAAGCTGCAGTGAACATGGGATCAGTTCAGTTCAGTCGCTCAGTCGTGTCCGACTCTTCGCGACCCCATGAATCTCGGCACACCAGGCCTCCCTGTCCATCACCAACCACCAGAGCTTACCCAAACTCACGTGCATCGAGTCGGTGATGCCATCCACCCATCTCATTCTCTGTCGTCCCCTTCTCTTCCTGCCCCCAATCCCTCCCAGCATCAGAGTCTTTTCCAATGAGTCAACTCTTTGTATGAGGTGGCCAAAGTATTAGAGTTTCAGCCTCAGCATCAGTCCTTCCAATGAGCACCCAGGACTGATATTCTTTAGAATGGACTGGTTGGATCTCCTTGCAGTCCAAGGGACTCTCAAGAGTCTTCTCCAACACCACAGTTCAAAAGCATCAATTCTTCAGCGCTCAGCTTTCTTCACAGTCCAACTCTCACATCCATACTTGACCACTGGAAAAACCACAGCCTTGACTAGATGGACTTTGTTGGCAAAGTAATGTCTCTGCTTTTTAATAGGCTGTCTAGGTTGATCATAACTTTCCTTCTAAGGAGCAAGTGTCTTAATTTCATGGCTGCAGTCACCATCTGCAGTGATTTTGGAGCCCCAAAAAATAAAGTCTGACACTGTTTCCCCATCTATTTCCCATGAAGTGATGGGACCAGATGCCTTGATCTTAGTTTTCTGAATGTTGAGCTTTAAGCCAGCTTCTTCACTCTCCTCTTTCACTTTCATCAAGAAGCTCTTTAGTACCTCTTCCCTTTCTGCTATAAGGGTGGTGTCATCTGCATATCTGAGGTTATTGATATTTCTCCTGGCAATCTTGATTCCAGCTTGTGCTTCTTCCAGCCCAGAGTTTCTCATGATGTAATCAGAGACTTTAATTCAATCACTGAAGGGGACTGAGTGGAAGAAAGGAGAGATGAAAGTATAACAGAAGGACCTAATCCTGTGAAAGGGGGTGATGGTAAATGGAGAGATCAGTGAGGCTTTTCTGAAGAACAAATATCTAAGCTGAGGCAGAAAATGACAGAAAGTCTTAAATATAATAACTCAAATATATAGAAGTTTCAAAATAATTTCAGTTTACCTCATTTGATTTGATAATCCCTTGCACTTATCTCACAAGCTACATTTTGACATTTTTTTTTCTTTTTGCTTTGAAAGTAATGTCAAATAGATACAGAATAGCATCACAGAATTTGAGAACTTTAAAGTTTCATATCTTTCAGCCAAGTCAATCGCAAGATTAATTTTGCATCCATTTGTCTGATGTATTTGTAACTTACTGGTAATAAAAGCGTAATGAATAAAACTAAGATCAGCCATTCATGCATGACACTTAAACTATTTAGAAAATCCACAAAGTGCCTATAACTTCAGAAGTATAATAAATGTCTTCAGTGATATGTGACAATGGTTAAAAGAATTGTGTGTTTTCTGTCACAGTATTATCACATTAACTGTATATGCAAGCTATTTGCATAGATAAAGCTATACTGAGAACATAAAAATCACCTGACACATTTCTCTATTTTAAATCGTCTGGGAACTGCTTTCCCAGGCTGCAAAATAATGTTGCTGTGTCAAATCACATATAACCAAATCGATTCTCCAGATACTTCTGCAGAATACTAACAAAATGCCTTGATGAGAGAATATTCAGATAAACTAGCCATTTCTGTTTCCATTTCACTGGATTGCTGCCATATGCTAGTGGCTAAAATTTTCTATTTTATGGGTTCTTACCTCTGAAGGAAACTTAAAAGAAGGCGGTTGCTTTGTTTAGCTGGGTACAGCCAACTTTCTATCTAATGAGGACTGAACTGTATCATTCTAATTACTCTGCATTTCTCTGTATTTTAAGGTACTCAGGTTCCTTTCCAAAATGACTTATTAGGTATTTATTTTGTTTTTACAAATTTTTATCATTTTCTTAATTTAAGAAAGTCAATTTTTCTCTTGATTCTCTATATTATTGGTCATATTACAACATTACATACTTACTGGGCTAAAGTAAAAGTCTTTATTTTACTTTATTCTCTTTAAAAAGTCCGTCAGTATTTAATTTGGTAAATTAAATTATAATTTCCTTGAAGGTAACTAGAGCTCTCTACTGCCTTTTCTGTTTAAGAATAGGAACAGACTCTGTTACTCTCCCACCAGAAAGGCTTCCCTACCCACTGATGGCAACACATGCATTAAAATTTCAGCGTGTGTGAAGTGCTTAGACCAGTGCAAGCACGCAGTGAGATGTCAACAAACACTACCCGTCACTATCACCGTCATCATCACCATCATCGGTCATTACATCATTACACAGCCACGTGTTTAGGAAATGCATTTCTATATCTGCCTGCTGCCTGGTGGCTCAACGGTAAAGAATATGCCTGCAATGCAGGTAATGCAGGTTCAATCCCTGGGTGGGGAAAATTCACTGCAAAAGGAAATGGAAACCCACTCCAATATCCCTGCCATGGACAGAGGAGCCTAGTAGGCTATAGTCCATGGGGTCACAAAAGAGTCAGAAACAACTTACCAGCTAAACAACAATTCTATGACTATGAATTTGTATGAATAAAGTTTTCAATAGCTATGCTAAAAAAATAAGACTTGGATTCTGAAGTAAATTCTCCCAAGTCATTGTTGTTCAGTCACTAAGTCACGTCCAGCTCTTTGTGACCCCATGAGCTGCAGCATACCAGGCTTCCATGTCCTTCACTATCTCCCAGAGTTCGCTCAAACTCATATCCATTGAGTTGGTGATACTGTCTAACTATCTCAATCTCTTTGCCTCTTGCCCTCAATTTTTCCCAGCATTAGGGTCTTTTCCAATGAGTTGGCTCTTCATATCAGATGGCCAAAGTATTAGAACCTTAGCTTCAGCATCAGTCCTTCCAATGAGTACTGAGTTGATTTCCTTTAGGATTGACTGGTTTGATCTCCTTGCTGTCCAAGGGACTCTTAAGAGTCTTCTCCAGCACCACAATTTAAAAGCATCAATTCTTCAGTGCTTAGCCTTTTTTATGATCCAACTCTCACATCCATACATGACTACTGGGAAAACAATAGACTTGTCTATACAGACCTTTGTCAACAAAGTGGTATCTCTGCTTTTTACTTTATTACTAGCAAGTAAAATACATCAAGTTGCTCTGGCTACTACAGGGTCATTTACTACCAAAAGGTAATGACGGCAGAGTGCCCAGGCCTACCACCATACTGCAGGATTATTCCAGAAATTTGGAATAACTGAAGAACAGGACAGCTCATGCTGGCTACTCATGAAGGACTTGAAAAAGCCCCATACACAAAGTGCTCCAAATGAATGATTCTGAACATCTGGCTTTCAATATGTTAAACGCTCCTGGCTTATTGTAATTCCACAGTGGTTTTCAAGAAAACAGAAACTAAGACTATCGAGCGAGCTCTATGCTACAGCCTATGTTACAGAATATTGCTTTTAGAAGATGGCCTCACATACTGTTCTCTCCATTCAATATATATTTTATTGAGTAACTACTATGTGTTAGGCGGATACTGATCTAGGCATTGGACTTACAGCAATGAACTAAACAAAGTACCTACCCTTGTGGAGCTAGCAAGGGTGGCAGATAACTAGACAGATAAATAAATAAAGGATCCTGTTTAAAAAATCAACAGTGATAATCCTAGAAAGTGATACATGAACTACACGTAAAGGACATGGGAAATTGAGCTCTGCAATTAATGACAGCAGATACTTGAAGCAGAATGGACTGTAAGTGGGAAAACCCTGAGGTGGGAGCATAGTCAACATTTTTCAGGAAGCTCAAAGGAGGTCACCATTCAACTCCTTCAGTTCTGTTTCTCATCTATAAAAGCAGGGCACTGAACTGGATAACTTCAAACTTATTTTCCAACTTTAAAATTTAACTACAGACCTCTCCATGTATTTGTATCTAGGAAATTCCTAATAAAACATCTCTAAACAGACAAGAGAAATATTTTTAAACTTGCCTCGTTCACCATTTATTACAATTCAGATTGATAACTGAATTTATTGATTATAATATTACTTATGAGTCCTGTACAACTTATATATATATTATGCATAAGATTTTTAAGTAATAAAACTTTATTTGCAAAATGTGCATGCAAATGAATAGCTCTGTACCTTTGGTAGTTTTAAAGTTTCTTCTCTCAGATCAGTCTCCCTTAGAATGAAATTCTTATAACCTGTCTTCTGAGTTCTGTTCCACATTACAGCACAAGAATCTACACTCTAGACAGATCTGGGTTTCAATCCCCAGCTACGTCACTTAGCTGTATATACCGTACAAACTGTTAATCTACTCTATGTATCCTGACCTGGCATATGCTTGGTATCACACAAATCCACTGCAGGTGAATTCTTTACCGCTGAGCCACTAGGGAAGCCCCCGTCCCCTGGATAACCTGTTCTTAATTCAGACTCAACATGTTCTGTGTCATCATTTAGTGTTAGGTACAAGTGCCATAAAATACCAGTGGCTCAGAGAAGATGGAGCTTATTTTCCTCTTAAGTAAATAAGCTCTGGAGCTGGGCAGTCTGGGGCTGCTATAGTCTCCCCAGGCATTACATATTCCTGCTATATGGCCTTCATCCTCAAAGCCACCTCACAGTCCAAGATTGCTCCTGTACTTCTCTTTCCACAAAATAGCAGAAGAATGAGGACAAGATGAAGGGGCCCAGCTCTAGGTGACCCTGCTTCTCACCTGCAAGTTTCCTTGAAATCTAACACATTTCCACTTACACTGTACCACCTGGAACTTAGTCATATGGCTACAACCAGCTGTAATGAGAAGTTGGGAAAGGTCTCTGAGCTGGGCACATTATGGACTTGTACAAAATGAGGATTCTGACACTAAGAAATAAAGGGAGAATGAATATTATACAGACAGATTTTCCAAAGAAGCAAACTGAAGGTTTTTTATCTCACTTAAACATACTTCTCCTCTAGGTTTTTCTATTTCAAACAAAATATTGTCATCCTCCCAGTCAGTAATAGAGGCTAGAAATATTTGCATTCTTTCTAATGCCTTTCAATTCCACTGACATCAAGATCAGATCAGTCGCTCAGTCATGTCCGACTCTTTGCGACCCCATGAATCGCAGCACGCCAGGCCTCCCTGTCCATCACCAACTCCTGGAGTTCACTCAGACTCATGTCCATCGAGTCAGTGATGCCATCCAGCCATCTCACCCTCTGTCGTCCCCTTCTCCTCCTGCCCCCAATCCCTCCCAGCACCAGAGTCTTTTCCAATGAGTCAACTCTTCGCATGAGGTGGCTGAAGTACTGGAGTTTCAGCTTTAGCATCATTCCCTCCAAAGAAATCCCAGGGCTGATCTCCTTTAGAATGGACTGGTTGGATCTCCTTGCAGTCCAGGGGACTCTCAAGAGTCTTCTCCAACACCACAGTTCAAAAGCATCAATTCTTCGGTGCTCGGCCTTCTTCATAGTCCAACTCTCACATCCATACATGACCACAGGAAAAACCATAGCCTTGACTAGACGAACCTTTGTTGGCAAAGTAATGTCTCTGCTTTTCAATATGCTATCTAGGTTGGTCATAACTTTCCTTCAAAGGAGTAAGCATCTTTTAATTTCATGGCTGCAATCACCATCTGCAGTGATTTTGGAGCCCAGAAAAATAAAGTCAGCCACTGTTTCCACTGTTTCCCCATCTATTTCCCATGAAGTGATGGGACCGGATGCCATGATCTTCGTTTTCTGAATGTTGAGCTTTAAGCCAACATTTTCACTCTCCTCTTTCACTCTCATCAAGAGGCTTTTTAGTTCCTCTTCACTTTCTGCCATAAGGGTGGTGTCATCTGCATATCTGAGGTTATTGATATTTCTCCCAGCAATCTTGATTCCAGCTTGTGTTTCTTCCAGCCCAGCGTTTCTCATGATGCCCCTGACATCCACATCAACACAACTGCCATATGGAGCATCCACCATCCTTCTTCTCCATTTCCTCATCTAGACTCCAGAATGACTTCACCAGTGTTCTCCATTCATCCCACCTCTCTTATCTCTGATCTCCACTAAAGACTACTACCAGACTGGTATTTGGAAGTAGAGCTCTGATCATGTCACCTCCCTTTGCAAAAACTTTAGAAAACCTGGAATGCCTGAAGAAAATCTGCAAATCCTCAGTGTTTCCTTGTGACATAACCAATTTTACTGCTCTGAAACCATAAATCTGATATTTCAGGCAAACTGAGTCACTCACTGATGCTGTACTTAATCTTTACAACTTTACTCACCCTGTTCATCCTCCATCTCTATCAAACTGGTTTAGTTTGGGGACCATCAAAAGTAGAGGCTGGGATAAGACTTTCAGAGTAGAGAGTTTATTGGCAAAGTTATCCTAAGAAGTACGAGTGAAAGAAGAAGAAGAAAAGAAATAAAATGCAACAATGGCAACGCTCACGAGCAGGTTGCCACTGTGAGCCACAGGAGCACAATCCTGCAGACACGAAGGTCCAATGACCAAACTGTACTCCTGGAGAAGTCTGAGGAGCTGCACATTCATCCACTGGTTCTTTACCACCTCCCTCTGAGATTTATTAGCTCCCAACTCAACCATGGGGGTGTTATAACTCCTTCACAGTCCCTTGTGGCACCTGCAGCATAGCCGCCAAGCTCCTCGGGTGCCAGAGAAAGTCCTAAGTCACAGAAGCCCACCTCTGCTACCCGAGGTGGCAATGCCAGAACTGTCCCTAGTGGCAATGGTCCTCAGCTGGACAGAGCATAAAATCTGCTACTGGAAGCAAACCCCATCTACATTAATATCAAGGACCAGTCCAAGGCAACTCTCCTGTGAAGCTTTCTCTGATCTCTCAGACGTAAAGTACCTGATTGTTGCTTGATCTCTCTCCATTTGGTCACTTTTTTATTCTCGTGGAGCTACTACATGTATTATCAGGCTGCATGATTTTATAAAATTTTTACCTTACAGTACAATGAACAGTGAGAAAATAATCAAGCACCATGGGCATTTAAAGGTCACAGAAATCATTCTGATTGTAAATTCTAAAACTCTGGTGTAGTGTAAAAAAATAAAAATGTGTAATGTAAAAAAAATAAGGAAACTGTGGATTTCTTACAATCTTAGAATACCTACCTCTGTTACTCACTTTAAGTGAAATATCACAGTGAGTTTAAATATCAATAGGTACTTGATTTAAACAGTTTGTGAAGGTTAGGCTGAACTCTCAATTCATTAATAACAGGCCAAGAAGAGTACTTACCTCAGTTTTTAAGGCAATACGAATCACATATTAAAAGGCAACTCTTCATGGCATCACTCCAAACTCAGGAGTGAAGTTCAGTAACCAGCAAGGCATTAGACTTCCCTTCAAGTGTTTAGTTACTGGAGGACCAAAATGACCTCATCCAAAAGCACAGAATTTATGAGTCAGCTCCAAAGCAAAGTTCCACATGGACTAGCTTCTGGGGTGTATTTGATTATACAGTGAAAATTCGCTTATGTTCTTATTGTAGTTAATTTAAAAAACTGGATGATACACCATTTCAATGACCATATTTATCTTTGCTGTTAATAAACATACACATTCCATTAATTCAATGTAAGTACCTGTAGGAAGATTCTAATCAATAACTCTCACTGGCACTATCACTTCATTTCAAAGAGTATAACACTGCTGCAAGTCAACCCTATTACCAATGTTTAATTGCAAAAGAGTACTCTTGTTTTAAATAATTTACTTTAACTTTTTAAAACAAGTTGATCTTAGCAAAAAAATACAGGAGTAGTATAAAATTCATATTGGGAAGATGAAATTCTGCACCAATATGCCTAATCTGAAAAGGCAACAACAGGCATCCTTTTAATTTTATAAAACAACAGATATCATCTTCTATGTACATAATAATTCTAAAAATTAAGGTATTTCACATACATACTAGACAGTGCTTCTTCCTATGAAAGAGTATTAAATAGCCACAGACTGAACATTATTAATCAATAGGCACATGTTTTTATGTTAATAGCATTACTGTCATATATAAAATTAGGATGCTAAAAGATTTAATAGGCATGTATGTTGATGACAGTGCAGTTCGCTCTAAAAGGATCACCTATTATAACACTATTCAACCCATTTTGATATTTCTCTTAATCTGCATTCTAACCCATTAAAAATTGAATTGTGTCAGTTTATAAAATGGCTGTTTAATATTTTCTACTAAATCATATTTGAGATTATATACTAAACTTCTTCACATGATATTATTATTTGATTAACACTTTCTTTTAAATTTTATTTTATTTTTAAACTTTACATAATTGTATTAGTTTTGCCAAATATCAAAATGAATCTGCCACCGGTATACATGTGTTCCCCATCCTAAGTTACCAGTCTAAAAGTCTGCTCATCACCATGGCAGAAATCATGATAAGGCTACAAACAAGAAAACAGAATTATTACTTTTTTCCAAATTTTATAGGACATTTACATTAAACCATTAACCATTTCCATCTACAAGAGAACATTACACAATCTGCCAACATCTGCTAATTCATCCATTTGGTATTTAATTACTCAAACTGGGACTAAAGAATTAAGCCAATTTTTAAAAAGCTACCAGGAGTCGGGCCTTAAGTGAGCACTTCTAGCTTTACCATTTAACATGGATGAAATCAAAGAAATGCCAGCCATCATTCCTGGTATGTTTTCTAGATCTGCACAGAGCTAAACAGAGAAATCACACAATCATACATTACAGGGCAACTTTCCCAAAAGGTGTAACCAAAGTAGGTCACAGGACAACCGGGCATGTGTCACACATATGTATGTGTGTGTCCGTGTGTACACTGGGACTCAGTGTGGTTAGGGATAGAAAGGTGTACAATACAGGCAGAAAGAGAAAGTGAGCAGGAATTGCCCAAAAGTATGAAATCATCATTTCATTTGGGGACCAAGATTATGATTCCTTTGGGGACCAAAGTGAGCAAGGAAGGAAGGAAGAGCAGAAGAGGAAGGGAGGGCAAACAGATGGGAGGGGCAGAGATGGAAGTCAGGCCTTGCTCTGTCCTAACACATGTAACATTACACTGTGTTTTATTACAAGAGAGATTCCAAAACATCTCCTCTTCCAAAAGAAGTGCAACTGTTTTAGTGAAAACAGGTTCCATGAGTTACAGTTTGAGCACTTCCAGGGAAAATTATTTCCCAAATATGATGACCTGCCTACAAATGGCACCCACTCCAGTACTCTTGCCTGGAAAATCCATGGACAGAGGAGCCTGGTGGGCTGCCGTCTATGGGGTCACTAAGAGTCGGACACAACTGAGCAACTTCACTTTCACTTTTCACTTTCATGCACTGGAGAAGGAAATGGCAACCCACTCCAGTGTTCTTGCCTGGAGAATCCCAGGGACGGGGGAGCCTGGTGGGCTGCCATCTATGGGGTGGCACAGAGTCGGACACGACTGAAGTGACTTAGCAGCAGCCTACAAATAAGAATTATGAAGTCTGACAATTTGTTGTTGCCATTGTTGCCATTGCGCAGTCGTGTTCCCATGGACTGCAGCAGGCCGGGCTTCCCTGTCCTTCATCATCTCCCAGAGCTTGATCAAACTCATGTCCAATGAGTTGGTGATGCCATCCAACTATCTAGCCCTCTGTCGTCTGCTTCTCCTCCTGCCTTCAATCTTTCCCAGCATCAGAGTCTTTTCTAATGAGTCTGCTCTTTGAATCAGATGACAAAGTACTGGAGCTTCAGCTTCAGCACCATTCCTTCCAAGGAATATTCAGGGTTGATTTCCTTTAGGATTGATTGGTTTGATTCCTTGCTGTCCAAGGGACTCTCAAGAGTCTTCTCCAACACCACAGTTCAGAAGTATCAATTCTTTGGTGCTCAGCCTTCTTTATGGTCCACCTCTCACATCTATACATGGCTACTGAAAAACCATAGCTTTAACTAGATGGACATCTTTCAGCAAAGTAATGTCTCTGCTTTTTTTGGTGTATAATTATCTGCCAATTACTAGTGGAACTGTTAAAATTACTAACAAAGATTTGCCTGACAACGAACTGAGTAACAACAATGTTGGAATTTTTTTAGAAAACAGTTTTGGGAGTAACCTAACCCACAGATTCCTTTAACTGTAAAATAGGAGAGTTGAACTAGATGGTCCCCAAAGATCTTCTCAACTGGAAGATTTTATGATCTGAGGTAGACAAACGGATAATTTTAATACATGGCTGAAAAAGGCCTATCCCCACCTCACAGCCTCTTCAGCAAGAATGACAACAATAGAATAAATCCCATATTGCAAATCTGTTAAAAACTTCTAGTTTTTACCTTTTGTTTGTTTTCAAATAATGCCTATGCGATTTTGCTTATTATGGAATCAAATTTTATTCTTAAATAAATTTTACTCCAAATGGGAAGGGGGAAAGGTCTATTTCTGTTTACCACCAAGTACGTTAGCCTAAAAGATATACACATTCAACTATTCAAATTATATTTCCAAAGAAAATACATATCTATATCTTAAGAAAGACTCTTCATTTCCAGTTTGCTTACAGTTAAGAGGCTGAGTCAAGTTTCAGCTGACAGAAAAAAAAAATTAGCTGTCAAAACTGCAAACTCCTGATTTATAATAGAATAAGTAAAAGAACACACTAACTAGAGGGTGCTGGAGTAATTTCTAAAATCTATCACATCTCGCATGAACCATTTTTCTCAAGGACTGTTAAGTGCTACCATACAATGTATTTTTTAAAAGGCTAAAATCTTTTTTAGAAATTCTGAGCCCTGGACTTGACTATGATGGACAAGTCTTTAAGGAGGATTCCAAACAGAACTAATACAGCACTCAATCTCAACTTAATTACAGGTCAGTTTCAGTCAAAAACTCCATCTTCTTTTTGTACTGTGGGAAACCCATACAAGGTTCAGAGTTTTAGGTTTTCCATAACCACTTGGTTAAAACGCATAGGAACTTGCTTATTCTTGTTGAAACGAATACATTTTTAAACAGAGAGCTCTCTCTGATAGCCATTTCCTCTATGCAAGTCAAAAGAAAAGTAACTGATGTGAAGGTGTAATCCTAGAAAACACTGGCAACAGGATGCGCAACCTTGGACTCCAGTTAGATTTTGGAATAGATAACCAGGTAAGCGGTGAAGTATTTTCCTTTCATTATCTGTTTAGCTGATGGTCTGCAGCTGGAATCAAGACTGCTGGGAGAAATATCAATAACCTCAGGTATGCAGATGACACCACCCTTATGGCAGAAAGTAAAGAGGAACTAAACAGCCTCTTGATGAAAGTGAAAGAGGAGAGTGAAAATGTTGGCTTAAAGTTCAACATTCAGAAAACTAAGATCATGGCATCCAGTCCCATCACTTCATGGCAAATAGATGGGGAAACAGTGGAAATAGTGTCAGACTTTATTTTTGGGGGCTCCAAAATCACTACAGATGGTGACTGCAGCTATGAAATTAAAAGACACTTGCCTCTTGGAAGAAAAGCTATGACCAACCTAGACAGCATATTAAAAAGCAGAGACATTACTTTGCCAACAAAGGTTTGTCTAGTCAAGGCTATGGTTTTTCCAGTGGTCATGTATGGATGTGAGAGTTGGACTATAAAGTAAGCTGAGTGCCGATGAACTGATGCTTTTGACCTATGGTGTTGGAGAAGACTCTTCAGAGTCCCTTGGACTGCAAGGAGATCCAACCAGTCCATCCTAAAGGAGATCAGTCCTGGGTGTTCATTGGAAGGATTGATGTTGAAGCTGAAACTCCAATACTTTGGCTACCTGATGTGAAGAGCTGATTCATTTGAAAACATCCTGATGGGAAAGATTGAGGGCAGGAGGAGAAGGGGACGACAGAGGATGAGATGGTTGGATGTTATCACCAACTTGATGGACATGAGTTTGGGTAAATTCCAGGAGTTGGTGATGGACAGGGAGGCCTGGTGTGCTAAAATTCATGGGGTCGCAAAGAGTAGGACATGACTGAGTGACTGAACTGAACTGAATGATCTGCAGGAAATAAGTTAATATGTCTGTTTAATTTCCTTTAAAAACATTTCACTTTCTATTTCTTCCAACCTTAGGCCAGTTGGTTGCCTATCTCTATCTCTTCCAATCTCTAGACAGGAAGGCAATTATTTTCATATTGTATCAATGTATAACATTTCCTTCAAAACAATTTGTAACAATATAAAACATAAACTGTTAACATGGTAAACTAAAACAAGAAACTCAGAGAAGAAATAAGAAGAAAATATAAAAGAAGCCTAGAATCTGAGATGAAAAAGGAACTGTAAGAAGTGGAAGATGAAAGAAAGAAATAGAGGTAGAGATAAAGAATGTGTGTGTGTGTGCATTTGTTAAAATTGCAGAGAAACAATGAAAGTCTCTGAAGCCAGACTAACAACAGATTAACATTACCTTGGGGAATGAATGTAGCACCTTGCCCTGGAAAAAGTCAAACTACCAGAAACCAAAATTCATAAAAACGGGCCTCTTCTTTCCTGTGTCCAACCTGTGTCCAGCCAGATGCAGGCTGACCTCAATTAATTCCCAATGTACTTTAAAGAAGCTACTCCATGATAACCTAGGATTGCTAAATTAGCTTTCACATCATCCCCAGGACTGAGTCTGTATTTTTCTTGCCTGATATACGTGGGTATTCAATCAATATCAATTCAAATAGGAAATGGAGGAAGGGAGGAAAGAAAAAAAGTTAAGATGTGCTTACAATAGGATTCTTCCTACGACACTGAAGTATGGTTTTTATATGATTCAATTTTCTGTTTAAAAGAAGAGTATTTTTTCTTATCCTTAAAAGTCAAATCTTGGTTTCATCCCTTATTTTCATAACGTTCTTGCAATACAAACAAATATATAAAACATGTGTTAATAAATTATATAACAACACTATATACTTATGAATGTGCTATTTGTTATAGTATGTATAATTAAAATGTATACACATTTTAGTTTATAATAACTTTAAAAATGTTTTGAGTAAGTCATCAATTTACACCACGGGGGCGGGGTGGGGAACAGAAGAATGTGAAGAAAGCCTTGGTTTAACTCTATATTAACAGTACTTTGCTATAACGGCTAAAAGATAAAGGAAAACAAAAAGTGGTAAACTGTAACAATTTAAAGATCTCGACACCTCTGATAAGAGGAAAAAGAGCAAGCAAACAACAGGTAGTGAACGGGATTGCAGCTGGACTTTGCCTATTGTAATCATGTAACTAAGCTATCATATTTCTTTGCTAAGAATACCAGGAAAGGAAAGACATGCGCCTTACACTTGTTGCCGAAACTTCAATTTGTACTTTCTTCCCCTGTGTCACCAGCTTATCAGTTTAATCACCACAATTATTTGCTCTTTGGACTCTGTTTGGGTTTCCTACATGGATAGTTGTTACACAGTTCAACAGACAGGCTTCCCTCTGAATGTTAATCTCCATTGCATATCAGGGCTTTGGTTCTGCCCGCTACTGGTTCTCCACTGAGTTGAGGAAATCTTACAGACTAAGTAGCGTCAATATTTGGATGAGTTCCAAGTGAAAATCAGGGGAGCGGCTGATTTACAAAGAGGCCTTTTTCTCAGAAAATCTTAACTATATTA
This sequence comes from Bos taurus, assembly GCF_002263795.3. NCBI lineage: Eukaryota > Metazoa > Chordata > Mammalia > Artiodactyla > Bovidae > Bos > Bos taurus. Next base: position 8,010,715 of record NC_037340.1, on the reverse strand, counting down.
ACAGCCCAGCATGGTTTCAGTGGTCACACAAGTGAATAATGCTATTAGTAACTTTCAAAGAAGCTGTAAATGTGTACACAAAGCATAACAGGCAAATACCTGGAGGAAGTTAGAAGTTCATATTCAATAGCAAAACCCAAATGATGTTACAGCTGGTAAAATGAGAACTGGCAATACAAAGATTTTTAATGCTTCATAAAATCTAAGTTGCACTTAGCAGTTGATTACTTGTGTCACAGCCTGATATACATTTTTTCACCCTGTGACCTACAACCTCTAACTAATAATATTTCCCTTTGCTTTTGTTCTAGTAAAAAATAATTGTAAAAACAAAACACTAAGTATTCATTGATTGAGTCAACAAATGCTTATTACACACAAACTAAGTTCCACGTAGTATTTTAGGACCTAAGGAAAAAACAAGTTTTTGCCTTCATGAAACATATATTCCCATAAAAAGAGACAGGCAATAAGCAATTTATACACATATACATATACAAAGTATAATATATAATACATATGATGTAAATATAATGTAAATGTAATACATGGTAATAAATGCAGTGGGAAAAAAAATCAAAGCAGGTGAGGGAGTAGAGAAGGGGAGGCAGGCTGGCGTCAAGATGTTTTCTCAGATGTTCAGAGAAGGCCCACTGTTAAAGCGATAACCTAAACAACGGCCAGAAAATTGTGAGGGTGCAAGCCAGGTGGCCCCCTGAGGAAACAGCAGGGCCAGGGCTCTGAGAAGCTGTGTCGCAGGTCTGAGGGAGAGTGAGGCTGGAATAGACTGAGGAAAAGACAGGGCTGGAGCAGGCCTTGCAGAGCACTGTGAGGGTTTGGTTTTCATTCTGGGAGGGAGCCTTTGGTAGGCTTGAGGAAGGGGAATCGTCTAGGAACCTGCGATGGGTTTTACGTAAAGCATCAACTCTGTGCAGCACATACCATGCACCACCTAGCAGAGAGGGCCAGGGGAAAGGCAGGGAGACCTGTTCGGGGGCTACTGCAACCATGTGAAGTGACTTAGCAGCAGCAGCAGCAGCAGCCATCCAGGCAAGAAGCGACAGTGCTCTGGACCTGGGGCTGTGGGAGGGGAGACAGTAGCAGTGAGGTTGATAAGAAGAGGTCAGAGCCTGGGTGTATTTCAAAGCCAGCAAGATTCTCAGGCTGACTGGATTTAAATATGAAAAAAAAAAAGAAAAGTAAAGGATGACAAGAGGCTGACACTTGAATAACAGGAAAAATGTAATGGTTGCTCTCTCGAGGGATGGAGAACACTGCGTGAGCAGGTTTGAGACAGGTCAGGGAAATCAGGGGAAACCAAAACAAGCTCAAATTAACTTGTTAATTCTGAGATGTTGCTTGGAAATCTTAAGTGGAGATGTCGACATGGCAGTTAGATACACACGTCTGGAGTTTAGAGGAGCGGTCTAGACTACAGATAAAAATTGGGAGTTGTCAGGGAACAGACTGTATCTAAAACAAGGAGATCAGAGGGAGAGGGTGTAGATGGCAGAAGAGAAGCTCATTAGTGTCATCTGCAAGACCCCCTCACCGCCCCTTCAGATAAAGTACTGACATGTCACGGCAATTCCCATCTATATTGCTTTTACAATCAATTTCCACCAAGTAGCATTATTTTAAAGGAACAAATGAAGGCAGACACTGACTACATGAAAGTTGCATCCACACCAAGGGAGAACGCTACCTCTGCCCCCTGCGTGAATGAAGGTTTCACAATCCTTTCAAAGGAAAAAAGCAGTAAAACAATGTTTTAATCACATGAATGATGGTACTTGTGCCATGCTAAGCTCTAAACTCCAACTGTATATAAGCCTATATCATATTGCTTTCTCAAGTAGCAACATTTCAGTAGAACATCATTATCTATCATATGTGTTGTTAAAATGAATTGTTTTCTCATTTCAAAATTTATCTTAAAATAATTTTAGGACATAAAAGCACAAGGAATGGACACCTAATTATATGTTTGCACATTTAACAGTAACATTCAATACAAAATTATCCATGTAAATACTAAGGGTCCATGAAAATTCCTTTTAAAAGAATCCATAAAATATTCAAGTTTATGAAACACCAGTGACACCTTTCATTCATGAGACCAAAAAAAAACATGGTCATGGTTTAAAGAAAAAGGAAAAAATATGTCCTAAACTTACAAATGTTAATTTTACAGGAAAAGATACTTAATGAAATATGAAATTTTATATATATTTTATATCATAATATATACTGTATATAAATGCGTGTAATTTGTTATTAATGTGCAGAAATAGATACATACGTATACATACTTCAGTTCAGTTCAGTCGCTCAGTTGTATCTGACTCTGAGAACCCATGGACTACAGTTACGCCAGGCTTCCCTGTCCATCACCAACTCCCAGACCTTACTCAAACTAATGTCCATTGAGTCAGTGATGCCATCCAACCATCTCATCCTCTGTCATCCCCTTCTCCTCCTGCCTTCAATCTTTCCCAGTATCAGGGTCTTTTCCAATGAGTCAGTTCTTCGCATCAGGTGCCCAAAGTATTGGAGTTTCAGCTTCATCGTTAGTCCTTCCAATGAATATTCAGGACTGATTTCCTTTAGGATGGACTGAGTGGATCTCCTTCCTGTCCAAGGGACTCTCAAGAGTCTTCTCCAACACCACAGTTCAAAAGCATCAATTCTTCAGCGCTCAGCTTTCTTTATAGACCAACTGTCATATCCATTCTTGACTACTGGAAAAACCATGGCCTTGACTAGATGGTCCTTTGTTGGCAAACTAATGTCTCTGCTTTTGAATATGGTGTTTAGGTTGGTCACAACTTTTCTTCCAAGGAGCAAGCATCTTTTAATTTCATGGCTGCAGTCACCATCTGCAGTGATTTTGGAGCCCAAGAAAATAAAGTCAGTCACTGTTTCTGTTGTTTCTCCATCTATTTGCCATGAAGTAATAGGACCAGATGCCATGATCTTAGTTTTCTGAATGTTGAGTTTTAACCAATTTTTTCACTCTCCTCTTTCACTTTCATCAAGGAGCTTTTCAGTTCTTCTTTGCTCTGTGCCATAAGTGTGGTGTCATCTGCATATCTGAGGTTATTGATATTTCTCCCGGCAATCTTAATTCCAGCTTGTGCTTCTTCCAGCCCAGCGTTTCTCATGATGTACTCTGCATATAAGTTAAATAAGCAGGGTGACAATATACAGCCTTGACATACTCCTTTCCTGATTTGGAACCAGTCTGTTGTTCCATGTCCAGTTCTAACTGTTGCTTCCTGACCTGCATACAGATTTCTCAAGAGACAGGTCAGGTGGTCTGGTATTCCCATCTCTTTCAGAATTTTCCACAGTTTATTGTGATCCACACAGTCAAAGGCTTTGGCATAGTCAATAAAGCAGAAGTAGATGTTTTTCTGGAACTCTCTTGCTTTTTCAATGATCCAACGGTTGTTGGCAATTTGATCTCTGGTTCCCCTCCCTTTTCTAAATCCAACTTGAACACCTGGAAGCTCACAGCTAACGTACTGTTGAAGCCTGGCTTGGAGAATTTTGAGCATTACTTTACTAGCATGTGAGATGAGTGCAATTGTGCAGTACTTTCAGCATTCTTTGGCATTGCCTTTCTTTGGGGTTGGAATGAAAACTGACCTTTTCCAGTCCTATGGCCACTGCTGAGTTTTCCAAATTTGCTAGCATATTGAGTGCAGCACTTTTACAGCATCATCTTTTAGGATTTGAATTAGTTCAACTGGAATTCCATCACCTCCACTAGCTTTGTTCTTAGTGGTGCTTCCTAAGGCCCGCTTGACCTCACATTCCAGTATGTTTGGCTCTAGGTGAGTGATCACACCATCGTGATTATCTGGGTTGTGAAGATATTATTTCTGCCACCTTTTCTTAATACCTCTGCTTCTGTTAGGTCCATACCATCTCTGTCCTTTATTGTGTCCATCTTTGCACGAAATGTTCCCTTGGTATCTCTAACTTTTTGAAGAGATCTCTAGTCTTTCCCTTTCTATCGTTTTCCTCTATTTCTTTGCATTGATCACTGAGGAAGCCTTTCTTATTTCTCCTTGCTATTCTTTGGCAACTCTGCATTCAGATGAGTATATCTTTCCTTTTCTCCCTTGCCTTTTACTTCTCTTCTTTTCTCAGCTATTTGTAAGGTTCTCTCAGACAACAGTTTGGCCTTTTTGCATGTCTTATCCTTGGGGATGGTCTTGATCCCCGCCCTCTGTATAATGTCACAAACTTCCATCCATAATTCTTCAGGCACTCTATCAGATCTAATCCCTTGAATCTATTTGTCACTTCCACTGTATAATCGTAAGGTATTTGATTTAGGTCATGCCTGAATGGTCTAGTGGTTTTCCCTACTTTCTTCAATTTAAGTCTGAATGTGGCAATAAGGAGTTCATGGTCCGAGCACAGTCAGCTCCCCATCTTGTTTTTGCTGACTGTATAGAGCTTCTCCCGCACCACACAGCCACCACTCCAGCGCCTACCATCTTTCCCAAACCCTTCTCTATACATACTTAGGAAGACAGAAAAACACAGTGTTTAGAGCAGTTTCTGAAGTTAGATTGACTGGGTTTCAATACCAGCCCAATCCTTGATTATCTTTAGTTTCCTCATTTAAAAAATGGTATAATAATAGTATTCATGTCATAAGTTTGTTGAGAGTATTAAAAACACACATGCCAAACACTCAAGAAACAGAAATTGGTAATATAAAAATTAATATGAAATATGTAATTAATATCTATAATGCATACATAATATAATTGTCATTATTATTGTTGACAGATGTATATGTACTAATACCTTTCTTATTTTTCCCTCTTCCTGAATAATTTTCCTTTCCTTATATATAAACTCCTTAAAGATCTGTCTAATAAAGTTGATAGGATATATTTTCATTAAGATCTACTGGAGTTCGTGGTACTGTTTGGAACTCCATGATAGTAAAAACCTAAAAGATTATTTTCTGATGAAATGTATAGCCTACATACAGCATATACTCAGCATACTGAGTGGTTGAAAGTCTGCTTTCAGCTTCTACCTGAGTTCTGTAGTTTACACCTGACACACTAAAGCGGAGATGGTGGCTAAGTAACGACTGGCCTCACCAAGTAGAAAGGTCTAGCTCATGAGCTCACACACCCACAAAAGACAAACACAATGTTTCCATCATTACTTTGTCCTTTGAGAGTGGAAGATATGGATCTGTCAAAGAAGATACTACAAAAAAATGTTAAAGGCAAAAGAAAAAAGGGAAAGAAAGCCAGAGAGGGGAAGCAAAGATAAGAGTGCGTTCTTGTATTCAAAAGAGTAAAGTAGGTACAAAGGCCAAGCAGATAAAAGAAGGACTCAGGTTTCAATATGGGTAAATGTTTTCCAAGATACTTTCAATGTTAATTTTTACCTAGAAAGTAAATGGTTCCAAATACAATCTTAAGTTACAACAATGTGATTTGCTATTGAAGACTAAATTATTGCTGTTTTATTTTACTGAGATAATGCAGGGCAGCTAAAGCATATATAGCTGGTTACTACCAAAAATGGCAACAACAGACTATGACTGTATCTGTGGATAACGTCACATCCCACAGAGCCTGAGTCTCTACCATTGGTTCCATGTTTCACAGGCGTTCCATAGGAAGATGTTACAATTAACCACAATCTGGGGTCACTGTTCTACCAAGAGCAAGTGCTACACATGCCACTTAGGATTTGAGCTCTCCTTCATTGAATTTTTCCTCTTCCTGGGTGGATTCAACTATTTAAGAAAAACTAGCAGGCTAAAACATGATACTACATCCCTTAGCAGCACAGATTTGGAGGTTTTATGGCAACAGAATTTTTTTTGAGAACTTGTTACCTGTCAGACCTAATGCTAAGAACCTTACAAATATTAGCTTGTTTAATCCTCATAACAACCTTGTAAGGTAAAGAACACCTCTATTTAAAGCTGACTGAAATATTATGTAAATTCCCAAAGTTTACAGAGCTGATAAATCTATTTAGGTCTCTTTGAGAACCTTGTCTTAGCTCCATCCCTGTGTTTCCAGCTACCCCTATCCCCAACCCCCTATCATGACTAGCATGAATATAGGACATAGATTCTGGAATTCGGTCTTCTTCTTGAGGCCTGCAACTGCCCCTGGTGGTTGAGAATGGTTTAGATGTCAAACTCTTCTTGAGCGGCTTCAGTCTTTTGGAAGGAAATGAAAGGTGTAACGAACTACGTCTATTAAGGCCAAGGTGGAATCATCAATTAAAAGGTTTTCTAAGGTTGCCTTGGATGTGGGGCAACATCAAGATGAAAAACTGGCTCCAGCAAGGCCTGGGGGAAACTGGAATTCCCTGAGTCCAAGGCCACAGCGGAGACAGCAAACCTCACAGCCATATGTTTGATTAAAGCCTGGACAGGATTTGTAACTTTCTTCACTCAATTAAACAGAGAGAGAAGGCACAGAAGCTGCAATTTTAGAAGCTGGACACAATTTGAGCTTAGAAGGAAGACAGAAGTCCTCATAGAAAAAGAACAATTATTTTATGTTGGGGAAGAAGGAATGCTTTAATGAGACTTTTGATTATACTAAAGTAGGATGCTGGGGTACACCTAGAAAATAAAGGGTGCAAGATAAAATAACGAAAATTTTCAAATTCTCCTGGCTTTCTAGGGGTGGGGTTTAAGTCTTTTGGGGTTGACAGAAAGCAGAACTGTCAAGTTGCAAAAACTCCATGAGATGTCGTTCCTTTTACCGTCTATGTGACATGACTCAAGAAGTTGTACACTCTACATCCTGAATAACCAGGCAAGGAGGCTCTAATAGGGAAAGGCTTGGACTCAGAGATGAGAAATAAAGTCAGTCCTAGGGGCCAGCAGGACAACTAGCTGCCACAGTGGGAAGCCTGGCAGCAGAAATAGATGCCAAGCCTTTCTGATTCTTAGTCACAGAAAATGACAGTGACTCCTACTTATTTGGCATGTTAGTGATACCGAAAATTAAGTGTTCTCTAAATAGTTCTCATCCTTTAACTTCAAGCCTTCAGGAGAAGTCTACAGCACTGAACAGGATGATGGGAAAGAAGCAGAGGAGCCATATTTAATTCTGGAGTTAATGAGACTCAGAGAGAGGCAGGAGCAGGTAAAGAAGTTAAAAGGGAATTCAGTTAGAGACTTCAGTTGGGAACAGGAATTCAGAGTGAGAGCACACAGGTGAATAACCATTCCCTAATCTTCATATAAGCTGACAAACACTCAAGAGTGGGATTAACTCATTAACTTTGGAGATGTCCGTTTTTGTTGGTTTTTTTTTTTTTTTTTCCACTCTTAAGGGAAAAACTTACCCAGAGTACTTGGAAATCTTGGTTCATATTTAATTTATGGGCTCTAGAGTTTCTACAGCAGGAACACAGTACCTTTCTCTCAAATAACAGTCCTGGCAAATCACCAAAGGAAGAATGCCAGGTATGCCCTCATCTGTAAATATTCTAAGATCAATACAGGCCAAGTTCTGAGCACCTCAACCTGGGCTACCTCATGTCCAGTGAGATGTGACTTTCCTGGAAGAGATCTGTGAGGATGACCTCATGGCAGCTGAAATCTAGAGCCCTGGGGACAGCCACACTGTCTTGGTGGAGCTGTTCATTCTAGAAGCTGATGGAGTCATCTGCTTAGATTGGGCTCTACCAGAACAAGAGCCTGAGATAGGCCTGAGAGTGCAAACAGTTCATCTGAATGCTGATGCCAAAGAGCATGGGTGTAAAGATGGGCAAGTCAGGAAGGAAAGGGAAAAAAAATAATCAAATATTCACTACTTTGCAGGTTATATTTATTGGCAACTAAAGCTTAATTCTTCGAAGAATCTTAGAAGATTGCATACAATAAACCTCATGTCTTTCCCAAATGAGAGTCAAGGAGCTAGAGCCTTGCTACGGATGATTCAAGGGTTAGCATCATCTGGAAGCTGTTAGAAACAAAAATTATGGATCTCTTCTCTGACTTAATAATTTCTAAATAGCTCTCTAAGATGCTTAAGCACACTAAAGTTTAAGACAAACCAAGTCCTTATCCGCCAACTCTTTAAGGTCATTGACTGAGGAAGTTTGACCATGAGCTCCCTGTCACTTCTCCTGTGCTTCCTCACTCCGTCTGAGATAAGCTGGCTTCAGGAGCCAGAGCCACTTCTCAGACAACCAGTGGCAGGTACTTGCAACTGAAAATCTCAGAGTCTCCCGACCACAGGCACAGTGAACACCCTGGGGACAGAAGAAGGGCTGCGGCCTGCTCCATCTCCAGGTCTTTCCTAAAGAAGCCAGCAGGGCTCATTCTGCTCAGCAGTTGGCGTTTCCATCTCACTCTCTTGCTCAATTCCTGAACTTTCTGAAAACAAAGCTTTTCCCAAAGCACACAGCAGGTAAGAATACTAGCCTCAAGTTCATGAGAATCTGAGCAGGGGGTCACATGTGGTGGGAACTTAGCCCAGCTGAGGAAATATGGACTTAATCTATGGGTTGGCTGATTCCTAGTAACACCCTCTCTTCAACTGGTGTGGAAAAGAAAACAGAGTAGAGATTATGATCTCTGGCTCTGCAGTTAAATAGATCTAGATTTGAATCCCATCTTCTAAAGTTACTTGACTTCGATGACTATAGACAAGTTACTGTCTCTGGGTCTCAGTTTCCTGATTTAAAAAATGGCCATGATAATAAAAATACTTGTAATTAGGGTTTTGGTGTGGATAAATGAGATTCTGAATATAAGGTGATAAGCACAGTGCTTGGCACTTTTAGGGGCTCACTGAACATTGAGAAATACAGGTGCAGGAACACCAGGGTCAAAGCCAACAGCATGGTCATGGCAAACTGAACAGGCTCCTACTGCTAAGAGATCCAAGAGTTACATTCCACAAGCATCTGCTGAGGGCCTATCGTTTGCCTGGCAATGCACTCAAGGCTGGGGGAAAAAACAACAAACAGGGCCTCAGTCAGTTCAGTCACTCAGTTGTGTCTGACTCTTTGCGACCCCGTGAATCGCAGCACGCCAGGCCTCCCTGTCCATCACCAGCTCCCGCAATTCACTCAGACTCACGTCCATCGAGTCAGTGATGCCATCCAGCCATCTCATCCTCTGTCGTCTCCTTCTCCTCCTGCCCCCAATCCCTCCCAACATCAGAGTCTTTTCCAATGAGTCAACTCTTCTCATGAGGTGGCCAAAGTACTGGAATTTCAGCTTTAGCATCATTCCTTCCAAAGAAACCCCAGGGCTGATCTCATTCAGAATGGACTGGTTGGATCTCCTTGCAGTCTAAGGGACTCGCAAGAGTCTTCTCCAGGACCACAGTTCAAAAGCATCAATTCTTTGGCACTCAGCTTTCTTTACAGTCCAACTTTCACATCCATACATGACCACAGGAAAAACCATAGCCTTGACTAGACGGACCTTGTTGGCAAAGTAATGTCTCTGCTTTTCAATATGCTATCTAGGTTGGTTATAACTTTCCTTCCAAGGAGTAAGCGTCTTTTAATTTCATGGCTGCAGTCACCATCTGTAGTGATTCTAGAGCCCAAAAAATAAAGTCTGACACTGTTTCCACTGTTTCCCCATCTATTTCCCATGAAGTGATGGGACCAGATGCCATGATCTTCGTTTTCTGAATGTTGAGTTTTAAGCCAACTTTTTCACTCTCCTCTTTCACCTTCATCAAGAGGCTTTTTAGTTCCTCTTCACTTTCTGCCATAAGGGTGGTGTCATCTGCATATGTGAGGTTATTGATAATTCTTCCCACAAACTTGATTCCAGCTTGTGCTTCTTCCAGCCCAGTGTTTCTCATGATGTACTCTGCATATAAGTTAAATAATCAGGGTGACAATATACAGCCTTGACATACTCCTTTTCCTATTTGGAACCAGTCTGTTGTTCCATGTCCAGTTCTAACTGTTCCTTCCTGACATGCATACAGATTTCTCAAGAGGCAGGTCAAGTGGTCTGGTATTCCCATCTCTTTCAGAATTTTATACAATTTATTGTGATCCACACAGTCAAAGGCTTTGGCATGGGAGGGCCCAATCTGGCAGACAGGATGTAGTAAAGCAAGACTCAGTCAAAAAGTTTCAAAATTCATATCATACGCCAGCAAGACTAAGGTCTAGACATCATGACCTGGGCAGCAGCTGTAACAGAGATGAGGGCTCCCTGTGTAGTAGTTTAGCCAAGACACAAGTTTAGTGTATCTTGGGTTACTCTGACTCAACCAGGCCTAAATCTGAGGCACATACTACATGCAGCCCTAAGATAAGTTCATTGCTACAGCCAGACTCTGGCAAATAAAGACTTTCTCTGGAATCAACCAAGTTTCTCTCTAGAGGCAAACCTTACTTTATCTGTGCCTGTAAAACAAATCTACACAGAGATTAAGACCTCATTTAACTAAGAGTGCTCTATTGCCATGTCTGTGGCTAATGAGCCTATACAGATAAGCAAATGCTTAGTGAGGTCAGTCCACTCTGCTTTGGAGTCCTTCCGGGTCCTAAATCCATCTGAAACAGAGACTGAGATCTGGTAGCTGAGCCTTAGGTGCAATATATATATATATATATATATCTCCAGAGAGTGATTAAGGATGGCCTATTCAGATGCTTGTCAAATAACAAAACACCATCACTGGAAATCTTTTTAAATGTGGGAAACCTTAAAGACCTTACTTAAAAACTTTACTCAAGGAAGAACTGGTGAGGAAGGAAAGTCAGATTCCTAAAGCCTGCTTCAGCAATCATGGAGGGCTCCACACTGCCACCCAAGGAAAGCTGCTATATTCTACTGTAGGACTTTTTGTTAACCAAAGACAGTAAAGCTGGTATCAGAGATAAGCCACTGAATCAATAAAGAGTGTAATCTTTGGTTACTTCTGCATCCTTTCCCAAGGCTGAGGAACGTCTCCAAATATATTTTGGATTGGAGACTAACAACTTCAAAAGATCAACAATAACAGCATAATAGAAAATAATAACAGGAAATAATATTTACTGATATATAAATACTGAGTCGATGGACGTGAGTCTGAGTGAACTCCGGGAGTTGGTGTTGGACAGGGAGGCCTGGCGTGCTGCGATTCATGGGGTCGCAAAGAGTCGGACACGACTGAGCGACTGATCTGATCTGATCTGATCTGATGCACACTGGGAAAGGAGTATGTCAAGGCTGTATATTTTCACTCTGTTTATTTAACTTACATGCAAAGTACATCGTTCAAAATGCTGGGCTGGAAGAAGCACAAGCTGGAATCAAGATTGCCAGGAGAAATATCAATAATCTCAGATACGCAGACGACACCACCCTTATGGCAGAAAGTGAAGAAGAACTAAAGAGCCTCTTGATGAAAGTGAAAGAGGAGAGTGAAAAAGTTGGCTTAAAACTCAAACATTCAGAAAACTAAGATCATTGTATCTGATCCCATCACGTCATGGCAAATAGATGGGGAAACAATGGAAACAGTGTCAGACTTTATTTTTCGGGGCTCGAAAATCACTGTAGATGGTGACTGCAGCCATGAAATTAAAAGATGCTTGCCCCTTGGAAGAAAAGCTATGACCAACCTAGGCAGTATATTAAAAAGCAGAGGCATTACTTGGGCAACAAAGGTCCGTCTAGTCAAGGCTATGGTTTTTCCAGTGGTCATGTATGGATGTGAGAGTTGGACTGTGAAGAGAGCTGAGTGCCAAAGAATTGATGCTTTTCAACTGTGGTGTTGGAGAAGACTTTTGAGAGTCCCTTGAACTGTAAGGAGATCAAACAAGTCAACCCTAAAGGAAAGCAACTCTGAATAGTCATTGGAAAGCCTAATGCTGAAGCTGAAACTCCGATACTTTGGCCACCTGATGTGAAGAACCGACTCACTGGAAAAGACCCTGACGCTGGGAAAGATTGAAGGCAGGAGGAGAAGGGGACGACAGAGGATGAGATGGTTGGAATGCATCACCGACTCGATGGATGTGAGTTTGAGTGAACTCCCAGAGTTGGTGAAGGACAGGGAGGCCTGGTGTGCTGCAATACATGGGGTCGCAAAGAGTGGGACACGACTGAGTGACTGAACTGAACTGAACTGAATGTGCATTGGTTTAGTTCAGTTGCTCAGTCATGTCCCACTCTTTGCAACGTCATGGACTGCAGCAAGCCAGACTTTCCCGTCCTTCACTCTCTCCTGGAGTTTACTCAAACTTATGTCCATTGAGTCCGTGATGCATTCCAACCATCTCATCCTCTGTCGTCCCCTTCTCCTCCTGCCCCTAATCCTGGTTGGATCTCCTTGCAGTCCAAGGGACTCTCAAGAGTATTCTCCAATATCACAGTTCAAAAGCATCAATTCTTTGGCACTCAGCTTTCTTCACAGTCCAACTCTCACATCCATACATGACTGCTGGAAAAACCATAGCCTTGACTAGACGGACCTTTGTTGGCAAAGTAATGTCTCTGCTTTTGAATATGCCATAGAGGTTGGACATAACTTTCCTTTCAAGGAGTAAGCGTCTTTTAATTTCATGGCTGCAGTCACCATCTGCAGTGATTTTGGAGCCCCAAAAAATAAAGTCTGACACTGTTTCCCCATCTATTTGCCATGAAGTGATGGGACCAGATGCCATGATGCACATCAGAAGTGTACATATATTTTACAGGTGTATTAATTCTTATTCTATAGTTCTATCCTCATTTTATAGACAAAAAACTGAGAAACAGAGAAATTAACACTGAAAGTCACACAATCAGTGAAATGACATAGGTGTGATTTGAACCCATACAGTCTGGCTCCAAAACTGCTGTTTTCACCATATCTCATTAAGATAAATAAGGCAAAAGCACCATGTTTCTACCCTGATCAGGACATCCATATGTCCTGCTCTAGACCTGAATTTAGCTAGGGTCACATATAGAAATGAAAAGGCAGAACAAGTATTTTCATTCTGTCAGAGACAAAAACATTCTAAGACTTGACTGAATGAAAAAGTTCATAAAGCTTAAATACTGTGAATCATGTTTTACCTAAATAAAGGCTAACAAGTTTTAAATTCATTATCAGAATATCAAATCCAGGTAAAACAGGGGCAGTGTCAGTAAATGTAGCCACCTGGATACCTCCACAGTGAAATCTCCAAAACATCACAACATTTTTCTTCATTTTGAAAGCATCCTTAACAATGATTCACACAGGAATTCAATTTTACTGAGAATGGCTTTTTAGTCTATTAAAATGACACATCGAAACCTAATCTTGAACGATATGACAAAGTTTGTTGACTGCTGGGAATCAGTGTTAGCAGTCAGACCACACTGACGAACTGTAATCAAAGACAGCTCATTTCACACAAAGGGCACAAAGCCTCCTATGCAGACGGAAAACAGAGTCACCATCAGCTAGAGGGGTGACGTAAGGTAAGAAGTTTATAAAATGATAGGGAATGGGAGGGAATGACAGATTCCACCTGCCTAATAACCGAGTACAGATCCAGAGATGAAACACTAATAGAAGGCAAGGACGAAGACAAAAAGAGCAGAACAACAAAGAATTTAAATGAACTTAAATTCACATTCAGGGGAAATGGTGGTATACTTCTTTTATTGTGGTTTCTCACTGCCATCAGATCTAGTATCACTAGATCCTGATTAAAGGATTGGTGGAAAATGCAGCTCAAGCATGCCTGCAGGCCATTAAGGCTTTGTAAAACTATCTGCAAGGCTGTACTACAGTTTCTCCAGACACCAGAATCCACATTTGAACTGAACAACTTTATACAAAGTCGCGTCCTGAGAAAGCTTTTTATGAGGTGCTGAGGGACACAAAACTGAAGACTGCTGGAGCCCTCTGTGCAAGGGAACAAAATGCAATTTAGGGCTAAAAAGTCACCAGAACTCTCTGCTTCTGAAAGGTCAGTGACTAATAGCTGATACACTCAAGTGTTTACCAAGTGACCACTGATGCTGCCAAAACCCTAGGTGCCAGGTTTGAGGGAAGTAGTCAGTTGACAAATATTTAGTAGATATTTACTATAGGCAAGGCAAAGGGCTAGAAAGATTAGGCATGTGAGAAAGCCAAAGAGAATGTCTTCCTATCCTTGAGGAATGTGGCATCTATTTAGTTGGATAGATAAGGGCAAGACAGCTAATCACACAATGGTAGGGAGGAAAATCATAGGGTTTTTCTTCTTTAAAAGAAGAAAAAAATAACTGTATTTTGCAGTTTCAGTAGCTAACAGATATATAATGTGACACAATCACAATCTAGTATTGTCCTGGTTCTAAAAATCATTTACCACCCTTATATCATTCTTTCTACTGAGTTATCCCATTCTCCACAAACTGCCTCATAGCTTACTAACAAGAACATAAAATCAATCTAAACCAAGACCTAAATCATCTACTCTTCCATTTGCAAAAGCAATATTTAAATAACTTAGTGCATATTTCAGAAAGACATACATAATTTTTACTATCTTTAATGTAATTAAAAGGTTATCTCAGATGAAGAATTTATTCTTGCCCAGAGAATTCCATGGACAGAGGTTACAGTCCATGGGGTTGCAAAGAGTCAGACACAACTGAGTGACTAACACTTTCACAGATGAAGAACAAATATCTTCTATCCATTGCCAGGGCTCTCCCCATGATATATGTTAGAAATGAGCAAACTGCTGTCAAACTGGTTCTCAGGATTCTATAAAATAAAATACACTCTAGGTTCTTTTCCTGTTTAACATAAATATTCTCATTTACTATCAGTCAAAATCACCCAGTTACAATCCATGGTAATGATTCAAGTTATTATTGTTTTGAATTTAAATGATCTTATTTTAATTAGATAAAAAGAGTAAACTTCCACACAAAATTAGAGCAGTTATTTTGGATTTTGATCTTCTCAATGAATTGGAACCACGGTGTTGTGAACTAACCTGTATGTATTAGACTCTTCACGATTGCTTCTTTTTGTTTTTGGATGTAAATATCTGTGTTGTTGGTCTTGTTGTTGCTCAGTCACTAATCTGTGTCCGTCCAACTCTTTGCAACCCCACAGGCTAGAGCACACCAGGCTTCCCTGTTCTTCACCCATCTCCCAGAGTTTGCTGAAACCCAAGTACTTGAATCACTGATGCCATCCAACCATCTCGTCCTCTGCCACCTCCTTTGCCTCATGCCTTCAATCTTTGCCAGCATCAGGGTTTTTTCCAACAAGTCGGCTCTTTGCATCAGGTGGCCAAAGTACTGGAGCTTCAGCTTCAGCATCAGTCCTTCCAATGAATATTCAGGGTTGATTTCCTTTAGGATTGACTGGTTTGATCTTCTTGCTGTCCAAAGGACCCTCAAGAGTCTTCTCTAGCACCACAGTTTGAAAGTATCAATTCCTCAGCGCTCAGCCTTCTTTATGGTCCAACTCTCACATTCATACATGACTTCTAGAAAAAACATAGCTTTGACTATAAATATCTGTAGCTCATAATTAGGTCTTTTCTCCAACAAAACTGTTAACTATTCATGGTATGTTACAAATAAAAGCTCTGAGACTGAATGGAACCATACAAATATGAATTTGTAAGAAGTCTCAGTTATCTGCCCACATAACTATTCTTACTGACAAGCACCTTTGTGTGAAATGCTCAATGGAAATAGATTAAACTCCATCCTGGCAGCAGTATTCGATTGCCTTTCTACTGAGTTCAAGTGGCAGAACACCCTGAGCAGGAATGAACACAGGACAAGACAAAGTCCTCCAAAAGGCCATTGGAATCCCTAGAGTCTTAAACCCTCTTCATTCCTGAGTGGAGAAACCTGTACAATATTTCTACCTAACCAAAATATTTTCAATCTATTTCACCAAAGAAATAAATCATTTCTAAATATCAATTAATAAATCTTTCCATGATAATCAGACATAAATACATTTAAAGCCTTCAAGTAATCCATTGTTTAAAGGGGTTTCTGATTAAAAACTTCCCAGTAAATAACCATCCTTGTCATTGTTGTATTAGCTAATCAAGCTAATTAAAGGCTAACTGAACATTCCGTGTTCTTTCAAATCTTCTGTATTCTTACTGAATTTTTTAGGCTCAGTATGCACAAACATGCACAAATCCAAGAGCATATTGAGACTTTTAAATACAACTCAGTATGCTCTTGGATTTGTGCATGTTTGTTTTTCTCTATTTGAACTTTATTATTACATACATGTAAGTTTAGAATTCTTTATCTCTAGTAAGAGGCCTGCTCTAAAATCTACTTTCATGATGCAATCATAGCTATATCATCTTTCTTTGGTTGATATTTGCCTGCTATATCATTTTTTTTCCTTTTTTAATTTTTAAAGTTTCAATGTTTGTTTTAACTATGTCTCTAGCATGACAATTGTTTTTATTTATTGAGGTTAGTTCATATGGATTTATTGTAATTATTGATAAATATTTGAATTTATTTCCAGAGTTGTGCTTCTCTGTCACGCTTTCTTTTCCTCATTTTTAAACTTTCTTTTGTATTAATTAAATTTTCTTGTTTCGTGTCATTTGATTTTCTTTACTGGCTTGAATTTTATATCTTCTATTATTTCCATGGTTAATCATGGTTAAATTATAACATGAATAATTAAATTAATACTTAATCATATGTTCATCTTCCTTTCAAATACAAGGAATTGGAAAACCTGACCAATAATTATTTCTCTTATGTTACATATTTCACTTGCCAGTATTTTACTTCTCGTTTTTGGCCTACAAAAATAGAAATATTTTAAAATATAGTCAATATCTAGATTTTCCCACATATTTTAGAAGTATTTTTACTCAATATTTCTATTTTGATTTTAAACTGATTTTCAATAGATAATTATCAGATGTCCTCCATTCAGAATTTTCTTGAGTTTATGTTCTTCTGAGGTCTCTTTGTCTTCAAAACTGTTATATACTGTCACTTTGTATATAATTTTAGAAACATCATTCAGTTTTAAGGTAGAATCACACTGGCTTCTGCTTCTGCTGTGGCTTTTGCTAAGCCAGCTGTCATTCTCATTGCTGTTAGGTAATCTGTTCGTGTTCTCTAGTTATTAAAATATCTGTTCTGTTTTGGGTGACCTACAGTTGCACTAAGGTCTTTCTAGGTTTAGATTTCTTTTGCTCTGTCTTGATCTGTATATATGTGCACCCAGAATCACATCTGGAAGATTGTTAGCTATTATATTTTCAAATGCCTCCTCAACCCCATTCCTTAGGATCTTGTCCTGGAACTCTGATTCAATGAATATTCTAACTCCGATGTCCCTTAATCTCTCTTTTATGTGCTGTGTCTCTTTATCCCTCTTTTGTATTACTGGTAACTTCTTCAAATCTAAATTTCACTAAGTAACTCATTAGATGTGTTCATCCCACTGTCCCATTTATAGTTTCATTACTATACATTTAACTTATAGTAATTATTTGCCTTTGTTTTCTCCAGTTTAACTGGCTGTTTTAATTGACCTACTTTTATTCTCAATTCCTCCAATTATTTCCTTGATCACATTAAACATATATGTTTCTATTCTGTATCTAATTACTCCAATATCTGAAGTATTTTAGGTCCCTTGTGTTTTTATGTGCTTTACAAATTTTGATTTAAAGCTCATGTTTAAAAGCTTCCCCACCAGAGAAGCCACCACAACAAGAAGCGTGTGCGTCACAAGGAAGAGCAGCCCCCACTCGCTGAAACCAGAGGAAGCCCAGGCACAGCCACGGAGACCCAGCACAGCCAAAAACAAAGAAATAAATAAAATTTTAAGGTTAAAAAATAAATAAATAAATAAAGCTCATGTTTATTAGAGCTTCATTTATGGGAATCTCTGAGGCCTCATTGATAATGCTTAACTCTTAATTTGATTTGTATTTCCCAGGTTTCTGGAAGCACTACCCACCTGCAACTTCTTTAAACTAAATTCTCACTTTGTGGCATTTTGAACAACCAAGTATTTGTTTCCTGCAGATGAGTAATTCATAAAAAGGATATGTGTCTCTTCTATATAAGAATGTAACACTATTTTTCAGGCAAAATAATATAACAATTCCAGTTTGTATCTGTAGAATTAAAATATTATGTTTGATGATACAATTCTGTTTCAACATTTATAGTTAGGGATTTGAAGTATGTTTCCATTAAAGACTGGATGGACCTTCTGATCATCTGTTGAGTATGAGATGTATATTATTTGGGTATTAGAAAAGAAACAATATCATGCCTTAAATTTTATTTAAAATAAGGCCAACTAACAATTTTGAAAGATATGGAGAATGCTTTTCTTCTGTAAAAGATATTAAGACAAAGTCTAAATCATTCTTTGTAAATAATATGTAAAGAACTTGCTTTTCCTCAATTATTGAAAATCACTCAGTGACAATAATGTTAATTTTGAGGAGAACAATAAAATAATAACTTGATAAGCATTGTTTATGGACTCTTCAGAAGTGATCATTTTGATTTCCAGTGGAATTTAAACGAAGGCATAATTTTACATTTTTCTCATCTTGATAAAATTCCAGTATAAAAGAATTCCCTTCATATTCCAAAATAAACTACAAATCCCCTTAACACCTTATTTCAAAAAAAAAAAATTAAAGAGGAAATGATCATTTGACACCTTTGTGGATTAAATATGAATTCCATGTTTTGAAATGTTTTATGTAATATGTATAAGCTATTTTGATTTATGAAAGCCATTTTAATACTTTTGAGTCTATACACACCCAAGAAGACAGCGTCCTCCCCTCAGCAGAACGTGGACTCTCTTCCTCTTTCTCAGACAAGAAAACCCAGCCACGAACTTCTGTCATTAGCAAAAGGATATACTTTAACAATATGATCAAGCTGAAGGTCCTATGACTCTGGAACTCTTTTTCTTCTAAAGAAAGGAATTTTGTTTTATTTTTCTGTTTATGATTGTTGGCTGAGAGAGATCCTATCAGGCAACCCTAAAGGGACATTGAGGAAAAGGGCATCACGTGCTCATTTTGTTAGCGCATCACCTCGGAGGTCTTATTTAATTCAGCCATAACTGATGCAAGTCTATGAGGTATCCGAACACTTCCAGGATTCAACATTCGTATACACACACACACACACACACACACAAACACACACACTTCCCCTATTATGTGAATCCTTCTCACTCACTATTCTCGTACAATGCTTAATCTAAGAGGGCACAAACCAGAACAGTTAGAACAGTATGTTTATAAAGACCATGTAGCATGAGCAGTAAATGAATAGGATAAACACAATTCTCTTGGGCACATTTTATTCCAAAACATTTTCTGGGTCATATTTTCAAAGCTACTGAAAATTGCAGAGAGTACAAGCAGAACTTAACTGTTTTAGAAAAACACATCAAGAGTCACTGCCCCTCAGAGTTCATAATTTTTATTCCAGGCAACAAAAATTAAAGCCAGAAGACATTAAGTTGGAAACACACATACACATGCATACACACAATTATCATCGAACTATAATAGCTATTTGTTGCAAGGAAAACAGCTAATACATACTACGTGCTGTGAAAATATTCCTATATCAATATATATTAAAAGAATTTACTAGACCTGCAGCATACCATAAAATCTTTAGTTTGTTGCCAACCTGCCTGTTCAGAGAAGGTAACAGCTGGTGTTTGTCACTTCAATTTGTAGATCCAGAGCAGGAAGGAATGGTATTGACACACCCTCTCCCATACATGTTTGGTATCATAGGTTAGGAAAGGGGAAATAAAATAGAATTACAATCAAGATTTAAAAAAGACAGCACTAAAGAATATGGTGGCAGTCTTGAGACTGAATTAGAAAAAGAAAAAAGACAAGCAGATTTGTGAACCAAGAAAACTACTGTGAGATGCCTTTTCACAATGCTACCCCATAAATGCTCACAGGTGTAGACTTACAAAGGAAGAGGAAGTAACATGCTGAGTTTTTTTGAGTCAATACATATAAACACACTGATTGGATGGCTGACTGGCAAATAGAGCAGAATGTACCCAAGAAGAAACAAATGTGACTGACTTAGATTTTAGATTCTCATTAGTTTAACTGAAGGAAAGAGCATTTTAGTCTAAATCTATTTATCTTAAATATCAAATATTTTAAATGTTGAACTTATTTATATTAAATATTGAATTTTAAGTATTTGTTTATTTATTTTAAATAATATATGTAACTTCAAAATATCGAACAGTAAACAAGGGCATAAAATAAAAAGCAAAAACTGCCCTCTCTGCTAATACCGATATTTCTTATAAGAGTACACACTCCAAAAATGATACTGCTCATGGTCTTCTTCAATTTGCTCTTTCCTCCTGGAAAAATATTAAGACAATTTTCTAAATACATGAGCATATACAGATATATGGGATAATATTTCAAAGAATGACTGTCAAACATTTTAAGGATATTTGGGTCATGACCATATTTTTTATAATTATAAAAATGTTGTACTAAATTTTGATGTACTAAATATCATTTTGATATTTGGCAAAACTAATACAATTATGTAAGGTTTAAAAATAAAATAAAATTAATTAAAAAAAAATGTTGTACTAAACATTCTATAAAGTTCTTTGTGATAGTCTGTACATGTAGACCATATTCAGAAAAGAGCTGAAGCTTCCCAAGAAAAAAAAAAGTAACTGTCTTTATGCTTCCTTAGCATTAGAGCTCTTCTTTGCTCTGAGCCCCAGCTGCTTCCACCCAACCCACCCTTCACACATACACATGCACCTGTTTGGTTCTAGCTGGTCTGTATTATCTGGTTTAAAACTTACTTCTTCTAAGACCTGTTCTCTGATTATTCCCATATCTACTCTTCCCCTTTCTCCCATGAAATGTTGTATACTGTTTGAAATACTATGTAATTTTTAGTCACAGATACATCAACCAACCCTGCTATACGCTACATGTTTTATTTTATACTGAAGTGCAAGATGTACACAGTTTATAGCATCCCTATCTCTTGGTGAAAATAGGACAACCAGACTAAACTTATACTCAGAAAAATGCTCATCTTAGTTAATTCAATAAGATATTTTAAAGAAAGAGAAGGAAAATTAGTTTTTGGTCAATTCACCCAAATCATTTAGTCTCTATGGATCCATATGGATATAGCGTGTATCCTTGGAGTAATCACATCACATAGCAAACCCTATGATATTGATACACCGAAGGACACTGACCATAAACATTACAAGTATGAATAGATATTATAGATCATTATTCCCCATAGTGTAGTCTAAATATAGTATAAGTACTTCTACTTCAGGACAAGATAGAGTAACAGGGACCAGATTACCCTCCAGTCTGAAGCAAATGAAATTATTAGACCAATGCAAATATTACACATAGAATGGATAAACAGTAAGTTCCTATTATAGCACAGGGAAGTAGATTCAATATTCTGTAATGAACCATAATGAAAAAAAAATATATATATATATATATAAAACAATCACTTTGCTGTGCACCAGTAGCTAACACAACATTCTAAATCAACTATGCTTCAATTTAAAAAATGCAAAAAAAAAAAAAAAAAAAAAACGCAGACCAAATATATAACACAGTGATTTTCAGATAGAAGATATCAAACAGTATGTAATAGTGACTGTGAGTGAAGAGAGACAAAGGAAATGGATTGTTTTGTAGCATATGTAGCATATAGGATTGTTCCCCACTTACTGCTTGAAGGGTTTTTCCATGTGGCAACACAGGGAGCAGGAACTACATTGGATTCAAGCATCTTTCTGAGTTTAAGAAATGGAGCCCAAAAATGTCAAGGTAGCTGCAGTTCACTGGTAGAATATTGAAAGAAAAAAAATCATACAGAAGGGCTTTGAGATCTACTGACAGTCCCTCTTTGTTTTCAGCTGATCAGCACCTGCATATGATGAAACTTCCTGAGGGAATAATCTCCAGTATTCATGCATGTCTGAGAAAAGTTTATGTTCCAATTAGCCAGAAGTGAAAAATGTCATAATTTATGGTACATCAGGTAAAGCATTCAAATGGTGTTAAACTCAGTGGTGGAGAAAATTAGTCCTAGAATAAAGTTGGCTCTGGTCCTGCCAAAAAAAGCTAAAAGCAAGCCTCAAAGGGTCAAACTGTTTTCAAGTAACTTCAATATATTTCAGAACAAAAGTCAAGACATTGCTAGAACACAAAAATATTCAGCACCCAACATGGTAAATGTCATGATATCTGTCATCCAGTCAACAAGTACAATGCATGCAAAGACACATAGGCATACATAAAATAGAAGCTATCAGTTCAGTCGCTCAGTCGTGTCCAACTCTTTGCGACCCCATGATCGCAGCATGCCAGGCCTCCCTGTCCATCACCATCTCCCGGAGTTCACTCAAACTCACGTCCATCGAGTCAGTGAGGCCATCCAGCCATCTCATCCTCTGTCGTCCCCTTCTCCTCCTGCCCCCAATCCCTCCCAGCATCAGAGTCTTTTCCAATGAGTCAACTCTTCCAGTGAGGTGGCCAAAGTACTGGAGTTTCAGCTTTAGCATTATTCCTTCCAAAGAACACCCAGGACTGATCTCCTTTAGAATGGACTGGTTGGATGGAGGAGAAAAAAATCAATTAATTGAAAGACTTAGAAATGAGAGAGATGAGAAAACTAGAGGTCAAGGGCATTAAGAATCTTAATGACTATATTCCATATGTTTAAAAAGTTAGAAGAAAGATTGAACATGGTGACATAGAAGATTTTTACAAATCAAATTTCTAAGGCTGAGAAAAACAATACACAAATTTTATTAAATAACAGTAGATGGGATTTAGACCTGATAAGACACTATAGAAAAAAACAGTAAACCCAAAAACATGGGAACAGAAACTATCCAAAGTGAAACAGAGAAAAAGGCTGAAAAGAAGAAAGCATCATTTTTTGCCATTAGAGTGTATCATCTGCATATCTGAGGTTGCTGATATTTCTCCTGGACGTCTTGATTCCACCTTGTGATTCATCCAGTCCAGTATTTCCTATGATGTACTCTGCATGTAAGTTAAATAAACAGGGTGACAATATACAGCCTTGTCGTACTCTTTTCCCAATTTTGAACCAGTCTGTTGTTCCATTTCTGGTTGTAACTATGACTTTTTGACCTGCATACAGGTTTCTCAGGAAACAGTAAGGAGGTCTTATACTCCCATCTCTTTAAGAATTTTCCAGTTTGTTGTGGTCCACACAGTCAAAGGCTTGAGCATAGTCAATGAAGCAGAAGTAGGTGTTTTTCTGAAACTCTTGCTTTTTCTATGATCCGGGGGATGTGGGCAATTTAATCTCTGGTTCCTTTTCTAAATCCAGCTTGTAAATCTGGAAGTTCTTAGTTCATGTACTCTTGAAGCCCAGCTTGAAGGATTTTGAGCATTACCTGGCTAGCATGTGAAAAGAGTGCAACTACATGGTAGTTTGAACATTCTTTGGCATTGCCTTTCTTTGGGACTGGAGTGAAACCTGATTTTGCACTCTTGTGCCCCAGAAATGCATTAATACCACAGACTCAGTATGGGTAGCACAGGTCTGAGGTTAGCTATGGAAGTCCTTCTGACCCAGAGCTGTGTTGCATGGCTCTGGTTGTTGTTCAGTCACTCAGTCAGGTCTGACTCTTTGCAACCCCAAGGACTACAGAACGCCAGGCTTCCCTGTCCTTCACCATCTTCTGGAGCTTGCTCAAACTCATGGCCATTGAGTCACTGCTGCCATCCAACCACCTTTTCCTCTGTCATCCCTTCTCCTCCTGCCTTCAACCTTTCCAACATCGGGGTCTTTTCCAATGAGTTGGCTCTTCACATCAGGTGGCCAAAGTATTGGAACTTCAGCCTCAGCACCAGTCCCAGAAATGAATATTCAGAATCCATTTCCTTTAAGATTGACTGGTTTAATCTTTTTGCAGTCCAAGGGACTCTAAGAGTCTTCCTCAACACCACAGTTCAAAAGCATCATTCTTTGGCACTCAGTAATCTTTATAGCCCAAATCTCACATTCATATGTGACTACTGGAAATACCATAGCTTTGACTATGGATCTGGAGACAGGCACAAATCCACACATGAGTCAGAGCAAGAGACAGGCATCCAACCTACCTTCAAAATAAGAAACCTATGGTGGCACTTTTATCAAGACCCAAAGAGTAGAGTTAATGGATTGGAGAGCTGGGGAGGATTAAAGCTAGAGATGGACAGTCCAAACAGGCAAGCTGTGGGATTAAAAACTGTCTGGATAAAAACAGATAGTGGGTTTGTGCTCACACGAGATTTCTCTATCCCCTTCAGCCTAGTGTGTAGGAGTAGGAGGGGAATACTCTAGGCTGAAAGGAATACATTTAAATGCTCAGGAGAGACCTACACCTGGACTTCAAATATCTTACATTTATGCAGAGCTTCAGAGGGCACTCACATATATTATATAATCTTATTTTACATACAGATATGAAGGCTAGTGAGCTAGAAATTGAAGGTTAGAGATGTGAAGTGAATTCCACCAGTTATTCACTTAGTAAATGGTGATGGTGGTGAAGTATAGAATCTATAATTACAGGTTCTTGATTCACTTAATTTTTTAAATAATCTATGTACCAATAAGTAAATATCATTTACAATATAGTCTGAAGATTCTACTGCTAACATTCTGAATGGCAAAATTTTAACTGAACTGGCATATACCCATAAGAATAAACATATTTTAAGGGTCTTATAATCATTAGCTATGTTAGTAAACCACTGATATACATCTTTACATTAGTTAAACCTACTACCTTACAATAAGGAAATAACCCAAATAAGATTCTGTCACACACTGGATTATTATATCTCCTGTCTTTTATTTAGTAGTTTACATTAAAGTATCTAAATTTGCTGAGGATCAACTATAAATACAAAGGCACAATAAGAAAATTCCATCATCATAGCTTCTTAGTATGCCAGGAAAACAGTAATGGCAGTTAAATGAGCTCCCTCAGGGTTCAACAGATATATTTACTTTAAGGCCAGAACATTTGATATTAAGTTTCTCAAAGAATAACTTAAATCCATTAAGCAAAAATTAGCTTATCTGTGTCAGAATAACTACCAAATGGGAGTGACTGATATACTAGATATTATGTCTTCCAAAATGCTTACCAAAGCTCTACACTGACATTCCATATTGCTTTATCTTTCAATGTAAAATGTAGCTGGATGAAATATAAATATTTGGGGAACCAGAAGTAGCAACCTAACTTAACTGTAGGAGGAAAAAAAATGGAATTTTGATGTTAGTAAACGTCTCAAAGTTTATTTTAGTCTAATTCCCCCATTGGTCCAGAGAGAAAATTGCACCTAGCAATTAAGAGGTCATCTAGGAAAGTGCTGTCCAAATGAAAGAGACAAGTCATAAATATGAGCCACATATGGAGCTTAAATTTGTATAGCTGCCACATTAAAAGAGGTTTTAAAAAAAAGCAGATGGAACATTTAATTTTTTAAAAATCTGATATATCCCAAATTATCATTTCAACATATAACCAATATAATAAACTATTAATGAGATATTTGGCATTTGCTTTCTCCTTGCTAACTATTTGAAATCTTGCATGTAATTTACACTTAAAATTCATCTGTACTAGCCATATTTCAAACTCAAAAGTCACATGTAGTCAGTGGCCACTGAAAGAAGGACACAGTTTTAAAACCATAAAGTATTGCAATGAAGAACTGATTGCTGAAGAATTGATGCTTTTGAACTGTGGTGTTGGAGAAGACTCTTAAGAGTCCCTTGGACTGCAAGGAGATCAAACCAGCCCCTCCTGAAGGAAATAAGTCTTGAATATTCATTGGAAGGACTGACGCTGAAGCTGAAGCTCAAATACTTTGGCCACCTGATGCTAAGAGCTGACTCACTGGAAAAGACCCTGATGCTGGGAAAGACTGAAGGCAGGAGGAGAGGGGATGACAGGATGAGACTGTTGGATGGCATCACCAACTTGATGGACATGCGTTCAAGCATGCTCCAGGAGTTAGTGATGGACAGGGAAGCCTGGCGTGCTGCAGTCCACGGGGTCGCAGAGTCAGACATGAGAGAGTGACTGAACTGACTGATGGCAATGAAGCTAGAATGAGCACCCTGAAATTCTGATGCTCACCAGAAAACTTATTCAGATTCACCATACCATTTCCCAGACTAATAAATCATTTTTCCCTGATAAAATGAGTTCAGGTAAACTCAAGTATTTTCTAGGTTGAGCTAGTTCTAAACAGCTTATAATGTTCATAATCAAAACACACGTTACGCTCAAGAGTTTTCTGTAATACAGGATGAATAACTGTTAGAAATCTAAGAATGAGTTTTCCAATAGAGGCATTCCCTTCAAGGCACACTCAAGGGAATCCATTATCTATATTACCTATATCAATAGATAATGGAAAAACCATCAAGCTTTTACTCCAATTTGCATCACACTAAGGTGGCAAACATACATTTATTATCAGTATTAAAAAGACCTTTACTTTCTAACCACTTTCAAATACAGATATGTCCTTTTACTAAGCAGTAAACATTCATGAACTCATTTATTTTCCAATTATGTAATAATATACCCAAACTTTTTCATCTCACATTAATGTATATCTATTTTAATAGTAAATATGCACTACTCTTTTACCTAAGTCATTGTTCAAGCACATTACAAAACAGCAACTCTCATGATATTTATTGGCATATTAAACAATATTTTACATTAGTTTACTCATTTTACTTCTATAAAGTATTTCCCTTTATAGTCAATTTTTTGACTATTTTTTGACAATTTTTTGACTATTTCTCTTTATAGTCAAGACTTTACAATTATAGTCTTTATAATTGTAAAAGTCAACACAATTTCCAAATTAAAATTTTACTAAAATTTACCTTAAATGGCTTAACCCTTGATTGAGCATAGAAAAACTGACTGGCAAAATTTGAAATACTTTTATCATTTTGTATTTACCAAAACGTACAAGCTTTCCAAGATTAGCATTCCAATTTACTAATGACATCTTCACACATCAAAATAAATTACAAAGCATGAAATAAGATTTACCAACAAGAAGGGACTATATATTTTTAAACTATTAATGTTCCCAAAGCATATATGTTGTGCCACTGAGATGGCTGCCTCATTATTATTTTTATTACTACCACATCATCACTAGTACCACCAATCTTCATAAAATGCTAACAATGAAGCTCACAGAAATAATTTTGTCATTTTTTCTTTAGAAATGAGTTGAAAATGGTTTCTATGAAAGGATTTTTTAATATTGAATGACAAAACCATTATCATAAAAAAAGAAAAAAAATGAAGATTCATCTTGGCCTAGTATTTATTCAACTGAAGGTAAAATCAAAATATTTATGATGACCGGAAATTTATTATATGTAATTTTTAAGTAATATATTCCCCAAATTCCATCAATAATTTTCCTGATCTTAATTACATATTTTGACATAAAATATTGATTATTATGTATTATTAATACAAGGCAAAGTACAACTTCAGCATAAACTAAATGATATTTCAGTGGCTTATAATACTAAAATCTCTCTCAAAGGAATCATTTCCTGATCTACATAAATAAGATAAACTGAAATAATCTTTTGAAATCATATAAAGTTTCAGAAAATAGTCAATTGCATATACCTACACAGAAGCTACATTATGTCATATCTTAGGTAAGGAAGGAAGGGGGGAGCAAGGGAAAAGGCAGAAAAGAGGAGGGAAAAAAGGAGGAAGTATTTAAATTTGTAGAACTTTGAAATATATTACAATTTACTACATATATCAAGTACTACATATATCAATTTACTACATATATCAAATTTGAGTCTAGAAAGTCCAATTTGTTTTATATGATGTTGATCAAATATAAAAAATGTTTCCTATGAAAGTAGTATGATAACTTTTAATTTAAAGAAAAGAAATACTATGGAATTTCATTTTTACAGAGGAAAAAAAGGCACTGAATGGCATTGAAACATGTGTAATATCATGTATGAGACGAGTCGCCAGTACAGGTTCAATGCACGATGCTGGATGCTTGGGGCTGGTGCACTGGGACAGCCCAGAGGGAGGGTATGGGGAGGGAGGAGGGAGGAGGGTTCAGGATGGGGAGCACGGGTATACCTGTGGCGGATTCATTTCGATGTTGGGCAAAACTAATACAATATTGTAAAGTTTAAAAATAAAAATAAATAAATAAATAAAAGTTGAAAAATAACAAACCTAAGGCAGGAAACTTCTTAACACTCAGAAGGAAAATTGTGAATTGAAAACCACAAATTTCAATCAAATTTTAATGCAGATATTTCCATCTGTCTTTTTTCACAAAGGACTTCCCAACCAAAAGTTTTCATGATTTTGTGGGCAAGCTAAGTTGCTTCAGTCATGTTTCTTAGAAACCCTATGGACTGTAACTCGCTAGGCTACATGGAATTTTCCAAGCAAGAATACTGAAGAGTATACCATTTCCTACTCCAGGGGATTTTCCTGACCCAGGGATCAAACCCACGTCTCTCACATCTGCTGCACTGGCAGGTGGGTTCTTTACCACTAGCACCATGTACAAAGCCCTTTAGGACTTTAGTATTAAAAAACAAGTTACTTAAAAAGCTCCATGTTCATCATACTTTAGTTTACATTAAAAAGCAACTTCCCCTCCAGATTTTACTTAATTTTTTCCATTGTAATTGAATAAAACAATAGCCTTTACAAATAAGAAAAAAAAACCCTTTTCTTCTTTTTCTTCCTTATATGAAACAGTTACTGAATACCAACTATGTAATTAATGGTTTTCCAATGTCCTCACTAAAAAAGTCCATATTTTAATGGCTACTAATCATTTGCTGGGTTACTGCTTAACAATATTTTATATAGGGATATAGAAAAGTGAACTTAGGCTTAGTTTAAATAGTTCATTCTTTGAAAGTGTTTGTCATATATTACTTGGGAATATATCTCAAATATTTATTCACTTATTTTAATGTGGATTACAGTTAATTTTGGAAAATAATTGTGATTATACCATCATCATTATTATCAAAGATACACATACAAGACAGTTGCAAACTCTGGCCTTCTCTAGAAATCATGTAATATTCCTATGTCCTAACATTTTTTTTCTACTTCTTTCTGTAAGTTTGATCTACCAAGTCTACCAAGTTTTAGAACTCTAAAACCTAAAAATATTCTCTCATAAGTGAGAAAACATCAGACACCATTTAATTTATGTGTCTTATTTCTGAGGAATACGTCAGTCAGTTTCAATGAAAAGAAAAAAACCATAATGACAATAAATAATTTTTTATTCTATATGTATTTTTCCAGTGTAATTAACCTTTCCTATTAAATGACTTTTAATTACTTACAATGAAATTCCAAATGACTTAAAACAACACATAAAATTCAGCTACAGAAAATAAAATTAAAAGCAAATTTAAAATTGGACCAAAGTAATGTCATAGGTAATGGGGAAGCAGAAAGTTCCAGAAATTAGTTTCTCTGCCGAAACAACTACTGAGGTGTCAGGAACTGTCAGAATAAGCCATTTCAGAGGTATGAAGTCTAGTGAAATACTTGCAGCATTCAGAGGAGTGCTAAATGAAAAGGGAATAAATTTTCTGGTGAATTTCAGAAAATTCTGATATTCCACATAGCAGCTACCATCTTCCAACCTCCAGTCCTGTGGCAGACAGCCATGCAGAGGAGAGATGGTAGTACTGTTGCAGCTGGCTGGTGACCATCAGTAAGGACAGTACACAACTTCCAAAATCTAGGGTTCTGTGTTTTAAAGTGTCTACAACTCACTGATTGACCGACACAGGGGCTGGCCATTGTTTCAATCTAATTACACTAAAGCAGGTTCCTAGGGAGTACCTATCAAAGGAATTTAGATAAACAGAAACAGAACAGTTTTCGTTTTCCTATTATATCCAGGCTTTCAAGGAATTCTTTGAAAAATCACTAGCAGACCATGGAACAGAGATAGTGCCTACACTGGACAAGAAATATATGCTTTTAAAAAATAGAAAAATTCACTAAATAAATAGGCAATTGAAGATTTCATCAAGCAACAACAGTCCCTGGGGAGGAGGAAGAATCTGATTTCTACAGTTATCACACTGTAATACTTAAAATGCTCAATTCTTTACACAAAAATTACAAAGCACACAAAGCAACAAGAATATAAGGCCAATTTACAATGGGAAAATAAAAAAACAGAAACCATACCTGGGGAAGTCCAGCCATCTGACTTAACTATATGAAGACTTTAAGCTGATCATCTCAAGCTCAAGAAGTTAACCCCTTCATTGTTCACAGTCTTGTTGGGGACAAGGGGCTTGCATAAATCAATAAAGCTATGAGCCATGCCATACAGGGCTAGCCAAAGACAGATGGGTTATAGTGAAGAGTTCTGACAAAATGTGGTCCACTGAAGGAAGGAAGGGCAGCCCACTCTAGTACTCTTGCCACGAGAACCTCATGAACAGTATGAAAAGACAAGAAGATATGACACTGGAAGATGAGCTCCCCAGGTCAGAAGCTGTTCAGTATGCTACTGGGGAAGTGCAGAAGGCAATTATTATTAATAATAGCTTCAGAAAAAATGAAGCAGATGGGTAAAAGTGGAAACAAGGCTCATTTGTAGATGTCTCTGGTGGTAAAAGTAAAGTCCAAATGCCATTCAAAAAATATTGCATAGGAACCTGGAATCATGAATCAAGGTAAATTGGACATGATCAAGCAAGAGATGGCAAGAGTGAAGATCAACATCTTAGGAATCGGCGATCTAGATTGTATCGGAATGGGTGACTTTAATTCAGATGACCATCATGTCTATTAGTGGGCAAGAATTATTAGAAGAAATGGAACAGCCCTCATAGTCAACAAACAACTCCAAAATACAGCACTTGGGTGCAATCTCAAAAATGACAGAATGATCTCAGTTCATTTCCAAGGCAAACCATTCAATATCACAGTAATCCAAGTCTATGCCCCAACCACTGATACTGAAGAAGCTGAAGTAAATCAGTTCTATGAAGATCTACACCACCTTCTAAAACAACACCAAAAAAAAGAAAAAAAAGATGTTCTTTTCATCAAAGGGGACTGGAATGCAAAAGAAGGAAGTCAAGAGATAACTGGAGTAACAGGCATATTTGGCCTTGGAGTACAAAATGAAGCAGGGCAAAGGTTAACAGAGTTTTGTCAAGGGAACACACTGATCATAGGAAATACCCTCTTCCAACCACACAAGAGATGACTCTACACTTGGACATTCCAAATGGTCAATATTAATATCAGATTGATTATATCCTTTGCAGTCAAAAATGGAGTGGCTCCATACAGTGAGGAAAAACAAGACCTGGAGCTGACTGTGGCTCAGATCATGAACTCCTTATTGCAACACTCAGGCTTAAATTGAAGAAAGTTGGCAAGAGTACTAGGCCATACGGGTATGATCTAAATCAAACCACTTATGATTATACAGTGCAAGTGACAAATAGGTTCAAAAGATTAGATTTGGTAGACAGAGTACCTGAGAACTATGAATGGAGGTTCGTAATACTGTACAGAGGGAAGTGGCCAAAACCATCCCAAAGAAAAAGAAATGCAAGAAGGCAAACTGGTTTTCTGGGGAGGCCTTAAAAATAGCTGAGAAAAGAAGAGAAGTAAAAGACAAGGGAGAAAGGGAAAGATATAGCGAGATGAATGCAAAGTTCCAGAGAATAGCAAGGAGAGATAAGGACACCTTCTTAAATGAACAATGCGAAGAAACCAAGGAAAACAATCAAATGGGAAAGACTAGAAATCTCCTCAAGAAAACTGGAGATATCAAGAGAACATTTCATGCAAGGATGGGTACAATAAGGACAGAAACGGGAAGAATCTAACAGAAGCAGAAGAGATTAAGAAGAGGTGGCAAAAACACTCAGAATTCACAGATTCTATACAAAAAAAAAAAAGATATCAATGACCTGGACAACCATGATGGTGTGGTCACTCACCTAAAGCGAGACATCCTGGAGTGTGAAGTTAAGTGGCCTTAGGAAGCATTACTACGAACAGAGCTAGTGGAGGTGATGGAATTCCAGCTGAGCTATTTCAAATACTAAAAGATAATGTGGTTAAAGTGCAGCACTCAATACACCAGAAAATTTGGAAAATTTAGCTGTGGCCACAGGACTGGAAAGGATAGCTTTCATTCCAATGCCAAAGAAGGACAATGCCAAAGAATATTCAAAATATTATACAACTGTGCTCATTCACATGCTACCAAGGATATGCTCAAAAAATTTCAAGCTGGGCTTCAGCAGTATGTGAACCAAGAACAAGCTGGGTTTAGAAAAGGCAGAAGAACCAGAGATTAAATTGCCAGTATCCATTGGATCATAGAGAAATCAAGGGAATTCCTGAAATACATCTGCTTCATTGACTACACTAAAGCCTTTGTCTGTGTGGATCACAACAAACTGTGGGGAATTCTTAAAGAGATAGGAATACAAGACCACCTTACCTGTCTCCTGAGAAAGCTGTATACAGGTCAAGAAGCAACAGTTAAAATCAGACACAGAACAACAAACTGGGTTCAAAATTAGGAAAGGAGTATAACAAGGCTATATGTATTAATACCCTGCTTATTTAACTTATATGTAGAGTACATCATGGGAAATGCCAGGCTGGATGAATCACAAGCTAGAATAAAGATTGCCAAGAGAAATATCAACAATCACAGATATGCAGATGATACCACTCTAATGGCAGAAAGTGAAGAGGAACTAAAGAGCCTCTTGATGAGGTGAAAGAGGAGAGTGAAAAAGATGGCTTAAAGCTCAACATTCAAAAAAGAAAAAGATCATGGCATCCAGTCCCATCACTTCATGGCACATAGATAGGGGAAAATTGGAATCAGTGACTTGATTTTATTTTCTTCAGCTCCAAAATGACTGTGGACAGTGACTGCAGCCATGAAATTAGAAGATGCTTGCTCCTTGGAAGGAAAGCTATACAAACCTAGACAGTGTATTAAAAAGCACATACAAATGTCTGTAGTCAAAGCTATGGTTTTTTCAGTAGTCATGTACGGATGTGAGACTTTGACCCTGAAGAAGGCTAAGTGCCGAAAAACTGATGCTTTTGAACTGTGGTGTTGGAGAAGACTCTTGAGAGTCCCTTGGACTGCAAGGAGATCAAACCAGTCAACCCTAAAGGAAATCAACCCTGAATATTCATTGGAAGGACTGATGCTGAAGCTGAAGCTCCAATATTTTGGCCACCTGATGTGAAAAGTTGACTCATTGGATAAGACCCTGATGGTGGGAAAGATTGAGGGAGGAGAAGAAGGGGATGACAGAGGATGAGATGGTTAGACAGCATCACCAACTTAATTGATGTGAATCTGAGCAAACTCTGAGAGATAATGAAGGACAGGGAAGCCTTGTACACTGAAGTCCATGGTACTGCAAAGAGTCCAATACATCTTAGCAACTGACCAGCAACAAACTTTATTTGTAACACCAATGGTCCAAGCATAGAGCTAATACAGTGTGGGCTACTGGGTGTGAATTCAACAGTAATGAGTCAATAACATGGCACATCCAGAAAAAGGAAGAAGAAATATGCCAAGCTATATGTGAGCCTGCTCCAGAAGGAACTAAAGTAACATCTATAGTACGTGAGGCAGCTATGGAAAAGTGAAAAAGTGGCTAAATTTATGTATTCATGAAATAATAACCAGCAACAAAATACAGTGGAAAGTACTGTTCTGAGGCTAAAAGACAAGGAAACACATAATAATGTTCCCGCAAAGTCAAGAAAATGTTAAATTTTGTTTGCTAGTGTTATCCTTTTAAAAATAATGTATATCATTAATAATTTATAAGAAAGTTATTAAATAATGTATCTTTAAAGAAAAGCACATATAAAATAATATTATGTTTTGATCTGACAAAAATATTTTTACCGAAGGCTTTCAGAAACAGGTAAGGTGGTCTTGTATTCCTATCTCTTTAAGAATTCCCCACAGGAGTATGCATTTCCCCATAGCTCTGAGTCAGTAGTCTCTAATTTAGTGTTCACAGTAATTTTGTAGAAATTAATACTGTGAAGAAGAGAATCAAATGTAAAGAGATTAAATCAGTAATCTAAACCTCCCAACAAATCTAGGATCAGACAATTTTTTACTGGTCAATTCCATAAACACTGAAAAAAGAATCAACACCAATTCTCTCAAACTATTTAAAAAATTAGGAGGACACATTTCCAAACATATTCTGTGACACCAACTTTATCCTGATACCAAAACCTGATAACAAAAAGGTAAACATAGAATTACTATATGACCCAGAAATTTCACCATATATATATATATATTCAAAAGAAATAAAAACATATATCCATACAGAAACTAGTACACAAATATTTATAGCACCCTTATATACAATAGTCCAAAGATAAAAACAACTCAACTGTCCAAAAATGAATGCATATATAAATTGTATGTTTGAATGTATATTTCAATGTATATCAGTTCAGTTCAGTCGCTCAGTTGTGACCGATTCTTTGCGACCCCATGAACCGCGGCACGCCAGACCTCCCTGTCCATCACCAACTCCCGGAGTTCACTCAGACTCATGTGCATCAAGTCGGTGATGCCATCAAGCCATCTCATCCTCTGTTGTCCCCTTCTCCCCTTGCCCCCAAACCCTTCCAGCATCAGAGACTTTTCCAATGAGTCAACTCTTTGCATGAGATGGCCAAAGTACTGGAGTTTCAGCTTTAGCATCATTCCTTCCAAAGAAACCCCAGGGCTGATCTCATTCAGAATGGACTGGCTGGATCTCCTTGCAGTCCAAGGGACTCGCAAGAGTCTTCTCCAGGACCACAGTTCAAAAGCATCAATTCTTTGGCACTCAGCCTTCTTCATAGTCCAACTCTCACATCCATACATGACCACTGGAAAAACCACAGCCTTGACTAGATGGACCTTAGTTGGCAAAGTAATGTCTCTGCTTTTCAATATGCTATCTAGGTTGGTCATAACTTTCCTTCCAAGGAGTAAGCGTCTTTTAATTTCATGGCTGCAGTCACCATCTGCAGTGATTTTGGAGCCCCCCAAAATAAAGTCTGACACTGTTTCCACTGTTTCCCCATCTATTTCCCATGAAATGATGGGACCAGATGCCATGATCTTCTTTGCTGAATGTTGAGCTTTAAGCCAACATTTTCACTCTCCACTTTCACTTTCATCAACGGGCTGTTTAGTTCCTCTTTATTTTCTGCCATAAGGGTGGTGTCATCTGCATATCTGAGGTTATTGATATTTCTCCCAGCAATCTTGATTCCAGCTTGTGCTTCTTCCAGCCCAGTGTTTCTCATGATGTACTCTGCATAGAAGTCAAACAAGCAGGGTGACAATGTACAGCCTTGACGTACTCCTTTTCCTATTTGGTACCTGTCTCTTGTTCCATGTCCAGTTCTAACTGTTGCTTCCTGACCTGCATATAGGTTTCTCAAGAGGCAGGTCACGTAGTCTGGTATTTCCATCTCTTTCAGAATTTTCCTCAGTTTATTGTGATCCACACAGTCGAAGGCTTTGACATAATCAATAAAGCAGAAATAGATGTTTTTCTGGAACTCTCTTGCTTTTTTAGTGATCCAGCAGATGTTGGCAATTTGGTCTCTGGTTCCTCTGCCTTTTCTAAATCCAGCTTGAACATCCGGAAGTTCACAGTTCACGTATTGCTGAAGCCTGGCTTGGAGAATTTTGAGCATTACTTTACTAGCATGTGAGATAGAGTGCAATTGTGTGGTAGTTTGAGCATTCTTTGGCATTGCCTTGCTTTGGGATTGGAATGAAAACTGACCTTTTCCAATCCTGTGGCCACTGCTGAGTTTTCCAAATTTGCTGGCATATTGAGTGCAGCACTTTCACAGCATCATCTTTCAGGATTTGGAATAGCTCAACTGGAATTCCATCACCTCCACTAGCTTTGTTCGTAGTGATGCTTTCTAAGGCCCACTTGACTTCACATTCCAGGATGTCTGGCTCTAGGTCAGTGATCACACCATCGTGATTATCTGGGTCATGAAGATCTTTTTTGTACAGTTCTTCTGTGTATTCTTGCCATCTCTTCTTAATATCTTCTGCTTCTGTTAGGTCCGTACCATTTCTGTCCTTTATTGAGCCCATCTTTGCATGAAATCTTCCCTTGGTATCTCTAATTTTCTTGAAGAGATCTCTAGTCTTTCCCATTCTGTTGTTTTCCTCTATTTCTTTGCATTGATCGCTGAGGAAGGCTTTCTTATCTCTTCTTGCTATTCTTTGGAACTCTGCATTCAGATGCTTATATCTTTCCTTTTCTCCTTTGCTTTTCACTTCTCTTCTTTTCACAGCTATTTGTAAGGCCTCCCCAGACAGCCATTTTGCTTTTCTGCATTTCTTTTCCATGGGGATGGTCTTGATCCCTGTCTCTGGTACAATGTCACGAACCTCAGTAATTGAATGTATATGGCTTCCCAGGTGGCACAGTAGTAAAGAATCCATCTGCCAATGCAGGAGATGCAAGAGACGTGGATTCGATTCCTGATCAGGAAGATGCCCTGGAATAGGAAATGGCAACCCACTCTAGTATTCTCGCCTGGAAAATTCCATGGACAGAGGAGCCTGGCAGGCTAAAGTCCATAGGGTCACAGAGAGTTGGACACACACTAAGCACACACACACTCTCTCTGAATGACAGAATAATATTCAGTCACAAGGAAGGAAGTACTCACTTATGCTATGACTTTAAGGAACCTCAAAAAACCTTACATTAAGTACTAAGTG
The DNA here is from genome assembly GCF_002263795.3 of Bos taurus. NCBI lineage: Eukaryota > Metazoa > Chordata > Mammalia > Artiodactyla > Bovidae > Bos > Bos taurus. The sequence goes on along the minus strand of NC_037340.1, from coordinate 7,973,815 downwards.
AGGGAAGCCAGACACAAAAGGTCACATGTGATTCATTTACATGTACTAGAAAGAACTGGTAAACCCATTGACACAGAAAGCAGATTACTGTGACAGAATGTGGAAAGGAGAAGGCAGGGGGTGAATAATTATGGAGGTATGTGGTGTTTTGCTGGGAGAATGAAAAAGTGTTGAAACTAGAGGTGATGGTTGAACAACATATACATGTGCTCAATGCTGCTGTGTTGAAAATGATTAATTGTACATTATGTGAATTTCACATCAATCAAAAGAAAGGGAGATTTTAAAATGACATGATTTCCTGAGAAGGTACCAACAGTTACTTCCCCAAAATGAGGCTGCTATTCTGTGTATTGATTCTCAGCATCTAAAATATAACGACATAGGTTTGACAGTGGCTGAACAGTGGGCTGGGATAATCTTAGCACATTTCTAACCTCCTACTATCATCCCCAAGGAAGTTGCTAGTCTGATCTAAATGTGAATGACAACCTGCCAAATAAACTAAAAGGTCCTCAAAGCATGTTGTTGTATTATTAGCATAGATTTTCCCCACTCATTTTAAGTAGCTGGCCTATCCTAATGATGGGGTGAAAAATCTGGGTCACAGAATTCAGAGGCCACATTTCTGGTGACTTCAATCATCCAGAACTTAGCAGACAAAGTAAACAGATGATCAAAACAGCCCCTTCAGGGTGCTTATACTTACTAAAGCCCATACACTAACCTGTAATCATGGAGGAGTTCCTCAGGACAACAGAGGAATGCCTCACTCACAAAATACTTCCTCTTGCTAACACGACAATTCTTTGAGCCATGACACTGGCTTTCCAATGCTATGCTAAATAGAAATAGCAAATGTGAAGAAACGAGCTGCTAAAGAAACGCTCAAAGACCACACTCAATTTTACATCGCAAAAAGAGCTGACCAATTGTAAAAATTGTAAGATGTAAGAACTGATGTAAGAACTCAAGTAGCATAACCATCTAGAACAATGGGCAAGCAAACAGCCCCTGTAATGATTCAATGAAGAGCAAATGAATATCATGTTATCCTAAAGCCATCATGAAGTGGTTAACCAGTAGTCATTATTTTATGTTAAAAAGAGAAGTATGAATATACTTAAAATCAAAGTATAGTACTCCCTCACACTCATCTCACATACTAGAAAATTAACGCCCCAAATTCTCAAACCAAGGCTTCAAAGGTACATGAACTGAGAACTTCCAGATGTTCAAACTGAATTTAGAAAAGGCAGAGGAACCAGAGATAAAGTTGCTAACATCTGTTGGATCATTGAAAAAGCAAGAGAGTTCCAGAAAAACATACACTTCTGCTTTATTGACTATGCCAAAGCCTTTCACTATGTGGATCACAACAAACTGTGCAATATCTTAAAGAGATGGGAATACCACACCACGTTACTTGCCTCCTGAGAAATCTGTATGCAGGTCAGGAAGCAACAGTTAGAACTGGACATGGAACAACAGACTGGTTCCAAACTGGGAAAGGACTATGTCAAGGCTGTATATTGTCACCCTACTTATTTAACTTCTATGCAGAGTACATCATGAGAAACAGTGGGCTGGATGAAGCACAAGCTAGAATAAAGATTGCCAAGAGAAATATCAATAACCTCAGATATGCAAATGACACCACCCTTATAGCAGAAAGTGAAGAGGAACTAAAAAGCCTCTTGATGAAAGTGAAGGAGGAGAGTGAAAAAGATGGCTTAAAACTCAACATTCAAAAAACTAAGCTCATGGGATCTGGTCCTACCACTCCAAAACAAATAGATGGGGAAATAATGGAAACAGTGACAGATTTTATTTTATTGGGCTCCAAAATCACTGCAGATATGACTGTAGACATGAAATTAAAAGACGCTTCCTCCTTGAAAGAAAAGCTATAACAAACCTAGATGGCATATTAAAAAGCAGACATTACTTTGCCAACAAAGGTCCACCTACTCAAAGCTATGGTTTTTCCAGTAGTCATGGATGGATGTGAGAGGTGAACCATAAAGAAACCATAGCACAGAAGAATTGATGCTTTTGAACTGTGGTGTTGGAGAAGACTCTTGAGAGTCCCTTGGACTGCAAGGATATCAAACCAGTCAATCCAAAAGGAAATCAACCCTGAATATTCATTGGAAGGACTAATGCTGAAGCTTAAGCTCCAATACTTTGGCTACCTGATGTGAAGAACCAACTCATTGGAGAAGACCCTGATGCTGGGAAAGATTGAAGGCAGGATGAGAAGGGTACATAGAGGATGAGATGACTGGATGGCATCACCGACCTGATGAACGTGAGTCTGAGCCAGTTCCAGGAGTTGATGATGGACAGGGAAGCCTGGTATGCTGCAGTCCATGGGGTTGCAGAGTCGGACACGACTGAGCAACTGAACTGAACTGAACTGATAGTACTCCCTCTTCTATCCACAGCGGTTGATTCCAAGAATGTCTCCTCCAGGGGATAGCTGAAACTGCACACAGTACCAAGCTCTGTACATGTTTTTTCCTATGCTTATCAGTTCAGTCACTCAGTCATGTATGACTCTTTGCTTATATACCAATGATAAAGTTTAACTTACAAATTAGGCAAAGAGATTAATAACAATAACTAATAATAAAGATATTAATAACTAAAAATAACTAATATTAATACAGAGATTAATAACAATAACTAATAATAAAATAGAACAATTACAAGAATATACTCTAATAAATGTCAAGTGAATGTGGTCTCACTCTCTCTCAAAATATCTTCTCGTATAAATTTAATACCTTCTCTGTCTTAACTAAGCATTTACCACACATTGTGGCCAGTCTGAGATGCAACAGTAAAACAAGCATAAATTTTATCTTTTGCTTCTTCATAATTTCAGAGACATAAGATTCGTTCTTATCATAGATCTTAGCAATCTCAGCATGTGATTTGGTTTTCCTTCTTGAGAGCTTTCACCTTTCACTTAAGTGCCTTATAGCTTGTCTTTGGCATATCTGAATTGACAGCATCACTACCCTTGTACTTTGGGGCCATTATTAGGTAAAATTATGGTTACATGAACACAGGCACTATGATACCTCGACTGCTGATCTGATAATCAAAAAGGCTAAGAAGTGACTAATGGGAAGATATGTTGTACAAAAGGATAATTCACATCCCACACAGGATGGAGTGGGATGGTGTGAAATTTCATCACACTACTCAGAACTCTACACAGTTTTAAACTTATGAATTGTTTATTTTTGGAACTTTTTCCAATTGATATTTTGGGGCTGTGGTTGACAGCAGGTTAACAGAAACTGTGGAAAGTGAAACTGCAGATAAGGGCGAAATACTGTGTCTGGCGTTAAAGAGGGATAGCAAATATTATCAGAAAAATGCACTTTGGTACAACATCCCAGTGAATAACCTTATGGAAGTTGAAAAGTTGACTATGTTGATCAATCAGTTTTCATCAATGTCTTCAAAAGCCATTGATATCTTATTGAGAAAGAAAAGAAAGTTTTACTTCATTAAAGGGCAACTGCAGTGTAATAGAAAGCACTGTAAGCTTAAGAATCCCTACACTTGTATCAGATGTAGGTAAAGAAATGTAAAGAGATGGGAATACCAGACCACCTGACCTGCCTCTTGAGAAATCTGTATGCAAGTCAAGAAGCAACAGTTAGAACTGGACATGGAACAACAGACTGGTTCCAAACAGGGAAAGGAATACGTCAAAGCTGTATATTGTCACCCTGCTTATTTAGTTTATATGCAGAGAACATCATGAGAAACGCTGGGCTGAGAAACGCTGACACACAAGCTAAAATCAAGATTGCCGGGAGAAATATTAGTAACATCAGATATGCAGATGACACTACACTTATGGCAGACAGTGAAGAAGAACTAAAGAGCCTCATAAAGAAAGTTAAAGAGAAGAGTGAAAAAGTTGGCTTAAAACTAACTCAACATTCAGAAAACTAAGATCACGGCATCTGGTCCCATCAACTCATGGCAAATACATGGGGAAACAATGGAAACAGTGACAGATTTTATTTTTGGGGACTCCAAAATCACTGCAGATGGAAACTGCAGTCATGAATGAAAAGACGCTTGCTCCTTGGAAGAAAAGTTATGACGAACATAGTATATTAAAAAACAGAGACAGTACTTTGCCAACAAAGGTCCATCTAGTTAAAGCTATGGTTTTTCCAGTAGTTATGTATGGATGTGAGAGTTAGACTATAAAGAAGGCTGAGCCCCAAAGAATTGATGCTTTGAACTGTGGTGTTGGAGAAGATTTTTGAGAATCCCTTGGACTACAAGGAGATCCAACCAGTCCATCCTAAAGGAAATCAGTTCTGAATATTCCTTGGAAGGACTGATGCTGAAGCTGAAACTCCAATACTTTGGCCACTTGATGCAAAGAACTAACTCATTTGAAAAGACCCTGATGTAGGGAAAGATTAAAGGTGAGAGGAGAAGGGGACAACAGAGGATGAAATGGCTGGATGGCCTCACCGACTCCATGGACATGAGTTTGAGTAAACTCCAGGAGTTAGTGATGGACAGGGAGGCCTGGCATGCTGCAGTCCATGGGGTCGCATAGAGTTGGACACGACTGAGTGAATCACATGAAATGAACTGAACACTTGTATCTGAAGTGAAAGTGTTAGTTGCTCAGTCGTGTCCAACTCTGTGACCCCATGGACTGTAGTCCACCATGGAATTCTCCAGGCAAGAACTAGAGTGGGTAGCCATTCTCTTCTCAGGGGATCTTCCCAACCCAGACATCAAACCCAGATCTACTGCACATCAGGCAGATTCTTTACTATCTTAGCCACTTGGGAAGTCCATTTCAATGGAGGTGGCAATAAATGACTATAGTCCTTCTCAGTAGAGCTTAACTGCAGTCAATTTTTATTCCACAAAGCATAAATTTGACTACATCAAATTTGACTCATACACCTCTGACGCTTTGCAATCCAGGGACTGTAGCCCACCAGGCTCCTCTGTCCATGGGATTCTCCCAGCAAGAATACCAGAGTGGGCAGCTATTTCCTCTTGCAGAGGATCTTCCCCACCCAGGGATAGAACCTGTGCTTGTCTCTTACAGCTCCTGCATCAGCAGGCAGATTCTTTTCCACTAGCACCACCTGGGAACTTCTATCTTCAACATTAGTTTTGTTTCAGACTTTCTTGGTGATCTCATCCAGAGCCATATCCTCATGGCATACCTATCTCTGCTCTTGACTTCTCTTCTGCATTTGAAATAAAGGAGACTGAGAAAAGCCATTAAAGAAAATAAAGATGAATCAGGGTTGGGTGGAGAGGGGAATATAGCAGAATTCAATGGAAATAAAGTTGTCCCATAGTATTTTAGGAAACTATGAATTCTACAAAACAGATTTTATAGGATGCCACTATGCATTATGGCTCTGCACGAAGACCAATTAGAGTTTCAGCTGTCAAGTCAACACTTTCTAGGAATATGTTTTTGAATAAGTTATTCTTAAGTAAGTTTTCATGTCGTCATTAGTAAAAGGAGATTAAAACAATACATACCTAAATTGTTATGATGAAAACTAAGTAACAGATTGAACTGAATGCAGTTAGAAAAGAGTCTGGCACATTCTCTGGACTTCCCAGGTAGTACAGTAGTAAAGGATCTGCCTACCAGTGCAGGGATCCCTGGGTCAGTTGGGAAGATCCCCTGGAGCAGGAAATGGCAAACTGCTCCAGTATTCTTGCCTGGAAAATCCCATGGACAGAAGCGCCTGGCGGGCTGTAGTTCATGGGATTGCAAAGAGTTGGACACGACTTTACTAATGACAACACGTGTGCACACACACACACACACACAGTACCTAATATCAGGTACCTAATATTAACAATGTGTTAGCAAGACATCAAAAATATGCATGAAACTATAAGTGAATAATGTATATTCTTTGTGGCTAATAACATGCAAGTAATACAATCATTAATGTATTTGATACAAATATAATCATTAGCATATTTGATACAATTAGTGTATCTGATACAAATACAATATTAGTGTATTTGCTATAACCTTTGATACATGCAGTGTGTGTCTGAGCATGAATGTGTGTGTCTGGGTTTTTCAATCATTTTAAATTTATAAAGGGCAGCATTTCAAATTGCTGAAAAGGAACATGTCCTTATTTAGATTTCAATAAGCTAATTTACCATATATAATTTTAAAAGACAGTAAATATGTCCCAGGTAAGAGGCCAAAATGGAAGAAGAAATGCATGCATTTAAAAACTGGCTTCTACCAGTAAGAGGCCACCCACTGCCCTTGATTGTTTTCGAAGTCCATTAAAATCGGCAAAGGAAACAGATACTAAAAACTTTAAAGTTCTTTTATGTTTACTTTCTTCAAGTAAAAATGCTATCTTTGACATGTAGACTTTAAAGGGTTACATTACTAAGGATTAAACTGATCCATTAAAGGAACAGGATAGCCTTATGTTGATACTTATTTTAAAATTGTGAAATGATGAAAGCAATTTTTGTGTCCCATTTTAAACTATGAATCACAACAGAGTTAATGGAAATTAATCTAAACAGCAATGAAATAATAAAACTGTAATTTGATAAAGGTAAAGCCATCCACATTTCAAGAAAAATGTATATAACACGTATAACCAAAATGATAGATGTATCGTTTTACTCCTAAAGCTTTACTTAAAAGACTATCTACATCTCAAAAAAAAAAAATCACTTTAGAATATACTATACTTTTCCTGAAAGAACTTTTTCTCCACTGATTACTAAGATGAGCTCTTACATTGTTAGTTGAGAGCATTTGCAATGAAAACTTTTATTGTAACTTGTCACCAATTTGATGCCTTCTACAAATCCCTTAGTGTGAGTTTTAACAACTCCTGATTCCTTTTTCACAGCTCTGAACAAAGCAAAGGGGTGGCATTACATAAAGCACCCTTTTGTGTTTCTTCCTTCTTCTTACCTGCACTCCCAATTTATAATTACTACGAAAACAAGTTTCTCCTCTAGGAAAGAACTCCTAAGGATTTCAAAAGAGAACGAAAGAAATGAAGTTCCAGGTATTCCAAAGCATATCAGATGGAAACTATGAAACTGGAATGAGATGCTATTTAAATTCACTTAGCAGAAATTATCAGAGCTGTGACAAGAGCTACAATAAACCCAAGTGCACAGGAACTACAAGTATGTGACACAGACAGTATACACTGGACTCATAGCTCCTTGAGTTTAAAATCTCTCAGACGGAACTCCAATGCAATTACCTTGTTTGTGCAGATTCCATCTACTTGCTCTGACTTCATTTACACTTGACAGATGGTCACATTACTCATGACATTTCCTGTTTAGCTCCATATTTAAAAATCAATTGCAGTGGAATGTAGACTGGCAATAGGCTTTTCTGCAATAAATATCTCCACCAAAGAACATCAAAAACCTTTCTTCTTTCAGATGGAAACAAAACATTTGTGTTTATATTAACACAACTTTAGTTCACTTCCTTTCCTTGTGCCAATTATGGTTGGTGCCAATTATAAAATATTAAAAGCCCTGAGTTTCCACACAGTTGTTTCAAAAACAACTTTATTTTTTTCCTCAATTTTAGTCAAGTGAAAGAAAGCTTTGGACAAATAATTTCTAATGACATCAGTTCTTTTTGGATCTCTGACAATCAAAAATTAATTTGCCAATGGCATTCATTTTTAATAAAATGTGCTGACTTAAAAATTAAGAATTTTATAAATTTGAATTTGACTGTGTTCAATAGTGTTTTAAATAATGTGAAAAATACAATGGACTTTTTATTATTTACCAAAGCATTTTGGCATTTTAAGCTTTCTCTTAACTACAAGACTAGGTTTCCAAGAAGCATAAGCAAATGAGTACATAAACACAGCATTTAAATCACCAAAGTTTAGGAAACAAATAGAAAATTATAAGAGATTTGTATCTGTAGTTCAAAAAACTGGCAATGTATTAAATTATAAAACCATGGTAAAAGATGTAATCAAAACTATCTCATTAAATTTCTCTATTAAACATGCTTATAAAAAGAAAGGAGGAGCTTGAGACCATAACTGAATTAACATTTTAATACATAAAAGTAGAACTTAATGAAAAGTCAGCCTTTATTCCTAATAATAGCTTCATTTTTATCTAAGAGTCAGCCTCATTGAAGGCTCTATCTTTACAGCTGATATATAAAATTTTTGAAGTGTTTAGAAAAGACAAAGTCACCACAATTTCTCCAACCCATAACTATTACCTACTAACAGGTTAAAATGCTTTATAAACCACTGTATTTAAATGCACTGTAATAACAAATCAAGAAAGCCAATTTTTGTAGTTAATTTCAAGTCGTTGAAGAGCTGTTAATATATAAAGTCTTTCCATCCTTTTGGAATAAATGGCTAGCATCATCAGACCTCTCACTTTACAAATGGCCAGTCTCTTCAGTTGAGCTCAAGTGTCTAGAGAAAATTAATGCCAATGATAAAAGTCAACACCCAAACATTTCTATATTATGAATTACCTTTTTGTTCAAAAATTCAGTGGGCAGAGAGAAGCAAAATGCACAGTTTTTGTTTGTCATTTTATCTTGTGTTCTAAACAAACCTCTAGGAAGAGTTGAGTATTTACTTTACACTGTGCTGGTCATGGGATTACAAGAAGGGATAAGCCATTTCCCTCTTCTAGAACACTTCAGTCTGAGATAACCAACATATTAAAAGATTGCTTTCATACAATGAGAAAATATATGAAACATGTATGGACTTCTGTGATGGTCCCTTCACCGTACTTAACTTTGGTCTTAAGAAAACACTCAGTTCAGTTCAGTTCAGTTGCTCAGTCGTGTCCGACTCTTTGCGACCCCACGAAAAGCAGCACGCCAGGCCTCCCTGTCCATCACCAACTCCCGGAGATCCAAACTCATGTGCTTCAAGTCGGTGATGCGATCCAGCCATCCCATCCTCTGTCATCCCCTTCTCCTCCTGCCCCCAACCCCTCCCAGCATCAGGGTCTTTTCCAATGAGTCAACTCTTCGCATGAGGTGGCCAAAGTATTGGAGTTTCAGCTTCAGCATCATTCCTTCCAATGAACACCGGGGACTGATCTGCTTTAGGACGGACTGGTTGGATCTCCTTGCAGTCCAAGGGACTCTCAAGAGTCTTCTCCAACACCACAGTTCAAAAGCATCAATTCTTCGGCACTCAGCTTTCTTCACAGTCCAACTCTCACATCCCTACATGACTACTGGAAAAACCATAGCCTTGACTAGATGGACCTTTGTTGGCAAAGTAATATCTCTGCTTTTGAATATGCTATCTAGGTTGGTCATAATTTCCTTCCAAGGAGTAAGCGTCTTTTAATTTCATGGTTGCAGTCACTATCTGCAGTGATTTTGGAGCCCCAAAAAATAAAGTCTGACACTGTTTCTACTGTTTCCCCATCTGTTTGCCATGAAGTGATGGGACCAGATGTCATGATCTGAGTTTTCTGAATGTTGAGCTTTAAGCCAACTTTTTCACTCTCCTCTTTCACTCTCATCAAGAGGCTTTTTAGTTCCTCTTTACTTTGTGCCATAAGGGTGGTGTCATCTGCATATCTGAGGTTATTGATAATTCTCCCAGCAATCTTGATTCCAGCTTGTGCTTCTTCCAGCCCAGCGTTTCTCATGATGTATTCTTCATATAAGTTAAATAAGCAGGGTGACAATATACAGCTTTGACGTACTCTTTTTTCTATTTGGAACCAGTCTGTTGTTCCATGCCCAGTTCTAACCGTGTTCTTTGGAAGGAATGATGCTAAAGCTGAAACTCCAGTACTTGGGCCACCTCATGCGAAGAGTTGACTCATTGGAAAAGACTCTGATGCTAGGAGGGATTGGGGGCAGAAGGAAAAGGGGACGACAGAGGATGAGATGGCTGGATGGCATAACCGACTTGATGGACATGAGTTTGAGTGAACTCTGGGAGTTGGTGATGGACAGGGAGGCCTGGTGTGCTGCGAAACATGGGGTCGCAAAGAGTTGGACACGACTGAGAGACTGAACTGAACTGAGCATAAAATTTTGTGAAATTTGAACAAAATATGTAGGTTAGTTAATAATATCATATCATGCATTAATTTCCTGTTTCTTTTTTCTTTACAACATAGTATTTTTTTATATTCTCTGAAGTGGATTTGAAGTTTCAAGCCTTATTCAATTTTTCTTTTTTAAAACACTAAGATAATAAAATTTCTAGACTTTTAACACTAATACTAGATGCCAAAATGCATGGAACTATGTCAGAGTTTGTGTGCCTATAAATTAGAAATCTAGCATTCTATTCATACTAAGTCAATAAGTAGAATCAAAATGTCATTAATTTTTTAGCTAGGCAAAAATTCATAAATTTTCTAAAATATATATATGTAGTATATATAATATACATATATGTCTGTATACAAAAGCTTTCTACTATGCTTCATAAAGCCTTGAGAAAGAACAACAATAACAAAAAAGAGGTGGTGGAATTGGAAAATATAAACTAAATGAAATGAGAGCACTGAATGTGAAATAGAAAAAGTGAAAAAACCAGATAAAAGTAAAAGATCATCATACAGTCCAGTTGGTTTTAAACATGGCTGCATTGAAAAAAAGCAACACCTGGGCATTTGTATTTTTCAAAAAGTTCCAAGATAAATCTGATATGCATCTGGATTTTAAAAAGTGATTACAAGTGTTTACAATTTGGGGGTTAAACAGAGTGATGTGGTAAGTGGAAGTGCATATACGCACATGATTTTATCCACCCAGCCTGTCTATATCTTTTGGTTGGTGCATTTAATCCATTGACATTTAAGATAATTATCAACATGGATGATTCTATTACCGTTTTCTTGGTTTGAGTTTATTTTGTATAGGTCTTTTCCTTCTCTGTGCATCCTGCCTAGAAAAGTTCCTCTAGTATTGGTTCTAAAGCTGGTTTGGTGGTGCTGAATTTTCTTAACTTTTGCTTGTCTGGAAAGCTTTTGAATTCTCCATCAAATCTGAAGGAGAGTCTTGCTGGGCAGAGTATTCTTGGTTATAGGTTCTTCCCTTTCATCACTGTTATTGTGATTGGCATATATTGTGCCATTTTCTTCTGGTTTGTAGAGTTTATGTTGAGAAATTAGCTGATAAGCCTATGGGAATTCCCTTGTATGTTATTTGTTGTTTTTCCCTTGTTGCCTTTAATATTTTATTTTTGTCTTTAATTTTTGTCATTTTGATTACTATGTGTCTTGGTGTGTTCCTCTTTGGGTTCATCCTCCCTGAGACTCTACACTTCCTGCACTTGGTTGACTGTTAGAAACGCATCCTCTTAACGGATGCATCAGAGTCAGCTTGGGGCAGTATTCCTGAGAGTGTGGTGTGTTTCCAGTGTTAAGATGGTTTTACGTAGTAAACATAGGTATATTCTTTATTTTTGTAGCCATGCGTTTATATGAAAGATATTGTTTTTTTCTTTTATGATAGTTATACAAATTTTCATTTTTATATTTAGTTTCTTTAAAAAACAAAACAACAGAAAACAATAAATAAATAACAATATGGGGTTATTCAGTTATGGTAAAAATTCTGAAAGTGGTTCAAGAATGACTGAAGTTTAAGAAATCCTCAGGTTGTCTCCTGAAAAATACAGAGTACTTAACAAATTTGTGGGTCACCTCTACACAAGGTGCCTTTTGGACCGATATGTGGCACCAAAACAAACAGCACTACTCTTTTTAACACCAGAGTTTGGTTTTAGAAAACTGATAACCATTGTCATGAAACAATATAGTTGAGACAAATGCCCCTCTGTCGTTTTTTCCTCTCATCATGTGAATATGAATAAAACAACTGACTTTGATATCAATATAGGCAGCAAGTGCTATCATAACATGGGGACAGGAGGGATGAAGATAGATTTTTCTTCTTCTTCTGGTAGAAACTCTTAGCACTAGGTTTTAATAAACGTAAGAGACAAAGAATCTGTTTTTAGATGAAGGGAGAAGCACACCCATTACTCATGCAACGTATTTATACAGGAAATACCACCTTACTACCACTGCTATCTCCCTTCTTATAATGTACATTGCTTTGCTATAAGTAATAAATAATGTTAGTGAAAATTCCTGCCCAATATATTTGGCTTCATTCCAAAAAGTTTCTTCTGTCAACAACTATTGTGATACTGTCATTTAGTATAAGAAATACGTATTTGGTTCTTCATCCCTATTTCTGGCATAAAGTTCCCAAACCCTTGGAATCGCCTAACTGTAGAATAATAAAAGCGTCTTTGTTATGTTAATGAGATAACATTTGGAAAGCTCCTAAGGATGGAGGCCAGTTCCCAAAGGAGCCAAACCCATGATTAAGGAGCTAGGACCCAGTCCCTCAGTCTCATCCCTCACCTCCAAGGAGGGGTCAGGGGCTAGAGGCTGAATCAATTACCAAAGCTTTTTGATTTAATTATACATGCCTATGTAATGAAACCCCATAAAAACCCAAAAGGACAAGGTTCAGAGAGTTTCCAGGTTGGTGAACACATGAAGATTAAGGAGAGTGGTGCACCTGGAGAAAGCAGGGAGGCCCTTTCCCCACATCATGAAGATATACCTTCATGGATCTCAAAAATCAGTGCTATGTTATGCTAAGTCACTTCAGTCGTGTCCGACTCTGTGTGACCCCACAGACGGCAGCCACCAGGCTCCCCTGTCCCTGGGATTCTCCAGGCAAGAACACTGGAGTGGGTTGTCATTTCCTTCTCCAATGCATGAAAGTGAAAAGTGAAAGTGAAGTCTCTCAGTCGCCCCCATGGACTGCAGCCTACCAGGCTCCTCCATCCATGGGATTTTCCAGGCAAAAGTATCCAGGTCAATAAGAATTCATTTGAAACCCTTGGTATCAAGTATGTCCCAGGATTCACAATCTCTTCAGTTTTAAAAACGAAATTTAGTTTATGTACCGTAAATAAAATAACGTCCTTATGAGATCTCAGATAGTTCTCTCTTATCAAACATATTAATATTTCTGTTGTAAATGACAAGAACAATCACATCAGGTAAGATTTTTAAAAAGACTAAATACTTTCACTCAGTCTAGGTCAGTCTTTGCTTACAAAGAGGTTCTGGTCAGGATACGTTTTGGTTTTGGATTACAGAACTGTAGATAAGACAGTACAGATTTATAGAAGCAGACATATAAACCAGGAGATGAACAAATTAGCAAGAAATCTTTTTAAGGTGCTGTGATAGGCACTATATGAATACAATCTAAAAGAGGAAAGGCAGCAAAACAAATTAACACTGAATGCCAACAGTACAAAAGCATTATAGAATAGAATTGCAAGGGGCCATGAACTACCAAACAGTTTTGAAAAAAAAAAAAAAAAGTTGGAGGGTTCACTCTGATTGCAAAACTTAATACAAAGCTACAATAATCAAAAGAACACAGTACTGGCTTAAGTCTAGATACATAGACCGATAAAATAGAATTGAGGATCCAGAGTTAAACCTAAACATCTATGGTTAATTGTCAACAGGGATTCAACAGGGAAAGAATAGTCTCTTCAAGGAATGGTGCTGGAACAAAGGGAATTCCACATGCAAAAGAATGAAAATTGACTCCCACTTCACACCATACATAAACATTAACTAAAAAATGTAAAAACAATCTAAATATATGAGTGAGCTAAAACTATAAAACTCTTAGAGAAAAAAAAAAATATGGTATATCTTCCTGACCTCAGATTTGGCAATAAAGCTTTAAATTTGACACCAAAAGGGCAAGCAACAAAAGAAAAAAAAAAAAAAAAAGAGAGAGAGAGAGAGAGAAATTGAACATCATCAAAATTAAAGAATATCCATGCATCAAAAGACATGTTCAAGAGAATGAAAAGACAACCTACATAATGGGGAAAAGATGCAAATCATATGTCAGGTAAGTATAAAACATCCATAGTAATATAAAGAATTTCACCCAATTGAAAAGTGAGCACAGGACTTGACAGACATTTCTCCAAAAAAGTTATACAGCATTTCAACATCATTAGTCACTAGAGAAATACAAATGAAAACCACACTGAGTTACTACTTTATAGGATGTAATAAATGTAATAATTTTTAAAATGAAAACAACAACTAATACTGGTAAAGATGTGGAGAAACCAGAAGCTTTATACACTGCTGGTGAGAATGTAAATGGTGCAGTCACTATGAAAAAATGTTGGCAATTGCGGAAAAAGCTAAACCTAGAAGCACCATGTGGCTCAGGAATTCTATACCTTGGCATACATTCTTGAGCGCATTACACTAAGTTAAATAAGTCAGACAGAGAAAAAGAAATACTTTATGACCTCCCTCACATATGAAAATCTAAAACAAAATAAACTTACTGCAAGAGAACAGACTGGTGGTTGTTAGAGTGGTGGGGGACATAGATGAAGGTGGTCAAAAGGTAATAATACATATTTTCGTTTCTAAGGTAAATACTTCTAGGGATATAATGTATAGCATAGTGTCTACAGCAAACAATACTGTACTATTTGGAAGTTGCCAGTAGAATAGATATTAAAAGTTCTCATCACAAGGAAAAGAAAATTGAAACTATGTGAGGTGATGGATATTAACGAAAATTACTGTGGTAATCATTTCATGATATAGACATATATTAAATAATTATGTTTTACACATTAAACTTATATAATGTTATATGTAACTGTATCTCAATATAACTGGGAAAAATGGTCAAATGGCTACATTTTACAATTTTAAAAATTAATAATGTAATATAAGAATACCTAATTATACACCTAAGTGAGTGAATTGTACAGTATGCAATTACATCTCAATAAAAATGCTAAAAATCATGGCAACTTTAAAAATATGCCTGAAATAAATGCAAACTGATAATATATCAGATGTGAGCACCCTCAGCATGCTGTATGAGGGAAGAGCACAGATTCTGAAGCCAATCTTCTTGGATTTGAACTGTAGTCACTGCTTCTTGGTCATAAGACCTTGCTATGTTATTTAATCTCTCTATGCCATGGCTTCTTCTTTCCTAAAATAAGAGAAGTAGTAAATTTCTCATAGAATGCTATGAGGATTAAAGAGTTAATATTTCTAAAGTTCTTAAATGAACAGCTGGAAGAATTAATGCTGGTCATTAGTAATAGTAAAAGTGCTGAGAGAAAAGCACATCTGGAATTTTAGACACAGCAGATTTGGAGAGAGTCAATCTACATCTAACCCACTGAAGAACAACCACCTGATTTATGAAACACATGGAGTTTCAAGAGCTTCTAAGAGCAAAGATGAAGAATGGCAACTGTGGGGAAAGCCTCTCTTTGAACACTGATGAACAGAAAGGAAGATACGGACCAAATTTGCCTAAAAAAAGAATTGATGTGCTGAGACATGGGAGATAAAGTACTTAAGAGGAAAATAACAAAAGCTCTGAATCAGAGAAACAGGAGCTTAGTACTAGCCTGCTAGGTGATTCCAATGGTGAATTAAAGGTCTAGGGCCTCACAAATCACCAAATAAACCACAGCAAACCTCCTGCTCCTACACAAGAAAGAGCTGGGATATTTAATTACTGCCAGATATGTACTTAACAAATAAAACATTATTTTATTATCTACCGCTGCAGGTCAGAGCCATGGGATGCAGACTTTAAGATAAAGGTTAACCAGACAGTGCTTTGGGAGTAAAGGAAGGGAGATTAGCCAGAGAGAATGTTGGGCTATGAAAGTGCAACAGAGGACTGAGCCAAACCCACAGGAACTCTGGTGCTGAGATGGTCCTTCAGTTATCATGATCTGAGACAAGAATTGCCGCTGTAATTCCTGCAGGTGTAACTACAGCAGGCTGTGTAGTCTTACTGAGGTAGCTCTCATCAACTGAGAGCCCTTGACAGAGAGGGACTGGAAGCCATCACAGCCTGGACTCCTTGCTGTCAGGACTGAGTGCCCTGCCCTGGAGGGGACCTGTGCAGTGTTACTTAGCACTCACCACATCAGGGGGTCCTATGGTGTAGTTTCCAGAGAAGCAGTAGCAGCAAGGCCTGGAAACCTTTTAGAAATGCAAATTCTCAGGCCCCTGCCAGGGCTACTGAGTAGGAAACTCTAGAGGTAGGTCCCAGCAATCTGCTTCAATAAGACCTCCAGGTCATTCAGATGTCTGCTACGTTTGAGAACCACAGCTATATACACTGTGTAATGTACACATAAAATGCACACAAAAAATTACCCCACTGCAAGAACAGTTGTCATACAATCTGCACTTTGTGAATGCATACCACAGATTGATAATTCAGTAACTCGTGCTCAGTTGCTCAGTTATGTATGACTCTCTGTGACTCCATGAACTATAGCCCAGCCTCCTCTCTCCAGGGGATTTTCCTGGCAAGAATAATGGAGTAAGTTGCCATTTCCTACTCCAGGAAATCTTCCTGACCCAGGGATCAAACCCACATCTCTTGTGTCTCCTGCATTGGCAGATGAATTCTTTACCAAGGTGTCATTCAACACTATTGGAAAATATGAAAATTCATTCACTTAGAGTCCTGATTTTTGAGTCAGTCACAAAGCTGTTGGCTTTTAGATTTGAAGATTATTACTGAGCTGCAGCAAAATTTGATATGGCACTTACTATGTGACACAGATTAATGCAAAAGTGAATTAATAAAATATCAAAGCTATACTTATCACAAAAGAGTCTATAAACATAAAAGAACAGGTTAAGGGAAAAACAATGTGACCTGAATAAAACAAAGAGATGAGAGGTGGACGACTCCAGCCAAATCCAACTTGGTTGACATTTGACTCTCTTCTTGGGTTTGTAAGAAGATCCTCAGGTGAAAATAACAAGATGAGCTCAGAAAGGAGGGGGGAAATAGTCTTAAGGCAATTTGTCTTTTCTAAAGAAATATTCTTCGCAGTCAAGAGGGAGGCACAGAGTTGAAAAAGGCCAAAGAAAAAAACCCAAGTCTGCATTAACTCTATGTGATAGACAGCAGTGAGACAAATTTCAGGCAGTGACAAGAAAGGTGGTAAAAATATTCTTCATGGATGTCATCACTCCAAGTATTCACTGACACAGGAGTCATGGTGTGGTCCACAACTCAATAGAACATTCCCGGGAATCTTCTGAGAAAATGACAACTAAAGTACTGAATACCCCACACAAATATTCGCAAATTTTGATAGTGTTTTCCTTGAGCCCGGTACAAGCAGCTTTAGCAATTTGAATAAAAACTAATCTTACATTACTACACTGGTCTCCAACCTTCAAAGCATCTGTAATTTGAAGCTTGGAAGTACTCTTTGACTTTGGCCAGTGTTGTTGCATCTGCATTCTTTATTAAAGAAATGGGCCTGAAATGGCTTTTATTTATTGCTCAGGGTACCATAACATACTATTGGACAGAGAGAAGCTTACTCTTCTCACTTATTACTATCCTTTAGTACAGTCTACTTGGAGAAGGCAATGGCACCCCACTCCAGTACTCTTGCCTGGAAAATCCCATGGATGGAGGAGCCTGGAAGGCTGCAGTCCATGGGGTCTCTGTGGGTCGGACATGACTGAGTGACTTCACTTTCACTTTTCACTTTCATGCATTGGAGAAGGAAATGGCAACCCACTCCAGTGTTCTTGCCTGGAGAATCCCGGGCACGGGAGAGCCTGGTGGGCTGCCATCTATGGGGTCGCACAGAGTCGGACACGACTGAAGTGACTCAGCAGCAGTACAGTCTACTAGGTACCAGGAACTAGGCTAGAAATTAATGCCAATATTTTATAAAATCTTCACAAAGTCCAAGGAAACAGACACAGAGAGGTTACATAATTTGCCCAATATCACACAGCTTTAAGTAGCAGAGCCACAGTGCAGGGAAGTTTGACCCCAAGGCATGCATTCCTTCAACTATACTATTTCGACTGTTCTTTGCTGAGCCTGAGCATTATGCTCAGGTGACTTTAACGTGCACCAAGGATGGGTAACTGCTGCTAAGCTACTACAGTAGCAAAACATGCGCACTTTTGGCCAGGATAGTTGTAGTTGTTCAGTGACTGGGTTGTCTCTGACTCTTTGTGACCCCAAGGACTGAAGCAGACCAGGTTTCCCTGTCCCTCACTATCTCCCGGAGTTTGCTCAAACCCGTGTTTACTGAATCGGTGATGCCATCCAACCATCTTATCTTTGTCGTCCCCTTCTTCTGTCTTCAATCTTTCCCAGCATCAGGGTCTTTGCCAAGGAGTCAGCTCTCCACATCAGGTGGCCAAAGTATTGGAGCTTCAGCTTCAGCATCAGCATCAGTCCTTCCAATGAATATTCAGGGTTGATTTCCTTTAGGATTGACTGGTTTAATCTCTTTGCAGTCCAAGGGCCACAATTCAAAAGCATCAATGCTTTGGCACTCAGTCTTCCTTATGGTCCAAGTCTCATATCTGTACATGATTACTGGAAAAAACATAGATTTGACTATACAGACCTTTGTCAGCAAAGTGATGTCTCTGCTTTTTAATATGCTGGCTAGGCTGGTCATAGCTTTTCTTCCAAAGAGCAAGAGTCTTTTAACTGAATGGCTGCAGTCACCATCCACAGTGATTTTGGAGTCAAAGAAAATGAAATCTATCACTTTTTTCATGTTTTCCCTATTAGCCATGAAGTGATGGGGCTGGATGCCATGATCTTAGTGTTTTGAATGTTGAGTTTTAAGCCAGTTTTTTCACTCTTCTCTTTCACTTTCATCAAGAGGCTCTTTAGTTCCTCTTCATTTTCTGCCATTAGGATAGGGTCATCTGAATATCTGAGGTTATTGATATTTCTCCCGGCAATCTTGATTCCAGCTTGTGACTCATTCCGTTCAGCATTTTGCATGATGTACACTCCATAGATGTTAAATGAACAGGGTGACAATATACAGGCATGACATACACCTTTCCCAATTTTAAACCAGTTTGTTATTCCATGTTTGGTTCTAACTGTTGCTTCTTGACCTGCTTACAGGTTTCTCAGGAGGCAGGCAAGGTGGTCTGATATTCCCATCTCTTGAAGAATTTTCCACAGTTTGTTGAGATCCACACAGTCAAAGGCTTAAATGTAGTCAATAAAGCAGAAGTAGATGCTTTTCTCGGAGAAGGCAATGGCACCCCACTCCAGTACTCTTGCCATGGAAATCCCAAGGATGGAGGAGCCTCGCAGGCTACAGTCCATGGGGTCACTAAGAGTCAGACACAACTGAGTGAATTCATTTTCACTTTTCACTTTCATGCACTGGAGAAGGAAATGGCAACCCACTCCAGTGTTCTTGCCTGGAGAATCCCAGGGATGGGGGAGCCTGGTGGGCTGCCGTCTATGGGGTCGCACAGAGTCAGACACAACTGATGCAACTTAGCAGCAGCAGCAGCAGCAGCAGATGCTTTTCTGGAATCCCCTTGCTTTTTCTAGTGGATGTTGACAATTTGATCTCTGTCTTTCATAAATGCAGCCCTACATCTGCAAATTCTCAGTTCAGGTTCTACTGAAGCCTGGATTGAAGAATTTGGGGCATTACCTTGCTTGCATGTGAAATGAGCACAGTTGTATGGTAGTCTGAACATTCTTTGGCATTGCCATTCTTGTAATTGGAATGAAAACTGACTTTTCCAGCCCTGTGGCCACTGTTGAGTTTTCCAAATTTGCTAGCACACTGACTGCAACACTTTCACAGCATCATCTTTTAGGATTTGAAACAGCTCAGCTGGAATTCCAACGCCTCCACTATATTTGTTCGTGGTAATGGTTCCTAAGGAGCACTTGACTTCACATTCCAGGATGTCTGGCTCTAGATGAGTGATCACCCCATCGTGGTTATCTGGGTCATGAAGATCTGTTTTGTATAGTTCTTCTGTGTATTCTTGCCATCTCATCATAAAATCTGCTTCTGTTAGGTCCATACCATTTCTGTCTTTCTTGTGTCCATTTTTGTATGGAATGTTCCTTTGGTATCTCTAATTTTCTTGAAGAGATCTCTAGTCTTTCCCATTCTATTGCTTTCCTCTATTTCTTTGCACTAAACATGGAGGAAGGCTTTCTTACCTTTTCTTGCTATTCTTTGGAACTCTGCACTCAGATGGGTATATCTTTTCTTTTCTCCTTTGCTTTTCACGTCTCTTTTCTCAGCTATTTATAAGGCCTCCTCAGGCAACTATTTTGCCTTCTGGCATTTGTTTTTCTTGGGGATGGTTTTGATCACTGCCTCCTATCAGTTCAGTTCAGTTCAATCGCTCAGTCGTGCCCGACTCTGCGACCCCATGAATCGCAGCACACCAGGCCTCCTTGTCCATCACCAACTCCCGGAGTGTACTCAAACTCATGTCCATAGAGTTGGTGATCCCATTCAGCCATCTCATTCTCTGTTGTCCCCTTCTCCTCCTGCCCCCAATCCCTCCCAGCATCAGAGTCTTTTCCAATGAGTCAACTCTTCGCATGAGGTGGCCAAAGTACTGGAGTTTAAGCGTTAGCATCAGTCTTTCCAATGAACACCCAGGACTGATCTTCTATACAACGTTACAAACCTCCATCCATAGTTCTTCTGGCACTCTTTCAGATCTAATCCCTTGAATCTATTTGTCACTTCCACTGTATAACTGTAAGGAATTTCATTTAAGTGATACCAGAATATCCTAGTGGTTTTCCCTACTTTCTTCAATTTAAGTCTGAATTTGGCAATAAGGAGTTCATGACCTGAGTCACTGTCAGCTCTAGGTCTTGTTTTTGCTAACTGTATAAACACAAAGCTGGAAATATTAAAATAAATTTAAAAATATAGGAAGAGAAGAAGAAATGAATTACTTTAAGAAAGAAGAGTAAATAAAATGTAGTACACAAGATTCCATGTGTTTTTTTTCCTTCTACACAATCTATTTTTATTTTATTTTATTTTTAACTTAAATTTATTTATTTTAATTGGAGGCTAATTACTTCACAATATTGTATTGGTTCTGCCACACATCAACATGAATCCACCATGGGCATACACGTGTTCCGCATCCTGAACCCCCCTCCCACCTCCCTCCCCATTCCATTCCTCTGGGTCATCCCAGTGCACCAGCCCCAAGGATACTGTAATGAGGCTGGACTGGTGATTTGTTTCTTATATGATATTATACATGTTTCCACAACATTCCACCAAATCATCCAACCCTCTCCTCTCCCACAGAGTCCAAAAGACTGTTCTAGACATCTACGTCTCTTTTGCTGTCTCACATACAGGGTTATCGTTACCATCTTTCTAAATTCCATATATATGTTAGTATACTCTATTGGTGGTGTTCTTTCTGGCTTACTTCACTCTGTATAATAGGCTCCAGTTTCATCCACCTCATTAGAACTGATTCAAATGTATTCCTTTTAATGACTGAGTAATACTCCATTGTATATATGTACCACAGCTTTCTTATTCATTCATCTGCTGATGGACATCTAGGTTGCTTCCATGTCCTGGCTATTATAAACAGTGCTGCGATGATTTGGAGAAGGCAATGGCACCCCACTCCAATACTCTTGCCTGGAAAATCTCATGGACAGAGGAGCCTTGTAGGCTGCAGTCCATGGGGTCGCTAAGAGTCAGACATGACTGAGAGACTTCACTTTCACTTTTCACTTTCATGCATTAGAGAAGGAAAATGGCAACCCACTCCAATGTTCTTGCCTGGAGAATCCCAGGGACAGTGGAGCCTGGTGGGCTGCCATCTATAGGGTCCCACAGACTCAGACACGACTGAAGTGACTTAGCTGTAACCACACTGTTTTCCATAGTGGCTGTACTAGTTTGCATTCCCACCAACAGTGTAAGAGGGTTCCCTTTTCTCCACACCCTCTCCAGCATTTATCACTTGTAGACTTTTGGATAGCAGCCATTCTGACTGGTGTGAAATGGTACCTCATTGTGGTTTTGATTTGCATTTCTCTGATAATGAATGATGTTGAGCATCTTTTCATGTGTTTCTTAGCCATCTGTATGTCTTCTTTGGAGAAATGTCTGTTTAGTTCTTGGGCCCATTTTTTGATTGGGTTGTTTATTTTTCTGGAATTGAGCTACAGGTGTTGCTCGTATATTTTTGAGATTAGTTCTTTGTCAGTTGCTTCATTTGCTATTATTTTCTCCCATACTGAAGGCTGTCTTTTCACCTTGCTTAGAGTTTCCTATGTTGTGCAGAAGCTTTTAATTTAATTAGGTTCCATTTGTTTAGTTTTGCTTTTATTTCCAATATTCTGGGAGGTGGGTCATAGAGGATCCTGCTGTGATTTCTGTCAGAGAGCATTTTGCCTATGTTCTCCTCTAAGAGTTTTACAGTTTCGGGTCTTGCATTTAGATCTTTAATAGATTTTGAGTTTATTTTTGTGTATGGTGTTAGAAAGTGTTCTAGTTTCATTCTTTTACAAGTGGTTGACCAGTTTTCCCAGCACCACTTGTTAAAGAGATTATCTTTTCTCCATTGTATATTCTTGCCTCCTTTGTCAAAGATAAGGTGTCCATAGGTGCGTGGGTTTATCTCTGGGCTTTCTATTTTGTTCCATTGATCTATATTTCTGTCTTTGTGCCAGTACCATACTGTCTTGATGACTGCGGCTTTGTAGTAGAGCCTGAAACAGGCAGGTTGATTCCTCCAGTTCCATTCTTCTTTCTCAAGATTGCCTTGGCTATTCGAGGTTTTTTTGTATTTCCATACAAATTGTGAAATTATTTGTTCTAGCTCTGTGAAGAATACCGTTGGTAGCTTGATAGGGATTGCATTGAATCTATAGATTGCTTTGGGTAATATACTCATTTTCACTATATTGATTCTTCCACTCCATGAACATGGTATATTTCTCCATCTATTAGTGTCCTCTTTGATTTCTTTCACCAGTGTTTTATAGTTTTCTATATATAGGTCTTTAGTTTCTTTAGGTAGATATATTCCTAAGTATTTTATTCTTTTTCTTGCAATGGTGAATAGAATTGTTTCCTTAATTTCTCTTTATATTTTCTCATTATTAGTATATAGGAATGCAAGGGATTTCTGTGTGTTGATTTTATATCCTAAAACTTTACTATATTCATTGATTAGCTCTAGTAATTTTCTGGTGGAGTCTTTAGGGTTTTCTATATAGAGGATCATGTCATCTGCAAACAGTGAGAGTTTTACTTCTTCTTTTCCAATTTGGATTCCTTTTATTTCTTTTTCTGCTCTGATTGCTGTGGCCAAAACTTCTAAAACTATGTTGAATAGTAATGGTGAAAGTGCGTATCCTTGTCTTGTTCCTGACTTTAGGGAAAATGCTTTCAAATATTAAGAAATTAAATATTAGTTGATTTGCCCATTTTAAAAATGTAAGTAGCAGGAGCAAGAGACCTAAAAGCAAGGCAAACATCAACTTTTACAGAAAAAAAGTGGTATTTCAAATTCTTAAAGTCAGAACTCAACCTGATATTTTATTTGACACCAGTAATTGTGTACATTTGGAATAAATCATTTTTCTTGCATTTCAGGACATTTTCCATGTATATAAATAAACAGTTGTATATATAACCAGTGTTTCAGTGGTGTGAATTCTTAGGTAGTTAAATATTGATTTGCCATTCTCCTGGCATAATGACCAAATAGAATAGTCCATCAATTTGTTGAACCAATGTCCCTAAGTACTGCCAAACTGGTCAGTATTTAATGTCTTTGCTGAATAGTTGGTTTCCATTATATATATATATATATATATATATATATATATATATATATATAAAGGATTTTCATTGAATTGAAAGCAAAGCAGAAGACAATCCTTTCATTCACATGAAAGCTAGCTTGTCATTTGAAACTACATGCAACTGAAATATCAGCTCTTCTCAGACACCAAGACTTATTTCTTCCTCCCAACTGTCAATCTCTGTTTTACCTAGAAAAGCCCAACCCCCCTCTTCTTTGCTATTGAATTCCATATGAACACCTCCCAGCTCCCAAACCTCCTAGCCTTCTCCTTTGTCTACCTTTATAGTATGTGATCAAGAGCAAATGCTCCAGTGAGCTTAAAATCTTACAGCTGCACAAAATACAATTGGGAAACAAAACCTTCTGAAACAGGACATCCTTTAATGTTTACTTTAACTTAAGCCTATTACTTAAACATATTTCTGTTTATTAGCTGAAAAATTCCATTTTGTTACAGGTTAAAAAATAAAGCATTCTATAGTATAATTCATATCTGTAAGTCACAATCAAGTGACTTTTTATTCAGCTAAACATATTTTAATAATAATTTTAATCTCATCCCACAATATTTTGCTTCATCACCTTTTAAGTATACTTCTGTGATTTTTGATCCAAAATTATTTAGAGAATTTCTAATTTATAAGAAAGATAAACATTTAAATTTTCTAGAAGTAGTGTTTTGCTTTAATAGCTTTTTTTTCTCTCTTCCATTCTGAGTCACAGTGAAGGAAACTTTCTTTGTAGGAATAAAAATAATTGAGTATAGAACCTCAAGATCTGAAAATAGAGACTTTGAAGCCATAAAAAAAGGTTTGGGTATAAAACACAGATGGAGACTTTACCTGATCTCTAATGTGAGAAGGGCTTTCAAAATACACTTTTGTAAGTAAATACAACTGTTCTTAATGCATATTTCCCAAATCGAGAAAAGATACCCAAGTCAATCACACAGAAAAAGAGTATACCCCTAATCAGAAGGTTTGTTTTTATATCCATCTTCAAGGTTAATCACAAACGAATACAGAGGTGAGGATACCTATTCCTAGAAATGCATGGATGTTCAAACAGATTGATGACAGAAGAAAAATGAGCAGTGTGCAGAAAAGTGTAATATGAACTATCTCATGTATTTTATTTTTCAATCTCTGATAATAGAAATCTAATAAGTCAACTATTATTGCCATTGGCACAGCCTCAATATTGCATGTTCTTATAGAAAATGCCTTTCTATCAGATGTCTCCGAAGATCTTCTTATTAGCAAGAATGAAGAATGCTTTTGTCATATTAAATATGCTCAGCTGTTTACTACATGGTGAAGTAGTGTTGGAACCACTTAAAGAGGTGTCTGACATCATTAATCTATTTGACCTCTGACCTGCAGATCTAAACTGTAACTATGGTGACCAAAGCTTGACCTTACAATGCTGAGAAACTTTAAAGCTCTGCAGTATTCTGGGTCACATTGTTAAGTGAGACAAAGGGGTAAAGAAGTAATGTGACAGTTTCCTGGGAATTAAGGTCAGCAGGTCAACTGTGCTGAAGTTTTTTGTGATAAGGAAACTAAATTTTTGTTCTGTTAGAATTTTTAGAATAGTACTTTGGTAGAAGGCAGAAAATGTACAATGAAATCAATTTATTAAACTCTACTGCTGCTGCTGCTGCTAAGTCGCATCAGTCGTGTCCGACTCTGTGCGACCCCATAGATGGAAGCCCACCAGGCTCCTCTGTCCCTGGGATTCCCCAGGCAAGAATACTGGAGTAGGTTGCCATTTCTTTCTCCAATGCATGCTAAGTCACTTCAGTCGTGTCCGACTCTGTGCGACCCCATAAATGGCAGCCCACCAGGCTCCTCTGTCTCTGGGATTCTCTAGGCAAGAGTACTAAGGAAGCTGGAAAAATAAAGTTAGTGTTGAACTTTCAATAATATAACATTGCTTATAAGTCTATGGATATAATGTGATATACCTGCCATTTTCATGATTACACAATTACAAATAATTTCATCTGCAGGTTCCTCTTCCAACTATAAATTATTCAAAATGATAAAATGATCATTTTTTAAAACAAGGACATTATTGTCAACAAATTTGTAGTCATTTACTGTAATATCTATTAAAGACTACCTACACATACAGTATTTATCTGCATCAGATCATTCTCTCAGAAAAGCCTAAAATAAACAAAAACAGAAGATGGAAAGAGTGAGCACTGACATTTTAGGGACCAGAGACTAGAATGGGTGAATTTAACTCAGATGACCATTATATCTACTATTGTGGGCAAGAATCCCTTACAAGAAATGGAGTCACCATCATAGTCAACAAAAAGAGTCCAAAGTGCAGTACTTGGATGCAATCTCGCTTGGAGCTGGTGCACTGGGACGACCCAGAGGGATGGTATGGGGAGGGAGGAGGGAGGAGGGTTCAGAAATTTTATTTTTAATAAAAAAAGAAAAATAAATAAATAAATAAAAATTTAAAAAAGGAAAAAAAAAAAAACGACATAATGATATCTGTTCATTTCCAAGGCAAACCATTCAATATCATGGTAATCCAAGTCTATGCCCCAACCAGTAACACTGAAGAAGCTGAAGTTTAACAGTTCTATGAAGACCTACAAGACCTTCTATAACTAACACCCAAAAGAAGATGTCCATTTCATTATAGGGACTGGAATCCAAAAACAGGAAGTCAAGAGACACCTGGAGTAACAGGCAAATTTGGCCTTGGAGTACCAAACGAAGCAGGGCAAAGGCTAATAGAGTTTTGCCAAAGGAATGCACTGGTCATAGCAAAACCCTCTTCCAACAACACAAGAGAAGACTATGCATGGACATCACCAGATGGTCAATACTGAAATCAGATTGATTATATTCTTTGCAGCCAAAGATAGAGAAGCTCTATACAGTCAGCAAGACCAAGAGATGACTGTGCCTCAGATCACGAACTGCTTATTGCCAAATTCAGACTTAAATTGAAGAAAGTAGGGAAAACCACTAGACCATTCAGGTATGACCTAAATCAAATCCCTTACGATTATACAGTGGAAGTGACAAATAGATTCAAGGGATTAGATCTGATAGAGTGCCTGAAGAACTACTGATGGAGGTTCATGACACTGTACAAGAGGCAGTGACCAAGACCATCCTCAAGAAAAAGAAATGCAAAAAGGCCACATGGTTGTCTGAGTAGACCTTACAAATATCTGAGAAAGGAAAGAAGCTAAAAGCAAAGGAGAAAAGGGAAGATATACCCATTTGAAAGCAGATTTCCAAAGAACAGCAAAGAGAGATAAGAAAGCCTTCCTCAGTGATCAATGGAAAGAAATAGAGGAAAATAATAGAATGAGAAAGTCTATAGAGATCTCTTTGAGAAAATCAGAGACACCAAGGGAACATTTCATGCAAAGATGGGCGCAAAAAAGGACAGAAATGGTATGGACCTAACAAAAACAGAAGATATTAAGAAGTGGCAAGAATACACAGAACTATTAAAAAAAAAAAAAAGATCTTCATGATCCAGATAACTACGATGTTGTGATCACTCACCTAGAGCCAGACATCCCGGAATGTGAAGTCAAGTGGTCTTTCGGAAGCCTCACTATGAACAATGCTAGTGGAGGTGATGCAATTCCAGTTGAGCAATTTCAAGTCCTAAAAGATGATGCTGTCAAAGTGCTGGACTCGATATGCCAGCAAATTGCCAGGACTGGAAAAGGTCAGTTTTCATTCCAATCCCAAAGAAAGGCAATTCCAAAGAATGCTCAAACTACCACACAATTGAACTCAACTCACACGATAGCAAAGTAATGCTCAAAATTCTGCAAGCCAGGCTTCAACAGTATGTGAACCATGAACTTCCAGATGTTCAGGCTGGATTTAGAAAAGGCAGAGGAACCAGAGGTCATTGCCAACATCCGTTCGATCATCTAAAAACCGAGAGTTCCAGAAAAACATCTACTTCTGCTTTATTGACTATACCAAAGCCTTTGATTGTGTGGATCACAACAAACTGTGGAAAATTCTTAAAGAGATGGGAATACCAGACCGCCTGACCTGCCTCCTGAGACATGTGTATGCAGGTCAAGAAGCAACAGTTAGAACTGTACATGGAACAATAGATGGTTCCAAATTGGGAAAGGAGGACATCAAGACTGGATATTGTCACTTTGCTTATTTAACTTATATGCAGAGTGCGTCATGAAAAACACTGGGCTGGATGAAGCACAAGTTGCAATCAAGATTGCTGGGAGAAATATCAATATCCTCATATATGCAGATGACACCACCCTAATGGCAGAAAGTGAAGAGGAACTAAAAAGCCTCTTGATCAAGGTGAAAGTGGAGAGTGAAAAAGTTGGCTTAAAGCTCAACATTCAGAAAATTAAGATCATGGCATTTGGTCCCATCAATTGATGGCAAATAGATGGGGAAACAATGCAAACAGTGACAGACTTTATTTTTTCGGTCTCCAAAATCACTGCAGATGGTGACTGCAGTCATGAAATTATACATGTGTTCCCCATCCTGAACCCTCCTCCCTCCTCCCTCCCCATACCATCCCTCTGGGTCGTCCCAGTGCACCAGCCCCAAGCATCCAGTATTGTGCATCGAACCTGGACTGGCGACTCGTTTCTTACACGATATTTTACATGTTTCAATGCCATTCTCCCAAATCTTCCCACCCTCTCCCTCTCCCACAGAGTCCATAAGACTGTTCTATACATCAGTCTCTTTTGCTGTCTCGTATACAGGGTTATTGTTATCATCTTTCTAAATTCCATATATATGCATTAGTATACTGTATTGGTGTTTTTCTTTCTGGCTTACTTCACTCTATATAATAGGCTCCAGTTTCATCCACCTCATTAGAACTGATTCAAATGTATTCTTTTTAATGGCTGAGTAATACTCCATTGTGTATATGCACCACAGCTTTCTTATCCATTCATCTGTTGATGGACATCTAGGTTGCTTCCATGTCCTGGCTATGATAAACAGTGCTGTGATGAACATTGGGGTACACGTGTCTCTTTCCCTTCTGGTTGGGGAGGGAGGAGGGAGGAGGGTTCAGGATGGGGAACACATGTATACCTGTGGCGGATTCATTTCTATATTTGGCAAAACTAATACAATATTGTAAAGTTTAAAAATAAAATTAAATTAAAATGGTACAAAAATAAATAAATAAATAAAAGACACTTGTTCCTTGGAAGAAAATGTATGACCAACCTAGACAGCATATTAAAAAGCAGAGATATCACTTTGCTGACACAGGTCAGTCTAGTCAAAACTATGATTTTCCAGTAGTCATGTATGGATATAAGAGGTCGACTATAAAGAAAGCTGAGTGTCAAAGACTTGATGCTTTTGAACTGTGGTGTTAGAGAAGGCTCTTGAGAGTCCTGTGGACTGCAAGGAGATCCAAGGAGTCAATCCTAAAGGAAATCGGTCCTGAATATTCATTGGAAGGCCTGATACTGAAGCTGAAACTCCAATACTTTGGCCACCTGATGCAAAGAACTGACTCCTTTGAAAAGACCCTGATGCTGGGAAAGATTAAAGGAGGGAGGAAAAGGGGAATTTAGAGGATGAGATGGTTGGATGGCATCACAGACTCGATGGACATGAGTTTGAGTAAGCTCTGGGAGTTGGTGATGGACAGTGAAGCCTGGCATAACTGTAGTCCATGGCATTGCAAAGAGTCAGACACAACTGAGCGACTGAACTGAACTGAACTGAAAACAGTGAGCATGTGAGTATGGAGCTCAAGTAACACCACATAATGGGGCCCACTCTCCTAATGTGCCTGCTTCCTGTATCTAGGTGGACTCTCACTGCATAATTAAAGTAGGATTTCACATATAAACTGTGAACCACTGTTTTCAAGACTTTCTCATTATGCCTATAATGGGCTAGATCAATCTTTTCTACAAAAAGGCACATTCTGAAGCAGTGCTTTGTGGAAATTTATCCCGAAACACTGATATTTCTAAGCTAGTCACTGTAAGCATATTATTTAGTGTGTGCATGTGTGTGTGTGTGTGTGTGAAGATCCAGAGGTGGGATTCTTCAGAAAAACAGTAAACAAGGGTATTTTCTACATAAGCAAAGCATATTCAAATAGCCCCAAACCAACTCAATTTAAAAACATACATCCTAAACAAATACTTTTGACAGTTCACATTTGCCATTATTTTTGTAAATAATAAAACCTATTTTGCTCTAAAGAATCTGGAAAAAGTATCATAATTCAAATGTATTATAGCACATATGTATAAATAGGATAGAAGTTAAACACACACAGACACACACAACAACAATCTTACCAGATACATCATCACAAGGAAAAGGAACTAAATATTTCTTTCATTTTTCACTTGGAAGTTTGGAGAGTCTCAGAAAGCAGGACTGCTGAAAGAGGAGACACCACTTGCAGCTTTATTTCCTTCACCTACTATCTGTCCAAAAGGGTATGCCAGTGATTTTTTTCCCATGTGTTCCTTAGATCTTTTGGGTGTCTTTAGAAGGTCTAAAGAAGCCTTGAGAATGGCAAAATATTTGAGGATTTAAAAAAGAAATGCCAGAAAGAAAAACACCTATACAGTATACTAACGCATATATATGGAATTTAGAAAGATGGTAACAATAACCCTGTATACGAGACAGCAAAAGAGACACTGATGTATAGAACAGTCTTTTGGACTCTGTGGGAGAGTGACAGGGTGGGATGATTTGGGAGAATGGCATTGAAATACGTATAATATCATATACGGAACGAGTCGCCAGTCCAGGTTCGATGGACGATACTGGATGCTTGGGGCTGGTGCACTGGGACGACCCAGAGGGATGGTATGGGGAGGGAGGAGGGAGGAGGGTTCAGGATGGGGAACACATGTATACCTGTGGCGGATTCATTTCGATATTTGGCAAAACCAATACAGTATTGTAAAGTTTAAAAATAAAATAAAAGAAATTCAAGTGTGAGTCACTATAAATGAATTTTGATGATACACCCCAGGGAAAAGAGTCATTCTAAACAAACCACACTGGAGCATAGAGGTATAATGTCATGGCAGAATGAGGCATGACCAGTAAAGAATATACAGCAAATAAAACCAATGAAATCTTTTTGATTACATCTTTTTCTGTCTGGCTATGGACTAGAAGAAAAATCCTAGGTTCAAAACTTTTTAAAGCATTAAGTAGACAGCCATGTGGAGAAATACACCTCATAGAATCCTCCAGGAATGTACTATGAGAAGAATGTACTATGTGAAACAATTTAATATCTTTCCTTTAATATATTATGTTTCAAAATCTGATCAGTTTTAATCAATACTAGCTAAAAATTTGTCACTAAAAAAGGCATAAGGCCAAATAGTTTTATATGGACATTTATATAAAATGCTATAAAACTCATAATCATATGGTATTATTATAATATACTCACCACTGGATATAATTTGATAACATATTATTTCAGATATTTGCATTAACGTGCTTAATTAAGACTGACCAATAGTTTTCACATATATCTGTGCTATCTTTAGTTTCGTTTCAGTTTTTGCTAACTTTAAAAGGCTAGTATATGTTGAATTTCATTATGTTATTAGCAGAAATCAATCCAGTGAATTAAGAAGAGACATTGGAAAAACAGAAAAACTAAGGAGAAGATGTGAAGTGTTGGTATTACTGAAATCCTAAATGTGAGGTGAACCAAAGGTATGATTGGAATCCCACCTTTAGAAGTAGGCAATTCTATTCAGATCCAACTATGCAGTGCATGTCTAACCACTCCTGATAGTCCCATTTCAAATCCTAAAGTATTAAAACAATGCAGAAAGACTCAAACAAATGAAATATATAGTCATTAGAGGTCAGAACCTTCTTCTGGGAAGTTCAGTGGAGGAAACTGGGAAATAGGATAAGATCATGAAGAGAGTGGCCTTCATTTGTAAGTAAAAGGGATTTATTGGGTGTTCAATTTCTAGAATTTGAGAACTGCAAACCTGTTTCCTTTTCCACTGTCTTGAATAATCAGTAAAAATCCACTGAAGGGGATTAGGATAGATAAAAAAGAAATGTGAACAACTAGTTCTTCAGCTTCTTCTATAGTTATTGATTACTCAGGTTTCTAAATCTCTTGAGTTAAATTTTATATTTCATCCAGCTTCTTAAACGCATGTTACACCATTTTTTAAATTATTTTCTTAAATCTCTGAAATGTATTCATGTTCTCCTTCTCATCCTTAATTCATGCTTCTTGTTTTTTTAATCAGAGTTGTCGAAGTTTGTAAGTTTTCTCAGTTTTTTTAAACAACTGCTTAGTTTAACTATTTCTGCCTTAACTTTTAACAAGTTCTTCTCACTTTCTTTATACACACAGTGTTCTATTTCCTACTTCATTCTTTTCTACTCTTGCTTTGTAATAAATGGTTTGGAGATTATAGATTTTCCTCTTCTTACTGCTTTGACTATATTAATAGGTTTTGATACACAATAATCCATATTTTACTTATTCTAAAAAGTTTGTGATTTCCATTTTAACTTCCTTATAAATGAATATATTGGGTTGGACAAAAAGTCCATTAGGTTTCTTCAGCAAGATGGTACAGAAATGCCCAAATGAACTTTTCAGCCAACCAATAATAAGGACATTTTATATTTTTTAAGTTTCCAAGTGGAAAGAAACATTTAATCATACTTTTATTATTATGTTTTAAAATTAATACACTGCCACTAAAGGATGAAGCTATATGAGACTTTACTTGCAGCCTTTGTCAAATCCCCTGTATTTGAAATGAATATGTGTTTTCTATTACTTACAGCACAGTCTTTCCTACGCGTCTGTCAGAAATGCATAAGTAATTGAATAGGTTAGAAACTGAGGCTCAGAGAGATAGCCAACTAACCTATCTATGAACTCACTAAGTAAGTGATGAGGCAGAAGTAAGATTTGCACAAAGCTTACACTCTTAATAACTTTAACTGACAGCTTCCATAATTATTCATTGCCTTATCTTTCTCTCCCCAGTCTATGAATTAGCTTACAGTAAATCTTATTTCACTTTCTATCACAGAAGCTTTACTCTGCTGCTGCTGCTGCTAAGTCGCTTCAGTCGTGTCCAACTCTGTGTGACCCCATAGACGGCAGCCCACCAGGCTCCCCCGTCCCTGGGATTCTCCAGGCAAGAACATGAGTGGGTTGCCATTTCCTTCTCCAATGCATGAAAGGGAAAAGTGAAAGTGAAGTCGCTCAGTCATGTCCGACTCTTCGCGACCCCGTGGACTGCAGCCTACCAGGCTCCTCCATCCATGGGATTCTCCAGGCAAGAGTACTGGAGTTGGGTGCCATCACCTTGCCTTCTCTGGTCACCTGCAAATAACCACTCATCCTGGCATTCACCTCTTATCTAGTGCCTTCTCCTTAAACTGGTCTGGTTGAGACTCACACAGAATATGGCCTGGTGATTCCATGTTTGCCTTCTTAAGAATGCATGTTAAAAAAATCAGACTACCCAGCTTGAAGGACCACATAGAGAGACTAAGTGGAGAGGCCATGTGTAAAAGCTCCATGGAGACAGAGGTTCTGATACTGCATGGAGGAGAATAAACAACCCAGGTAACCAAGAGAAACAAGCCACAGCCCTCCAACCTCAGTCAGGCTGCTCTAGACATCCCTACTGAGCAGTCAGACATGTAAGTGAAGAAGTCAACTCAGAGGTTCCAGCTTCTGGAGATGTCATGTGGAACAGAGACAGTTCATTCCTGACACACTGTCTAAATTCTTGACACATAATCTGTGAGAAATTATAAAATGACTGTGGTATCAGGTGACGAAGTCTGGGGACACTTTGTTATACAGCAATAAAAAACCAAAACAGCAGTCGATAGAGCAAGGACTGTTGGATGAATGAATGAATGACAAGTGAATTGGCAACTTGATTTATCATGGATATTGGACTTATTTTGCATGCACATTAAAAAGCAATTTTATCTTCTATAAAAATTATTTAAAGCTTATATAATTTTAAATAGGACAGTGCATTAGGGTGTTCCCTAGTACAGTTTTA
The DNA here is from genome assembly GCF_002263795.3 of Bos taurus. Classification (NCBI taxonomy): domain Eukaryota; kingdom Metazoa; phylum Chordata; class Mammalia; order Artiodactyla; family Bovidae; genus Bos; species Bos taurus. The sequence continues at coordinate 7,939,968 of NC_037340.1, read as the reverse complement.
GAAACCATTCAACAGCAAGTGCTATTAGAAGTTGTCTCTGTACCAGGACCTCTGCAGGGCTCAAAGATCACAACAGTGAGCAAAGCCAAAACAGGTCCCATGTAGCTCCCAGTATGATGAAGGAGTTGGACAGATAATCACAGAGAAGTCAAACTGTAGACTATGATGAAGGCCACAGAGGAGAACACGTAATTAGAACACGGAAGCATTCAAGGGAGCTGATGTGATCAGGCAGGTCAGGGAAGACACTTGAGAGGAACTAAAATCTGAAGAATGGGAAGGATTTATCTAGATGAAGAAAGAAAGGAAGATTAATGCTGGAAGACAGAAGCCATGTGCAAAAGGCTTATAGTGTAAGGCAGTCTGGCAAAGGCCTCTTGAAAATATATAATAACCACAGAAACACTAAGGAGATTCTAAAAGTCTGTTTCATTGATTACTTGACTTCTAATAATCTCAATATAGTAACTGCACACTAATTCAATATGTAGAATGAAGTCAATAATGAAAAGAACCAACTTTCTTCTTATTACATTACTAAGAACAAAAACGCATTATGCAGACAGGTGTAGATGAAATACGATCAAAGTTATTTTTAAACCTTATAAAAAGCTGGATTAGCCTATGAATATGATATTTCAATATAAAGAAGTTCAGTATAAATTGCTCAAAAATTACAAAATATGAGAGCAAAAGTTGCAATTAATACAAGGCAAGAAAGGGAATCATTTCTTACGAGAAATAATTTAATATTTTTATACTTAAATTTTAGTATCCTAAGCAAATCTCTTTTATAATTAAAAATTTCCCCATTGAGTTCAAAATGTATGTAAGTTAACTCAATACTATTAATAATACAATGACTATTTAATTTTTAGGATCTTCATCTGCACATTTACCCAATAATGTTTTAGTGTGCTACCACACAGACTCAAAATGCAATTGTCTATCTAGTAAGTTATAGGGAGAGTCTTTGTTTCTTAGAAAAAAGAAATTGGTTTTTATGTGTTCCTTGAAAGGAAATTCAGTAAAAAAGAAAAAAAAAAAATCATACATTTAAATAACAGTAAGGTAGTGATACCAATGGATTGAGGACAAGAAATTTAAAGTTGGCACTCTGACCCTGAAATAGACTACTGTCCTGACCCCACCCTCAGTCTTGCAAATGTAATTAAATCTAAGTTCTGAGCAGTGGATAAAAGTGGTTGAGAAAACCCCTTAGAGGAATTTATTAAAGGAATCCTTTTACATTCTCTTCTCTCTTAAAAAAAAAAAAAATTCAGGTAAGGGAAAATTTTCATCGCAAGCACTCCCTGTTTTCCCAAACCTAGAGGAACAAAGCTTTGCCCTTAAAGTCCTTCCAATCTCACTACTTGGAAGTTGAATCCGAGCTGAACTTTCATCAAACTTTATTTTTGCTCTTTTCATTCCTCAATGCTTCTTTCCAGCAATTAATTTGGTCTCTAATAATTAAAAGATACTATATAACATGAGAATTCAATTACAACTCATACATTAATAATTTCTCCAAAATCATTCTTAACCACATTAGTTTGTAAAGTATTGAATAGGAATATAATAATAAAACTTTAAATGACAATCTCACAATGGCTGATAAAAGTTAACATCCATGTGTGTCTAATAATAGTCTTGACAGTTCTCTGATAATCATTTCTCATTGGAAAACCAATACAACAACTGTTTCTAACTTGACAAAAGTTTAGATTTCATTTTCTTAAAAAATCTTGCCTTTGCCAACAATTCAGAATTATTTTCAGCAGCCAGAATTTTCAGTTGCACAAAGGTTATTTATGAAATGATTTTTCACTTTGTTTAATCTGAAGCTGTGTGGGGAAAAATGGAATGTATTTCCACAATAAGTATTTATCGATTATATTTTAGACACTTTTAATGAAGGCAGTGAACTTAGTACAGAGAAGAACCAGAGTTTCTATACTTTAAAACTGTTTATACCTTAAAAAAAATATGTGAATAATTTAATTAGGAGAGGAAAAGTAAACAGGAAACAAGACCATATATTAATATGCCACCACTGTATTCAAAAGACAGTGCATATCACATCACATGGTAACTAAGGCCCCAAAAGGAAACCGCTAGTGACACGGCAGACAGAGTAGCAGCTCTCGGAGCCCGTGCCCTCACAGAAACATCAAGAAATCAAACAAAACTGTCAGAATCAACTTGGTCAGAACTCTGGGGACCAGTCTGAGGTTGCAACAACCAAGTGAACACTGAATCAGAGCAAAGAAAATTTTAAAACGTGAGGATATATTTGTGATGTTCTCATTTGCCCTTGCCCTCCCTCCCTCCCTAGGGTAACAACAGTCTTAAAGACGGCAGCTGGCTCACCTAGTGTACTACCCTGGTCCTATGCTCCAGAGAAGTCAGAGAAGAACTCACAAAGGGTTCTGTGTGTTCTGCCATTCTGGGGACTACGCAGGGAAGTAATATACGGCACCTGACTTTGTTTTGCCCATCTGGGAACTTACTTAGAAAAGTGACAAGAATCATTTGATAATATTGTAAGGTAAACAAAAATGCACTGTTTTCTGGCACAAAACATAACGATTGAGGCATACAATATAGCATCCAAAGCCAGGAAGAAAAAGTTGGAGAGTTATACTTTTGTGAAAATAGGGCATGTATAGCACTCACGTAAACTGGTTGAAAAAGTATAAAAGTATATGTTCAGAAAAGACCTAATCAGACATTATGCCTTCACCTATGTCTGAACTGTAGGATGAGCACAAGCAAACTAAGGTTAATGCAGAGATAAATAGTAGCCTGGCAAACTGTTGAATGAGTGCCCCAGCAAAAGCCAATCTACAAGAATTACAAGAGGTTTAGAGATATATTTTCCCATTTTTTCCCTTTTTTTCTTTGTTTCTTCTTTTTCTTTCTTTCCTCGATTGCTCTGTTTCCTATTTTTCCCCCTTATTTTGCTTTCTGGCATTCAGGTTAATCTCTATCTGTAAAGACACTAACTGAATACAAGCTAAAGGAATGGAGACATTAGAGACCACATATGACAAAGAAAACAGACTTTACAAATTACATCAAAACATCACTAAACAAACAGTCCCAGCATACAGAAAGCAATAAAAATAAACCCAGGAGTGGGGGGTGGGGAGAAATCTGATTTCCAGAGTTAGCACATTCAAATATTAAAAATGTCCAGTTTTCAACTAAAAATCTATGAAGAATGCAAAAAATAAGGAACTATGATCCATTAACAGAAACTGTCCCTGAGGAAGCAGAGCAATTGGACTTATTCAACTTTCATAATAAATCAAAAGCCTAAAGGAAATCAGAAATAACATATCTATACAAATAGAAAATATAAAGAAAGATAAAAATTACAAAAAGAAACCAAAGGGGAACAAAATGAAAAGCTCATTAAAGGATTTCAATTGCAGATCTGAGTAGGCAGAAGAAAGGATCAGTGAAGATAAATGTACAGAGACTAAGAGAACCTTGGCACACAATCATGCATACCAACACACACATAATGGCAACCTCAGATGGAGAGTAGAGAAAGAGGCAGAGAGAATACTTGTAGAAATAACGGACAAAAATTTCCCAAGTTTGGTAAAATACACAAATCTACATATTCAAGAAGTTCAGCAAACTTTAAGAGTATAAATGCAAAGAGATTCACAGAGAGATACATTATAATCAAACTATCAAAAACCAAGGGCAAAAAGGGAATTTGGAGACCAGCAAAGGACAAGCAATTCATCACTCATACAAAGGATCCTCAATAATATTAACACAAATCATGGAGGCCACAAGAGAATAAAATGAAACTTTTAACCAAGAATGCTATACCTTGCAAAATTATCCTTTAGAAATGAGAAATTAACACAGTCTCAAGACAAATTGTGAGAGATGATGAAAAAATATGATAAAATAATGAAAATTATGTTTATCATGATATGATAAGATGATAATGATAAAATGGAGTCCTTTAGGCTCCATTTTATAAATGGAAATAAATGGAAATAAAAGGAACACTAGTCAGCAACTGGAAACAATATAAAGAAATACAGAGCTCTGGTAAAGGTAGCTACATAGTGAATAAAAAAGACAGTATTATGTTTTTGATTCATAATGCCTCTTTTAATTTATAGTAGTATTTAAAGAACAAATCCGCAAGAAAATAATTATTATTATGTTAATATGCATCAATGTAAAAAGGTGTAATTTGTGAATAAGAACATCATGGGGAAGAGCTATACAAGCAGAGTTTGTGTATGCTGTTGAGTGTAAGTCAGTACCCATTTAAACTAGGTTGTTTTAAGTTTAAGATTTTAATTGTAATCTCATGGGAATCGTTGAAAAAAACAAAAACAAACCAAAAAAACCCTTAAAAATACATACAAAATGATAAGAGCATCAAGGCAGTACAAAACAACAGAAAAAATGATTAAAGAGAAAAGAAGGTAGTAATGGAAGAAGTAAGGAACAAAAAAGCTATTAGACATACAGAAAACAAATACCAAAATGGCAGGAGGAAGCTGTTCCCTATTAATTAATATAAATGCAAATGAATTAACTCACCAATCTAAAGTCAGAGACTGGAAGAACAGATTTTTAAAAAATGAAACAACTTCATGTTGTGATAAGATACTCACTTTAGATACAAAGACACAAATAGGTTCAACATAAAAGTATTGGGAAAAGATACTCCACTGAAGTAAAAAGAGCCAAAATAATTATATTAATATCAGACAAAAGAGGCTTCAACTTCAGTTATTAAAAAAGACAAAAAGGATGATAGATAGGTAGATGATAGAAAAATAAATAGATTGATAAAAAGGTCAAAACATTAATAAGATATAAAAATTGTAAACACATATGCATCTAACAAAAGAGACCCAAAACATATAAAGCAATCACCAACAGAATTGAGGGAGAAACAAACAGTTCTACAGCAATACTTTAAGTTTTCAATACCCTACTTCCAACAATAAATACAAAATCTAGATATGAGGCCTGTAGCCAAATAAGAGGCTTTGAACTTCTAATTAAAATAAAAAAAAAAAAAAAGTGTACCACAGTAACTTAACACATTTTTGTTTAAAACAGAAAGTTTATTTGCTCAGTACACCAAGTAGAATGCAAGCACTATTATGAAAAATATACAGAAATATGCAGATCAACATAAAACAGTAATTTAGTTTTAAAGAAGGGAAATCTCTTTAAATGTTATGACAACGTACTCCCAAGAATCCGTTTTTCAGTTAAGTATACATTTCAATAAAATAAACGGTAACGGATTAAGTGGAAAAAAAAAAACGAGGCTTTGAACAACGCTATAATCAAACTAGACCTAGTATCTCCAATCAAACTAGACCGTATATATATGTAATATATATAGTTTTGTTCAAAGATATATATATATATATATCACTCTACTATCAATAGGGGGCTTCCCAGGTGGCTCAATGGTAAAGAATCCACCTGCCAATGCAAGAGATGCATGGTTTATCCCTGGGTTGAGAAGATCCCCCGGAGAAGGAAATGGCAAACCACTCCAATATTCTTGCCTGGAAAATGCCATGGACCAAGGAGTCTGAGAGGCTACACTCCATGGGGTTGCAAACAGTTGGACATGACTTAGCAACTAAACAATAACAATAGCTATCAATGGCAGAATAAACATTCTCTCCAAGTATGAGTGGAATATTTTCAAAACATACCATGTTGTGCCTAAAATAATCATTTATAAAGATTGAAGCATATAAGGTATCTTCTCCAAAAAATGGAATAAAACTAAAAATTAATAACAAGGAAAAAAAGCTTAAAAATTTACAAATGCATGAAAATTAAACATCATAATCTTAGAGAAAACAATTTTGAAAAACAAGTATTTGGTACACCCAGACAATGCACTATTACTCAACACTATAAAAATAAATGAGCTAATGAGCAGCCAAGCCATGAGAAGTCATGGAGGAAACCTAAACACATTTTATCAAGTGAAAGAAGCCAATCTGAAAAGGCTACATGTTATATGATTCCAACCATAGGACATTGTGGAAAAGGCAGAATTATGGAGACAGTAGATTAGTGGTGTCCACGGGTCAGGGGAGGTGGAATGCAGAGCTGCAACAGAAAAGATTTTTAAGACAGTGAAATACTCTGTGATATTACAAAGATGGAGACATGTCATTATATATTTGCCCAAACCTATTGAAGCAAGGTGCGATGCTGTAAAGAGCAATATTGCATAAGAACCTGGAATGTCAGGTCCATGAATCAAGGCAAATTGGAAGTGTTCAAACAGGAGATGGCAAGAGTGAACATCAACATTCTAGAAATCAGTGAACTAAAATGGACTATCTACTACTGTGGGCAAGAATCCCTCAGAAGAAATGGAGTAGCCATCATGGTCAACAAAAGAGTCCGAAGTGCAGTATTTGGATGCAATCTCCAAAATGACAGAATGATCTCTGTTTGTTTCCAAGGCAAACCATTTAATATCACAGTAATCCAAGCCTATGACCCAACCAGTAATGCTGAAGAAGCTGAAGTTGAACGGTTCTGTGAAGACCTACAAGATCTTTTAGAACTAACACCCAAAAAAGATTTCCTTTTCATTACAGGGGACTGGAATGCAAGAAACATCTGGAGTAAAGGCAAATTTGGCCTTAGAGTACAGAATGAAGCAGGGCAAAGACTAATAGAGTTTTGCCCAGAGAACGCACTGGTCATAGCAAACATCCTCTTCCAACAAAACAAGAGAAGACTCTATATGGACATCACCAGATGGTCAACACCAAAATCAGATTGATTATATTCTTTGCAGCCAAAGATGGAGAAGCTCTATACAGTCAGCAGAAACAAGACACAGATCTGACTATCACTCAGATCATGACCTCCTTATTGCCAAATTCAGACTTTAATTGAAGAAAGTAGGGAAAACCACTGGACCATTCAGGTATGACCTAAATTCAGTGGAAGTGAGAAATAGATTTAAGGGACTAGATCTGATAGACAGAGTGCCTGATGAACTATGGACGGAGTTCATAGTTCATTGTACAGGAGACAGGGATCAAGACCATCCCCATGGAAAAGAAATGCAAAAAAGCAATATGGCTGTCTGGGGAGGCCTTACAAATAGCTGTGAAGAGAAGAGAAGTGAAAAGCAAAGGAGAAAAGAAAAGATATAAGCATCTGAATGCAGAGTTCCAAAGAAGAGCAAGAAGAGATAAGAAAGCCTTACTCGGGGATCAGTGCAAAAGAAGAGAGGAAAACAGCAGAATGGGAAAGACTAGAGATCTATTCAAGAAAATTAGAGATACCAAAGGAACACTTCATGCTAAGACGGGCTCAATAAACGACAGAAATGGGATGGACCTAACAGAAGCAGAAGATATTAACAAGAGGTGGCAAGAATACACAGAAGGACTGTACAAAAAAGATCTTCACAACCCAGATAATCACGATGGTGTGATCACTCACCTAGGGCCAGACATCTTGGAATGTGAAGTCAAGTGGGCCTTAGAAAGCATCACTACGAACAAAGCTAGTGGAGGTGATGGAATTCCAGTTGAGCTCTTTCAAATCCTGAAAGATGATGCTGTGAAAGTGCTGCACTCAATATGCCGCAAATTTGGAAAACTCAGCAGTGGCCACAGGACTGGAAAAGGTCAGTTTTCATTCCAATCCCAAAGAAAGGCAATGCCAAAGAATGCTCAAACTACCGCACAATTGCACTCATCTTACACACTAGTAAAGTAATGCTCAAAATTCTCCAAGCCAGGCTTCAGCAATATGTGAACTATGTTCAAGCTGGTTTTAGAAAAGGCAGAGGAACCAGAGATCAAACTGCCAACATCTGCTGGATCATCGAAAAAGCAAGAGAGTTCCAGAAAAACATCTATTTCTGCTTTATTGACTATTTCAAAGCCTTTGATTGTATGGATCACAATAAACTGTGGAAAATTCTGAAAGAGATGGGAATACCAGACCACCTGACCTGCCTCTTGAGAAACCTATATGCAGGTCAGGAAGCAACAGTTAGAACTGGACATGGAACAACAGACTGGTTCCAAATAGGAAAAAGAGTACGTCAAGGCTATATATTGTCACCCTGCTTATTTAACTTATATACAGAGTACATCCTAAGAAATGCTGGGCTGTAAGAAGCACAAGCTGGAATCAAGATGGCTGGGAGAAATATCAATAACCTTAGATATGCAGATTACACCATCCTTATGGCAGAAAATGAAAGTGGAGAGTGAAAAAGTTGGCTTAAAGCTCAACATTCAGAAAACTAAGATCATGGTATCTGGTCCCATCACTTCATGGGAAATAGATGGGGAAACAGTGGAAACAGTGTCAGACTTTATTTTGGGGGTCTCCAAAAATCACTGCAGATGGTGATTGCAGGAATGAAATTAAAAGACGCTTACTCTTTGGAAGGAAAGTTATGACCAACCTAGATAGCATATTAAAAGGCAAAGATATTACTTTGCCAACAATGGTCCATCTAGTCAAGGTTATGGTTTTTCCAGTGGTCATGTATGGATGTGAGAGTTGGACTATAAAGAAAGCTGAGTGCCAAAGAATTGATGCTTTTGAACTGTGGTGTTGGAGAAGACTCTTGAGAGTCCCTTGGACTGCAAGGAGATCCAACCAGTCTATCCTAAAAGAGATCAGTCCTGGGTGTTCATTGGAAGGACTGATGTTGAAGCTGAAACTCCAGTACTTGGGCCATCTAATGTGAAGAGTTGACTCACTGGAAAAGACTCTGATGCTGGGAGGGATTGGGGGCTGGAGGAGAAGTGGATGACAGAGGATGAGATGGCTGGATGGCATCACTGACTCAATGGACGTGAGTCTGAGTGAACTCCAGGAGTTGGTGATGGACAGGGAGGCCTGGCACGCTGAGATTCATGGGGTCGCAAAGAGTTAAGACACGACTGAGCGACTGAACTGAACTGAACTGAAAGTATGTTTGATACCAAGAACAGATCCTTAACTGTACTCTGGATAATAATGATGTGTCAATGTAGGGTCAACCTTGGATTAAAAAAAAAACAACCTTCTGGTGGAGGACACTGATAATGAGGGAGTCTGTGCATCTGTGGGGATTGCAAGCAAAGTAGAAATCTGTGTATTGTCCTCACAACTTTACTGTGGAAACAGTTTCAGACTATGTTTTTTTTGGGCTCCAAAATCACTGCAGATGGTGATTGCAGCCATGAAATTAAAAGACGCTTACTCCTTGGAAGGAAAGTTATGACCAACCTAGATAGCATATTCAAAAGCAGAGACATTACTTTGCCAACAAAAGTCTGTCTGGTCAAGGCTATGGTTTTTCCTGTGGTCATGTATGGATGTGAGAGTTGGACTGTGAAGAAGGCTGAGTGCAGAAGAATTGATGCTTTTGAACTGTGGTGTTGGAGAAGACTCTTGAGAGTCCCTTGGACTGCAAGGAGATCCAACCCGTCCATTCTGAAGGAGATCAGCCCTGGGATTTCTTTGGAAGGAATGATGCTAAAGCTGAAACTCCACTACTGTGGCCATGACTCATTGGAAAAGACTCTAATGCTGGGAGGGATTGAGGGCAGGAGGAGAAGGGGACGACAGAGGATGAGATGGCTGGATGGCATCACTGACTCGATGGACGTGAGTCTGAGTGAACTCCGGGAGTTGGTGATGGACAGGGAGGCCTGGCGTGCTGTGATTCATGGGGTCGCAAAGAGTGTGACACGATTGAGTGACTGAACTGAACTTAACTGGATGATGCTAAAGCTGAAACTCTAGTACTTTGGCCACCTCATGCAAAGAGTTGACTCATTGGAAAAGACTCTGATGCTGGGAGGGTTTGGGGGCAGGAGGAGAAGGGGACGCCAGAGGATGAGATGGCTGGATGGCATTACCGTCTCGCTGGACATGAGTTTGAGTAAACCTCGGGTGTTGGTGATGCACAGGGAGGCCTGGAGTGCTGCAATTCATGGGGTCACAAAGATTCAGACACAACTGAGCGACTGAACTGAACTGAAAGTTCTCTTAAAATAAGATCTTTAAAAAAAAAAAAAAAAAAAACAACCTCACCATAATCTTAACCAATAGGTCAAAAAAGAAATCACACGTGAAATTTTTGAAAATATCTTCAGACAAGTAAAAATGAATATACAACATATTAAATTTTTTTAGATGTGGTGAAACCAAGGCTTAGGTTAAAATTTGTAGCTCCAAATGTATAGGCTAAAAAATGTGTATACTTAAAAAGGAAGAAAAATCTTAAATCAGTAACCTAACTTTACACCTTAAGGAACTAGAAAAAGAATAGCAAACTAAAACCAAAGCTAGTAGATACAGGAAATGATAAAGATCATTGCATAGATAAATGAAACATAGAATTGAAAAACAACCAAATCTATGAAATAAAAAATTTAGTTCTACATCACTTTGCTATACAACAGGAATTAACAATATTGTGAATGAACTATGCATCAGTAAAAATAAGTAAATAAGAGAACCACAGACAAAATTAAGTTCTTTGATACATCAAGAAGATTGACAGACCTTTAGTTAAACAGAAAGAAAAAAGACTAATAAATAGATAAAATAAAAAATGAAAGTGAAGACATAACTACCAACTTTTGAGAAATAAAAATGATTATAAGAGAATACTATAAACAACTGTGCACCAACAAATTGGATAAACTAAATGAAATGGACAAATTTCTAGAAACACACAAACTACAAAAACTGTCTAAAAAATAAAAAGATTATTTCAACAGACCTATAAAAATAAAGAGACTGAATCAGTATGAAAATATCTCCCAATAAAGGAAAACCCAGTACCATATGGTTTCACTGGTGAATTTTACCAAACATTTAAGGGCAATGAGCATTAATCCCTCTCAACCTCTCTCAAGAAAATAGGAGTAAAGATTTCCCAACTCTTGCATAAGGCTAGGATTACACTATACAAAATAAAAGCTATAGACTAATGCTGCATACAGCTGTAGATGCACAAAATGTTCAACAAAACATTAGCAAATCAGAACAGTATATTCACACTATAACCAAGTGTGAATATTCCAGGAATGCATGGGTAGTTCAACATAAGGAACTCAATGAACACAATATTTTTAATATTAACGGTAGGAAGAGAAAAAGTCACAAGTGATCATCTCAATTGATGCAGAAAAGCATTTGATAATATCTAATATACTTTCTTGACTAAACAAAACGAAACCAAAAACCAGACAGAAAACTAGAAATAAAAAGGAACCCCCACAAAACAATAAAGAGCTTTTATGAAAAGTCTACAGTAAGCATCACCATTGCTACTCAAGACTGTTCCAGAAGTTCTAGCCAGAGTAATTAGGCAAGATAAGGAACTAAAAGGCATTTGAATTAGGAAAGAAGCAGTCAAACTATCTCTATTTGCAGATGACTTGAACTTACATATATATATAGAAGATCTCAAAGAATCTACAAAAAAAAAAGTACTAGAAGCTAACAACTGAATTCAAGAATTCAGATCATATATAAAAAACACTTGTGTTTATATCCACCACTAATGAACAATCTTAAAGGAGCTATCAGAAATCAGATTTATTTATAATAATATCTAAAGTAATAAAAAGCCTGGAAATAAATTTAACCAAGAAGTTGAAAGATTTATACAATGAGAACTAGAAAATATTTTGAAATGTATTAAAGACAAAAAATAGAATAATATCATATATTCATGGACTGAAAGCCGTATATTATTAGATGGAAATATTACTTGAAGTGATTTACCATTCTAATGCAATCCCTATCAAAATCCAACAGCTTTTATTTTTTTGCATAATTTTAAAAGTCAACTCTCCACTTCATATGGAATTGTAAGGAGCTTCTAAAAGCTAAATCAACACTGAAAAAGAAAAACAAAATTGCAGGACCCACACTTCTTAATTTCAAAACACATTAATCGAAACAGTGGTGCTCATGTAGGATAGACACATGGATCAGTGAAATAAAACTGAAACCCCAGAATTAAGCCCAAATACATATGGTCATTCAAATTTCATTAAAAGTGCCATGATTATTTACAGTGAAAAGAACAGTATCATCAATAAATGGTACTGGGATAACTCTGAATGTTGTTGTTGTTTAGCCGCTAAGTCGTGTCCAACTTTTCTGCAACCCCCTAGACTATAGCCCTCCAGACTCCTCTGTCCATGGGATTTACCAGGCAGGAACACTGAAGTAGGCTGCTACCTCCTTCTCCAGGCATAACTGGATAACCATACGCAAAAGAATTCAGTTGTACCCTGCTACACTCCATATATAAACTCTAACTGCAAATAGATAAATAGCCAAAATATAAGAACTAAAACTGTAACTGTAGTAGTATATCTTCATGACCTTAGATGTGGCAATGAATTCTTAGCTTTGACACCAAAAAAATTAAAATAAAACAAGTAACAAAAGAAAAAAATAGATAAATTGGACTAGAATGTACAATTGAAATTACAATGACCCAGAGAAATGAAAATTTATTTCCACACAGAAATTTGTACATTAAAGTTTATAGAAGCATTATTCATAATAGAAAGAGTATACAAACTATCCAGATGTTCATCAACTGATGAATGGATAGACAAATGGATAGACAAAGAATACTGATAACCCCGATTGGAATATGACCTAGCCATAACACATTTAAAACATTATAACTGAAAGAAGCCATATATAAATAGTATGATCCCACTTCCATGAACAGTCCAGATTGGCAGATCCATAGAAACAGAGAATAGGTTGTTAGTTGGCAGGAGCTGGGGTAGCGGGGAGGCAATGCAGAGTGACTGTCTAACCAGTACAGCTTTCCTTTTGAGGTGATGAAATGTTTTGGAACTGGATTGTGAATGTATTAAATACCACTAAATTGCTCACTTTAAAAAGATTAATTTTATGACAGTAACCAGCAGGTCCCTGGCATTATTATTACTAGAATCTATATTTCTGTAAACCAAAAGTCATTATTCAGATCTATGAAAACGCAGAAACTCCTTTTTGTCTGGTGGAAAGGATTCCGCTGGACATTACAGAAGTGATGCCTGAGTCTACTGCACAAACCATCAACACTGTAGTTAAAAACATGACCTTTATTAAACAGCTAGAAAAGGAAGTGAAATGTACAAATAAACCATAGACATCAGTAAGTGGATCTAGAAAAATAAAACTGCTGGGCATACACAAAGAAAATAAAAGGTTAAGGTGAGCTGTAGAAAAAACATAAGAAGCTTAAATGTCAGAAGGATTCACTGGGAAGAAGCAGGCGTCCTAACTCCTGACCTTTTCTCCCTACTTCCCAGGGTCACTAGATTATGCTGAGTCCTTCTTTGGCATCCTGTATGCAAACCTTCATGGCTTCTAGACAGCTGCCTAGTCTGCTGACCGTTCTGACAAAAATGACCTGAGAACCACATCAGGCAGTTCAATTACCCTATTTATCCTTCAAACCAGGTTTCCATGGTGGCTCAGCAGTGAAGAGTCTGCCTGCAATGCAGGAGATGCGGGTTTGATCCCTGGGTCAGGAACACTGCCTGGAGGAGAGCGTGGCAACGCACTCCAGTATTCTTGCCTGGAGAATCCCATGGGCAGAAGGGTCTGTTGGGCTACAGTCCATGGGGTCACTAAGAACTGGACACGACCGAAGTGACTGAGCACTCATGCATGCATGCTTTCCACCGACTGGAGTGACATGCTTTACAGAAACTGAAATAGCTGGTATTTAGGAAAAATGAGGGAAGTGCTAACAGCTCCATTGTTAGGTGTAAGGTTTTATTCTTAATCATTTAAGAATAATGATTAAGATTAAAAATCTTAATCATTTAAGGCTCTATTCTCAATCATTCAGTTACGATTGAAATCTTAAATCACTAAAATTTAATTCAGCAAAACTATGTGGATCATCAGTTATGTATCCAGATCCATGCTAAACTTCAAGAAAAGGGCTAAGACCTGTGAAGGGATTTACAAAGCCATGACAGTACGCTCTAGTGGGAAAAATAGAGATAGAAGAAAAGGGGTCATAGTCTGTTTCCTGTTTTATAGAAGAATACTGATAACCCTGATTGCAGCAAGGGCATGATTAAGAAGTAGAATCGAAAGTATCTCAGAAACTTTAAAGAATTGTCTAAGGATGGCAAATACTGGAGGCAGAGATCATAGCGCTCTATCTTATCAACCTGGATGTGTCCTTGGAATATTTAACAGTACTCAGAGGGCCACCATGAGCAGATCAGCCTTGGCACATGAGTACATGAATAAGATAATATAAACGAGAGGGATTATTATCACTGAACACTGAAGATGTGAATTCAATTTCCAAGTCTCCTCAGCACAACACAACTCCCCCAATTAGGAAAGTCTTCTTAGCCCCACGTTTCAGCTCTTAGTTTGGCATCTTCTGTCTGAAGAGAAGGCGATACTGTCCTCTTATTGCTTCCTCAAACTGAAGACATCTGCCAGAAATTGAAGAATAACTAGTAGATCCTATTGAGTGTGATCATAAGCTAAGCATCATTCTAAACAGTTGACATACCTTGTATCACACGAAAGGACAAACTACAAAATGTGATTTTCAAAGTAGGCATTTCTGAAATATAGGTAGGCATAAAAGAAATGTTGCTTAATGATGCTTAATTGTTCTTAATTATAACTAACACGGACTTTATATTTTGCAACTGGATTTCTAACCATGATAATTCATTCATTTGCTCTTTCCAACAACTCCCTGAGACTGGTGGGATAGCTGTTAACATTCCCAGAAAGACATCAAGTATGACACCACTCTTACGGCAGAAAGTGAAGAAGAACTAAAGAGCCTCTTGATGAAAGTGAAAGAGGAGAGTGAAAAAGTTGGTTTAAAGCTCAACATTCAGAAAACTAAGATCATGGCATCTGGTCCCATCACTTCATGGGAAATAGATGGGGAAACAGTGGAAACAGTGGCTGACTTTATTTTTCTGGGCTCCAGAATCACTGCAGATGGGGATTGCAGCCATGAAATTAAAAGACGCTTACTCTGGGAAGGAAATTATGACCAAACTAGATAGCATATTCAAAAGCAGAGACATTACTTTGCCAACAAAGGTCCGTCTAGTCAAGGCTATGGTTTTTCCAGTGGTCATGTGTGGATGTGAGAGTTGCACTGTAAAGAAAGCTGAGCACTAAAGAACTGATGTTTTTGAACTGTGGTGTTGGGGAAGACTCTTGAGAGTCCCTTGGACTGCAAGGAGATCCAACCAGTCCATCCTAAAGGAGATCAGTCCTGGGTGTTCATTGGAAGGACTGATGTTGAAGCTGAAACTCCAATACTTTGGCCATCTGATGTGAAGAGCTGACTCATTTGAAAAGACCCTGATCCTGGGAAAGATTAAGGGCAGGGGGAGAAGGGGACAACAGAGGATGAGATGGTTGGATGGCATCACCAACTTGATGGACATGGGTTTGGGTGGACTTCGGGAGTTGGTGATGGACAGGGAGGCCTGGCATGCTGTGGTTCATGGTGTCGCAAAGATTCAGACATGACTGAGAGACTGAATGGACTGACTGAATGCAAAATTTCCAAGTACTATAATCTAACAAACAAACAAAACCAAAACTCATATGCAACACAATAAGAAGCACATAAAACCTTGGATACTAGAGCTAGTCAACCTGGGTATGAAGCCTGACTGCTGTACTTTGTGATCTTGGGCAAGTTTTCACCTTTTTTTCCTAGGCTATAAACAAGGGATAATGGTATTAACTACATCACAGGGGTGTTGAGAGAATTGAAGGAATTAGTATCAGTAAGTAAAGTGCACGGGAGAGGGCTTGGAACATAATATGTGCTCAATAAATGAAAACTATACTGAGTCAAAAATCAACTATGTTGTAAACTACCCTCAGGAGTAAATTAATCTCCTCAAGAAGTCGCATGAACTCCTTTTAAGTCCTCAGAGTGACATTCAGCACGTTTTTTATTTCCGAGTATTTTACTATTCCCTATATATGTAACACCTGCTACTTCAAAGTTGTTAAAAAGAATTGTTCCTCTTTGAAACTGATCCTTTACCTCCATATTTCACTCTGCTTTCACCTCAAACCTGAAATGGTCTTTGCTTTTTAAAATGAATAATTTTGCCATTTGAAGGGAAAAGTATATTACAGCTGCAAAGAGTAAGCTGAATGTTTCAAAGAACTATTCCTGGCATCTTTTAGAATAAGACACATTTAAGTCAAAGAGATGGCTTTGGGTGAGATCAGAGGCAGATCCAAGGTTTTAGTGGGGGATAAAACTTCTGGCCATTTCCCAAAATCTCCAGAGCGCCCCCTTATTTACACATTCATTTGTGTGTATCTCATCGTTATCAAATGCACTCACATATTTACTGTGTGTATGAATTTCCTGACAGATTAATATAAATTGGTCTCTGCCCAAGTTCTCCAGCAGTTCATCATTGGTCTGCAACCTGCAGTTCTAACGATAAGGCAGTGAGAACCACATTTCATGGCTTTATGGGCTATATTTGGTGACTGAGGTTTGCCCTAAGGAACCCAATATTTAACCTAGAAATATTTGTGAACAGGATCATTTTCCTGTCTTCCTTTTCCTTTATCTAGAGGTCACTGCCACTAGAAGTATGACCAAACTGAGAAACAAGGAGTAAAACAGATTTTCAAGTTAAAAAATTCTATATTCATAGAATATAGAATACATAGATATACTGTCAAAATAGTTAATCCTCATTTAAATTTTTATTATATTATTAAGTGCTCAATACTGAAAAAAGGCAGGAAATAGAGAAAAATACTAAAAAGAAATGAAAAGTTGCCCACCATCTACATTTTGTAAAATGTACTAAGATAGTTCTGATACACAGAGTTGAGACTGTTGCTGCTGGTGATTAAGAATGACAAGATTATTACATTATCTCATAGATCAGTAGACTACTATTGTGGCAAACTGTACTTCCTGAAGATGACTGCAACAGTATTTCCCAGTCCTCACAGTCTTCTGTGACTCTGACACTACTCCCATGGAGAGGAGGGTGTCTGTGTTCCCTCCTCTTAAATCTGGATGGATCTGTGACTAATGGAAATCATATAAGTAGGTGACTACTGAGGACAAGTTATAAAAATCTGATGGACTTCTCCCCATTTCTCCTGAGATGCTCATTCTTAAAACCCAGCCACCACGCCTATGAAGAGGCCAACTTGGAGAGTACAGAGGTCCCCAGCACATAGCCCCGGCTGCGCTCTAAGCAGAAGTCAACATTGACTGTGTGAGTCATCCAACTTGAAGGTATATCCTCCAGGCCCCAGGTCAGCCACCCTAGCTAATGCCATTGTAGACAGAGATGATCTGTAACTATTGAGATTTGTACACAAAATATATTATTGTTTTTGTTTTAAGGGCACTATGGTTTTGGGGTGGTTTATTATGAGGCAACAGAGAAATACTCCACCTAATAGCTAATAGTAAGAGCAAGTACAACTGAAAAGGTAAGCATTTATTAATACTACATGGCAAAACTGTAAAAGGGTTTTAAACATTGTAACTCAGTTAATTCTCACAATTACCCTATGGCATTAAAGTACTATTACTCCAAATTTACATTTTAGGATATTCAAACACACACACAGATTAAGTAATTCACCTACAAATTAATTAACTGAGCAAGTAGAACTGGGCTATGCACCAGGAGGTCTGGCTACAAAGCTGATGCCCTTCACCACAACACTGAGCAGTGGGAGCACTACTATCTAATTAAGATCCGATAGTGTGCAGCTGAGTCAGGATCTGCTTCCCTAGATCTGCTTCCTCTCTGCTCAGCCACATTCTTCTCTTCCTAATGAGAAAGACACACTCACTACCAGATGGACTACTCCCTCCCCAACACCGAGGTTCAGACAGATTGAGTTATTAGCTTAAGCTACGGTGTCCATGCTAGATATCCAAAGCCAGGTCTGTCCGACACCAAAATTTACGCTCTTTCTATTATTTTATGGTACCCTAGTCTGACACCAAAATTCACCTTTTTCTATTATTTTATGGTACCCATTAGGCTAATGGATGATTGCAGTTGATGGGTGATAAAAATTCACGTTAATTATCTTTACTCTAGCTAATACACAATGTATATGGGAACAGAATTGTTTTCCAAATCATATTTTCCCAAGGACAATGAAATAAATGTTCTAGTTTTGGATACATAGCTACGAGGCAAGTGAATTTCTGAATTAAAAATTACTGTTCACATAGAGCAAACTTTCACAAATTTTTGGTTTCAGGACTCCTTTATATTCTTAAAAATTATTGAGTATCCCAAACAGCTTTCATTTATGTGGATTATATTTCTCAATGCTTAATACGTTAGAAATTAAAACAGAATTTTTAAAAATACTTATAAATTCAATATTTTAAAGAATAAATCACATATATATTTACATAAATATTTTGTGGGGGAAAAAGTTATCTCCAACAAACAAACAAAAAAACTTATTCAGAAAAATATCACTGTTAGTCTCACAAATCACTTTAATATTCGATATAAGAAGGGA
The DNA here is from genome assembly GCF_002263795.3 of Bos taurus. NCBI lineage: Eukaryota > Metazoa > Chordata > Mammalia > Artiodactyla > Bovidae > Bos > Bos taurus. The sequence continues at coordinate 7,921,377 of NC_037340.1, read as the reverse complement.
CAACTGGGTCCCATCTCTGCTTTGATATTTTCAAGTTGCTGTGAGATTACAGGCCATATAGCCTCTGATAGACTCCACTTTACATGTATAAAATATTGAGAGTGAAAAAGAACATTTAATACCATCATAAAAGCAGTTTTGATCTTACAGATTCTAAGGAAGAGTCCTCAGATAACTTTTAAAAATTGCTAGTATACACATACAAAAAGTTTCTAGTCACTTAACATTTAGTAAGAAAAAGAATAATATTTGTATGACCTTCACATAGAAGATAATTTTTGGACTAGATATAAAAAGTACAAACCTTTAAGTTATAGAAACTTCTTTTCTAAATTAAAAGTAAAAAATACAAGCCATTTATTGGCAGAAGGCACTTCCAACACAATTTTATAGACAATTATTATTCAGAAGATACTTTTGAAACTGTTACAAATCAATAAGAAAAACGCAAATGATTCTAGAGAGTACTAGGCAAAAACATAAATAAGGCTTTTCACAGAAGAGAAAACCCAGAAGGCCTATAAATGTCTGGAAAGGTAAGCAACCCACCAGAAGCAAAAAAATGCCAAGGAATACAAGAAAGAGTATTTTTTCATGCTCATTAGATTGGCAAAAACAAACAAAAGCTCTGATAATCAAGGACTCATTTGCTACTGATGGGAATGTAGCAGCCTCTTTAGGAATAAAGCAGACATCGCTTACTGCCTACTTGTCATCCACCATCCCTGTCTTCCATCCTAACAGCATATTTTGTGCTGGCATCTCCTTCCTCCTGATAATGTTCTTCGAGGATAACTGGCCCTTTCCGCCACCCAGTCATCATGGTTTTATTTTGTAAGTAATCAATTTAGTCATTGACATGTGATTCAGTTCTAGCCAATAAGACATGAAAGAAAGCTATTCTAGCAAGTTTTCCTGCTCTTCAAAGGAAATAAAACGATACAATGACTTTGGCCATTGTTTTGTCTGCACTTGATTCTTTGCAGCCAAGAGGAGACAGCAAGCCATTGAGTCAATGAATAAGCCAAGCCTAGAGCATCCCTACTTCTGGACTCCTTGGTATGTGAGGTAATAAATTTCTTTATTTAAGCTGCTTTGAAGTCCATTGTATGTTATTTGAAGCTGAAAGTACCCTAACAAGGAGAAGAATTTCACAATATCTAGTATAGTATTGTGTACCGAGAGCCATCCCCTAAGACCCAGAAATTCCATTTCGAGGTACATAAGCCAGAGAAGCTCACCCATGCAGAAGAGGAGATATGTAAATGAATATTCCTTGCACTCTTATTTGTACAGGGGGACAACTGAACGCAGTGTTGCAGCTTATTACTGATTAATTTTCATTAAAATAAGTATTAATTTTTGTAACAGGTAGGTAATTGTTAATACTTTTTAATACCTTTTTCTGTCGTTTCTGGAATGAGGATGTCACTACTTTGAATTATGAGATCAAAGACACCCAATATAAGGCAAGAAACTAGAAAAATCCCAGGTCACTGGGTGGAGGACCATGCCCACCCTGGACTATGTACCTGGACTTCTTCGCAAGTGAGAAGTTAACTTCATGTTTAAGTCACTCTTATTTTTAATTTTTTATGACTAACAGCTGGCCCTAATTTTAATTAAATGAATAAGAAAACATAGACGGAAAATACACCACCGAATTCATGACAGTGGATGCTTCTGGGGAAGGAAAGAGATAAGTGGATTAGACAGAAAATGATATTTCAACTTTATATTATGTATCTATATATATAATACATATTTTAAGAATATATATTCTTATATTCTATTTTAAGGATCTAAAGCAATAAATAATTAAAATAATTGAAATGTTATGTGCATTTAGTTACTCAGTAGTATCTCACTCTTTGTGACCCCACAGACTGTAGCCCCCCAGGTTCCTCTGTCCATGGGATTCTCCAGGCAAGAATCCTGGAGTGGGCTGCCAGGGGATCCTTTCAACCCAGGGATAGAGCTCAGATCTCTTGCATTGCAGGCAGACTCCTTTTCCGCCTGAGCCACCACGAAAGTTAAACCTTTGTTGATTTTAGGTGCTACATATTCTGTTTCATTGCTCTCTGTACTTCCCTTTGTTTAACTTCTCCAAAAAAAAGGATGATATAGACATCGTTATGTAGACAAAATTACCCAAAAATAAATAAATAAATAAGGAAGGAAGGAGGGAATGAAGTAAAAGAAAATGCCTTACGGCCCAAAAAGAAAGAAAATGTGCTCCCTTCTACGTATACTAATTTAAACAATATCAAGACCAATTTTATCTCCTATTAAGATGAAGATTAATCACCCAGACTTGTCAAGGATGAAGGGGTTGGGAGAATACATCCTTTCTTGAGGGCAATCTTGTGATTACAAGCAAATTAATTAAAAAATGTCAGCTCTATGAAGCATCAGTTTTACCTCAAAGAAGTCATCTTAATAAATTTCAGCACAAAGATTTAGTTAAAAGGATTTTCATCATAATTTTGATTATAATCTTAAAAAACGGAAGAACACACAAATGCCCAAAGAGACAGACTAGTTACAGTGACTGCTATCTGTGCAAACAATGGCATACTACGCTCCCATTATAACTGATACTATCCAGGCGTATTTGATACTGCAGAAACAATTTGACAATTTTCTTAAGTGAAAAAAGTTACAATAATAAAAATAAAATCAATAAGTATAATACATATTTTCTTAATTTTGTTTGCATATAGATATGTTATAAACATCTTAAAAGATTTACACTACCTTCTATTGACACTGAATACTTGGAATTCATTTTTATTTTCCTGTTGTTATTATTGCTCTTTTCTAACTTCTGTAAAGTGAACTGTAACACTTGATTGCAACAAGTCTGATGAAACAGGCAATGGTGGTCAATTCTTACCACCATTAAAGTGCATAATTAAATTAAAATGTAATAAATGGTTCCTAACAGCATAGGCTTCAGAGTCATTCTGTCTCCTCCCAAACAACATTCATTTATTTTTATATAAGATTGTAAGCATCCCATATTAGAGATATTGAGGCTATATACATATATATATATATAATTGAGGCATAATTCCACCAAAATCAATCCTTGAGACTTACAGGTGAATTAGTGGCTTTCTTTAACTGCTGAGTGAAGAAGTGTGTTCATTTGTTTACTAATGAAGGATGTTGTTCATACAGGATAAGTCAAAGGCAGGAATGAGGTTCAGAAGAGCCATGTGTAAACAGAAATGCCTGTTAGGATTTTGGCACACAACATGATAGGTGACACATTCTGAACTGGTATAACTTTTTTCTGAATGCTTTATTTCCTGTACTTTCTGACACAAATTATAATGAACTCTTAATGACACAGTACTTTCATTCCAGGTTCTAAAACCTATATATTCTGGTTTCATATTTTGAATGACTTCGTTGTCTCCACCAACATTACTAGATGTTAATCTGGATACAAACCAGAAGGCTCTGAGAGCTGCCCCGTATTCCTAATGGACAAGTGGATGATTTATTGTGTCTTGCAGTATTTAATGGGCATGGCTTAGTTAGGCCATTCTAACTTTCTCAGCATATGTCGGCTTTCACCATCCTAAAGCAGGTGGTTTCCTTTCCATGTAGAGAAGACCCTTCCTATTGAAGGGATTACATTCCTGAATGTAGACAGATAATAACTTCGGAATCCCAGTGACCCTACTGTAAACTTATAAGAAACTTTTGGAAAGCCTCAACAGTCTTTCCTGGAAGAGCCGAGGAAGGGTATGAGCTAAGCAAGGTAATGTTCCTTAAAAACCTAAGTTAGTAACATATCTCCATATCTCAATACCTTTTCCCCTCCTCTGCAATCAAATTTTAGGATTTTAGTCTCCACTTAGCTTTCCATCAGTCTTTTCATAATATCACCATTATCGGAATACTAGTCTCATTACATTGCTACTATTAGTTTCCTCAAGTCTATGAACTTCTCTTTTCTTCCTCATTGGTCTCTATTTCAGCAAACTCTTCTATCCTTCGCCAATACTCATAACAAGGATGACTGAGGATGAATTCATGATAGCTTCAGGAATGTTCTTGCTTGCACTTACCATCATAGTAACTGGTAAAAACTTAAAAAACCTACCTATTGTGGCTCTCTTCCCCTCAAACTGTTGCTATTTAGCAGCTCTAGTTCTTTCCTTAATGTCTCTTCCAAACCTTTCCCTACTTGGCTGCTATCAGTCTCACTTCAAATATAGTTTTGTACTCCTTGGTGACTCAGAGGGTAAAGTGTCTGTCTGCAATGTGGGAGATCTGGGTTCAATCCTTGGGTTGGGAAGATCCCCTGGAGAAGGAAATGGCAACCCACTCCAGTATTCTTGCCTGGAAAATCCCATGGATGTAGGAGCCTGGTAGGCTACAACCCACGGGGTTGCAAAGAGTCAGAGAGGACTAAGCGACTTCTCTCTTTCTCTCTTTGTGGCCCAGAGTGCATTGGCTACATTTCTCCTGACTTTCTCAATCATGGACAAAGGTCAGATTTCTTTGTTCTCTGGGATTGCTTAGGAGCCAGTATCTAGCAGTCAGGAGATGGATTTGACTCATCTATGTGTACTAGTAGATAGAGCAACTTTAGAAGGTTGGTTAAAGAGTCTGGAAACAAAGAATGAATCAAAGTGACCAGCCTTACAGCACATACCACCTTCAGAGTACCCAGAATAAGTTCCTACATCTGCTATGCAACTAATAAATATCAGCTGCATTATAATGGAGATGGTAATATTGTTTTATATGATCAAGAAGACAAGAAATAAATATGATTTAAAAGTTCTGTAAGACTATTTTTGTTTAGTGAAGAAGACAGGATATAAATATGATATGGTGGTGGTTTAGTCACTAAGTCGTGCCTGATTATTGTGACTCCATGGACTGTAACCTGCCAAGCTCCTTTGTCCATGGAATTCTCCAGGCAAGAATACTGGAGTGGGTTGCCATTTCCTTCTCCAGGGAATCTTCCCAAGCCAGGAATCAAACCTGGGTCTCCTGAATTACAGGCAGATTCTTTACCAACTGAACTAAAAGGGTAGCCTAAATATGATATAAAATCCTTATAATTATTTAACATTTATAATAATTGATTTCAATATTTATAATATTTCTACTTCCTATCCGAAAGCTCTGTCTACTTTCTGTCTGAAAGCCATATCTATTTTCTATTAGAAAATTATACTTAAAGTACATAAGATGCAACATACTTTTCTCTAAGTTCTTTCAAAAATATGATAGAAAGATTTGCTTACAAGGAACATGTAACTATAACAAACAAAACCGTTAGCTTTTATTGCACTCAAAATTTTACATAAAGTAAAAATCAAGCAAATATAAAAAGATGTATGTCCTACTTTCAAAAAATATTTAGAAACGTTAACCCAGATTTTTTTTTTTACATCAAACCTCTGTCATTTACGTTTTACTTGTTCTCTTCTCTTCTTTTGTCAACCAGTAAGCTTTGCTTTTTGTCAATAAGATATGATCTGATAAGCTTATTTCAGACTCGCCCCAGGGAAGAAGGGGAGGACAGAATTATAGGTGAGCACTTCAGAGTGACAAGTCTGTTCCCTAGGCCACTGAAGAGACAAAGAGGGGCTGCTTGGGAAGTGACTCACAGTCTTGCTTCTATGTAAACACGAGAATTAAACTACCAGAAAGCTGCCTCCCAAACAAAATTGACTAATTTTTTAAAGTACCATTTTTAAAATCACATATCAATTCTATCCTCATTAAAAAAAAAAATTTATTAAGGATAAAAGCCCACTAAAACATATTGGCAATATCTCTGTACTTTTAACAAGACTCATCAATTCTAGATCTTAATTTTTAAACACACATATGAAACCTAGCAAAGTATCTACAATTTTGTAGCACTAATATATTTTAAATGTCAAACAAAAGGAATAAAAACTTACATCATGAAAGAATTATAAATGTTTTTAAATTCCCCAAATTTGAGGTTAATCACTTAGAATATGAAGGAAGTGAAACAGAGGGGACCACAGACATCATTTATAACATATTTGTCATAAAAAATGGTCAGGAAATTTATTAAATAAGTAGATTTATATTCAAGATAATTTTCCATGATAATTTTTAACTTATTTTAAATAGATGGTATTGTAAAACATTCACTTAGTCCAAATCTAATTGATTAATAATATTTCATTCCTTAAAAAATTTTGCAGATAATCAATACATGCCAATTCTTAAGGGAAAAAATATCAATTGTAGTACATCTGCTTCTCCCAGACACTACCAAAGAAGAACAGTTTCCATGGTCATTTATATAAAACTGTTTTTGAGTATAGTTAAAGTGTAAGTGGCTCAGCTGTGTCCAATTCTTTGGGATCCCATGGACTGTAATCTGCCAGGCTCCTCTGTCCATTCCAAGCATGAAGACTGGAGTGGGTTGCCATTCCCTTCCAGACCCAAGGACTGAACCCGAGTCTCCCGCATTGCAGGCAGATTCTTTACCATCTGAGCCACCCACTCAGTTTTTGATTCTACCTTAAATATGTTTCTTTCAACATTAAACATGTTTATGTGCTCAGTCACTCAGTCATGTCTGACTTTTTGACCCCATCGACTGTAGACCCCCAGGCTCCTCTGTCCATGGGATTTCCCAGGAAAGAATGCCAGAGCAAGTTGCCATTTCCTACTACTCTAGGGGATCTTCCCCACCCAGAGATAGAACCTGTGTCTCCTCCATTGGCAGGCAGATTCTTTACCACTGCGCACCTGGGAAGCACCAAACATATTTACGTACCCAAGTAACTTGGACTTTAGGAAAATATCAGTCTTAAAAGAGGTAACTTCAAACACAAAGAAAATATAGAGATGGTTTAGAAATAAGATAAATCTCACAACAATTTCAGAAAATACTCCTCTCAGAAAATCTATTTGGGTACCTAAAATTAGTACCAATATTCCATAAACAGTGAAACAATAAGATGGTTGGCAAGTTCTGACATGCTTTAGTGGATATTAACAATGAACTATATAGAGAGGATCATGTGGCTCCAGGGTAATCCACATGTATGCTGCTGCTGCTGCTGCTTCTGCTAAGTTGCTTTAGTTGTGTCCGACTCTGTGCTACCCCACAGACGGCAGTCCACTAGGCTCCCCCATCCCTGGGATTCTCCAGGCAAGAACACTGGAGTGGATTGCCATTTCCTTCTCCAATGCATAAAAGTGAAAAGTGAAAGTGAAGTCGCTCAGTCGTGTTCGACTCTCCTCGACCCCATGGACTGCAGCCCACCAGGCTCCTCCGTCCATGGGATTTTCCAGGCAAGAGTACTGGAGTGGGGTGCCACTGCCTTCTCCAATCCACATGTATGATAACTAATAAATACATATCTCAACAATTAGAGGTAAATTGATCTACTCTTTGTCAGTGAGAACTGACTATTGATCTGTTTTCAGTCAATGAGAACTGACTCACTGGAAAAGACTCTGATGCTGGGAAAGACTGAAGGTAGGAGGAGAAGGTGATGACAGAAGATGAGATGGCTGGATGGCGTCACCAACTCGATGGACATGAGTTTGAGCAAGCTCCAGGAATTGGTGATGGACAGGAAAGCCTGGCGTGCTGCAGTCCATGAGATCACAAAGAGTCAGACATGACTAAGCAACTGAACTGATCTGGGCTCTTAGTAACTGTAAGCCATTTCTCCAAAGCTATGTTTTAAGTCATTTCTAAGAATAAGGAATTTGTCCCTTGATTTGTAATTAAGTCTCAGAACAAGACTTAGATACTATTATCTTAAGGTCTGAGCTTCCAGAACAGTACACAGAAGCATTTCCCAAATTGCTTCTTTCCCAAAGATAAACTGTTAAAGAACATAGCTTAATTTAACAGTAGTGGATTGCACCTTCTGAAGTGATCCTGGCCCTACTCATCACTATGAAGATAAAAAGCAACTATGTACAAGTTTCAGCTCTGTCTTGATAAGTAAGTGCTTTCTCAGATTTAATGAACCTTTACAATGCCCTACTTTATTGAAGTCCATAATAGGAAAATGAGATGGGTCTCATATCTCCATCTTCATAAGAGAAAGAACTGAAGTTCTTTTCCCAGGGCCACACACAGAGTGTCAGAGGAAGAATTCACTCTCTGCTTGCTCCAAGTTTGCTCCTTACAAGGTCCATTTTAGAAGTCTCTTTTTGCATTTTATATAAAAACAAAGTGAGAAGGGTGACAGGGCCTTAGGGAGTGGCAGGGGCAAGGACACAGCCTATATCAGCTGGAGTTGGATCATGCACCACCTGCATGGCCAGACATGGAAGCACAGAAAAGGGAAGAGAGTAAGGATCAGCAGGCTTTAGTTCTGCAATAGCCTCAGCCCATCACTTGTGGCCAGGTACTAATCTATTCTGAACCACAAGTCCTCCTCTTTCATGGGAGGTCAAAGGGGTGTTTTTTTCTCAGTTTTTTTGTTTTTGGTTTTTTTTTTCAATCGTCTTTCTCCCAATCCCTAGCCTAAACTGTAGTAAGAGTCTAACTTGGATGTTGGGGAAAATAAGGGTGGATCAGAGGGTGGGCAGACAGGCAGGCAGGCAGGGAAATAACCACCTGATGTTTTGCTTTGATTTCTGTTTCAAGTCCTGTAATGACAGATCTCACTCCAGTGGAGTATGTTTTGGAAACATATTTAAAAGGGATATGTGATTGTTTTTAGGTACATTTTAAGTATTGACTAATAAAAGGCAAATATCAGAACAGAAGAGCAGTTTAATTTAGCATTTTTAAAACCATTTAGTATTCTAAGGCGTCTGTGACCTGCTATAATCTAATTATTTCTCCAATACCCTTTGGAATTGTTCAGAACAATGTGGTACAGTTTCTAACTGGTGCATTAAACATCTGGCCTGACTTCACAGAATTACAGATAGCTGAATGTGCACTCTCTATATATTTTATTAACATCCCATAGGCTCATGTTAAAATGTAGTACTGATGTGTCCTGACTTGCATCACTACCTGTTGACGGGAAAAACTGGGCTAGACTTGAGAAGGTCTACAAATAGAAAAAATCTTTTAAAGATGTTTTGGTAATTTAAATAGAAATTTTGGCTTAAAAAAAAAGAAAAGAAGAAGAGCGGCTTCAAGTTTATAAATTTATAAAACATGCCCAAGTTTCAGCATGCCAAATCCTCTAAAAATGAGCTAATCCCCAGTATCCATTCCTTCCTTCTCAAACTAACAGTATCCAATTGTCTTCCAGATCAAACTCGGTCCTCCATTCTCAGCCACATGTTTGAGTGGGGTTAACCCTTCCTATAGCTCCTACAGCAGGACTAAGCTCACCAACATACCCCACTATCTTCCTGTAATAGGTTCAGCAATGAACAGTGTGATCAAGTTTAAAGAAATGACAAAGAGTGAATCATACATCTGTGCGTGTGTAGGAGCTTCTGGAGGTGACCTATCTTCCCTTGAGCACTGCAATATGGGAATGTGACATGTGGAATTGTTACTGCCTAGGGGGAAAGCCTGGAGCTGCCAAGGATCCGATGTATATGGCCCTAGGAGGCTACCAACACTGGGAAAGGCAGCACTAGAGAAAAACTGTATTCTTGTTGATGTATTTCAAGCCACTGTATCAAGAGTCACCTGAAGCCAGACCATACATTCGAACTTCTCAGTTTCATGGACCAACAGATTTCTAATCGTTGATTAGATAGTAAGGCTTGAGCTTTCCATCACTTGCAACCAAAAACTTCTTTACTGGTAATAAGCACAAGGCATTTTCATATACCAAAAGCCTAAGCTGATTTTGTTGGTTGGTTTGTTTTTCACACAACTTTGAAGACTTTATTCTCAGGAAGAGGGTGAGGGGAAGAAAAATCGTCAAGAATTTCTTTCTAAGACCTAAGGAAGCTTTAATACTTTTTAAGATTAAATTTTAAATATCATAGTTGGAGGTCTGGGGGTCATCTAGTCCTACTAGCTTCTTTGACAGGGAATTTTAAAGAATTTGTATACAGTGAATGAAGGAACGAGTCAATGGGGTAGCTTAAGTCTAGGCAGGTTGGAAGGCCTGAATTATTCCATTTCCTCTGGGAGCTGTTTATAAAAGAGTTTTGGTGGTGGTTGTTTTCACATGGATACAAAAGTCAACAGCAGAGCCTGGGAAACCTGATTTCCAAATCCAACTTCCTCCGCCCTCCATCAGGGAACATCTCATAACCTTTCAAAAAAACAGAAAAATGCAAAGTTCATCGACATGATCGGCTTAGACAATCCGACAGTTTTCAAAATGCAATATGCTAATTAAGCTTATATTCCAGCCAGTTGTTCACCATCTGAAATTCATTTTCTCATGTACAGTGTTAGATTCACTGGCTAACCCATAAAACTGAACAAAATGCAAAAAAAAAAAAAAAAAAAGACAAATGCCTTTTCAACCCATAGTATCTACTAGTTCTAAATCCTAGGGACATGGGACCATGAAATGCATGAAGACAACAGGAAAAAAAAAAAAATCAACAGGGAAATATCCTATTTGCTCACTTCCTTGCTCATTTCCTGGCTACATAGAACTACTACCTCAAAGCGGGATTTTAAAGTGTGAAAAAAACGTGTCATTGGTCCTCTCTGACCTCTCTTTGTGCTTCCTTCTACCACTTCTTAATGTCTCCTTTTTCCAAGTGCTCAGATGCCCTCATCTCAATACTGGCAGTTACCACTCATTTGGTACTTACTGTAAGTCAAGTACCGAGCTAATGATTTCAGAAAGATTTAGTAATTTGTCTACAGTCAAGTGGTAAAGCCAAGATGGAGCCCAGATATGCTAGACTGTGAGCCTAAAGGGCTTCTCACTGAAAAGTGCCTGCCTTCCTTCCCCTCCTACTGGGACAGCCCTCCCCTTACTGCAGTTCATCTCCCTTACATAACGAAGGAGGAGAGGAAAGCAACCTGAATTAACTCAGAGAAACTCAGTCTTTTCAGAGGCGGCACATTTTATTTCAAAAGGGGTACATATTATTACAAGTTCACCTCCAACTGGCAGAATTTCAGACAGCTGATAAGAGCAAGAAGTGAAAAAAAAGAACAAAAATGAAAACAAATGGAAGCAGCAAAAGGGCATATATTTTTGGATGGGGTAGGCTGATGGAAGCTATCCAAGACTTGGCCTTCAGAGTTAGTGCCTTTAGTACAGTTTACATTTTTTCATAATCTCTTGCCCCTTCTACATTTTAATCCACATCTTTAAAAAAAAAAAAAAAAGCAACAATACATAATTGGCATTCAATAAATCCCTGCTGCCTTTATTTGCCATGTGGTGAACCAAAGCCCAGAGCAGATAATAAGTCATATTCTGAATGGCAGACGAGGGAATGGAAACCTCAGATCTCCTAACTCCCAGGCCAAGGTACCTTCTTTTGGATACTGATTACCAAAACTGTCCATTTATCTTTCTTTTCTGTTTGAGGTCTGCCTGAATAGAGATAAAACTAATTAAACATGGCTATAAAACCATAGGAATTTGGTTAGGTAAAAAGTTCTTTTTAAATATAATCAACTCCCAACTGAAAATAGCTTCTAGAAAGAATTATTTCATAAAACAGTTTAACCCATGTGTTTATTTTGTAGTAGCAGAAAAAGAAATCCATCCTTTAGCTGAGAGATTATCTTTAGTGCCACCTCCCTTTCCTCTAAACATACAGCAGCTGCATCTCAATTCAACTTTTGCTACCTAACATTTCTAAGAAATTGGCTTTTCAACAAACATTAGAATTCTAAACCTCCTGTATTTATTGGGTCTGCCCTCAGAGGCCAGTAAAAGTGCAATCATAGAACAATAGAGGTCAATATACCTCTTATCAAGAGTTCCCCTTCTACTGTGATATCATTCATTCTCGGAGAGGAACTCAGAAGGCCAAACTGCTATCAAAGAGGCATGTAAATAGATAAACTAAACTAATGAAGAGACCATAATCAAATAGTCCTGGGAAAGACAATTAGCTAGCCTCCTTCAGAAACAAACACTCACAGAAACTTTTAGAAAGCACAAAGGAGAACCTCTGAGAATAAAGCAGACAATATGAGTTTAAGGATACTGCCCTCCAGGTAAATAGAAAAGCAAAATTCTTCCCAATGACGTTAAAAAATGAAATGCACTTAGTGGAAAACGTATAGGCCTAAAGCAACTGTTATTCAAACAGTAGAAACCAGTCTATGAAAATCAAAATTGAAAATAGAAAGTCTATAATTCTGCTAATTAGATATTGCATTGCCCAGAGTTTGCTCATATACATAAATTAAAATACAACCATTTGAATACAAGTAAAACTATTTCTGAAAGGTTTTTCTTTCTTCTATGTTTGCATCTTAAGTCTGTATCTTAACTCATGTTCAAAGCAAAAACATATCAGAAAGAAAACTACTCTATTTAATTTTTCAAAACCTTTTTAGTTTAGGAAGAGTCCCTTTAAATATGAAAAATCTATCTACTAGGCTCTAAAGAGATGTACAAATAATCTGGGGAGTATATGAAAAATAGTTTCACTTTCTAAAACCAACACATACAAACAATAACTTACTCATTACTTCCAGGGGGAAAAAAAAAAAAAACTAGTTATCTTTTTTTTCTTTTACCCTTGTGGAATTCCTGTTTCCTTCCCTTAAATCAATTAGTTATTTATTTGAACCTGCTTTCTATTCATTTGTTGAATAAATATTCACTGTTGGGGCTACTAGCCTTCACATTGATAACATTATTATAACTAGTCAACAATGAAAATATGATTTTGCTTAACTCCTTTCTAACACAGACAGCTTGGAAATAAAAATAACCCGTGTCTTTCTACTGTAACACATAATCTTCTAGCAGTCTTGCATTTTTCATAAGCTTGCTACCACCACCCTGCTCTAGTCAACTTCAGCAGAGGCTGCAATCCCAAACGGCCACCTACCAACCAGGGGCATCCCAGCCCCACCAGGCCAAGCGCCTCATTCTGGCTGCTCTCACCCCCTCTAGCGTCGGCAAAGCTCATCTGTCTGATCCCCGAGTTACCTCACTGAGCGCGAGCTCAGCGAAGTCCTGCCCATCTATGACATCACCCCCTTCTTCAACCACTGCGAGGTGAAGCTTTAACTTCAGACTTGGAGGTGGGCTGTGCAGCAAACTGAAATGCTGGCCCCCACTTGCTCCTCAGTGGAGGAGTGATCCGAACGCGACCGGCTCAGCCTGCAGCTGCCGTGGGCTTTGTGTGGACTGGATTCCGAGCTGGGCAGAGGGGGAGGGTTATTACTCCAGTTCCCAGGCAGTGGAATTACAGCTAGAGCAGCAGGATATATGGGATTGCTTTTTCTCGTCTTCCTGGTAAGTGTTTCCCATGTTTTTCCTTATGATTGGTCCCAGAAAGTTTGCTCGGTTTTACTCTCTAGAAAAGAATGGCTTGGTATCATGAGGCATCCAGATAGGAACGTTTGCTCTGTCACCAGGACGAGCAGTGTGTGTGCATGCAAGCCAGCAAGGAAAAATTGGACTGTAAGAGCCAAATGCAAGAAGTTTCTTGAAACCTTTCTTTCATTAAAGAAAGAAAAATAATGATAAATGGCTATCTTATGTCTCGTGTAGTTGCTATTTGAAAAGAGGCTTATGGAAAATGATAAGTTGGAAAGTTAAATGTTAAAGAACACAAGGCAGATTTTTTTCAGAGAGGAAAGCGAAAGGTCTAGCTAAACTTGGCGTGTACTGTATGTGTGGTATGATCACCAATTGCTGTTTTTATAACTGTGAAAGAAAATCAATAATCCCTCAGCCCACGAGTACGCAGTACATGAAAAGCATACATCTTGCTCACAGCTAACCCAGCTACTCCTGGAGACTTATGTGCCTCTGCAAGGATTAACAGCTACACCTAGATTTTAAAGCTTGCACTGCTATCCTGCCAGAGCTGCTTCAAGCATTCCAGGCTTGCAAATCTCAACTAGTGAATTCAACTCAGAGGAAGGGGAAACTCTCTTACAAACCATATCCCCTCTCCAGCAGAACGCCAAAATCCATTGCTCGGGCAAATGTGGTATGTGACTAGCATAGTAATTGGCAAAGTCTACTCAGAAAAACTAACAAAGCTCAGCCTGGAAGCTAAGCCTGATGTATGCAGGGATTTCAGGGTGGCAGGGGGAAAAATGAGTAGAGCCTCATCAAGTGGGATACTGAAGAGTATCCATTCACTTGCAACTTATAATAGGAAAATCTTACATTGAAAGAAATATTTCATACCACAAAGCTTTCAAAAACTACCTAAATGTATCTACTCAAAAAAATTTTTTTTCAGTGAATTAGATCTGAAACAAAATGGTTGAATAGAAATAAAGAGTGCAACAGGCCTATATTTTCTCAACATCTGGGGGTTTGATTGTTATTTACTTCCTGAGAATGAAAAAGGAAAAAAAAGCCTTGATATGTGCCAATTATAGAACCAAATTCTCTAACGGTTTTAACAATTAGCTATTTTAAATTTTCTTAATAAATCGATCCGCTCTAAAATGCACACGTATGTTCCCTCATTAGGGAAACAATATGAATAAAGACACTATCATAGTGCACAGGCTGAGGCTATGCCTTTCATTTATCCCCAGTCACACAGGAATATCCTAACCAGCATAAACATAAAGAATGAATTTGTTTTCAGACAGGACCTCAGAGTCACAGATGACTGATACCCATCTCTTTTGAAATGAGGAAAGAAAGAAATTAACCTTTTAAAAGTACTACAAAATATTAATGTTACCGCTACTACCAATATTAATAATAACATGCCAGGTTTTAATCTGTAAGATTAAATCAGAGATATGCCACTTAGTTTGCAGATATATGTGTATATACAATGTACACACACACACATATCTAGATATATTAATTAGCCTGAAATAAAAAAACAGGCTTGCAAAAACATGATTGCATGTATTTAAACAGGAAAATCACGTCTAATTTCTTTTTTAAATAGAATGCTGCCAAAAATACATCAAACCCAAGATTCAGCAAAGATATTATTGAATGAATAAACATAATGAATTCATTAATATTGTATATAATACTGTATAATACTAATTATCAGTTATTAATTGTGCTGTATAATACTATGTTATTAATTGGGCTTTTCATCCCCCACCCCCCCTGCATTTTAAATCGATTATGTTTAGGTTCAGAATGCCCAATTAAACACTTCCTAAACATTAACATCTGTGAAATATATAACTGGGCAGCAAGTAAAGTTTTTTCAAAAAGAAGAAAAACAGTAAGAAAATTTGTCATAACTGAACGTGGCAGTAAAATAGAAGGTATGTTTCTTTTGCTTCCAAGTGTTAATTAAGGAGCCTCCAATTCTATCAAAACTTTTTCAGAGCTAAATGAAGCGGTGTGAAATAAATTTGGTTGAAATCTTGTGGCTGTCAGACTTTGTTAGCAAGCTATTAATTATCTTTACCCCAGTTTCTTCTCTAGCCTATATTGCCCAATCAAATAGAAACTCCAATTACATTCAGCATCTCTTGCCTAGGGACACAAGACCCTAATGAACACTCAGTGTCTCCAGATGAAAAATACAATTATCAGCTTTAAACACACAAGTGTACCGCAGATTTGTCTCTGCTTTTCTTGGCCACATACCCTAAGGCTTCCTCCTCTTTCTGGATTATTTTGAACAATTTTAAACCCAACAAAAATCAGTAGCAGAGGACTTGCCTTGTATTAATATTATATGAATGTTTCTTCTTTATGTTTTTATTCTTGATATGCCAATGTTCATACCAGTATTAGATTAAATCTGATCATCCAGAAAAAAAAAAAAAAAAGGTTTAAAACTAGCCATTTCAGTGGTTAACTTTTCCCCCTATTTTTAAGGTGGGTGGGCTACATAACAAAGAATGTGCTTAATGCCAAGATCCAAGACTAACTTAAAAATTCTGAATAAACTCCCTTAAATATTCTTTTATTCAATCAGTTCATTGTAATAGCATTATAACTAATTGCTGAAAGTCAAATGAAGGCCAGCATAAATGAAGCCAACGAGGGAAATAAGATTCAATAAATTTTTCAAAGGTTGTAATTTCTCCCCTTCTTTCCCCTCACTCCCTCTTCCCTCCCACCCCCACCTTGTGCCCCCGAGGCCTTCACTGTTCTCATCGGGAGGCTTTGTTGTAATTAAGCCAGAGGAAAAGTGGCCGGCAGCAGCCAACATCTGACTTGCGGCTTCTGAAAGCTGTGTTCTGGTAGAGTGTACCACCCCCCAGCGGGCAAAAACTCTACAGTAAATCTCTCAGCAGTATTAATTCTCCAAAGTGCAGTTTTCTCTTCAGAACATTAAAAGGACCTTTTGTCAACTCTTTCTAACATTCCACCATTTCAAAAATTTATCACAAGTCAAGAAACAAATTTCTAACTAAGAGATAGTCTGTAAATGTCTCCTGGAAAAAGCCTTCTGCCTCTTAAAAACCAAAACAGAAATATACATTTCAGAAAGCATTTTCCAGTTTCAGGATGCAGATCAACATCACTGACTTTGGTAAAACATCACATTAAAAAAACAAATTGAAAGCCATGTTTATATTGCATAGGAGAGCTGGTTTCAGGACTTTGATGTCTGTTGACAAGAGAGCTAGAGAAAACAGATTTTAAGTAAAAAAAGAACAAAACTGTAATTTAAGCAGCAGCTAAAGTTGTATTTGTTTAACATACACATAATCTCTTTCCTAGCCCCCCAAATCAAGTGTCAGGAATGCATAAAAAGCTCTCTCCAGGTATTAGTCTGCTTAAATGCAAGAAAGGAGAAATTGCTCTGATGAGACAATGACAGCTTTTGTTCTTTATTCTTTCACTTTTCACGTGCACAAGTTACCGTGGCAACTTTGAAAAGAAAACCCAGAGACCACATTTGGTTAAACCCCATTTTTAAAGTGCACCACTGAACTGTGGATTGATCAGTTTATGTGCTGATGATTTTCGTCCTCTTTAATGGTTTAAATCAGCAATACGCAACTCTGACATGAAAAAAAAAAAGGATGTTTTTTATGATTATGGATGTTATCATTTTCCAGCTCAGTGCATGGCACACAGCAGACCTAAATATTTGTTGTACTAGAGTATGGAAACTTGACTATTAGAAACTTAAAGCATATCAAGCAAATTGTACTCACCACACTGAAGAAGGAATATCAGGCTCACAGTGGGAAAATGTTTGCAGTTTAACAAGGATAAGCGTAATTTTAATTGCAATTGCCTAAAAGTCAATGCAAACGTAAAGCTTGTTCCCTGCCCCAAGCTCTCAACTGCTCACCTTTACCAACCTCTAAATTAATCTCTTATTCATTCTTACAAGCCATGGTTCTCTAACTTATTTAGTTTGGCTTAATATCATGTAAGGAAACAGGCTTCACTATGATGAAAGATAACATCCCAGTTTCCCTTTTTGTTTTAAGGATGCTTGATTTAACTTTACAAGCCAAAATAAATGAAGCAGATTTAGATTCATTTATCACAAACCTATTGGGGAAAAGAACCTGTAACACAAAAGGAGAAAGTGAAAATCCTTTGTTTTAGAACTTTCATCCCCTATTTGCATAAAAGAAACAAATCTTCTAGGCTAGAAAATAGTCTGGATAAAACCAAGTAAGGAAAGGCACACTTGCTTCCCTCCCTCTCAGCAAACCCTTCAGACTTCATGACTCTCAAGAGGAGAGTTAGAGGTCCTTCTGCTTGCCTGGCATTAAACAAAAGAATTGGAACTTTCCTGAAATCTGATGATCGTGGAAAATTTAACTACCAGACAGGCTGCTTAGAAAGCATTTTGCTGTCACTACCAACTAATCTGATATACTCCAGTTTTTCAGTTTAACCATACACATAGGTTATTTGAAATACTATTTGTCGTTGCAAAGACTTAACATTCAGAGGTTGATCATTTTGTAGAGCTTTCTAGCAGCAGTTTAAGCCTTCATAAATAAATTACTTTCCTAATACTTTAAATTATGATTGTATAAATTCCAGTACCCAGAAATATTCACAGACTTGGATAAATTTGAGGAATCATGTATTTTCTTCAGTCTCAAGGTTTTACTCAAAATAATGCAGTTAACTTCGATTAAAAGTTCTACATACTTTTCCACTTTTAAATTTAATATATTTAAAAGTCCCCAGATAGTTTAGAGACCATGATATGAGGCAAATCATTAAAAACAAACTAAAATCCCCAAACTCTCTACTCAATTTAAGATTTTATTTTAGAGCAATGATTTCATACCAAAAATCAATTCAAATCAAAGGGACAAATAAAGGATTTAGGAAGTTAGCACTATCAACGTATAATCTTAATCTAAATGATCAAAACATAAGAAATATCAAATGCCTTTCCATCTCAAACATTCCCACCTCCAAAATAGTAACAAAGAAGGAATCATATAAACATATAGACTGCCTCATGTTCTTGACTATAAATACCAGTATTCTATTCAGATACAACTTGTTCAATTATATTAGTTTTCTTAAAATATCTCAAAATGACAGCATCCTTATCTATTTACATACGTCTTTTAAGTGTATCATGGAAATCGGTGACTTTTCATAGATGTGATTACATTATAAATGCGTTTTTAAAAATCCATATTTTTTTAATTTATAAAAAGAAATTGATAGGAAGATCGATATTATAAGTTTAATTTACCAGTACGGTGATTATGTTTTTCTTTTTGCTACAGTTCTAAATGCTACATACTTAAGTAATGATATGATTTTTTTTTAACTTTAAACATTCCTTTAAGTAACCAGGGCTCCATTTATGCTTTCCCCCAAGTTACCCCATTAACAATATTTTTCTAAAAGATCGATTCCTTTTTGTTCAGAAGTAATGGCCTCTTTCAAGCCTATGCAGACATAAAGCCTCTGAAGTCGACGCTGTGGAAACCTGGCCACAGTGTGCATGCCAGTGGGGGTCATTTTTTTTTCCTCAGTCACATTCAACTACAATGTCTCTATATGCATGAATACGTAGAGCCAGCTCAGAAACAGGGAAGTCTAAACATGGGAGCAGAGCTGCTTATTTCAGATGGAAAGACCATTACAGCCTCTAATATGCAAAATAAAACAAATCTCTTTAGCACTATAGTTTTTAAATATAAAAAGGCAAGAGAAGATATAAAATATGAAACAAAATCACGCATGCATTGGACTGTTTGAGTAAAGGGAGTAGGAACTTGTGAAGGAATCTTCATTTTTGAACGAGTATCCTCTCCAGAGAAATATGTTTTGTATTTTTGCCTTTTGTTTTAATGCAATCTGGGGAGAAGAGAACGGCATTTTCCAAGAACTGAATGAGATTTTCGGCTTTCTGTTAATCCCACGTTATTACCACCATTGTATTCATGGCCATGTGAGTTTGCACATCAAATAGAGCAGAGGAAGCAGTTTCACACTTGTAAAACTAAACAAACAAAAATAAATTAATCTTCCTTTTCATACCAGTGTAGAATATTTTTTCTTTCTCTGGTTTGAAAATGTAAAAACCAATACATATTAGATTTTGAATTGGTAAAAACTTTACACTTCAGCTACCAGCTTTATCTCTGCTTATTATGATCATCACCTTGTACATACTCTAGGCTGACCAACAACTTTGGACTTCCATTCATCAGATTCATCTTCTCAACTTTAAAGTGTGCCCTGGGGTAGGAGAAATGCCTGCCTATTGGCAACCGTTTAAGCAGGTTCTCTGTGCGATTTTTATAATGGTTTTAATTAGTTTTTAATGCAATTTAACAAAAGTAACTGTTTCCTAAATTGCTTTAAATTTTTTTCTTAAATTTACCAAATTGTTTTATATGTTGAATAATTTTCAAGCTTAGAAAACATTTGACAGAAGATACTTTTTAAAATAACATTGTAATTATTAATTTCACAGCTTGGTTTTCCATTTTCACTTACCAAGAAAGCAAGAGTTCAAGAAAATACTCCACTGAAATTCAACAATAATGAGCAAAGCCCTAAAGGCATTACTTGTAAAACCTCACATTAAGCAATACATCACTTAAACTTTCCTCTGTGGGCACTTTGCAATACTCACTAGAGACTACTTTATCCATCTGCTAACTGCTATTTCTACTTCACGTTTCCTAAATAATAAATTAAATGTATCTGTAATTTTTTTCAGTATCCTTCTGTTAGTTCAGTCTATGATAGTCTTGATATCTGGTGACAAATTAAAAGAATCCGAATTTTTAATGAGAGCCAGAAACACAAATCTTGGCCTTATTTAAAATTCACTTTGAGTACTGTTTGAATTCTGGAACAGATGCTATCCTTGTTGGATGTAAGGTAATTACTGAGGGAGAAACAAATCGCTTCTACTTTTAGGGTCAAATATTTCCATGATACCCTAATGTAACTTACTTGTATAGAAAGTCCCTGAGTAGGTAACTTTACATAACAGATACTGAAACTACCCACCTCCCCTGTTCACCCCCCAAAATCTTCATGCATATTAGATAATGGACAAAGCAGCCATCCTTAAACTCATGAGTCTCTTTGGTCAAGCTGTAAGCCTCTTTCAGAAGTTAAAAAGATAATCTTTGGAAACTGACACGTTCTTGTTCCCACCTTGAGAGAAATGCCTTGTCAGGTTTTGATATGCTTTCCTAATGGTCATTACAAGGAGACAGACTGAAATAGTGTCCTTTCTGTTCCAAATACAGTTTCTCAAGTTTACTTTGTTAAAAATTGTATTCTTCTCAAAAAATGTTATGACTTGAACTTCTACACTGCCTTTGGCCAAGAATACCTGAGTAACTGGAGTTTCAAGATCATCAATTAGCCTTTAGAAATAGTTCTAAGGAGGAAGGTGGTAGTGCCCATATTCCACAATAGGGAACATTGAGGCCTGTAGGAAGAATTAAACAAGACACTGAGCAAATCAAAAGAAAACTTCTAACCCTTTTCAACTCTTTAAATTGTAGACTATATGACTTTGTAAAACTATGTTCAGAAATATCTAAAAAGTTATGGCATTTCATTAAAAACAATCCTAGTTGTGGCTTTGCTTACCTCTTTCATGTACTTATTTTCTTTTTTTTGCACACTTTATCATTTTATATAAGATATAAAAGAGAAATTTTAAAGATTGGCCCTGACCTGAATTCAAAATCCATAGAAGAGGCTTATTGTCTTTTGCATAAAGCTTTGCTTCTGTGTTTAATTCAAAGTCATACTAGCAGTCAGTTCACAACTGAAATTATTTTGTGACAAACTCAACTTTGGCTCCCACTTTATTTATATAGAAAGACGGGAAATAAAAGAGAAAGAGGTCATCTTATCCCTTTTCAACAACTACTATGATGAAAGATGTTGCCTAAAGAAAGAATTGAAGCTAAATTTCTAGGAAATGTCTCTAGTATGTTAAAGTTCTTTGTTAATAGCTGATTAAAACATTTTACTTTCACAGGAGATGCTCAGGTCCAGTGTATTTCAAGGAACAGAAATATAAAGGAAATCTAGTATGCTTCCATTTTTCCCATGAAGAATATTTGAATTAAGTTTTCTTTACCTCTTGAAAGAATACCTGTTCTTGCATAACCTGTGACTGCACCAGATATTCTGAGAAAGCAGCAAGAAGCAAAAGCTGGAAATAGCTATTTCACAGCAGGTAATCATACCTCAGGATGTAGCTACTGTACAAAGTTTATACTTGGATAATCCTGGATGGGAATAAAGGTGGGGGGTAACTGCCTGAAAAACCTATTACTGTACAGGCCTTAGCATCATGAATGGCTTTCTTCATGAGGATCTGAAGTTACTATCTCTGACCACATTGCACAGAAGAGCCAATAAGAATTTCAAAGAGAGCAATTTCCACTAAGGGAATTAAGCTACACAAAAGGAACCTTCACACAGAAACTCTATAAGAAAGGAAAAAAATAGGAAACCATGTGTTCTACACAGTAACAGGAACCTGAATTGTTTCTGGTCCCTACTTTAATGAGCTTGCCCACCACGCTGAACCACAGCTGGAATGTTCATTGACAACAGCAAGCCTGATCTGGAGGTGTGTGCGGCATAGAATAAACAGTGAAGAACATTTCCAAGGACTAAACAAGAGTTTATAAGTCCCAGCCCCTCACCAGGAAAATAATATATGTGCATTGGATTTTCACTCACGCAAAATTTACTCACATCGTTCAATAAGGTAGGAAAAATATTAAAGTCTTTTCTTTTCATGCCTGAAATTATAAAGGCTAACTAATACCTAAAGGTGTAGAAGAAATTATATTACATACTAGATAAATATAAATCTATAATTCTCCACCCATGGAGAAAGGTGAATCATATTTTAGATTAGAACTTGAAGAAAGATAAATACATTGTGAAAACATGTTATGAGCTAGAATATAATGAAAGATGTTCATAAACCCATTTAACTATGTACTACAAAACATACAGTAAAATAGGAAAAAAAGAATTTAACATGAAATGGAATTTTCCACTTAGATAAGATAGATGTATTAGCTATATAAATCTTTCCTTCCCCAAAGTAAATGAAAACAATTCCTTCTTATTTTTGTGCTGGAAATGCCTATCTCACAATGTGTAATATTAATAATCAAAGAAAAATAACATCAATAATCAAAGCAAGCAATTGACTTAACTGGGATTCAGGATCTCCAGAAGTGTGTAACTATTCCTGAATAGTATGAGAGTAGATTTTTTTACTACACATTTCTATACTTGTACAGTCTACCATGTAAAAAGCAGATATAAAATTTTGGTTTTTAAGAATAGTAACATTATTATCTTTAAATATAACAAATCATATTCCTATGTGTCAATTCATTATGAATATTAAGGAAAAATTAGAAATCAGACTAGCTTGGCCAATGGTCACAAAATTGACATAAAGTGCTATGAGAATACTTTAAAACATTCAATAAAACTATATTAAACTTTCAAAGTCAAATAGATTTGGGACAAAATACTTCTAATACCAGAAATATTTAAGGTAAAAATATTGTATGATTATGTTCATGGCTAGCTAGCATGCAAAAAAAAAAAAAAACCCTCAGCATGCAAGAAAAAAATTAACTAATAAAAGTGATTATTAGATGTTTCAGTGTTCACGTCTATTTTGAATTCTATTTTAAGTATACTGGTCTGACGGTTTTCTGTTGCCTTTTTTTTTTTTAACTCACCCCACTTTAGGGCTCTGAAACTACCTTGTGTAAAGACCTCAACACTGCTGACCATGATCAGCCCAGCCTGGAGCATCTTCCTCATTGGGACTAAAATTGGGCTGTTCCTCCAGGTGGCACCGCTATCAGTTATGGCTAAACCCTGTCCATCCGTGTGCCGCTGCGATGCCGGTTTCATTTACTGTAACGATCGCTTTCTGACATCCATTCCAACAGGAATACCAGAGGATGCTACAACTCTCTACCTTCAGAACAACCAAATAAATAATGCTGGGATTCCATCAGATTTGAAAAACTTGCTGAAAGTAGAAAGAATATACCTATATCACAACAGTTTAGATGAATTTCCTACCAATCTACCAAAGTACGTCAAAGAGTTACATCTGCAAGAAAATAACATAAGAACCATCACTTATGATTCACTTTCAAAAATTCCCTATCTGGAAGAATTACATTTAGATGATAACTCTGTCTCAGCTGTTAGCATTGAAGAGGGGGCATTCAGAGACAGTAACTATCTCCGGCTGCTTTTCCTGTCTCGTAATCACCTTAGCACAATCCCCTGGGGTTTGCCCAGGACTATAGAAGAGCTCCGCTTGGATGATAATCGTATATCCACCATCTCATCACCATCTCTTCAAGGTCTCACTAGCCTAAAACGCCTGGTTTTGGATGGAAACCTGCTGAACAACCATGGATTAGGTGATAAAGTTTTCTTCAACCTAGTCAACTTAACAGAACTCTCACTGGTACGGAATTCCCTGACTGCTGCACCAGTAAACCTTCCAGGCACAAACCTGAGGAAGCTTTATCTTCAAGATAACCATATCAATAGGGTGCCCCCAAATGCTTTTTCTTATCTGAGGCAGCTGTATCGACTTGATATGTCCAATAATAACCTAAGTAATTTACCTCAGGGTATCTTTGATGATTTGGACAATATAACACAATTGATTCTTCGGAACAATCCCTGGTATTGCGGGTGCAAGATGAAATGGGTACGTGACTGGTTACAATCACTACCTGTGAAGGTCAATGTGCGTGGGCTCATGTGCCAAGCCCCAGAAAAGGTTCGAGGGATGGCTATCAAGGACCTCAATGCAGAACTATTTGATTGTAAGGACAACCCGGTTGTAAGCACCATTCAGATAACCACCGGGACGCCCAATACAGTGCATCCTGCTCAAGGACAGTGGCCAGCTCCTGTGACCAAACAACCAGACACGAAGAACCCCAAACTCACTAAGGATCAGCGAACCACAGGGATTCCATCAAGAAAAACAATTACCATTACTGTGAAATCTGTCACCTCTGACACAATTCATATCTCTTGGAAACTTGTCCTACCTATGACGGCTTTAAGACTCAGCTGGCTCAAACTGGACCACAGCCCAGCGTTTGGATCTATAACTGAAACAATTGTAACAGGAGAACGCAGCGAATACTTGGTCACAGCCCTGGAGCCTGATTCACCCTATCGAGTCTGCATGGTTCCCATGGAAACCAGTAACCTCTATCTATTCGATGAAACTCCTGTTTGTATTGAGACTGAAACTGCACCCCTTCGAATGTACAACCCTACAACCACCCTTAATCGAGAGCAAGAGAAAGAACCTTACAAAAACCCCAATTTGCCACTGGCTGCCATCATTGGCGGGGCTGTGGCCCTGGTGACCATCGCCCTGCTCGCTTTGGTGTGCTGGTACGTTCATAGGAATGGATCCCTCTTCTCACGGAACTGTGCGTACAGCAAAGGGAGGAGAAGAAAGGACGACTACGCGGAAGCTGGCACCAAGAAGGACAACTCCATCCTGGAAATCAGGGAGACTTCTTTTCAGATGTTACCAATAAGCAATGAACCCATCTCAAAGGAAGAATTTGTAATACACACCATATTTCCTCCTAATGGAATGAATCTGTACAAAAACAATCACAGTGAAAGCAGTAGTAACCGAAGCTATAGAGACAGCGGTATTCCAGACTCAGATCACTCACACTCATGATGCTGGAGGACGTGCAGCAGACCATGTTTTGGTTTTTTTAAACCTAAGGGAGGTGATGGTAGGAACCCTGTTCTACTGCAAAACACTGGAAAAAGAGACTGAGAAAAAGCAATGTACTGTACATTTGCCATATAATTTATATTTAAGAACTTTTTATTAAAAGTTTCAAATTTCAGGTTACTGCTGCGATTGATGTAGTGGAGATGCCTGAACACAATTCTATATTTTAGTATTTTTTAGTAATTTGTACTGTATTTTCCTTGCAAATATTGAAGTTATAAACCATTTACTTTGTGTTCTACTGAGTAAGATGACTTGTTGACTGTGAAAGTGAATTTTCTTGCTGTGTTGAACAATCAGGACTGCAATCACATGAGATCCTTGTAGTATAAGCACAGGCCATTTTTCACTTTGGTATTAATAAAATGTTAAAAAAAAAAAACTGGCTGAATGAGAAAAATTAAATTTCAAAAAGTAGTTATGAAATAATGTTCCAACTATTAAATTTGTATTCCAGTGGTATTCAGTAATCAAAATATGTGAAGTAATGGGCAATATCAGACTTGCTGCATAGCTCCATTTTTATGCTAAGTAAATTAGACCTCCTTAAGAAAGTAAACATTATCTTCTGAACTGAATACATCAGTTGGCATAAAAGGAGGGTGAAGTCTGCTGTTATTAATGCCATTGTTAACAAAGCTTTGATAATAAAGGACTTCACAAAAACAATAATGTAAGCGTGCTTCCAAGTGGGGGAAACTTGTACTTAGGAAAAAACATGAAAACTTAGACTCACATAGCGTAACAAACACAAGTATCAATTCCATTTTGGTTTTGCCTATACTATCTTGATTTTTGAAATGTCAACTTTAAAGACACATTTGTTAGTGTTTACAATGTTTTTATCATAAAGGAAGTTAAAAAGCTTAAATGCATTTTAAGAGTAGTCTAACTACAAGCAATTCCCCTCAACAGTGAAGAGAAAGTAGTACTTTAAATAAGTGAGAATTTAAAAGAAAAATAAATACTGGAAATCAAATTTAGATCTGGTTTATGTGAAATGTTTTAACACTGTACATAAATGTTCGATTTACTTTCACAATGATCAAGAATACTGCCCATTACTGTCACAGTTTTCCAGATACTATGTAATGAACTTGTAACATTTTTTTCCAGCTTCCTACTGAATTGTGAGCTATGACTTGTTTAAAACCTCATCACTTTTCCGTTGCCATAACTTTTTTTTTCCCAACAAAAAACCAAAGTGCATTGTACGCCCTTTGGCCAGTCTTGTATGTGCCTTGATCCAACGCTACATGTATTCAGCTTTTAAAACTCGACAAATTTTTCATACTTCCTTAAATATGAAAAATTGTGGTCTTATTGCTGAATAAAACAAAAAAAAGTACAAAATAATCGTGTTTGCTTTTTCAAGATTATGTTCCTATCACTAAAGTAGCAAATTGCCCAGCACAGTAGTCCTAAATATCCCCATGTATTTTTCTAGGCAAAAAAAAAAAATAAATGTTGGCTACCAATAAAAAAAATAGCAGTATCTTGAGCTTGTGTATCATTTTACTTCAGTGTTTCATGCATAAACAAATATCCTAACAGTCTGTTGGAACACTCTTTACAAAAAACTTCAGAAGTGCTTTTGTAACCTTTCGGTCTTTGTACACTGCTGCTGTTGTCCTGGCTGATACTTTAAGGTGGTTTTTGAAAAATGTTATTTTTTAAAATAGCTTTTTGGTAGTATGAGTTGGCACCAGAGGATCCAAAAATCTCAGATCGCCACTTACTAGGTAAGTAAAAAGAAACCACTTACTCTCCTTAGCTTAGAGCCCTTGTCTATACTGTCTATATACTGGGACTGTTAATACCACCCACCTCTCAGGGTTGTTGTAAGGACTAAATGAGACGAAGGGCTTGCCAACAGTACAATGGTCAACAACACATAAGACACACTGTGATGGTCAAGCACAGAGAGCCATGTGTTCCCATGTATTTTGCCAGGTATCACTGCCCCTACTACTCTGCGAAGAATTATCCCCAGCTGCCTATAAAGCCTCATTCAGTATCCATTTGCCATCTTCAAATGTATCTCAATTCTTTCTCCTTTGACTTACTGTTAAGAAGGGTAGCTGTTTTCTAGGAATAACCTAGCAAAGAAAATGTGATTAACATTGAATACAATGAACATTATCTGAAGGAAGTTTGATTTTGCTTTAAGGGGTTTTGAGTAGTCTAGCTACAGTTCTGTCAGAAGTCAGGGCAAAGCTGGATGGTTCCATGAAGTCCCTATAAACCTGTGAGTTTATAAAAAGCCAAAAGCCAAGAACTGTTTTCTAGTTAGTATACCTTTCATGAGCACAGAAAAATTTATGTGTTCTATGTATATATGCATTTTTTTGCCTTTTCATACTGTTCATGGGGTTCTCAAGGCAAGAATACTGAAGTGGTTTGCCATTCCATTCTCCAGTGCTAGAAAAGATTGAAGGTAGGAGGAAAAGGGGACGACAGAGGATGAGATGGATGGCATCACCGACTCGAAGGACATGAGTTTGAGCAAACTCCAGGAGCTGGTGATGGACAGGAAAGCCTGGCATGCTGCAGTGCATGGGGGTCGCAAAGATTCGGACACGACTGAGTGACTGAACTGAACTGAATATGTGTTTTGATTATTTTACCTGGGATCAATCAGAAATACATTTTACACTAGCAAGTAAAGAAAACATTGAAAGGGTAAAAGTTTATTCTTTTACCTAAGCTTGCTATGAAATACAACTACTTTGTTGAAATGTATATATATATATATATATATACTTTCAATGAATAATACAAATCTCCACCTCAAGGACACTAATTATATAATAGAAACATATGCATCTATTCTGAATGTTCACAATTTTTATTGATCAGGTACTAACAAAGAAAAATGTAGGGAAAAATTCTGAATATACACCATACACAGTTAACAAGAGTACAATGGGGGAAGCTACCAAAAAAAAATAAAATAAGGGAAAAAATCACTCCCCTGCTGAATGTTTGACAAAAATCAAAACTTTGGTTTTGGATGCAGGCATTTGTAACTGCATTAAATCACTATACTTACACTCTCATTCCCTATTAAAAACAACATTGCTTTATCTTTCAGTGAGGCCTATTTATTAAAGTATTCCCCTGTGCCAAAGGAACTAGTAAAAAAGTCAGTTTTACTTACCACATTTTCTGAGTAAAGCACATTTTATAGCTGTATGCCAACATGACAGTTTTCAGGAGGAATCCAAAGAGACCCACGTGCTTTAAAGCACCTGAAAAGTGGGTGTTAAAAGGGAACCAATCCACCACCAAATTTTCTTTAAGATTAGCTCATCTGCCCCTGAAAACAGAAGTGGCATTTAAAATTCTATTCCTTTCTCCTTCTTAGCATGATTAGCAAATCTTAATTTAGCATAGGGTTGGAATTGAAACTCAGAGAAGGCAATGGCACCCCACTCCAGTACTCCTGCCTGGAAAATCCCATGAATGGAGCAGCCTGGGAGGCTGCAGTCCATGGGGTCACTAAGAGTCAGACACGACTGAGCGACTTCCCTTTCACTTTTCACTTTCATGCATTGGAGAAGGAAATGGCAGCCCACTTCAGTGTTCTTGCATGGAGAATCCCAGGGATGGGGAAGCCTGGTGGGCTTCCGTCTATGGGGTCACACAGGGTCGGACACGACTGAACTGACTTAGCAGCAGCAGCAGGAATTAAAACTACTGCACTTTATGCTTTGGGATTTTGGGTTAAATTAGCAAATAATAATAATAACTCATGGCTATCAATCACTTTCTTAAGAACTTCAATGTCTCTGCAAAAAAAACTCTCAACAGCCAATGACCTTACTCAGTGGCTTGCATATTATAAAATAGTAGGATCCTGGCCTTCAAGAAGTGTGCTGTCTAGAGATCCTAAGACAACAAATAATCCAGTGAAAGTTTACTGTGATTGCAGTACAGACAAAACTATTGCACCTATCTGGATGGATAAAAGAAGACCTCATGAAGGAGGTAAAACCAGGACTGGTATTAGAAGATAGGAAAATATTTAAGGAGAAATCAAGAAAAACAGATATTGGTTTTGGAGAGAAAATGGAGCAAAGTCACAGAGGCTGGAAAACAGAGGCAGTGCTTCTCAAAGCTGGCTTTGGTCAGAATCACGTGGGGAGGCTCTTTATTAATTTAACCAGGCCTCAATACAGACCTACTAAATTTAAATCTCTCAGGTTAAGTTTGAGTATTTATATATACTTTTCATTTCAAAGGTGTTTCTGCTGAGTTTGAGGACCACTGATTCAGGAGATGTTTGGGGGAAAAGACGACAGTCCAGCTGAAACACACAGTGCTTGGAGGAGATGAAGCTGAACAAGTTTTATGTTGTTAAACTGAGTTAAGCGTGCTAAATTCCAAGCTGAGATGTCTTCACGGCATTCTCTGACAATAGTTGTTAAGCAGTGCATAAAAAAATCAATGTGCTTTAGGAACATTTTATAGAAATAAATATCGCATGAAGGATAAAAAAAAAAAAAAAAGGAAAAACTGGGAGTACAAGTTAGACATCAATGCAACATTCCAGGTGAGAGGAAATAAGAGCCTGAACAGTGAAATGGAGTCTTAAAACAAGGCGCAATTCAAAAGACACAGGAAAGGGAGAACTTATAGGAACTGGAAACTGAAGAAAGAATAAAAACTGAACCTGAAGATAATTCTCAGCTGAGTAACTAAATGCTGGTGAGCACTGACACTGATTAGAATAACAGGAATGAGTCTGAATAGGTGACCATATGCACAGTACAGGTTTACACCGGCTGCCTGTGAATAGTTCCATCTTTGCCTTTGATAGTGCCCCTATTTAGACAATAAATAGTAATTGCCTTAGGTTTAAAGTGCTTTTATGTTATTCCTCTGGAAATGAGGGTGTGGGGATGGATCCTCAGCAACAAGGAAGGGAATCCATGCCTAACAGCTGATTACCAAAGTTAAGAGGATGAGTGAGATCACCAACAGAAAGCAAGCAGAGAGCAGACAAAGGAGCACCTACCCTTTGTAGGGACAGAAGAGGAAAGAGGCGTACGAAAACAAAAACAAAAAACAGAAAAGATGAGTTACAAAGCGGGGAATTCATCATGAGAAAATACTGAGTATAATGAAATCAAGGAGCTAGAAACATTTTTAAAAAGGAGGGTGTCCAAAAGGCAGTCAGGAATATAGACTTGGAAGAGGAAATTGAATA
Source organism: Bos taurus (assembly GCF_002263795.3). Taxonomy (NCBI): domain Eukaryota; kingdom Metazoa; phylum Chordata; class Mammalia; order Artiodactyla; family Bovidae; genus Bos; species Bos taurus. The sequence goes on along the minus strand of NC_037340.1, from coordinate 7,890,893 downwards.
CGAAAAAAAGGAGACCATCAGGGATCCTCAAGCAGTGTCAGCAGAGTAAGGAGACAAAAAGCCTCTGTGATGTTGGCAGGATAATGAGAGATAAAGAAAACAGAAATAATGATTAACTCTACTCTAAGAACGTCAGAGGTAAAGGGATCTTGATCCATCAAGAGAGAGAAAAAGGAAGTGAATAATGGGAAGATTTTACTGACCTCAGGAATGAGATGGGATATAGAGTTAGGAACATACAATGAGGACAGAGAGCCTATTTAACAGGAGTAAAGAAATCTGAGATGGACAAGAGGTGTGGTCCAAGCTGTGGCTGTGACTCTACGATGCTGGAAGTTAAAGCCTGTGACTGAGAAGCTGCCATTTTGGAAGAGTCACCAGCGAGGAGGAAACAACCACTCAGAGATGGAAAGGACTGGGACGCAGGGAAGGCTTTTAGAACAAGCCTTAAGGAAGATGGGGAAACAGCCTAGAGATGAAGGAGGAGACGACGATGGAATTAGATGATGTTGATGTAAAATAAGAACTTCAAAAGAAAGGACTTTGAATAGTGGTGGGAAAAAACACAGTCAAGGAAAGGTCTTTCAGGGGCAGGGAAACTGTTCTGAAACTATCTCTATTCCACACCCCTCTCCTCTTCCAGTTTCATCAAACAGTGACAGTAAGAGATGGAACAGGTAACAGGGAAGGTGTCATTCTCATGGAAAAGATGTCCACTAATTCAAGGTGGTAGAAAATGCTAAGAGAAGCAGAGTAGCAATGCGAAAGTGGAATCCAAAAGTAAAGGAGAGCAGTGGGCTCAGAGGAAGCAGACAGGAGCTGGGCCAGAGAGGAGGTCAAACCCTCAGGTGGAAAGAGACACAAAGCAGAAAAGGAGTGCAGAGGAGGATTCTAACAGAAGATCAGAGTTTAAAAGGATGCTGCTCTTGAGAAGTCCGTGGAAACTACTAGAGACATTCTGAACAGACAAAAGAAAAAGAACTGGAATAACCAAATTAACATTTTTCTATTCTCTGGACATCAAAATAGATTTAAATCTAACTTTATCTCAGAGTATTTTTGAAGAAGTATGTCTACCCACCCATGCAAACTTTACCAGGCTTTCCCACAAATATCATAGAATTCCAGGGGTAAGCAAATCACATTCTAGAGCCCTCCCACTTCCTACCCATCATCTCATTTTTATACTAGATGGGTGAAATGAGATTAGAAATTAATTTTAGGACTGTCTTGAAAGGTGTTTTTTTTGTTGTTGTTGTTTTTTTAATTTTTAAGAGACTTCAAAAGGAAGCATGTGGAGGTTGGGGATAATGGGATTTTAGAGACTCATTGTGTGCACACAAAAAAGCCGTGCTTCTCTCTCAATGCCAGCTGGTTGAGGGGGTGGGGAGTGCAGTCTAGGAAATGACTACCCAAAGCAATTACCCTTTTGAATGTACATCATGGCTCTAATAAGTGTGGCATTACAAAGCTGAGGCTCATGTATATCAAGGTTCCATTTAAAAGCATGGAATCACTGCTGGAATTCTACATTTTAATTTCTGAGATGTGAAGACCAATGCTAACAGTAATAAAATGGTAAAGATAAGGTAAAACAAAAGTCTAACAAAGCTATCTTTTAAAAATATGTTTTACAAACTTTAGCAATGTCTCACACATACAGTGCTCTTAATGAATGTTTGGTGACCATACCATTGCTGTAGATGCTGCAGATTTGGTCAAGCACGGTGCTATTTTAAATATTTTAATCTTGTTTACTTCACACAGTAACTTAACAGGTAGCATGGGAAGTTGGAATCCAAAAGTAAAGGGCTGCAATGGGCTCAGAGGAAGCCGTCAGGAGCTGGGCCAGAGAGGAGGTCAAACCCTCAGATGGAAAGAGACACAAAACAGAAAGGAGAGCAGAAGGCGGCACTACATTGTATTTATCAGATGAGAAAATTAATGCTTTGAAAGTTTATGGAATTAGATATTTTAGTCATTCAACATTAATGATGATTTATTGTGCCTGGGTCTGAGTATACAGCAATGAACTAAAAAGACATGGGGATTATAACTGGAGGAGGCAGGAATTCAGGTATTCATCAAGAACCAAATGAATATAAAACAAAAAATCATGACATGATCTTATACATGCCATGAAAGAGAAAACATGGTGCCTGAATGAGGATAATAGGAAAACCTGTTTAGATTGGGTCGTGAGGGATAAAACCTAAGGGATAAAGAGTCAACCACACGAAGAATGAGGTAGTGTTCGGAGTAGTTTAGTGAATTTAGGGATTGAAAAAAATGTCAGGGGGCTCAGGCTCAGTGAGCGAGCAGAGGTGAGAGCAGTGATGCAGACCTGGTTGAGTCCCTGAAGGGTCTGGTAGGCAGAGGCCATGGCAGAACGTTCGGACCTCATTCTAGTGTAAGAGAAGCCCTGGGAGGGTTCGTAACGGGGGTCTCAGTGGAGGAGGAGGAAGACAGAGGCGTAGGGATCAGACTATCAGATTTCAGTTGTGATAAAGTTACTAGCCACTCTGTGGAGAAAGAGTAATATGGAACCAAATGGTGAGAGTGAGAAGAGAGAGGGGAAAGACACAGGTATATGCTGGAGCTGTAACAGAATCTTTCATAAAGTTACATAGTTAGCAAGTGGTAGAAGGATCCTGTCTGCTCCAGAAGCTTGAGCTCTTAACCACTCTCTTTAAATAGCAGAAATGTTTCTTCAATAACTTTAAAACTGAGTTCTCATTCCATAAAAAAATTATTTCCTTTTACTGGGGTAACAATTAGAAGACTTTTTTAGGATTAAATCTCAAACCATTTCAATGCTGCAAATGTGAATTTGCATCCCAAGGTTTACAGATGCTGAGTGATGACTTTTAGTGGTCAATAACGGCTGGAAACTATCCTGAGAAAAACACTTGTCTTTCTTGCAGCTTTCAGTAAATTTAAACTCAGAGTTGGCAGACAAATCTTTCTGTCTGAATTCACTATAACACCTTCTCATGATTCTTTTGTGTCTTCTAAGACCCAGGAGGGAAGTGCCAGATTACTGAGAATTTTCACCAAACTTGGAGCTGAATTTGAGGCATAAAACCCATGAATACTACTAATTTATCTACCAAAAAAAAAAAAAAAAATGCCAACATTATTTAATGGTTTTTAAATAATTATTTTAAAAATAATCTTTGAACTACTGAAATGCCTTATTCAGAGTATATTTACCAGACTTATGAAATAGAGACAGGTATTAGAGATCTACATTTAATTTCATAATTTTAGCCAATATGTCACAAAATCTTAGAGCTACCTAAAAGAACTTTCATAAATTTTAATGATGTGTAATAACAATTAAATAGAAAAATCTATCCCTTTGTTGTTTTAAACAAAACAAAATTTGGGAAAAAAAAGTTTGCAGTTGAACTATAACCTGTTTACAGTGTTTAAGAAGTCCATAATGGAAAAGCACACCTAGGAATCAAAATATGCTTCTAACTACTGGAGAGAGCATGGCTTATAGTATTCAACATATAGGAGATAAATGTTACCTTTATTCTTGTTACTATTATGTAATATAGGGGGTTCCCTGGTGGCTCAGACAGTAAAGAATCTGCCTGCAATGTGGGAGACCTGGGTTCAATTCCTGGGTTTGGAAGATCCCCTAGAGGAGGGCATATTCTGGTATTCTCGCCTGGAGAATCCCTATTGACAGAGAAGCCTGGTGGGCTAGAGTCCATGGGGCCACAAACATACTGAATAATTTATGTATGTGTTATTATCCATATTCCCCATTAAAATGCAAATTCCATGAAAGCAAAGAATTTTTTTTCTCCTGCTGCCTCACTGCTAAATTACCCCAACATATAGAACAATGCCTGGCACTTAATAGACCCTCAAAAATATATTTCTTTGATAAAGGAGTAAAAGAATGAATAAGCTTCAAAGGGATATATCACTAAGTATCATCTGAGACAACTTTTCTGAAAGCTCTTTGCAAACTGTAAACCATTCTACAAACACAAGAGTATCAACATCAACTTCATGATAACTACTTAGACCATTTACAAAGTATTCCACATTAATTATCTCCTTTGCTTTCCAATTCACAAAAGAAAGTAAAGTTCAAACAGATTCTGCAACTCACCTAACACCACACAATGTAAATGGCAGAATTAAAATTCAAAAAAACAACTTGATTCCAAATGCAGCTGCAAAGATCTTAACTCTTGATCTCCTGTCTTTTCTACATTGCTGTCTTCACTGGAATATGCTGACTCCAAATGTGTAAAACTAAACGTACAAGAACACGCTATTAAATTCTATGTACAACTGATATTAGAGATTATGATAAAGAGCATTGTCTTTTAATTAGAGAAATCTGGATTTCAATCCAGTTTCTACAACCTACTTGGGATTTAGCCTTGAGAAATTTACCCATCCTTTCTAAGCCTCAGTTTCACATTATGTAAAAGAGGATAATAATAGTGCTTCCTAATTGTAAAGAATAAATTATATATTTCAACTTAGGCATTCAACTTATACCTGGCTCTTAGTAAATAATCAGAACACTTTATTTTCACCTTTGATGATGGAAGAAATACTTTCTCGGTGTCTAATATTAGAAGCAGCATTGGAAGTTCAGTTCAGTCACTCAGTCATGTCCAACTCTTTATGACTCCATGGACTGCAGCACACCAGGCCTCCCTGTCCATCACCAACTCCTGGAGTTTACCCAAATGCATGTGCATTGAGTCGGTGATGCCATCCAGCCATCTCATCCTCTGTCGTCCCCTTCTCCTCCTGCCTTCAGTCTTTCCCAGGATCAAGGTCTTTCCAGTCAGTCCGTTATTCACATCAGGTGGCCAGAGTATTAGAGTTTCAGCTTCAGCATCAGTCCTTCCAATGAATATTCAGGACTGATTTCCTTTAGGATGGACTGGTTTGATCTCCTTGCAGTCCAAGGGACTCTCAAGAATCTTCTCCAACACCACAGTTCAAAAGCATCAATTCTTTGGCACTTAGATTTCTTTAGAATCCAACTCACATCCATACACGACTACTAGAAAAGCCATAGCTTTGACTAGACAGACCTTTGTCAGCAAAGTAATATCTCTGCTTTTAAATATGCTGTCTAGGTTGGTCACAGTTTTTCTTGAAAGGAGCAAGCGTCTTTTAATTTGATGTCTGCAGGCACCATCTGCAGTGATTTTGGAGCCCCCCAAAATAAAGTCTGTCACTGTTTCCATTGTTTCCCCATCTATTTGCCATGAAGTGATGGGACCAGATGCCATGATCTTCGTTTTCTGAATGCAATTTAAGCCAACATTTTCACTCTCCTCTTTCACTTTCATCAAAGGCTCTCTAGTTCTTAGCTTTCTGCCATAAAGGTGGTGTCATCTGCATATCTGAGATTATTGATATTTCTCCCGGCAATTTTGGTTCCAGCTTGTGCTTCATCCAGTCCGGCATTTCTCATGATGTACTCTGCATATACAGCCTTGATGTACTCCTTTCCCAATTTTAAACCAGTCTGTTTTTCCATGTTCAGTTCTGTTGCTTCCTGACCTGCATACAGATTTCTCAAGAGGCAGGTCAAATAGTCTGGTGTTCCCATCTCTTTCAGAATTTTCCACAGTTTATTGTGATCCACACAGTCAAAGGCTTTGGCATAGTCAATAAAGCAGAAATAGATGTTTTTCTGAAACTCTCTTGCTTTTTCTATGATCAACGGATGTTGGCAATTTGATCTCTGGTTCCTCTGCCTTTTCTAATCTGGAAGTTCATGGTTCATGTACTGTTGAAGCCTGGCTTGGAGAATTTTGAGCATTACTTTGCTAGCGTGTGAGATGAGTGCAGTTGTGCGGTAGTTTGAGCATTCTTTCGCATTGTCTTTCTTTGGGATTGGAATGAAAACTGATCTTTTCCAGTCCTGTGGCCAATGCTGTTTTCCAAATTTGCTGGCATACTGAGTGCAGCACCTGCAAGGCATCATCTTTTAGGATTTGAAATGCTCAACTAGAATTTCATCACCTCTACTAGCTTTGCTCATAGTGATGCTTCCTAAGGCCTACTTGCCTTCACATTTCAGGATGTCTGGCTCTAGGTGAGTGATCACACCATCATGATTAGAGAAGGTGACAAAAAGTAGAAAGTGGGGAAGCAAAATCAACAGATTTTCTCTGCAGTTTCTATTTTTCCTCTGAACATGTACTGATTTTACAGAAGGCACCCCACTCCAGTACTCTTGCCTGGAAAATCCCGTGGACGGAGGAGCCTGGTAGGCTGCAGTCCATGGGGTCTCTAAGAGTCGGACACGACTGAGCAACTTCACTTTCACTTTTCACTTTCATGCATTGAAGAAGGAAATGGCAACCCACTCCAGTGTTCTTGCCTGGAGAATCCCAGGGACGGGGGAGCCTGGTGGGCCGCCGTCTATGGGGTCGCACAGAGTCGGACACAACTGAAGCGGCTTAGCAGCAGCAGCAACGCTAACAAAGGCATACTTTTCTTTCTAACACAGGATGGGGCTCATTATCTTACTCTTCGACCCTTGGTAAAAGTTTAAAATGTCTATTTAGATCTTCTGCCCATTTTTTGATTAGGTTGTTTGCTTTTTTAATATTTAGCTATATGAGCTATTTGTATATTTTGGCAGGCTAAAAGGTGGCAGGAGTAACAAAATTTTTAAAGATTTACTGTCTTAATCTTTAAAATGATAAAAGTCTTCTTTATGTATTCTAAAACCCCAATAAAATTTTTTTGCCATATAAGAACAAGTATCTAGATGGTTACTTGTTAAATTAAAGTCACAGAGTTACTGGCAGAGTGTTTTGGATGAATTAGCCCCTGCTGGTGGGAATCATTTTTACTGGGAAAGAGAGAGTATACATGGCTCAGGCAACTATAGTCTTCTGCTGAAGTGCAACAGCAAACTGCACAACCCAGACTACTCCATTCTGGTTGTGAACCCAAATTAGCATGCCCTTGCTCTGGTAAAAAAGGTCTATTCTCTGGTTTTATAAGCACGTTTAAACAAGACACTCTTATTTCCTAGTTTATTAGGCACTGATATTTTCCAGGTACAGGAGTTTAGTTATCATGCTTCTTTAGAAAATCCCTCTTTGAATGTTAACTATTACATTTAAAGGGTGAGGGCTAAAAGTAAAAATTGGATTTCAATATTTATTACACTGCAATAGTACTACCTAGAACAAGTGTGCTGGTTCACAAGCACATTAAGCTTTCTCACCTCCCCACACACATTTCACAAGTTCTTCTTCAGATTTTCCCCCTTTCCTTACAAGTCCTAGACAGAGAGATGGCAGTAGGAGCCATTAAAACCAATTAACACTTCACCTTCCTTTTGGGACAAAAAAGAGGGGAAAAGAGCAGCAGTTCAAATTAAATCCTTTGTTGTTATTGTTCAGTTGCTCAGTCATATCTGACTCTTTGCAACCCCATGGACTGCAACATGCCAGACCTCCTTGTCCTAATAATTATTTATAAATTATTCCAAATTAGAGAAAAAACATTTACTTATGACAAAATGCACATATGTAAAATATTTAATGATCAAATGAAGGAAATTAAGTGTAACATCTTCCCAGTGTTCACAAATACATAATTTTCCACCAACTATTCTATCCTGTAACATTAAAACAGCTTCCCAGGTGACACTAGTGGTAAAGAATCTGCCTGCCAATGCAGGAGACCCAAGACACACGGGTTCAATCCCTGGGTCAGCAAGATCCCCTAGAGCAGGGAATGGCGACCCACTCCAGCATTCCTGCCTGAAAACTTCCATGGACACAGGAGCCTGGCAGATTACAGTCTGGGGGGTCACGAAGAGTAAGACTCGACTAAGCATGCAGGCACAGCATTAAAACACACAGCGTTAAGGACCTCTGTGTGCTCCGTTGTCTCAGTCCTGTCTGACTCTTTAAGAAAAGTATGTTAATCAGCACTCTACTTTCAAGCTAGTGACAGAGGAACCAAATTATTCTTTAAAAATATTTTTGGAACAAGGAACTCTATAATATATCACAGATTTTCTTCTAAAATTCAATGTTGACCCTTTATATTGCCAATATTAAGTGAAAGCATTACTTAATATAGACATTAAAGTATTACACAATTACCTTCCCCAAAGCCCCAAGTAACTACCATTATTTGTACAGTATACTGAAGATATAACAAGACAGCATATTCAAGCCTGTCATTCTTGCATATAGGGCAGTAGTTAAAAGCACAGATTTTGGAGTTGAGCCAACCAAGCTTCAAACCACACTGGTTCTACCACTTACTAGCAGGGTAACTCTGGGCAATTACTTAATCTCTTTAAACTTCCCTTTCTTAACCCTACTTTATAGGATTGGTAAGTGACTTTAACAGTATATTAAGTGCTTAGTATATTAGTGCTTAACACATTAGTATTTGGTGGCTACAGGCAATAAATTCCAGGGGTTAATTGTAAAAATTCTGAAATCCAACTTTTTAGGTTCAAAGTCAAGTTTTCCCACTTGTTACTTATTTGGCCCTCAGCAAATTATTTCACCTCTCTGTACTAACGATTAATAAACATATGAAAAACATTAGAAGAGTGTTTCACATATGGGAATAATAATTTTATCTTTATCAATTATGAAAATTTAAAAATTACTTCAATGAAGTCTCATAGAAGCTGATATTTAAAGAATGTATCAGAGCAATTTTCTCTTCTGATATTTTAGCTGACCAGCATTAGAAATAAATGAACGTTACTAACTCAGTCCAGACCCATAAATACCAATATACAGATATACACTGGCCAACTTCCTAGGTCAGACTCCCTAGTTTCAGGTTTCTCTGACTTATCTGATGTTCCAAATTACCCAGAGATTGTGACTAGCAGGTCTGCAGTGGATCCTTGGAGTCTATAAGTATTATAAGCTTCCCAGATGAGTCCTATAGCCAAGCAGGCTGAGAACCCTGAATTAGTTGAAGCTATGCCCAACCACAGAATTTGCAAAGAATATCTAGCAGTCACGCCCACTGACCAGAATTATTATTTTACTAGTATTATGTAATGGAAATGGAAACATTAACATGATTTTTTAATTCAACAAATATTTGGTTGAATGTCAGTGCCAAATATTTATTAAGCATATATTTACTAAGTAACTATTATAGTACAATTAACAAAACAGTATATGAAGGTTAATTGGAAAACAAACCACTTCTTAAAAATCAACATCATTTGGGAGATGAATGTGCCAGACAGAAAGGAAAAGCATCCTTGGCAAAATAACATTTCTATATGCTAACATTTGTCTGAAGAGTTCAGAAAGTACTGGGACAAGGGGACCTTTAGGTCAAGAGGTCTGGTTCTTACAAAGTCTGTTATAGCTATTTAGGACTGTGCTATCACTGCTAATGGGCTAAAAATGCTAATAACTGAAGAACATTCAAATAACAAATTCACTGCAAAAATAATGTAAAGGGTATAACCATATTTTCCTGACTCTTCTGAACTTAGAAAGTTGCTTTGGTTTTTCTTTCATGAGTAAAATTATCACAAACTTGGATCGGAATTTTTTTCTTTTTAAGTGATAAAAGAAAAAAGCTTCCATTCTCCCAAGCCCCTCGTAAGCCCATCCCACACCTGTACCTACATATGTGCTCTAACTATGAGCAACGTCTACAACCGAGGGATCTAGAATCTACATCCTATTAGAAACATAAGCATAAATAATTATGTAAGGAAAACCAAGTGCAATTTCACCAAAAACAGCACTAATATTACTATACCAAATGAAAAACACTTGTAAACCACAGTGCAGCAAATGTGCCTATGTTTCAACATGCTTCATTAATTATATTAGCCAGTATGGTCAAGAATTAGCCCTGTATCAGATCCATGGTAGTACATGGAGAAGGACAACAGTGAAATCATCAGGTAATTCTCTGTAATCTTCTGGTTAAAGAATTACTACCTATATGCCTTAATCTGGAATAAAATAGATTTAAATGCAATCATTAAAGCTATTTAAATATTAAGGTCCATAGGAGCACAAGCTAAAATATAGCATCTAATAGGTATTACTCAAAATATGACCCCAGAAAGCAGCCACAAAACTTCAGGGCTTCCAGTTATCCATTGCCCCAAAGATTAGGAAAATAAGGATCACTTGGGACTCTGATAACTACTCCTGAGTGCTCACTGCTGATAGATGACTTTTTTTTTTACTTTTTTAATTTTCTAAATTTCCTACTTTAAAATAGTAGTACTATTAGCAGTATTTTTCAGGGTCCTAAGTGATATACTTTTATGGCTAGGGAAAATGATTATTTTATTTATTTAAGGATATTATCTGAGGGATCAGATTTAAAAACTTTGTCCTTGAAGAGGCTGAATCACGTTCTCCCTCAAAAAAAAAATGGTCTTGGGTTCCCCTCATTTTGTACAAGAAAAAATAATAATGCGAGGGCTGAAATTCCACATACTGCTTTCAAATTTATGTTTTCCAAAGGTTGGTTCACAGTAGCGATGCTAACTGATGACAACAATTTCACTGGTAGTGACAGAAAAATACCTCCTACTCATCCAATGTGCGATCCCAAGACACGTAGCAAACACAGTGAAGGCTGGCAAATGAAAAACACTCCTCCTCTCTGAGCAAAAGGAGAGCCAACTTTGATACTGGATTGCCCTTAAGAGTACAGGTCATAACCACAGGATGACTCTTATTACTCATTCTTCATCCTTTCACTCTCCAGTTTTCCACTCGCTCCATCTCTTTTTCTTTTCCTTTCTTACTCTCTTTCTAGCCTTTGCCTATCTCCACAACAACGTTTCCTTAAGAGGCACTCAAACACATAGCTATTCCCATGAATTTAAAAAGGGATAGTTGCAGACAGACCTTGAAATATGTGGAAGAGATCTATACAGCCTCCCATGCAGATACACGTGGTCACTTCCTCAAACTAATCCACAATTGATTTCCTAAGGATACGGCATTTATAAGATGGGTTTAGTCATGTTTCTAAGTCTTTCTCAAGTTTTCCTCCAGAACTATACTAAGAAACTTGCATGATATAAGTCTAAGATCCCTGACCTAACACTGTTTTAGAAGGCAGGTGGCTCAGCGGTAAAGAATCGGTTTGCCAACAAGGAGACACAGGTTCGATCCCTGGGTCAGGAAGATTCCCTGGAGAAGGAAATGTCAACCTACTCCAGTATTCTTGCCTAGGAAATCCCACAGACAGAGGAGACTAGTGGGCTACAGTCCATGGGTCACAAAGAGTCACACACAACTTAGTGACTAAACAACAAACAGCAAAGGATACACAGGGCAAAGAATCCACTATGAGTCTTTAAAAATAATAACACCCTCACAGAAAGGCATCTATCAAAGTGAGTTTCATACAGTGATCTGGACAAAGTCAGAAGATGTAAACCATTTTAATCCACTGCCTTCAGCTATGTAAGATCTAGATTCCACTGCTCGCTGCAAGACTTCAGCCAACATATTCTTCAAGAATTGACACAGGGGAACTCAGTAATGCCTAATGACACAACTCTCTGAGGTTTTCAAACTGAGAGCTGTCTGCTTGGGGTTCACATAGTGCAGAAACAACTTAGGAGGCAAATAACCTGAATGCCATCACTGTGTTTCAGTCCAGAAGTTTTTATTATGGCAAGTTTAGCCTTGGGCAAGCTACAGCAATCAGCACATTGTGATGGCAAATACAGAGTGTATTTTCTCTCTGAGCAGCAGATAGCACTTGAATTGCTCTTGAGAAGGATTCGTGAAATAGTTCCAATCAACACATTATAGCTCCAACAGCTAGATGTAACATTCACAATTTGTATGTTTTAATTGTCAAAATTCTTTCCTTTTCAGATAAACACAATCAACTTTAACTTTCAGTAAAATCATCCAAACTAGTTTATCAACTGACATGAAAAACAATCACTACCTTCCCAATACCAATGATATCCTCTGAGATATAACTCAACTATTACAATAGAAAAATCTAGAAATGGATAGAAATGACAAAATAATTTACCAAAATGAAGTACCAGAGGCAAAGTTAAATAAGAGAAAAAATGTTTGCGATTTCAAAGTCCACTGATGATGGTAAAGGTTCTTGCTGAGTTTACAGCAATTTAAAGTTTTATAAATGGTGTGTCTTGAAAGGTGTTTAGTTCTCTTTCCAGCTTACTGTTTTGAGATTTTTCTGACATACTCACATCAGATCAGATCAGATCAGATCAGTCGCTCAGTCGTGTCCGACTCTTTGCGACCCCATGAATTGCAGCACACCAGGCCTCCCTGTCCATCACCAACTCTCGGAGTTCACTGAGACTCACGTCCATCGAGTCAGTGATGCCATCCAGCCATCTCATCCTCTGTCGTCCCCTTCTCCTCCTGCCCCCAATCCCTCCCAGCATCAGAGTCTTTTCCAATGAGTCAACTCTTCCAGTGAGGTGGCCAAAGTACTGGAGTTTCAGCTTTAGCATCATTCCTTGCAAAGAAATCCCAGGGCTGATCTCCTTCAGAATGGACTGGCTGGATCTCCTTGCACTCCACAGGATTCTCAAGAGTCTTCTCCAACACCACAGTTCAAAAGCATCAATTCTTCAGCACTCAGCCTTCTTCACAGTCCAACTCTCATATCCATACACGACCACTGGAAAAACCATAGCCTTGACTAGACGAACCTTTCTTGGCAAAGTAATGTCTCTGCCTTTGAATATGCTATCTAGGTTGGTCATAACTTTCCTTCCAAGGAGTAAGCATCTTTTAATTTTATGGCTGCAGTCACCATCTGCAGTGATTTTGGAGCCCAGAAAAATAAAGTCTGACACTGTTTCCACTGTTTCCCCATCTATTTCCCATGAAGTGATGGGACCAGATGCCATGATCTTCGTTTTCTGAATGTTGAGCTTAAAGCCGACTTTTTCACTCTCCTCTTTCACTTTCATAAGAGGCTCTTTAGTTCTTCTTCACTTTCTCCCATAAGGGTGGTGTCATCTGCATATCTGAGGTTATTGATATTTCTCCCGGCAATCTTGATTCCAGCTTGTGCTTCTTCGAGCCCAGCGTTTCTCATGATGTACTCTGCATAGAAGTTAAATAAGCAGGGTGACAATATACAGTCTGGACATATTCCTTTTCCTATTTGGAACCAGTCTGTTTTTCCATGTCCAGTTCTAACTGTTGCTTCCTGACCTGCATACAGGTTTCTCAAGAGGCATGTCAGGTGGTCTGGTACTCTCATCTCTTTCAGAATTTCCAGTTTATTGTGATCCACACAGTCAAAAGGCTTTGGCATAGTCAATAAAGTAGAAATAGATGTTTTTCTGGAACTCTCTTGCTTTTTCAATGATCCAGCGGAAAGCTAGGGGGGAAAATCATCAGAAATAACTGGAGGCTAAATATGCTACTAAACAACTATTGGATCCATGAAGAAATAAAAGAAGAACTTAAAAAGTACCTGAAGACATGAAAATGAAAACCAAGAGGGAGATTTATAGCAATACTGACCTACCTCAAGAAACAAACAAAAAAAAATCTAAAATAAATAATCTAACCTTATACCCAAAGGAAGAAGAAAAAGAAGGACAAAGCCCAAAGTCAGGAGAAAGAAGAAAATAATAAAAACCAGAGTGGAACTAAATGAAATAGACACTATAAAGTATAATAGAAAAGATTAATGAAACTAAGAGTTGGTTCTTTTAAAAAATAAAGAAATTTGAAAACGTTTAGCTAGCCTCACTAAGAAAAAAAAAGAGAGAAAGCTCAAATAAAATCAGAAACCAAAGAGAAGATACAAGAGATACCAAAAAATAAGGATTATGAGACTTATGAACAGTGTATGCCAACAAACTGGACAACCTAGAAGAAATGGATACACTCTTACAATCATACAACCTTTCAAGACTAAATCAAGATGAAATAAAAAATATGAAAAGACCAGTTACTAGTAAAGAGATTGAAATAGTAACAAAAAAAAAAACAAAAATTCAGGACCACACAGCTTCACTGGTATTATACTAAACACTGAAAGAAGAGTTAAAAGTTAATGCCTTCTCAAATTCTTCCAAAAAATTTGAAGAGGCAAACATGCTTCCTAACTCCTTTTATAAGGCCAATCGTATTCTGATACCAAAACCAGACAAGGACAACATAAGAAAGAAAGAAAAAAACTACCGTTAATATCTTTGATGAACATAAGTGCAAAAATCCTCAACAAAATACTAGCAAATAGAATTAAACAAACATTAAAAGGATCACACATCATGGTCAGGTGGAATATATTCCAGGGAAGCAAGGATGATTCGACATCTACAAATCAATCAATGTGACACATCACATTAACAAACTTAAGGATAAAAATCATATGGTCATCTTAATAGATGACAAGATTCAACACTCATTTGAACAAAATCAATGGGTATAAAAGGAATATACCTCAACATAATAAAGGCCATATAAGACAAACCCACACTAACATCACACTCAGTTGTAAAAAACTCAAAGTTATGCCACTAAGATCAGGCATAGGACAAGGATTCCCACTCCCACTACTCTTATTCAACAGAGTGTTAGAAGTCCTAGACAGAGCAATTAGGCAATTAAAAAATAAAAGGAATACAAACTGGAAAAGAAAAAGCAGAAATATAACTATCGGCAGATAACATGATTTTATATAGTAAAGACCCTAAAGACTGTACCTAAAAACTATCAGAAATAATAAATACAGTAAAATTGCAAGATACAAAAAGCAGTACACAAAAATATGTTGCATTTCTATAAACTAACAACAAATAGCATAAAGGGAAATTAAGAAAACAACCCCATTTATAATCACAACAAAAGGACTAAAATACTAGGAATAAACTTAACCAAAGAAGTAAAAGATCTGTACATTGAAAACTACAAGATATTGTTGAAAGAAATTGAAGATACAAAAACATGGCAAGATAGCCCATGCCCAGAGACTGGGCATTGTTAAAATGTCCATGTTACCTAAAGCAATCTACAGACTAAATGCAGTCCCCATCAAAATCCCATTGACACAGAAATAGAACAAAATTCCTAAAATTAATATGGAACCAGAAAAGATCCTAAATAGCTAAAGCAATCCTAAGGGGAAAAAAAAGCTTGAGACAGCATACTCCCTGATTTCAAATTATAGTACAAGGCTACAGTAATCAAAACTCTATATAATTGGCTCAAAACAGACATATTGATCAATGGAATAGAATAGAGACCTCAGAAATAAACCCATCTTATATGATCCCTTATTTTATGACACTGAAGCCAAGAATTACAGTGGAGAAAAGACAGTTTGTTCAATAATGGTGTTGGGAAAACTGGCCAACTATATGCAAAATAATGAAATTGGATCATTTTCATATACTACATTCAAAATTAAACTCAGAATAGAGATTTAAATGTAAAACTTGAAACCACAATACTCCTAGGGAAAAAAAAAAAAAAAAAAAACATGGGAAATAAACTCTTTTACCTTGGTCTTAGTAGTATCTCTCTAGATAAGTCTTATCAGGCAAGGAAAAATAAAAAAGGAAATAAATGGGACTATGCTGCTAAGTTGCTTCAGTCGTGTCCGACTCTGTGCGACCCCGTGGACTGCAGCCTACCAGGCTCCTCTGTCCATGGGATTTTCCAGGCAAGAGTACTGGAGTGGGGTGCCATCGCCTTCTCCAAAATGGGACTATATCAAACTAAAAAGATTCCACACACAAGGGAAATCATAAACCAAATGGAAAGACAACCTATTGAACGGGGGAAGATATTAGCAAATCATATATCTGATCAGAGTTAATATCCATATAAAGAACTCATACAACCCAACAAAAAAAGAATCCAAACAACCCTGTTTTAAAAATGGGCAGAGAATCTGGATAAAACTTTTTTTTTCCAAAGAAGACATGCAGAAGGCCAATAGACTCATGAAAGAAAATGTTCAACATCACTAACTATTAAGAAAATGCAAATTGAAACCATGATGAGATATCGTCACATGCCCATTAGAATGGCTACTATCAAAGAGGCAATAAATGACAAGTATTGGAGAGGATATGGAAAAAAGGGAATCCTCATACGCTATTTGTGGGAATGGAAATAGGTTCAGCTACTATGTGAAACAGTATGGAAATTCCTCAAAACATTAAGAATAGGACTACCATGTGAGCTAGTTATCCAGTTCTAGGTATCTGTCTAAAGAATACAGACACCCTAATTGGAAAAGGCAGGTGCACTCCTATATTCACTGCAGCATTATTTACAACAGACAAATTACAGAATCAATGTAAGTACCTATCAACAGATCAATGGATGACAAAAATGTTACATATACTTATAATGGAATACGAATCAGCCACAAAATAAAATGACAAAATCTTGTCATTGGCAACAACATGGATGGATCTTGAGAGTATTATGCTAAGTGAAATAAGTAAGACAGAGAAAGACAGATACCATATAATTTCACTCATATGTGGAATATTTTTAAAAAAACAAAAACAAAATCAGCACATAGATACAGATAAACAGAGTGGCGGTTGCTAGAGAGGAAGGGATGTAAGGGAGGGTACAATGGGTAAAGGGCATGAACTGTGTGGTAAGGAAGGAATCAAAATTTGGTGGTGAGTGCGCTACAGCGCATACAGAAGTCAAATTTAATGTTGCGCACATGAAACATAGCATAATGTTACAAACCAATGTTACCTAAATAAAAAAGTAGTACAGAACAATGAAGAAACTCAAAATATAGTTATTCTGATTAATGATAAGACTTGAGTTACAAAACCAAGAAGTCATAGTATTTCAAGGGCATCAATGCAGAGTTTGAATTCACACAAAAGAATCACAGAAAGGGACCATGACATAGCTGACCCCTATCCTTCATTAGAAGGCCCTCAAAGCATTTTATGAATGAGTCACTATATTGGTTCTAATGGGAAGTTTTACGTTTTATGCTGAAATGAACTTAAAAGAGCTGGAATGGGGGTAGTTGGGAGGGGTGTCAGGGAAGTTTGATTCATTAAAAAGTACTTGAAACTGTACTGAACTGAAAGGCAACAAACTTTTAAAAAAAGAAACAAATTTGATGCATATTAAGTACCAGTTATAAAAGAAATAGGGTCAGCTGAATCCTCAAATGAAGGCATCCAGAAGCGAGAGATTCAGAGGTTAGAAAGTATATGCAGGATGTATATTTTGTTCATAGTCTGTCTTTTCAGTGAATGAAAGCCAAAGAGAGCAAGGATGAGCTGAAGTAGCTGTTAGGTCTTAACAACTTTTCTCTTCTTCTGGACATTGATCAGCATTGTGACTTTCCAGAGAGGATATTAGGGGTCTGACTATGGTGGCTGTGACCACCCACATTGGGAGAACAAGCTCTCTGGTACAAGTGGAAACCTACAACGTCTCTCTGCGGCCAGTCAGGCAGAGGAAAAGTGGCTCCTCGCTGACAATCAGCAAGAAAACAGGAACCTCAGTCCAATAACTACAGGGAACTGATTTCTACCAATGATCTGAATGATCTTGGGAGCAGATTTTTTGCCCTGAGTCTCCAGATAAAAGCCCAGCAGACTGATGCTGTGATTTGAACCTTCTGATACACTGAGCAGAGAACCCAAACAAGCTCAATAGGCTTCTGATCTCCAGAACTCTAACATAACAAATGTATGCTGTTTAAAGTCACTAAATTTGTGGTAATTGTTAAGTAATAGAAAACTAATATACTTTCTACATATAGTTCTTCCATCTATCCCAAGAAATATTAAGAATCTGATTTTCTACATTGTTATAAGAAATAGACTTAATTCAAAAAGAAGTAAAAAGTTAAAAGAACTCAGATTCATGATAGTTACCTTCAGAAGATCTGAATTAAAATAAAATTCATATTTTTAAGTAAATATGAATTGAGTTCCAGAAACCAATATTGTATACGTTAAACTCCATATCTGTTTCAAAAGATGAAAACATGTTAGATCAATAATCCCAAAATATCTTAGTAAAAATAATATACATATAATGATTTAAGGGGAAAACAATACAACTTTTCCATTTCAAATCTTTTGAAGAATAAAAACATTGATTTTTAAAAGAGAAGTGGAAATGAATATATACAAAGGTCTTTTTTTTTGAGCAAGGAATGACAAGGGACCAGTACGCCCGGTCACCATTCATTTCATAATGTGGCTTCGGGGAAATCCAAAAGAACACTTTTTGGTACTCGATCTCTATCACTAAGGAGTTTATGCAAAGAGTTCACAAATGCTTCACAGTGTGATAAACCTATACTATGAGGTTTATTGTCTTACAGACTATATGGCAACCAAATCATAAGAGCCTTTCTTCTTCTGCAGATAGTTCAGCTTGAAATAAATCAAAAGATGCAGTATTCCACAATACCTGATGTCCCTTCATTTTCTTCCTTTTTAAAATATCTTTACTTACTTATTAGGCTGTGCTAGGTCTTAGTCATGGCATGTGGGATTGAGTCCCCTGGCCAGGGACCAAACCTGGGCCCCCTGAATTTGGAGGGAAGAGTCCCAGCCACTGGACCACCAGGGAAGTCCCTCATTTTCTTCTTAATACAGAAGAATACACATCTGAATCTCTGCTCAACTCAAGAAGAGACAGCATCACATAGCAGTTCATAAGTGAGTTCTAAAATTAGCCTTCCTCAATTCAGATCCTAAATCTACCACTTATAAGTGTGTGATCTTGGCACGTGAGCTAACTTCTTTGTGCCTCCATTTCCTTTCTGTAAATGGGGAGGATAAGGGTACATACATCATAGGATTGTGGTGCAGATTAAGAGTTAATATATAAAAAGGCTTTGCAACAGTGCCTGAAACATAGTAAGTTCTCAATAAATCTTAGCTATTAAGAAAACGGTCAGGCTTCCCTGGTGGTGCAGTGGATAAGAATCCACTTGCCGATGCAGGCGACATGGGTTTGAACTTTGGTCCAAGAAGATTCTAACTAAGCCTTTGCAACTAAGTCCTTGTACCACAACTACTGAGCCTGAGCTTTAGCCCTGTGAGCCACAACTATCAGGTCTGTGCACCACAGCTACTGAAGCCCATATGCACTGGAGACCGTGCTCTGTAACAAGATAAGCCACCACAGTGAGAATGCCTTGTACTGCAACGAAGAGTAACCCCCACTCACCACAAGCAGAGAAAGACCGGGCACAGCAATGAAGACCCAGTGCAACCAAAGAAGTAAACAATTTTAAAGAAAATTGTCAAAGCTTCGCCTTATAGTTTCATTGCTTTAAGCAAAACTATATATCCTAACGATGGATTCATTTCTCAATCACAGCCTGTGCAACATGGTGGCACACTACAAAACTTCACCTGCTTCCTCTCTCTGCATCATTACTCCTGTATCACACCAGGGTCTTTCATGTAAGGGCTGCTCATAGATAAGACAGAAATTGGATATGGAAAACATTACTTCAGTTCAGGTCAGTTCAGTTGCTCAGTCATGTCTGACCCTTTGCAACCCCATGGACGGCAGCATTCTAGCCTTCTCTGTCCATCACAAACTCCCAGAGCTTGCTCAAACTCATGTCCATCGAATCGGTGATGCCATCTAACCACCTCATCCTCTGTTGTCTCCTCCTCACGCCTTCAATCTTTCCCAGCATCAGGGTCTTTTTCAACGAGTCAGTTCTTGGCATCAGGTGGCCAGACTACTAGAGTTTCAGCTTCAGCATCAAGACTTCCAATAAATATTCAGGACTGATTTCCTTTAGGATTGACTAGTTGAATATCCTTGCAGTCCGAGGGACTCTCAAGAGTCTTCTCCAACACCACAGTTCAAAAGCATCAATTCTTTGGTGCTCAGCTTTCTTTATAGTCCAATTCTCACATCCATACGTGATTACTGACGTGATTACTGTAAAAACTATAGCTTTAACTAGACAGACCTTTGTTGGCAAAGTAATGTCTCTGCCTTTTAATATGCTGTCTAGGCTGGTCATAGCTTTTCTTCCAAGGAGCAAGTGTCTTTTAATTTCATGGCTGATATCACCATCTGCAGTGATTTTGGAGCCCCAAAAAATAAAGTCACTGTTTCCATTGTTACCCTATCTACTTGCCATGAAGTGATGGGACTAGATGCCATAATCTTAGTTTTCTGAATGTTGAGTTTTAAGCCAACTTTTTCACTCTCCTCTTTCACTTTCATCAAGAGGCTTCTTAGTTTTTCTTTACTTTCTGGCATAAGGGTGGTGTCATCTCCATATCTGAGTTTATTGATATTTCTCCCAGAAATCTTGGTTCCAGCTTGTGCTTCATCCAGCCCAGCATTTCTCATGATGTATTCTGCATATAAGTTAAATAAGCAGGGTGACAAGGTACAGCCTTGACATACTCCTTTCCCGATTTGCAATCAGTCTGTTGTTCTATGTTCACTACTAACTGCTGCCTCTTGAACTGCATACAGATTTCTCAAGAGGCAGATCAACTGGTCTGGAAGCTGAAGAATCTCTTGAAGAATTTTCCACAGTTTCTTGTGATCCACACAGTCAAAGGCTTTGGCATAGTCAATAAAGCAGAAATAGATGTTTAGATGTTTTTTTGGAACTCTCTTGCTTTTCCGATGATGCAGCAGATGTTGGCAATCTAATCTCTGGTTCCTCTGCCTTTTCTAAAACCAGCTTGAGCATCTGGAAGTTCATGGTTCACGTACGGTTGAAGCCTGGCTTGGAGAATTCTGAGCATTACTTTACTAGCGTGTGAGATGAGTGCAATTGTGCAGTAGTTTGAGCATTCTTTGGCATTGCCTTTCTTTGGGATTGGAATGAAAACTGACCTTTTCCAGTCCTGTGGCCACTGCTGAGATTTCCAAATTTGCTGGCATATTCAGTGTAGCACTTTCACAGCATCATCTTCTAGGATTTGAAACAGCTCAAGTGGAATTCCATCAAACCACTAGCTTTGTTCAAAGTTATGCTTCCTAAGGCCCTCTTGACTTCGCATTCCAGGATGTCTGGCTCTAGGTGAATGATCACATCATCGTGGTTATCTAGGTCATGAAGATCTTTTTTGTACATTTCTTCTGTGTATTCTTGCCACCTCTTATTAATATCTTCTGCTTCTGTTAGGTCCATACTGTGTCTGTCCTTTATTGAGCCCATCTTTGCATGAAATGTTCCCTATCTCTAATTTTCTTGAAGAGATCTCTAGAATTTCCCATTCTATTGTTTTCCTCTATTTCTTTGCACTGATCACTATGGAAGGTTTTCTTATCTCTCCTTGCTATTCTTTGGAACCCTGCATTCCAATGGATATATTTTTCCTTTTCTCCTTTGCCTTTAGCTTCTCTTCTTTTCTCAGCTATTTGTAAGGCCTCCTCAGACAACCATTTTGCCTTTTTTGCATTTCTTTTTCTTGGGGATGGTCTTGATCACTGTCTCCTGTACAATGTCAGGAACCTCTGTCCATAGTTCTTCAGTTACTCTGTAATGTGGTTTACTTTTGAGAAGGGAATGGCAAACCCCTTCAGTATTCTTGCCTTAAGAACCCCATGAACAGTATGAAAAGGTAAAAAGATAGGACACTGAAAGATGAACTTCCCAGGTCGGTAGGTGCCCAATAATGCTACTGGAAAAGAGTGGAAATTTCACTCCAGAAAAAATGAAGAGACAGAGCCAAAGCAAAAACAAGGCAGAGTTGTGGATGTGACTGATGATGGAAGTAAAGTTCAATGCTGTAAAGAACAATATTGCATAGGAACCTGGAATGTTATATCCATGAATCAAGGCAAGTATAAGTGGTCAAACAGGAGATGGCAAGAACGAACACTGACATTTTAGAAATCAGTGAACTAAAATGGACTGTAAAACATAAGAGGGGCTCTGAAACTGGCCCAGATGAGAATCAGACATGAGTCCAGAAATAGTCTAAAATTGAACCAGTTCTTGAGATAGGTAGTTTGACCATCTCGGTCTTTGAATTTTGCTTAAAAACGTAAGAGCTTGGCAAAGGAGGTCTCAAAGATCCGTAAAGAACATCAGTGGAACTGGAATGAAGAGCTTATCAACTTTTTACATTTTCTGTTTGAATTAAAGGTACCATTAAGACTTAAGAGTGACTTCTCTTGCACTCTTGAACTAAATGAATCCAACATGAGGTGTACATTCAAGCAGTAAGAAGCATAGGCTTTGGACTTAGACTGATTTTCAACACCCCACCCATCTGAATCTCAGTTTCCTCACCTCTAGGATGGGAATAATATTTGTATACAACCTCAGGAAGTAGTTGTGAGATTTGCATGCAATAATGCCCAAGTATGCACATACAATAGAATGTGTGAAATATGATAAGCTCTCAAATAGAGACATTATAACACATTACCTGTTGTCAGTAGTAAATTTATATTTTACATTTATATGAAATCAATTTTTTCCGTGTAAAAGGTGTGGAGAAATTTCTCTCAAACTACCAGCAATCTCCTTTTTATGATTTGGAAGAACTTTAAAATAGGTAAAAAAAAAAAAAAAAAAAAAAAATCTCTACGTGAAAGTGCTAGAGAAGCTGCACTGGCAGCTCCAAGGCACGATTCTGTCACACTGCAGCTGCACGTGTTATAATACTACACGAGTCTTTTGAATTTCTTTGAATAAATTTGGAGGTCTAGTTCAGTTCAGTTCAGTTTAGTCGCTCAGTTGTGTCCGACTCTTTGCGACCCCATGAATCGCAGCACGCCAGGCCTCCCTGTCCATCACCAACTCCCGGAGTTCACTCAGACTCACGTCCATCGAGTCTGTGATGCCATCCAGCCATCTCAACCTCTGTCGTCCCCTTCTCCTCCTGCCCCCAATTCCTCCCAGCATCAAAGTCTTTTCCAATGAGTCAACTCTTCCAGTGAGGTGGCCAAAGTACTGGAGTTTCAGTTTTAGCATTATTCTTTCCAAAGAAATCCCAGGGCTGATCTCCTTCAGAATGGACGGGTTGGATCTCCTTGCAGTCCAAGGGACTCTCGAGAGTCTTCTCCAACACCACAGTTCAAAAGCATCAATTCTTCTGCCCTCAGCTTTCTTCACAGTCCAACTCTCACATCCATACATGACCC
This sequence comes from Bos taurus, assembly GCF_002263795.3. Lineage (NCBI taxonomy): Eukaryota > Metazoa > Chordata > Mammalia > Artiodactyla > Bovidae > Bos > Bos taurus. The sequence goes on along the minus strand of NC_037340.1, from coordinate 7,867,797 downwards.
CTGGAAAAACCATAGCCTTGACGAGATGGACCTTTGTTGGCAAAGTAATGTCTCTGCCTTTGAATATGCTATCTAGGTTGGTCATAACTTTCCTTCCAAGGAGTAAGCATCTTTTAATTTCATGGCTACAATCACCATCTGTAGTGATTTTGGAGCCCCCCAAAATAAAGTCTGACACTGTTTCCACTGTTTCCCCATCTATTTCCCATGAAGTGATGGGACCAGATGCCATGATCTTTGTGTTCTGAATGTTGAGCTTTAAGCCAACTTTTTCACTCTCCACTTTCACTTTCATCAAGAGGCTTTTTAGTTCAGTTCATTTGCTCCGTCATGTACGACTCTTTGCGACCCCATGAACCGCAGCACTCCAGGCCTGCCTGTCCATCACCAACTCCCGGAGTTTACCTAAACTCATGTCCATTGAGTCGGTGATGCCATCCAACCATCTCATCTTCTGTCATCCCCTCCTCCTCCTGCCCTCAGTCTTTCCAAACATCAGGGTCTTTTCAAATGAGTCAATTCTTTGCATCAGGTGGCCAAAGTACTGAGTTTCAGCTTCAACATCAGTCCTTCCAATGCACACCCAGGACTGATCTCCTTTAGGATGGACTGGTTGGATCTCCTTGCAGTTCAAGGGACTCTCAAGAGTCTTCTCCAACACCACAGTTCAAAAGCATCAATTCTTTGGCTCTCAGCTTTCTTTATAGTCCAACTCTCACATCCACACATGACCACTGGAAAAACCATAGCCTTGACTAGACGGACCTTTGTTGGCAAAGTAATGTCTCTGCTTTTCAGTATGCTGTCTAGGTTGGTCATAACTTTCCTTCCAAGGAGCAAGCGTCTTTTAATTTCATGGCTGCAATCACCATCTGCAGTGATTTTGGAGCCCAGAAAAATAAAGTCTGATACTGTTTCCCCATCTATTTGCCATGAAGTGATGGGACCAGATGTCATGATCTGAGTTTTCTGAATGTTGAGCTTTAAGCCTACTTTTTCACTCTCCTCTTTCACTTTCATCAAGAGGCTCTTTAGTTCTTCTTCACTTTCTGCCATAAGGGTGGTGTCATCTGCATATCTGAGGTTATTGATATTTCTCCCAGCAATCTTGATTCCAGCTTGTGCTTCATCCAGCCCTGTGTTTCTCATGATGTACTCTGCATAGAAGTTAAATAAGCAGGGTGACAATATACAGCCTTGATGTACTTCTTCTCCTACTTGGAACCCGTCTGTTGTTCCATGTCCACTTCTAACTGTTGCTTCCTGACCTGCATACAGATTTCTCAAGAGGCAGGTCAGGTGGTCTGGTATTCCCATCTCTTTAAGAATTTTCCATGTCCACTGGGGGGTCTAATGCAGATGAAAAATGAAATGTAGGACTGAAAATATGAGAATCCCAATCAACATTTCTCTGTATATACTGAAACAAAGTTAGTTAACAAAATGCCAGGCTCTCCTCCTGCCTTCAATCTTTCCCAGCATCAGGGTCTTTTCTAGTGAGTCGGCTCTTCACATCAAGTGGCCAAGGTATCAGAGCTTTCTGTTCAGAAGTTTCTGCAAATGACACTGTCCATATACTCCACAAGGTATTTTCCAAAAATTTTCAGACAGTCCCAGGGTTAAGCAGTTATACTCTGGCTTATTTTAATTTGAAAAATATAAATCACATTTTTTGTGCATAAACCATAACTGGGCAGCTTAATGGATCATCGGGAAGTGAATACATTTACACAACCACCCAGATGAAGAGCACTGTCAGCAGTCCTGGATGTTCTGCACTGGCCTCTTTGTAATCACAACCCTTGCCTAAGAGCTATTCCTATCTTTACTTTTATGGGTATCATTTTCTTGCTTTGCTTAACAGTTTATCTAAGTTTACATCTCTTCATACTTTGGTTCAGTTTTGCCTGTATTTGAACTTTACATAAATGAAATCACCAACTATGCATTCTTTTATGTCTGGCTCCTTTCAAGCAAACATTATATTTGTGTGATTCATCTATGTTATGTATGCATGTAATTTCATCCTTACCACTGTATACCATTACATTATACAAATCTACCAAAACATAATCCATTTTACTGCTGATGGACATATGAGTTGTTTGGGGGTGGGGGAGGGTTGTGCTATTGTGAATAATGCAGCTAAGAACTTCTTGCACATGTCCCTAAGTGCACAGCAGCATTCATAAATATGACTGGTATTCATCTGGGAATAGCACTGCTGAGCCTCTAGATATGCATCACTTCTACTTTAGTAGATGATCCAAGTTTTACCAAGATGGTTGCACCCTAGGTATTATTTACAACATGCATATAAATATGAGAATTTGCTCAAACTCTTGAATCACAGTCTACAGGCAAGGTCGCAAAACAGTTGTAGAAAGCGCTGTCACTGTAACTATGAGTCAGACGGATGATCAGGGCTCCAGCTACAGGTAAGAAAATCCATGTCTGTTTCCACATCCATTTAGCTAGGTTTCCATATAGATAGATGACTCCATCAGGTTGAATCAGGATGGATTAGGAAACTATTCAATTGTTGTAAAGGTATGATCAGTCTAGGCAACTGAAAGATCAAGAATAGTACCTCAAAATACTATTTGACCTGGCACCAGAGTCCAATACCCTAATGAGTTTTTTACAATTCCTGAGTACTGGGAACTAATGATCTAGGAGACAGCAACATCTATGATTAAACTTTTATCCTCCAGAAGCATGTCAGCGGGAGAAGGAAACATATATTCAAAAAGTCCATTCCAGTTACAGCTCTGCCAAACTACATCTGGATAACCACAGGACAATTACGACCATGTTAAAGCACACTTGATGCCACCTGACTTGGAAAGGCAGAAACTGACATACAAATCTTAAATTGCCTCTTGACCACTTATGAAAAAAAAAAGGGGTTTTCAATGTTTATTTTTATCTGCTGTGCTCCTTCAGGTTTTTATTTTAAAAATTAGTGCCATGATACTTGCCCTATTTGTAAATTGGGACACAAAATGGAAGTCACTTAGATCATAAAGGCAGTCACACAAATACAGTCAAATGGTACCAGCAACTCACAAAGATGCCAGGAGTTTATGAAGCTAAATAGAATAACAACTAGCCAAACTGCTGCAATGTGACATGGACAGAAATTAGCACAACCCCTATTTCTCTGACCAAAAGCAGTGCTGTCATACCATGCATTTAAATAAAGCTCAGCACCACAAAGTAACTATGGCTCAGAAACAGTTACTACTGGGCTTATAATTAGGTGAGACAGTAATAATATTGCCAGGGTTGTAGTAAAAAAAAAGGAAACTTGCTTACTCATTTTCATTTATAAATAAGACATTTAGAGCAATTACAAATCCTGCTGAACACTCATGTCATTTAAATAACCAACTGCAAAGAGCTCTATCTTTAGCCAAATTTATAATTCATATGCCTTGAAAATATGTCTCAAAAGGGAAGATTCTACTGAAAGAATGTTGTAGTTGTTGTTGTTAGTCGCTCAGTCATGTCCAACTCCTTGCAACCCCATGGACTGTAGTCTACTTGAGACAACAGGCTCCTCTGTTCATGGAATTCTTCAGGCAAGAATACTGGAGTGGGTAGCCATTCCTTTCTCCAGGGGATCTCCCAACCGTGTCTCCTGCATTGCAGGCAGATTTTTTACCATCTGAGCCACCAGGGAAACCCCTTAATAATATGTCTCAAAATGGGAGATTCTACCAAAAGAATGTCTACTTTTTATTAGTGGAATAATTCAGACATCCTCTATAGTTTATATACATATAAAATATATTTTACATAATATATATTTAAATCATATATTTCATATGTATATGATATGTTAGCTAATTTTAAAAACCTACTCGTCTATAAAATATCTTCATAAAATATTCCAGCTCCCCTGGGCTTTTGTCAAGATTCCTATTAATGTGTCAAAAACTTTATTAGCTACTAACACATATAAGAATTGATTTTATTACATGCGTCTCTCAGTGAACACCAGAATAAACAAATAGTGTCATTCAAACTCAAGGCAAGACTACACTGATGACTGCTTTTCACCAAAGGTCTGTGAGAAGACTGTAATCAAGCTATAAATCCTGGGCTGCAAGCTGTTCTCGATAATCATTCTAGAAACTATTCATCTAGCAGCCTTTTTTATTTTATTCTAAGAGAAATTCAGTCCTCATGTCACTGAGCTACACACACAGACACACAAGAAATAAATGACTAATTATTCAACGACTGATTATTCATCCCGAGTTGCTTCATCATTCAAAGTAAAGAACTATATATATTTTAGAAAGTTCAAAGTGATTTGATTTGGTTGGGAAGCTATTCCAAATAAATTTTAGGTAGCTAATGTCTTAAATAACTAATCTGAAAAGTTGCCTCTTTCGAAAAATGTGTCCACCTTTGGGACAGCAAAATGAATGCTTCACTGCTCTTTAAAGCTCAAACCGAATATGCATTCACCTCTTCAGAAATACGCTGGCGGTGTTAGGAAAAGTGACATATTAAATATATTTCAATATCTCCACAGTATTCAGTGGTAGATGTTTTATCCAATAAAGTAAGGGTGTAAGATAACAGAGAAAGACAATTTGGGAGGCACTGCAGGCGAACACACGATGTCATTCTTGGTGATCATTATCCTCTACTGAATCACTGCAGGAAACTCCTTGCTGGACCATCAGATATCTGCTAAAATGATCATCTCAAAATAAAATTCACATCATGCCACCATTCTGCTTTTAAAAACCTCCAATGGATTTCCATTGTAATTAGATTAAAATCCAAACTCTTTTAGGGGTCTAGAGGACCCTGCATCATCTAGCCCCTCTCCTCTCTGAACTCATCCCTTACTTAAACCCCTTTATGCCTCAGGATGCAGCTATATTGATCTTTCCGTTCCTCAATGAGACCAAGTACCTTCCTCTTTCTGAAACAGGCCTTCCTCATCCCTCAGAACTTGACATGGCAGACTCCCTCTCATTAAGGTCTCATCTGAACAATCTTCTCCTCAAAGCAATGCCCTCTGATCACCTCTACTGAAATATGGTGCCCACAAATCCTACCACTACGTTCCATTCCACGTTTTTTTCTTCTGTGTTCTTCAGAACACTTGGCTCTATCTAAAATTTTATTTATATTCATTTGAATGTTTATGAGCTATTCTTCCCACTGGATTATACACATTGATGGCAGAATATTTTTTGCTTATTATTCACTGCTATTATCTCCAGCACCTATTAATAGAATAATGCCTATTACACAGTAGATAATTAATAATAAATAATATGAATTTGCCAAATGATTGAAATACTTACGTGTTGGTTAGTGCATTCAATCTGTGTAAGTGTGTATTCTCTCTTTTACATATGACAAAGTCACTAGATTGTAATAACTCCCACTTCCTGTCTTCTGAACTTCCTGACAGCAGATGCCCGGTTATACTTATCCCTACATCTTCACTGCCTGGTCTAGTACCTGGTTCATAATAGGAGCTCAATAGTTACTTGATGAATCAACCTATTGAATTAATGCATGCATGAATAAATAAATGAATGGATGGATGGATGAAGTTTTTTGTTTTACTTGATATGGTGCAAGGAAGACTGTTCCCTGCTATTGCAGTCTACACAGAATAGCACACATGGAAACGAGGGTGTAGTAGACATCCTTGGTGCTTTGTTCAGATTCCCTTTGCCCAGGGTCTCTCAAATCTGGTACTGCTGACATTTTGGACTGGATAACTTTCTGTCATAGAAGAGCTGTCCTGTGCATTGTAGGATGCTTAGGAGCATCACTGACCTCTGTCTACTAGATGCCAGGAGCAACACCACTACTACCTCTCTATCTGAGCTGTGACAATCAAAACCGCTCCAAACATAGCCAAACATCTCTCATCTCTCAGGGACAGAACTGTCCCCAGTTAGAAATCACTGCTCTTCATCTGCAGTGTACCTTTCTTCTATTTGTTGCAGGTACTGGCTGCTGACAAAAGCACTCTTGTAGTGAGAAATGTCCCCAGCCTCTGGGAGCTGCCTCTCTGGGAAGTTAAGCCATCCCTCCAAGGAGAGCTTTAGACACTGACTGAATAAAGAAAGAGAGGAACACAATGTGTGAGTCCCTCTGCCTTCAAGATGCTACTCCTGCTCCAGAGCTCCAGCAGGCTTCGATTACAACTAGACTTTGGGAAAAACTACGTCTCAATAAAGCCTCCCCCTGTGCTATCCTACTTCCCTCGCTTTCTTACAGGATTTTCTCAGAAGTACTATTTCAATAAACCACTTGCACAAAATTTCTCAACTCAGGGTCAGGTTCTAGGAACCTAACCTAAGACAGGTAAGATAATAGGTAAGGAGAAAATAAATGAAATAATGCTTAGACAAGCATTAAAAGTACACCTCCAAAGTCTGACAGATTTTATTCAGGGTGTTAAAATGGCATCTGATCTTGCTACAGAAACAATGCAGTATTTATTCATTACTTATGCGTGGCAAGTTGACAGGGTGTGGATGGGTGTGGGGGTACAGGCAGCAGCTCAACCATGCTACTTACCTTCTGCCCTCCAGGATTTTCAACAGTTTGATTTTACTTATATGATCCTATGTTTCCCCCTTTTTTATGGTAAATCTGTAACACTTATCAATTTTGCAAAGTCACATGACTCATTCACCATGTACTGCAGTGGATGCAAAAAAAGGGCAAGACTTTCTCCATTTAGAAGCCTCATATTTGTTTTCAAATATGTGTATTTAATGGTCATTCTATCAGAATCAAGCAGAATCACATTTCAAAAATATATATGTGTGTATATATGTGTGTATATATTTGTATAAATATATTTTTTCTTACTTTTTTCTTAAGCTAATATTTTATTCTTTGCATATACACACTTTTTAAAAGGTACATTTTCTAGTTTTATTTGAAAATGAAAACCTAGGTGCTTTTACTCATATTGGATCATCTGTGCGGAACATCTTTTTTTACCTTATGTCCATAACTCACCTACATATTAAGGACAAATTTCAGGCTCAAAATGCTCCACAAAAGATTCACAAATTTCCAAGGCTAAAAGTAATCACTCCCTCCCCTGCAACATTTTGCATGCATTATATATTTATTTGTATTTAATTCATGTCATCTCCCTAAAATTCTCTAGGACCAGATGAATATTTTGCTCTAAATTTCTTGTCTCCAGTCTTAACCAATGTTCTTCAAAGAAATGAACCAATGAATGAAAGAGTGCAGAAAGGTTATTTCTGTGGACTCTAACTTCTTTCTTTTTTGATAAAACTTGTACAAATTAATGACTTAAAATTTTTAGAAAGAATTAAAAGAATAGCAACTCATGTACAAATACATGATTTTAATGACTATAAATAATATACCAATGAACTATGAATACGACCTATGACTTTTTCAAAGTCCTTCAGTGAAGAAGTGTGTTCTCAAATTAACTTTCCAGCAGCTGTGATAATAATAAGGCACATTTCCTGCTTTTCAGAAATTCCTACATAAACGCCAGTTTCTAGAAAGAATTCTCTAAAGATCTTGTTAAAAATACAGATACTCAGGCCTCACTCCTGGAACTCTGTCCCAATCGATCTGAGATGGAATGAAGGCAGGTTCATCCAGGTCTGGGGACAGTTTCTGTTTCATGCCAAGGATTCTCAGGACAGCCTCAATTCTCTGTCCTCCTCTGTCTAGTTCAAGGCCTGGCTTCCTTTTTAGAAACTTCTGAGACTATTCCAAATCTTTGCCTTCCTTTTTTCTATATATACAGTTGTGGTGGTAACTGCCTAAGTAAAAATAGATTAAGTACATGATTAGCACTTTCTTATTCACTTATTTAAAGCCTTTCATCCCCTAAGCTATCTGTTGGGTTCCTACTAGGAAAAGACTAATGAATCCTTACTTTCATTCTGTCTCCAAAATGTTTGGCAATTTTAGTCTGCTCTGGATTTAATAAACTATTCTTTGTTTAGGCCAAAAATATTTTAAAGCCCTGTAATCACTGAAATAAAGAATATAAAAACTATTGAATCAGATCATTTTTTTAAAATGGACATTTGTTCAATGTAATGCTAAAACGAATTAAGTGAAAGAGAGACTGAAGGCAGAAGACTCCCTGAGAGAGGAAGAATCTGTTTTAAATGCAGGAAACACCCTTGTATAGTTCATCCTATTACAGTGAGCAATAGTTACTTTGATAGTTCTAAAAATCTAGTAAAAAATTCAATACCACTGTTCCCCAAAATGAAGACTATAGGCATAGAGACTGATACACAGTTTACCAAGAATGAATCACTTTAACATCCCAACATCCTGTGGTATCTGCATCAACCCACAGGCACAGGGGTATCAACTCTCGCCACTCATACATATGTCTCTGAGATCTGTACTGAATAGGAATCCCCCGAATTCTGCTTGAGTCAGTCATGACTAACCCAGCTGCAATCTGGGAGTCAGAGCAGCTCTCTCAGAATCCTTCTTTCTGTGTCATTTCTAACCTCAGGACTGGTGTGAATGCTTCCTCTAGACCATCTCCTAAATATCAGCCTTTATAATGAAGAAGTTCAGTTTGTTTATATGCCCCAGGAGTCATCTCTGTCAAGCAAGAGCCTCAATAGTCAGGCAAAGTCTGTTCATCCTTAAGAATTACTGTTACATTCAGGTATTGCCATAATTTCTCAGTAAAATATTTCAGATTCACTCTGATTAGAGTGGCATAGGTCACAGTCCTAGCCCTTTAAGCAGGAGACAGAATGTGCTGATTAGCTGAACTTGGACCTAGGGTGATTTCAAATTCCTTGGGGGGAAAAAAAAAAGTATAGACCACAAAATGGAAATGAAGAGCTGTTAGAGAAAAGGGGATGATAGAAAAGAACATCAATTAAGATTAGGTTCAGCTGCAAGGGACAGCCAAAAATAACAATGGTTTAAACAAAATAAAAGCATATTTTCCTCTCACATTAAAAACGTCAGGAGTAGAGAATCTTTAAAGGCTGACAGGTGCCTTCACAAAATCCTCAGAGTTCCAAAGTCTTTTATCTTGCTGCTCTGCCTTATTTAGTCACATGGCCATGCCTAACTACAAGGTAATCTAGGGAATAAAATCTTTATTCCAGATGATCACATATCCATTTAACAATGAAGATTTCTATTCCTTATGGGAGAAAAAGAAAGAATAGACACTGGGGGATAAATAGCAATTCCTGCTAGTAATGCACAGGCTTCTAGGTGGCTCCCAGGACTCCTGCCACCTTATGTTCACATCCATGTGAAAAGCTCTCCTCTCAAGTTTGGGCAAGATCTGTGACTTGCTTCTAAGCAATATGGTATGGAAAATATGACGGGATACAGATGACTAACACACAGGATTACATTACGTAAGACTGAGCATTTATCTTGCAGGAGTTTTTCTCTCTCCCAGGGACAGCTGTGAGAAAGTGGTGGCCATGTCAGTCCACATGGCAAGGACCTGAGGGTAACTTCTCGGAGCTGAGGGTAGCCTCTGACCAACAGCCAGCAAGAAAAAAAGCTCTCAGTAGGAAAAACACAAGAGTGAGGAAATCGATCCTTTCCTGGTTGAGTCTCTAGATGAGAATGCAGGCTTGAGTGAAACCCTTATTGTAGTCTTGTGAGACTATAAGCAGAAGCCTCAGCTAAGCTATACCTGGAATACGCAGGCACAGAAACTAAGATAATAAATGTGTATTAAGCCACTAATTTATGGTAATTGGTTATGCAGTAATAGAAAATACACTGACAGTGAAGGCAGCTGACAGATGCTCACAGGGCTGCATAAAAGGCCTAACTCATCCCTGATACACAATAAGCATTCAACAAATGTTAGCTGTCATCATCATCATCATCGGCACTGTAATCATTATCATCTCCTAAACCTGAATCCTCCAATATCATTATCACCTTGCCTAGGAGTTTAGCAGCAAGGAATAAAATCCCAGCAGGGCAAACAGTTCTATTCATATTACTTCTAGACTTTTTGGGAGCAACCAACTTTAAAATCTAACTGGAGCTGAATTTCCATTAGCACCGCACTGGTGATTCTTGTATATCCATCTGCCACTCCATTCCAAGAACCTGCCTCTCAAGGATACAACAATCTCTTGGTCATGCCTCATTGGGGAAGAATTGAAAAGAATAAGATAGGACATAGTACTCTAGGGGTTCAGTTAAGACTTTCAGGCAAGTCTAGGAAAAATAGATCCATCACCTCTGTGGAGTCAGGATGAGGAGAAAAACAATTAGCTAGAAGTTAAGTAGTGAAACAGCTGCTAGAAGCCTAAGGTAAAAATGTCATGGAGTAGGAGTCAAATACTGGAAGAATAATGTGGGAGTTAAAGTTATCAATTGCCTTGAAACCTGAATTTATGCATTTTTAATATTATCTAGCACAGTCAATCAGAGCATCTGCTTAATATCACGGTATGTGACATGAATACCAGGAGGAATTTTTTAAAATGTTTTAAAAAGAGGAAAAAAATAAAGCACCTTTTAGAGAATTTCAAGATAAAGTTTTTACAAGACCATACAAAACCTGAGATATTTTAAATGGCAATATGTTAAAGCAAATTAATATCCCCTCAATCAAGTAAAGATTTCAAAGCTAAGCCATTATTTGAAATGGAGTGAGGCAGAAAAGTGAAATCTACCCTAATAAGTATATAAAAAATAGAACTGCTACTATGAGACACCATAAAACAGTCAATAATTCAAAAGATGATTAAAAATAAACAATAAAAAAATAATGAATTAGTAATAAAAACTTGGAACAGGAGACATTCCAATAATGGATCTTGGTTTTTGGCTTGTATCAAACCAAGAATCTTAGAATGAATACAGGAATAGATACCACACAAAAAATTCTGTAGCTTTTATTTATTTTAATAGAAAAAAATCATGTAAAACAGCAAATTTTATAAGTAGTAAAGAGTACCTGAAAATAATGAAAAACTAAAGCACAGAAATGCTAAAAATAGAAGAGATTCATCCCACAAATAGGTGGCATTAACTGAAAGAAGATATCAGAATGATTACATAAATTTTAACTACCATGGTATTGACAGTGATTTTTAAATTCTTGGAATCACTAAGGGTTTTTTCCCTATGTGGTTTACTCATGTTTTACAAACAAGGTGTATTAACTCCCAAATGCTAGTAAATATACACGGAAAATATTTTAACATTGTTCCTGTGTAGAAAATTCCATTTCTAAAGAATTGTTTTTCTCTTATTCTGTTGCAGGATCTGTCCCTATTCTGACATCAGTTTCAGGATAATAACAAGGTCACATCCCAAAGATCCTTCCCATTGTGGAGTCAGCATTGTACAAAAAGATACATACTGTGACACAGGACTGTAGGGACCACGAAACCTCATCAGTAAATATCACTGGTTCTTGTGGGGAAGGAGGAAGAATGAGAAAGTACAATTGTTAGTGGTGTCAACAGAAATAATCTCCACTCCAGTCACATATCCTACCAATGATAGGCCAATAATGTCATCTGTAACCAAGCCTGGTATCACCTGCCTATAAAATATGAGATTGATAGAAGGATAGAAAGAAAGAGAAAAGTTCTCAAGGTGTTTTGTTGTTTGTTTTTAGTCTACATTTAGTTTTATTTGTTTTGTCTTTTGCTTTGCACTAAAGGGGTATGCTCATGGCTCAAATAAAAAATCTTCCTAATGTATGAACTATGTGTCAACTGATGACACTTACTAACTCAAAAGTGAACATCACAAGGTAACTTATTATGGGTTTTTTTCTTTTTTAGTATTTGTTTTCCTCAGGAGAAATGGTGTGTCCATTCATGGTGTACCCGCAATAGAGAGAATGTGGACTTCTGTGCCTATTATGGAGTTTCCAACAATACATTCATTTTAATATATTAATTTTTGATGATTTCTAGTATAATAATTTACATTTTCCACCATTTTTTACAACCAATCCATTAAAAAGTGTAATTGGTGGCATATAACAAATTTTTGTAAAAAATCATTGATATATTGTGAACAATTTTTTAATGCATCAGAATAGGGACCCAGATGGAGACTGACACTAACATATCAATGTCCAAAGGGAAATCAGAACAGGCATTTAAGGGTTATACTACAGAAGAAGTCAGGGCAGACTTCTGGATCTAGTGATACTCACATATCTTCAGTAAAATTAAATTGCTTCCTTGTTATTCCTTAAAACTTGCTGAACTTGTGTTGATCTGAAGTCTTCCAAACTCAAGCTATTGTTTCTCAGTCTTTCATTTTCTAACTTGGTTCCTTCTACCAGGAACACATTCTGCACTATCTTTTTATGAAAACCTTACCCATCTACCTCTTGATGTCCACTTCACTGCCCACTTTCCACAATGTCTCCATCCTGATCACCACACTAAATGTAATCCTTTTTATGGGAGAAAGTCTACTGGGGGAAATAACCAAAATGAACTTCAGTGGCACCATGTCACACATAGCGCTTTGTTTCGATGGACAGAGGAGGCTGGTGGGCTACAGTCCATAGGGTCGCAAAGAGTCGGACACGGCTGAAGTGACTTAGCACGTGCATGCACGCACGCTGTGTATTGTGATTGTTTCTTCTTTAGTGCCTTGTTTTGAAGGTAAAGATTGAATAAAACTTCATTTCCACTACAGAAACAAGGACGGTGACTTAAAGATTATGCTGAAATGTATGATATGTTTATTGGATAAGAGAATGAATGACTGCTTGAGTGGATAAAAGAATCAAAGGAATAAGGAAGAAAGAATTTCTCCACTGAGTGCTATCACCTCTAACTAGGAATGCAAGCGAATAAAGGTTAAAGTAGCTTGTCAGGGCATCACAGGGAGAGGAGCTGAGGACTGATACATGGCAACAAGTGGGTAAAACATGATTCAGGAATTGGCATGAGAGAGAGTGCAGGGCGGAGTAACACATAAAGTCAAAATAGGAACCTAGCCTTTACTCTAGGATATGGCCTTGCCCAGGTTCCATCACGAAAACATTACAACGTTATTTACAGGGAAACTCAAGAGTTTCTTCACTGAAATGTGAACTCTCCAAAATGCACCAGTAGCCGAAACTGATCAGGAAGATGCTTTAGCTTGGCCAGATAGAAGGAAAGGAAATATGGAACACTCACAAAGCTGGCAAATCGCACTGGGATTGCTATAGACATCTAGGAAGTATTATGCAACTTAGAACATCTTGTGAATCACAAGGGCTGCTCCCCTTTAGACTCAATAAGGTTCAAGGTGTGGCAGCGACACCTGGACTCAGATCTAATCTAGAAACTCATCTTAATAAGAATTCAGGTGCCAGGAAAAATTTAGCTAAAATGATGCCTTGTAAGTCTACATCTTCCTCTCAAGAATACTTAAAATCCACATCTTGGATTTTCAAATGTGACGAAAAGAGCCAGAATGTTTCTGAGGGACACACATTATACCACAGTAAGGTAATTTGCTGTTTGAAATGGCAATGGTGATCAATTATACTTTGGTACTGCAAATACTTAAGAGTTGACAGCAATACTCTGGAAAAATTCATACACTAGGTTCCAAGTTTTATAATGTCTTTCTATCAAATATTTTGAAACAAATTTAACATTAAGATTTTCAGTATGCTGAGCTTTCAATCAATCTTTAGTTCCCTGATACTGTGCTTTTAAGAAAGCACAGTGCATTACTTATCATGATCAGTAACATCAGGCCTGTCCAACCTAACACCCCTACTAACAACCCACAGACCCTTTGCCACTTTGCAACAGAGAAAAAGCTTAATTTTCTGTACAGCATGAATAAGGCTTTCAGAAAGCAATTTCAAAGCAGATTTTCAGAAGCAACTTCTAAGGGCAGCTGAAAGAATGGTGCTTTTAGCATGCTTTGATAACTATCAAAATTCCCAAATTACATAAATGCTTAATAACAAGCAAGTGTTTCTAACCTGGGCTTGCATAAAATATTACCTTTCCCGGAGAAACTAAAAGAAGACTTGAAAGGCATTTCATCAACATTTTAACTTCAGGACATGTGAAAAGCAAATTGAGAACTGTAGCCAGTTAAAAAAATTTTTTTTCTCACTTTTTACTTTTTGTCTTCACATTAAGAAACATATTTTTATATTCTGTTTTGTGGGCTTAATTTCTTCCAAAGAATTAAATAACTATATAAATGAAGCCATAGTGTACCTTCTTATAATTACCAATGACAGATTAACCCTTAAGGGCAAAACCAGGGCACTCTTACATTATAAACACTGAGAGGAAGTGGATGTACATAATTTAGAAACAGCAGACTGACACTAGGAGAGACAGTCGATTTATATTACATTTTTATATCACATTGAAAGAAATTGTTTTTAAGTAAATCAATATAAACAACAATACTTAGTAATTTACAAATTGAAAACAGGAGGGATGGGCAGATAATAAAAAGCCATAAGTCACTCTTGATTCTCACTGCATTAAATATTTTGCATTTGGTAATAATTTTAAATAATTGAAGCAGCAGCCAATTAAGATTCTGTTAATTTGCAAAGCAGAAGTTGCAGCACTACAAAGAACAATACCTAATGAGAGCAGGTGCCAAGCTCCCAAAAGCCATGGCGTTCAAGGTGTCAGAAAAGGTCAAACCATACAGGATAGACAGCTGAGAGGTCTTTGCCACTCTTCCCTTCAGAAAGTGGAGTCTCTTTCTCCTGCTCTTGAATCTGGGTCCACTCCGCAAACCATGACACTTGCCCTCTTTTGAATGACTTTATCATACTGGTTTATCATTATTTCTCCTTCAACTAAATCTAGGAAATAAAGCTGTCAAGATAGCATGTTTTCTAAGAGCCAAAAGTTATACTGGATACCTCTGAATCAAAAATCTAAAAGAAATATGAAGAAAATTCCTTGAAAAGAAGCAGTTACAATAAAGTTTCTGTATAGCAACAGTTCCCCTGGTTTTGATCTCACAACTCCTTTACACTTTCAAAAATTACTGAGGGACCAGAAGAGTTCTAACTTATGTATATATTATACTTTATGTTTATAGTTTATAAATATTTAAAGTAGCTAATTCATTGGGTATTAATTTCAATTTCATGGCTGAAGATGGTGACTGCAGCCATGAAATTAAAAGACACTTCCTCCTTGGAAGGAAAGCTATGACCATCCTAGACAGCATATTAAAAAGCAGAGACATCACTTTGCCAATAAAGGTCCGTCTAGCAAAGCTATGGTTTTTCCAGTAGTCATGTACGGATGTAAGAGTTTGACTATAAAAAAAGCTAAGCATCAAAGAATTGATGTTTTTAACTGTGGTGTTGGAGAAGACTCTTGAGAGTCCCTTGGACTGCAAGGAGATCAAACCAGTCAGTCCTAAAGGAAGTCAGTCCTGAATATTCACTGGAAGGACTGATGCTGAAGCTGAAGCTCCAATACTTTGGCCACCTGATGTGAAGAACTGACTCACTGGAAAAAAAAAAAAAGACTCTGATGCTGGGAAAGATTAAAGGTGGGAGGAGAAGGGGACGACAGAGGATGAGATAGTTGGATGGATCACCGATTTGATAGACAGAAGTCTGAGCAAGTTCCGGGAGTTGATGATGGATAGGGAGGCCTGGCGTGCTGCAGTCCATGGGGTCGCAAAGAGTCGGATGTGACTGAGCAAATGAACTGATTAATCTTAATTATTAATATTGATTAATTATTGATTAATATGATTAATTGATTGATATTATTACAATTTTAAAGTAAATGATTCTTCCTTACAGAGATGCTAAAAAAGGTTAAATGTTTTATTACTTTATATAAACTGCTAAAGCTTTTTAAAAATATTAAACTTCAATTCATATACACAAGCCCGTCAAACCCATAAGCTGAATGGGCCACTGGCCTCTGTGTCAACCCTTGAACTTCTTAATAATTTCCTTAGCTCTTTTACTTTACTTGGAGGAGGGACAGTTGGTCCCAGTCTTCCCAGATGACTCTCAATATTCAATTTTTATCAAACTTCCAGTTGTTGGCATTTCTTTCACCTCACTAGTTGCTCACAGAACATTCATTTTACTAAGCATTTCACAATTATAATTCTAGACCACTGTTGTAAATTTAACCTTAGGAAAAGTTTCAAATTTTTCTTTTAAAAAACACAATCAGCAAGATTTTTTCCCAAAAGATGTTAAATTTGCAAACTTCAATAGTATCTCTTCATTTCTTGGCTTTCTTTAAGTGACTAAATGGCTAGGTTGTCTTGCCCTTTGACCCATAACTATACATCTACTTCTTGCTTTCTGAATTTATCCACATTTTAAAGACAAATTCATATAGTAAACCAGATTCCTAAAGACTTTATGTTTCTTCTGTATGTGATAATTTAAAGTTCTAAATAGACATTGGAAAAAAGGAAAGTTACCACAGGATATTTGGTTATTCTCCTAATATTAAAATAACTATTTTCAATAATAAGTATATGTTCTAGGGTAATAATTCAGTGGTCCTTATTGAGGACTGAAAATAAAATTATCATTCACTGGAAGATTGTCCCATGGAGTGGGATAGAAACTTCTCTCTGAGAGGCAATCTTAATTTTCTCAAAGGTCATCCAATTATCCTACTTGGATCCCCACGTGACATACTAATCTAGAAACATTTCCTCATCAGTACCGACATATTCCATGTGTTGGAAAGATCTTCACATACTACATCCTTCATTTGAAATGTGAATTCAGAAAGAGAAAAAAAATATGCTTCTAGATCTTTGCATATAATTTTATATGTATCCTATAAAAGAGAAGATATGTTATAATCAAAAGGCTTTAGAGTAGCATGAAAAGTCAAATGCTCTGAAGTTCAAATTCAGCCTCCATTTCTTGTCAACTGAGAGACCACAGAAAAAGTTACTGAGCTTCTCTGAGATCCAATTTCCTTATGGATAAAAATAAAAGGGACATCTCTGCAAAACTGTCAAAATGCGAATAAACCACCTGATAAAATACAGAGGGGATTTGGCCACCTCATGCGAAGAGCTGACTCATTGGAAAAGACTCTGATGCTGGGAGGGATTGGGGGCAGGAGGAGAAGGGGACGACAGAGGATGAGATGGCTGGATGGCATCACCGACTCGATGGACGTGAGTTTGAGTGAACTCCGGGAGTTGGTGATGGACAGGGAGGCCTGACGTGCTGCAACTCATGGGGTCGCAAAGAGTCGGACACGACTGAGCGCTTGAACTGAACTGAACTGAACTGATCTTAGATTAAAATTCTCATTATTATCATCACAGTAAAAAATCATCTTAAGATTTTTACAACATAGATTGCATGAAATTCACTGCAATTGCCAAGGTAGAAGAATGGCTATTATCTAACATATCAAGAGCAAGCATAAGGGCAATGTGAGGAAAGGTATCATTATCCTGGATGTCTAGGGGTCAGACAAAATATCACACTGTTATCTTCAAGAGGAAAGGAAGGAAGAACAGTTTGTGAGAGGGAAAAAAATGCTGTTTCTATTCCATGGTATCTGAAGGGGAAATTATTTTTGAACTCCAAAAATTTTCTCTCATTTAGCATTCCTGCCTTTAGCACATCCTATCACTTCATGGGAAATACATGGGAAACAGTGGAAACAGTGTCAGACTTTATTTTTAGGGGCTCCAAAATCACTGCAGATGGTGATTGCAGCCATGAAATTAAAAGACTCTTACTCCTTGGAAGGAAAGTTATGACCAACCTAGATAGCATATTCAAAAGCAGACATTACTTTGCCAACAAAGGTCCGTCTAGTCAAGGCTATGGTTTTTCCAGTGGTCATGTATGGATGTGAGAGTTGGACTGTGAAGAAAGCTGAGCACCAAAGAATTGATGAACTGTGGTGCTGGAGAAGACTCTTTCAAGTCCCTTGGACTGCAAGGAGATCCAACCAGTCCATCCTAAAGGAGGCCAGTCCTGGGTGTTCATTGGAAGGACTGATGCTGAGGCTGAAACTCCAATACTTTGGCCACCTCATGCAAAGAGCTGACTCACTGGAAAAGACCCTGATGCTAGGAGGGATTGGGGGCAAGGCGAGAAGGGGACAACAGAGGATGAGATGGTTGGATGGCATCACTGACTTGATGCACATGAGTTTGGGTGAACCCAGGAGTTGGTGATGGACAGGGAGGCCTGGCATGCTGTAATTCATGGGGTCACAAAGAGTCAGACACAACTGAGAGACTGAACTAAACTGAACTGATCTCCAAAACATACTGCAGGCATCAAACAGAAATATTTCCTTCAAACAACACTTCAGTGTTCTCCCTTGCCCTGCTCAGTTTATACAAAGGCTCACAGTGATCTCTAAGACCAACATTAACTCCTGCTCCAAGTCCTATTTACCCCTCCAAACCACTTCTCATGAGCTTCTCATCACAGCAACTCTGCTTTATAGTCACAAAAACTCAACTTAAGAATGGATTCAAATTCTCAATTAATTCCTAGTTAAATTGCAATATATTTAACAATAAGTAACTAACTGTCTATTTAAAGTAATAAGCAATTGTTTTAAAACTTAGACTTGGTTTTTATTTATTTTATTTTTTTAGGTTATTAAATAATTTTATCATACTGCATTTACAAAGAAAACAGACAATGCACCCAGTAGAAAGAATAAAAATGTGTTTGGGGTTTTATTTTTTACTGAGAGCAAACAGAAATCCTTTAGTGAGATCCCGCAATTTGACAATAAGTTCAATAAAGGTACATGGGATACTCAGAAGATCAAATTCTACAGCTGCCTCTTCCTATGCCTTTGAATTCATCTGGCTCCTTAAGAGATGGGGGGAAAGCCCTTATTTGGTGGGAAAACATTTCCAAAATGAAGTTACAGGTTTTCTCATTATATTTCTCTTCATGTTAGTTTTTAAAACAGGGCCTTCTATTTGTGTATGTTTTGCTTAGTTCACCTTAATGTCATCACTAGAATTCCTATCATTCCACAACTGTGATTTTACAGTGTAGGAAAGAATTCAGTTCCAGTCTGGTATCGCTTTAGATGTATATATCACTGAAAACCAAAAGTGGGTTAGAACCGCTGAAGGATTTTCCCTGCCGTTGTTTGATACAATCGATTTTCTTTATTCTTGATAGGTGCATAGACAGCTTCACCTAACATTCTTTCTACAGGAACATGTCTGATTTCAGGATTACCATCAAGGATCCGGTGAAATGGCTGGCCAGTTATTCTGGGTAATATGTGATAAATGGGTAGCATAATTGCAGCACTTTTTCCTTTGCCTTTGTTGGTAAATGACAGAACTAGATTCCAACTAGAATCTAAACTTGGTTTTTAATAGTCTCATCAAAGTAACTCTACTGCAGTAGCATATCTATAAAGGGACCACAGTGGAAGTAAGTATAAAGAACTGCCTTATAATTCCCAAAGAACACATTTTATAAAGACAAAGAGAAACTTGTGTTTATAATCAGAAGTTAGTATTCAACTTTAGCACTTCACACCAAATATTATATATCATAATGCAGCTCTACTATAAAATGAATTTTTGGTTTTAAATAGTTTTTGATTTATAAACAACTGAATAGCCAAAAGAATTCCTATACACCCTACACCAGTTTTCCATATCATTAACATCTTACATTAGTATGATACATTTGTCACAATTACTATACCAATATCTATATATTATTCTTTTTATTAGCCAAAGTTCATACTTTATTCAGATTTCCTTGCTTTAATGTCAGAAGGAAGACCACAGGAGTAAGCTAATAAGGAATTTAAAATTTACTGAGGAAATGGCAACCTACTCCAGTATTCTTGCCTAGAGAATCCCCATGGACATAGGGGCCTCGCGGGCGACAGTCAATAGGGCTGCAAAGAGTTGGATATGACTGAAGCAACTTAGTATGCACATGCATATACATTTTGATGTATCCACAAGGCAGAAAATAATTCCTGTATTCTAAAATATTTAAATGTGATAGCAATGTATTCAAAATGGCAGTACTTTGAAGTACTGTTTCTTATACTGATATCCTTTAATAAAATTATTGAGTGATCTAATCATAGTTAATGTGAAGTATATTGCATTCCATTTCTTAAGACTTAATTACCTATCATATTTATATTATATATACATATTTATTTACAGTGACATCAACCTTACGCTTTTTCAAAACCAATTAGATTAAAAAAGGAGAGATAATACTGCTGGACTACTAGAACATATAGCAATACTATTGTGCTTCTCAAGCAAGTACTTGAGTAATACGGATTTGTTTGTAGTCATACCAACTAATTTTCAAGTCTTTTAAAGTTAAAATTTGGTAACTTATCCACTAGTGGATAACTTGTGGCCTTCTCTCCACTATCCAGTATATTCCAAATAGAAAGACCAGTTAGTCTACAAAGTAGGTGGAAATTGTGTTATGAGTGTGTATGTTTAAGAATGTGCCTGTATGTATATCTGAACACTTTTGAAATCAATACTTAAATTTTTGAAATTACTAACTTTTAAAAAAATGTTGAGTGCTAAGCAAAGTTAATATTTAAAATCAATCTGAGAGTAAACAATTAGCTACAGAAACTGACTAACCACTCGCTGTTCATTAATTATTATCAGCATTTTCTAAACATTTCCTTACACACAGGCTCTGACTGAACACTCCTGTACCTCATCTCACTCCTCTTAGCTTGGAGTTGGAAGCGATTTCCCCAAAATTTTTCCCTCCTCAGGAAAACTAAGCATCAGGGTGCTCCTCTCCAGGAGGTCAATTAGTATTTCAACCTAGAAAACTTTCTTTTGCCTGCTTTTTTTTCCCCACCTGATGAACACTGAAATAATTCGGTATATTTTACAATACTCCTCCTGTCAGCACCATGCTTTCCTTTCTCTATGTGGACAAATTAGAAAGCACTCCCCCCACTCTCTGATTACAGAACAGTAGACTCTGCCCATTTCCTTTCTTTCTTTTTTTAAAGAACACAATGCCTGGCACTAAAGTGGTGCCAAACAAATATTTGGTAAATGGACAAATAAATGAGAGTAAAACAACAGTCTCCACCCTTTGCTCTGATGTAAACTCTTCCAGCCTACAGTGTTTCATTAGGTAACCACCAGATTCTCAATTAACTTATTCATACACCACTTAACTTCCCAAAACCCTATACCAGTAGGCAAACTAGTTCTTTAGAAGCCATTTTTCAGAGTTTATATATCTTACAGTGAATATTTTGAACATGTTCATTCAACAAGTCTTGAGCACCTATTCTGCTAACTTAAATAAGGTTTGTAAAAGACAATATGGTTTCATTAGTATATTTATATCTATTTCTATATCCCCTCAATTCAAAATTATTATTACAGTTGACTGTATTTTTAAAGATTATAGTGCAAGGAGGCTTATTCAAAGCAAAACAACAATACTAACAGCAAAAATTTGAAATTCACTGAATCGTGAACAGAGCCAAGCAAAGTACTTTGCTCAAAACAGTGCCTCATCAATATTTACTGATTTGATTGCCTATGGAATTTTCTTTATATTAAAGCCTCTTCTTTAGGTTACTTTTGGGGAAAAGTTATCAGAAACAAGAATTAAGGGACTAAAGAAAACTTCTGCATTCATTTTAGCACTTGGTCAGTTGCTCAGTCACGTCCGACTCTTTGAAACCCCATGGACTGTAGCCCGCCAGGCTCCTCTGTCCATGGGATTTTTCAGGCAAGAATACTGGAGCATGTTGCTAATTCCTCCTTCAGGGCAACTTCACCCAGGGATCAAACCCATCCACGTCTCCTGAGGCTTCTGCATTGGCAGTTGGATTCTTTACCACTGCACCACTGGGGAAGCCCAAGTTAGAGCTTGCTGAGCATCAACAAAGATGCAGATAATTCCTACCAAAGAATCAACTGTGAAGTTAAAGGGAGTCTGTATCTATTAAAACCTTCCCAATTAGGCTCTAACAGGAACCCAAATGATTCTGTGTCAAAACTGCCTCTCTATTTGAAATTAAATTGTACTTACAGATCAAACTTGATCAATATAGACAACAATATTCAATTGTCTTGATACTTTAAACTATCTTGGAAAACACTGCTTCTACAGTGACATTTTATGCAGATTAATAACATGAATAATAACCAAATAAATAAAGGTAAGAACAATATGAAGAGAAATATAAAGGACTTTATCATTTTTCACTGGCCATCTATGACATAATCTAGCTTCAAGCACAAATAAACTTATCACTATATTCTCTATGGGGTTTACATTTCTTGAGATTAAAAAATTTTTTTCAAGTCTAAATCAGAAGGATTATTTAAACTTCAGCAAGATGAACAGGCAACACTGATCCTGATTCCTAGAATAAATAGATTTTCCATTATACAGCAAAGGGGATGTATATTGTTTTAAATTCAAGATTATTCAAAGTTCTCTCCAATGTTTGCCTAGGAGAAATTAGTCAGGGTTTTACCAAGAACAGAGCTTGAAAACAGTATGAGATGGAATTTCCTGGTGGTCTGGGGGTTATGCTACCACCGTTTCACTGCAGTGGGCATGGGTTCCATCCCTAATCCACAGGCCTTGCATTGTGGCCAGAAAGACAAAACAGAAAGGCATAGGTTTAGGCATTATCTATGAAGTGGTTAACACAGATTCTTCTACGTAAAAACTCAACAATGGGAAGAAAATGTACACTTGTCAAATATTTTCTATCGGTACATGCTAAAAACCATACATGTGTTATCTCATTTAACCTTCATGCTGCTGCTGCTGTTAAGTTGCTTCAGTCGTGTCCGACTCTGTGCGACCCCATAGATGGCAGCCCACCAGGCTCCCCCGTCCCTAGGATTCTCCAGGCAAGAACACTGGAGTGGGTTGCCATTTCCTTCTCCAATGCATGAAAGTGAAAAGCGAAAGTGAAGTTGCTCAGTCATGTCCGACTCTTAGCGACCCCATGGACTGCAGCCTATCAGGCTCCTCCATCCATGGGATTTTGCAGGCAAGAGTACTGGAGTGGGTGTCATTGCCTTTAACCTTCATACCTATGCTCTATTCACACTTCATAAATGCAAAAATTAACGTTCACAGACTCTCAGTCTCTTACCCACAGCCTTACAACCTGTATATGAAAGAGGTAAGTTTAGAACTCAAATTTTCTTTGAAAGGATCAATATTAAAAGGGAGAAAAGAAAAAAAAAAAGGAAGGGAGAGATTTTTGACCAATAAAAACTTTAATTCTCCTGACAATGTGTATATAAAGCTGAGAGTTAATGTGCTGTATGATAGAACAGGGTTTGAAACATCTCTTGGAGCCTCAACCACACATAAAAAGAGAAAGATATGGCCTGATAGTATTTTTTGTTCTAAAAACACGACAAAACACCTAAAGATTAGTCAACCATAGTATTCTGTGATTTTGCATCTAAAAAATATCTCATGCATTAGGCCGTATTAATGGAAAAACCAGGGATTCCCTTGTAGTTCAGTTGATAAAGAATATGCCTGCAATGCAAAAGACCCAGGTTCAATTCCTGGGTTAGGAAGATCCCCTGGAGAAGGAAATGGCAACCCATTCCAGTATTCTTGCCTGGGAAATCCCATGGACAGAGAAGCATGGTGGGCTACAGTCCATGGAGTTGCAAGAGTCAGACATGACTTAATGACTAAACTGCCAATGGAAAAATCAAGAGCACAAAATTCAGATGTCAAAAAATAATAGTTATAATACTCTGACCAGATCTTACCTGTGGGTTCAAACCCTGGGTCGGGAATATCCCCTGGAGTAGGAAATGACAACCTACTTCAGTATTCTTACCTAGAAAATCCCACGGACAGAGGAGCTTGGCGGGCTGCAGTCTATCGGGTCGCAGAGTCAGACACAGCTGAGCGACTAAACCACCACCAGACCACACTTGGATAGTGTGTTAGGGAGTAGGTAAGTAGGACACTATATTCCAACAAGTGTCAAAATGCAGTGATTTAAAGGAGTTTGAATAGAATTATGAAGTGTCTTGAAATGAGGACATACGAAAAAGGATTTGAGAAAATAAAGATTTGGCCTTGGAAAAAGAGGTTGAGAAGAGACATGCTTGTCTTCATGTATTTCATATATTTTAATTTGAAAAGTTTCCAAGTAAAAGGGAAGAAATAGGCACAGATACATTTATTATATCAGAAAAAAGAAATTAAGTAGAAGTTCTGACAAAGAGAATTTTATTTCAGTTTAGAGGGCACAGTCTAATAATTAGATCTACTTTGGAATGGAATCACTTCTCATGTATATATGTATGCATATTATATATATATATATACACATAGGTATATAAAGACTTTTATATGTTGAGCTTTTGAGAGAAACTCATATGTATGTATATATGCTAATTTATTAAAGCTTTGTGGGTCTTGCATATTTTTAATTTTACTCCATATCCCCTTCTAAAATGAGACAATACTAAAGAAATAATTTGCATGTGGCATCTGCTTAATGCCCTGCCCTGTAATTTCTTTATTGAACATAATGCATATTAATGTATATTTTATGCAGATTTCTTGGACTAGAAGATAAAATTGCTTATAAAATATCCCTAAGCAATGGGAGTAGCCACCAACAGGAATTTTTCCCAGGGTTAGAATTAGGAGTGGCAAGCAGGAGGTTTTCAACACAATAAAGTATAACTAAAAGGAGATACAAATCCCAAAATCTCTTTAAAAACTGATGTGATAAAAAACATAAGTTTGTCCAAGAAGCTGCAGAAAATCTGAATTTCAAATTGCAGCATGTTTACAGATGGCTTCAGTGTTTCAGAAATCCTTCAAATCTTTAGCCAGCAAACTATTCATTATTCTTATTTTATTAATATCTACTTTGTAATGAAGGCCAAAGGAACTCTATGAAAAATATTTTCACCTTAGTTTCCTGTAAACTCCAAATAAAAGAAAGAAAAAACCTGAACTTTTTTCTCACATACTCTTTGTCCCCATACTTCTTTTTTATATTGCTAGGAATAATAAGATCTAACTTTTCAATACTAACTTGAAAGGGAATAAAAATGAGGAAAAGCCAGCTTAATAATTTGTTTTAGCCAAAGACTCATCCATCCCTGATAGTATCCGTGTCCTCAGGAATGCAAATCAAACCTTAGCAAATCAAAACATTTCAGTTCTGAGATGACAGATACCAGTGCGTTGGTCAGACAACCCCCAATTAAACTGGCTATACCCTTACATTCTCATTTCCAAATTAAAAGTCACTACATCATAGGCTTTTTTCCCAGTGATTAGCCTTCTTCATTCAGCTAGTTCAATCTCCTTTTGGTTGATCTGTATATTATCTAAGCCAATTTATGAAGGTCGGCACCAATTTCTACAGACACAAGATAATGAAACATTCACAACAGGTCCTAACAAAGCAGCTCATATCACCAAATCTTGATTATGTAGCATTGAAGAAGTCCTCTGAGGCATTTTAATATGTTTAGAGACTAGCTTGCTACCCTCTGTGGCTATTAGCAATGTGCTCATGTCCCTGTGTGTTATTATGCCAACACAAAATTGTAGGATAATTGTTGGCACAGCGCTTTGGTATTTCAACCATGATGCTGATATTTATCTATCTTGGTAAAGGCTGCTATGGGAACTGGTGGCCTGTTTTTTAAAAGGTTGGGATAAAGGAACCCAGAAAAGGGAGGAGGCAACAATAAGAAGCACATGCTCCAGTACTTCAATGAATGTTCTAGGAAAAACTATTTGACATTGTTGCTTTTTATAAATATTTTATATTCTTAATATTTTGATGATCCTAAGAACTTTGGGGCAGAACATAGACAGACACTTTGGGGAGGTGTGGAAGAATGATTAATCATGGCCCTTCTTTGGGTCACAGACTGTAATTTCTGATTATCAACAAATCCTAACATAAAACTTCACAGTTTTATACAGAAGCATCTATAAAACATACAGTATCATCTGTGGAAAAATTCTATGAAAAAAGGAAATGAATTTAACTTGAATCTAATTAAGCTTACTAACTCTCTTGCTTACAATAAATAGAGGGGCAGGGAATCAAGTCATGTAAAGCTAAAGGGAAGCAAACACGGGGATGTAGACTGTGAGACAGTGGCCCGGTCTATACTTCAAAAAGACAGGAAAGTGTGGGGGAACTATAAAAATAAAATGCAATGTACGGTATAACCTAGGATTCCAATGCAAATAAAGCAAGTAGAAAATACAATTTTCAAGGCAATTGACAGAGTCTGACTATAAACAGATTATTAGATAGACCAAAGAATCAGAGTTCATTTTGTTAGTTGTGATAATGACATTGCAGTAAAGTAAAAAAAAAAAAAAAAGCCATTTTTTCAGAGATGTCTATTAAAATATTTGAGTGAGAAATGACATGAAATCTGGGATTTGCTTTTAATTGCTTTAGCAACAACCACAACTAAAAAATAAGTGAAACAAGTGTGAAAAATTGTTGATAGTTCTTGATTTGGGGTGATAGTTATATAAAGGCAAGCTATTCTTTCTATTTTTACATATGTTTGACTTTTGTGATAAACAGTTTTAATTTTATATTATGTTTCATTAAAATGTCTTAAGTATTACTGGCTATGGACAGTCTTTGGCTTTATAAAATAATTGCTATACTATTTTTTTTATTCCACCTTGAGCTGAAATTCTTATCCATGGATGAGTTTCCAGGGTCTATGAATTCCCTGATTTTTCACTCTTAACTCACTTCTCTGTACAAGAGGCCAGTGTCATCACACTGTCCAAGATATGGGTGCTCTGGTACAGGTTAGGAACCACTGGAATAGAAGCTTACTGAGAAAAGTTTTTATTTCCCTTCAGTTGAGACTTTAGCTAGTATATGTCTAGACATTTTTAGCAAATAATCAGAAATCAGAGTGGACACACGGTAGATTCTAACTAAAGAAAGTATGTGTGTGCAAGTTGCTCAGTTGTGTCGATTCTTGTTGTGTGTGATCCCCTTTCACTGTAGTCCCCCAAGCTCCTCTGTACATGGAATTCTCTAGACCAGAGTACCAGAGTGGGTGGCCATTCCCTTCTCCAGGGGATCTTCCAAACCCAGGGATCGAACCCAGGTCTCCAACATTGAAGGTCTGAGCCACCAGGGAAGCCCAAGAATACTGGGGTGGGTAGCCTATCCCTTCTCCAGGGAACATCCTGACCCAGGAATCAAACCAGGGTCTCCTGCATTGCAGGCAGATTCTTCACCAGCTGAACTACCAGGGAAGCCCAGAGTAAGTATATATCCCTGTTTTCCTGGAACAGGCCTTCTTAATGCCTATTGCCTTGGTTTGGATGATAAAATTACATAGTCATCTTAATTCTAAGCCACTAAAGTCTAAAGTAGAAAACATCTGGAACGTAAACATATTCCTTAAAAGGTTAGTTTGGCTGTTATTGCTTTGTATTCATTTTATTATACTTGCATAAAATGACCCGCCACTAACCAATCATTGCTAAGTCAATGCTTCCCTACCAATTATCCTGAGTTTCCTAGAGAATTATTTTATATTTTATTTTATGCTATATCACTCATATTAAATCCTGCCTCTTCATAGACCACATACACATCCCTGCAGCATTCTTGCAGTCTTAATATGTGCTTTCACTAAAGGATTTTTGGAGTACAAACATTTACCAAATTACAAGGTATTTAAAATAATTTCCCTAGGAGATTATAAGGAACTATTCTCTTCATTCATAGATAGTTTGTTGGGTTTTTTTTGCATATAGGGCCATTACTTTATACTTCTCTTGGATTAATTGTCCTCTTGAGTGATAATCTGATGTATTTTCTGCTCTGTGATTAAGACCTGACCATAACATTAATGGCAATGACAGAATGATCTCTGTTCATTTCCAAGGTAAACTATTCAATATCACGGTAATCCAAGCCTATGCCCCGACCACTAATGCTGAAGAAGCTGAAGTTAAACAGTTCATACTATGAAGACCTACAAGACCTTCTAGAACTAACACCCAAAAAAGATGTCCTTTTCATTATAGGGAAATGGAATGCAAAAGTATGAAGTCAAGAAACACCCGGAGTTACAGGAAAATTTGGCCTTGAAGTACAGAATGTGCAGGGCAAAGGCTAATAGAGTTTTGGCAACAGAATGCACTTGATATAGCAAAGACCCTCTTCCAACAACACAAGAGAAGAGTCTACACATGGACATCACCATATGGTCAACACCGAAATCAAACTGATTATATTCTTTGCAGCCAAAGATGGAGAAGCTCTATACAGTCAGCAAAAACAAGACCAGAAGTTGACTGTGGCTCAGATCATGAACTCCTTATTGCCAAATTCAGACTTAAATTGAAGAAAGTGGAGAAAACCACTAGACCATTCAAGTATGACCTAAATCAAATCCCTTACAACTATACAGTGAAAGTGAGAAATAGATTTAAGGGATAGATCAGATAGACAGTGCCTGATGAACTATGGACAGAGGTTCATGACATTGTACAGGAGACAGGACTCAAGACCACTGCCAAGAAAAAGAAATGCAAAAAGCAAGGAGAGATAAGAAAACTTTCCTCAGCAATCAATGCAAAGAAATAGAGGAAAACAATAGAATGGGAAAGACTAGAGATCTCTTCAAGAATATTACAGATACCAAGGGAACATTTCATGCAAAGAGGGTCTCAATAAAGGACAGAAATGGTAAGGACCTAACAGAAGCAGAAGATATTAAAAAGAGGTGGCAAGAATACATAGAAGAACTGTACAAAAAAGATCTTCACGACACAGAGAATCACAATGGTGTGATCACTCACCTGAGCCAGATATCCTGGAATGTGAAGTCAAGTGGGCCTTAGAAAGCATCACTACAAACAAAGCTAGTGGAGGTGATGGAATTCTAGTTGAGCTATTTCAAATCCTGAAAGATGACGCTGTGAAAGTGCTGCACTCAATATGCCAGCAAATTTGGAAAACTCAGCAGTCGCCACAGGACTGGAAAAGGTCAGTTTTCATTCCAATCCCAAAGAAAGGCAATGCCAAAGAATGCTCAAACTACCACACAATTGCACTCATCTCACACACTAGTAAAGTGATGCTCAAAATTCTCCAAGTCAGGCTTCAGCAATACATGAGCCGTGAACTTCCAGATGTTCAAGATGGTTTTAGAAAAGGCAGAGGAACCACAGATCAAATTGCCAACATCTGCTGGATCATCAGAAAACCAAGAGAGTTCCAGGAAAACATCTATTTCTGCTTTATTGACTATGCCAAAGCCTTTGACTGTGTGGATCACAATAAACTGTGGACAATTCTGAAAGAGATGGGAATCCCAGACCACCTGACCTGCCTCTTGAGAAACCAGTATGCAGGTCAGGAAGCAACAGTTAGAACTGGACATGGGACAACAGATGGGTTCCAAATAGGAAAAGGAGTACGTCAAGGCTGTATATTGTCACCCTGTTTATTTAACTTCTATGCAGAGTTCATCATGAGAAACGCTGAGCTGGAGGAAGCACAAGCTGGAATCAAGATTGCCAGGAAAAATATCAATAACCTCAGATATGCAGATGACACCACCCTTATAGCAGCAAGTGAAGAAGAACTAAAGAGTCTCCTGATGAAATTGAAAAAGGAGAGTGAAAAAGTTGGCTTAAAGTTCAACATTCAGAAAACTAAGATCATGGTATCCAGTCCCATCACTTCATGGCAAATAGATGGGGAAACAGTCATAACAGTGGCTGACTTTATTTTTCTGGGCTCCAAAATCACTGCAGATGGTGATTTCAGCCATGAAATTAAAAGACACTTACTCCTTGGAAGAAATGTTATGACCAATCTAGACAGCATACTAAAAAGCAGAGACATTACTTTGTCAACAAAGGTCCGTATAGTCAAGGCTATGGTTTTTCCAGTGGTCATGTATGGATGGGAGAGTTCAACTATAAAGAAAGGTGAGTGCAGAAGAATTGATACTTATGAACTGTGGTGTTGGAGAAGACTCTTGTGAGTCCCTTGGACTGCAAGGAGATCCAAACAGTCCATCCTAAGGAGATCAGTCCTGGGTTTTCATTGTAAGTACTGATGTTGAAGCTGAAACTTCAATAATTTGGCCACCTGATGGAAAGAGTTGACTCATTTGAAAAGACCCTGATGCTGGGAAAGATTGAGGGCAGGAGGAGAAGGGGATGACAGAGGATGAGATGATTGGATGGCATCACAGACTCAATGGACATGGGTTTGGGTGGACTCCGGGAGTTAGTGATTGACAGGGAGGCCTGGCGTGCTGCAGTTCATGGGGTTGCAAAGAGTTGGACACGACGGAGCGACTGAACTAAACTCCAGTATTCTCGCCTGGAGAATCCCATGGACGGAGGAGCCTGGTAGGCTACAGTCCACGGGGTTGCAAAGAGTCGGACACGACTGAGCAACTTCACTTTCTTTCTTTCTTATAACATTCTATGACTTAAAAAAAAAAAAAAAAAAAAAAGCAATATACATTGTAGGTAGCCCCAGAGCAGTCACTTGCCAAATAAAGCAAACTTGACACTCAACTATTTTCACATGCAACTGAGTTTATTTTCAGGATTTCTCATTGCTAAAAAATACTGATTACATTTGTTGCACAGCAGGCATTCTAATTTGACTAGGTAACATACAATCCCAACTTTCTGGGTGATCTGATAAGAAATAATGTGAATTTATCCATCCTGTATTATGGTAAATTTTCCATATACACATGCGTGTGGTGATCCACAACTAATAATCTCTTCTACATTTTCAGTTGTCAGACTATTTCTTGACTTATGCCAGAGATAACAGAAAATAATGATTCCCCAGAAAAGAATATCTAAAATTTTCACTACAAAATGTACTCAATCTTTACATCATTATACTTGAAGAGAGGGACCTATATTATTTTTTAATCTAGTAGACTGATGTAATTAAAGATGATGTTGATGGATGCCAATGTCCAGTAACAAAGCTTTAACCACCAGTGGTTCGACGACAGCAAAATCAGAATGCATGTAATTTTAAGAGATGAGCCTGAGAATAGAGGCAGAATTGTGTGTCACTGCCTCCCCATTCCTCGAAAGGACTGCCACAGAGGAGGGATCTGCTGGTCCTCTGAGGGATCAGGGAATCAAAATATTTCAAAACAAAAAGAGACTTTAGATATAATTAAGCCCCAACTCCTCACTTTACATATGAGAAAATTATGACTCTAAGAGGTTGAATGAGTCACTCAATGACTCCTTGATAATTAATGAAAGAGAAGGACTTGGAGAGGTTTTACTATATGGTATCTTCTTAAAGCTGTGATTTTGGAGAAAAAATTAATATCCCATGTAGAACACAAGCAGGAAGAAAAATGAAATTGGAATAAAAAGTATGAGGAAACCAGGGTGATGATGAAGTTGAGTTTCAGAAATTAAAGAGATTAAGCACATAGAAAAATAAAAGAACTTTTTAAATGTGAGACAAAGTAGGGCATAGATAAGAATTAAAAGAAGTGTTTAATAGATTTTATTCTTCAAGATGGCATTTTATAATATGAACCAATACCAAAGGTAAAAATACAACCAATTCTAATTGCAACATGCCATTCATTTAACATTTCACAAATATTAAAATATGAAAATAAACACTGCTTCTCAAAATTAATGACATTGGGTAGATGGATAAGCATATTTTGAGTCTGCCACATATTGGCATTAGTCATTTACAATAGCTTAGTGTCCCATTGTCTTTCTTGTCTTCTTCCTCTCACTCCTCTTCTCAAGATCATAAGCAACACTACGAGATATTCCCTCTATGAAAATAAAACAATCCATCTAATAGCCATAACCAGGATCCATTCTGTAACAGAAATAGTCTTCTGCTCACTGTGATACCTGGAAACTCATCTATGGTGAATACAGATAACCCGGTGGTTCAGAAGGTAAAGAATTTGCCTGCAATGCAAGAGATCCAGGTTCTATCCACTGGACTCAGGAAGGTCCACTGCAGAAGGAAGTGGCAACCCACTCCAGTATTCTTGCCTGAAGAATTCCGTGGACAGAAAGCCTAGTGGACTATAGTTCAGTTCAGTTGGTTAGTCGTGTCCAACTCTTTGCGACCCCATGAATTGCAGCACGCCTCCCTGTCCATCACCAACTCCCGGAGTTCACCCAAACTCATGTGTATTGAGTCGGTTGTGCCATCCAGCCATCTCATCCTCTGTCGTCCCCTTCTCCTCCTGCCCTCTATCTTTCCCAGCATCAGGGTCTTTTCAAATGAGTCAGCTCTTCACATCAGGTGGCCAAAGTATTGGAGTTTCAGCCTCAGCATCAGTCCTTCCAATGAATATTCAGAACTGATTTCCTCTAGGATGGACTGGTTGGATCTTCTTGCAGTCCAAGGGACTCTCAAGAGTCTTCTCCAATACTGCAGTTCAAAAACATCAATTCTTCTGTGCTCATCTTTCTTTACAGCCCAACTCTCACATCCGTACATGACCAATGGAAAAACCATAGCCTTGACTAGACAGACCTTTGCTGGCAAAGTAATGTCTCTGCTTTTTAAGATGCTGTCTAGGTTGTGAAGTCAAATGGACTATAGTACATGGGATAGCAAAGAGTCAGACACGACTGAGCAACTAACATAAAGTGTAAACATTAAAACTTCCAAACACTGTACTCTAAGGTGATGCCAGAAAGAATGAACACGAACTACTTTGCATGTTTAGTGTGTCTGAATGAAGAGCAGAGGGACGAAAATAAGCAGCAACATCGAGCATCTGAGTCTTGAGCAAAAGCTGCTAAACACAGGGGTCCTCAACCTGCCAGGAGCACAGCCTGCTGAGGACAGGAGTTTTGAAACTGGTTGATCTAATCACACCTTTCATTTTGGTTCTTCCTGGCCACACATCAAAATCCAGCCTTCTCTGCGGCTGCCAGAACACTGCTGCTCCCCATGCTGCTCTGTTTCTTACCTGCAGATCTAGCTGGCCTCTAGCCGTTTGCTCTTAAACTCTCCTTTTGCTGTATACAACCTACGTGTGTGCGTGCTCAGTCACTTCAGTCATGTCTGACTCTACGCGGCCCCATGGACTGTAGCCCTCCAGGCTCCCCTGTTCATGGGATTCCCCGGTGAGAACACTGGAGTGGGTAGCCATGCCCTCCTCCAGGGGCTCTGCCCGATCCCCGGATCAAACCCAGGTCTGTTACATCTCCTGCACTGGCAGGCAGGTTCTTTACCACCAGCAGCACCACCTCCGTCTTCAACCTAGTTTCAGAATGTTCTCTGAACCTTATTTCTTCAACTAGACCCTGGCCTTCTCATTAAGAAATGCCTCCTCTCACCACGGAATGCAGGCCCACAGGCAGCACTCGCCTATGGTCACATTCAGGCCGTGACTGTCCCGCTCCTGTCACAAAGCCTCCCCGCCTGGAGGCACACATCTCCTGACGACACTAGTCTTCATTTTTGCCTCTTGCTGCCATCTTTCCCTCTTCCACATGCTGCCCTTGATTCCCTGAAGACTCTGACACCTGACTTAGACTTACTTCACACTCCAAAGGATAACACTGCTGACTTCCACACTCATGTCAGTGGCTCCTTAACCACCTAGTGTGCAAGGCTTCTAACCTTCTCTTCAACATACCACACGCCCTTACTTAGATTTCTGTGAAACTTAGTACTGAGAGCTGTTCAACTTTCAAAATCCTAAATTTCAGCATGGCAGTTTCTTATGGTTGCTCATTCCTCAAGCTTTCTCACTTCTTTACTTATATATATATTTACTTAAAAGGTCAGAGAAGCCTCTAGAATTGTTTGTGGTATGTGCACGGTTTTAGGACATTCTTTCTTGACTTGTCCTTTCCTTCGGTTGCTTAAGAAGTACTTGGGATGGAATTTAGGGAGATGTACAGACCTAGGTCAAAATAAGATGTAAGTTTCATGCAAATCAGTGTGTCCTATTGTGTGTCCAGCAGAGACTAGATGGTAAAAGGTGGTGAAAACAAGGACAACTCCTGAGAGGCTGTCTGGCACCCTGCCGAGTGTTTTAAGAGTTCAGAAAAAAACTGACATGTTTAGCTGACAAGAAAACAAAAACAGAGGAAGCTACTATCAAGTACAGTAAGACAATAACTTTGGAACATCAGGAAGTGAGGTTTTTCATTTCACTGTAGAAATGATGGAGCATTCAGAAAAATTAAAATTAATTGATAAAAAGCACCTTCTGTTATGATGTCTATGTATCCTTAACCAAAAATCTCTATTTCTATGTTTGTACTTATTATTACTTTTTTCCACACTTCTTTTGGAGCCGTTGATACACACTTTGTATTTTCTCTTTCATTTTAATTTTTATAGATCAGAGCAAGTGAAAAATAATATGTTGATCTTGACTCAGATAGTAAAGGATCTGCCTGCAATTCGGGAGACCTGGGTTCAATCCCTGGATCAGAAAGATTCCCTGGAGAAGGGAATGGCAACCCACTCCAGCATTCTTGCCTGGAGAATCCCATGGACAGAGGAGCCTGGTGGGCCATAGATAATGGGGTCATTACAGTATGACATGACTGAGCAACTAACACTTTCACTCTCACACTCATTATCACTATGTCTGTATTTCTGTATAATCCGAAAAAGTATAGGATTGAGAATTCAGGAATTCATATTTTAGCCTTAGTTTACCTCACCTATAAAATGTGTGAATATTGAACCAGAACTTTATAAATTCAAGTGATTTCCTTTCTGCCTTCCTTCCTTCTTCCTTTCCTTAAAACTACCCACATACCACAATCAAGTCCCAATATAAAACAGGCATTCCAATCTAGTACTCTTCTTCTAAGACTCATATATATTATATATATTTATATACAATATAGAAAGACACACATACACATATATAATTTGATCCTCACAACAGTCCTACAAAATAGGTATTATTATTATTATCCTCATTTTATAGTCATAAAACCAGGGCACAGAGAGATTAAGTAATATGTAAAAAGTAATAAATGTTGGGAGTAAGCTTCAAACCAGGCAATGTAGCTCCAGAATCTGTGCTCTTAGCCACTAAGTCACATTGCCTCTTTAGTATGTGCTTAGGGGGGATCCAAAATGCCCTTAAGAAAGGAGAACATGACAATGTGATCACACACCTTTGTAATAAGAAATCCTACAAAGTCAGTTCTGGCAAGTTCTCACTGACATTATCCACTTGTGGCATAAATGTGTTTAACCAGAGGTCCTCTGTCACGTGCATCCGTGTAAATACACAGCACATACACAGAAACACACTCTCATACAAAAATACAGGTGCAGATACACTCGTACTTCTACCATGCACACACACATACACACAATATTCTTCTTTTAAAAATTTGGTATCATATTATTCTATTTCATGGCATTTCTACTAATACCCATGGTCTGCTCTTCTCTTTTAAGAACTGATGACAGTACAATGAATAGCACAAACTGGGGGTGGATACAGGTCAATAAAATGACAAACTATCTTTCATGCACCAGAGCTTGGCAGCAGTAAAGCATACTTGGCCCCAACCATTTTCAGGGTTGCATGAACTAAGGAAAGTCAATCTGTTTCCAATTCATTTTTACACAACTCTTTGGAATGCTGTTCTGTAACAACTGATTGATTTACAAGTTTTCCCCGCCTCCCCTCCAATTTCTTATAAACAAAAACCAGAAGAGGCGCCTGCCCCTTCACATACCCAAGACAATGTTCTGCAACTGTTAGAAAAAAATGAAACTCCACGGCATGCTCTATTGAATGCTGAAGTGAAGTGAAAATCGTTCAGTCATGTCTGACTCTTTGCAACCCCATGGACTATACAGTCCATATAATTCTCCAGGACAGAATACTGGAGTGGGTAGCTGTTCCCTTTTCCAGGGGATCTTCCCAACCCAGGGATTGAACCGGGTCTCCTGTATTGCAGGAGAATTCTTTACCAACTGAAATATCAGGGAAGCCTAGACTTGCACTTAATCATACTCTACGCAACTTCCTTTTTCCTTGTCTCTGTTCCCACAAATCTGGCAGCTCCCTGAGGGAAAATGCTGTATTCACTTCACTTGGGGGTCCCTAGCATCTAGCATAGTGCTTTATACATAGCAGATACACACACATTAAGTGAATTGTTTTTGCATGGAAGTATATTAACAACTCTTTGTAATAAACAGCATGCATTCAAAGAATGAAAAACTGAGGATAAGTGTGCAAATTATGGTTACAAAACAAGGTAGCTCCCAAAGTATGTTGTTGTTGTTCAGTCACTAAGTCATGTCTGACTCTTTACAATCCCATGGACTCCTCTATCCATGGGATGTGTCAGGCAAGGGTACTGGACTGGGTTGCCATTTCCTTCTCTGGGGGACCTTCCCAACCCAGGGATCTGGGAAGCCCTCCCAAAGTACAGAATCTAGTATATTAAAATAACTGGCCCAAAATCAGTAGCAAGATTGATTTATAAAATTTAAGAGAAAAGAACTATTCATTTTAAGCACCTTTAATTTACGTATTTGTATTGAGTTCAAAATACTTCTCACTGTTTTCAAATCATTCTAACTCTTCAAGTTAAGGGAGTTGGCATTAAAGAAATCTTTATATTAATTAATATATCATCACGAACATAAGTGTAATTTTAAAATGATTTCAATTTAGAGATGATAGGTACTCAAACAATACAGATAATAAGTGAAATGTTCTAAGGAGTAAAAGCAGCTGATTTCTGCTAATTTCTAATTAGCTGTCAACTTTTATCAAGAAACCCCAAAATAACTAATTAGTACTCATTTAATTTAAGCAAGTTTATAAATCATCAGAAATTACACAGCTCCTTCATATAACAACAGAATTTTTTAAGTTGTAAAAACATTTTGACTCCCTTTATATTTTAAGTAATCTTAACAGAAAGCAAGTATTCTATTAAAAAGAACACTTGCATTTATGCCAAAGTATTTCCTTGAAGACTTTTTTATATAAAATATAAAAAGTGCACTATAGCTATATTTTTTTTAGTTGCCCACTTTTCTGGCTTAAAAAAATTAGAAGAGTAAAAAGGCACAAATATCAAAAAAATTGGCATCTTAAAATTCTGATAGTTATGTAGGATAAAGGATTAATTTTTCCTTAGGAATACAGTATCTTAACATTTTTATTCGTATAGAGCTTGGTGTGAAGGGAATCTGTCATTTAAATTTTGACCAGGTGAAAAATAAGTCATCACATACCAATCCTCTTTGTCATGAAAGATTCACATTAGCAGTCTCTCTTGTATCTATATGTACCCCGTTGCTGTGCTGTAAAGATAACTAGAACCATGGTGGAGATTTTTATTTTGTTTCCTCCCTAAACAATCTCCTTGATGTGCACAAGGAGCTAGTTCCAGAAATCAAAGAAGCAAACCAGATCCCTGCTTCTACTTCTGGTAATTGTAGTCGATTATATAGGACCAAACATGATATGACTGGAAAATCTCAGAAAAATACAATGATAATGATTTGAAGGTATCAGAAAAATGCCAAAGCAGGAATGAATTTGGAGAGACCAAGGTATGAAACAAGAGTAAATCCCCAAGAGCTAAGGTTAGTATTTAGAATCTTCAGTAGCATCTGAAACATTAAGAAACTGAACAGAGCTTCCAAAAGATTCTGGGATTTAGGGGAAACAAAACTGAAGTCCATGGCTGAACAATTAGGAAGGTCCTGGCAGAACAAACTTTCCATTAAGACACCACAGGAATAATGTGAACCTGAAATAAGCCAGCCATCTCAAAAAAACAAAGACCAGCTTCTAATAATCTCAGTTGATAGAATTAAGGTGATCTTGGAATGCTAATTGCTTGTATAAGCAAAAATACATCATTTCTGAAAAAAATAAGGTAACATCTCCCACAGCCTCAAAATGTTGCCCCTTTTCAAAAACATAATCTGCCTATTAAAAGATAAAAATAACGAGGCATTAAAGAAGATGAAAATTAGCCAAAAACTAACTAGCCAAAAGGTTGGAAATACTATTAGAATGCACATATTAAAATAGAGGTTTTATCAGCAAGTAACACTACATACTACAAATTACATCTTATAATTTGTATATCATTTGTACCTTTATTCTGTTTAGAACTTAACACTAGTTATAACATTATCACTAAAATAGAACAGAAAATGTTTAATATAACTTCTTAGTAACAATGGCAAAGAACTATTTTGCAGAAATGGTTGATATTCCATTGTGGAAACTAGTTGATTTTTTTAAAAATAGAAAAGTAACCCCTTTTCTCCTTATATTGCTACAAATAGATGGTACATGACAGGAATGAAATTAGAATGTTAATTTCACATAATAAAGGAAAAATGCAACAAACTACTGTAAGATACATGGAAAACTTGGACCTATTTGAATCTTAATTTTATATTACCACACATTATGACTCCATATTCATCCTTCTTATCTCTAAGATACTACAAGCCATACTTCAGTGCTAATCGTAACAGTTTTCTGCATCTGTGGGTTCTGCACCTGAGGTTACAGAGGGCCCACTGCTCCAGGTCACTGTATTTAAAGGACTTGATCATCCTCGGATTTTGGTTTCCTCTGTAGTGGAAAGGAGGGGTTGTAGACCCAATCTCCCCATGGATGAAAAGGGACAACTGTATAGACATATTCAAGTGTATCTTTTTAACAACCCTTAAAGTAAATGTCAAATGAATATTTAAATTTTGATTGAAAAATAGTTTCTATTTTTCAGAGAATCAGGGCACTGGAAAAATACCTGAAAAGCAAAACAATATTAGAAAAATCCATAACAAAAAAAGAAAGAAAAATCCTAAATATACTACAGAATTCAGGCCTGAAGAGTAATATATCAGTAAATGTTTCAAACAAGTGTGGTTCGGAAAGATTTTAGTGTTATATATTCTTAAGGAAAGGAAACAAATATTCTCTAAAGTAGCATACTTGCATACCTATCATTTTAATGCTCTATTTGCTCTCAGAGATTACAAATTTGTGTATTAACGATATTTGTAAAGTATCAGATATTTGGAAACAAACTTTCTATTCACATTCGAGAGTCCCTGATTTTTCTGAATAATTTTTTAAAATTTATTCATTTATTTATTTATTTACTTTTGGCCGTGCTGGGTCTTCATTGCTGCGTGGGCTTTTCTCTAGCTGCGGGAGCAGGGGCTGCTCCCCGCAGCAGCTTCTCTTGAGGAGCACAGGCTCAGTAGTTGCGGCTCCCGGGCTCCAGAGCACAGAATCAATAGTTGTGGTGCACGGGCTTAGCTGCTCTGTGACATGTGGGATCTTCTCAGGTCAGGGATCAAACTGTCTCCCACAGTGGGTGGCGAATTCTTTACCTCTGAGCTACCAGGGAAAGCTCGACTAGTTTTTTACTTTAAATTTCTTGTTTATGTTTCTTCTCATTTAATTGTCCTTATTTGGTAAGATGAGGGAGGAGGGAGGAGAGTTCAGGATGGGGAACAAATGTATACCTGTGGCGGATTCATTTCGATATTTGGCAAAACTAATACAATATTGTAAAGTTTAAAAATAAAATAAAATTTAAAAAAAATAAAATAAAAAAATAAAAAGTGAACAGCATATAAAGCAAGCAAATGTACATAATCTGAATTTCATAATAAATGAGAAAGTAATGCATGATTTTTGTCTATCTTATCCAGTCTTAAAATATATATATGCCCTTCATCATCATTTGAATTGTAGAGGTCAAAAATGAAGTCATCCTCTAACCCAGAAAGCAGAGAATTTCAAATTGAGAAGTTTGAAAAAGTTTACATTTTGACCCCTTAGTAATGAAATGTGATTGTGAATAAACCCACTCTAACTTGATCTGAATTACAAAGACGGAGAATCTGAACGTTTTTTTTGAGTAATAAAAATTCAAACTCATAATAAACATTTCTTAAAGTAGCTTTTATGAAAACATATTCACAAATTAAATATCTAGATTAAAATTTTAGGAAATACTCCAAACAGGGGAAATTAGTATACTTGGGAGTACATCTACTGCACATTCTTTCACATACCTTAGGAAAGATAACTCTGGCCATGTGGATCAACGCATACAACCCATGCTCTGCTTCAGTTATTTGTTAAGGGTACACTTTAAGCATTAACGAAATAGGAAATTAAGAAGTTTTTTTAAAAGTTATGTGGAAATACTTCCTTTGAAAACCATAAGATTATATTTACTAACATAAGACTACAAATAAACTTATATGAAGTTCAGTTCAGTTCAGTCGCTCAGTCGTGTCCGATTCTTTGCGACCCCATGAATCACAGCACGCCAGGCCTCCCTGTCCATCACCAACTCCTGGAGTTCACTGAGACTCACGTCCATCGAGTCGGTGATGCCATCCAGCCATCTCATCGTCTGTCGCCCCCTTCTCCTCCTGCCCCCAATCCCTCCCGGCATCAGGGTCTTTTCCAATGAGTCAACTCTTCGCATGAAGTAAAAGGTGTTTATTAAAGCAAGAGAGAAAGGGAAGCTCTGAAGTGCTTTTCACAAAATCTCTGCTACTCATAAAAAATACCACTTACACGTACTATTTGTATCAAACGACTACAGTGTAAAGCACAGAAGGTACAATGACAAACAAAACAACAGGGAATTATACTGCAAAACTGAATTGTACGCAATCGAGAAAACTAACTGGGCACAGCTAATGTTCTGGAGTTTCAACTCAATGTTTCAAGTAAGTAACTGTATCCCTCTAAAAGTTAGAGAGTCTTAAGAAATAAGTATTGCGAACAACTACTATTGCCAAGTTATGTTCTAGGAGTTCAAGATACTGCAGTGAACAAAACACACAAATCCTTGTCTTTATGTGACTATGTGCTAATAAGGGGAAAAGAGATGATAAACAATATAAGTAATGTATATAGCTTGTGAATATTTAAGTAGAAGTGCACAGACTAAGTGGGAAATACCAATAGATTTCAGCAGTCGGAGCCTCTTTGAAATTTTTATATGGAGAAGAGGAAAAAGAACATCAGCAGTAAGCCTTACAGATGAAAATGAAGCCATCCAAAGCTCACTCCACATTTTCTTCTGATCCCAGATAGCCAGGATCATTACTGGAGGACAGAGGGATTGAAGGAGGGGAGGAGACAGGAAAGTCTCCAAACAGATTCATATCACCCACTCACAATATGATTGGAGAGACCTAATTTGGATAAACTTAGCATAGATCTAATGTAATTTTCTCCTGCTTCTGGTAATTATGCAATTCTGTATTTAGCTCTCTAGATTTCTTCCTCCAATGTCTTATCTCTCATTTTTTAGGAACAGTTCCCTTCTGATACACTTAACATCATTTTCTCAAGGCAATGTGTCCATAGTGAGACACATGCAATGATTATAAGTAGGCAATTGTTAATTTTTTAAATTTTATTTACAGATACGTGCTTAGAACAAGATTTAGAATGTTGCAAAAAAGACTGGATTTAAAGTAAATCTCAAGAAAAAAGTAAAGAAATGGTAGATCAATTGAGCACAAAAACTAAGCAGATGAGATTCTCAAAGAAGTGTTAATGACAGAAGCTTGAGAAACTATTTTATTCATTGGTTTTTAACCATTCCAGGGCTTCCTTGTATCTCAGCTGGTAAAGAATCTGCCTGCAATGTGGGAGACATGGTTTCGATCCCTGGGTTGGGAAGATCCCCTGGAGAAGGGAAAGGCTACCCGCTCCAGTATTCTAACCTGGAGAATTCCATGGACTGTATAGTCCATGGGGTCACAAAGAGTTGGACACAGCTGAGTGACTTTCACAATCACAACCATTTTAGACCTTTTTTCTAGTTATTTGCATAAACTGTATACTTTAATACACTCTTTCTTTTGTACTACCCACTATGTCCAAGGATAGAAAAGCAGAGTAAACAAATTTTAAAACATAATTTTGTCTAGGTTCCTGTTTTTCAATGACTTCAACAAGCATTTTTTCCCACTGGCTTCAGAAGCTGTATTTTAGCATTCAGGTAGTTGAAATATTATTTTGGTTCCTTTCATTTAATCCTTAATAGGTTTTAGCTATTTTACCTTTAGTACTCTATCATGTATAGAAATATTATCATTTACTTTATCTTTAATTCAATCATTTCCTACCTGAGAAAAATATCCAGAAGTCTCAAAAAGTATGGTGAATTCAGTTAAATCTTATCCAGATATACCCTTTGAAACACAAGGTTAGATAAAACAAAGACTGTAATATAAGATTAAAATTAAATGTTTTATTTTTTGTTTGTTTGTTTGTTTTATTTTTATTTTTATTTTTTTTTTAAATTTTATTTTATTTTTAAACTTTACATAATTGTATTAGTTTTGCCAAACATCAAAATGAATCCACCACAGGTATACATGTGTTCCCCATCCTGAACCCTCCTCCCTCCTCCCTCCCCATACCATCCCTCTGGGTCGTCCCAGTGCACTAGCCGCAAGCATCCAGTATCGTGCATCGAACCTGGACTGGCAACTCGTTTCTTACATGATATTTTACATGTTACAATGTCATTCTCCCAAATCTTCCCACCCTCTCCCTCTCCCACAGAGTCCATAAGACTGTTCTATACATCAGTGTCTCTTTTGCTGTCTCGTACACAGGGTTATTGTTACCATCTTTCTAAATTCCATATATATGCGTTAGAATACTGTATTTATGTTTTTCCTTCTGGCTTACTTCACTCTGTATAATAGGCTCCAGTTTCATCCACCTCATTAGAACTGATTCAAATGTATTCTTTTGAATGGCTGAGTAATACTCCATTGTGTATATGTACCACAGCTTTCTTATCCATTCATCTGCTGATGGACATCTAGGTTGCTTCCATGTCTTGGCTATTATAAACAGTGCTGCGATGAACATTGGGGTACACGTGTCTCTTTCCCTTCTGGTTTCCTCAGTGTGTATGCCCAGCAGTGGGGTTGCTGGATCATAAGGCAGTTCTATTTCCAGTTTTTTAAGGAATCTCCACACTGTTCTCCATAGTGGCTGTACTAGTTTGCATTCCCACCAACAGTGTAAGAGGGTTCCCTTTTCTCCACACCCTCTCCAGCATTTATTATTTGTAGACTTTTGGATCGCAGCCATTCTGACTGGTGTGAAATGGTACCTCATAGTGGTTTTGATTTGCATTTCTCTGATAATGAGTGATGTTGAGCATCTTTTCATGTGTTTGTTAGCCATCTGTATGTCTTTTTTGGAGAAATGTCTATTTAGTTCTTTGGCCCATTTTTTGATTGGGTCGTTTATTTTTCTGGAGTTGAGCTGTAGGAGTTGCTTGTATATTTTTGAGATTAGTTGTTTGTCGGTTGCTTCATTTGCTATTATTTTCTCCCATTCTGAAGGCTGTCTTTTCACCTTGCTAAATTAAATGTTTTAAACGTAAAAATTCATACACTTCATTATGTAATAGAGAATACAGAACATTCTTCAACTGTAGCAGCTCAGTTTCAGCTTTCTTTCTTGATGTACCCTTAGCAAATGTTTTTCAAGAGAAAAAGAAGATAGGCAATTAGAAAGGAAAGGAAAAAGCAAGCTGCACAGTGCTGTAAGACAGATGGTTTAGTCCCTGAATCTATTTTTTGGTACAAGGCAGTTATGAAGTTTTGTTGTGATCTGATAGTACACAGGTCTTCAAACGCATTTGAATTCATCTGTCACTTAATTTCATAAATCTAGGAGTACCAGCAATAAGTGTGTGTGGCTTTCAAAATCTGTAGATGTTATCAAACTTTTATAAAAATGTTATTTTCCAGTTAGGTAATAAATATTCATTTCAATCATGGCATTGCTGACAGTCAATTAGAACTCCATGAGGAACAAAAACAATCTTAATTTTTTTGAGATCTTTAAGTGAGGTCACTTTAGAAAATCACACTTTCAGCCATACTATTATTTTATTTTTTTTTAATCAGAGGCAAGGAAGTCTGACAAACAAGCTGGCATTATTGTTATTATTGTTGTTGTTATTTTATTGATACAACAAGTCAGGAATCTGAAAAATTAAAATATGCATACCATGGACAATTTTATATATTTGAAAAGGTAATAATAAGATAGCCAACTGTATGAGTAAAATAAAATAAAGGAATCAGACAATTCCCCACCCATCTACAATTCCCCAAAGGCAATCAACAATTTTCCAAATGAAAGGTCATTTTCAAAAGATTATGATGGTCTAAGCAGAGTGGTCCTACTACTCAAGAATCTGGCTCAATGAGTATCTTCCAGTCTACTTTTAGAAGTAGCATAGGGTTAGAAGAAGTGGTAAATATTCACATTATATTTAGAAAATGAAATAAAATTTTAAAAATTAATAATGATAACCACCTAGTTCAGTGATGACTTGTATTTTTCAAAGTAAAATTAAAAGAAATGTAAATGAGGAT
The DNA here is from genome assembly GCF_002263795.3 of Bos taurus. Lineage (NCBI taxonomy): Eukaryota > Metazoa > Chordata > Mammalia > Artiodactyla > Bovidae > Bos > Bos taurus. The sequence continues at coordinate 7,823,359 of NC_037340.1, read as the reverse complement.
ATAATATTTGGGGGGTAAGAGCAGGGAGTTTATAATACAACACAGACATGTCACTATTCAAAATTGACAGTTGAGCATCTATTTATGCAGTCCCCTTACTCTGCCTTTAATATGACAAAAATGGGATAGTACACCCCCTCACCCATACCCACACATAGCCCAAAAGCAGGTACAAATTAATGCTTTACTTCAGAATGGAAAAAACCTATGCATAGTCAGTCTTGATCAGAAAAATTTGAGCTATTTCATTTCTTTCAGCATCTCCTATCTATTTCTGCTGGGTAGCCTAGACTTCACAAGTATTACCCAGACACTGTAAAGTTACTCTCCTTTCTCCATCTACCTCTTCCATGAGTCTCTGAACTTTTAAACTCCTGCTCCAAAGTTCTGCTTCTTCTCTTTCCTGACCCTGACTTAGGTTGATGATCACTTTATTCTGGTTCCCCCCTGAGTGTAGCTCTAGTGTACTTGCAATTATTCGATTACTCCACTATCAGTTGTATTACAAAACGCCACCTTATGTTTTCCTAGCTTAGCATGTTTTATGTTTCTCAGAAAGGTGGTAGGGTACACATTTTGCTATACATATATCTCAAAAGTGCTCTGAAGTATTAAAACCAAAAATCTTTACAAGGTATGATAGAACTTGATTACAAAGGATTGTGCTACGAAAAGCAAACTCTATATGACAACCACCAGGATCCTGAAGGCAGCTCTCACGTTGCTCTGTTGTTGTCGTTGTTCTGTTGCTAAGTCGTGTCTGCCTTTTTTGTGACCCCCACGGATTGTAACCCGTCAGGCTCCTCTGTTCATGGGATTTCCCAGGCAGGAATACTGGGGTGGGTTGCCAGTTCCTCCTCCAGGGGATCTTCCAGATGCAAGGATCCAACCCTTGTCCCCAGAATTGGCAGATGGATTCTTTACCACTGAGCCATCAGGGAAGCCCATGGGGGAACTTCAAAAAAGGTAGAACCAAAGCCCCCAGATGATGCCTTAGGGCCACCTCTTAACTGGATGCTGGAGACAGTGTGCTGTGACCCCCTGTGGTTCCCTCTCCAGTATTCGTTGGTGCAGCAAGTTGAGCAGAACCAGAACAGTCTGACTCCTGAGAATTCGTGGTTTTGTCTCCATCCCTGCCACCTTCACCTTGGTTTTGCCCCTTCCCGTTTCTTTTCAAAATAATATGATGGAGCTTCAGGTCTCTAGTCTTATCCCTCCACTTCATCTGATTACTTTTCCACTTGGTTCCTGGCCTTGGTTTTTGCCATTATCATCCTGTTCTGGACATGGGGATGATAATCTTATCTTTCCTGCTTCTCTCTTGGCCCTCCCTCAAGATCCAAGCCTGGACCTACCTACTGGCCCCGCTCCTTTCTGCCACTGCAGGATGGATCCCTTGTCCCAATGAACCTTTAGAACTCTGACTAGAGGGGCTCTCTGTTCAAATTTATCTGTTTCTCTCACCGACTAGAAAGAGCTGTGTCTAGTCACTGTCATATTCAAGATAAATTCCGAATTCTGTTGCCTGGTATGTATAATCAATACCTATGTTTTTGTCTGGCCCATTATTCACTGCCCCCCACTTCCTCTAGGAACAATAACTTGAATTTTCCCTGGAAATTTATGACACGACCACTAGATACTGCAGTGGTAGGATCCTCAATCATGTACACCCATGTTTGCTAATGGATAGAAAGGTGATACAACACATGGCAAAAAAAATGCTCTCTCCTTAGAATGCAGTTCCTGAGCAGAGTGACAGAAGGTTGCATGCAGTTCAGGCTGAGAAAGTCTAACAGCATACCTCTACTGGGATATCAGCACAGAAGATTGGCCTCTGCGCTTCCTTAAACTGGTTCCTCATTTCCTTCAAGTATGATGTCTGAGAGTACTCACTCAGTCATCCAATATATCCCTTGTACACTTATTAGCAGAGTTGGCTTCTGTTGTTTCCAATCAAAAACTTTTTTTTTTCAGTCTAAAAGAAATCACGACCAAATCTACCTCTGTGTGTTTCTCTCACCTCATTCACAGAAGCAGAACTTTCGATACATCCTTCAGTGCATTTCCCCCATCCTGTCATCATTAGCAGGCTACCCTGACCTGTATTTAGAAATACAACATCCTGTCGGAAAAGTTTTTCATCCATTTCTAACACCAGGGTAACAGCTATGTCCTATCCCTGCTCTCAGCTCCTTATTTGAACTCATCCTATCATATTCTACTAATTTGTTTGCTAGTTTATTTTCTCTGAGCAAAAGCACTATATCTTTCATTGCTATATATCCAGCACAGTACCTAACATATCAGTTCAGTTCAGTTGCTTATTCGTGTCCGACTTTATGCGACTCCACAGACTGCAGCATGCCAGGCTTCCCTGTCCATCACCAACCAACTCCCACAGCTTGCTCAAATTCAAGTCCACCCAGTTGGTGATGCCATCCAACCATCTCACCCTCTGCCATCCCCTTCTGCTGCCTTCAATCTTTCCCAGTACCAGGATCTTTTCTAATGAGTCAGTACTTCACATCAGGTAGCCGAAGTATTGAAGCTTCAGCTTTAGCATCAGTCCTTCCAATGAGTATTCAGGACTGATTTCTTTTAGGATGGACTAGTTGGATCTCCTCGCAGTCCAAGGGAATCTCAAGAGTCTTCTGCAATACCACAGTTCAAAAGTATCAATTCTTCGGTGCTCAGTTTTCTTTATGGTCCAACTCTCACATCCATACATGACTACTGGAAAAATCATAGCTTTGACAAATGGACCTTTGTCAACAAAGTAATATCTCAGCTTTTTAATATGCTGTCTATGTTGGTCATAGCTTTTCTTCCAAGGAGCAAGCGTCTTTTAATTTCATGGCTGTAGTCACCATCTGCAGTGATTTTGGAGCCCAAGAAAATAAAGTCTCTCAGTGTTTCCATTGTTTTCCAATCTATTTGCCATGAACGACGGAACCAGATGCCATGATCTTTGTTTTTTGAATGTTGACTTTTAAGCTGGCTTTTTCACTCTCCTCTTTCACTTTCATCAAGAGGCTCTTTAGTTCCTCTTCACTTTCTGAAATAAGGGTCATGTCATCTGCATATCTGAGGTTATTGATATTTCTCCCAGCAATCTGGATTCCAGCTGTGCTTCATCCAGCTCACACTTCACATGATGTGCTCTGCATAGCAATTAAATAAGCTGGGTGACAATATACAGCCTTGACGTAGTCCCTTTCCCAATTTGGAGCCAGTCAGTTGTTCCATGGTCGGTTCTAACTGTTTCTTCTTGATCTGCATACAAATTTCTCAGGAGGCAGGTAAGGTGGTCTAGTATTCCCATCTCTTTCAGAATTTTCTAGTTTGTTGTGATCCACATAGTCAAAGGCTTTGGCATAGTCAATAAAACAGAAGTAGATGTCTTTCTGAAACTCTCTTGCTTTTTCGATGATCCAACAGATGTTGGCAATGTAATCTCTGGTTCCTCTGCCTTCTCCAAATCCAGCTTGAACACCTGGAAGTTCTCAGTTCACGTACTGTTGAAGCCTGGCTTGGAGAATTTTGAGCATTACTTTGCTAGCGTGTGAAATGAGTGCCATTGTGCGGCAGTTTGAACATTCTTTGGCATTGCCTTTCTTTGGGGTTGGATCTTCCCTGTAGTTCAGACGGTAAAGAATCTGCCTGCAATGCAGGAAACCAGGGTTCGATCCCTGGGTCAGGGAGATCCTCTGGAGAAGGGAATGGCAATCCACTCCAGTATTCTTGCCTGGAGAATCCCATGGACAGAGGAGCCTGGCAGGCCACAGTCCACTTGGGATTGGAATGAAAACTGATCTTTTCCGGTCCTGTGGCCACTGCTGAGTTTTCCAAATTTGCTGGCATACTGAGTGCCTAATATATAATAGGCACCTAAATTCTTGTTGAATACTGAATGTTGAACATCAACTCTGAGATATAACATGGATCACACACTGTTGGTGCCCTACTAAACCCACCGCCCACCTGCTGCAAGTGCTGACGGTCCATGTCTCCCAGCTGCCCCGTTCTCTGGAGAAGTGCACGGCCACCAGTGGCTGAGTGGAGGACTCTGAACACCAGCTCCCACCTCAGTGTAGGACAAGCTGCGGTGAAGTTCACAGGCACCACTATTACCACTCGGGAGAGGAACCGTGACCGGTGTGCAACCTAGCCTTCCTGAACTCCTTTCACCGAGTCCTGCTTCCCTCCCTCTCCTCCTGAAAGGCCTCCCTCGATGAATCATGTGCACACAGATCGCTTTCTCAGGTTCTGTTTACAGACAATCCAAACTCTGGAGGTAATACTGAGACAGGTTTCTTGAACATATTTCCTTACACAGTTGAGGCTGACGGAATGAATTCAGGGGACTGCATCAGAGCAAATGTATTTTGACGAACAGTACAACAAAATGTAAAGTCGGTGTGTTGCTTACACAAACATCTGTGAGACCACTGAAAAGAAGACCCTAAGCAGAACATAGACACCTCATAGAGCAACTATTTCATTATTTTTGACAAAACCTTCTTTCTAGAAAAAAATTCCTCTATCAGACATTAAGTCAGAATAATAATAGGGGTTTAAAAATGGCCATTTGGCTCATCAGTGCTATTTAAATTGACACAGAACATAGAAGCTTTTACTTCCTAAGTTACTAAGCAACATTAAAGAAAAATATAATTCAAAAATCTAATCCCATATCCAAATAAAGGTATAAATCATTATCATTTACAATATCAGGGACAAAAATTATCTTTAAAAATATTACACTCCAATACTTAGTAATGATATTCTACAAGAGAAAGCCACTCAGTTCGGTCGGACTCTTTGCGACCCCATGGACTATACAGTGTATGGACTTCTCCAGGCCAGAATACTGGAGTGGGTTGGCATTCCCTTCTCCAGGGGCTCTTCCCAACCCAGGGATCAAACCCAGGTCTCCCGTATTACAGGTGGATTCTTTACCAGCTGAGCCACCAGGGAAGCCCAAGAATACTGGAGTGGGCAGCCTGTCCCTTCTCCAGGGGATCTTCCTGACCCAGAAATTGAACCGGGGTCTCCTATACTGTAGGCAGATTCTTTACCAGGTAAGCTACTTCAGTTTAGTTCAGTTGCTCAGTTGTGTCTGACTCCTTGTGACTCCATGGACTGCAGCATGCCAGGCCTCGCTTACTCAAACTCAAGTCTATCGAGTTGGTGATGCCATCCAACCTTCTCATCCCTGTTGTCCCCTTCTCCTCCCACCTTCAATCTTTCCCAGCATCAGGGTCTTTTCAAATGAGTCAGCTCTTCACATCAGATGGGCAAAGTATTGGGAGCTTCAGTTTCAACATCAGTCCTTGCACTGAATAGGTGAGCTCCTAAGGAAGCCCTATATTCTGCAAAGGTATATTTGAAGTCCACCTCCAGACAAATTTGGCTAGGCTAGATAAAAGCAATTAAGGAAGAGATTTCAAACATTACAATCAACTTTGAGTCATTTCTTACACTTAACAGGGTTCTTAGTCTGAGACACACTCAGTAGATAAGCAATACAGAACTCCATAAATGAATAATCACTGACATTGTACAACATACACTATTGGTAGCCATCTCCAGCATAGGAGGGCATCTTTCCACTCTCCCATTTATTAGTGGAAAGAACCCTGAAGACTGAGGTTCCAGTGTTGGATCTGTCGGTATTTTATGATTTGTTTCTCTATTGTTGATAATGTATTTATTATTTATGCACCATTTCTTTCTAAAAACAAAATAGGTATAGGAGATCGTAAATGGCGAACCAACAAAATATTGTGAACACTGTATTAGTTGTCAATTGTTATATTTTAAAAAATTACTCCAAAATTTAGCAGTTTTAAATAACAAGCATTTATTATCTCATGTAGTTTCTTAGGGTCAGGAATCTTGGAGGAACTTAGCTGGCAGGGTCATGCTCAGGTCTCTCTGGAAGGGTGCTGCAGGCATCGCAAAACTTGAAAGGGTCTGGAGAGTGTCTACCCAAACTCACTTCCATTGTTCTTGTCAGGTCTCAGTTTCTTGCTGGCAGTTCGCCGGAGGCTTCCACTTTCCATAAGACGCCTGGATGTCCTCAGGACAGCGTCTGTCTTCCCCCAGAGTGACTGATCCCAGGGAGAGAAGGCATGTGGTGATCAAGAGTATGAAAGATGAAAGCTGAATTCTCTTATAACCTAATCTTGCAAGTGACATACCAACACTTCTGTAAGAAGCTACTGGCCATGCAGATGAACCCTGGTTTCATTGGGAGAGAATGATATAGTGTGTGACTGACTAGCAGGCAGTGGGAATCAGAGGGGCCCACTTTAGAGGCTGGTTACCAAGACACATTTCTGAAAGACAGAAGGCATATGAAGTTGCACAGATCACAGCTGCTGCAGACCTGGCACCACTCTTCACCACACAGCTTTGGAGGGGCTTCAGTTCAGTCAGTCAGTTCAGTCGCTCACTCGTGTCCGACTCCTTGTAACCCCATGGACTGCATCACGCCAGGCCTCCCTGTCCATCATCAACTCCCGGGGCTTGCTCAGACTCATGTCCACTGAGTCAGTGATGCCATCCAACCATCTCATCCTCTGTTGTCCCCTTCTCCTCCTGCCTTCAATCTTTCCGAGCATCAGGGTCTTTTCTAAGGAATCAATTCTTCGCATCAGGTGGCCAAAGTACTGGAGTTTCAGCTTCAGTGTCAGTCTCTCCAATGAATATTCAGAACTGATTTCCTTTAGGGTTGACTGGTTTGATCTCCTTGTAGTCCAAGGGACTCTTAAGAGTCTTCTCCAACACCACAGTTCAAAAGCATCAATTCTTCGGAGCTCAGATTTCTTTATCGTCTAACTCTCACATCCTTACATGACTACTGGAAAAACCACAGCTTTGACTAGACAGACCTTTGTCAACAAAGTAATGTCTCAGCTTTTTAATATGCTATCTAAGTTGGTCTTAGCTCTTCCTCCAAGGAGCAAGCGTCTTTTAATTTCATGTCTGCAGTCACTATGTGCAATGATTTTGGAGCCCAAGAAAATAATGTCTCTTACTGTTTCCACTGTTTCCCCATCTATTTGCCATGAAGTAATGGGACTGGATGCTCAGAGTCAGCTGACAGTAAACAGCTCAGAGTCAGCTGATAGTAAATGCAGAATTGAGATGAGGGGGTGAAATGGAAGTGATGAATTAAAGGTCCACTGCTGGCAGGATGCATGCATCGGACCCTCTGTCTGAAGCTCTAAGACAAAACCAGCACACTCAAATATGGTGCTACAGGTGTTAGGAACAAGCAAGTAACTTAATAGCATTTAAATGAATACAGAAGACTAGTCTGGAACTTGAGGTGATAGATTACTTTAAACATTAACTACATTATAATAATCTTCATGCTCCCATTTTCTTAAAACACATAACGTTTCTACTTTTATTTTTCCTCCTTTGACAGGGAAATTGTTAGTAATTTTTCCAATAAACATTTCTTAAGCTCCTGCTAGGCACAATTTTAAGAACAGGATATAAAACAAGATAGCCAAAACCCCTGCCTTCAAGGAGCTTACATTGTAGTCTGGCAGAGACAGAAATGAGCATGAAAAGAAACAGATAAATAGTCTTCAGAAAAACTTACAGAAAGAAGGTCTGGGCAACTATCACTGAGTAGTCTTGGAAATCCTCTTTGAAGAGATACCAACTGAACTAAAAGCTTAGCGATGAGAAGTAAGCGTGGACACAGATTTGGAGAAATGGAATTCCGGGTTGAGGGAACAAAAATGCAAAGACTCTCAAATAAGAACATATTTGACATGACTAAAGGAATAAATGAATACAATCTAGATGAGGCATGCATAGAAACATCCCTCTTACAATACTAACATGATAACAAACAGCAATAAACATTCGGTCCCATCGCTGGGAAAACAAAAGGAGCAGTGGGGACTACGTTGGCCTGGAGAGCAAATGGCTTATTTCAATGGGGCAGCTGCAGTCCCAGATGATTGCTGTCATATCTACAGATGTTTCAAGAGGAGCCACACACCCAGTTTTGTGCGAAACATCTCATTTTTCAAAGGCTGATGAAAATTCTGAAACAAAAACAATATCCATTCTGCTACCTTCATTCTAAAGGAATCAAGTGACATACTTAGAGGACTTAAGGCTCTTGGTGTTTGCTTATTGCCTTTAAAACTGGCCCTCTTCACTTTACATAGGGTGAGCAGAAGTAAATTAGCCTTCTGCTCTCTCCTAGATCATGAATCCTTAAGAAAAAACATTTTAAAGGCATAGGGAAGAACTAGAATAAAAAGATAAGAAACCTCCTAGAACAGAGTAAAAGGCAAAAATTAAAGGCAGATCAGAAATTAAGATTAGATCAGAAAATTAGAATTTTTGAAGGATAAATTTATCAAAGAGTATTACAGAAATTCCTGAGTTTAAAAAAAAACCAAAGGTATGTATATTTAAATGGTATACCGAGTGCCAAACAGGATGAATGTAAAAAGACTCAATTTTATATATATACAATCCTGCTATATCAGAACACCAAAGGAAAAGAGATGACAAAATTTTTATCTAAGAAGAAAAACAAAATAAGGCAAACATAAATCAGATAACTTAAAAAGAAAAGAATCAACCTGACCAAACCATCTTATTAGCAATAGGTATTTTAGAAACCAATGAGGCAAAGGACAGAAAAATTCAGAGACAATAATTTTAAACATAGAATTTTATTTCCAGACAAAATCAGTCAGTCATGGATGTTCAATAAAAATATTTAGAAATTATCAGATATGAAAGGACTCAAAAGTTTACTTCTGACGGAAACCAGCATTTATATAAGAAGGTAGTATAAATGCTACAACGGAGAAGGCGATGGCACCCCACTCCAGTACTCTTGCCTGGAAAATCCCATGGACAGAGGAGCCTGGTAGGCTGCAGTCCATGGGGTTGCGAAGAGTCAGACACGACTGAGCGACTTCACTTCCACTTTTCACTTTCATGCATTGGAGAAGGAAATGGCAACCCACGCCAGTGTTCTTGCCTGGAGAATCCCAGGGATGGGGGAGCCTGGTGGGCTGCCGTCTATGGGGTCGCACAGAGTCAGACACGACTGAAGTGACTTAGCAGCATAAATGCTACAAAGCAAAATTTAATTAAGCATCAAGAAAATAATGTAAAAATCATAAACTCTGGCAAAGTAAATGGAATGATACAGAAGTCAGGAGGTTGCCCAATCAAAAAATAGCCAGAATACCTAAATAGATATTTCTCCAGAGAAGATATACAGATGGCCAACAGGAACATGAAAAGATGCTCAACATCACTAATTATTAGAGAAATGAAAATCAAACCTACAAAATGATATCACTTCACACCAGTGAGAATGTCCATCATCAAAAAGTCTACAAATAGCAAATGCTGGAGACGATGTGGAGTATAAATTGGGTCAGCCACTATGGAGAACAGTATGGAAGTTTCTTAATAAACTAAAAATAGATTACCATATGATCCAGAAATCCCCCTCCTGGGCATATATCCAGAGGAGAAGAAAATTCTAATTTGAAAAGATATATACACCCAATGTTCACTGCAGCGCTATTTACAATACAACAGCCAAGACATAGAAGCAATCTAAATGTCCAATGACAGAGGAATGAATAAAGATGATGATATGTGTGTGTTTGTGTGTGTGTGCGCACATGTAATGGAATAACACTCAATCATTAAAAAATGAATAACGCCATTTGAACATAGATGGACCTGGAGATTATTATACTAAGTAAAGTAAGTCAGCGGCTTCCCTGATGGCTCACCAGTAAAGAATCTCCTTGCAGTACAAGAGACACAGGTTCAATCCCTGGAAGATACCCTGGAGAAGGAAAATGACAACCAACTCCAGTATTCTTGCCTAGGAAATCCCATGGACAGAGAAGCCTGGTAGGCTTTCAGTCCATGGGCTCACAAGAGTCAGACACGACTTAGCACTCAGTTCAGTTCAGTTCAGTCACTCAGTCGTGTCCAACTCTTTGTGACCCCATGAACAGCAGCACGCCAGGCCTCCCTGTATGTCACGAACTCCTGGAGCATGCGCAAACTCATGTCCAGTGAGTCAGTGATGTCATCCAACCATCTCATCCTCTGTCGTCCCCTTCGCCTACTGCCTTCAATCTTTCCCATGCATTAGAGTCTCTTCCATTGAGTCAGTCCTTTGCATCAGGTGGCCAAAGTATTGGAGTTTCAGCTTCAGCATCAGTCCTTCCAGTGAATATTCAGGACTGATTTCCTTTAGGATAAACTGGTTTGATCTCCTTGCAGTCCAAGGCACTCTCAAGAGTCTTCTCCAACACCACAGTTCAAAAGCATCAATTCTTTGGCACTTAGCTTTCTTTATAGTCCAACTGTCACAACCATACACAACCACTGGAAAAGGCATAGCCTTGACTAGATGGACCTTTATTGACAAAGTAATATCTCTGCTTTTTAATATACTGTCTAGGTTGGGCATAACTTTCCTTCCAAGGAGTAAGTGTCTTAATTTCATGGCGGCAATCACCATCCGCAGTGATTTTGGAGCCCCCCAAAATAAAGTCTGACACTGTTTCCCCGATCTATTTGCCATGAAGTGAGGGGACCAGATGCCATGATCTTCGTTTTCTGAATGTTGAGCTTTAAGCCAACTTTTTCACTCTCCACTTTCACTTTCATCAAGAGGCTTTTTAGTTCCTCTTCACTTTCTGCCATAAGGGTGGTGTCATCTGCATATCTGAGGTTATTGATATTTCTCCCATCAATCTTGAATCCAGCTTGTGCATCTTCCAGCCCAGCTTTTCTCATGATATACTCTGCATATAAGTTAAATAAGCAGGGTGACAATATACAGCCTTGACGTATTCCTTCCCCGATTTGGAACCAGACTGTTGTTCTATGTACAGTTCTAACTGCTGCTTCCTGACCTGCAGACAGGTTTCTCAAGAGGCAGGTCAGGTGTTCTGGTATTCCCATCTCTTTCAGAATTTTCCACAGTATATTGTGATCCACACAGTCAAAGGCTTTGGCATAGTCAATAAAGCAGAAATAGATGTTTTTCTGGAACTCTCTTGCTTTTTCCATGATCCAGCGGATGTTGGCAATTTGATCTCTGGTTCCTCTGCCTTTTCTAAAACCAGCTTGAACATCTGGAAGTTCACGGTTCATGTATTGCTGAAGCCTGGTTTGTAGAATTTTGACCATTACTTTACTAGCGTGTGAGATGAGTGCAATTGTGCAGTAGTTTGAGCATTCTTTGGCATTGCCTTTCTTTGGGATTGGAATGAAAACTGCCCTTTTCCAGTCCTGTGGCCACTGCTGAGTTTTCCAAATTTGCTGGCACATTGAGTGCAGCACTTTCACAGCATCATCTTTTAGGATTTGAAATAGCTCAACTAGAATTCCATCTCCTCCACTAGCTCTGTTCTTAATAATGCTTTCTAAGGCCCACTTGACTTCACATTCTAGGATGTCTGGCTCTAGGTGAGTGATCACACCATCGTGATTATCTGGGTCGTGAAGCTCTTTTTTGTACATGGGAACCTCTAATTGATAGCCAAGGCAGACAGAAGTTGGGGGGTACCTGGGGATTTACTGTGGGATTGGCATCTGAAGTCAGGGGTAGTCTCGTGGGACAGAGCCCTTAATCTGTGGGGCTGGTGATAACTTCAGTTAGCATCTGAATTAAATGAATTGTAGGACATCCAGATGGTGTCACAGAATTGCTTGCTGTGGAATAAAATCCTGCATGACATCAAAAGTGTTGCTGAGTGTGGTAACAGTGTGAAAGTACAGAAACTCACAAAAGAAGTTAGAGTTTCCTACTCAGTTACGAGGAAAACTGATAGAATTAAAACTGACCACAGTTGACTGGCTCAAGGCCTTTCAGGGCTGTGTCTAGCACTGTGTAAGGCACAACATTAAGACTGGAAAAACAAGAGGCATGTCTTCTAGAATAAAACAAATACTCCTACTAGATAGTCTGTAGAAATTCTTCAACATTTCTATTTTCACAGAAAGGGAGATAAGTGTCCATATGGTATCACTATAAATGTCCCAAATTCTGAATATTTAGATTATTCAGACAGGTACTGATTGACTATTCTTTGCAATGCACCGTGGTGGGTATGAAAGTATACCATAAAAAGGAAAATGCCAGAATATGTGACTTGGTCAGGCAGAAAGCTACTGCTTTTAGAAAGTTATTAGAGAAGGGAAAATGTATCAAGGTTAGGTAAATAATCTAGATGACAAAGTTACTTATTTTAAGGATGAGTGGACAGATCCAGGAAACCTTATGGTTAGATAGAACAGCCAGGGAGTAACAAAACATTTTGCATTCTTTTAATCACAGGCAAGAGAGGAGCCAGGAAGGTCTTTGGGGATTTGACCAAGTAAATATTTTGGTAAAGGCAAAACTTCACTCCTGGATACCCTGGAAATGAGGCCCTCCATTTTTGTTAATTATATTAAAATGTGAAACAACAGGTGTGAAATGCTTTGTAAGTAACAAGTATAATTACAATTTCAACTGAGGGGGAGGTTGCGTAAGAGTTTGCAGAGGTTTAACAGAATAAAGAGAAGAAATTATGTATCATAGGGTTAAACTGGGTCTGTGTACTAGAAAGTTTCTGATTCTGGTAAACCTGTTGTTTGGTCAGAACCAGAGTAAACAAAGGAAATGAATCCTTACTATCTATTAATCGGGAAGGTTGAGACCACCTAGGAAAGAGGGCAGAAGTAGAATGAAGAGGCAGCACAGTGAGGGATGTAGAGAGGCCTAAGAGATCACAGAGGATAAACAGACTAATTGAAATTATGAATTAGGAAACACTTTACAGAATGGAGATACTTAAACTAGAATCAGAGGTGACTGGGTTTTTCTTAGGCATTAAATAGAGAAGAGCTCTTCCCAGGGAGAGGTCCAAGCATGTGTGTTCAGGGTTGAGTCATTATATAATACCTTATCCTGCTTTAATATCCACAGCACCAACAGTATTACAGAAAGAGAATGAAGTTAGGTTGATAAAATCCTGATAATACCCTGAGCCTCCTCAGAGCACAGGCATACCTGCCTGTATGCTGAGGCACCATGAGGCATATAGCTGTACTGAGACCCTTAAGAGGAAACATCTGTAAACTCTAAACAGATAAGCCACGGGTAGAAGCAAAAAACCTTCTTGCCAGAAAACTTTATGTGAAGACTTAATTTCATTTAGCTTAATAGTAGATGATGATTAAGAAGAATTATCAGCTAGAATTTATAGCAAAGGAGGAATCTGACCTTGACAAAGTAGACTACCAGGGCGGTCTCCATCTTTACATGATAGGCTAGCCTGACAGGAAACAGCAATACTGACAGCAGCACTATGTCCACTTTGTAAGACGCTCAGAACATGATAGCGTAGCCTTTGGGATGGGAGGAGGGGTGGGCAGTTTGCAGGGATCTAAGCCAGAGCAGCTTGGGAGGAATGAGAGGAATGAAATGGTATCTGTGAACTTTCAACTCTCAGGAGGAAGGGTGTCTGAGAGTGCTGGGTTAGGGGTGATAGGCATGGGAACAAGAAAAGGATTTCACTCTCTCCTTGAGTGTTGGAACAAGCTGTACCAATATGTGCTACAGACCAGTTTTCCAATAAGCTTATAATATCCCTTTATTATTCAAAAGGAAGCTGGTAGGTACTTTAGTTTTCCTCTTTGAAGTGTTAAAATGGTCTGTTCCACAATATCTGAGGCTGAGACAACAAAAGCAAAGCTGGGAGGTCCTTGTACCTGGGTTCTGGTCCTAGATCCAGTGCTTATAACTACGCAACTTTATGCAAACCGATCAGCCTCCCCGGGCTTAATTTCCTACACTGAAAAAGAGAGATGAATATTTTCTCATTTCCAGAATGGATGTGACGTGACATAAAACATAGCAGGTGTCTAGCAAGGGTATTTGAAATTGTTAGTTTCCATAGTCCCCAAGCTTTCAGTCTAGTTCTCTTCATCCACAAAGCAGATGCAGCTTACCCATGAAGGATGCATGAAGCTTAACTTTTTCCATGAGAGAAAAACAATAGCGGTCAGGCTCAATTAAAAAAAAAAAAATGTCTGTTGAACAACAGCTGTGTCTTTGGTGCTTTATCTGGAGCTACCAGAATATTGTACTAGCACCTATGGTTGATAGCCATATTAATCTTTTTCTAAAAGGTCAGGGTTATTTCATATTTACTGAGGCCTCACAATAAGCCAAGTAATATCAGGGCATGCTTAAGGTTCCATGTATTCAGGTTATAAGAGTAATGAGGAGTAATTTCTCTTAAAAATGTGAGGACCTGGAGGTTCCAGCAATTAACTGCTATCACTGGCAACTCTGTGGAGAAAAGGACTCCTCTGCAAGTGCCCTTGGAGCATACTCAGAAGGTGCTTTGATAGGAAGCCAGAGAAGAGGACAGACCTGTTCTTAGGTGTGCGCTCATTCACTGGCTAATGGCAGATCTCTGTGCCAGATTCCAAACCCATCCCCAGCATGAACACTGTGATGATGCATTTCCTTCCGGGGATGGGCCATCTACATACCGACACCACAATCTTACGGATGATGCTTCCTCTTCCACTCACTACTGGACTTGGTTTCCTAAGTATCACCCCACCATATGCTCAAGGATTTGGAATTTTGCTTCTCTCCATATATGACTTAACATGAGGTCGGGCTCTGACCTCACTCTCAATGACTGGGGTGCCCTTGGGCAGACATCTTGTGTTCAAATCCTGACTCTCACGCTCCTAACTATGTGACCTTGAGAAAGTTTCTTAACCTCTCCCTGCCTCAGTTTCCCCAGCTACAGAAAGGGGATAATAATATCATTATGGGGGCTTCCTTGGTGGCTCAGGGGCAAAGAATCTGCCTGCCAACCAGGAGATGGATTCAATCCCTGGGTTGAGAAGATCCCCTGGAGAAAGAAACGGCAACCCATTCCAGTGTTCTTGCCTGGGAAATCCCATCAACAGAGGAGCCTGGCAGGCTACAGTCCATAGGAGTAGCAAAACACTTGAATACGACTGAGAGATTAAACAACAACAATATCAGTATCTCAGAGTATTCTGAAACATAAATGAATTGGTACCTACAATATAAATCAATTAGAAAAGAGCCAAGAGAATTGTGATGCTCAGCAAATGTCAACATGACTATGTTTAGATGTTCCAGTAAGTACAAGCTGCCTCCTTGCGGCCTAATCTGGCCCCTCCACAGGGATGTGTAAAAAGTGCAAAGTCTAGAAAGGTGTCATTTTTTTTTTGCCCTGGCTCTGTCTAGCATATGCTGTCACGGAAGTGTTCATCATAGACTTGATGTCATTCTATATGGAACACACACAGAGCTTTCCTGAGCTTACATATGCTTGCTAATTTTCCTCACACAAAGACTAATGAAATGGGATATGTTCTCCAGCATGTTGTTTAAAACAGTCCTGGTTTCCCATGAAAGAAGTAAATTGGGACAATCTACCCACTTAAGAGTTAAGTTCTTAACTGCTTTTGAGTCAGAAGTTTGTCTATTATACCTACAATTCTCCCAGTGTCAGAAATCCCCAGGAGAACTCTTGACCAAAGCAAATAACTGAACTGTGTTTTCTTTAAAACAGGCAATACCAGAGTACGTATCATGAATCTTCATCTGCATTCATCAACAAGGGAGAATAACAGCATGAGAGGGTCTAGGCAAAAAAAAAAAAAAAAAAAAGAAAAGAAAAGCTTTCCTAACATAGTTTAGACACATGTTTTCAATCAAATTAACCAGCTGACAGTCTTTATAGTGAATTTATAGATGAAAAAGTAAAAGACAAGAGAAACAGCTAAATGGTTAGCTAAAAAGACAGAAAGCAAGGGAATTATTAAGTTTCCGGTTAACTTCACTTTGTTTCAAACTGAATGTATATCAATGTCACCTAAGATTAGTATTCTGCCCTATGCAAAAGAACGTAAAACCTAAGTTTTATCACAAGAGATGCAGCATACAGATTATGGTCTGTATGCAAAATTCAGTTAATACAGTGAATTGAAAAACTTTCTCTGCAGACTCTTAAGCTGGAGAGGAGTCCTCAGCATGTCTCCAAAGATGGCCCCCCAACAAGCCAAAACATACCCCCAATACACATGGAGGCCAATGCACTTTATATTTGGGGTCATACATAGTTGCCTCAAGTTAAGAAGAGATTTCTTGCTTAAAAAAAATGTAATTCATGATAGAGAGAGGAGATGAAGTTGTTTTTACTTGGTTTTTACTGTTTGGTTTGAAAATTTAATAAAACAATTTTTAAAAAATGGACAAAAATCCTTCTTTTGAAAGAAATGCTCTAAACACTAAGGATGTGATTGTAATGAAAACCTATGAGCTCATGTCCCTTGAATTGGACAAACTTTTTTACATTGCTTTACATGCTTGCAGTAGGAAAGGTGTAAGTTTTCTCCACTTAGGCATTACATAAAGCTCAAATCAATAGTACATGAGGGTAAAGAAAGAGTTCCATTTCTATTTTTCACAAAGATGACATCAGCTGACCATTTTTAGAAGAAATAACTGAACGATTAACATCTGAATGTTATCTGCCATCCAAAAGAACACTTTTACAGTTAAAGTAAATAAACTTATTTAAATGCTTTATGTTACGTATATACGTGGCCAAAGTCTCCTTTAGAGCTACACTCACTGTCTCTAGAGTAGACATGCATACTTCTGCTGGCGTATCTGATCCAACATGATTTAAATTCAAGGTTATATTTATTTTTCAAACACTACATGTAAAAAAAATGACAAGGTATTTCCAAAGTCTAAATTCTAAATTCATGAGTTTCTGGGCCTTTTTAGAAATGTCTGATGTCCAGAAAGGAAGTCTGTTATTTTTCAAAGTACTTAATATAGAAACAGAAAATAATTGTTATCAGATAAGAAGGCTATTCCAAAATTTTGAACTAAGACAACTAATAAATGAAATTGCATGTCACTTTGAAGAAGTCAGGTAAAAGCTAAAAATAGAGAACATCCAAATTTTCATCTCCTCAACATTCAGGATAGAATTTAATCACCTTTAATCTGTCTTTTACCATTTACACTGCATGTCTTTTGATTTTAACACAAATGACA
This sequence comes from Bos taurus, assembly GCF_002263795.3. NCBI lineage: Eukaryota > Metazoa > Chordata > Mammalia > Artiodactyla > Bovidae > Bos > Bos taurus. Next base: position 7,806,216 of record NC_037340.1, on the reverse strand, counting down.
ATGGTTACTAAGATGTAACTTTAAGCAGTCTCAATGTTCAAATGAATAGTAAGGTTTATGACATCTATAGTTCAATTCAGTTCAGTCGCTCAGTCGTGTCCGACTCTCTGCGACCCTGTGAATCGCAACACGCCTACTGTAGGTCCTAATATAAACTGAAATACATTTTGTGAAACAATCAATTTGGGTTACCTCTGTTAAGTTTATACAAAAGAATATGATTAGATAATGGTATTAGCAAAGTATGGGCAAAATTAAAGACTAAATGCAAAGACTTGTTTTCACCCATTTTCCCTTTTGCCTCAGGGCCTTCTCCCTTAAATGGAAGCCCCACGCTCCAATCAACTCCAGTATATCATTCCACAGCTTAGAGTTCAAGAATCACTTGGTTCAGGAAAGCCCTCCCTGACCTTTCTAAATAGGTAACTACCCTTCATAAGCATTCATGTCATCATGCAACTTCACTTCAAAGCAATGGTGAGAGCCACAGTCTATTTATCTATGTATATGTAGCTTGATAAATGTCTGCTTATCCACCACACTGTGTGCCCCCATTTCTGCCATGTTTCTGTATTCGTGACCCATTGAATCCCCAAGCACTGATAAGCGATCATAAAGGAAATTTTCTATCCCCCCCAAAAAAATCATATACCAATCTGAACAAAAATAAGATCATCATTTAAAACTTCTGCAGTTAAACCGCATACATTTTCAGTTCTCTTTTCAACTGTATATTCACTTTGGGCCCAGATATAATCCATTGAGTAAGCTGATATTTCCCTTTAACAAATTTGTCAAGAAGATGTCATTTAATAACAAAAATAGGCAAATATATATAAAGCCCTAAAAGAAAAATATACTCTAGAAAATAACTATTCATATTAATTCTTCAAAGAGTAAAATAGTTTAAAAAGAAACTTCTACAAAAAAACCAGAAGGTAAATACAAATTGATTCTAGCCCAAATAGAAAACTTTGGGGCCAAATTCAAGTCCAAATAGAAACTATGAGGAGTTAAACTTCTCATAACACATATATTCAATATATTTTAAAAGCACAGATAGAAAGCAATATTTACCATGTCATATAAGCCAAAGAAAGGGTAATAACAGACCATTAATTACGCATATGAGGTGGGAGAGAACTGGGTGATAAGATTACAAGAAGAATCAGATGACTGATGCTTTTTACATATTTATGAAGCCAGAAAACATATTTATATTAACAAACCAGGTAGTGACATCAATGCTAATGCTTTTTACCAGTCCTAACCAATGTATCTGAATGTTAACTAATTTTCAGTGTTCCAGAACTGCCAGAGACCTCAGTAGTTAATTTTTTTCTCAAAAAAAGCCTGTCATGTGTGCTTCAGTGAAAATTTCCTGAACATAAAATTGGTTTCTCAAAGCATCTTAATTGTCCTGACCTATAATTTAGACTCTAGAGGACAAGAAGGCTTCCCTGGTAGCACCACTGTTAAAAGAATCCGCCTGTAATGTGGGAGACCTGGGTTCAATCCCTGGTTTAGGAAGATCCCCTGGAGGAGGGCATGGCAACCCACTCCAGTATTCTTGCCTGGAGAATCCCCATGGACTGAGGAGCCTGGTGGGAGACAGCACATGGGGTCACAAAGAGTCTGGCACAACTGACTGACACAGGGCACAAGAAAGAGTTAAAAGCAGACTGAGAAGAGAAAAACACAGGAAAATTTTAGTTCTGAAAGGCAATGTCTACTGCAATTTTTCTCCTTTAGAGGGACCATGCCATACAGGAAATTTAGAAGAAAAAAGAGCAAGCTGCAAACGGACAACTGCCTTATCCTAAGTTATCAATAATAAAGATGAAGAAGACGCAAAAGAAGTGGGAAAGACTGTAAGACTTCCCCAAAGAAAATTAATCAAGTGATATTTCTATTATATACCATAATACCTATATTCTAAAACGGGAAGTCAACTTTAATAAACAATATAGCAGATTTTTAAAATCATTATCAATTAACATGAACTTCATGAATAAGAAAGGATAAATAAAAGCAAGAATAATTTGGAAATAAAACATCAAATAACAAACACATTTTAATGCTCTGATCAAGTGAAACAGTGAACAAAACCAACATGACAGAAACATCCACCTTTTTTGCCTTCGGTACCTGATGCCAGTGTAAACTTAGGGATTAATTTTACTTTCACTTATGGCTATCTTTTTCAAAATATAAAATTGAAATGGCCATTTCAATTTTCAATTTCAATTTCAATTTCCCTAATAAAATCATTAGGGAAAGTTGACAAAATGAGGGGAGGTATCTCAAAACCTTTATGATTGTTTCCTTTTTCTTTCTTTTTTTGCTATTAATAAATGTGGATGGTGGATATATGGTATTTTCTAAATCTTAGCATCTGACCATGATAAAAAAAAAATTTGTGGATTCACCTCTCAAATATTATTTCTATAGGAATATAAAGGTTTTAGGGCTTCCCTTGTAGCTCAGTTGGTAAAGAATTTGCCTGCAGTGCAGGAGATCCGGGTTCGATCCCTGGGTTGTGAAGACCACCTGGAGAAGGAAATAGCAACTCACTCCAGCATCCTTGCCTGGAAAATCCCATGGACAGAGGAGACTGGCTACAGTCCATGAGGTCACAAAGAGTCAGGCACGACTGAGAGACTAACTCTTTCTTTCGTTCTTATATAGGTTTTACCCTGCTTTTAGGTGATACAGATTATGTAGGTTATAATCACTATTGTGCCCTAATCTTATATCCTTTATTCATTTAACGTCACAGACTGTATTCCTCAAACATAGCTCAGGTAAAATCCCCCATCCCACAGACCCCTCCTACAACGTGACTCTGACTCATGGAAAGCAGGATCTATATGTTCCCTTCCTTTGAGTCTTGGCTGGCCTGTAACTACGGTGGAAGTGATAATACAGCTTCTACAGCTAATTTTGTCTGGTTCCTGTGGAAAGCTTGCTCCTGGAGCTCCCCCACCGTGCCATGAGTGAGGCCAAGCTGCCCACAGAGAGGCCACATGGAAGGGGCCCAAGGACTCCCTGAGCCAAAGATGAGCAACCTAGTTCATGCCCAGCATCAATTTAACAGCCATGTAGGAGAGCAATCTTAGAAGAAAGCTCTAGCCAACAGCTGAGTCACCCTGGTGATGCCACTTAGAACAGAGAAGAGCCTTCTCCAACACGCTCTGCCCAAATCACAGAATCATATGTTAAATAAATTACTATTGTTTTTAAAGATTTGGGATAATCTGTAACACAGGGACAGATAAGCAGATTTGTAAGATTTAGTTTATATCAGTTTATACTATATTATAATCTAATAAATGCATGTACAATGATTTGACATTTCTGAACACTGGATATTTTTAGGGTTGTTTCCTACAGCTTTTCCTTGTACTTAAAAGAAGTAAGTCAAATTTGTAAAGATTTAGGACATAAAAGACACCTATTTCTGAAACAGATCATAAGAAAACATTGGCTTTAATATCTCAACTGCCTAAAATAAAATTTCTAAAGCATGTTAAACTCTAGCAGAAATAATTTGGAGAAAAAGATTAGCTTTAATCATTTAAAACTGCATGAGTTCCACCCTTAAATATGTAATTTTGTAAAATAACTATATTTTACTGTAGTCTTCTGACACAAAAAGACTAACTCTCCCCAAAATATGACTATTTCAAAGACTATTCTGTCTTAATTTCTGGATCTAATATTTCTAAATCAAAATAAATATGAAACAGAAATAAAAATTCACCTGGCAGATAGTCTAGTGTGCATGCATGCACACTTCAGTCGTGTCCGACTCTTTGTGACCCTATGGACTGTAGCCCGCCAGGCTCCTCTATCCGTGGGATTTTTCCAGGCAAGAATTCTGGAGTGGGTTGCCATTTCCTACTCCAGAGGATCTTTCTGACCCAGGGTACAAACACATATCACTTAGGTCTCCTGAATTGGCAGATGGGTTCTGTGCCTCTAGCGCCACCTGGTAAGCTCAGAATTTCAGACGGGGTCCAAAAGCCATTCCATGATAAAGCACCAAAATGGTACTCCCAGACTCCAGAGAGTTATCCATTAATACAAATTCTGGCTCTCTCTCACTATCCATCTCCCCCAAACTCTCCTTCAGTAGCTCTCAAAGATGGGAGTCCTTGGTTGTTGATATTTTACCATACTCTGCCTTCCCAGACCCCCACCTCCAGAGGGGGTCTCACCTCCCCTTTACAGTTGATTCTTCGGCTGAGCCCTAAGTCCTGTGCTCCCGCCCTAGGGATACTTAGCTACCACTCTTAACTTCTCCTTCTCAATAGGTTTATGGTTTAATGTTACTTTTACTGTAATTTCTCACATGCCACTAACTCTTTCAAGTGTTTACAAGTCTTTGATTTTAAAAACAACTCTTTTGCCCCCATTCCTCTTCTAGGTTTTATTTTATTTCTTACATCCCTTGTCTTGCCTATTTTTTCAAATAAACATACAAAGCCTTCTACTTCCACTTTCTGCAGTCTAGTTTCTCCCCCAACGCCTTTGTTGCCACATCCAGAGACTCATTTTCATGTTCCTTCACTCTTCGGCTGCAGCAGCTCCTTTTTTTTCTTGAAACTTTGTGTAGCTTCCATAGCACCCTGCCATCTCAGCTCTTTTCTTTACCATTTGGATCTCTTTCCTGCTTTAGTCTCTTAATGATGCTCTTCCTCTGTAAAGATAACCTCCTAGTATGCCAAGCAGAGTGGGCTTCTCCTCCACAGACAGCCCTTTGAGATCATTCATTCTCCTAATTTCTTTGCTATGACTCCCTAATCTTTATCTCTAATCCTAATTTATTCTTGATATTATACCTATGTCCTTCACCACTAATTAGATATTTACTCTTAAATTCCCTAACATCACAAAGTGCTGAAAAAACATTCTCTTCCTTGCCACCTACTTATTCCTCCAGAAACAACAGAAACTCTTGATTTAGTCTATTATTTATAATCTACTACTCAATTTAGTCACTCAGTCATGTCCAGCTGTTTGCAACCCCGTGGACTGCAGCACACCAAGATTCCCTGTTCATCACCCCGTTCGGGAGCTTGCTCAAACTCACGGCCCTCAAGTCAGTTATGCCATCCAACCATCACATCCTTTGTCATCCCCTTCTGCTCCTGCCTTCAATCTTTCCCAGAATGAGTATCAGGGTCTTTTCCAATGAGACAGTTCTTCCCACCAGGTGGCCAAAGTATTGAAGTTTCAGCTTCAGCATCAGTCCTTCCAATGAACACCCAGGACTGATCTTCTTTAGGATGGACTGGATGGATCTCCTTGCAGTCCAAGGGACTCTCAAGAGGCTTCTCCAACACCACAGTTCAAAAGCATCAATTCTTTGATGGTCAGCTTTCTTTCTACTACTACTAGGTGATATTTGAAGTATTTTTAAAATAAAGTATAGAAGATTGAAATACACATAAAATGTTAATTTATGTCATGAGAGGGTATAAGTAAGTATGTCAAAAATAACTTATTAATCAATCTTTGAAAATACTCTGAAAAATAAAAAAATATTTCAAAGCATGATTATATAGATATGTACATATATATACAAATACATTACAAATATTAGAAAAATCAGTTCAGTTCCAAATTTTTTCAGCAAATCTTGAATCTCTGAATTATATTTTCTTTCACATATTCTGAGTACCAAGATATGCATAATTATGTGAAATTAGAACTATGGCAGTTTTAATGGAAAATTCAAAATCACTTAAGTTAAAGTTTGATTTTATATATTTTTAATAGTATGTAAAAATGTAAATTGCAATTGGGGTACAAAATATTCTAAAGTCAGCTGTCAGATAAGATTACAATTTTCAAAGGAAGTATCTGAAAACTTTAAGACTATTAAATCCTTCATCTATACTATTTTAAGAGTCAGTATTTGGAGATTAACATAATAAAGACCCAGGAGTAGATTCTGGGGACAGCTTCTACAGGTGGTGAAGCTCCAACCCTTAATAAAAGGGAGGGGTGTGTGGGTGTCTGCTCCTTGCCTCTCCGTTTCATTTATGATCCCCAAAGTTACAGAGTGACAGGGGTATTCATGGCGTCTGACTTTACCTGGAGAATGCAAAAAGTGAGAGAGGGATTATTCATTTGCTCTGATGGCAAGAATTGTGCAATGGAATCAGCCTGTTCTCCTAGAAATTTTTTTATTAAAGAAAGTGTTTCCCATAAGCCACATGTGGACCACATTTGATAGAGTGCTGGTGTGGAGTCATATGAAGTCTGATTCAAGACAGCCACCTAGAGAGAATGTGAGGCCTCAGGAGAAACTGTAGGTGTCACCACGAGGTGCATATAGACCTACCAGCCAGAATCAGGATATATGTATTTCCTTTTGGCGAAGGGAACAGAAGATGAGGAAGAAACAGCCCACAAGAAAGAATCAACTTTAAACATGACTTCAGTTTAAAACAATACTAGTCAGGTAAAAACTTCTATTGTTCTCTTATCTCTTCTTTGGACTTCCCTGTTGGCTCAAACAGTAAAGCGTCTGCCTACAACACGGGAGACCCAGGTTTAATCCCTGGCTTGGGAAGATCTCCTGGAGAAGGAAATGGTAACCCACTCCAGTATTCTTGCCTGGGGAATTCCATGGATGGAGGAACCTGGTAGGCTACAGTCCATGTGATCGCAAAGAGTCTACACAACTGAGCAGCTTCCCTTATCCCTTCTTTACCACTCTTCACAGCTGGCCCTGACCTTCTTCCCCACACACAGGCAACTGCCCTGCAATACATCCAGTTCGGAAGAGAAAAGAAGCTTCAACTTTCAATCAGGTTTGCAGGTTTGATTATTACACAGAACTGCTAGACTAGTAAGTACTGAACTGAGACTACTTGTGATTTAAGACCATATTTATATGTGTTCTATCACTACCTAAGAGTGACCTGAAAGTCACTGACTTACATGAGCTCTATCGAAGAGCCGGGGAAACTGGGCCTACTGCAGACAGAGAATGTCACGACTATACACCACAAACTCTGTGGTCAAAGAGAGGTTATATACTCATACTTGCATGCACACTCACACGTGAGATAAAATGCATATAAAACTACACTGTGGTGTTAATTCTTCAAATTTCACCTAATAAATTTTGTATTTCAAATTTTGGTTAAGATACATTATGAAAATGTGATGTACTTTAAATGTATTTCAAAGAAATTCTAAAGCTCAAAATTTTCATTTTTAAAATAGGAGAATTTGTAAAAGGATTCATTATCAAGTATTAACTGCCTCTCTGTTAGAAAAGAAAGAAAACTAAATATGGGATTCAATAGATAAATTATCTTGATTGATGAACACATTCAAGTTGTATTTTAAAATAACATTTGTGAAAGCAAGTCCTGAGACAGATAAGCAAAACTAAGGAGTCCTTTTTAGAAAAGATTTAAAACAATTTATAGAAACAGTATAACAAAGGTATTCACGTGAGAGATATTATTTAAAGAACAGGTTTACCCTGGTTTTTTAAAATCCCAAATGCCCCATCCATTCAAAGATATGTGCTTTCTTATCCATCTCAGTGAGATGATTTATAATCCCATCACAGGGCTTAATTTCCTTTTACCAAGTCCATGGCATGCACAGCAATAGACTGTGGAAACAGTTCATTAGACAGGCTTACATTGGGGCTTGTTTGTATTACCAATACTTGGAGAGAATGAATTTAGATGAGATGCAAAATAAAAAGGCAAATCATGGACAAATTGAAAATTAATCATTCAAAACACTGATAGTTGTATACTTTATGATACATAGGAGATAGCAGCCTTAACAGTTACTGAAGAAAAGTATTTAACATTTGCAATTTTATCAATGGTTATATAACATTAGAAAAAAGGAAACTTTCACTATCACATTTTAAACACCAGGTAATCCTACTTTACTGATTTTTTGCAAAAACCCTTCAGAGGGTTTTGTGTGCAATGATAATTTTCACAGATACAATTATTTTTTATGACTAATCTTTTTCTCTTATGTTGAACAAGTTTGTGTAATAATACTTTTTGACTCTTCTCATATTTGCATGTAGCTAGTTCACTCAAATATACAGAAAATAATTTTATTGTTTCTTCCTTTTCCCTAACAACTAATTATATGGTATGTGAGTTGTCAACCTTCCTTCTTTCTTCTTTAGCTTGTCTATTTATCTTTGAAATTTCCACAGCATTCACAACACAGAGGACAAGAACATCTGTGTACATGTTTTCAGTCTACTATGTAACTTCTTCAGTGAACAGGAACAATTTATTTATAACCCTCATCACTCTAGCTCAATGTTTTACACAAATTACACTCCAAATGCGTATTTGATGACTTACCCTAAGATACAAGGCCCCTTCCTTTCTGGACCTGAACCCCAGTCCTTCCAAAGTCAGCATTCCCACTCCTAAGTACCTACCTGGACTTCTGGCCATTACCGGCAGTGACACCCTGATGGTGCTACCTTCTGTGTCCTTTCCAAGGTCTGCATTGTAACATTAGGCTCCTTCATCAATAATGGTCAATGGCCTAAACTTCGAACAGACTCCTGAGGTGAGTCTCTCTACCAACGGTCTACTCTGCAACCTTCCCATGAGTCCTCGCCACAATCCAGTAGACTGTTCCCCACATGCCCGGTCAGATTCATCCCATCCCAAACCGAAGAATGCCTACAGAAAGGCATTCCGCACCTTCAACGAATGGAGGATTTTTACCAGCCTCATTTCCAAAACTTGTTTATGATTCAGGCAAATGTATTCCTCATTATATTTAATCAATTAGATCTTTTTAAAGATTTCATTTATGTATTTTGTGTTGGCTGCCCTGGCTCTGTGCTGCTGCCCAGGCTTTCCTCTGGATGCGGGGAGGAGGGGAGGTTTTGGGGGGCGACCCTCTAGCTGTGGTGCACAGGCTTCTCATTGCGGCGGCTTCTGCTGTTGCCGAGCACAGGCTCTAAGGTGTGTGGCCTCAGGAGTTGAGGGCCCCAGGCTCTAGAGAACAGGCTCGATGGCTGTGGTGTGTGGGCTTAGCTGCTCTGCAGCACGTGGGATCTTTCCAGGCCTGTGAATCAGTGTCTCCTGCATTGGCAGGGGGATTCCTTACCACTGTGCCACCAGGGAAGCCCCTAAACATTACTTACAGGGTACTTACAGCATCAAATATGAACACAAAATTAAACTCTTTCTATTTCTTAATTATATTTTATGAGTTTATCTGTCCAGATCAGAAAACAATTCTTTTAGATTCTCAGAAACAACTGACTAAAATAAACCATATAGTTAGTACTATTTATTGTTTGTATAGAAATACCTAATTACAAACATTTTTACTTTTAAAATTTATAATTTCCAATCTAAAACATTTTTAAGGAGAAATTTTTTCCCAAAAAATTTTTTTCCCAATGTTTCCCATATTTTCATGTATCTATTCACACTAAACTCCAACTCGAGTCTATAAATTCCACCACCAAATGGTTCATTTGATAAGATGCACAGTCTTAACACTGTTGGAAGACTATCATCTCTTTAAAAAAGGTAATGCACAACTGCAGGTCTCTATACTTATCAAGAATACTATTATAAAAGTACACAAAGACAACCTTTTAAATACAAGTTTCTTCAAAAAAAATGTTTCTATCTTACTTCTGCCCATTTCATTTCAAGGTAACTTTTCTATTTCAAAGTTTAGTTATACTGCCAACATGTTTAGGATTCCAGAACTGCCATTCTATGTTCCCAAACCTACTGTTATATATTTTTCAACAAGAGATCACTATCCTGCAGAAAGCACCCTATATTGAAAAATATTCTTCAGAACAAAAAAAGTTAGAATATTCAATATTGGAGACTGAAGAGATACATGTAATCCAATGCACTTCTTAAATGCTTTGTTAATGGGCTGAACTCATTTCATTTCTATTGACTCAAACTATTTCATTTGCATCACTGTAGTAAATTTGCAGACAGAAACCATAAGAGTGACAACTTTTTACAGAAATTTATACAGAAACTGTACAACAAAACGTTAAATACAAAATATATTGGATTGATCTCATACTATTGGTCTTAACAACCATGTATTCAGGATTTACAACATGCCAAGTATTCTATCGAGCACTTCCTAGGTATATTACTTGAGTGTCATAGAAACTCAGTGTTGTAGGGATTATTGATTCCATTTTACAGATGAATGTGCTAAAGTAAAAAGGGCAACAAATAGCAAAACAATTGGTAAAGAAATGTGGATTTAAACTAACATCACTCTGATGTTTTTGTTCAGTAGCTAAGTCGTGTCCAACTCCTTGCTACCTCATGGACTGCAGCACACCAGATTTCTCTGTCCTTCACTATCACCCAGAGTTTGCTGAATTCATGTCCATTGATTTAGTGATGTTATCTAATCATCTTATACTCTGCTGTCCCCATCTCCTTTTGCCTTCAATATTTCCCAACATCAGCGTCTTTTCTAATGAGTCGGCTCTTCAGATCAGGTGGCTAAAGTACTGAAGCTTCAGCTTCAGCAACAAATGTTTCAATGAATATTTGGGGTTGATTTCCTTTAGGATTAACTGGTTTGATCTCCTTATAGTCCAAGGGACTCTCTAAGAGTCTTCTCCAGTGCCACAACTAAAAAATATCAATTCTTTCTGGCTTACTTCACTCTGTATAATAGGGTCCACTTTCATCTACCTCATTAGAACTGATTCAAATGTATTCTTTCTAATGGCTGAGTAATACTCCATTGTGTACATGTACCACAGCTTTCTTATCCATTCATCTGCTGATGGACATCTAGGTTGCGTCCATGTCCTGGCTATTATAAACAGTAAGAAAAACACCAATACAGTATACTAATGCATACATATGGAATTTAGAAAGATGGTAACGACAACACTGTATGCGAAACAGCAAAAGAGACAAAGATGTATGGAACAGTCTTGTGGACTCTGTTGGTGGCGGGGGGGATGATTTGGGAGAATGGCATTAAAACATGTATAATATCATATAAGAAATGAATTGCCAGTCCAGGTTCGATGCAGAATACAGGAAGCTTGGGGCTGGTGCACTGGGATGACTCAGAGGGATGGTATGGGGAGGGAGGTGGGAGGAATGTTCAGGATGGGGAACACATGTACACCTGTGGCGGATGCATGATGATGTATGGCAAAACCAATACAATATTGTAAAGTAAAAAAAAATAATAATAATATAAAAACTTTTAAAAAAATCAGTTCTTCGGCGCTCAGTCTTCTTTATGGACCAACTATCACACTGGTGCACAACTATTAGAAAAACCACAGCTCTGACTCCACAGACCTTTGTCAGCAAAGTGACATCTCTGCTTTTTAATATGCTGCCTAGGTTTGTCACTGCTTTCCTTCCAAGGAGCAAGTGTCTTTTCATTTCACAGCTGCAGTCATGGTCTGTCTGCAGTGATTTCAGAGCCCAAGAAAATAAAATGTGTCTCTGCTTCCGCTTTTTACCCTTCTATCAGCCAGAAAGTGATGGGACCAAATGCCATGATCTTAGTTTTTGTTTTTGTTTTTAACTGATGGCCCTCCCTCATACACATAATGTAACCCTTTCAAGGTTTCAAGGCTCACAGTTAATTTTTTTTAATTTTTAAAAAAAATTTTTATTAGTATTATTTGTACTTTACAATATTGTATTGGTTTTGCCATACATCAACATGCATCCGCCACAGGTGTACCTGTGTTCCCCATCCTGAACCCCCCTCTCACCTCCCTCCCCATACCATCCCTCTGAGTCATCCCAGTGCACCAGCCCCAAGCTTCCTGTATTCTGCATCGAACCTGGACTGCAATTCATTTCTTATATGATATTATACATGTTTTAATGCCATTCTCCCAAATCATCCCCCCACCTCTCACAGAGTCCAAAAGACTGTTCTATACATCTTTGTCTCTTTTGCTGTTTCGCATACAGTGTTGTCGTTACCATCTTTCTAAATTCCACATATATGTGTTAGTATCCTATATTGGTGTTTTTCTTTCTGGCTTACTTCACTCTGTATAATAGGGTCCAGTTTCATCTACCTCATTAGAACTGATTCAAATGTATTCTTTTTAATGGCTGAGTAATACTCCATTGTGTATATGTACCACAGCTTTCTTATCCATTCATCTGCTGATGGACATCTAGGTTGCTTCCATGTCCTGGCTATTATAAACAGTGCTGTGATGAACACTGGGGTACACGTGTCTCTTTCCCTTCTGGTTTCCTCAGTGTGTATGCCCAGCAGTGGGATTGCTGGGTCATATGGCAGATCTATTTCCAGTTTTATAAGGAATCTCCACACTGTTCTCCATAGTGGCTGCACTAGTTTGCATTCCCACCAACAGTGTAAGAGGGTTCCCTTTTCTCCGCACCGTCTCCAGCATTTATTGCTTGTAGACTTTTGGATCACAGCCATTCTCTGGCATGAAATGGTACCTCATTGTGGTTTTGATTTGCATTTCTCTGATAATGAGTGATGTTGAGCATCTTTTCATGTGTTTGTTAGCCATCTGTATGTCTTCTTTGGAGAAATGTCTATTTAGTTCTTTGACCCATTTTTTGATTGGGTTGTTTATTTTTCTGGAATTGAGCTGTAGGAGTTGCTTGTATATTTTTGAGATTAGCTGTTTGTCAGTTGCTTCATTTGCTATTATTTTCTCCCATTCTGAAGGCTGTCTTTTCACCTTGCTTATAGTTTCTATTGTTGTGCAGAAGCTTTTAATTTTAATTAGATCCCATTTGTTTGTTTTTGCTTTTATTTCCAATATTCTGGGAGGTGGGTCATAGAGGATCCTGCTGTGATGTATGTCGGAGTATGTTTTGCCTATGTTCTCCTCTAAGAGTTTTATAGTTTCTGGTCTTACTTTTAGATCTTTAATCCATTTTGAGTTTATTTTTGTGTATGGTGTTAGAAAGTGTTCTAGTTTCATTCTTTTACAAGTGGTTGACCAGTTTTCCCAGCACCACTTGTTAAAGAGATTGTCTTTTCTCCATGGTATATTCTTGCATCCTTTGTCAAAGATAAGGTGTCCATAGGTGCGTGGATTTATCTCTGGGCTTTCTGTTTTGTTCCATTGATCTATATTTCTGTCTTTGTCCCAGTACCATACTGTCTTGATGACTGTGGCTTTGTAGTAGAGTCTGAAGTCAGATAGGTTTATTCCTCCAGTTCCATTCTTCTTTCTCTAGATTGCTTTGCCTATTTGAGGTTTTTTGCATTTCCATACAAATTGTGAAATTATTTGTTCTAGCTCTGTGAAGAATACCGTTGGTAGCTTGATAGGGATTGCATTGAATCTATTGATTGCTTTGGGTAGTATACTCATTTTCACTATATTGATTCTTCTACTCCATTAACATGGTATATTTCTCCATCTATTAGTGTCCTCTTTGATTTCTTTCATCAGTGTTTTATAGTTTTCTATATATAGGTCTTTAGTTTCTTTAGGTAGATATATTCCTAAGTATTTTATTCTTTTCATCGCAATGGTGAATGGAATTGTTTCCTTAATTTCTCTTTCTATTTTCTCATTATTAGTGTATAGGAATGCAAGGGATTTCTTTGTGTTGATTTTATATCCTGCAACTTTACTATATTCATTGATTATATAATGAATATAGTAATTTTCTGGTGGAGTCTTTAGGGTTTTCTATGTAGAGGATCATGTCATCTGCAAACAGTGAGAGTTTTATTTCTTCTTTTCCAATTTGGATTCCTTTTATTTCTTTTTCTGCTCTGACTGCTGTGGCCAAAACTTCCAAAACTGTGTTGAATAGTAGTGGTGAAAGTGGGCACCCTTGTCTTGCTCCTGACTTTAGGGGAAATGCTTTCAACTTTTTACCATTGAGGATAATGTTTGCTGTGGATTTGTCATATATAGCTTTTATTATGTTGAGGTGTGTTCCTTCCATTCCTGCTTTCTGGAGAGTTTTTATCATAAACGGATGTTGAATTTTATCAAAGGCTTTCTCTGCATCTATTGAGATAATCCTATGGCTTTTATTTTTCAATTTGTTAATGTGGTGTATTACATTGATTGATTTGCGGATATTGAAGAATCCTTGCATCCCTGGGATAAAGCCCACTTGATCATGGTGTATGATCTTTTTAATGTGTTGTTGGATTCTGATTGCTAGAATTTTATTAAGGATTTTTGCATCTATGTTCATCAGTGATATTGGCCTGTAATTTTTGTGGCATCTTTGTCAGATTTTCGTATTAGGGTGACGGTGGCCTCATAGAATGAGTTTGGAAGTTTACCTTCCTCTGCAATTTTCTGGAAGAGTTTGAGTAGGATAGGTGTCAGCTCTTCTCTAAATTTTTGGTAGAATTCAGCTGTGAAGCAGTCTGGACCTGGGCTTTTGTTTGCTGGAAGATTTCTGATTACAGTTTCAATTTCTGTGCTTGTGATGGGTCTGTTAAGATTTTCTATTTCTTCCTGGTTCAGTTTTGGAAAGTTGTACTTTTCTAAGAATTTGTCCATTTCTTCCACATTGTCCATTTTCCTCTTCACTTTCTGCCATTAGAACAGCATCATCTGCATATCTGAGGTTGTTGATATTTCTCCCAGAAATCTTGATTCCAGCTTGTGATTCATCCAGCTGGGAATTTTGCATGATGTACTCTGCATAGGAGTTAAATGAGCAGGGTGACAACATACAGCCTTATTGTACCCCTTTCCCAATTTTGAACCAGTCCATTGTTCCATGTCCAGTTCTAACTGCTGCTTCTTGACCCACATACAGGTTTCTCAGGAGACAGGTCAGGTGGCCTGGTACTCCCATTTCTTTAAGAATTTTCCACAATTTGTTGTGATCCACAGTCAAAGGCTTTAGCATAGTCAGTGAAGCAGAAGTAGATGTTTTTTTCTGGAAATCTATTGCCTTCTCCATGACCCAGTTAATGTTGGCAGTTTGATTTCTGGTTCCTCTGTGTCTTTAAAACACAGCTTGTACATGTGGAAATTTTCAGTTCAGGTAATGCTGAAGCCTAGCTTGAAGGATTTTGAGCATAACCTTGCTAACATGTGAAATGAGCACAGTTGTATGGTAGTGTGAACATTCTCTGGCATTGCCCTTCTTTGGGATTAGAATGAAATCTGACCTTTCCCAGTCCTGTGGCCACTGTTGAGTTTTCCAAATTTGCTGACATACTGACCCAGTCTGATGCCAAAGTCTTAATGTCTAAAATACATTGCTTTCCTAAACCCACACTACTCCACAGTTATTTTTTTAAATGAAGACACTGTGGAAATATAAAATGTAAAATTTCACAATATTGAATTACTTTAATGTTGCTCTACATCAATAGCCATTCTCTTGGCTCCTTCCACAGTGAAGCATCTTAAGACTTTGGCTCAAGAGGACCAGAAAATCACTGGATAGGATGTAGGGCATATTAATTATCACCATCACAATGGGATATAGAATTACAAAAAGGTAGACTTTGCAGACACAGGGCTTAAAAATGCTTGGGCTTTGCTGGACAACTGGCATATATGAAAATGGTACATTCTCTATATAAAATAATAATGTACGGTCTATTAAAGCAATTTCAGAAGTGTGCATGTAAAACAGAGAATGCAGGCTGCCCATTCTAGGAAACTCCTAAACCCAACTGTAACAGAAGTTCTTCTTGCCAGCGTACAAGTGCCATAAGGAGCTGCCAAATGGTTTGCACTTATGTTCTAGGTGAAGCAATTTTACTTCTCTGTTGAACCACCTCTCTAGATAATTTAACTTTTCTTCTCTTACTCTCATCCCCTTCATGTAGCAACACTGGTACTATTCTCATCTGTCATAAAAGGAGGGCCTTTCATTCCTGGTCCTAAACAAATAGATAAAGTAAGTAAGTAACCAGCTCTGAAACACAGCAACAAGCCCACAAGGTATGTGGAAACTGGCAATGTCAGTCTATCTACTTATCTTAAGAGTGTTGGCCATTTAAAATAAGACAAGTAGGCGGGTTTATAAATAAAACAAGCAGGGAAGGTAAATCTATAATTTTCATAACAAGACAGAACTTTCAAATCTTTTGTCCAATCATTTAGCTGGCAGTGCCAGCAAAAATACAAGTTCTTATGATATATTCTAGGCTTTGCAAAGTCTCAGATCTAGGGTACAGTAATTTTAAAAAAAGAAAGAAAAGAAAAAGAAACATCATAAATTCAAGCATCATTAAAGTTTTCTGCCTGATAGAAAACATATACCAGAGCCCATTTGACTCATTAAAAAAGGAATCAATTCCCTTTTTTGATATGTTTTTCAATAATAACAAGTTATAATAACAAATTATAACAAGTGGCCTCAAGCTTGAACGAGACTGTCAGTTCCAGAGAGAATAGCTTACTGACTTATCCAATGGGCTACAAAGTTAGCAGCAAAGTTGGAATTTAAAAATTAGCCCCCTGGTGTCTTCACATTTACCTACCATGTCTAACAATATGGCCAGCAATTATTGGTAAGAAAGAAAGAATAAACATGTAGCACTGATATGTAGCAAGTGATGGAAAGTTCTTGAGATTAAGAAAATTGTATTCCATGAGACAAATCCAAATAGTGACAGGTTTCAAAAACATCGAGTAACTGTATTTGTTAATCACCCACTAATCTTTTTATCCTACTGTGAACCCTAGTATCATCCCTTTCAACTGTCAATATAGTTTCTTTTTAAAAAGTTTCAGATTACTCTGGCAGTGTATAAAGGAAGCACGTAGGAAAAATCTACAGGAAATATTTACGCATCTCCCAATGTTATGAAAAGTCAGGGATATAAGATCAACTGTTTCCAATATCCAGAAAGGCAATAACAACAACAACAAAATGTGTCTCATTTGGAAATGCACTCAGCCAACTCTTGGGTCATCTGGTGGTTGATGATCCAACGTGGTGGGGATATTTAGGGTTCCTTGCTTCTTTCTATTTTCTCTCCAGATGCTCATCTTTTTTCTTATTTTGGAGTTATTAGTTATCTTCATCACAGGGTGGAAGAAGAAATATTTGTCAAAATCAAATTTGTAAATTTTACCTTTTTGAGAAAAGTACAAATAGTAAACTTTCAAAGAAAAGTTGTGTTATTTCCTTATTATTTTAAAGATTATATTGTCTGTGTTAAATATTTCAACCACTTTCCATTGATAATCATGAACTACCTCTTGACACTTTTTTGGTCTGCTTCATCAGTTATATTTTTGAGTTGATCATTCTGCTTCTCTCCTTACAACATACAAACACAAGACTTCACAATGCCAATATAACTAGGGCTTCACCATTTGCTTTTTTTAAACTCTTTATTTTATATTGGAATATAGTTGATTAAAGGTATTATATTAGTTTCCATTGTCCAGCAAAGTGATTCAGTTATACATATACATTTATCTATTCTTTTTCAAAATCTTTTCCCATTTAGGTTGTTACATAATATTGAGCAGAGTTCCCTGTGCTTTAACAAGTATATTTGAGGAGAAGGTTGTGTAGGTACAGTAGGAGAAAAACATTTGATTAAAATTCAAACACAGAAAAGGGCAAATGAAAAATTAGAGATGAAGAAAAAGAAAGTTTATTCAAAAAGCAAAGAACACTGAGCTTAAAATGGCAATGTTGAAGTGCAGAATAAAATAAATAAATAAAGCAGACAATTACAAAACAAATACACCCACAGCTCTCTAAGATCTTAGAAAAACCTTTCAGTCACATTGGTGATGCGATGGTGACACAAGTCTTCACAAGGCAGAGGAAGTGTGCACTCCCTGGGGAGCAGCGCACTGACAGTAATCTTCGTGGCTCAAGTCTGAGGAAGCCCGATGATAATGACTGCTGAGAGTTTTAAGCGTCAACGATCTTGACTTGACAGGAAGAAAATTAGAAATCAAATTTAACTCATAGCAAGCATCATGTGTGTTGTCAACATTTACCGTAAATTTCTTTCCTCAAGTATCTTACGCTGGTCTCCTCCAGCTGGAGCTTTTGGTTACAAAATTCTGCTCTGTGGTCTGTAAGTAGGGACTGGCTACAGTTAGAAGAACTGGCAATACTTCCCACCTCAGAATGACAAGAAACCAGTGCAACCATTCAGTTTTCATTTAAAATGTACCTTTAACTTTCAAGTCCAAATTCTCTGTAACTTCACTGGATGGTTCTGTACATTTTCGCCATATCCATATAAACAGAACTTAAATTTCAAATCACTCAACTTCCCATAGAAACCTAAGTGTCAAATTTACTTTTAATGTTGAAAACAGGAAAAAATATTTTAAACATCATCTTGTTCTAATGTGTGTCTCAAACAAAACAAAATTTTACAAACAATGTGTCATAAATGACAATCTCCTTTAAAGACAGATTCACTGAATTACAAAATGAGCTAATTATGTAAGTTCTCTTTCAGTGGTGTGGGGTGGGCAGCTGGGAAAGGGAGTGATGAGGTAATAAGAAATTAGGTCAAACCATTAATTTGAGTATATAGGAGAAAGACACTGGAATTAAACTTGAAGTAGTTCACTGTTCAAAATAATCTCTTTCAGAATGGAATACATTAATCTATCAAACTTAATAAAACTTTTTTATTCTGTATTTTTCAATATATTTACTAGGTTTCTGGTTCAAAAAGCCTCTTATTCCTCCAAACAAATAAACAAATCACACACAAACATAAATGTAAAAAAATATTCAAATGTGTCTGCACTGGCCTGGAGTAACACACGAAAGAGTGTGCAGTAGAGGATTAAGCTAGAGAGAATGGGAATAAAGGGTATGGCATCAACAACCTCAGATATGCAGACAATACTACTCTAACGGCAGAAAGTGAAGAGAAACTAAAGAGGCTCTTTAAGAGGTTGAAACAGAAAGTGAAAAGGCTGATTTGAAACTCAACATTAAAAAAACTAAGATCATGCATCCAGTCCCATCACTTCACGGCAAATAGAAGAGGAAAATGTGGAAGCGGTGACGGTTTTTATTTCCTTGGGCTCCAAAATCACTGCAGACCATAACTGCAGTCATTACACGAAAAGATGCTTGCTCCTTGGAAGGAAAGCAATGACAAACCTAGACAGCATATTAAAAATGTCACTTTGCCCACAGAGGTCTGTATAGACAAAGCTATGGTTTTCCCTGTGGTGGTGGTGGTAGTTTAGTCATTAACTCGTGTCTAATTCTTGAGACCCCACAGACTATAGCCTGCCAGGCTCCTCTGTCCATGGGATTCTCCAGGCAAGAATACTGGAGTGGGTTGCCATTTTCTTCTCCAGGTTTTTCCTGTAGTCATGTACAGATGTGAAAGTGAAAGTCACTCAGTCGTGTCTGACTCTTTGCGACCCCATAAACTGTATAGTTCCTGGAATTCTCCAGGCCAGAATACTGGAGTGGGTAGCCTTTCCCTTCTCCAGGGCTCTTCCCAACCCAGGGATTGAACCCAGGTCTCCTGCATTGCAGGCGGATTCTTTACCAGATGAGCTGTGAGGGAAGCCCATAGATGTGTACAGATGTGAGAGCTGTATTATAAATAAGGCTGAGCACTGAAGAATTGATGCTTTCGAACTGTGGTGTTGGAGAAGACTCTTGAGAATCCACTGGACTGCAAGGGGATCAAATCAGTCAATCCAAAAGTAAATCAACCTTGAATGTTCATTGGAAGAATTGTTACTGAAGTTGAAGCTCCAATACTTTGGCCACCTGATGCAAAGAGACCTACTTATTGGAAAAGACCATGATGCTGGGAAAGACTAAAAGCAAAAGGAGAAGGTGGGAGCAGAGGATGAGATGGTTGGATGGCACCACCAACTCAATGGACGTGGATCTGAACACACTCCAGGAGACAGCAGAGGACAGAAAAGCCTGGCATGCTGCAGTCCTTGAGGTCGCAAAGAGTTGAACACAACTTAGCTACTGAAAAACAAGGAGAGAAGAGAAATAATCCACTTTTATGTGTACATATCTGGAGTGCTTTAATTTACTACAAAAGCATGTAACTTTTTTATAATAAAGAAATTTTTTATTAAAAAAAAAATAACATGTTTAAAAGAAAAAACTAGGGAATTCCCTGATGGTCCAGTGGTTAGCAATCTGCGCCTTCACTGTCAAGGGCACAGGTTCAATCCCTGGCTGGGGAACTATGATCCCTCAAGCTAGGCAGCCAAAAAATAAAAATAAACTAAAAGAAAAGAAGTTTTCATCTATTACAAAAGACTTTAATATAAGAAAAAATAAAACCAAAGTTTTAGAGGAATACATAGAATAAATTTGTTTAAATGTTTAAGTAGGAAAGATAGTATATAAAATCCAGCAGTCATAAATGAAAAAGACAACAATCACAATAACCTGAAAATTGTAAATCTGCATTAAAAATATCATAAAAAATTAAAAACAAGAAAGCATAAACAGGGAAAATATCTTCATCATATATGACAGATAAAAGACTAATTTGTACAATCCACAGAGTACACAAAATCAAGAAAAAATCATGGAAAGAAACAAGAAAGGCTATGGATAATCAGTTCATGGCAAAATAAAAACAAATAGTAAGGAAACCTGAAATATGATTAATCTCATATCCATCAAAAGAAATGCAAATCAAAATGCCAATAATATAGATATACAGATGGAACAACATAACAGAAATAAAGTAAGAAAGTACAGAAATAAAGCAAATATATACAGTCAACTCCTTTTCGACAAAAGGTATCCAAATCATGTAATAGGGAAAGAAGAGTACCTTCAGCAAATGGTTCTGGGAAAACTAAATGCTTACAGGAGAAAGAATGAAACCGAACCTGTATCTTATAATATATATAAAAATTACCTCAAAGAACAAAAATTACCTCCATGAACAAAGGTTCAAACATAAAACTTAAAACGATAAAACTCTTAGAAAAAAACATACAGGAAAATCTTCATAACTTTGGATTTGGCAATGGATTCTAAGATATAACAGCAAAAACATGAGTAGAAAAAGAAAAAAAATAAGATTTGATAAAAGTTAAAAAGTTTTATACATCATTTTCAAGAAAATTAAAAAGAAAACCTATAGGATGGGAGAAAATATTTGCAAGTCATATATCTGGTAAGGGTCTACTATCCAGAATACACAAAGAACATATATAACAATACAAAACTCAATTTAGTTTGAATAAATATTTCTCTAAAAAACATATACTTCTATTTGGTCAACAAGCACATGAAGAGATGCTCATCATTATTCATTTGGAAAGTACAAATAAAACTATTTACTCCCACTGGGACAGCTATGATGTAAAACAAACAAAGAAAGGAACAAGTATTAGTGAGGATGTGGAGAAACTGCAACTTTTGTATATTGCTTGTGAGAATGTAAAAGGATACAGTTCCTGTGGAAAACAGTTTAGCCGGCCCTCAAGAGGTTAAACAAAAATTTACCATTAGACACAAGCAATTTTGCAACTATGAATATAGTCAAAAAATGGAAAACAGATGATTAAACAAATACTTGTACACAAATATTCACAGCGGCACTATTCATAATTGCTAAAAGGTGCAAACGGTCATCAACGAATGAATGGAAAAACAAACATGGTATACCTATACGACAGAATATTATTCAGCCACAGATGAAGTCTTGATACACGCTACAATGCGGATGAAGCGCAAAAACATTATGCTCACGCATGAAAGCTAATACACAAAAGGACAAATATGATTCCACTTACATAAAACCCCTAGAAAAGATGAATCCATAAATACAGAAAGCAATCATTGGTTGACAGGGGCTAGGTTGTGAGGCGGGTAGAGAGGGAAGTGGGTAGTGACTGCTTTATCCATTTTGGGTGACGAAAATGTTTGACACTAAATGGACCAATGATCACACATCATGACTGTACTAAATGCCACTAAATTGTACACTTCAAATACTGAATTTTATATTATGTGAATCTCACCTCAATTAAAAATACACACACACACACCATTTTCATTTATCAGGCTGGAAAATAATAGAGTGACTATAAATTTATGTGGCTCAGCTGGTAAAGAATCTGCCTACAATGTGGGAGACCTGGGTTCGATCCCTGGGTTGGGAAGATCCCCTAGAGAAGGGAAATGCTACCCACTCCAGTATTCTGGTCTGGAGAATTCCATGGACCATACAGCCCATGGGGTCACAAAGAGTCAGACACGACTGAGCGACTTTCACTTTCACTTTTACAATTTAATATTATCCAGCAACTCCATTTCGTCCAGAGGAATCTGCCTTGCACTTTCCATAGGATGTCAAAACATAGCTACAAGTATGCTCATTGTAGACATTTGTATGATATGAATAACAAGAAACACCCTAAAATGTCCATCATTTAATAAATTATAATATGATGATACAACTGAAGTTCTAAGAGAATGTTTTATATCTGTATACGCTGTTTTACAATAAAATATCTATAAAATATTAAGTTTCAAAAAGTAAGGTTCAAGATTAACATTTGTATCATGATTCCAATTATCATGATCCCATTTACTGGATACATGTATGAGAATACACATGTAAATCCTCATGTAAATGAAAGTCACTCAGTCGTGTCCGACTCTTTGCAACCCCATGGACTGTACAGTCCATGGGATTCTCCAGGCCAGAATATTGGATTGGGTACCCTTTCCCTTCTCCAAGGTATCTTCCCAACCTAAAGATCGAACCCAGGTCTCCCACATTGCAGGCGGATTCTTTACCAGCTAAGCCACAAGGAAAGCATAAATGTAATATAAAAGGAGAAAAACTTCACTTTATACATTATTTTTTTTTACTTTACACCAGAGCATGGATATAGGCCATGTACTTTTAATGTCAACTAACCTTTTACATGTATTACTTCTAGTTTACCCACCTCCAATATCTGGCAATGGAATCATGAGCAACTTTGGTTTACTCTTTTATCATTTTTTCATTAAAAATAACTAACAAATGCAGTTTAACATTGCTATTTTTGAGAGAAATGTAAAAAATGAATCAAGCTATCAATCTATACAGTTTTTAAACTCAGTTTCTTTCTCATTTTAATAATGATGTCATTCTTTGCAATTAATTTATTGCCACTTCTCTGAGAACTCTAATGAGGACATAGGCCCTCTTTCCCAATTCTTCCTGGAGAAAAAGAATAAATACTTCACAGATATACTCAATTTGATCTTAAAAACCTATTAGTCATTTGTGTGTCTTATATTCCTAACTGGGAATATACACAGGTCAGCTCCTTTGAAAAGAATATAGGGCAACTATTAATCTCCCCAAAGAGATTCAAGAGAACCACTAAAGGAACAACCACTGTATCTGAAGATATATAGGATATGAGGCCTGTTCTGCTTTTTATCTATAAAATATGTACTGACAAGAATTTTTTATACAAATGAGGGCCACCTTGTCTTCTTGGGAGAGTATAGCTTCATCCCACTGGTACTGCTGTTGACGAAAACTGTCATGTTTAACTTTTTCTGAGGCTGTGAAATGTTTGTGTCCCCCTAACATTTGTATGTTGAAATCCACCACCCCCATTATAACAGTATAAGGAAACGGGGCATTTGCGGGTGATTAGATCATGAGGGTGAAGACATGAGTGGACTTAGTGCCCTTATAAAAGATGCCTCACAGAGCTTTCACTCTCTTGCCACCATGTGCAGACACAGTGAGAAGAGGGTCATCTGTGAACCAGGAAGCGGGCCCTCATCAGATACTGAATTTGCCCACACCTTGATCCTAGACTTCCCAGCCTCCACAACTATAAGAAATAAATATTTGCTGTTTTAGTCACCCAGTCTATGGCAATTGTGTTAAAACAGCCCCAAAAGACTAAGGCACCCTGCACCATTTTATACTAGACAACATGAATGATGGGCAAGTAGTGTCCTTTTTGATGATGTACATGAATTTTTTAAATGTTAACTGTTATTCTAGAGAAGCTATCAATACCAAAAACTGAAGTATGATTCCACTTCCAGTTTAGTCACTCAGTCGTGTCCGACTCTTTGCAACCCCATGAATCTCAGCACGCCACGCCTCCCTATCCATCACCAACTCCTAGAGTCCACCCAAACCTGTGTCCATTGTGTCTGTGATGCCATCTAACCATTTCATCCTCTGTCTTCCCCTTTTCCTCCTGGCCTCAATCTTTCCCAGCATCAGGGTCTTTTCAAATGAGTCAGCTCTTCACATCAGGTGGCCAAAGTATTGGAGTTACAGCTTCAACATCAGTCCTTCCAATGAACACCCAGGACTGATCTCCTTTAGGATGGACTGGTTGGATCTCCTTGCCGTCCAAGGGACTCTCAAGAGTCTTCAACACCACAGTTCAAAAGTATCAATTCTTCGGTGCTCAGCTTTCTTTATAGTCCAACTCTCACATCCATACACGACTACTGGAAAAACCATAGCCTTGACTAGATGGACCTTTGTTGACAAAGTAATGTCTCTGCTTTTGAATATGCTATCTAGGTTGGTCATAACTTTCCTTCCAAGGAGTAAGCGTCTTTTAATTTCATGGCTGCAACCACTATCTACGGTGATTTTGGAGCGTCCCCACCACAAAAAAGTCAGCCACTGTTTCCACTCTTTGATTACAGCTACCAATTTTAAATAATGGCAGGCTTTTTATATATGGTTTATAATACAGTTCTGAAAAAGATTCTCAAATAACAGTCACAAAAGTGACTTAGTAGAACAGGAACACTGGAATAAGAATATGAGCTTTCAGGGCATTACTGTAATACTAAGGACTTAACAATTCTGATATGTCTGTTTTAAATCTCATTATTTTGCAACCATAAATACATACTCTGAAATCAAGAGGCTATAATATGAGAAGTCATCTTCCTGTACCTTTATCTGTAAAGTGAAACAAAATAATTTGCAAGACATCCCCATGTTTTATAATTCTATATTTCATCATCAGAGGTAGAATTGGAGAAGGAATTGGCAACCTACTCCAGTACTCTTGCCTGGGAAATCCCATGGACAGAGGAGCTGGCAGGCTACTGCCCATGGGGCTGCAAAGAGTTGGACACAACTTAGCAACTAAACCACAAAACGATAAGAACTCTGAAAATGATATCATCAGGCTTAATTCTCTACTCAGCATCTTGTATATTTAATAATTAAGCCATGCTTCATGTATCCAAACTATGTACTTAGTTTTCATGTCATATTTATGCCTTTACAGGTTATTCTAGTTCATTAAATAGCAACTCTACTTATCCAGCTGCAAAAGTCAAAAACCTCAGAACCTTCTTCAACTCCTTCCTTTTCTTCTCTCCACATCCACCTTGGCCATGCTGTTCAAACCACCCTCATCTCTAGTGTGACTCCTGAAATATTAGCATCTTTGGGGCTCATACTTCCACTCCTGTCTCCCCACACTCAGTTTTTCCACAAATCAGGTGAGTCAATGCTTTCTTGAAATCATTACACAGATAATTTCACTTTACTACTCAGAATCCTCCAAAGGCTTTCACTCTTGCCCAGAGTCAAGGTGAGCTTGCATTAGCGGGCCCCTCTACCATTTGTCCAACCTTCCTACTAGACTCTCACCTCCACCACGCCACTCTCTGCATTCTTAGGGCAGGTTGAGTGTATTCTATTGGTTCTACTGCCTGTAATGATCTTGCACCAGAAATACACATGGATCACAGTTTCATTCAGGGGGGAACCTCTGCCCACATGCTACTTTATTAGACAGTTTTTTACTAACTACAAAATATAAAATAATGCCCTCTGTCTCCCTTACTTACCCTCTACCTCACTGTATCTCCATTACTCTGCTTTATCATTTTCATTGCATGTATGTAAAAAAAAAAAAGTATGACATATGCTACACTGGGAAGATCCCCTGGAGGAAGACACGGAAACCAACTCCAGTATTCTTGCCTGGAAAATCTCCATGGACACAGGAGCCTGGAGGGCTGTGTCCATGGAATCACTAAGAGTCAGACATGACTGAGCAATAATGATTGATTCTTTCACCCCAACTATCAGAATGTTGCTGTGTTAAAGCAGCAATTGTGTCTCTTGTGCTTAAGATAGTAACCAGTAAAAGAAAACACTTGAAAAATATTTGTTAAATGAACAAATGAGTATATTAACTCCTACCATTTTCAACAGAAGTCAACAAAACAATATAAAGGGAAAACTATTTTGAGAATAGAAGGATGTGCTAGGTACAACATGGGAATATAGTAACATGTTTCCAGCAGAAAGCCCTCTCTGAAACTGGATTTAGAAACACTTGCTCCACTGTAGCAGGGAATCAGCCAGAAAGTTGATCAGGGCTGTGGGTGGAAAAACAGTCATCTACAGGAAATTAGAATCCCAGGCTGTGCTACACATGTAAGTGTGGAGTCCAAAGTTGTATTACATATATGAGATAGGGACTTCAACTGAAAAGTAAGCTTAAAAGCTAGCTGAGAGTCAGGGATATATCTAGGTTCACTGAAAAATAAAATTTAAAATTATCCTGTAGGAATACTTCTGTAACTCCCAACACGTAGGACTCAATGGCGGGCAAACCTATACTGTCGGTAAGCAGAGTTTAAAAAAAAGAAAATTAGAACCCACACAAGGATGGAAAGTCAACCACTGCATGAATGGAAAATTTATATACTAGAAAAAAAAAGGGAACTGAGATAATCTGAGTATTAAGATAAGCACATCTTTTTACAAGGGTATATAAATAAAGAATATAGGACAACATGAAAGGGAGAATTTCATACAGAACATAAGAATACTAGAAATGGAAAATGTCAAAAAATGAGACAAGCTATAAATTAGATTTAGCTAATGAGAAATATGATGCACACACAATATAGAAAGAAAAAAAGATTAAAAAATGAAAGAGAAAGTAAGTGATTTAGGGTACAAGAATGAAAAAATACTTCATATGTCCCAGTACATGAAGAGAAATGCACAGAGGCAATATTTAAAGAAATATGGCTGCTAGTTCTCCAAAATTTAAAAAACAAATCCTCAGTTTTAAGAATAGATTATATTTATATACAGATACACAGAGTTCCTGCATATATATCCAAACCTAGACACATTTAATAAAATTTCTTAACACTGAAGGTAAAAACAAAACCTTTAAAATTATCACAGAGAAAAAGTGAGACTGCTATACAGGCAATAATTAGACTGACAGCTGATTTCTCATGAATAGCAACAAATGCTACAAGACAATAAAATACTACCTTCCAACTGTTGAAGAAAACTGTCTACCTAAATTCTATACCCAAGTATCTATACTAAGAAACCTAAGTTATTAAACAGTAAGAGTAAAATAAAAATAACTTTCAGTCATAACAAGAAAGAGAATTTGCTACTCACAGACTCTTAATAAAAATTAATTTGGCAATAAATAATAAGATACAAGGAAAAAATTAATGAACTGATATCATTAATGAGTTAATAATAAACAGGTTTTAAAATAAGACTGACATTTTGATTGGAAAAAGGTTAAAAATAAGGTTTATTAAATAAGGTTTAAAAATATCAAATAATATCATGATTGATGCAAGATTCCAGACTTCTTTTAATCATTTAAAAATAAGCAACTCCCAACTAGAGTCAATGAACAAAAGTATAAACTAGAAAGATGTACACTGAATTCATAAATGCAGTAGCCTCTGGAGAGAAGAAAGTTATGGGGCTAAAGAGGTAACAACAGGGACTTCAATCTCACTTGTATGTCACATTTTTATTAAAAAAATAATATTGAACAAAATGTCAAAGAATTATTTTCATTGAGTAAACAAATGTTTCTTTTTATTCTATTTTTGTGTGTTTTGGGCAGTGGTAGGCCAATTATTTGGAGAAGGCAATGGCACCCCACTCCAATACTCTTGCCTATGGATGGAAAATCCTATGGATGGAGGAGCCTGGTAGACTGAAGTCCATGGGGTCGCTAAGAGTTGGATACAACTGAGCAACTTCACTTTCACTTTTCACTTTCATGCATTGGAGAAGGAAATGGCAACCCCCTCCAGTGTTCTTGCCTGGAGAATCCCCGGGACGGGGGAGCCTGGTGGGCTGCCGTCTATGGGGTCGCACAGAGTCAGACACGACTGAAGTGACTTAGCAGGCCAATTATTATTATTATTAACTTAGAGTAAACAGGGCTTCCCTGAGAGCTCAGTTGGTAAAGAATCTATCTGCAATGCAGGAGACCCCAGTTTGATTCCTGGGTCGGGAAGATCTGCTGAAGAAGGTATAGGCTACCCACTCCAGTATTCTTGGGCTTCCCTTGTGGCTCAGCTGGTAAAGAATCCACCTGCAATACAGGAGACCTGGGTACGATCCCTGGGTTGGGAAGATCCCCTGGAGAAGGGAAAGGCTACCACTGCAGCATTCTGGCCTGGAGAAGTTCATGGACTATACAAGGTTGCAAAGAGTCGGACATGACTGAGCAACTTTCACTACTACTAGAGTAAGCATGACTACTATGAGATCTCAAACGCAGAGTATGAAAGTTCTTTTATTATAAAGTTCATGACATCTCAAGAATTACATGAATTGGAAGAGTTCTAATCTCCAGTTGATTTCTCACTGAATCTAAGATAAACATGAAATCAAACTGTTTTTCAATTTTGAACCACTCCAAGGAGTGGTCAGTCCATTTTACACTTTGATTTTCAAACTGTAAGACACAAACATAAACAAATCAAAACAGTCTGGATTTGATTTAAAAAATATACATGGGCTTCCTGTTCAAAGACAGAAAAATGAGGTGGGAGGAATATGAAAATGAATCATTTCAAATTAGTACAAAGGATTCTTAGGACAGTCAGTTATGCTAAACAAATTGGTTCTTCACATTGAAGCAAGCCACTCAGTTTAGAAATTTCATGTATCAGTGGGTCAATCTGCAGCCAATCCACAAGCAGTATTTTAGTTATAATAAAAACTGAAGTAGTCCCATAGATATGTTTTTTCCTTTGCATTACTGTCCTTTCCAGAGAAAATGAAAAATTAAATCTATAAAGGATGGACTAGTTCCAAATGGCTATGTTGTTTGTGCACTTGTTAAGTGAGGTCTGCAGCTTTCAAAACCAAAATAGAGTGTGAATGTCCCAGTAAATCTGCATCAAATGTGCTTCAGGTTGAAAGGAAATGATACCAAATGCAAGAAGTTAAATGAATCATGAAAAAAGTGTAATCTACACAGATAGACCGTGTTATGCAATTGCTCTACTTGTAGAAGTCTATGTATAGGGCAAAACAACTCCTTATCATTTCCAAAAATAAACATAGCTCGTTGTTACTCTGCAGCTGGATGAAGTATCTCTTCATAATTTTTCAAGGCATTTTAAGGGAGAAAAATGAGTTATCTTAATTATGATGGGGGCAATGTGATTTATTGGTTCAGAGTAAGCACTCAGATTCCTGCTGCTTGGGCTTTGCATCATGGCCTCCCTAACAGCTACATAAGCTTGAGCTAGTTTAACCACTGTGTGCCTCTGTTTTCCAATCTGCAAAACAGAAAATACAACGACACGTAGAACAGCTGACAAAATAAGTAATCTTATGTAAGTTATCATAATCTTCATTTTAATGTGAGGCTTTAAACTGCAGGAAAAGAAATGTGGTATTCTTATGTATTGTAACCAATTAAGAACAATTTTACAATTAGGAAAAGGTGTTCTGTATCTCTGAAAATGAGCTTAATCAAGGTCCTAATATTAATCCATTATGTGTAATGTTAATACACATAATGTTAAATAATCCACTACTGGTAAAAAATAAGGCTCTTCATTTTCCATAAAAAATGTTTAAGTTCATATTAATGATTTTCTGGAAATTTTGCTGCGCTTGTGCATGTATGAAAAATATTTGTCATTTCATCATATAATCAACATCTTTTTCATATTTTAAGAACTGGAACTGTAATTAAACTATTTTCTAGTGTGATTTTAGGCTTTACTAAGTTAAATCGACAGCTGTTAATAATATAAATTTTATCCCTCTCCCATTTGGAAATATTCGTCTGGAGTGGGGCTTTATGCAGGCTTTATGGCTAGATACCTTTGTTAATCTCCCAGGAGCTACGTGGTTCCTGTGTTTAGACTGCCCTTTTCACAAGTTCCAATTGCCAACTACACACAGAAACAGTATGAGGGCTTTTTCCTCACATTAAAAAAAAAAAAGTAAATCTTCATTAAAAACTACTTTGATCCATATTTGACTTTCAAAACATAATAACCAGTTTATTCCAATGCATTAAAAGAGCAAATATTTAAGTTCTGCATATCCAAAGCAGTGAGCAAAGAGGTAAAGCAAGAATATTTGAGCTGATGAGTAATGCTGATCTCCCAAAGGAAGGGAGAGGCAGCTGCATTCAATCTAGGATTGTTAGGCCTTCTGACAAGAATGCAGCTCAACTGTAAGGTCCAAAAATCTATGTGTATTTGTTTGTGAAGAGTGTGCATATATGTGTGCCTGTGTGCATGTGTGTGTGTGTGTATACAGAGAGAAAGAAAGACAAGAGAGGGAAAGAGACAGAAATATAAGCTGTGACATTGGCAAAAGTTGGTGAAAAATAGAAGACATTCAATCTGAAAAAAAATATATATATATATATAAAATAATAGACCACATGGAGCAGATTATATACTGAAAACACTGAGAACTTAATCTAAAACAAAACTGTTTAAATGAAATAATGTTGAATATGTGACAACTCTTTAATCTTGTATGACAGTATAACTATGCATCTGTAGGAAGTGTGTACTTGCAAATAGCTAATGTATATGTATACAAGAGGAGTTTCATAAAGTACCATTCAGAGACTGCTGTAAGACTCAGTAAGAATGTCAACAATGTGGTCACAAGATTCCACTGCTCCCATGTAAACACGGTCCCAAGGTTAACACGCTCATGATGCACGTGCCAGTCACAGGTAACAAACTTCACAGTGACAGTATCAGAAGAGAATCATCAGGAACAGTTACTGAACACTTACAATGTGCCAGACACTATCCTAAACATTTTTCATGAATTAATTTATGTAAACCTCGCAACAATCCTATGACATGGCTGCTACTACAATGCTCATTTTACTGATGACATAACTGATGCCTAAAATCATGCAGCTCCGAAGGGGCAGAATCAGGGCTCCAACCCAGGCAGCCTGGCTCTGGCACCAGGCCCTGCCATCACACACACACTAAAAGAAAAGAACAGCAGAACAGGCAAGAGCAGCAACCTAAAACAGGCTTCCACCATCTCGCCTGGAGACAGCCTCCTAACTGTTTTCTCAGCTTCTGCCCTCGTCTCCAACGTCCAATTTTTCATTGCATAAAAGTCAGGAAGATCTTTTTAAAACATAAATCTTTTTAAATATACAACTTTGATCAAAAATTTCCAGTTGCTTCCCATCACACTTATAATAAATTCCAAAGTTTCTACACATTTGTAGTATGTTGAACCTATAGTTAGGAAGAATTAACAGCAACGCTGAGTCTGTTCCTTGTAATTAACGTTTAAAAACAAAGGAAAAATTTGAATCCACGGGCCAGAAAAACTTAAAAAAATGTAAAGTTGGCATCTAAATCCTGCCAAACACTAAATCCTTACAAACACCCAGTTGACAAAGATCCTAAATGCATAACCAGCCAGCATCACCAAGACTTCACTGCTTCATCACTGATCCTGCAGAAACACTGAGATTCTCTGCTAAGGAGAGGGACATCATTCCTGCTGCTGCCAGGCCCCGAGAGACTACAGCTGTCCTGTGTTCATTCTCTGATGCTTAGCAACTCTCCAGTCCATGAAACTTCTGTATCCAAATTCCACATGAACTGATCAGCAAGCACTTTCCCCACTTTTACTCTAACCACATACATGCACTGCCTACCCTTCCCAGCCAAACCTCATGCTCAAGAGCCAGAGAAACACACACACACACACACACCACACACACACACCACACACACACACACACACACACACACACACACAGACACAGGAATTAGGGTAGTTTCACTGAATTAAGAAGTCAAAGCCACCATTACAACACTATTTTCAACTACAGCATGGTTTGAACAGGCTTTTGTGGGTGGCCCTGAGAACTTTCTATTTATCACCCTAGTTTTTTAGCAAAAGCAGTTTAAATTTCTAACAATGACCTTAAAAACTATTTTTTTAATCCCTAAGTTTCAGACCACTTGCTCTTAATACTAACACAGACAACTGAAATCAATACTCACATAGAATGTTGTTTAAAAAGCCTTTATTTTAAAATATTGATTGATAGTCTATTATAATTGTTCTGAATTCAGTTTCTACCTTAGCAAAAAACTATACTCGTGATTTGATTGACATAAATAAGGTTTTATTAAAGACTAAAATGGTAACATTGATCCAAATATTTTAAGTACTAAATCTATCTCAAAGTAAAATTGCTTCAGTAATCACTTTTTACAATGTAAAGGAGGCTGTGGGAATCATATTTGAAAAGCTAACTACACTTAAAAAGAAGTGAATATACTTTTTCAAAAAGTATACATGTTAATATATAACTATCATAGTTGAAAATGAAGAACAAATGTCAATACTGTCTATCAGGTGAATCAAATTTTATTGTTCCCATACTATTTCTCAGATATACTTTTAAAAAGTAGTCATGTTTGCAGGCAAAAAGTCTCTTGATTTAAGTTTCCCTTTTCAAAGCAGAAAAAAAATGTGCTTTTTTCCCTCTAATATTCCAGGGTACTAAAACACAATCAATGAAATCATTCTATGTAGTTTTTCAGCTAGAATTATTTGTTTCCACCTTGCAATTCTTCTGAAGAGGGAAACAAATTATCCTGCCATTATAGAAAAAACACTAACAAGTGGAGACCTAATAAATAAGATTTTTAAATGTTAGTGAACATACATCTGACCTACGACCTGAAAGAAACTTCCTCAAACAAGCAGATGGCAAGCTGTAAAATAACATCTGGAATTTAATCCCAGGAAATCAGATCCCATCTGAAGCGCTGAGCAGCAAGCTGGAATAGGATATCGGGTAGAGTGACTCGTTTACAGTATATAAGCACCATGGTAACAATGCAGCAGACAGCTACTCCAAACAGTGGCATTTGAAAACCACAGACCTCTGAGAATAAAAGTCATAACGGAGCAAAATAAAAGGGCTGGTCTGCAGGTCATAAATACCACACACATTCAATTATTAAAAGAATGGCAGTATATTTAATAATTACTCCTCCTCACAAAACACTGATGGGAGAACAAAGAGGGCAGGAGTAGCCTTACAGTAAATGAGCTCTAAGCAAAGCAAAAAAGAGATCTGCCAACTCAGATACAATGCTCTGCGAAAACTATTAGCAAAGACTGGAAGTATTTAAAATCTGTAATAAAAACCCTAGAAAGCCCAATAACTTCTAGATATATACAAATCTATGGGGAAGAGATTAACTCTCAGGACACTAATGGCCACCTAAGAGTTATCAGTGTCCTGCTTCTGGTAAGGAATCTATAGGCCAAGCCATGTGAGCAGAAGAATGCAACAGTCCAGGATCGAGGTGGAACATACAGGACTACAGGAGGGGCGAGCAGAGGTCTGCACAGGGCAGTGATACTGGCAAAATGAAGGCTAGTGTGGCTCGATGGGCACAAGGGCTCACAGCACTGAG
Source organism: Bos taurus (assembly GCF_002263795.3). Lineage (NCBI taxonomy): Eukaryota > Metazoa > Chordata > Mammalia > Artiodactyla > Bovidae > Bos > Bos taurus. Next base: position 7,772,536 of record NC_037340.1, on the reverse strand, counting down.
GCAGGGGACAGACGGCTGAGTGGCCAGAGTCTGTCCCCTGCGGACAGATATCCCAAAACAGAAGGAGGGAGGAGAAGCTGAGCCTCGTTCAGATAAGAGATAAAAGATCACATGACCCTCATCCTCCAGGTCAAGGAGACCCTCCCAACCACATGTGCACAGAAGGTCTCCTGGAGATCAAAAGAGATGGGACATCACCTCACAGGAAGTGATACCCAAAGGCCTCTTCAGTAGGATCCATAAGCAGGCACACAGGGGAGAACCCTGAGATATACCAAATACGGATTCAGAACCAGGCAAAGCAAGATGACTGGCCAAAGGAAATGTAGAAGAAATGCCCAATAAAAAGTGATTTATAGGTTTCTGAAGCATCATTCTGGCTCTCCAAATTTTTAATTAAGCCTTAACTTTTGGTAATATAACACAGTTACTCCAGTGTCTAGAAACAGACAAACTCAGATTCACATCAAGGCTCCTCCATTTACCATATGTTTAACCTCGAATGCCCTCGAAATGTAGCCTCAGCCACATTTCCACATCTCATAGGGTTATTGTAAGGATTTATACATAATCTGTAAAACAGTCTTGGGACAAAATGAAGTTTGGCAAATATCTTTCATCCATGTATCTTTTTAGCTATTAAAATCCCTAATCAATCTCAAAAAAAAAAAAAAAAGTGACTTAAACTACTATGAGTGTGTGACTCTCTCCAAGCCCACCCATGTGTCTATCCACATATACTTTTTTCCTCCTAATAAATACTTTACTTGTTTCATATCTTTCCATCTCTATGTGGACATTCATTTCTGCGGATCTGATGGGCAAGGGCCCTGTCACTGGCCACTGGTCCCTCATGGTCTAGCATTCTCACTGTCACAGCCCAACCTCAATCTCTGGCCAGAAAGCAAAGTCCCGCTTCAAGCTACTGCAGGCTGCGGTCACCCAAGATCAATACCAGCAGCCAAAGTAAACTGGAGACACAATCATGAACAGAGTCAGGAGAGAGGTAGTAAGTGATGAAAGCTTAAGGCCCCATATATGGCTGAGTCTGAAGCCCCATATGAACCCCAAGAACAGGTCCTTGTGATGGTCAGTTTTATGTGTCAACTGGGCTAGGTCATGTACCCCAGGTATTTGACCTAATATTAACCTAGATGTTTCTATAAAGATATTTTTAAGATAAGCTTAACATTTAAATCAGTAGACTTCAGTAAAGCAGATTACTCTCCATAAGCATGGGTAGGCATCATCCAACCAATACAAGGTCTTAATAGGAAAAAATCAAATCTTACCTCCCTGGAATAAGAGGCCAATCGCCCTTAAACTACAACTGCAGCACTGCCCTAGGCCGAGCCCCAGCACGCTGGTCCACCCCAAAGACACTGTACTTCTTGAGCCGTCAGTCACGTGAGACAAATCTCCTTCTCTCTCTCTCTCAGTATCATACATACACACACACACATATATACATGAGAGATTTATTTTATTTTATACTATATTTTACACAGATGAGAGAAAAAGACGAGAGAGAGTGCACGTGATCATCCCTCTCTCTCTCTCTCTCTCTCTTGAGCACCCTGACTAATACAGTCACAATAGCAACAATCTGGAACCACTGCTCCCTTACAGCACAGTCTTTCTCCCCAGCAGGGCTTTCCTAGAGCTACCATTCAATGCCATGACAAAGGGAGAAGGGGACCCTGACTTCTTCATCTTTCCCTCTCACACCATGTCTAGGTAGCACCTGACACACAGTAATCAATAAATCTCTTGAAGACAAGTCTGAGAGGTATTCGGGTCCATGGCCTTCCCTGGTGGCTCTAGTGGTAAAGAACACCACTGCAAATGCACGATACACAGCAGACTCAGGCTCGATTCCTGGGTCGGTAAGATCCCCTGGAGTAGGAAATGGCAAACCACTCCAGCCTTCTTGCCTGGAGAATCCTATGGATAGAGGAGCCTGGTGGGCTTCAGTCCATGGGATCGCACAGAGTTGGAGAAGACTGAAGCAACTTAGCATGGAGGAATGATGATTTGGGTCCATGGAATTTTTTAAGACTGCACATATTATTGATGGTGGCTCAGTGGTAAAGAGGGCTTCCCAGATGGTGGCAATGGCAAAGAACCCCCGCCTGCCAAGCAGGAGACATAAGAGATGCAGGTTCGATCTCTGAGGTGGGAAGATCCCCTGGAGGACAGCAGGGCAACTCATTCTAGTATTCTTGCCTGGAGAGTCCCATGGACAGAGGACCCTCGTGGGCTATAGTCCACAGGGTCGCAAAGAGTCTGACACGACTGAAGCAACTTAGCACACATGCAAACAGTGATAAAAATCTGCCTGCCAATGCAGCAGATGTAGGTTCAAACCCTGGGTTAGGAAGACACCCTAAAGGAAGAAATGGCAAGCCACTCTGGTATTCTTGCCTAGGATATCCTGTGGACAGAGGAGCCCGATGGGTTACAATCCATGGGGTTGCAAAAGAGTCAGACACAACTTAGCAACGAAACAACAATACTACTGATATACTCCAACCTATTCCTTATATGAGCAAGCAAAATCCATATGAATATCTGAGCGCTTAAGATAATATCACTTGGCCTTCTTACTTCTTTCTTGTGGTTAATTCTAAAAGCTGAATTTAATTTTTTTGTCTATTATTTGTTGTTGTTGTTGTTTTTAAGTTGCTAAGGCATGTCCAACTCTGCAACCACATGAACTATAGCATGCCAGGCTCCTCTGTCCTCCACTATCTCAGATCAGATGCCATGATCTTAGTTGTTTTTTTTTTATTGCTGAGTTTCAAGCCAGATTTTTCACTCTCTTCTTTTGCTTTCATCATGCGTCTCTTTAGTTCCTCTTCACTTTGGGGCATTAGAGTATCATCTGCATATCTGAGGTTATTGATATTTCTCCCGGCAATCCTGATTCCAGTTTGTGATTCATCCAGCCCTGAATTTCGCATGACGTATTCTGCATATAAGTTAAATAAGCAGGGTGATAATGTACAGCCTTGTTGTATTCCTTTTCCAATTCTGAACCAGTCAGTTGTTCGATGTCCCATTCTAACTGATGTTTCTTGACCCACAAACGGGCTTCTCGGGAGACACATAAAGTAGTCTGGTATTCCCATCTCTTTAAGAATTTTCCACAGTTTGTTGCAATCCACACAGTCAATGGCTTTAGTATAGTCAATGAAGCAGAAGTAGATGTTTTTCTGGAACTCCCTTGCTTTCTTGATGATCCAACAAATGTTGACAATTTGTCAATTATCACAAAGAGTTAATTTGATTATTCAAAGAAAAACTCCAGTCTATTCTTCAAAACCCTTCTCAACTTCCTTCAGAAACCCAGAGGTTGAATCAAAGAGAAAAAAAAAAAAAAAAATCTAGTTCCTCCAGTCTAAGAATTGGGAATGAGTCAAGAAGTAACATCTAACAATAATACCCCCCGTACAGGATGTTTATTGTTTGCCAAGTATCTGTGCTAACCCCTTAGCACACACAATTTCAAAACAGCACTGAAAGGTTGGGGTTATTAGCCTGTTTTACAAGTGAGGAAACTGAAGCTGAAAAAAGTTAATTTACATAGCAGAGATTCTCTAATTCAAAGTGAAGTTGCTCAGTCATGTCTAACTCTAGGTTGTGTCTTCTGATAGATTTTCTAAACTTAGTTTGTTTTGTCATGTATTTAGACGATTGTTTCCAAAGAAAGCTTCTTGGAACCTAACCATAACCAAAAACAAATGTGTGACCTCCCCACAAAATTTTACTCCCATCAAAGGACAAAAAATAAGTATTTTTATGAGACAGTTAAAACGAAACATACCCTAAAGCAACAATGTCTATAGCATCTAAAAGAATCTGAATGATTATCAGAACACTGCTACATAACTTCTCAGGTAGAAAACAGTTAAGATTCAGTCCAGTACAGTCACTCAGCTGTGCCCAATTCTTTGCGACCCCATGGACTGCAGGCTTCCCTGTGCCAGGCTTCCCTGTCCATCACCAATTCCTGGAGCTTGCTCAAATTCACATCCATCCAGTTGGTGATGCCATCCAACCATCTCGTCCTCTGTCGTCCCCTTCTCCTCCTGCCTTTAATCTTTCCCAGCATCAGAGTATTTTCCAAGGAGGCAGGTCTTCTCATCAGGCGAACAAAGTATTGGAGTTTCAGTTTCAGCATCAGTCCTTCCAATGAATATTCAGGACTGATTTCCTTTAGGATTGACTGGTTTGAACTCCTTGCTGTCCAAGCGACTCTCAAGAGTCTTCTCCAACACCACAGTTCAAAAGCATCAATTCCTCAGCACTCAGCTTTCCTTATGGTCCAACTCTCACATCCACACATGACAACTGGAAAAACCATAGCTTTGACAATATGGACCTTTGTTGGTAAAGTAATGTCTCTGCTTTCCAATATGCTGTCTAGGTTGGTCATAGCTTTTCATGCAAGGAGCAAGCATCTTTTAATTTCATGGCTGCAGTCACCATCTGCAGTGATTTTGGAGCCTAAGAAAATAAAGTCTGTTACTGTTTCCATTGTTTCCCCACCTATTTGCCATGAAGTGATAGGACCAGATACCATGATCTTTGTTTTTGGAATGCTGAGTTTTAAGCCAGCTTTTTCACTTTTAAAAAGCCACTTTTTCACTCTTTCACAGTTAAGACCATCATAAATTAAATGCAGATTAAAAATTAAATGTCTTAATTTTAAAAGCTTTTAAGAGTTTAGGAAGCCACATGATCATGCCTGATTTTGCTATGTTCAACAGATAACAACTAGCAGCTCTGGACAAAACATAAGAAACCACTAACTACCTGAAAGCTCTGGAGAATTTAACACAAGCAGAGAAAAACTGAAGCAGAGTTGACAGTGAAAGAAAGGGAGGAGAGCAGGTGGTCTCTTGTTTTGGTTTGGGCTTTTTTAATATAACTTTGAGCCAGAGCGCAAAGCTCACAGTCACCATGCTAGATACCTACAACTACAACTAAGAGGGCCATGAACGTTGAGGGCACATTTCCCAAACCGTGCAACATTCTTCCTAAAAGTAACAATGACTTAACAAGTATGGTTTTAAATTCAGCCCACTCACATACTTCAATTACTAAATAATACTTAGGCCTTAACTTTGGTCTATTTTAAATAATATATGTATATGTTAACTTATTTTTTTACATTTCCCCTAAACAAAGGTCCGTCTAGTCAAGGCTATGGGTTTTCCAATGGTCATGTATGGATGTGAGAGTTGGACTGTGAAGAAAGCTGAGCACCAAAGAATTGATGCTTTTGAACTGTGGTGTTGGAGAAGACTCTTGAGAGTCCATTGGACTCCAAGGAGATCCAACCAGTCCATTCTGAAGGAGACCAGCCCTGGGTGTTCTTTGGAAGGAATGATGCTAAAGCTGAAACTCCAGTACTTTGGCCACCTTATGCGAAGAGCTGACTCATTGGAAAAGACTCTGATGCTGGGAGGGATTGGGAGCAGGAGGAGAAGAGGACAACAGTGGATGAGATGGCTGGATGGCATCACCGACTCGATGGACGTGAGTTTGAGTGAACTCCGGGAGATGGTGATAGACAGGAAGGCCTGGCGTGCTGCGATTCATGGGGTCGCAGAGAGTCAGACACGATTGAGCAACTGAACTGAACTGAACTGAACTGAAAGCTGAAACCATCTTAAGATAAGCAAGGCCTGTGGGTGCACAAAATAGCAATTAGTAGGAGGCACAATAAAATTGTCTGAACCAAATGATAATCACATTCCCATTAACTGTACATGATTTTATGCATGACTTCTTTTAATCTTCTCCTTTCACCATTCTCAGATGGAATATTAATTTGAGAAGAATAACTAAAAAAAATCATAAAGAAAACTTTTAATTTAATTTAGAACTAAACATTTTATCTAAATAATCATAATCATGGATCTCAAGTAACTTTAAACACAGTATTTTATTTTGGCTGTCACAGAAAATGTTATGCTATGTTGTTCTTGAGATTTCCCAACCCAAAGAGAGAGTTGATCACTAATTTTTATAATAAAAAACTAAAGGACAATTATTTCTTATTCCATTATCACTATGAACGTTATAGCCCGAATAAGATAAACCAACTTCCACAGGACTATTTGGTTCAACAAAGCTGCTTCCTATGCCGGTGTTTATTTCTGAAGGCTCTGTTTTTCTACTCAGAACTGCTTCTGAAAATTTTTGATGCAGCATGCCACTTTATGAAGCCCCCAGAAGAAATTATTCTCAGGTCTTGATACCAGGAAACAACTATGAATCCTTAGGAATCAGGTACTTGGCTTGTTTTTCTTTAGTCGCTAAAGCCTCAGTCAACAATTTGGCCCAACTCTAGCAACTACACAGCTTTGTAACATGGAACTCTTTATGCTCATTTTACTGTTCACTTAAAATGATTAGAGAATTTCATTAGAAAAGACTGATGCTTTCTCAAGTGAGGCTAATATATAAAAATATCACGTGTGTATGGTATGTTCTTAAGGACTAAAAAACGATGATTCACGTTTAATGACACTATATTGAATATTAAAGTGCTATATATATATAATACTATCTTCCCTGGTGGCTCAGAGGTTAAAGCATCTGCCTCCAATGTGGGAGACCAGGGTTCGATCCCTGGGTCGGGAAGATCCCCTGGAGAAGGAAATGGCAACCCACTCCAGTATTCTTGCCTGGAGAATCCCATGGACGGAGAAGCCTGATAGGCTACAGTCCATGGGGTCGCAAAGAGTCGGACACGACTGAGCAACTTCACTTATTTACTTACTTATATATAATACTTGGGAATTAGTGAGAGCAAAAAATAAATATGTAGTTATAAACAAATAAAAAAACGTTCCATTTACCTTCTTCAGTGAAAATTCACATACACTTCACATTCATTCTGTTGTAGTGATTTATGGCAAGGAACAGTCCCAAACGAGTCATGATTTTCACAGGAAGAGCCTGAAATTTCACCTCAGTCCATGAGGAGTCCAAATGCCACAACAGCAGGGGCAGCAGTCACTGATCAATCCCAGGACACACCATCCACTATTGAACGGCTCTGCTGATAAAGTGATTCAGGTTTGAGAAACACTCAAGCTCTTATAAGGAGCCCAGCTCCATACTAGGTGATTAATATAAAATTTTTTTTAATCCATCAGTCACTCAGTCGTGTCTGCCACTTTGTGACCCAATGGACTGCAGCACGCCAGGCCTCCCTGTCCATCACCAACTCCCAGAACTTGCTCAAACTCACGTCTGTCAAGTCAGTGATGCTATCCAACCATCTCATCCTCTGCCGTCCCCTTCTCCTCCCACCTTCAATTTTTCCCAGCATCAGGGTCCTTTCCAATGAGTCAGTTCTTCGAATCAGGTAAACAAAGTATTGGAGTTTCAGTATCAGTCCTTCCAATGAATATTCAGGACTGATTTCCTTAGGATGGACTGGTTGGATCTCCTTGCAGTCCAAGGGACTCTCAAGAGTCTTCTCCAACACAGTTCAAAAGCATCAGTTCTTCAGCACTCAGCTTTCCTTATGGTCCAACTCTCACATCCATACATGACTACTGCAAATACCCTAGCTTTGACAATATGGACCTTTGTAGGCAAAGCAACATCTCTGCTTTTTAATGCTGTCTAGGTTGGTCATAGTTTTTCTTGCAAGGAGCAAGCATCTTTTAATTTCATGGCTGCAGTCAACATCAGCAGTGATTCTGGAGCCCCAAAAAATAAAGTCTATCACTGTTTCCATTGTTTCCCCATCTATTTGCCATGAAGTGATGGGACCGGTTGCCATGATCTTAGTTTTCTGAATTTTAATCCCATTTTAAAGAAAAAAGAAACATTTTAAAATGGGGCTAAAACTCCGTTTAACCCCAAGTGTATTTTAACCCCATTTTAAAGACAAGGGCTATAGAAATCAAGTTACAAGCTCAAAGTGAGTAGGGCTGCATAAAAGACGTGAGACCCAAAGCTAGCACCCCTAAACTCTACATTTTGTTCTTTCCTCTACCTATAAACTATATTGCTATACACTGGCAAAAATCTAAAAGTGGAGAATTTAATTTATTCTTGCTGAAACACTGAGAAAAGGTGAAGTAATTTAGGTAAAGTTGCATTATTCCTACCAGCTAGACACCCCTTAAGTCCTCCTATGATGCTTTGATACTTTTCTCAATTCCATTTGATTACTTCTTAAATCAAATGGAATTGAGGAAAGTAACAAAGGCAAATTTATTACAATTGTGAAACTGTTTCTCCAAATATTATACCTATCTTGAAGGATTCATTTAAACTCGTAGCTGAATGACAGATTTTTTATTTTCAGTAATGAGGTGTTGGCAGCATTATCTATAGATCACTAAAGTGCTTTGTGCTTAACTGGACAAAAATAGGATCTTCTGAACAGAGTAAAAATTTATAAAATATGGTAAAATTCCTATCCTAGACATTGTTAGAATACAGACCCACAATCCTTTATTCAAAACCCTTGGGGTCAGATACGTTTTGGAATTTAAAATGTGTATGTGTGTGTGTGTTTAGAAAGTTTAAGTAATTAAACGGCATTAAACAAAGGTCCGTCTAGTCAAGGCTATGGTTTTTCCTGTGGTCATGTATGGATGTGAGAGTTGGACTGTGAAGAAGGCTGAGCGCTGAAGAATTAATGCTTTCAAACTGTGGTGTTGGAGAAGATCTTGAGAGTCCCTTGGACTGCAAGGAGATCCAACCAGTCCATTCTGAAGGAGATCAGTCCTGGGATTTCTTTGGAAGGAATGATGCTGAAGCTGAAACTCCAGTACTTTGGCCACCTCATGCGAAGAGTTGACTCACTGGAAAAGACTCTGATGCTGGGAGGGATTGGGGACAGGAGGAGATGGGGATGACAGAGGATGAGATGGCTGGATGGCATCACCGACTCGATGGACGTGAGTCTGAGTGAACTCCCGGAGTTGGTGATGGACAGGGAGGCCTGGCGTGCTGCGATTCATGGGGTCGCAAAGAGTCGGACACAACTGACTGACTGAACTGAACTGAAGCATTTTTAAAGATCCCAGCAGGAACGAGGTGCTATGCTCAAATTAGGATAACTTGAGGAAGATTTAATAAAGACACTGTTTACCATGATGTGGGCAAGGTGTAGGGAACCCACAAGGCACAGCTGGCTAACTGGGGCTAGTATCACAGTCACTGGCACCATGCCTATGCCAGACAGACAGTGAGAAGGGGACAGTTTCAGAAAGCTAGAGAGTGAGGCTTGTGGGATGGACAACGAAAGAGCAACCCCCTCCAGTACTCTTGCCTGGAAAACCCCATGGACAGAGAAGCCTAGTAGGCTACAGTCCACGGGGCTGCAAAGAGTTGGACACGACTGAGCACACGCACGCACGCACACACACACATGGCTTGTGGAGAATGGGTAACCTATCTGGTGGTCAGACCTCTCATCTAGAGACACACTGTGGTGACCCCTCAAAGAGGGTTCTGGGCAAAATAATAGAACCTACCCTCAACTCTGTTTCCTTTCTCCAATCTCTTTCCAGTGACTTCCACCTGCCAAATTCAATGGGTAAATCTATCTCAAAGGAACCATACATATAGACTACAGAAAGTCAGACTCCCAGGCACATAGCTGGATAAAAAAAAAAGGTAGAGAGTGAATCTAAAATAATAAACAGAAGTTACACAGCATCCACCCTGAGTGGGGTCTGAGACAGCATCTTGTTGTTGCTGCTGTTTATTTGCTAAGACACGTTCAACTCTTGGTGATGACATGGACATCATAAGCCTGCTAGGCTCCTCTGTCCATGGGATTTCCTGGGCAAGAATACTGGAGTCAGTTGTCATTTCCTTCTCCAGGGGATCTTCCTGACCCAGGGATCAAACTTGAGTCTTTGAGTCTCCTGCTTGGCAGGAGGATTCTTTACCACTGAGCAACTAGGGAAGCCCCTGAGACAGCATACATTAATCAAACATATAAATAATTTCTGCTTAAAAATGTACAAAGATGCACACCAAAGGAGATAATGAAAGAATGTAACTTCTCTTGAGTCTGCATCAGGTTTTGCTACCAAGTGAGTTACCCAGAAACAGAACAAAAAAAACAAACACTTGATTTCCAGAGCCTTTGTATATGGTTATTACCTCTACTTTACAAATGAGAACACAGCTTTACAAAGATTAGATATCTTTTCCAAGGACATCATGCTGTAACTGAAAGTCAGGATTTGAGCCCGGTTCTGACTCTGGCTAACTGCTCTCTACCCTGCTTTGTTGTTTTTCCTGTAATACAAGAGCTATATAGGAGTCCATAATTTATACATGTTTACCTTATCTGCTGTGTAATTCCTTATCTCATAAAATCATGCATAATTGGTATAGATATAAGGTACATTCCATAATATCAATAAACCCTAAGAAGGTTTATTGTAGTATTGTAAAGACAAGTACTATGCTTGTAGTTCCAAAACCTTTTAAAATCTTGACCTGCCTTGTCATCACAAGCATTTCCCTTTCCTTACAAGGTGCACCATACTCGATGTTCTCAGAACACTAAGGTGTTCCTATAGTTGCACAGGGTCACCAGTCAGCCAGCCATCTATGAAACATTTTACCTTTCATAGACCACAAGCAGCAACAAATTTAAGATTTATTTTCCTTTCACTGTGTTTCACTCTTACTAGCCTTCCTGGGCACAGGCTATGATTTTAATTGCATTTTGTACAACTGTAAACTTAATCACATTCAAATTTCAATGAGCACAGTAAATACAAAACAAATCAAACCTGGATGTGAATAAGCTTATATTTTATTTCCACTGATATTACCAATTTTGCAACATAGTCAGTTCAAGTTCAAAAGCCACCAGAACAATCTGCTAATGCTGAATTAGTGTGGAGTTCTCCCCAGCATGAACTCCATCCCTCTAATCCTGCTTCCAGCCAGGGGACGTGCCATCTTCTCTGCAGACTGTCCACACCATGGATTTGACCCTGGCCAACAATAAGTGTACCGAAAGTCCCTATGAATTAGGAAGACAGATTCCAACCTTCTCTCTCTTTGGGTGCCCATATTGGTTTCTTCCCTCCCCACCATATCTGAATTCAACCCTTGACACTACCCCAGTTGCTAGCTTCCTGGTACTGCCTCCAGACCAACTTACTTTAGTACTTACTCCCTGTCTGCAAATCCCAGCTTGACTTATCCTTCCTGTCTGTGGAGCCGTTGTTGTGAAGGATGACTATTTATTATCTGAGAGTTTTACAAGTTAATAATGAGGACTGAATATGAAAAATGTGTTCCGTGATTCTGAAGACACATGGCAAGATGCAAGTGTGCATCATTTAGCTTATTCAAATCTGGTACTTTTCTTCCCTCAGATTGAACTTTATTTTTAAATAGTGAAATGTACAGAAACTGTGAAGAGAGGCAAGGTCACCATTTTTCTTTTGTTTCAAAGTACAGTAAACTTATAATTATCAGAACTATTGAAGAGTGAAATCTTGGTAACAGTAGGAAACCATGAAAAAACATAAAACTGTTAGCTAATCATCCAAATATATATTCTATTTTTCCTGTGCACAAAACAGACTACGTTCCCCAGCCTCCTTCGAAGTCAGGTGGGTATGAGACTGAATTCTAGCCAACTGGACGTAAAGAGAAGTGATAACCTCCATTCTGGCCAAAACTCACCATGCTTTTTTTTTCCTCTGCTGTGTGGTCAGGATGGAGACAGTGCCTACTTGCACAACAAAATGTCCTTGTGTTTGCATGTCACTTTCCTTTGCAGGTATATTGATACACTTGATATTCACCAAGTACAAAATAATTCAGCATTTTGCCCATTTTCTCTTATATTCTCTGCTTTCTTCCACCACCACCAGCCTCCCAAAGTTCCTTGGGAAATACATTTAATTCAATGAGTATTGAAAATCTGTTCCTGCCATGCAATCCACTCCATTAATAAGAAAGTTTTGAACTCTGACTTGAAAGTAAAAATTGCTTGGTAAAGTGAACATAATGGTTATTTAGGAACTTACAACTATGGCCACGTCATAGTTCTCTATTAAGAATAAGGAATTGTCTGCCTGTAACATCCAATCCCTATCATGTTTGTGAACCAAAAAAATGGAAAAATATGACAATTACATCTTCAATCAAGTCATTGATTAAAATCAATAAAAGAAGTCTTATAAGAATGCCTAAGATGACGAGGAAGTTCAGCTGCCAATGCAGCTGAACACTATTCAACAAACATGTTAAACAGCATGCTAGACAATTAGAGAACCACAAGGATAAACAAACTCCATTAGGTAACAGCGAAGACAACTGATTGTGAAAAGGCTGTTTTTTGAGCATTGAGAAAGGTACCTGGTCCAAGCTAGATGCTCAATAAACATTTGTTTTTTGATCAAACATGCCAAAATGGGCTCACAATTTGTCTTCAAACTTTAAGGAACATCAGAATCACCCAAAGATCTGGCTGAAAGACAAACTGAACATCAGCTCTAGATTTCCTGTTTCCTTAGGAAGTGAAGCACAGTAACTTGTATTTTTAATAAGCTCTCAGTCAAGAACCAGTGCTCTAAACCCCTCCCACCATCCACAAGACCTTTCCAAATGTTCCCTGGGGAACAAAATTTCTCCTAGTGGAGAACCAGTATTCTAGACCAGCCAGATTACTTTTCAGGGTTGTTTACCAAGGGCTTCCCTGGTGGCTTAGGCAGTAAAGAATCCGTCTGCAATGTAGGAGACTTGGGTTCGATCCCTAGGTTGGGAAGATGCCCTGGAGGAGGGTATGGCAACTCACTCCAGTATTCTTGCCTGGAGAATCCCCATGGACAGAGGTGCCTGGCAAGCTACAGTCCATGGGGTTGCAAAGAATCAGACACGACTGAATGAATGAGCACAACTAAGCAAACAGACCTAATTACTTCTCCAGACACTGTGATTTAGATTTTAGGAGGATATGACATAACATCTGTCGAGTTATCCTAATGGATAAAACAGGAAAATGTGGGCTGAATAATGCAAGAATTAGAAGATTTCGTATCAATTTAATGTTACACCCAAGGATTTTGATTAATGTATTTACAGATCAGAGACAGATTTATAACACTCTTGAATCCATACTATTTTTAGCTATTTTTCTCCTAGCCTGACTGTCATGTCACATAGGCTCCATTTCGTGCAACACCAAACTGCAGTAACTACCTGAGTGTCATCTTCAGAAGGTTTCCAGAGGCATCTTTTCCAGACAAAGCAGCAAAAAATGTACTAAAGTCACTTAACAATGCCTCCTATGGGCGTTAGCAAAGGAAATAATGCCATGATTTAAATTCTTGTTAATTCTTGTTCCAATCTGGATTCCTATTTCAGATATTTGATCACATCTACCTTTTGCCTGAGTTTTTTTAAAGTCTACCATTTTTTTTCAAGTCCAGAGTATACATCTAACTAGTAACAGCATTTCCTCTCTCTATATTCTCTATAATTTCTACCTCTTGAAGAAATTCTTCCCTCTAATTTGGAATTATGTAGAATAGCACTCCACAAACTTTCTGACACCAGGGACCAATCTAATGAAAGAAAATTTTTCCACGGACTGGGAGTAGGGAAGATGGTTTCAAAATACTTCAAGTGAATTCCACTTATTGCACACTTTATTAATATTTCTCATCTAATGCTGCTGCTGATCTGACAGGAGGTACTGGTCCACAGCCGAAAGTTCAGGGATCTTTGATGTGGAATACTAAGCCCTCTTGTTACTCCATGTTTTACGTGTGTCTACAGTTCTTTAAGAACAATAAAAATTTACTAGGTATAATATCTTTATTTCATTAAAGAGAGTTCTAAAAAATGTCCAGGTACTTGAGGACTTCTATCACCTTTACACCTGATTCTGTTTCATGATCTCCTTAAGAACAAAGGATCCATTTCTTTCTGTAACTATGTAATCTGTATGATACTTACATTACTATAACACTTCTATGCTTCATCTCCTTCCATTCTTGTTTATATGCTCTCCACCACCCTTTGACCTGCAAATTTGTAGGTTTTACCTCCCTTCTAACTAGTACATTTCTTTTGAACAATGAAAAATATAAGCAAAAGTAAGTTATAAGAGATATAATTAAGGAGATTCATTATGTAATTATGTTGTCTTCAGTGTGTCAAAGACTGCAATTATTTTTTAATAAATTCTCATGGAATAAAATTATCCAAAGTAGAAGGAAAATAAGCTACAAGATAAAAGTCTTCCTTTCAATCTAATAAAAGTTCTCAATTCCTGTATTTCAAAGACACTGTACAAAACTGGGTATAGGTTATAGATTAAACAATCAGTTTCAATACAAATCAACTGGATAATAAACTAAACAAATCTCAAAAACAAGTCACTGAATTTGGATTACCAAGTATTTTAAATACAATTCTGTTGGGTAGAGAAGAGGAAACAATTTATTCAACACTGCCAAATCACTGTATTTATACTAATTTGTCACTGATTTTGATATGAAGCTAAAAGACAAATAAGGGTTATCAAATAATTAGTAATTACATGATCAGCAGAAAAACTCTTCCAGATCAAATATTCTTATTCATACCATTTTGGAAATAGCAATTACAAATTATTTAGGAGTCTCAATATTACAGTCAAATATTTTGATAGGCATTTTTCTAAGGCCAAGCTTTTACTTAAATATTAAATCACAAATTAATAATAACATATGTGTGTTGCTATATATAACAATCTCACTTTGAAATCTTGGTATTAATTGCCAACACATTGATTTTCTAGAGACATATTCATCTTTGTATTTTTATTTATTTTTCATTGAAGGATAACTGCTTTATAGAATTTTGCTGTTTTCCATCAATCCACAGCATCAAGTAGCCATAGGTATACATATATCCCCTCCCTTTTGAAACTTCATCACATCTCCCTCCCCATCCCACCCCTCTAGTTGACACAGAGCCCCTGTTTGAGTTTCCTGAGCCATATAGCACATTCCCATTGGCTATCTATTTTACATATGGTAATGTAAGTTTCCATGTTACTCTCTCCATACATCTCACCCTCCCCTCCCTTCTCCCCATGTCCATAAGTCTGTTCTCTATGTCTGTTTCCCCATTGTTTCCCTGTGAATAAACTCTTCAGTACCATTTTCCTAGAGTCTGTATATATGTGTTAGAATATGGTATTTATCTTTCTCTTTCTGACTCACTTCACTCTGTATAATAGGTTCTAGGTTCATCCACGTCATTAGAACTAACTCAAATGCAATCCTTTTTATGGCTGAGTAATATTCCATTGTGTATAAGTACCACAACTTCTTTATCCATTCATCTGTCAATGGACATCTAAGTTGCTTCCATGTTCTAGCTATTGTAAATAGTGCTGCAATGAACAATGGGATACATGTGTCTCTTTCAATTTTGGTTTCCTCAGGGTATGTGCCTTAGAGAAGGAAATGGCAACCCACTCCAGTATTCTTGCCTGGAGAATCCCATGGACAGAGGAGCCTGGTAGGCTACAGTCCATGGGATCGCTAAGAGTCAGACACGACTGAGCGACTTCACGTTCACTTTGCACTTTCATGCATTGGAGAAGGAAATGGCAACCCACTCCAGTATTCTTGCCTGGAGAATCCCAGGGACAGAGGAGCCTGGTGGGCTGCCGTCTGTGGGATTGCACAGAGTTGGACACGACTGAAGTGACTTAGCAGCAGCAGCAGCAGGGTATATGCCTAGGAGTGGGATTGCTGGGTCATATTTCTGCTTTATTGACTGTGCCAAAGCCTTTGGCTGTGTGGATCACAATAAACTGTGGAAAATTCTGAAAGAGATGGGACTACCAGACCACCTGACCTGCCTCTTGAGAAATCTGTATGCAGGTCAGGAAGCAACAGTTAGAACTGGACATGGAACAACAGACTGGTTCCAAATAGGAAAAGGAGTATGTCAAGGCTGTATATTGTCACCCTGCTTATTTAACTTCTATGCAGAGTACATCATGAGAAATGCTGGGCTGGAAAAAGCACAAGCTGGAATCAAGATTGCCGGGAGAAATACCAATAACCTCAGATATGCAGATGACACCACCCTTATGACAGAAAGTGAAGAACTAAAGAGCCTCTTGATGAAAGTGAAAGAGGAGAAAGAAAAAGTTGGTTCAAAGTTCAACATTCAGAAAACTAAGATCATGGCATCCAGTCCCATCACTTCATGGCAAATAGATGGGAAAACTGGCTGACTTTATTTTTCTGAGCTCCAAAATCACTGCAGATGGTGACTGCAGCCATGAAATTAAGAGACGCTTACTCCTTGGAAGGAAAGTTATGACCAACCTAGATAGCATATTCAAAAGCAGAGACATTACTTGGTCAACAAAGGTCCATCTAGTCAAGGCTCTGGTTTTTCCAGTGGACATGTACAGATGTGAGAATTGGACTATAAGGAAAGCTGAGCACCGAAGAATTGATGCTTTTGAACTGTGGTGTTGGAGAAGACTCTTAAGAGTCCCCTGGACTGCAAGGAGATCCAAGCAGTCCATCCTAAAGGAGATCAGTCCTGGGTGTGCATTGGAAGACTGATGTTGCAGCTGAAACTCCAATACTTTGGCCACCTGATGTGAAGAGCTGACTCATTTGAAAAGACCCTGATGCTGGGAAAGATTGAGGGCAGGAGGAGAAGGGGATGACAGAGGATTAGATGGTTGGATAGCATCACCGACTCGATGGATATGGGTTTGAGTGAACTCAGGGAGTTGGTGATGGACAGGGAGGCCTGGCGTGCTGCGGTTCATGGGGTCACAAAGAGTCAGACACGACTGAGTAACTGAACTGAACTGAATGGTGGTTTTATTCCTATATTTTCTAGAGACGTATTCATCTTTATTGTCTCTGATGCTGCTGCTGCTGCTAAGTCGCTTCAGTCATGTCCAACTCTGTGCAACCCCATAGACAGCAGCCCACCAGGCTCCGCTGTCCTGGGATTCTCCAGGCAAGAACACTGGAGTGGGTTGCCATTTCCTTCTCCAGTGCATGAAAGTGAAAAGTAAAAGTGAAGTCACTTCAGTCGTGTTCAACTCTGTGGGACCCCATAGATGGCAGCCTACCAGGCTCCTCCATCCATGGGATTTTTCAGGCAAGAGTACTGGAGTGGGTTGCCATTGCCTTCTCCTTATTGTCTCTATTTCCATCTTATTATTCAATACTATTCTTTATCATGCTACAAAATGTTAAATACAACAGTTAGAAAAATAATATGCTTGACATCTATCCATCAGGGTAACCTTTATACCTATTAGGAAACATTACATAAGTTCTCAGCTTTAAGTTATAGATGAGGGCTAGAAATCTAGAGATAAGAACTATCCTCAGTGAGGCACATAGACCCTCAGAATAAGGATGGTTAGATAGGTGATTCTTGTTTATTAGATTTTTTTATAAAAGCAAAAGATAAAAATACTACAGATACAATATTTAAACACAAAAATATGCAAAATTATATGTGAATATGCCTATTCAGAATTTATTGATAAAAAGTACAATAATTCAATTCTCAATTTCTTTTTTTTTTTTTCCTCTAATTTTATTTTATTTTTAAACTTTACATAATTGTATTAGTTTTGCCAAATATCAAAATGAATCCGCCACAGGTATACATGTGTTCCCCATCCCGAACCCTCCTCCCTCCTCCCTCCCCATACCATCCCTCTGGGCCGTCCCAGTACACCAGCCCCAAGCATCCAGCATCATGCATCAAATCTGGACTGGCAACTCGTTTCCTACATGATATTTTACATGTTTCATTGCCATTCTCCCAAATCTTCCCACCCTCTCCCTCTCCCACAGAGTCCATAAGACTGTTCTATACATCAGTGTCTCTTTTGCTGTCTCGTACACTGGGTTATTGTTACCATCTTTCTAAATTCCATATATATGCGTTAGTATACTGTATTTATGTTTTTCCTTCTGGCTTACTTCACTCTGTATAATAGGCTCCAGTTTCATCCACCTCATTAGAACTGATTCAAATGTATTCTTTTTAATGGCTGAGTAATACTCCATTGTGTATATGTACCACAGCTTTCTTATCCATTCATCTGCTGATGGACATCTAGGTTGCTTCCATGTCTTGGCTATTATAAACAGTGCTGCGATGAACATTGGGGTACACGTGTCTCTTTCCCTTCTGGTTTTCTCAGTGTGTATGCCCAGCAGTGGGATTGCTGGATCATAAGGCAGTTCTATTTCCAGTTTTTTAAGGAATCTCCACACTGTTCTCCATAGTGGCTGCGCTGCGATCCAAAAGTCTACAATTCTCAATTTCTGCTTTGCAAAAAGAAAATAACTTTTAAAATAGTATCTAAGAAATTGATTGCATAGTTTATAGATTATGTAAGGCTTTTCTTCCAAATTTCAATCAATTCTTTAAAAGAAAAGAATGAAAGGCAAATTTATTTTTCTACTACCTTGTAATTCTGATATATAGCTAACACTATAATAAAATTAAAATCTAGATTGATTGAAAATTAAACACAAAAGGGAAAAATCCATAGGAAAAAAGATAAGTTCACTTTTGTCTTAGAAATGGAAGTCCTTTTTCAACAGAAACAATCACAAAGGAGGAAAACTTGTGTTTAAAAACAAAAACACACATCAAGAAAAAATGTGTGCGCACACACACACAAAACAAAAACACACATCATAGGTAAAATCGAATGCTCTAAAATAAAAAGCATATGGCTGGAAAATATATCTTCAGCAAAGTTTTAATTATCAGCAAAGGTTAATATCTTGGTTAAAGAACATATAAAAAGAGGTAAGCATAAGCTTAAAAGTTTAAGAGAAAAACAGGCAAAAGGGCATGAAAAATTAATGCGCAAAAGAGGATATTCAAATATAGAGAAATAAGCAAATTAAAATAAAGGGGGGAAATTCATATTTGGCTGCAAAATTAGCAAAGATTTTAAAATATAATATCTAGAGTCAGCAATGATTTATTGAACTATGCAAAAATAAACTATTATTGAAATATAATTGACCATTAGGGAAGCTATTAAGATAGTATGTATTAAAAGACTTCAAAATTTTAAACTTTGATCCAGTAATTCTATTTTTAAAAACTATCCTAAGGGAGTGAGTGAAAGCCACTAAGTCATGTCTGACTCTTTGTGACCCCTATAGAGTCCATGGAATTCTCCAGGCCAGCATACTGGAGTGGGTAGCCTTTCCCTTCTCCAGGGGATCGTCCCAACCCAGGGATCCAACCCAGGTCTCCCACATTGCAGGCAGATTCTTTACCAGCTAAGACACCAGAGAAGCCTCATCCTAAGGGAAAAAACCCTTTAATATGTGGAGAAGCACTTTCTTAATCATGTTTGCTCTTGTGATATTTATAATGTGTGTATGTCTTAGTCGCTCAGTCATGTCCAACTGTTTGAGATCCCATGGACTGCAGCCCACCAGACTCCTCTGTCCATGAAATTCTCCAGGCAAGAATACTGGAGTCAGTTGCCATTTCCTTCTCCAATATTTATAATAATTAACTACATTAGACATTACACAATATCCACAAATATCTATGGTAGGAAAGAAAGCTAACCACTGTCTGCCATGTACTGGCCGTGGGACCTACACCATCCACTTACTTTCAGTATCTCAGTT
This sequence comes from Bos taurus, assembly GCF_002263795.3. NCBI lineage: Eukaryota > Metazoa > Chordata > Mammalia > Artiodactyla > Bovidae > Bos > Bos taurus. The sequence continues at coordinate 7,752,857 of NC_037340.1, read as the reverse complement.
TTTGTTTTTCATTATAAAGTGAAGATAATACTACCCATCTCATAGAGTTGTTGTAAGTATTAAACAAATTAATATGTATAAAATAATTCAATAATTTATGACTGGTACATAATTATTGCCATAAAATATATGCAGTCATTCAAAATTAAGAACATGGAAAAGGCTTATGATAGAATGCTAGGTGGAAAAGTAAGACACTATCATGGTGTAAAGCAGTCAACCTGTGAAAGGAATTACACTAAAAGGTCAACATTGAAAGCAAAAAACAAAAAGATTTTGCTAAGGAATTGAATAGTGTAAATTAACAGTCTACTGTGCATTTTAGCTATGCAAGAAAGTCACCTATTCTGGTTTAAAGCTAGAAGTCGGTTTACTTGACTAGAGCTAATTGTCAGTTCTCTGAGGCTAATAGTCGTTAACTACGCAGCTGTCTAAACTGAACGCTTTTCTTCCTGAGACGCTTTTCCAGCTTTTCAGAGGTCTGTTACAGCGCTTTCAGCTGGCGGCCCTCCAGGTTCTCTAGCAAAAGCTCTAAGTGTCGGACCCTGGTCACTCACCCACATAAAACACAGATAAGGTCTATTGTAGTTAGATTTGCAATATTAACAGACTGGAATCAATAGTTCCTCAAGAGAACCATCTATTTTATGGAAGCAAAAAAGCTGTTTGTCTTCTATTTATGGTAACTAATTTTCAGTGTTACTTTCTCCCTGAAAATAAGCTTCAGTAATAACCCACGGTCAAACATTGCTGTGCTTTTTCACTACACAGAGAAAAAGAGAAGGAAGGAGAGAGAATTAAAAAAAAAAAGAAATTCAAATTGCAGTATGGTGATATAAAGGAAACCTTCCCTAGCTTCAAGATGTATAAACAAAAGCAATCATCTTGAGGTCAGTGGTTCTTATCACTGTAGAAAAATCCTCATTCAAATCATTTACAAAGGTAATATAAAGGGCACTCAGCTTCATGATATTCTTAAACACAGGAATCTTCTAAGGAAAGAGAGAGAGAGTAGGGAGCAGAAAAAGAGAGAGAACTGACTGACTGCTATCTCTTGCCAAACCAGAAACAGAAATAATATACATTCTACCAGGGAACTACATAATACATATGGACAAAGAAAGATTGATGGGCTGGGTTAATTAACATAGAGTAGGAAGAAAGGTCCTTTTCCTTTAACATTTTGTGTCCATATGATGGATAACCAGAGTTTCAGATTCCAAAAATGATAAGATCAAGTTTCTAACTGAATAATAAGAAATCCAGTGGCTGAAACAGAAATAATGGATTGGCTCCTAATTCATGATTGGTCCATCAAGTTAATATCTGGCTTCAGATGCTCATAGATTCAAATCAGAAGCAATATTTGGCCATGTAATCTATTCCATATCATTCTTCGCTGGATGCTCCAGCAGGATGTATATACAAAGGCGAGAGAGTTAATAAATTTATAAGACATCAAATTAACAGAGGTTTCTTCGCTATAACTGAATCATGGAGCATGCTCCTCCTCCCCCTCATCTGCACACCTCCACATCCAGCCCCTTACAAAGTTGTTATAAAGGAGGCAGAACACTGGACCAATGGTCAGATATCATCACTCACCATTTCCCCATTCTGTAAAGTATTAAAGGGAAAAAGTATGCTCATTTTTCCAACCATTTCTGTAATGTAAATGCATCACTTCTAAAATCACTCCTATTTGACCAACATCTAGAATCAGTCTTCGGTGAATATAAGCTACACACATGCACACAAATTTTAATGCTATACACACGATGTTTTTAAAAGGGTGTCTAGCTTTATACTCATCTCCTCATCTGATGGGAGTGGTAAACATGCCAGTTTCTTTCACTTTAGTCAGTCATCCCCTGAGAGCCATAAAGCAAGCTGGTAAGAAAATTTCAATTGAAAGTGGCATTTAAAAATTCACTTGCAGGGTTTTAGAAATACCTTTTGGAAGGATAAAAATATTTTCAAGTTAGTCAGCAACATGCTTGCCTTATCAATTAACCACAGCATATTTCTACTCCCTAGTCAACTTTTTTTGTTACCCAGGCTATCTTTCTCACTTTTAGGTTCCTGTCAGTTTACGCTTAATAAAAGCAAAAACTGCATCTTAACACTAGCCAACAGAAAACATAATGAAGATGGTATTTCTCCAGTAAGAATAATGATATTATGCATTTCAAAAGCCAAAATAAAGTTTACTTAAATATTTGGAATACTTGTCTTCATGATCATTTCCTTCCATAAATATGTATGGCCTAGAGGGAACAATTCATGTATAGGCAATGCACAGAGCCCTGACAATGCAATGACTCCATGCTAGGCTCATATGTTAAGTGAACAGAATGTACTATTTTATCTGGTTACCGGCACCTCTCCTCTCCCCACATCCTACCCACACACCTGATTACAAAGGGAACAGCTGACAGGTGAGCAGGGAAAGGGCACAACCGGCCCAAATGGGGACACTGCCTGGGAACCAGAGACTTTGGGAGCAGGAAAGTTGAAATCTTTCGCCATTCTCTGACGGCAAAGCAATTTTATTATGTAAAAGTTAAGAGCTGTCAGCAGCAGTATTTTCTGAATGTAGGAAGCCATTCTGCAGAGAAAGAGAAGTAGGAGAACTAAACAGATCAAGAAGCCAAAATAAAAGATGGTAAGAGTCACCACAGCACCTAGGCCTCTACTTGAGGCTCTTCCCAAAGCCCAGGTGTATCTCTGACCTCATCACACCTTCGTCATGCTGAAATAAACATCAGGACACTTCCTCTTGCTCTCCCTCTGATGGAGGCTATTTGTTTTGGTTGTAGGGATACCTATTATTTCATTGGCTCAGCCCTCAAACGGCCAACAGAGTAACAGAGAAGACACATCAGAAAGTCCTGTCAACATGTTATGATAAGGGCATCACAACACAGATCTATCGCAGCTGGCACTTGAAGGAAGGGTGTTAGAGGGTTTGTTACCAAGGCTGTTGCCCCAGAATCATATGCTTAAGCAGGAACTAATCTATATCTTTGTCACAGGGTCCAGACATAAAGAAAGGAAGCTATGTGAAGGAAAAAACAAAAACCAGGTGAACCAGCTGGAACCAAGATGGCGACAAACCTGACCTCCAACAGACACTGAGTTTCACTCTATGCAAATTTTACATTAGTGGCACTAAGTAATACACCAGCCTTCAGCCCTGGCCGGAAGTTCCAGACCAAAACTACAGAAAAAAAGTGGCTCCCCACTTCCAGAAGAAACCCCACTTCCAGGAGAAACCCCACTTCCTCCCAGGAAACTAATGCATAGGGCTCCCCTTCATTATCGGCCCTCCTCCTATTGTCCTCACCTCTTAAAACCACATCTCTCTCACCATTAGGGTGAGAATTTGATTTGTGAACTAAGTTCCTGCTTCTCCATTTTCTAGCCATGGAATAAAGCTTCTGCGACTTCAGTCTAAGCTTGGGTTTCGTTTTTGGCTGTGTGAACCCAAATGGAAAAAGAACCTTTCCCCACCAAGACAAGAGGCCTCAGGCCAGCAAGGGCCGAAGGTGGGGTCCATATGACCTAATTCAGTAACAGTATGAGAGCCAAACTGCATCCCAAGGAAGAGATGACTGGGGGAGCTGGGAAGGACAACATTCCAAGCATGTGGGCAAAGACTGGCCTATGCAAATGCAAGGGAAAGTCAGGCCACAAGACATGCCTCCAGGGCAGGTGGTCCCGGGGTTACTGGTCCTATCCTTCTATCTTTAACAGTCCTTGACAGCTTTTGTCTTTTTATATTCCTTTTCCCACTGGCTTCTCCTCTTTACACCTCCCAGATAGTCAAAAACAAAGCTCATTTCTCTCAACAAAATAGATATTTTCCATTAAGGCAAATATTCTCATTTAAAAAGGCTAAATAATAAGTTCCCTTTTGGAAGAATTCAAGTTAAATTTAGGCTGAATCCTGCAAAGTAGGGGAAAAAAGGATCTTCTATGTCTAATTACATTTCTCTCTCATTGCAGACTGGATATAGTTTCATTCACTTTTATGCTCTCATTACACAAGGGCTGATAAGCAGGTTAGACTCAATAATATTCTCTCACCTGAACTGCAGATCGAAGAACCCCAGATAAAGACTGTCTCTAGCTTGCTGATATGTTTGCACTGTTCAATTATGTAATAAATAATGACCTTTATTTTTTAGCATCGTGTAATTCCCTCTAGGCATCAAACCAAGCTTTCTCTTCTACTGCTAAACAGTCCCACTCTTGTTCTGCTTTTAAATCATTTTAGACTCAGCCAAGAGTTTTCTTGCTCAGTCAAGTCCTCTTCTGGTCCTCTTCAGGCACTTGCTGTCTCAGGCCCGGCTGACTTATGGACGGCTGGTGTTTGCCCTGTCCCCCGGTGGAGCTGGTTCTGTACTACCTCTGTTTGCCACAAATTTCAGCTTCCTACTATAATCTAGGTCATTTTTAATCCCGTGTCACAGTGTCTTTTAGATATCTGTCACAGCAGTTGGTGACAGTCATTGCTAGATAGCAACTACCATCCAGCCCACAGCATGGTCTCCGGATGAAGACTGGTAAGATCACCCCTGTTCAGCTATTTCAGCTGAACTCCCTTGAGAATTTTGAAGTCAGGCTTGAGCAGGAAGCAATCCCAATCTATGCGGGACAGGAATATAACCAAAAGCAACTGGAGCCAGGGCAGCTACATGTTGCAGCAATGGTTTTTGCCTTGACAAGCACAACATGTTATTTGTTCTTTCCCTGCTGTGAGCCTAACCCACCAGTAGACCTAAGTCCCACATCTTCAGGAGCAGCCACATCCTAGTTCCCAGGCAAATCATGGTGTGGAACAGGAAGGGTAAGTAGGTACCCATTCCCCAACAAAAGCAGGGCTTGTAATCATCAGTGTCTACAGTAGACTAACCTGGGGCTCAGTACCCACCTCATACTCACTGAACTCTCTCAGTATGTTCTGTTAGAGATCAGTCTCTTTTCACTCAGACCATCTTCTGATAGTAAATTTCTAGCCCTTAAGTTTCTAATCCTAATTTGTCTTCCTTCTCAACACATTTCCCTATTATTAGATTGAAGTTCTGATTTGTCTTCTGTGCTGGTTATTCTCCACTTAACCCCTACTGAAATCTATATTCTGCCCTACTATATTCCCAGCAGCCTGACCCTTAAGGATTGCATCGTACTGATTCCTTAGCTGTCTGGCTTTCAGGGATTTAATGAATGAGGGCTACCAGCAGGAGATTAGAGGGTAAGGAAAGGAAACCATCCGGGTAGTTCTTTCTTGAGCTTCCTTGGTAGCTCAGTGATAAATAATCCATCTGCCAAGCAGAAGACGCGGGTTCAATCCCTGGTTTGGGAAGATCCCCCCTGGAGAAAAATATGGCAGCCCATTCCAGTATTCTTGCCTAGGAAATCTCAAGGACAGAGGAGCCTGGCAGGCAGTTCATGGGGCCACAAAAGAGTTGGGAGATGACTTAGTCTACAGCTCTGGCTCCTCCTCCAGAACTCAAGTTCTTGGCTACAGTAACACTGTTTTATCTCCTTGATCTCACAGTTCTAGGGGTGTAACACCTTCCTGCTGACAGTGGTCTCTAGGAGCCACAACTGCCCTTGTTTTATACTCTTAATCCTGTCCATGCTTCTGTAAGTACTCCCTTCTAAAACCCTGACAGCATAATGCCTGTAGTAAAAATCTCCTGTTTTGGTGGGCCTGAATCCACCTCCCACCTCACAAATCATTTAGTAAAAGTAGCCTAATAGTCGTTGCAAATTTCTACTCCCAGCCCACAAAGCCCACATGTTTTAGAGTTAAACTTATTCTAGCCCTGACTGTCAGGATGGAGCATGAGGCTCAAGTCCATGCTCACTAATGTAACCTTAGATCACAATAAATAAAATAAATGGTTAGGGATGGTCACATAACTTAAAAGTGGTCCAACTGGACTGAAGTCCAGACTTGTCCATCTGATTTCCTAAGTCTACCTCACTCCCTGTGAAGGCCAGGGGCTTGCTACACTCAGACAGATCTCACAGAGGTTGGCCAGCACTCCATCTATACCTCCAAGTGTGCTTCTTCTGAAGAGACACCTTCACCTGCATCATCCTCACCTGTAGGGGAACCACAGCACCTCAGACGCTAAGGCTACACATTTGCATGAATCACAGATGAAGGCAAAGTCCCTGGACAGCATGCCTAGCTGAATCTTTCCTGGTATCTCTCAGATGCAGTGGCAAAACCAACATCTCTTCCCATATTTATCCTACTCACTAAAAATAAACCATATTCCTTGCTAATATATCCTAAGATATGTCAGCCATATGACTCCCCTTTCCTCCCATACTTTCTAACCATCATCTCTTGGGTGATACTGCTTAGATCATAAATGTATTCTCAACCTGATACTCACATAACTGCCTCCTCAGAAAGGATCCAAAGTATTTACAGCCTCCTCACACACTCTACATCAGACTGACATGACACCATCTATTTTACCAATACCCTAGCATTACATTCTGCTATAAATTTCCCCCAAACCATGTGGATATGCTCACAAATTTATTCATTTCATCAAAATGTTTATAATGATAATTGTGTATGATATCCTGCAAGGAACATTATGGGATATATAAAGATAAATAAAATTTATTCCCAAGAAACTGCCCTCAGGAAATGTTAAGGCTCATAGAAGAAATAAGGAAAACATACAAACAACTCTAAAAAACAATGTGTGCCATAACAGAGAATTCCAAGGGACAAGAGATAACTTCTGGTTGGAGATATCAGTAAAAGCAAGTAAGAAGGAAGGCATTAACTAGAATTAGGCATTAAGCAGCAGAAGGCATTAAGTAGAATGCCTACTATAGGTCGGATACTCTGAGGGACTCACACTCATAATATTCAACAGCCTACTCAATATCTACATTTTTCCCTTTACCCAAACTACTAAAGAGGCCAGACAGTCCTTATCAAGGACTGGGAGACTGGGCTTTACAAGATAGGTACAATTTAGCCAAGAGCTTATTTCAGGAAAACAGGAGTCAAAAAAAGAAAAATACAAAAAAGAACATGAGTAAAGAGATGAAGGCACAAAACTGCAGCGTGTACATGAACCGTGCATGTAAATGTGTACATAACTGTGAACCAAGATGAGGGTGGCATGTTTATGAGTGGAATGTGCCTCTAAAGAGATGGAAAAAAATATATAGATAAAATATACTCCTATGGTTTAACAATGAATTCTATTTTTTTATTTGGCAAAATGGGGCAGTGGGTTAAAAATAAAGCTACATAAATATGCTAATGGCACTTTCCTGTCCAGACTGAAGATGAAACTCAAATGAGTATTCTTCAGCAACCCTTTTCAAATGCTCAACAGCTGACATATTTGAAGACAAAGTGAGGAGTGAAGACTTTATACACATTTCAGTTAGACTTGCTGTCCCTCATTAGCATGAATAATCAAAAGTTGGCTGTACCTACATAAGCTATTTTCCATAAGTATTCTGAATGCTAATTAGGAAACTCAGTCCAAATACTGCATCCTCAAAAATAATTCTGGACATCATGTTAAGAAGGTATGGAAATGTGATAAACGTGCTCATTATTTAAATGCTATGTGTCCTGGCTTCTTGAGGGTAAATACAAGCACCACAATTAGAAACACAGCTATATAAATAAAACAGTAACTGAAGAGGGGCGTAGGAAAGAATCATAATGTAACAGCCACAGAGCGAGTAGTGCTCTTCATTCTGCAGATGAAGAACTCGAGCCTGATGAAGCCAAGTGGTGTATCCAGGTCAACATGGCTCATGAGTGTTGAGTATGAACCAGAATTCAGTCTCCTGATCTCTGTTCATAATCCTTTCTGCCACAAGTGTCTCTCTAAAAGTTTCAGATATAAGGATGCAGCTCTGTGTATGAAATTCCTTAATGCTGCTTAATGGAGCACCCTTGAGAGAATCTTTATATAAATATCTGGGAAGTGACAGTCACGGGTTCAATTTCTAGTTAATATACAGACTTTATTCACTGAACATTAACTGAAATGCTTTTTATGCTAATAGAGTTTCTTTTACCACAGATTTTCATAAAAGCTTCATCAGGCTATACGAAGCATTGTTACTATGTAAAAATCCTCAAACCTGTTGTAAATGCAAGTGAAAGAAGACCTGACATGCAGGATGACATCTGTACAACCCTGGGTTCGCATATTTCACTCTATTCGTGGAAGCTGCCTTCTCAAGGAGGCGCATTGTCTTCCAGACCCTCCCATAATGTCTGCATTCCAACTTGAGCTTGACCTCAGCCAGCCTCACGCTATCCTGTGAAATTCTGTACTATTTTTTTCCTCTAATGTACTTATTTTCTGTATTTACATAAAATTTTAAGCCTCTATAATCTCAAATACTTTCACTGTAACTTCATCTAAGAGTTGGTTAGGTAAGCATAAGTAAAAGAGGCCTTTAGGCAGCCTTTAAGCGGCTCTAAAACGATGTTCAAAATAAAGACATTTTAACAAATCTCAAACATTCACAAAAAGTCTTTGTCTAAAGAAACTGTGAAAAAAACTAAAAACATGCACAAATGAATAATAATCAAAAGTTTTAAAGATCAGAAATGTTTTTGGTAAGGCATGGGTATCTTTATTGAAATAGTACTTAAAAAGTTTTAGCACCCTATGTTCAGTGATCTCTAAGATCAATTTATCCTCTCAGAAAGATGGTTTTATTTAATGCTACTTTTTTCCTTACTTTCACATTTTAGAAATTCTAGCGAAATAAGCAAAGCATGAAATAACCATAAACAGTCTTATGTGATAATCTACCATGAAATTTCAGTGGAATTACTGAAAATAAAAAATAAAGATGTCAATGTAGTACCACAGCATGAAGCAGCACATGTAAGCATTAGTAAAAAAAAAAAAAAAAAAAAAGGAGAGAGAGATGTATTCATTCAGTTGAGTTACTGCCACTCTACAACTGAATGAGACAGAGAAACAGTGAAAGATGAATGCCCACAACAATCCACCACATTAAGTGAAATGGAATGAGAAGCACTTTAATTGGATAAAATTTAAGAGCTGAATTACAAATGCCACGTAAATAAATAGCTCTAAATAATGTGTTTTTTCCAGTTAAATAATGACTTTAATAAAACAGATGAAAATGTAGGCTGTGTTGTTTTTTCTGCCTGTCAGAATCTCATTAGCATTTCAATTTAAATTCTACAAGTGCACTCAAATCTCTCATTTGTACATCTGGCATAACTCAAAACACTGCCTTATTTGTTAAAAAAAGAAACTTTAAGGCAAATGAGCCGACCCACAATATCTTGCAGTGGTATTTTAATTGGTGAAAACAATGTTGTTATTTCAATGTTGCATAAGAGCAGTGGCCTCCTTATGAAGAAACTAAAAGATTCAGATAACACTTTCGAAGAAAATTTGTTTTTAAAAGACAAATCTCAAAAGCATGTAATTAAGTGTTAATGCTATCTTTACATTATTTTAAGTATACAGTTAAAAATGAAAAATATTTTTTAAGTAAGCTTAGAAATGATATCTAAAGACACTCAGTTCAGTTCAGTTCAGTCGCTCAGTCATGTCCAACTCTTTAAGATCCCATGAACCACAGCACGCCAGGCCTCCCTGTCCATCACCAACTCAAACTCATGTCCATCGAGTTGGTGATGCCACCCAGCCATCTCATCCTCTGTCGTCCCCTTCTCCTCTTGCCCCCAATCCCTCCCAGCATCAGTCTTTTCCAATGAGTCAACTCTTCCCATCAGGTGGCCAAAGTATTGGAGTTTCAGCTTTAGCATCAATCCTTCCAAAGAACACCCAGGACTGATCTCTTTTAGAATGGACTGGTTGGATCTCCTTGCAAGGGACACTCAAGAGTCTTCTCCAACACCACTGTTCAAAAGCATCAATTCTTCGGTGCTCAACTTTCTTCAAAGTCCAACTCTCACATCCATACATGACCACAGGAAAAACCATAGCCTTGACTAGACGGACCTTTGTTGGCAAAGTAATGTCTCTGTTTTTGAATATGCTATCTAGGTTGGTCATAACTTTCCTTCCAAGGAGTAAGCGTCTTTTAATTTCATAGCTGCAATCACCATCTGCAGTGTTTTTGGAGCCCCCAAAAATAAAGTCTGACACTGTTTCCACTGTTTCCCCATCTATTTCCCATGAAGTGATGGGACCAGATGCCATGATCTTCGTTTTCTGAATGTTGAGCTTTAAGCCAACTTTTTCACTCTCCACTTTCACTTTCATCAACAGGCTTTTTAGTTCCTCTTCACTTTCTGCCATAAGGGTGGTGTCATCTGCATATTTGAGGTTATTGATATTTCTCCCGGCAATCTTGATTCCAGCTTGTGCTTCTTCCAGCCCAGCATTTCTCATGATGTACTCTACGTATAAGTTAAATAAGCAGGGTGACAATATACAGCCTTGACGTACTCCTTTTCCTATTTGGAACCAGTCTGTTGTTCCATGTACAGTTCTAACTGTTGCTTTCTGACCTGCATATAGGTTTCTCAAGAGGCAGGTCAGATGGTCTGGGATTCCCATCTCTTTCAGAATTTTCCACAGTTTACTGTGATCAACTATGAAACTATAATTCCAGGTAAATATGACTACTTCAAAGTTCTTTGTGACAAAGCTTTCCTAATGTATTATCATAAATACCTAAAATGAAAAAGAAAATTGCAAGGAAAAAATTCTTTAACTACTTATGTTTAGCAGTGGCTCTAAAACAATATTGTACATAATAATCACATACAGATATTTTTAAATTTGTATTCCTAAAGTTAGCCCCAGAAAATCTGATTCATAGATGTTGAGCATAATTTAGAGTTTTAACATATATCCCAAGTGATTTTGATGCAAGTGATCTATGGAAAACAATTTGAGAAACAATAACCTATAGGATCCCTGGAGGAGGAAATGGCAACTCTCTCCAGTATCCTTGCCTCGAGAATCCCATGGACAGAGGAGCCTGGCGGGCTATAGTCCATAGGGTCACAAAGACTTGGACACTATTGACCAACTGAGCAAAATTTATAGGATAAATTTTATTTCCTTTTTAGATTGATAATTAAAATCTTTCATAATCTGGTTTTATTCCAACTTTAAATCTTACTCTGTAGGATAAACTACCCAATTTATCAAGTGGATCTCATTACCACCATTTTAGCTTCGGTAGAATACCAGTCTGAATCTGAACCTCATAAAATCTTTAAACCACATTTGGGTACAGACTAGTTGAAAGTAAGTTTACAGGATATGGAAACTAGATAACAGGTATTTGTCTTAACTCAGACCTCAGAATTGGAGAGATCGTAAGTGCAGTGTCTGAAGGTAGGAAGGAAACAAGGGAGAAGGTGATAGAGAATATTATCTAAACTTAACTGGTCCCTACAAAATTCACTTGAGTCTGTTTACAAAAGGGGTGTCACCTTAAAAGGGAACTTGAAGGAAAATAACTTCTCTTTGCGTCATTAAAACAAAATTTTAGTTATAACTGTGATAATTTTTAAATCGAAGAATAAAACACAACCATTTTCTGTTGATATGTCTGAAATGATTTCATTATAGTATAACATCTATTAATTTACATTTAACACATAAAAGATAATTACAGATACCATCAAACAGAAACATTTGAGAACTTCATTAGTTTTTCCAAAGGACTTCTCTTGATCCTTTGCTTTTCCAGTTCCATTTCAAGCATTACCATATCACAACCCTTGTCAGTTTTATCTGTTTCAATTGTAAGCTGTCATATCCCCACTTATCAATGCTTTACATATTATTCAATAAATTCTCCAACATCATTTACACCAACTTCATGAAATCTGTATCTTTCTCAAAATTTTCTCTCTTCCAGTCAATTTACATTACATTCTTCAAGGTCTAAAACAGTGAATTAAAAAGCACAGAAACACTTACCACATCTTGTTTTAATTCCCCATGGAACCTGGGAAAATATAGATTATAAATAATTTGATAAACCTATATAGTGTATTAAAAAGCAGAGACCTACTTTGCTGACAAAGGTCTACACAGTCCAAACTATGGTTTTTGCAGTGATCATGTACAGATGTGAGAGTTGGACCATAAAGAAGGCTGAGCACCAAAGAATTGATGCTTTCGAATTGTGATGCTAGAGAAGACTCCTGAGAGTCCCTTGGACTACAAGGAGATCAAACCAGTCAATCCTACAGGAAATCAACCCTGAACATTCACTGGAAAGGCTAATGCTGAAGCTGAAGCTCTAATACTTTGGCCACCTGATGCAAAGAGCTGACTCATTGGAAAAGACTCAGATGCTCAGAAAGACTTAAGGCAAAAGAAGGGGGTGGCAGAGGATGAGATGGTCACTAACTCAATGGACATGAGTTTGAGCAAACTCCAGGAGATGGTAAAGGACAGGGGAGCCTGGTGTACTGCAGCCAATGGGACTGTAAAGAGTCAGACGTGACTTAGCAAATCAAAGATGATGATGAACAATCCCTACTGAAATGCAGAAAAGCAGACAGCATTAAAAATATTAAAAATATATCAGAAGATGGCTAGCAAGTTCCACTAGGCCAAGCATCAGAAAGATGAGAGAGAGAGCCATACATTCTGGTGGAGAAAGGCTGGTAAGAATGTAGGATGTTACTGTGTGCTAGGCTGGTCAGTGAGTCAGAAACCTCTCCCACAGCAAGGCAGCTAACTGCCCAGTTATGGGAAAAAAGTTTCAATAAACACATTCACTGTTTAGAAACTCTAATACATGTATGTTCTAGCATAATGCACACTTACTATGCATGTGCAAAGGAGTTTAACATACATTTTCTCATTTAGTCTTCACAATAGCCCTATGAGGTAAGTAAAAATATCAACATTTAATATTATCATCATTTCCAAAGGAGGTAACTGAAGCTTAAAAAGACTACTTCATCTACGCCCTTGACCTAGTAAGAATCTAAGCTAGAATCTGAACCCAGGATCCTCTGAATTATTATGCCACAGATCTTTGAATTTTACATTGCTTTGATTTTGATTTTATTTATATTTTTAATGCTTTAAACAATAAATAATATATTTGTTTAAAGATGTACAGACATACCTCAAAGATATTCTGGTTTCAGTTCCAGACTACTACAAGCAAATACTTCGGAAACCTGTCGCATGAACATTTTTATTTCCCAGTGCATATAAAAGTGATGTTTATCCTCCACTGTTGTCTATTAAGTGCAATAGCAGTATTTCTAAAAAAGTATGCACACCTGAATTTAAAATATTTTATTGCTAAAAAATGCCAAGACCCTTTGATATTTCTTGGAAGGCTAGTTTAGTGGAAATTAACTTTTTTAGCTTTTGCTCATCTGGGAAACTCATCTCTCCTTCAGTTATGAACAATAAATAACCTTGCTGATTAAAGTATCATAGGATATAGGTTCTTTTCTTTCAGCACTTGAAATACATCATGCCACTCCATTCTGGCTTGCAAAATTTCTGCTGAAATACTAACTGATAGTTTTATGAGGGCTCCTTTATACATGACTTTTATATGAGATGTCCTGGTATGGGTCTTTTGGGGTTCATCTAGTTTGGGATTCTCTGTACTTCCTGGACCTGGACATCTATTTCATTTTTCATATTAGGGAAACTTTAAGTCATAATTTGATCAAATACACTTTCTATCCCTTTATTTCTATCTTCTCCTCCTGCTGGGACACCTACAATGCAAATATTAGTATGTTTGATGTCATCCCAAAGGGCCCTTCCTCTATCCTTATTAAATTTTTTTCTTTTTATATTTCTGATTGGGTGAATACCACTGTTCTGTTTTGTAGGTCATTTATGCATTCTTCATAACACCAATATATTTGCTTGTATCTCCTTCTTTCTTACATTAAGCCTCGCACCCTATATTGTTTAACAATTTTTATTTTAATAGTAAATGCTAGAAATAATTAAATAAGTTCATAAATATCTTCATTATTATTTGTTATAGCTTCATAATACTATATTGGGTAAATATGGACTATACTACAGTTTATTCAACCACTCTCCTATCTGTGGACATTCAGGTTATTTCCTGTTTCACAATTACAGATACTATCACAGTACATAATCTCATAAATATGAATTTGCGTGTTTTGGGTGTGTATGATCCATGATAACTTCTTGGGAGTGAAAATGCTGGGTCAGAGTACAAATATATAGTTTTGTTAGGTTATTACCAAATTTCCATTCAAAGGACTGTATCAATTTCAATTCCTCCCTTGTGGCTCAGCTGGTAAAGAATCGCCTGCAATGCAGGAGACCTGGGTTTGATCCCTGAGTTGGGAAGATCCCCTGGAGAAGGGAAAGGCTACCCACTCCAGATTTCTGGCCTGGAGAATTCCATGGACTATATAGTCCATGGGGTCACAAAGAGTCAAACACGACTGGGTGACTTTTACTTTCACCAAAGCTTGAATGTGATGATTTCCCTTCAGTCCCACTGACAGAATTTGTCATTTTTTAAGAAACTTTCTGCCACTCTAAAAAGTGAGAAATATATGGTAGTGGTCTGAATTTATATTTCACTAATTATGAATGAATTTGATCATTTTTTCATGTTTATCATATATTCACCTGCTTGTGTTTTTCTGTGAATTATCCATGTCCTTTTTCTATTTTTCTATAGGGCTTTTGATCCTTTGCCCCTCCATCTTAAAGAATTCTTTATGTATTAGGGAGATTATCTTTTGTCTGTATAAATGCTGTGAATATTTTTTTGCATTTTGTCAATTGTCTTCTGACTTTGTTTATGGTATTCTGGGCTTTCTTTATACTCCAACTCTCACATCTATTCATGACTAGTGGAAAAAAATCAAAGCTTTGACTAGACGGACACTTGTCGACAAAGTAATGTCTCAGCTTTTTAATATGCTGTCTAGGTTTGTCATAGCTTTTCTTCCAAGGAGCAAGCGTCTTTTAATTTCATGGCTGCAGTCACCATCTGCAGTGATTTTGGAGCCCAAAAAAGTAAAGTCTGACACTATTTCCACTGTTTCCCCATCTATTTGCCATTAAGTGATGGAAATGGATGCCATGATCTTCGTTTTTTGAATGTTGAGTTTTAAACCATCTTTTTCAAAATGTTAAAACTGCCAGTTAATTTTTTCAAACCCTTTGGGTAAAGGAGAAGAGTAAACATCAGAGAAAAGAAACCTCACATAACAGTTTGTCATTTGATATTACAACACAAAAATTACATATAAAGTATTAGCAAAGTATTTTCATATCTATTATAAAAATTACCAGATATTAGCAACTCCAGAGAGCACATTCCACTGTATATATCTGCAAATGTTACCATAAAAGGTCATCATCTTAACTGCACAAACACATTATCATGAAAAACTAAGTAGTAAAAAAGTCACACACATTTAGTTCAAACCCTTTTTGCCATCTGTTGAGTTTGTCTTATGCATTTTAATTATTTTGGAAACTTGCAGAAGTTCTAGTTTTTAAAAATGCCTTCTGTTATCACAGGCAACTTCACAATCCTACGATTCACGGTAATCTCTCAGATAAGCATCTTTACTAAACCAGAGAAAAACAAGTTCAACTTTGATTGGTTCTGGATTTCACATTCCAGGTGCTGGCACTGGAAAATCCATGATCAGCCTAAGCTTACAAATACGGTTAACAACTGTTAGTGATATTTACAGGAGGCACATCCTCTACTGATTCTAGAATTATATTTATATCTATTTACAGTTTAGTGTTAATAAGCAACTCACCAAGTAGTAGGACAACAGAATATACCCTCATTTGCTTATAAGCCAATAAGTTGGCAATTTCACCCACTAAATGCCCAAACTCTAAAAGACATCTAACAAATGTCTCAAAGTTGATATAACAAACATAATGCAGAGGAAAACTTTTAAAATTTCACTATCTATTATTCCTTATTTTAGGCACAATTTTAAAAATTTATATTTTGCAACAGATATTAATTGAAAAATCAAACTCAAAGAAAAATCTTCTGCTATAGATTAAACCACTTGGGTTTTATCAGAGCCCATCAGCTTCTAGAGGAAGGGAAAACATCCAACTCCAGCCTACTTTAGCCTTTGCCATTGATTAAAGGAAAGGAAAGTGAAGTCGCTCAGTCATGTCTGACTCTTTACAACCCCATGGACTGTGGCCTACCAGGCTCCTCCGTCCATGGGATTTTCCAGGCAAGAATACTGAAGTGGGCTGCCATTTCCTTCTCCAGGAGATCTTCCTGACTCAGGGATTGAACCCGGGACTCCTGCATTGTAGGCAGATGTTTTACTATCTAAGCCACCAGGGAAGTCCATTGATTAAGGGAAATGCCAAATCCAGCCATCTCTAGCCCTACTGTCTCATCTAAGGATGAAAAGAATAGATGCATTTGTGAAGGTCACAACCCAGAGAAATAGGCTCATATAAAAATGAGGACCAATCATAAAATTATAGAATTCTTCCCTTCCCCCCATACCTTATGACCACATTGATATGAGGCACTGTGTAATAAGTGGGTTACAATGGAAAGAACAGTAAGACCCAGATCCTATTTAAGGAGTCTTTAAAGAAACACAAAGACAATGGGGGCTACAAAAAGAAGGACCATAGAGGAAATTTTAGCATCAGACACCTACAGCTACAGTAAACAGAAATATGTTGTTGCTGTTTAATTGCTAAGTCATGTCTGACTCTTTGCAACCCTATGTACTATAACTCACCAGGGTCCTTATGTCCGTGAGATTTCCCAGGCAAGAATACTGGAGTGGGTTGCCATTTTCTTCTACCAACCCAGTGATCAAACCCAAGTCTCCTGCACTAACAGGCAGATTCTTTACTGGTGAGCCACCAGGGAAGCCCAAACAATAACACAGTCTAACCCCAAACCAGATACGCAAAAAACTTTACATTAAAGGTCTATTTACCTCAGTTCCTTTTAATCAATATATCATGCTTGCATGCGTGCTCAGTTGCTCAGTCATGTCTAACTCTTTGCAATCCCATGGACTGTAGCCCACCAGGCCCCTCTGTCCATGGGATCATCCTGGCAAGAATACTGGAGTGGGTTGCTATTTGCTCTTCTACAGAAACTTTCCAACCCGGGAATTGAACTTGTGCCTCCTGTGGCTCCTACATTGGCAGGCAGATCCTTCACCACTGAGCCACCTGGGAAGCCCTTATATCATGTTTGAGTTTCAACAAAAAAATCACAAGGCACACTAAAAGGAAAACACAATCTGAAGAGACAAACAAAGCTTATATATGTCAGAGACTTTGGGATTATCAGAGCAGGAATCTAAAATAATATGATTAATGTTTTAAGAGCTCTAAGAGAAAAAGTGAACAGCGGAGAGTCGGACACGACTGAGCAACTTTCACTTTGAAAAATAAATAAAATTGCAAATAGGAAATCAATAGAAAAAAATCAATAGAATCAAAATCTGGATCCGTAAAAAGACACACAAAATTTATAAACCACTAGTCAACTAACCAGAGAGAAAGAAGAGAGAGACTGTTTTGAGAAATGAGACAGGAGAGATTGCTACTGATCACATGGGTAATAATAAATTAATAAAAGAGTATTATGAAAAACTATATGCCCCAAAAGCTGATAAGCTAGAAAAAAAGTGGAGCTCTTCCTTGGAAAACACAGTCTGTGACAGCTTATACTAGGAGAAATAATCTGAATAAACACATATCCATTAAAGAAAATTGAGTCATTATGAATCACCTATAACAGAAAGCACTAGCCCCAGACAGGTTCACTAGTGAATTCTACTTAAGATTTAAAGGGAACATGATACCAATTCTCTGCAATTCATTCTAGAACTTACAGTCAAAGGGAGCACTGACTAAATCATTCTATGAGGCCAGAATTACTTTAGAATCCAAACCTGAAAAAGATGCTGCAGATTACCAAGGAAAACAGCAGATAAATATCTCCCAGGAACACATGAAAATCCTCAACAAAATATTTGCAAAATAAATTGAAAAAATTATTTTAAAAAATTAAACACCACAACCAAGTTGGATTTACTCAAGTTATTCAAGGGTGGTTCAACATTTAAAGATCAAGTAATTTAATCCATTACTTAGCATGCTAAATAAGTAAGATCAAATGAGCATACTGCTAGAGACAGAAAAAACATTTGACAAAATCCAATACTCATTCATGAAAAAAATAAACAACAAAACTCTCATAAAACTAGGAGTAGAAGAGAATTTCCTCACTTGATGAAGAATATCTACCAAAAACTCTTTTAATTAACATCATAACTACTGGTGAGTAACCAGATGCTTTCCCACTAAGATCAAGAACAAGACAAGGCTGTCCCATCTCACAAGTTCTATGTAACATTATACTGTAAGTTCTAACTAGTGCAATAAGAAAATAAAATCAAAAGCATACTTTTAATTGGGAAGCAAGAAATAAAATTTTCCTTGTTCACAAATAACATTATCATCATATAGAAAGTCCCAAAGAATCAACAACAAAAATTGTTGAAACTAATAAGCAACTGTAGCAGAGTTACAAGATATAAGGTTAATGTACAAAAATCAATTACTTTCTGACACACTAATGATGAACAAATGGAATTTCAAACTTAAAACAACATTATTTTCATTAGCAGAAAAATTAAAATACTTAGGTATAAATCTAAAAATTATATACAAAATGTTTATGAGCAAAATTATGCACAAAATTTTAAAATTGAATAACTAAATAGAGAGATAATCCATGTTTATGAATAAAAGGACTCAATATTGCCAAGATGCTAGTTTTTCCCAACTTCATCTATAGGTTTACTGTAATTGCATTAAATTCAAGAAAATTATTTTATGGATAATAACAAACGAATTGTAAAGTTTATATCAAAAAAACAAATGACCCAGAATAATTAACATAATATTGAAGAACAAACTCAGAGGA
This sequence comes from Bos taurus, assembly GCF_002263795.3. Lineage (NCBI taxonomy): Eukaryota > Metazoa > Chordata > Mammalia > Artiodactyla > Bovidae > Bos > Bos taurus. Next base: position 7,733,876 of record NC_037340.1, on the reverse strand, counting down.
CTGACAGTACCTAAATTTCAAGATACACTGTTAAGTTACAGTCATTGAGAGAGACAGTGTGATACTGGTGAAGGAAAAGACAAATAAAATAGTGGAACAAAATAGAGAACACAGAAATACACTACATATATCTTTGACAAAGGAGCAAGAACCCAGTGGAGAAATAATAGTCTTTTTCAACAATTGGTACTAGGACAATAGTCATACATGTGCAAAGCAAACAACAAAATAAAAGAATCCAGATACTGAAAATTACAGAAATTCACTCAAAATGGATCACAGGCCCAAGTGAAAAACACAGAACTTTAAACTCCTAGAAGATAAAATAAGAGAAAATCTAGGTGATGTTGGGTTTGGTGATGACTTTAAGTCATCAAAAGCATGATCAATGATTTTAAAAAATAAGCTGACTTTCATTAAACTTAAAAAACTCTGCCCTGAAAAAGACATTGTTTAAAGGGGGAAAAAAATGCAAGCCACAGACTAGGATAAAATATGAGCCAATCAAATTTGACAAAGTATTATTAACCAAAATATACAAAGAACTGTTTAAACAATAAGAAAATAGCACAATTAAAAAGTGAGCAAACTATTTTAACTTCTCCAAGGAAGATATGCAATATGCAAATAAGACATAACAATATGAAAAGACACTCAACACAGCAAATTGCTATTGTTGTTCAGTCCATCATCCATGTCTGACTCTTTGCAGTCCCATGGACAGCAGCATGCCAGGCTTCCCTGTCCTTCCCTAACTACTGGAGTTTGCTCAGAACTCATGTCCATTGAATCAGTCATGTCATCCAACTATCTCATCCTCTGTCGTCCCCTGCTCCTCCTGCCCGCCAGGCTTTCCCAGCATCAGGGTCGTTTCAAATGAGTCAGTTCTTCACATCAAGTGGCCAAAGTATTGAAGCTTCAGCTTCAGCATCAGTGCTTCCAAGAAAATTCGGGTTGATTTCCTTTAGGGTTGACTGATCTTTTTTTTAAATAATTTATTTTTTATTGAAGGATAATTGCTTTACAGAATTCAAAAGGGTTGACCGGTGTGATCTCCTTGTTGTCCAAGGGACTCTCAAGAGTCTTCTCCAGAACCACAATTCAAAAGCATCAGTTCTTCAGCTCTCAGCCATCTTTATGGTTCAACTCTCACACCCATACATGATTACAGGAAAAACCATAGCTTTGACTAGATGGACCTTTGTTGGCAGTGACATCTCTGCTTTTTAATATGCTGTCCAGGTGTGTCATAGTTTTTCTTCCAAGGAGCAAGTGTCTTTTAATTTCATGGCTGCAGTCACCATCTGCAGTGATTTTGGAGCCCAAACAAATAAAGTCTGTCACTGTTTCCATTGTTTCCCCATCTATTCGCCATGAGGTGATGGGACTAGATGTCATGATCTTAGTTTTTTCAATGCTGAGTTTTAAGCCAGGTTTTTTTACTCTCCTCTTTCACCTTCATCAAGAGGCTTTTTAGTTCCTCTTCGCTTTCTGCCATAAGGGTGGTATCATCTGGGTATCTGAGGTTATTGATATTTCTCCCAGCAACCTTGATTCCAACTTGAGCTTCATCCAGCCCAGCATTTCTCATGATTTACTCTGCATATAAGTTAAATAAGCAGGGTGACAACATACAGGCTTGACTTACTCCTTTTCCAATATTGAACCAGTCTGCTGTTACATGTCTGGTTCTAACTGTTGCTTCTTGACCTGCTTACAGATTTCTCAGGATGTAGGCAAGGTAGTCTGGTATTCGCATCTAAGAATTTTGCACACTATTGTGATGCACACAGTCAAAGTCAATGAAGCAGAAGTAGATGTTTCTCTGGAATTCCCTTGCTTTTCTTTGATCCAATAGATGTTGACAATTTGACCTCTGTGTGCTCTGCCTTTTCTAAATCCAGCTTGTACACCTCAATTCACAAACTGTTGAAACCTAGCTTAAAGGATTTTGAGCATTACCTTGCTAGCATGTGAAATGAATGCAATTGTACGGTAGTTTGAACATTCTTTGGCATTGCCCTTCTTTAGGATTGGAATGAAAACTGACCTTTTCCAGTCTTGTGGCCACTGCTGAGTTTTCCAAATTTGCAAGCATATTGAGTGCAGCACTTTCACAGCATTATCTTTTAGGATTTGAAATGGCTCAGCTGGAATTTCATCACCTCCACTAGCTTTGTCCATAGTAATGCCCCCTACGGCCCACTTGACTTCACACTCCAGGATGTCTGGCTCTAGGTGAGTGATCACACCCTCATGTTTAAGCAGGTCATTAAGACCTTTTTTGTACAGTTCTTCTGTGTATTCTTGCCACCTCTTCTTTAGACCTTCTGTTTCTGTTAGGTCTGTAACATTTGCCTCCTTTATTGTGCCCATCTTTGCATGGAATGTTCTCTTGGTATCTCTAAGTTTCTTGAAGAGATCTCTAGTCTTTCCCATTCTACCCATTCCTCTATTTCTTTGCATTGTTCACTTAAGAAGGCTTTCATATCTCTCCTTGCTGTTCTTTGGAATTCTGCACTGATATGGGTATATGGGTATATCTTTCCTTTTCTCTTTTGCCTTTCACTTCTCTCCTTTTCTCAGCTATTTGTAAGGCCTCCTCAGACAGCCATTTTGCTTTTTTGCATTTCTTTTTCTCAGGTATGATTTTGATCATCACCTACTGCTCAATGTTATTAACCTCCGTCCATAGTTCTTCAGGCACTCTGCTCATCAGATCTAATGCCTTGAATCTAGTTGTCACTTCCACTGTATAATCACAAGGGATTTTATTTAAGTCATACCTGAATGACCTAGTGGTTTTCCCTACTTTAGATATCACTACATATCTAACAGAATGGCAGAGAAACAGAATGGTGACACCACCAGATGGTGACAAGAATGTGGAGAACAAGGACTCTCATCCAGGGCTTCTGGGAATGCAAAATGGCACAGCCTCTCTCAAATAAGATCAGCCATCTCTTACAAAGTGAAACACGGTCTTATCATGTGATCCAACAATCACGTTCCTCAGTATTTACCAAAAGAATTTATGTCCAAATAAAAATTACTTCCAAATTAAAACCTAGATACAACCAAAAACTCTTAGAAGTAAATAAAAGAGGAAAACTTCATGATAAAGACCTCTAAAAACAGAATAAGCCCTAATGTAAATGACATCACTGACTCGATGGACATGAGTTTGAGCAAGCTCCGGGAGTTGGTGATGGACAGGGAAGCCTGGCGTGCTGCAGTCCATGGGGTTGCAAAGAGTTGGACATGACTGAGTGACTGAACTGAACTGAAAGTATTAAATTTAATTAATAATAACGTATCAACATTATTAGTTCAGCATCAGCAATTTCAAGAAATATACCACAGTAATGTAAGCTGCTGTTGATATGGGAAACTGTATGTAGTGGCATATGTGCAAGAGGGTATATGAAAATTGTATACTTTCTGCTCAATTTTTCTGTAAACTTAAAATTGCTATAAAAATGACTTATTAACTTTTTAAAAGAAAACATCCATTATTTCATTTTGCCTCTTATTAGATTGCTCCTCTGCTGCAACAACTTAAAAGCTAAGTTTGGATTTATCGTAGCATTGGGCTTCCTTTGTGGCTCAACTGGTAAAGAATCTGGCTGCAATGCGGGAGACCTGGGTTCGATCCCTGGGTTGGGAAGATCCCCTGGAGAAGGGAAAAGCTACCCACTCCAGTACTCTGGCCTGGAGAATTCCATGGACTGTATAGGTTCATGGGGTCACAAAGAGTCGGACACGACTGAGTGACTTTCACGTTCACATTAGCATTTCTTCAGCTGATACTTCACTAACTTATTCATTGATTCATTCATTCAATGTTTGACTATTTACAGCATTTGCAGTATTATCCACTCAGGCTTTTAAACATATAACTTCTATGTTATTTTACTTTCTTTTTAAAATCTTTATAATATATTAGTTTCATATTTAGAGACTACAAATCATCTGTTTTACAAGTCTAGTATCTTAAATTAATTATATATGCTCTCTGATGGGAGCTCCTAGAATTATTTTTGTAGGTTACTATGAGGATAGTGTTCTTGCCTGGAGAATCCCAGGGACGGGGGAGCCTGGTGGGCTGCCATCTGTGGGGTCGCACAGAGTCGGACACAACTGAAGTGACTTAGCAGTAGCATGAGGATAAGTCAGTCTCCAGGATATATCCAAACTGGATGCACCCAATTTTAATTTATTACTTCTTCCCACTGATGAACTATTCAATAAAACTGCTTTATCAACTAATATGACTGGTTATCATACTATATAGATTACATATAGTATACATTGTACTATATACTAAAGTATATGGCTCCTTAGACCTGTTCTCGGCACACAGGATAATCTTAACAAAGTTTTAAATGTTTCTTGAATTAACATTTTTGGATACATGAAGAATATTACAAAAGGCATGATTCACTAAAAGCTTAATTTTAACTAGGAGATTATGGCATTAGATGAGATTTTATCTTTATAATGAAAAAAATGCTTTAAAATAATAGTTAAAAGTATAAAATAAAGTCCCTTCTCTGAAGGACTCAGTAAAGGACTTCAGAGTTAGTTTGCAAAGAAACATATACATCTGGAAAAATACAGAAACTGAAAATACATGATTCCATTCAAAAATGTAGAAAATGTCACAACATTGTAAATGATGAACTGCTCAATTAATGGCTTAGATAAGTACTACAGGAATTCTGAGAATTAAAAAAAAAATCCTATGTGCTAGAAAGAGCTGGCTTCACAAAACAGAAACAGGATGAGTCAGATCCTGAAGAAACATAAGCGAAAAGTAAAAGATCAGACATGCTGAAGAGCACCTGTGCTGACTGGTACAACCAGAGTGGTTGAAGTCAGAGGCTGAAGGGCTGGGCGAGAACCAGAAAGGTAGGGTGGGGCAAATTTAAAGAAGACAGTGAATTCCAATCTAATGAGTTTAAACAGTAATTCTGGGCAATGCAAAGCACTCACAGGTCTTCAGGGGAAAGCAAGATGCTGAAGCAAACAACAGTATCAACGAGGTATGTGGACTGGAAGAACAGTTAAGTAGCTATAAGAAAAATGATTACGGGCATGATGAGAAAAGTGACTGAATTGGGAGGAAGACAGTGAAAATGGAAAATATGCAAAAGTCGCCCTATCCCCCCGCCAAAAAAAAGAAATTAAAAAGGAAAAATGATTTGGAGATAAAGTATGTAGAACCAAAGATGAGTCCAAGTTTCTGAAGCTAGAGAAGGATAAGAATGAACAAACTGTTTCAAGCATGTTAAGCTTGGACTATCGGGAGACCTTAAAGAGAAATGTATGTTAGATCATTTGGTAATACTGGAATTGGTGTTCAATTGTGAGATTAAAACTAAAGAGAAATAAACTGCAATTAGCTTCATACCTGTTACATTTGAAACCTTGAAAATAGATGCTATTCTCCAAAGAAATTGTCCTTAGGCAACTGTCTATTAGAGTAAAAGGTCAACTGAGACTTGGAGAATCTATTTTTAGGGCATAGATAAAGAAACAGCAGTATAAAAACACACACACAAAATATAGTCAAAGAAGGAAGTCAAGAACCATCATGGGAACACTAAGGAAAATTTTGTTGCCTCTCCCATATTATCATGAAAATCTTTCCTATAATCCATTCCCATTTAATAATCTCAAAATCCTATAATCACTATAAAATATTTTTTCCCTTTAAAACATTTTTTCCCTTACAAAAAAATATACTGGACCTCAAGGAGAAGTCAGTGACAACTGTATTTTACTATTCACTATTGGTAAATTATTTACCACTGATAAATTATTCAGTAATAAACCAAAATGAAAATAATGATATGATTTGAACCAGAAACCATACTGAGTGAATTCCATTAAAGCCTATTCAAGAACACAGGATTTCCTAAAAATAAGAGGAGATCAGTTGCTTCTGAAAATCATGGCGACAATAATATCAGAGATTAGAGTCCAGAGTTTAATATGCTACTGAGGATTTACCTAGTAGAGAAAAATTTCATACAGGACCAGAAAGGCAGGATAACAGCCTAATAATGTAGACTGTCCACACTGATCACTAAGGGTTTTTCACTCAATCAATATATTCACTCATTTATTATCTAAATTACTGAGTAGCCACTGTGTGTCAGGCATTAAGAACATAAATATGAATAAGATACATCTCTCTATCCAGGGCTTTATTATCCTCAAACACATATGTCTATTCAGTGAGACAAAGTAGAAATATCTTATTTCTATAAAGGTATATAATTTGCAAGTCAGTCAAAATATAAGGTTGTACTTGTGAAAGAATTCATGTCTACCTCTACCTGACTCTAGAGATTCTATAAAAAACTCTTTTAGCATGAATAAGTCTCATGTGCTCTTTTCTCATTTTTTTCTTACCCATTCTTGGTACTTTAATTTAGCCTACTCTGAGAGTCAATCACCCTAATTGCACCTAATTACCAATTTCTTTCACAAAAAGGAACATAACGGAGTATAAATTAATATCCCCTTAAAGTTAAATTTGGGTATTATTTCAAATCATATCTCAACAACTTTGCTAATAAACTCCTGATAATGTATAAATATCAAACTCTGCAGAACTCAAGATTTTAAACCCCTCAGAATGGAAAACCATCTGTTCACAATGACCCTTACAATTACATTAACCATTTCAAAGTAATTTCTTTTATTCCAGTCAAAAATTGTGTTAGAGACACTGTCTGTCAGTAGCTGGCAATCAGCAACTTCAGTAATCATGTAATATTCTATCTTTAAAGAAAAATTTGCTTCAGGAAAGCAGAAATTACACAAAGGTTAACATCAATTTGATGACTTTTACTTCACTACATGGATAACTCGCATAGAAAGCAACCTAAAATATAAAAAATAGTGAGTGTAAATAAAATGAATATTACATCAACTTTTTAAACTTTCAGAGCAAACTTTTTGAAGTATTATAAATTATCTTCCACTGATGATGAAAATCTAGTGGGGCCTCAAAACTGGATTAGGGTTTCCCAGGTGGCTCAGTGGCAAAGAATCTGCCTGCCAAGTACGAGACGGGTTCAATCCCTGGGTCGAGAAGATCCCCTGCAGAAGGAAATGGCAACCTATTTCAGCATTCTTGCCTGGGAAATCTTGTGGACAGAGAAGCCTGGTGGGCTGCAGTTCATGGTGTCGCAGAACAGTTGAACACGTCTTAGCAACCAAAACAACAACAACAAAACTGGATCAACAGGGTATATAGCAGGGAATGTCACGTTCAGTACTATGAGAATTAATTTTTCTTCAGGTCATTAAGCTAATAACCTGGAGGAAATAAAGATAATGGGTCAGAAATTCTGATATTCCATAGTTAAGCAATACTGAAAACAAAATGGCCTTTGAGCAATGCAGAATAAGAAAGCCAAAGAACTAACACATTTCTTAAAATATTGATTCTCAATTTAATTTGGAAATGGATCCAAAAAATCAGCGAAAGACAGCTGTAATACAGAGTATGCTCCACACCTACAACAGGTTTCCAAGGAAGTTGAGAGAATTACTGTTTATATATAGAAAATGTATATAACCATTTCTCAAAGATATTATTTAAAAAGTGATTATTATAACTGTGACACAGGCACAGTGATTCTAAATTTAAAAATGATATAATTAAAGTGTTGAAATGTTAAAATATGTCCCTTGTTTTAAGAAAAGGGCATCACGAACTTAAAACGCTTTCTAAAATGAACTACAAGAGCAGAAAACTTAACAAATTACTAAAGAGGCTGAAAAATCTCTTCTCTGACAATTAATAAAGTCAGAAGCACATTTATCTTGACTTCTTTAAAGAAGTCAGACTGAAGTCTTAAGGTTGAATTAAATAAAGCCAGTTATCTCTTTTCATCAGTTACATCTGTGGATTTCCAAGTCAAAGACATCAAAAAGACTACCATAGATAATCAATTTATACATGAAACAGAATATTGAAGAAAAGGTGTCTACAATAATATTTAATTATAAAGAAAGAGTAAAATATATTTGAAAAGGAAAAACATGATATTTAGAAATTATAGTAGAAATTTTAAAGGCATTGAAACACTTGAGCCAATTATCTTTCTTCAATTTGAAATGTTATTACAGAAACGCTGATGATTAAATTCAATTGTTATATATATAATATATATACTAAATAAAATGGCTACATTTCAGTTTTTCTGGTTGAGGAATGATTCTCACTAGGACTTTCCAGTCAAATGATGTCCACTAACTCTAACCTAAATTAACAGAGATTTCAATTGTGAAACACAGCCAAAGCCTTCGTAATGCTCCCTTTCAGTGTTCTCAGAGCTTTCCTTTCCACCCAGGGTTGAGAGCTGGGGAAATGCAAAGAAGAAAACAACCTATTTCTCATCCTTAAGGAGCTCACATTCTAGCAGGGGAGTGACCTGTGAACAAGTGATATGGCACACATGATATATGCTAAAATACAGATTTGTTACATAGTGAGTGCTTCCAAAGGCTGAAATGAGTTAACGTACAGGCTTGTGGCCCAGGGTAAGATGAATAACTCCAGTCAAAGGAATGTGAGGCCAGTCTCCCAAGAGCTTCATCAGAGCTCACTGATAAATTTTAAAAAGGTATTACTAAAGGTATTACTAAACTACACACTGAACCCAATGCTGACAGGTTCCGCCTTCAGTGCCCACGGAATTTCCATTTGTTACTGGTATTCTCATCATATAAAAAGTTCTCATTCTACAGCAAAAGCTGGCTAGGACACTCATCAGGCCTAATGAGGACAGAACCCATGTAATGGTTCAAGTCAATACTGATGATGTCAGTCCAAAATCAGACACAACCAAGTCATCAGCACTGTGGGGAATGCAAAAGAGCCATTAATCTTTAAAACCTTTTTAAATATTTAGTAGATCTAACGCTATTAAGAAATAAGGCAGCATTAGTTCAAAATCTTGAGAAACAGGCTTGCCCTTTCCTAATACTTGTGCATTTAAAAGACTCCTCTCACACTTTGCTGTTCACACAGCAGCTGACAAATCATTTCTCCAAACCGGCAAAGAGTGCTGAAATTAGAATTTAAAAGAAGAGTTGGCAGCAAAAAAAGAAATCTTCTTTTTTGATACTACATAAATATATTACTAAAATATTTGCTCTTATTTTCTTGTGAATCAGATTTATAAATAACTAATACACATTAGAAGTAAAATTTTGTGGAATTTTTTAAATGGCATAATGAATGCCTTTGTACCAAAGACCTATTTTCTCTCATTTTGATACACTTACTTTAGCTTTTCTCAGCACAGAATACATATACCACATTTTTACTGAAAAAAATATGTGGTCATTTGCCAGTTAATCATCAGTTTTAATATAATCAGAAGCCGCACACTGAGGCATTTGTATTGTTTCCTACAAGGATCAATAAAATAACGCTAATATGATCTGTTTTCATTAATATATAGATTATACATGACAAGAATCTTAATATGCTCTTGGAACTAGACAGTTACTACTCCCACACTGATAACACATAATCACAAAATAGCTGAAATTGTGGACAATTTTCTCTCTCAACATTCCTAGGTGTACTTCTTTTACCCTTTTTTCTTCACACTTTGCATATTCCTATTTTGTTTAAATATGCTAAATTTTCTAGGGTCACCTGCCACCCTAGCGAGGTTTTCCACTGTTTTTTTCCTGTCCAAAGATTGTGTACTTTCACCACTGTTTTTATTTCCCACCCAAGAGACTATTTTTCTTTCTAGCAATCACACTTTGCCACTAATGAAAGATCTGCTAAATTCATTACTCCTCTTCCTGCTATTGCTAGAACTTTCTTCTCAAATACTGTGCTGGCATCAAGAAAAGCCCTATCTACACTGTCTATTCTTTTCTAATTATAAACTTAGCAGTCCATTTCAACTAGATCAGAAAATAAAGATTGGTCATTAACATCTATCTATATTTATGTTTATGTATATATCTATATCTACCCACTCAGCCAAATTTTAATTTATAATCAAAGCAAATTATACTATTTGGTTAATATAAAAGGATTGTCAATGAAGAATGGAAAGTTAATGTAAGCATACAATGGTGGAAAACTGCTTAATGTTAAGTATAAATGAAAATTAACACATGACTATGATAGAATCCACAAAAATATTTCACCAACAGAAACACAGGAGTTGCCAAGATTATGCATCAACAAGCAAAATGCAAGTACCAGTACTAGTTGAAAACAGATAATAATAAACTGTAGAAGACAGACAGAAAAAGAATGAGAAAAGACTCAAAAGACTGAATTTTTGTTGCCTAATTTACTCAAAGCATTAGGAACAACATTTGCCAAATGCAAAAAAAAAAAAAACTGTCAACAGAATGATAAACTCTACTAATAAACTAGATATTTTATTTTGTTGTTTGATTTTTTAAAAGAAGAAGAAAAAATCTACATAAGGCTTTAAAAGCAAACACAGTTCTACTGAGTCAAAACATGTCTGAAACAGAGAAACATAAATGAAGTACGTAACCTAGTGAAGGAAGGATCTGAAATAAACATGAAGTTAAGATACAAGAAAGGAAGGCCAATTACCGCTTAATTACTAAAGTGATTACAAAGCTACTATTTAAAATAGTTGGACTTCCCCAATGGCTCAGGGGTAAAGAATCCACCTGCAATGCAGGAGACACAGGAGATGTGGGTTCAATCCCTGGGTCAGGAAGATGCCCTGGAGGAGGGCATGGCAACCCACTCCAATACTTTTGCCTGGAAAATCCCATGGACAGAGGATCCTGGTGGGCTACAGTCCATGGGGTTGGAAAGAGTCAGACATGACTGAGCGACCCTGCTTTCACGCATTTTAAATAGTTAAATTTTTTATCCTGGAGTCAGCTTTGGAGATGATGCTTTTGGATAACTGCCAAATAACTAGACCATAATTATTTCTGAAAAAAATTATCATAAAAATGATGAAAACTCTGCTTCAATATTTTTTAGCAGAATTTTCACCAATTTTATGATAATCTAAATCAGAATAAAATACTTATAAGAATATTCTTTCTAGGAAAGTGATCAGAGATGTGAGGCACCGTTTCATTGGTGGGTCTATGACTATAATATATTCCTTCTAGTATGTCCTAGCTAAAACTTCAATGCCAAATGGTACCTGGGACTAACAACACAGGTTCCTGATCTTTATTAGGTCTTGGGGTGAAATTTATGGATCCTCTGCAGTAAAATACACTTAATACCGTGCACAGAAAATCAGGTTCATGAACATCCTCTCCTCACATCATTCTCACCTTCAAACTAGGGATCCATACTTCAGAACTCAGACGAGAGAGGAAAAAAAAAATATATATGAGGCACAGCACTGTTGAAATGTCTTAATAACTGTACTATGCTATTTAAATGTATAATGTATAACATAAAATCTGACTGGCAGATACAACATAGTGCCAATGATGTCTTAGATGATTTAACATCTTTTCTACACAACTGTCCTCCTCTCCTCGGAGAAGGCAATGGCACCCCACTCCAGTACTCTTGCCTGGAAAATCCCATGGATGGAGGAGCCTGGTAGGCTGCAGTCCACAGGGTCGCTAAGAGTCAGACACGACTGAGCGACTGACTTCACTTTCACTTTTCACTTTCATGCATTGGAGAAGGAAATGGCAACCGACTCCAATGTTCTTGCCTGGAGAATCCCAGGGACGGGAGAGCCTGGTGGGTTGCCGTCTATGGGGTCGCGCAGAGTCGGACACAACTGAAGTGACTTAGCAGTCCTCCTCTCCTATCACTAAGTGACAGACACTAGGCTACTCTCAAACAACTGCAAGTAAATGACTCCCAGTTCTGCGATATACTTCATCGAATCACACCACCTGCAAACTAATGCCTTTCTATGTAAATCCAATTCAAAATTTCTAAAAATTAAAGAATAGCCACAGTGTTCCAACTAACTATTTTCAGAAACAGACTACCATCTGAAATCCAGGATGAATATCACAGCCTATCAATACAAGATTACCTGAATATAATCCATTTTACATGAACACCAAGAAATGAACACCAAGCACAGACTTTCAACTTTGTCTGCTGACCCACCTTTGCTCATTCATCTCTTCTTTAGGTGTGATCATAAGTATTGCGTGTTTAATAACACACACATATTTTTCTCTTCCTCTGGGAAGAAATCTATGAATGATTATTTGGTGCTGAGAATAATAAACTAGATATTTCTGCTTCAGAGAACATCATTCAGCAGATTTTCATTAAGTTACTATTTTGAAAAGTTGACTTGAGCACTGTATACATAAAATACATGTCAACAAAGCAGTTAACCCTGTTTTATCCACCTTGTTTTTTAGAAAAAATTACTTATTTATCTTTCTCTACGCTGGGTCTTCACTTCTGTGCACAGGCTTTCTTTAGTTGTGGCAAGTGGACATCACTCTCCAGTTGTGGTGTGTGGGCTTCTTGTTGCAGTGGCCTATGCTGTTGCAAAGCACAGGCTCTAGGTACACGAGCTTCAGGAGTTGCAGCACTTAGGCTCAGTAGTTGTGGCTCATGGGCCCGGTGGCCCCATGGCATGTAGGATCTTCCCTGACCAGGCATCAAACCTGTGTCCCCTGCAATGGCAGACAGATTCTTAACCACTGGACCACCAGGGAAGCCCTAACCATCTTGTTTTAATCACCCATATGGCTGGATATCCAACCACAAAACCACCCATAAAAATCACTGCACTGATCTCAACATAGGATTATATGCTTATCTATGTATTCTTAGATCTGAGCACATACAAGGATGGCTTTCTTACACTTCAGACCATGACATTTATAGCCACACATCTGATAGCAGCCATCCTAGAGGACCACTTGCCACTGTGAATCAGAGCCTTAGAAATGCCTATCCTTCTTAAGTCTGCATATCCTTTCTTAAGAATTTATCCTGAGATAACAATTATGAAAGTATATAAAGACCCGCAAAAAAGAACAGTCATCAATACCATTTTTTATATTCCATATATATATATGTTAATAAATGATATTTGTTTTTCTCCTTCTGACTTACTTCACTCTCTATAACAGGCTCTTCGTTCATCCACCTCACAAGAACTGACCCAAATTCATTCTTTTTTATTGCTGAGTAATAAAATATTCATTGAATATATGTACTACATCTTCTTTATCCATTCATCTGTCAGTGAACATCGAGGTTGCTTCCATGTCCTGGCTATTGTAAACAGTGCTGCTATGAACACTGGGGTACAATCATATCACGGTTCTCTCAGGGTATATGCCCAGTAGCAGGGTTGCTGGGTCATATAGTAGATTTTTTCAGGGAAGGACTGGAGACACAGATGTGGAGAATGGACCTGTGGACCCACTGGGGGAGGGTAAGAGTGAGACGAATGGAGAAAGGAGCATCAACATGTTGTGTAAGATGGAGAGCTGGTAGAAGCTGTTGTGTAGCAATCGGTGCCCAGCCTGGCACTCTGTGATGAGCTGGAGGAATGGGATAGGGGGAGGGGAGGAAGGTTAAGGAGGGAGAGGATGTATGTATAATTATGGCTGATAGCGGAGCCTGGTGGGCTGCCACCTATGGGGTCGCACAGAGTCGGACACGACTGAAGAGACTCAGCAGCAGCAGCAGTCTTATTGTAAGGCAGAAACCAATACAACACTGAAAATTTTTTTTCAAGAATAAATGAAAATAAGAATGGTCGTAACAGCACAACTTATATAAAATGCTTTATTAAAAGTTTAAATGCCCAGCAATAAAGGATTAAGCAGCTATCACACACATGGCATATCTGTATGATATGGTCATTAGAATTCATGTTTCAGAAGATATTTTATGACAAGAAGATTATTACATGTCATGAAGAAAAAAAAGAGGTTACAAAACACTAAGTACAATTCTATCTTTCAAAAATTAAAATATAAATTTACGTGTAGATAAAGACCTGAGAGAATATATACCAAAATGTAACTGTAATTAATCCCCAGGGTCCTTAAGATTATAGATGTTTTAAGTTTTATTATTGTTGCTTCTCTGCATTTTCTGTTCATGTTTATAGTAAACATGTATTACTTCTATTAAAAAAAAAGTCAATTTTTCTTCAAGTTATAAAATTTAGGAAAAAGCATATATAAAATTCCCATTAAAATTATAATTTTTGAGAAAGTAAATTTGGGGATGTTGCCACTCTACTATATATAACAAAAAGGAAATTTCTGCTCTTATGAGTGAGGTTACCTGGTTTATTTGTTTTTTATTTATTTATTTGTTGCAGAATCATAATTAACCCCCAACTACTCTTTTGAAATAGAAGATGCCTCTATCACCACTATATTTTCCTGTATCTCATCCTCACTTCTACTCCTTGTTGGTAAATTCATAATTGACTGGATTCCTCATCATTTTCTCTCCCTTCCCTCCTTTTTACTAGTAAAGAAACATTTTTTTACCAACAAAAACTACTATCTTAATCTATACTTTATTATCTAAATTGATTTTCAGTTAAGATATCTTTTCCTTAAAAAGAAAACAGGAAGGAGATAAAAACCAGAAAGAAGAAAGTTCAGACAATAAAGAAAAATGTAATTGTATGGCTTCCCACGTGGCACTGGTGGTAAAAAATCCACCTACAATGCAGGAGACTTAAGAGATGCAGATTCAATGCCTGGTCAGGAAGATCCTCTGGAGTAGGAAATGGCAACCCACTCCAGCATTCTTGCCTGAAAAATCCCATGGACAGAGGAGTCTGGAAGACCATAGTCCATGGGGCCTGCAATGAGTCGGACATGACTGACTGATCACACACATGCCTGTACTGAGCAGAAACAAGAGTGAGAGAGAAATTTTTCTTCGTAATATTTGTATGTTTCCTTGGGTTACGCTAAGTCTGCTGAAGGGAAAACAAACAAACAAAGAAACAAACTACACTCAGGAGAAAAGTTATAATAATTCAAAAAGTAAATGACTACTTGAATTGCTATTATATAACACTCATTATGACACACTTAAGGCTTACTTTGATTACTGGACATGATTTGTAAGGCATAGCTGGGCTTTTATATATTAAATATAAGCAACAGAGCAGGTTACCAAAATGAAATAACTTATACAACAACACCCACACAACTTTCCAATTCAAACCCAAGGAGGAACCCAACTTCTAAATATAGTCCTTAGTTCAGATCAGCCATATTAGTCTTTATAAAAACTATCTTGAGCCTCCGTTTTTCACTTCTTTGAGTATAGCTGGTGTGGGGGAAGTGGGAATATCAGAGGAGCAAGGAGAGAGACTGAGAGAAGAAAGAGGCTAAAAGGGAAAAGAGGGGAAGGAGAAAAACACAGAAGACAAAGAGAAGAGGACAGAAAGGTAACAAAAGGGGAAGAGAGAGAAGTAGTGCCTAACTAGTGACTGATAAGAGAAATAGATAATTTTACATACATAAACTACATTCATGTTAACATGAAAATAAGATTTAAAGAGAAAAATCACAGTATTTTATCAAACAGGTATTGCAACTTAACTAGGGGGAAAAAAGAAAAGAGACATTAAAGGTCACTCGGGTACACACCACTATGCGTTTGTCCAAACTCACAGAATGTGCACAGGATGTGTGAACGGTAACGTGACGATGAGCCCTGGGTAACAAGTGCCAGTGAAGCTTTACTCATCATAACACAGGTACCACGCTAGTGGAGGATGTGGATAAAGGGGGAGGGATATGGGAAATCTTTGCACCTTCCCCTCAGTGACGCTGGGAATCTAAAATCTGACTCTAAAACTATGTCTTAATTTAAAATCTTAAACATTCACATAGACATATTTACTAAAAATTGGTCACTTCAATCAAAAAAACAACACAAACGACAATCAGCTGTTCCTTCAGTCTTTGTAGCTGGAAGAATATAATTTACTACATTAAATAAAAGGATATGAAATGCTCTCAGTGGAATAGGTATCCTATATTAAATACCCAAAACAAAACAAACTTGTGTTTAACCAAAGGATTTGATAATTTCTTCACAAAATCCAATTATTTCCAAACACTGTTCAATGTATTTAGTGAGAGGAAATGCGGTTCTATGGTACAACCACCAGCTTCTCTCCTTACATGAAAACTCATCTCATCAAATATGACCGGTGCAACAGAAAAAGAAGTGTGAGTATGCGGTTCCAAAGCACACTGTAACGTAACACCGCGGCATGCTTGACCGTACTGTGGACGACTGATAAAAACCAGACTAATGAAGAGAATCAAAATAATAAAATGATTTTCTGAGGAAATGACACCAAAAAGGACCTAATGCAACAAAATCTTACAAAATAATTAGGTTTTACAGACATATTCTTCAGATTTCAGCATACAAATGTTGTACACTGAAATCCAAAATAACTGATTCAACATATCACAAAAATGTTTCTCAATTACTAATTTACCAGTAGTTGATAATTCCCTACTCTTACTCATGCATTCATCCCAGACATAATTCCTGAATACCTACTTCATACTAAGCACTGTGAAACGTGAATAAAAACACAGGATAGATCATCCATAATAACTCAAACATAAGGCAATAATAGCACTGAAATTCAGAAGCATTTAAAATTTCAACTTAGCCAACATGTGCAATTATCCTTTCTACTATTACCTTCATCCTAATATCCAAGACTAGCAAAACTTAACCAATTCCAGATTCAATTTTTCTTTCTGGTGAATTTGCTTATGAGTCTCAAGAAAGATAAAAAGTCAAGAGGAGACTCAAAATACCTAACATCTCCACTAAAAGCTCTTCCTTACACATAAATTCACTCGTCTTTTCAAACACTGTACTCACGTACAATATTTCAATTTAAAAGAAAAAGATCAGCATGAGAGCTCTAAAAATAGGTTTGATAGAAAGAAATATAGCAACACTAAGTACTCAAGGACTCTAAACAGCCTAAAGATCCACAACAATCAACATGTAGCAACTGCGGATTTTTTTGAATTTGCACACACTCTGAGGCTAACTTGTAGGCAGTCAGTCCCTTCCCTGCTCATGGCTCCTGCCACCAGCCCCATCTCTGCATCTCAGAGACCCTGTTTTTCTACCCAGTTTTACTCACATCTTATAGCGGATGCCCACAAGAAATAAAGTATTACGTTCAACTAGGGTGACTGCTCACTGTTCTTTTTTTTTTTTTTTTCTACTATGTGTGTGCTCAGTCGCTCAGTCATGCCCAACTCTTTGTGACCACATGGACTGTAGCCCACCAGGTTCCTCTGTCCATGGAATTTCCCAGGCAAGAATACTAGAGTGGGTTGTCATTTTCTACTCCATTTTTGGTATGGGAATTTAATGTATTCTTCAATGATTTAGGAACCTTTGTGTTAGCCATTTTTTGTTTGGTTTGGGTTTTTTTTTTAACTGAAATACAGCTGATTTACAATGCTTTGGTTTCAGGTATACAGTGAACTGCTTCAGTTATACATATATAGACATATATATGTATATATTATTTTTTACAATCTCTTCCATTATAGATTATTACAAGATATTCAGTATAGTTCCCTGGGCTATATAATAGGTCCTTGTTGATTATCAAATTTATATGTAATTTTGTGTACATTTTAATCCCCAATTCCTAATTTAACCTTCCTTCCCCCTCTTTGGGTAACCATAAGTTTGTTTTCTATGTCTGTGAATTAGGTTTTGTTTTGTAAATAAATTCATTTGTATCTTTTTTTAAGATTTCACAATAAGCAATATCATAAGATATTTGTCTTTCTCTGTCTGGCTTATTTCACTTAGCACGATAATCTCAAGGTCTATCCATGTTGCTGCAAATGGCATTATTTCATTCCTTTTTTATGGCAGAGCAACATTCCACTGTGTAAGTGTGTTAACCACTAAGTCATGTCCAACTTTTTGCAACCCCATGGACTGCAGCCTCCCAGGCTCCTCTGTCCATGGAATTCTCCAGGCAAGAGTGCTGGAGTGGATTGCTGTTTCCTTCTTCAATTCCACTATATATATCTTCTTTATCCATTCACCTGTTGATAGATATTTAAGTTGTTTCCATGTCTTAACTGTTGTAAATGGTGCTGCAGTGAACACTGAGGTGGATACATCTTTATTTTTTGCTTTTTAAGGAACCTTCATACTGTTCTCCAGTGGCTGTGTCAAGTGACATTTCCACCAACAATGTAGGAGGGTTCCCTCTCCTCCAGATCCTCTCCAGCCTCTATTTGCAGATTTTTCAATGATGGTCATTCTGACTGGTGTGAGGTGCTATCTCATTGCAGTTTTGATTTGCATTTCTCTAATAATTAGTAATGTTGACCATCTTTTCATATGCCTTTTGGTCATTTGTACGTCATCTTTGGAGAAATGTTTCCTTAGATCTTCTGGTTATTTTTTTATTGTTTTTTTTTTTTTTTTGCTATTGAGCCATATGAGCTGTTGGCATATTTTGGAGATTAATCCCTTGTCAGTCACATCACTTGCAAATATTTCTCCCATTCTGTAGGTTGTCTTTTTGTTCTGTTTATGATTTGCTCTGCTGAGAAAAAGCTTTTAAGTTTAAATAGGTCCCACTTGTTTACTTCTGTTTTTATTTCTATTATTCTTAAGAGATGGATCCAAAAAAATACTGCTGTGATTTATGTCAAAGAGTGTTCTATGTTTTCCTCTAGGAGTTTTATAGTACCTGTTCTTACATTTAGGTCTTTAATCCATTTTGAGTTTATTTTTGTGTATGGTATGAAGAATGTTCTAATTTCATTGTTTCACAGGTAGCTGTCCAGTTTTCCCAGCACCATTTATTGAAGAGACTGTCTTTTCTCCATGGTATATTCTTGCCTCCTCCATTGTAGATTAATTGACTCTAAGAGCACGGGCTTATTTCTGAACTTTCTATCCCATTCCATTGATCTCTGTGTCTTTTTTTATGTCAGTACCATAGTATATTAATCACTGCAGCTTTGTAGTATAATCTGAAGTCAGGGACTCTAACTTCTTCAGTTCTAATTTTCTTTCTCAATATTGCTTTGGCTATTCAGGGTCTCTCGTGTTTCCATGCAAATTTAAAATTTTTTTTGTTGTAGTACAGTGAAAAATCTCATTGGTGATTTGATAGGAATTGCACTGAATCTATGGACTGCCTTGGGGAGTGTAGTCATTTTGACAATACTGATTTTTCCAATCCAATAATATAGTATATCTTTCCATTTGTTTGTGTTATCTTCTATCTCTTTAATCAATGTCTTATTGTTTTCAGAGTACAGGTCTTTTAACTCCCTGAGTAGATTTATTCCTAGGCATTTTATTCTGTCTGATGCAATGATAAATTGGATTGTTTCCTTAATTTCTCTTTCTAACATTTCATGTTAGTGTATATAAATGCAAGAGATTTCTGTATATTAATTTTGTATCCTGTAACTCCACCAAATTCACTGATGAGCTCTAGTAGTTATTTGGTAGCATCTTTAAGATACTACACAAGAGTACAGTATCATGTCATCTGAAACTGTGACAGTTTTACGTCCTCTCTTCCAGTTTGGATTCCTTTTATTTCTCTGCTGTGGCTAGGACTTCCAAAACTATATTGAGTAAAAGTGGTGAGAGTGAACATCCTTGTCTTTTTCCTCATCTTACAGGAAATGCTTTCAGCTTTTCACACTGTGTATGATGTGAGCTGTACGTTGTCATATATGGCCTTTATTATCTTGAGGTAGATTCCCTCTGTGCCCACTTTCTGGAGAGTTTTTAATCATAAATATGTGTTTAATTTTGTCAAAAGTTTTTTGTGCATCTACTGAGATGATCATATGGCTTTTATTTTTCGATTTGTTAATGTGGTATATCATAGCAGTCCCCAACCTTTTTGGTACCAGGAAGCGATTTTGTGGAAGATAATTTTTCCATGGTGGAGAAGGAAATGGCAACCCACTCCAGTATTCTTGCTGGGAGAAGCCCATGGACAGAGGAGCCTGGTATGCTACAGTCCACAGGGTTGCAAAGAGTCAGACATGACCCAGTGACTAAACAAAACAACAAAACAATTTTTCCATGGACTATAGCTTTTGGGTGATCCAAGTGCATTATGTTTATTGTGCACTTTATTTCTAATCTAATGCTGCTGCTGATCTGATAGGAAGTGCTGGTCCACAGCCTGGAGGTTGGGGACACCTGGTGTATCACACTGATGACCTGCATATACTAAAAAATTCTTTGCATCCCTGGGATAAACCCCACTTGACCATGGTGTATGACCCTTTTAACACACTGTTGGATTCTGTCTGCTAGCATTTTGTTGAGCATTTTCACATCTGTGTTCATCAGTGGTGCTGCTGCTGCATCAGTGATGCTGGCCTGTAATTTCCATTTTTTGTTGTATCTTTGTCTATTTTGGCATCAGGGTAACGGTGGCCTCGTAGAACGAGTTTGAATGTGTTCCTTCTTCCGCAATTTTTTGGAAGCGTTTCAGAAGGTAAGGCTTGGTTTTCCACTATTTTTAAACTGTTTGATCACAAGTAATGTCTTATTATCTTTATATCAGTAGCCTCTAACATCATACATGTACCACAGTCAGAACTACAGCAATAATAAGGATGAGAGTTAACACTGGAAGCTTACTACAGAAGTATCTGGCACTGTTTTAAGTGTACTATTTTATGTATTGTTCAATTTTCACAGCTTAAGGTACTATTTATTAACCTAATTTTACACATGAGAAATCTGAGGCTCAGAGAGTCAACATCTGTTGCTGAAAAAGTGAATGGCATGGGCAGAACATAATTTTGGATACAAAGAGAATTGACACAGTTCAAATTCTGGTTGTTACACAGTGTGCCCCCTTGGGAAATTCACTTACTTGTGCTGAACCACAGTTTGCTCCTATGTAAAACAGAGGTCATGTTTACCTCACTGTGCTGCTGTGCAGATTCAGTGTGACAATACCTGGAAGGCCCCCAGCAGTTCTCAAACTCTGGCTCTTAGTCACCTGGGGAAACCTGGGGCACTTTCCTCCCATCTATCAGAATCCATCTAGAAGGCTTCTCAGATATTTCTTTGATTTCTCCACCAGCCAAGAGAAGGGTAGGTATTATTAATAATTTACAAAAGTAAAACATCAATCAGCACACATGTCAGCAACTAGACTGTCCTTTTCTTCTTGTCCCTCTCCCCTCAACTGTTACATTCTACCCACGCCTTCAGTTAATTAGAGCAGCAAGAAACCGCGCCAGCCTAAGCAGCAAGTCGGAAAGTGGCAGGCCTAGAAGACAGGGGTATAGCTTTTATTCAGCTTATCGATTCCAACAACTAAACCGCAGAGTAACTCAAAACTGACAAATATCTTCAAAGGGGATAAAACTATAATTAGTCTTACAAAGAAGAAACCATTCAGTAGAATATTGGTTTATAGAAAACAATAGTCTCCTCAGTTAGTCTCCTAGGCAGTGATTAAACAGGATTCCAATAAACTAATAGGCAGAAAACAATTATGTTAAAAATTATGCTAATATTGATTTTAATTCCCCGTTCAAATTTCTGAAGAGTTAATTGCTTTTTTATTTCAGAAAATTTTGAACATTTATAATCTTCAAGAAGCCCAACCTTCCCAGAACAACTCCAGGAGAATTTAACAGAAAGAACTGAAATGGCTATAGTGTGTAGCTTTCTAATTAATTAATTTGTAAATACTATTCAACTATTTCGGAGAAGGCAATGGCACCCCACTCCAGTACTCCTGCCTGGAAAATCCCAGGGACAGGGGAGCCTGGTGGGCTGCCGTCTATGGGGTCGCACAGAGTCGGACACGACTGAAGCGACTTAGCAGCAGCAGCAGCATTCAACTATTTGAGTAAATAATTTTAAGAAAGTAAAAAGAATTAAAGTTAACTTTAGATTTCTGGAGAGTCATGCAATCAAAGCTCTATTATCTAGGACTTTACCAATAAGAAAACACTAAAAGTTGGTATTTCTGATATTTCTCAATATATGTCTTCAAACTAGTTGCCATTATCCATAATAAAAGAGGCTTAATGATTTCAACCATAATGAATACAGAGTAGTCAATCTTTCCTAAGAGATGTTTCTGTCTTTAGAAAACTATGAAAAATTAACACAAATTAATTAAACCAATATTTTTTGAACTCCAAACCTGAGCTGGGGCATATGCAAAGAATAATTATGATATTAACTAGTATTTATTTGTAAGTACTACAGACACTAGACTAGATTTTAAATTCTTTGAGTAAAAGAGGTAAGTAATCTTCATCTTTATTCTAAACTCTCTTTAAGCCCAACACATAGAGCTATAATACACATATACTATGCCTATGGTTTTTCCTGTGGTCATGTATGGATGTGAGAGTTGGACTGTGAAGAAGGCTGAGCGCCCAAGAATTGATGCTTTTGAACTGTGGTGTTGGAGAAGACTCTTGAGAGTCCCTTGGACTCCAAGGAGATCCAACCAGTCCATTCTGAAGGAGATCAGCCCTGGGATTTCTTTGAAAGGAATGATGCTAAAGCTGAAACTCCAGGACTTTGGCCACCTCATGCGAAGAGTTGACTCATTGGAAAAGACTCTGATGCTGGGAGGGACTGGGGGCAGGAGGAGAAGGGGACAACAGAGGATGAGATGGCTGGATAGCATCACTGACTCTATGGACGTGAGTCTGAGTGAACTCCGGGAGTTGGTGATGGACAGGGAGGCCTGGCGTGCTGCGATTCATGGGGGTGCAAAGAGTCGGACACAACTGAGCAACTGAACTGAACTAAACTGATGCCTCATTGTGAAGTTATATTCATTAAATTAATCAATTAATATATGAATAAAAGGGGAGGCATGGTTGCAAGGAAAATGGATGACCCAGAGGATATCTTCTCAACCAGAGGATGAAACAAAGACCCTGGGACAAAAACATAATTATTTTGGTATAGAGTGGCTGAACCTGCTAAGCCCTGAGAGAATATTCTGGATCTGGAAAACTATTGACAGTACAGTGAGCAATCCTACCTTCTGACACACATACAATCATGGGACACTAAAGATGTGCTTACACAAATAACATATCAATGTTGTCTCTTCCTACCCCCATCCACCCACATAAACAAAACATGTAGGCTGATGAACATGTAGGTCACAGAACAAACACACAATATGCTCTAATGTGAAGATGTGAAAATATGATGGTTTAAAAGACCCTGATGCTGGGAAAGATTGAAGGCAGGAGGAGAAGGGATGACAGAGGATGAGATGGTTGGATGGCATCACCAACTCAATGGACATGAGTTTGAGGCTTCAGGAGTTGATGATGGACAGAGAGGCCTAGCAGGCTGCAGTCCATGGGGTTGCAAAGAGTTGGACATGACTGAGTGGACTGAACTAAACTGAAGAATATTATAAAACTTAAAGTTGTAATTATAATTCAATTACCTGTTTTCTTCTTTGCCTGGATAGACTACAGGCACTCTGAGAATAGATACTAAGACCATGTCTCTCTGTGTTCAAGACCTTACCCCAGATCTGGACCATGGAAATACAGACAGGTTATGAATATTACCTAAATGAATGAAGAGTGAATCAATCCTTTTAGCATAGTAAGAGCCAAGGGGAGAGATGTTCAAGAGGGAGGGGATACACGTATATACGCATTCACTTCTTGGACAGCAGAAACTAACACAACACTATAAAGCAATTTACTCCAATAAAAAAATAATAAATGAAAAAAAGTGAATCAGCCCATTTTAAGAGGTAGAAGATAAATAAATGAACAAAAACAGATTAAGCAGAAGGTCAGACTGAGGGGAGAAGGAATCCTGGAAGGTCAGACAGTTCCTAAAAATACCCTGATTAAATGTTAAAGGCTATCATGCACTTTCACCAAAATATAGTCTGTGAAAAGCAGTGATTGACAAATCCAGATTGACAAATCCAGGTTTAGAATAAGGAAATGGATTGATTCTTCATAAATAAATATATAATGTATTCTTTGTACTTTCACTCACCAACAGCTTTAAAATTTTTCCTTTTTTAGGATAAAAAAAGTCTGTCTTTAATCTACATGCATTTCACATATAAGACACTCATACATTTCCAAAAGGTCAAGTAAAAAACATGAAAAAAATGACTAATGCCTTCCTAGGTATATGTGCATTCACATCTATCCAGGCATCAAATTTTTATCCTGAAAATCTCCTCAAAAAATGAGTTTGTGAAAAACAGAGGCAGAAAAAAATGTCATCGCCAGTCCAGGTTCGATGCGCGATACTGGATGCTTGGGGCTGGTGCACTGGGACGACCCAGAGGATGGTGTGGGGAGGGAGGAGGGAGGAGGGTTCAGGATGGGGAACACATGTATGCCTGTGGCGGATTCATTTTGATATTTGGCAAAACTAATACAATTATGTAAAGTTTAAAAATAAAATAAAATTTAAAAAAAAAATAAATTGAAAAAAAAAAAGAGGAGAGAAAACCTTTGCCCAGTGTGATACCTGAACTTGACCACATCTTTCACCCAGGCATTTTTTCCCAACTTTAATGAGACATAAATGACATATAAATTATGTACATTTATTGATTTGATATATTTATATATTGCAAAATGTTTATCACAGTAGGATTAGCTACCATGTCCATCATGTCATATTTACCATTTCTTTCTTGTGATGAGAACATTTAAAATCTATTCTCTTAGCAAATTATGACACTCTGTGTTGTTCATAAAATAATCTCATCTAATTATTTTAATTTCTTCAAGGATATGTTTCATTTGCTGACTTTGCCAGCAAAGTTGTAATTTACACATGCAGTTCAAAAAGCATATATCTCTTACTCATTTTAGTGTGAAGCAAGGTTAATGAAGGATAGTCAATCTATAGTCTCCTGAAGAGAGACTTTACATTTCAAAGTGTTTATAAGAACAGGGGATTCAATTAAATAAAATATAGTCAGAAATGTAGTCACAATGAAAAAAACAGACTAGATCTTCTTATATTCTTTTCCTTCAAGTAAGTGGTCACCAAGTAGGAATTCCACACATACTAGATGCTGTAACCATTCATTAAACAGAATTATCGCACTGCTATAAAATGCTGACCCCACTCAAGAATCCGGCTGGTCAGTGATTTCATCATTTCATCAGGCATGTGAAGGCTGTTATCTTCAAGCTGAATGTTGCTATGCAAGGTGGTTACTCAAATATTGTTTGCTTAAAAGCAGTATTATCTGGAAAAAGAAGTCTCTTTAGCCAAAATAATGTAAATCATTTCCCAAGATATCTCACAAAGCAGCCTAGACTTCTGGCAAAACCCCTATGAGAATGTAGAAACAAGTATCCTTTGAAGGGAAACTACAGATTGGTTAATATACTGAAAGCTATGCACATAACCACCTTCTAAAAACAGGATCACATTGCCATGCTAATAACTTCCTTTTGGCGAGTTAGTTGTTTAGGCTTACCACTAATCAAATTTTCTAGGGTAATTACCAACAAGAGATGAATTCAATTTTTAAAAAAAGAATAATGAAAGACGAGAAAAGTTTTCCTAATTTACTACACAATGCAAGATTAGTCTGCCAGAGACACTGCCATATTATACCTCCTTAACATGTGTTTATGTGTGTGTGTGTGTGTGTATAGATTCCCACCCTAAGACTTTAAATCAACCTATATTTTTCACAATCCATACTACATAGACATTCCAAGTATCTGTTTTAATTCACAAATAAATATAAAGTGATCCTTTGTAATCAGAGTTCCAAGTAATACTTATTCATAATTACACACTATTTTGGTTACAGAAAATACTAATATTCTATAGGGGTTTTCCTAATCAAACCTATGGGCACTTAACAGACAGCACAAAAGACACTAAAATGCAAATCATAAAAGCAGTGGTAAGTTTAACAAAATGCTGTTGATATCAAATTTTAAAAAGCCATCAATTTGGCGGCCTCATACTGATTTCTTATTTAGCAAAATAATGAGAGTGATGGCAGAATCCTAATGCTTCCCCACACAGAGCTCTTCTGGGGCACGCAGGCACTCTGCTAACAAGCCAGCGGCTCTGGCTCCCTCGTTTACGCGGGGACACCAGTGAGCAGGGAAGGATGGCAGAACACAAAGAGAAAATAACTTGGGGCCTCGGGCAGTTACCCAGGTGATGGTAAAGAGCCAAAATGAAAAACCTGTGGTCGCTAAGCAGCAGCAAAGGCAGAAGAGAGATTCCCTCCAGCTTCGCCGCAGCGTAAGCTCAGATTCATGGAATCACAGCACACCCTGGTGACAAGAATGGGCTACTTCGGCTGCCCTGATTAAAGTCACTGGAGCACCACCAAAACTAACTAAACTTGTTTGTATCTTTCTGAGAAAAACCAAAATCACACAGTATTCTCGCCTGGAGAATCCCATGGGCAGAGGAGCCTGGAGGGCTCAGTCCATAGGGTCACAAAGAGTCGGACACAACTGAAGCGACTTATCACAGCAAGCACATGCACAGAGTTGCACTTCTAAGAAAATAAAAGAAAACCAAGAGAGTTTACACAAATCAAGTGCTAATGTTATTTTTAAAGCATCTGGTTACTCACTTCCCAGCAGTGTAAACTTGGGCAAGTTTTTGGATTGTTTGTGCCTTAATTTCACATTAGAGAGTTTTTAAATGTTCACCTTAAAGAGCAGCCGTAACAATCAAATCAAATAAAGTATTTGTAATATGCTTCAAACAGGACCTGGCACAAAGAAAGCACTGTATGTAATTCATTTATTTACTACTTTATTTATGTGAATTAATACAGTTAACATAGAGATAGGATTTAAGCTGAAAAGGAACTATTATTTTAAGAGCTACAACACACTGAGTGCTTGCTATGTGCCTCCACTGTGCTCTTTACATGCTTTCTCCCCTTTCATGTTTATAACAAAACTCTCATATTTAGATGAGGAAAGGCAAACGTGGAGCCCAAAACACAAGTATTTTGTAGACAGCAGAGCCAGGATTCAAACTTAGGTGTTTCTGACTCAAAACCTACGCTCCTCAGCACTCCCACAGAGAAAAGTAACTGTATCCAAAACTAACTCTTCCTGTTTTATGGATGAGGAAACTGAAGTGTCTTAGCTAAAGCCCCACAGCTGACTGGTACGGAAATTAGGAATTACGGTATCTTAGCTACTACAAGCAAACACCTCTTTTCTAAATTACTAAATAGTATACAATTCTATTGCTGCAGAGAATGGTTTCATGAATCACCCAGGATTACAGTTCATCTAAAGATATCTGCTCTATCCTGGCAATACACCCAGGTATATGCTACAGCTGGAGAAGGAAATGGCAACCCACTCCAGTACTCTTGCCTGGAAAATCCCAGGGACAGGGGAGCCTGGTAGGCTATAGTCCATGGGGTAGCGAAGAGTCCAATGTGACTGACCGACTTCACTTTCACTTTTCACTTTCATTCATTGGAGACAGAAATGGCAACCCACTCCAGTGTTCTGGTCTGGAGACTCCCAAGCATGGAGGGGCCTGGTGGGCTGCCATCTAGGGGGTCGCAAAGAGTAGGACACGACTGAAGCGACTTAGCAGCAGCAGCAGTATGCTAACAAATTAGGAACTAGAAGAAATTTTTTTCCTTGGGTGGCAGAAGGCAGGAAGGGTATCCTGGATGAGTCTGTACTATGATCAACTGATTCATCACAATAAATACCAAGTCTAGTGCCAAAACAAGTGGTAAATTTCAACTTTGTTTTCCCAGCATAGAAGGGAAGATCCATAAGGAGGTCTGCGTAGGTACACAAGCCCACCAGCTGGCACTCTTGGCCAACATCACTGATGACCAGTTCAAAAACAAAGACATCTGTGGCAGGTGTATTCTCCCTGAGTAAGCCCAGGCTTTACACCAAAAGAAAAACCAGGCAGATCTACCACCCACAGGTAATGGCTGGGAGTTACCTGGCAGCAGCTGAGGCCGAGGTACATACAAGCCATATCCTACCACCCTGCCATGAAAAAGTTGATATTTTAACATTAAGGGCAAAAAGATGTGGGTATGTATAATGAAAATAACAGGTGCATCTGCAAGATGTGTAACAATTACAGCTCAGAGCCCTCACCCCTATATGAAAACTGATCAACCTCTAAGTTGTATAAATCAAACTAAGTCAAAGGTTGTGCTCAGAGTTAAAAGACAAACAAAACTAGATTTAAATTCTAAACTTGTTCTTGAATCACAGTCTTGCCATATACTACCTATGCAACCCCTGGCAAGTCAGTAGCTTTTCCGAGCCTCACTTTCCTTCCCTATAAAATGGAAATAGTATCTACCACACGTGTTCACTGAAGGCAGTGGTTCACCAACTATGGTCCCGGGACCCGCAGCACTAGATTCACCTGGAAATTTGTTAAAAATGCAAATACAGACCAACTGATTCTGAAGCTCAGGGGCTGGGGCTCAGCAGATTATGTTTGGCCTTCCAGGTGATGCTGATGCTCAGGTTTAAAACGACTGGGCTATGGATTGTGTGTGTTATTACATGCTGAGTGTCACCTGTGTGCTATGTACTAAGGACCTAATTAATTTCAAAGACAAATATCTGCACCAACCTACCTCCCACCTTCTCCCTTTACACTGTTCCCTCCAGAAATGCTCTCCCCGTTTTTCTAAACCTTCGCATTCTTTAAGAATCCAACTCAAATCCCATCTGCTTGTGAAATTCTTTCCTGATCATAATATTTCTCCACTCCTCACCTCTAGCTTTTATTATCTACACCTGTTCTGCCCCATACTGTAGCCTAGAGCCACATACAGCTATTGAGCACTTAAAATACAGCTAGTCTGAATTGAGATGTACTGTGACATAAACACTGGATTTCAAAGTCTTGGTGTAAAAAACTAATAGTAATATCTTAATTTTGAATTGATCGCATGTTGAAATGAGAATATGTTGACTATTCTGAGTTGATAAAGTATATTATTAAAATTAATTTACCTGTTTTTACCTTTTAATGTAGCAACTAGAAAATTTTAAGTTACATACATGACTCTCATTATATTTCTAATGAACAATACTGGTCCTAAGTTAGACCATTCATTTGTCAAAGACAAACTACTTAGGTTTTTTAATTTTTCACTGCTTTGTTGCACTTCAGGATTGTGTAATAGTTAAGAACTCATCTAGAATAAGATCACTCGAGTTCAAATCCTGGCTGCACGAGTGCTTACATTTTTATTCAACTGTAACACAGCAGTAATAACAGTACTATCTTTATATATTTGTTGTGAGGGTTAAATGAAATAATATATGTAAGATGACCATGCCATGTTCATAATAAATGCTCAATAAAATGGGATATTATTATTATTCTAGATATACTGTAACCATGAAATCATTTTATTCAGAAAAGGATGAACAGGAAGATGAAAGGAGACATAGACAAGAATAGTTCTAGAGTTGCCTCATAAGAATCTTTTTCATCGTTTGAAAAATTATATAAATTGGAAAGCACTAGCTGTTACTTGCATTACAGAGAGTTATTTTGGAAGTTAAATATTTATTCATATAAACTACTCCGAAGTAAATAAGTGTTGACTTTAGACCCTGAGATTCTGTGGAGGAATGGAAACAGCCATATCTCTGTGTGGATTAATACTGAAGGTTCATGTTAAGTAATTTGAACACAGGACTGGCACCATAATTTGTGGGACTCAGTGCAAAATAAGTAGCTTCTTTAAATAAATTCTTAAGAATTTCAAGATGGCAACAGCAAAGCAATAAACCAAGCATGGGGCCCTTCTTAACACAGGCGTCGTGAAGGCAACCCCATCATGATATTTGTAGACATTTAAGCAACGGAGAATATTTTTCATCTTCAAATAAAGTTGACAACTCATTTCTTTAAAAAAAAAAATTTTTTTTTTAATTTTTTGGCCACATACCATGGCATGTGGGATCTTAGTTCCCAGACCAGGGATCAAACCCTTGCCCCCTGCATTAGAAGCACAGTTTTAACCACTGGACCATCAGGGAAGTCCAACACATCACCTCTTCCTTTTTTTCATTCATTAAATGAAAGTTTATTCAGTGTGTTTTATACAATATCCTGCTGGGTTTTGTGGACATGAAAAAACAAAACCAGGTCTTTCTCTTCAGAGACCTAACAATCTAATGGACAAAAAAGACTTAAAAACTAACAGTCATTATTTATAAATATCATACTAGTTAGTCTTACTTAAGACTAGTTATGCTTATCTTACTGCTTAGTCTTAGAGATGCACAACAAACACAGAAGCATTCTATTCATACTTAGTCAAACAAGTGGAACCAAAATGCCATAAATTTCTTAGCTAAGCAAAAATTCATAGGTTTTCTAAAATATATATTATATATACTATTTATATATATGTGTGTGTGTGTATACAAAAGCTTTTCTACTACACTTGATAAAGGCTTGAGAAAATCACTGCAGATGGTGACTGCAGCCATGAAATTTAAAGACGCTTACTCCTTGGAAGGAAAGTTATGACCAACCTAGATAACATATTCAAAAGCAGAGACATTGCTTTTGGTCTGTCTAGTCAAGGCTATGGTTTTTCCAGTGGTCATGTATGGATGTGAGAATTGGACTGTGAAGAAAGCTGAGCGCCGAAGAACTGTGGTGTTGGAGAAGACTCTTGCGAGTCCCTTGGACTGCAAGAAGATCCAACCAGTCCATCCTAAAGGAGATCAGTCCTGAGTGTTCATTGGAAGGACTGATGCTAAAGCTGAAACTCCAATACTTTGGCCACCTCATGTGAAGGGTTGACTCATTGGAAAAGACTCTGATGCTGCGAGGGATTGGGGGCAGGAGGAGAAGGGGACGACAGAGGATGCGATGGCTGGATGGATGTGAGTTTGAGTGAACTCCGGGAGTTGGTGATGGACAGGGAGGCCTGGCGTGCTGCGATTCATGAGGTCGCAAAGAGTCGGACACGACTGAGCGACTGTGAATTGAACTGAACTGAGAAGGAAAAACAAAAAAAAAGAGATGAAGAAATTGGAAAATATAAACTAAATGAAATGGGAGCACTGAGAACTTGAAAACATGTGGGTTATTTTCAAACATCTTTTGAAACTTATTTCTAACATAATTCTACAGGGATAAGAGAACAGACTCTATGATTTCAATAACTTTAGAGCATGAAATCTTGCACCTTCTTATATGTCCCTGGACATGTGCCACTGTCTTCTCGTTTACAGTCCTTAAATGCTAGAAGAAGAGAAGGATCTCAACGGAGTATGTTCTATACTGAGGCACCAGGGACATCTTTTATAAGAACGCTAATCCCATTTATGAAGACTTTACCCTCAGGATCTAAGTACCTCCCAAAGGCTCCAATTCCTAATACCATCATCTTTGGGGATGGAATTTTAACATATGAATGTTGGAGACATATAAGCATTCAGACAAAGCAAAAGGTAAATATAAATATATACTATATTTTGAAACAGTAACAAGAAAGAAAAAGTTCCCTGGATAATTTCATTGCATTTTCTTTAAGAAAGGGAAATTTTTTTTCTATTAAAAACAAAAAAGGAAGTATTTGATATGCTCAATAAGAAGTCATTTATGATAATATAGCAAGGGAATATAAATATCTTGTTAATGTCCATGGTTTATGTTATTATTGGATTTGAGTGGAATATTACCCATAATTCTATGTTTTATATTGAAATAAAACTTGCAAACAATTTTTAAGATGATATAAGAGGGCATATTATTGCTTTGTGTTTGGGTACTATTTAAGACCCTTTAAATACTGCTGAAAATTTCGAGGCTTTATATTCTGAGATAAACATAACACATAAACCATACAAAAGATAACATTTAAACAAATCTGTGAACGGGTAAACAAAGTATTTTGTAACAGCTTTAGAGTATACTATTTCATGTATACAGCAAATCAAGAGTAAGTCTTGAATTACTAAGGAAAATTTCTGTCGTCGATAAAATTTTAAATTTGGTGGGATTCAATGAAATACAAATACTTTGAAATGATCCATGCCAAATGGTTTGCCATTTACTATGATTTTGACCATTGCTAGGCAACCTCTGTCCTCCTAGTAGAGTGTTTCTTCACAATATCGGTATGCATTTACTATGTTAAAGGAAAGACTACCATTTCTATCATAATAGTTACAAATGATGTGTAAATGATAAACATGTTTAAAGAGATATTTTTCATTTTCCTAGTTCTATCAACAAATGTCTAATGTGTATACCTGTGAGAACATTCCCAAACCAATATTTTTATTCCCCTATAATTTATTCTAAAATTTTAGTTTTGTGTTTACATTTAACTTTATGATTCATTCACTTTTATTTTTGCATGTGGTGTAGACATAAATCAGTGAAGTTTCTTTTCTGCACATCCGTTCAGTTCAGTCGCTCAGTCATGTTCGACTCTACAACCCCATCAACTGCAGCAGCCCAGGCCTCCTTGTCCATCACCAACTCCCAGAGCTTGCTCAAACTCATGCTCATTGAGTCGGTGATGCCATCCAACCATCTCATCCTCTGTCGTCCCCTTCTCTTCCTGCCTTCAATTTTTCCCAGCATCAGGATCTTTTCCAGTGAGTCAGTTCTTCCCATCAGGTGGCCAAAGTCTTGGAGTTTCAGCTTCAGCATCAGTGTTTCCAATGAATATTCAGGACTGATTTCTTTTAGGATGGACTGGTTGGATCTCCTTGCTGTCCAAAGGACTCTCAATAGTCTTCTCCAACACCACAGTTCAAAAGCATCGATGCTCAGTGCTCAGCCTTCTTTATGGTCCAACTCTCACATCCATACATGACTCCTAGAAAAATCATAGCTTTGACTAGATGGACCTTTGTCAGCAATGTCTCTGCTTTTTAATATGCTATCATATTTATCATAGCTTTCATCATAGCTTTATCACAGGTTTATCATAGCTTTTTTTCCAAGGAGCAAGCATCTTTTAATTTCACGGCTGCAGTCACGATCTGCAGTGATTTTAGAGACCAAGAAAATAAAGTCTCTCACTGTTTCCATTGTTACCTCATCCATTTGCCATGAAGTGATGGGACCAGATACCATGATGTTAGTTTTTTGAATGTTGAGTTTTAAGCTAACTTTATCACTCTCCTCTTTCACTCTCATAAAGAGGCTCTTTAGTTCCCTTTTGCACATAAATGTCCAATTATTCAAGTGCCACTTGTTGAAAAGACTATTCTATTTTGCCACCAAATAGCCTAGATATTTTTGACAAAAATCAATTTTCCATACTACATGTGAGACTATTTCTGGACCCTCTCTTCTGTTCCATTGATTGATGCTTGATCCTAATGATCTGTGTGTCTATTTTGACACCAATAACCAACTGTTCATTACCATGGATCAATTTTAAGTTTGGGAATCATGTAGTACAATTTGTCCAAATTTTTTTCTTTTTTAAAAACGTATTTGGCTATTCTAGGATCACTGCATTTCCATATAGGTTTTAGAATTATCTCATCAATTTCTATAAGAAAGTCAGCAAGGATTTTGACTGGAACTGTATGGAACCTATGAATCAATTTCCAGAGAGCTGACACTTAGCAATATTTAGTCTTCTGATCCATGAGCATAGGATATCACCCCATTTATTCAGGTCTTCTTTAAATTTTTCTTCAGCATTGTTTTGCAATTTTCAGTGAATCAGTCTTTTGCATATTTTGCTAAATTTATTTCTAAGTAAATCATATTTTTGAGGCTACTATAAATGGTACACTTTAATTTCAATTTCCAAGCGTTTGTTATAGTATATAGAAATATAATCAACTTCTCTGTATTGATCTTGCATCCTGAGATCTTGCTAAACTCACTTATTAATCCTACAGCATTTTTAAATAGAATTCTTAAGAGATTTCTACATAGGTAATTATGTCATTTGAGGATAAAGACCATTGTATGCATTCCTTTCTGCTCTGCCTTTTTTCTTGCTTTTCTGCACTAAACAGGGACAGAAAAATGTTGAACAGAAATGATGAGAAAGGACTTTTTTACCTTGTTCCCAACATAGGGAAAAAGCATTCAGTCTCTCATTATTAAATATGATATTAGCTGAAGGTTTTTCAAAGATGTCCCTAGTACTAAAAGAAAGTTCTAATATTCTAACAATCTTTATCAAGAATGGATAATAATTTTTGTCAAATACTTCTCCTGTATCTATTGAAATACATGATTTTTTCATTTCAGCCTGATAAAATAATTACATTCACTGATTTTCAATTTTTAACCAAACTTAAATTCCACTAAGTCATGAAATATTATCACTATTATATATTTCTGAATTTCAGATGCTAAAATTTTATAGAGAAATTGTGTTTATAGGCCCATAATGCATAGTGATATACAGTTGTCTTATAATGTCTTTTGCATCAGGTTTGAAGATAACTAATGATGATGTTTATAAATCATGCAAATTACAAAATTATATCTTTCTTGATATAGTAAAGATGAAGATATTCATGAATGATGCAAATTACACAGTAAATAGGAATTTACATTACATATTGACTTTTCAAAAGTTAGCTGTATAAAAGCATGAAATGATAATACATTAAATACAGTTGCTTTAAAAAGAATTCCCCCTTTTAGAAGCTGTTCACAACTTTTTTGCCATTATCAGGAATTTTGCATTTCTACTATATTAATACTGGATAGAAACAGTTTCATGGCTGTAAATTTAAAGTGGATTCTCTTCTGTTACAGCATGGGGGTAATCTGAAAATCCCACTCATTGATAGGAATTTGTGTCATTCTCTTTATAAATGGACTTCCCTGGTGGCTCAGATGGTAAAGCGTCTGCCTACAATGAGGGAAACCAGGGTTCAATCCCTGGGTCAGGAAGATCTCCTGGAGAAGGAAATGGCAACCCTCTCCAGTATTCTTGCCTGGAAAAATCCCATGGACAGGGAAGCCTGGTAGACTACAGTCCATGGGTTCACAAAGAGTCAGACTTCACTTTCTTTTCTTTATAAATGAAAAAGAGGTGAATGCTAACCAGACTCAAGTTAAATATAACTGAATATATTAGAATCCTGTTATATTCCAAGCAGTGCAGATAAACTGCTGCTTCTGAAACAGCATGTTTCTCTCTGTGAAATAATAAGATCAAAGTACTTAGAAAATAATATAATCTCTTTAGCAATTTCCAAACTGCACTGAAAGTAGACAGTCCATTTTCAGAGTGCTAGAGTCAAAAAAGTGAAATTCACATTAACATGTAAGATTCTGTCAAGGAAGGCTGACTGTGGCTTGATACAAAATAGGCTGCCAATTACTACTGAGATAAATCACGAATAAATGGAAAATTCAGAAAACTTCACAGCAAACATTGAGTTCTCCAGGAAGCAGACCAAGAGATGTTAGTTAAGAAGTACCTCTAGGATCAAACCTATGAAAAGAGAGGGGAATGAAGCAGGTTTCGCTAGAGGGAAAAATGAAATCGCAATATAGGTCTAGTGTCAGCCTTGACTGACGCCACAGGAAACTGCAGCTGGAATGGCCCTTCAGAGGTGTCCTCAGTTGGGCCAGAATGGTCAGACTTTTATACTTCTTATGGCAATCAGCCACTGACTGTGGGCCACCCTAGGAAAGAGAGTTACCTTAGTTGAGCCGGCTCCTGGCCACTGATGTGGTCCCTCAAGGGACTGCCAGCTATGGGTTATCTGTTCACTGCGCTCCCAGAGGCTGGGAGCCCTCAAGGAAGGGAGACCTGGGTGGCACATAACAGTACCTACCACATTAGGAAAAGCATTTATGAAAAGGAAGAAAAATTTTAAACCATGCCAGAAACTTTGTCTAATATGTGCTACATTTTAAAGTTTACATGACTTTATTCAGCTCTCTATACAAACGTGATCCCTCCAGAACTTTCCCTGACCAATCTAAGATGGACTTCTTTAATGCGTTACATTGTTTCATGGTGTTTATCGCTACCTGATATCGTAATATATACATTTATTTGTTTATTGGGTGTTATCCGTCACTCACACTGGAATATAGCTTACAAGAGGGAATAACTTTGTCTTGTTTATCACTTATCCCCAGTGTCTAGAAAAATGCAGGAAAAATAACATATTCATAAATAATCAGTTCACTTAATATTTTTACTTATAATCATTGATATCTCATCAACTATACTGTAGTTGAACTGCATAGCAAAGGCTGTAACTCGACCTAGATTCCTGATGAGAAAAGTGCAGGTGTGCATGCGTGGTCAGTCACTAAGTCGAGTCCAAGTCTTTGAGATGTTATGGACTGTAGCCTGCCAGGCTATCCTGTCCATGGGATTCTCCCAGCAGAGATACTGGAGTAGGTTGCCATTTTCTCCTCCAGGGTGTCTTCCCAACTCAGGGATGGAACCCTTCTCTCCTGAGTCTCCTGCATTGCAGGCAAGTTCTTTATTGCTGAGCCACTAGGAAACACCAATGATGAGAGATGTAAAACATACAATTAAGAACATTAAGGTAGGTCATTATGATGGTTAATTTTACATCTCAATTTGACTGGGCCACAAGATACCCAGGTATTTGGTCAAACAATATTCTGGGTGTTACTATGACGATGTTTTTTGGATGAGTTTAACATTTAAATCCACCATTCCTGGCCCTCCATGTGAGTGGGTCTCATCCAGTCAGTTGAAGGTATGAATAGAACAAAAAGGCTGACCCTCCTCTGAATAAGGTAATTCCTTTTCCCTGACTGACTGTGAGCTACAACTTCAATTTTTTCCTGCCTTTTGACTCAAACTTAAATACCAGCTCTATGTCTTGAACCTTGTAGCCTTTGGACTAGAGCTACACCATTGGCTCTATTGGTTCTTAGGCCTTCGAGCTACGACTGGAATTCCACTATCAGCTTTCCTGGGTCTTGATCTTGCCGACTGCAAATCTTATAATCTGTCAGCTCCATAATGGTGTGAACCAATGACATGGTTCATTCAGACTGGTATAACAAAATACCAGCTGTTTGGTTATAAACAACAAAAATTTACCTCTGACAGTTCTGAAGGTTGGCAACTTCAAAAGCCAGAGCTAATACAGTCATTTTCTCATGAAGGCCCTGTTTCCCGCCCCCAGCCAGCACAGTCTCTCAGTCCTCAGATGTTAAGAGAAGTTAGAGAGCTCTCTCAGTTCAGTCGCTCAATCGTGTCCCACTATTTGCAACCCCATGGACTGCAGCACACTAGGCCTCCCTGTCCATCACCAACTCCCACGGCTTGGTCAAACTCATGTCCATCTAGTCAGTGATGCCATCCAACCACCTTATCCTGTGTTGTCCCCTTCTCCTCCCGCCTTCAATTTTGCCCAGCATCAGGGTCTTTTCAAATGAGTCAGCTCTTCATATCAGGTGACCAAAGTACTGGAGTTTCAGCTTCAGAATCACTCCTTCCAATGAATATTTTGGACTGATTTCCTTTAGGATTGACTGGTTTGATCTCCTTACAGTCCAAGTGACTCTCAAGAGTCTTCTCCAACACCACAATTCAAAAGCCTCAATTCTTTGGGGCTCAGCTTTCTTTATAGTCAAACTCTCACATCCATACATGACTTTGTATGGAAAAACCATAGCTTTGACTAGAAAGACCTTTGTTGGCAAAGTAATGTCTCTGCTTTCTAATATGCTGTCTTGGTTGATCAAATTGCCAACATCAACTGGATCATCGAAAATCAAGAGAGTTCCAGAAAAACATCTATTTCTGTTTTACTGACTATGCCAAAGCCTTTGACTGTGTGGATCACAATAAACTGTGGAAAATTCTGTAAGAGGTGGAAATACCAGACCACCTGACCTGCCTTTTGAGAAAGCTATATGCAGGTCAGGAAGCAACGGTTAGAACTGGACATGGAACAACAGACTGGTTCCAAATAGGAAAAGGAGTACGTCAAGGCTGTATACCATCACCCTGCTTATTTAACTTATATGCAGCGTACATCATGAGAAATGCTGGACTGGAAAAAGCACAAGCTGGAATCAAGATTGCCAGGAGAAATATCAATAATCTCAGATATGCAGATGACACCACCCTTAAGGCAGAAAGTGAAGAGGAATTTAAAAGAAAGTAATTAGCCTCTAAATAAAATAAATAAATTAAAAAAAAAAAGAAAGTGAAAGAGGAGAGTGAAAAAGTTGGCTTAAAGCTCAACATTCAGAAAACTAAGATTGTGGCATCTGGTCTCATCACTTCATGGGAAATAGACGGGGAAACAGTGGAAACATGTCAGACTTTATTTTTCTGGGCTCCAAAATCACTGCAGATGGTGACTGCAGCCATGAAATTAAAAGATGCTTACTCCTTGGACGGAAAGTTATAACCAACCTAGATAGTATATTCAAAAGCAGAGACATTACTTTGCCAACAAAGGTCTGTCTAGTCAAGGCTATTGTTTTTCCAATAGTCATGTATGGATGTGAGAGTTGGACTGTGAAGAAGGCTGAGCGCCAAAGAATTGATGCTTTTGAACTGTGGTGTTGGAGAAGACTCTTGTGAGTCCCTTGGACTGCAAGGAGATCCAACCAGTCCATTCTGAAGGAGATCAGCCCTGGGATTTCTTTGGAAGGAATGATGCTAAAGCTGAAACTCCAATCCTTTGGCCACCTCATGCGAAGAGCTGACTCATTGGAAAAGACTCTGATGCTGGGAGGGACTGGGGGCAGGAGGAAAAGGGGAAGACAGAGGATGAGATGGCTGGATGGCATCACCAACTTGATGGACATGAGTTTGAGTGAACTCTGGGAGTTGGTGATGGACAGGGAGGCCTGGCGTGCTGCAATTCATGGGGTCACAAAGAGTCAGACATGACTGAGCGACTGAACTGAACTGAACTAGGTTGGTCATAACTTTTCTTCCAAGGAGCAAGCGTCTTTTAATTTCATGGCTGCAGTCACCATCTGCAGTGATTTTGAGGTCCAGAAAAAGAAAGTCTACCACAGTCCAGCCCCGGTTGGATCTAGGAATTCCCTCAGGATGACAGCATCAGTGATTAGAATAGCAAAGAAAAGAGATTAGAGGCTCATTATAACTGGTTTATGCAGAAAATCAATATAACCAGTGACACCAGGTTTGCTCTGACCACGGAGGCCACAGGCGCTCTCTCGAATCGCTGAAGGTGCCCCACCTTGGGCACCTTCTAGAGTGGGTCTTAGAAGCCAAGGCAAGTAAGTGGTCTCAGAGGACCTCCATGCTCCAATTATTTTGGCCTGAAGGAAGATCAGAAGAGAAAAGGAGGAAAAGGAAACAAGAAAAAACGACACGGGGAGACCAAGCTTTGAGCAAGGCCCGTAGATTTATTTTTAAAGGGAGCTTATATACCTTAAGTTGTGCATAGAGGATAATAGGGGGTGTGAAATTATGCAAAGTCAACAGTCTTTGATCCTTATCGAGACCAGGCTTTCTTTTCTGCAAACTTATCGTATACAAATGGTTTAGGTGATTCACATCATCTTCTGGCCAGAAGGCCTGTTAACATTTTATGACTCTGATAAAGGTTTGTCAACCATAAGACTTATTTTCTCTAAGAGTAATTATTTTAAAGTTTGGCGGCATCCTCTGAAGGTGTTAGATAAAGTTGCATTCCTATAGGGCAGAGGTGCAGTGGGTTTACAACAAGGAAAGAATTTATTACCTTAAGGGTCTAAAGTTGTTAGCACCAAGGCCACTACTTATTTTTTCTACGTACCAACTATATTAATTAGTACGCTCCCAAGGGTACAATACAGGGGATGTGGAAACTTGGCAGCAAGCATTGGCTCAACAATGAAATCTTCTACTAGTCCTATTCTAACAATTTCTAACTCCCCAACAGGCTCTATACTATTTGAATATCTTAAGCTTCCTGTGCCTCTATACTATTTGAATATCTTAAGCTTCCTGTGCCTCTCGAGGTTGGGAGACTGTAAACAATCATATGCGTAGATAGAGGAGTCCAGGTAAACCTGTCAGGCAAGTTAGAAAGCCATCTGAGGGATTAAGGAGAAAAAGAAAAATATAAACATCTGAATGCAGAGTTCCAAAGAATAGCACGAAGAGATAAGAAAGCCTTCTTCAGCGATCAATACAAAGAAATAGAGGGAAACAACAGAAGGGAAAGACTAGAGATCTCTTCAAGAAAATCAGAGATACCAAAGGAACATTTCATGCAAAGATGGGCTCAATAAAGGACAGAAATGGTATGGACCTAAAGAAGCAGAAGATATTAAAAAGAGATGGCAAGAATACACAGAAGAACTGTACAAAAAAGATCTTCACGACCAAGATAATCACAATGGTGTGATCACTGACCTAGAGCCAGACATCCTGGAATGTGAAGTCAAGTGGGCCTTAGAAAGCATCACTACGAACAAAGCTAGTGGAGGTGATAGAATTCCAGTTGAGCTATTCCAAATCCTGAAAGATGATGCTGTGAAAGTGCTGCACTCAATATGCCAGCAAATTTGGAAAACTCAGCAGTGGCCACAGGACTGGAAAAGGTCAGTTTTCATCCCAATCCCAAAGAAAGGCAATGCCAAAGAATGCTCAAACTACCGCACAATTGCACTCATCTCACACGCTAGTAAAGTAATGCTTAAAATTCTCTAAGCCAGGCTTCAGCAATATGTGAACCGTGAACTTCCTGATGTTTTTAGCTGGTTTTAGCTGGTTTTAGAAAAGGCAGAGGAACCACAGATCAAATTGCCAACATCCACTGGATCATGGAAAAAGCAAGAGAGTTCCAGAAAAACATCTTTTTCTGCTTTATTGACTATGCCAAAGCCTTTGACTGTGTGGATCACAATAAACTGCGGAAAATTCTGAAAGAGATGGGAATACCAGACCACCTGATCTGCCTCTTGAGAAATTTGTATGCAGGTCAGGAAGCAACAGTTAGAACTGGACATGGAACAATAGACTGGTTCCAAATATGAAAAGGAGTATGTCAAGGCTGTATACCGTCACCCTGTTTACTTAACTTATATGCAGAGTACATCATGAAAAATGCTGGACTGGAAGAAACACAAGCTGGAATCAAGATTGCTGGGAGAAGTATCACTAACCTCAGATATGCAGATGACACCACCCTTATGGCAGAAAGTGAAGAGGAACTCAAAAGCCTCTTGATGAAAGTGAAAGTGGAGAGTGAAAAAGTTGGCTTAAAGCTCAACATTCAGAAAACAAAGATCACAGCATCTGGTCCCATCACTTCATGGGAAATAGATGGGGAAACAGTGGAAACATGTCAGACTTTATTTTTCTGGGCTCCAAAATCACTGCAGATGGTGACTGCAGCCATGAAATTAAAAGACATTTACTCCTTGGAAGGAAAGTTATGACCAACCTAGATAGCATATTCAAAAGCAGAGACATTACTTTGCCAACAAAGGTTCGTCTAGTCAAGGCTATGTTTTTCCTGTGGTCAAGTATGGATGTAAGAGTTGGACTGTGAAGAAGGCTGAGCGCCGAAGAATTGATGCTTTTGAACTGTGGTGTTGGAGAAGACTCTTGTGAGTCCCTTGGACTGCAAGGAGATCCAACCAGTCCATTCTGAAGGAGATCAGCCCTGGGATTTCTTTGGAAGGAATGAGGCTAAAGCTGAAACTCCAGTACTTTGGCCACCTCATGCGAAGAGTTGACTCACTGGAAAAGACCCTGATGCTGCGAGGGATCTGGGGCAAGAGGAGAAGGGGACCACAGAGGATGAGATGGCAGGACAGCATCACTGACTCGATGGACATGAGTCTGGGTGAACTCCGGGAGTTGGTGATGGACAGGAAGGCCTGGCGTGCTGCGATTCATGGGGTCACAAAGAGTCGGACACGACTGAGCGACTGATCTGATCTGATCTGATCTGATTATGCCCAGGAGGCTTATTAACTAGAGTTTTAAGTTGATTTTCTTACAGAGAAAGGCGGTCGGGAATAGCCCCCCGTTAATGTCAGAAGAGTTGGTGAAAGTCGTGAAATAGTAAAACAGGCGGATTCTGGTTTTGGGGTAGATGCTCGGGCAGGTCCAGGGGGGCCCCTTGAGCCCTGACTCGCCTTTGCATATCAGGCCTCTCCGCATGACCTTTGTCATGGGTGGGAACTCCCGTGCTGGCTCTCTGCAAAAGTCTGTCACTGTTTCTACTGTTTCCCCACCTATTTGCCAGGAAGTGATGAGACCAGATGCCATGATTCTCGTTTTTGGAATGTTGAGTTTTAAGCCAACTTTTTCACTCTCCTCTATAACTTTCATCAAGAGGCTCTTTAGTTCTTCAGTCTCTGCCATAAGGGTGGTGTCGTCTGCATATCTGAGGTTACTGATATTTCTCCTGGCAATCTTGATTCCAGCTTGTGTTTCTTCCAGTCCAGCGTTTCTCATGATGTACTCTGCATACAAGTTACATAAGCACGATGACAATATACAGCCTTGACGTACTCCTTTTCCCATTTGGAACCAGTCTGTTGTTCTATGTCCAATTCTGTTGTTTCCTGACCTGCATACAGATTTCTCAAGATGCAGGTCAGGTGGTCTGGTATTCCCATCTCTTTCAGAATTTTCCACAGTTTGTTGGGATCCACACACTCAAAGGCTTTGGCATAGTCAATAAAACAGAAATAGATATTTTTCTGGAATTCTCTTGCTTTTCCAATGATCCAACAGATGCTGGCAATTTGATCTCTGGTTCCTCTGCCTTTTCTAAGTCCAGCTTGAACATCTGGAAGTTCAAGGTTCACGTACTATTGAAGCCTGGCTTGGAGAATTTTGAGCATTACTTTGCTAGCATATGAAATGAGTGCAATTGTGCAGTAGTTTAAACATGCTTTGGCATTGCCTTTCTTTGGGACTGGAATGAAAACTGACTTTTTCCAGTCCTGTGGCCAGAAGAACTATACAAAAAAGACCTTCATGACCCAGGTAACCACAGTGGTGTGATCACTCACCTAGAGCCAGACATCCTGGAATGTGAAGTCAAGAGGGCCTTAGGAAGCATTACTACAAACAAAGCTGGTGGAAGTAATGGAATTCCAGTTGAGCTATTTCAAATCCTAAAGATGATGCTGTGAAAAATGCTGCACTCAGTATGCCAGGAAATTTGGAAAACTCAGCAGTGGCCACAGGACTGGAAAAAGAGAGCTCTCTGAGGCCTCTTTTATAAGAGTTAATTCCATTAATGAGGGCTCCACCCTCCTAACAGCTCACCTAATACCATCATCTTTGGGGGTTGTAGGATTTCAACATGTGAGTTTTGGGGGTTTACAAACATTCAGATCACAGCTATATATATATATACAAGCCCAATATACTCAGTCTGTTTCTCTGCAGAACGGCTTAAAATAAAGAAATCTCTAACTACGAGAGCAAATTATAA
The DNA here is from genome assembly GCF_002263795.3 of Bos taurus. Lineage (NCBI taxonomy): Eukaryota > Metazoa > Chordata > Mammalia > Artiodactyla > Bovidae > Bos > Bos taurus. The sequence continues at coordinate 7,690,469 of NC_037340.1, read as the reverse complement.
ATCTAATCATAAGTAATTAATGTGTACTTTGTTATTCTCTACAAAGGACATTAGCCATCATTTGGAATTTACCTGTCAAATGTGTTGCCTCTTATGTGTATGTCTGAGAAACAGAGGTTCTTATAACAGGATCTAACACTTAAGAGAAGGAAATCCAAAGATCTAAAGAAGTATAAAATCTTGAATATATTCCACTGGACTAAATACACTTCAATATCTACATAAAATCAAAGGCTGGTAATAAAGTCACAGGGTATTAGGCACACCTTTATCCAAATGCAGTACCAACATGCCTTCAGATGTTAACAAGAAGTAATTTTTGGATTAAAGGCCTCTTGGGAGTCTACATGTTTAGGCTCTCTTTCAATTAGTGTGAATAATCAAAAACTAACTGGATTTCAAGTGGAACATTTAAATTGAGATCATCTTATGTTATTTCATCCACATCATTCTGAGAGACAAATGTTTCTTGCAAAGCTACATTTAAGGGACTCCTCATAAGCAAATGCCAACCTAATCTACATGAAAAAGCACAAATTAATCTAGCTTGCTCAGGATGAATTTATTTGGTTTTACTATTTGACTGCTAATCTATGAATGCTATAAAGTGCTTGTTTTAAACAAGAGAAAAGAAAAGAAATAATATTTCACTTTTAATGTATTTCCATTTAGATTTAAAAAGTCAGTATGCCTCAGAAAAAACAATTCCTCATCCAAAGCTCAACTGAACAGTATACATTTTAAGTAAGTCATAAATATTATCCAATATGAAAAATTTTTAAACTGCCACAAGTTTTTCAAAGTTTCTGTATCCATAGATTGTGAATATAAAATCAAACAAAACTTGGTCTCTGAAAAGAAATTCTCCTTTAAGATGGTGCCATTCACCTAAAACACTCATCATTTATCTCAAAAAAATCACAACTTTATCCCAGTTTGTTCTTATTTGAAAGGAATGTCTCTATTTAGAACCTGAACTTTTCTGATCCCCAAAAGATACTGGTTGATGACACTTGTTTATACGTTACTTCTATACTGTTAAAACAGTGCTATTTCACTTCAAGCCATCAAAATAGTAGAATACATTGCTTTAATGAATTTTCCAGTGCTTAATGTAGATGGTTTCCTGGTCTAAGGGGTAACAATCAAATATTTTTCCTCTTGTCCTTGCCTCTTACATTTTTTTTTTAATCAATTCTCTCCTTTCCAAATTAGAGCTATCCCTAAAAACGTAGGGATTCCCTGACAATTTAGGTGGTAAAGAATCTGCCTGCAATGCAGGAGACCCCAGTTTGATCCCTGGGTTGGCAAGATCCCCTAGAGGAGGGAAAGGCTACCCACTCCAGTATTCTGGCCTGGAGAATTCCATGGACTGTATAGTCCATGGGGTCACAAAGACTAGGACACAACTGCGCAACTTTCACTTTCACTTTCGAAAATGTATCTCTTGATAGACTTGGATGACCCAGTTTAATTGAGTCCACACAAAAAGAAGAATTCTTAGAGATACAGTGAAATCATCTTTCTCTATTTGGAATATATTAGGTACTGAATTTGAATTGTGTCTCCCCAAAGCCAGTGCTTTAGAATATGGCTCTGTTTGAAGACAGAATCTTTAGAGATGTAATTAAGTTAGAAAGAGACCATCAGGGTGAGCCCTAATCTCATCTGACTGGTGTCTCTATAAAAAGAGGAGATCAGAACGCAGAGACACAGGGATGTGCACGCACAGAGAAAAGGCCATGTGAGGACACAGTGAGCAGCTCCACAAGGGGCCTCAGGAAAAACCAAACCTAACAACATGTTCATCCTTGACTTTCAGCCTTCAGAACTGTGGGAAAGCAATTTTTTGTCAAGGCACCCAATCTTTGGTATTTTGTTATGGTGGCAGGCAATATTGTGATTCATAAGAAATATATATTTGGTTTGAATGATCAAAATATATTTCTTACATATTTGGTCTATGTCCACAGTTCTTATCTCACAGTTCCCAACTCTTGGAATTTCCTGAGTAATAAGGGCAATAGGAACCTCTCCTGTCATATTTGGTCTCCTGTTCTCAGTTCCTGAAGTCACTTCAGAGCCACAGAGGTCATATGGGTGTCCTGTTACTTATAATAAGCTACTTTTGACCACAATGGGGTTTATGTTAATGAGGTAACTTTTGGAAAGCACCTAACGATGGGGGCTGGTTACCAGGGGAACTAGCTGTGAATAATGTGTTAGAACTTTCACTCTCACCCCTTGATTTCCTGGGAAGGGAGAAAGGATCCAAGTTGAATCAATCACCAATGGCTAATGATTTCATCCATCAGGACTGTATACTGAAGACTCCATAAAGGCAGAAGGAGGAGATTCAGAGAGCTTCCAGGCTGGTGAACACACAGAGACTTGAGGAGAGTGGTGCCCTTCAAGAGCACAAAGAAGCTCTGGACCCTTTCCCTGTACCCCACCCCCAGCATCTCTTCCACCTGAGCTACATACTTTTATAATAAACTAGGGATCTCGTAAATAAAATGTTTTTCCTGACTTCTCTGAGCTTCTTTAGAAAATTAGAAATTTAGAAAATTAACTGAATCCAAGTCAGGGCAAGGGGAGGTCAGTGGAACCTCTAATCCACAGCCAGTTGGTAAGAAGCACAGATGACAGTGACAACTTGGGACTTGCAACTGATGTCTAAAGTGGGTGTGTGTGTGTCTGTGTGTGTGTGCAGGGAAGGGAGGTTTTGTGGGAGTGAGTTCTAAGCCTGTGGAATCCAATATTGTCTCTAGGTATATAGTGTCAGGATTGAGTTGAACTGTAGGACACACAGCTGGTGTCAGAGAATTGCTCAGTGGTAAGGAGGAAACTCCCACCCCCAACATACATTATAATTGGTCCCAGAACCTTTACAACCCTAGGAAACTAATATAGACTATGTTGGTACATTTATTTCAGGCTTATACAATCCTGATATCCTAAGAGAAGAAAAAGATACATCAAGTCACCAGCCAAAATGTAGCTAAGAGAATGTATAATAATAAAACACGATGCTCAGTATTTCAGAAGTTCTATTTGGTTTGTGTTAATTCAATCCAATCCAATTCAATCCGGGCCAAGCCAGCTCAATCAAATGGCCTTTTCCATCCAACTGCTCCAGAGTCAGAGACAAATGAAACATAATCTTTGTGCTACTTTGCTGCTAGTTAAGAAACAGACACATTAAAAAAGGAAAGCTATGTAATACGCTCTTAAAATCATAAAAAACCAGACCAAATTATTATCTAATGCATCAAGTGATAAAAGTATGCTATAAACACCTGTTTCATAAATATGCACATGCATATGTAGAGTATGTGCACATGAAATACACATTGGGAAAACCACAGGAAAGTCATATACAAAATGTTGATAGCTGTGCTTCAAATGGTACAATTAAGGTAATTTAAAATTTCATTTTTGTTCAGTCCTTTTTTCCGTGCGCGGGCCTGGTAGTGTCTTAGGTTAGGGCTGGCTTTTCGCGTGGTAGATATCCCACAGTCTGGTTTGCTAGCCCAAATTATTTCGCTCAGATCGCACTCGGGTTATTCAAGCCAGATCCTTACTCTAAGCGATGGAGCCCACGCCGCGCCTCCCTGCCCAGCCCCCGCTTGCTAGTGGCGTGTGCAGGCGTCTGCGCTGCTTCTCCGCTGAGGGAGTTACCATAGGGCTCCTAATCTGCAGGTTTAAATTGTTTATTTATTTTTCCTCCCTGTTATGTTGCCCTCTGTGCTTCCAAGGCTCGGAACAGATTCAGCAGTGAGAAGGTTTCCTGGTGTTTGTAAACTTCTCTCTTTTTAAGACTCCCTTCCGGGGATGGAGCTCCATCCCTCCCTCTTTTGTCTCTTTTTTTTGTCTTTTATATTTTTTCCTACCTCCTTTCGAAGACTTGAGTTGCTTTTCTGGGTGTCTGATGTCCTCTGCCGGCATTCAGAAGTTGTTTTGTGGAATTTACTCAGCGTTTAAATGTTCTTTTGATGAATTTGTGGGGGAGAAAGTGTTCTCCCCGTCTGGAGAACAGTGTGGAGATTCCTTAAAAAACTGGAAATAGAACTGCCTTATGATCCAGCAATCCTACTGCCGGGCATACACACTGAGGAAACCAGAAGGGAAAGGGACACGTGTACCCCAATGTTCATCACAGCACTGTTTATAATAGCCAGGACATGGAAGCAACCTAGATGTCCATCAGCAGATGAATGGGTAAGAAAGCTGTGGTACATATGCACAATGGAGTATTACTCAGCCATTAAAAAGAATACATTTGAGTCAGTTCTAATGAGGTGGATGAAACTGGAGCCTATTACACAGAGTGAAGTAAGCCAGAAAGAAAAACACCAATACAGTATACTAATGCATATATATGGAATTTAGAAAGATGGTAACAATAACCCTGTATACGAGACAGCAAAAGAGACACTGATGTATAGAACAGTCTTATGGACTCTGTAGGAGAGGGAGAGGGTGGGAAGATTTGGGAGAATGGCATTGAAACATGTAGAATATCATGTATGAAACGAGTCGCCAGTCCAGGTTCAATGAACGATACTGGATACTTGGGGCTGGTACACTGGGACGACCCAGAGGGATGGTATGGGGAGGGAGGAGGGAGAGGGTTCCGGATGGGGAACACATGTATACCTGTGGTGGATTCATTTCGATATTTGGCAAAACCAATACAATATTGTAAAGTTTAAAAATAAAATTTTAAAAAAATAAAAAAAAATAGAAGAAATCAAAACTCTTATAGATCTCAAAACCAAAAAAAAATAAGTAAATAAAATTTCATTTTTGCTAATCTTTGGTGACACGTATTATTTTTGTATTGGAAAATGACTAAACATTTTTAAAAGAAATACTACCTCATGAAAGACTGCCTGTACGTGCTAAGTCGCTTCAGTCATATCTGACTCTTTGCAACTCTATGGACTGTAGCCTGCCAGGCTCCTCTGTCCATGGGATTCTCCAGGCAAGAATACTGGAGTAGTTGTCCTGCCCTCCTCCAGGGGAACTCCCTGACCCAGGGATCAACCTTGCAGTTCATTGTATCTCCTGCATTGGCAGGTGGTTTCTTTACCACTAGTGCCACCTGGGCGGAGAAGGCGATGGCACCCCACTCCAGTACTCTTGCCTGGAAAATCCCATGGACAGAAGACCCTGGTGGGCTGCAGTCCATGGGGTCCCGAAGAGTCGGACATGACTGAGCGACCTCATTTTCACTTTCACGCACTGGAGAAGGAAATGGCAACCCACTCCAGTGTCCTTGCCTGGAGAATCCCAGGGACGGCGGAACCTGGTGGGCTGCCGTCTACGGGATCGCACGGAGTTGGACACGACTGAAGCGACTTAGCAGCAGCAGCAGTGCCACCTGGGAAGCTCTGAAACATGTACTCCAAAGACTAACGGGAGTAAACAGCTATCAATACTTAAAAATTTTACACTCAATTCCTGGGCTCAATTATTCTTGTTTTACTGAGGTGAAATTCACATAACACAAAATTAATCTTTTTAGAGTATACAATTCAGTGGCATTTAGCATATTACAATGCTGTGCAACTACCATCTCTACTTTAAATCATGTAATAACCTTAAAAACATCCAGTATTCACTGAGCAGTCATTCCTAGCTCCTCCTTCCCTATTTACCAGTACTTTGCTCTCTGTCTCTATTACCTTTTCTGGATATTTCATGTAAATATTAATAGATTCAGACAATATACCATCTTTTTATGACTTTTTAAACTTAGAATAATATTATTGAAGTCCATCCACACTGTAGCATGTCTGAATGCTCAGTTCAGTTCAGTTCAGTCACTCAGTTGTGCCCGACTCTTTGAGACCCCATGAATCACAGCATGCCAGGCCTCCCTGTCTATCACCAGCTCCTGGAGTTCACTCAAACTCATGTCCATCGAGTCAGTGATGCCATCCAGCCATCTCATTCTCTGTCGTCCCCAAATGTCTCAATATTCCATTCCTTTATATATCTAAATAATATTCCATCATAGGGGTAAACCATATTTTCTTTATTCATCAGTTGATGGACATTTGCATTATTGTCATCTTTTAGCTATACCAAATAAAGCAGCTATAAGCATTCACATGCAAACTTTTGTACTATACTTAGGAGTGAACTGCTGAGTAATATGATAATTCTATGCTTAGCAACTACGAAAATGTTTTTCACAGTGGCTTCACTATTTTACATTTCCACCATAATAAATAAGGGTTCCAATTTCTCCACATCCTCTCAACACTCATTATTCTCCTCTCCTTTTTTTTATTAAAGCCAACCTTGTCAGTATAAAGTAGTTTTTAATTGTAGTTCATTATGTTATAATCCAATCTACACACATCTGACATTTCAGTCTAGTAATCACTCAACAAATTCCTAACAATTATACCAAGTTATATGAAGAAATTTTAAAATATAAGAACATGTCTATTAGGAACAAGGATAAGATTGGGATTAATTTAATTAGTCAATTTAGGTAATGCTGAAGTCCAGGATTCTTGTATTCTTGTATTCTTCAGTATTCTTGCCTTGAGAAACCCATGAACAGTATAAAAAGGCAAAATGACAGCACACTGAAAGGGGAACTCCCCAGGTCGGTAGATGCCCAATATTCTACAGGAGATCAGTGGAGAAGTAACTCCAGAAAGAATGAAGGGATGGAGCCAAAGCAAAAACAATACCCAGTTGTGGATGTGACTGGTGATAGAAGCAAGGTCCGATGCTGTAAAGAGCAATATTGCATAGGAACCTGGAATGTCAGGTCCATGAATCAAGGCAAATTGGAAGTGGTCAAACGAGATGGCAAGAGTGAATGTCAACATTCTAGGAATCAGTGAACTAAAATGGACTGGAATGGGTGAATTTAACTCAGATGACCATTATATCTACTACTGCAGGCTGGAATCCCTTAGAAGAAATGGAGTCAACAAAAGAGTCTGAAATGCAGTACTTGGATGCAATCTCAAAAACAACAGAATGATCTCTGTTTGTTTCCAAGGCAAACCATTCAATATCACAGTAATCCAAGTCTATGCCCCAAGCAGTAATGCTGAAGAAGCTGAAGTTAACAGTTCTATGAAGACCTACAAGATTTTTTTAGAACTAACACCAAAAAAAGATGTCCTTCTCATGAAAGGGGACTGGAATGTAAAAGTAGGAAGTCAAGAAACATCTGAAGTAACAGGCAAATTTGACCTTGGAATATGGAATGAAGCAGGGCAAAGGCTGATAGAGTTTTGCCAAGAGAATGCACTGGTCATAGCAAACACCCTCTTCCAACAACACAAGAGAAGACTCTATACATGGACATCACCATATGGTCAACACTGAAATCAGATTGATTATATTCTTTGCAGCCAAAATGGAGAAGCTCTTGAAGCCAAGATGGATACAGTCAGCAAAAACAAGACCAGGAGCTGACTGTGGCTCAGATCATGAACTCCTTATTGCCAAATTCAGACTTAAATTGAAGAAAGTAAGGAAAACCACTAGACCATTCAGGTATGACCTAAATCAAATCCCTTATGATTATACAGTAGAAGTGAGAAACAGATTTAAGGGACTATTTCTGATAGAATGCCTGATGAACTATGGACTGAGGTTCATGACATTGTACAGGAGACAGGGATCAAGACCATGCCCATGGAAAAGAAATGCAAAAAAGCAAAATGGCTGTCTGAGGAGGCTTTACAAATAGCTGTGAAAAGAAGAGAAGTGAAAAGCAAAGGAGAAAAGGAAAGATATAAGCATCTGAATGCAGAGTTACAAAGAATACCAAGGAGAGATAAGAAAGCCTTCCTCAGTGATCAATGCAAAGAAATAGAGGAAAACAACAGAATGGGAAAGCCTAGAGATCTCTTCAAGAACATCAGAGATGCCAAGGGAACATTTCATGCAAAGATGGGCTCGATAAAGTACAGAAATGGGATGGACCTAACAGAAGCAGAAGACATTAAGAAGAGGTAGTAAGAATACACAGAAGAACTGTACAAAAAAGAGCTTCACGACCAAGATAATCATGATGGTATGATCACTCACCTAGAGCCAGGCATCCTGGAATGTGAAGTCAAGTGGGCCTTAGAAAGCGTCACTATGAACAAAGTTAGTAGAGGTGATGGAATTCCAGTTGAGCTATTTCAAATCCTGAAAGATGATGCTGTGAAAGTACTGCACTCAATATGCCAGCAAATCTGGAAAACTCAGCAGTGGCCACAGGACTGGAAAAGGTCAGTTTTCATTCCAATCCCAAAGCAAGGCAATGCCAAAGAATGCTCAAACTACCGCACAATTGCACTCATCTCACATGCTAGTAAAGTAATGCTCAAAATTCTCCAAGCTAGGCTTCAGCAATACGTGAACCATGAACTTCCAGATGTTCAAGCTGGTTTTAGAAAAGGCAGAGGAACCACAGATCAAATTGCCAACATCCACTGGATCATGGAAAAAGCAAGAGAGTTCCAGAAAAACATCTATTTCTGCTTTATTGACTATGCCAAAGCCTTTGACTGTGTGGATCACAATAAACTGTGGAAAATTCTGAAAGAGATGGGAATACCAGACCACCTGACCTGCCTCTTGAGAAATCTATATGCAGGTCAGGAAGCAACAGTTAGAACTGGACATGGAACAACAGACTGGTTCCAAATATGAAAAGGAGTATGTCAAGGCTGTATACTGTCACCCTGCTTATTTAACTTCTATGCAGAGTACATCATGAGAAACTCTGGGCTGGAAGAAGCACTAGCTGGAATCAAGATTGCTGGGAGAAGTATCACTAACCTCAGATATGCAGATGACACCACCCTTATGGCAGAAAGTGAAGAGGAACTAAAAAGCCTCTTGATGAAAGTGAAAGTGGAGAGTGAAAAGGTTGTCTTAAAGCTCAACATTCAGAAAATGAAGATCATGGCATCCGGTCCCATCACTTCATGGGAAATAGATGGTTAGTGGAAACAGTGTCAGACTTTGTTTTTCTGGGCTCCAATATCACTGTAGATGGTAATTGCAGCCATGAAATTAAAAGATGCTTACTCCTTGGAAGGAAAGTTATGACCAACCTAGACAGCATATTCAAAAGCAGAGACATTACTTTGCCAACAAAGGTCCGGCTAGTCAAGGCTATGGTTTTTCCAGTGGTCATGTATGGACGTGAGAGTTGGACGGTGAAGAAAGCTGAGCACCAAAGAATTGATGCTTTTGAACTGTGGTGTTGGAGAAGACTCTTGAGAGTCCCTTGGACTGCAAGGAGATCCAACCAGTCCATTCTGAAGGAGATCAGCCCTGGGTGTTCTTTGGAAGGAATGATGCTAAAGCTGAAACTCCAGTACTTTGGCCACCTCATGCGAAGAGTTGACCCATTGGAAAAGACTCTGATGCTGGGAGGGATTGGGGGGCAGGAGGAAAAGGGGACGACAGAGGATGAGATGGCTGGATTGCATCACTAACTCGATGGACGTGAGTTTGAGTGAACTCCGGGAGCTGGTGATAGAAGGGAGGCCTGGCGTGCTGCGATTCATGGGGTTGCAAAGAGTCAGACACAACTGAGAGACTGAACTGAAACTGAAGACCAGGATGGAATAGGTGAAAGAGGAATAGCATACTAACCCATTAAGTCCATGGATTTCTGTTCTTACTTGATAAATAATGGATGAAGTGGCTCACATGATATATTCCTTCTCACAGTAGATAAGCCCTTGGATAAAATAATGAAATTTGAATTCAATCAAGAAAGACAGAAAGAAAGGAAAGGAGGGAGAAAGGAGAAGAGGGATGGATGGAAGGAGGGAGGCAAGAAGAGAGGAAGAGGGAGAAAGAAAAGAAAAAAAAACTCTGTACCAATTCCGAGACACTTTTGATAAAATGTTCTATCTTGGATACAGTTCCTCTAGGAGAATTCTCATTGGAAGGACTGATGCTGAAGCTCCAATATTTGGCCACTTGATGCGAAGAGCCGACTCATTGGAAAAGTCCCTGATGCTGGGAAAGATTAAAGGCAGAAGGGAAAGAGGGTGACAGAGGATGAGATAGTTGGATGGCATCACCGATTCAATAGACATGAACTTGGGCAAACTCCAGGAGATGGTGAGGGACAGGGAAGCCTGGCATGCTTCAGTCCAAGGGGTAGCAAAGAGTCAGACATGACTTGGCGACTGAACGACAACAAAGTCCTTCTGTTCACGGTTCACCATTTCCTGTTCAACCCTGATCCCTCCCTTCTCTGTCTTGCCTAAGCCTTAAGCCTGCCAGAAACACTCACTGACATCCATCAGTCTTCACAATGTACTCAAAGCATTAACATTCTTGAACAAGGATGATTACCCCTACCTGCAGATTTTAAACCCTCACTATTTCAGAAGGATTTTTAAAAGCAGCTTTGTCTGGGGAGGCAGACCTTGATATTTTCTTCTCTAGGAAACACTACCACTATGCAGAACTGAAAGGTTTCCCGGAAGGCTAGGTGACTGGGTGAAGCATGGACCTGGGGTCACAGTCCTCCTCCTCACATTCTCAGCATAAATCCTGCAGCACTAGTGAAGGTGATGCTCCTGCAAACCAGTAAAGCTTGAGTGGGAGAGAAAGACTATGGCCAATGCCACAGCGCAGCTGAGAAACAGGCTGGTGAGACGTCCAGAAACAGTCAGGATGAGGATGCACACTGAAAAGATTACTAGAGATTTCAAGTGCTATATGGGGGACAAAGGTTTAACAATGTTAAACTGACTTTATTTATATAAATTATTTGACATTTTGTAATATTCAGATGGCATATGGTTAAAATAGAGCTGATAGGTTAAAAAGCAAATACTTCCTGGTAAAGTCAGGATATTATACTAGTGATTACGCTTCAAGTACTGAAAAGCATGTACCTGATTCTCTGCATTTGTTCTTGAAAGAAACTGATTTCTCTGTGATATCAGACTACAGAGATACCCTCATTCTCTTGCCTGATACCAATCTCATTTAAAAAAAAAAAAAAAAAACACTACTTGGGTGCCAGACCTGAGTTAAACCACAATTTGGAGGAAACGTTGCAAGAGCTGTAATCCCAAATGACTGATGTTTTCCTCATACACTGGGAAGGAGTTTTGTGGACTGGATGGACATTGACTCTGCTCTGCCAGGGAGGGAGTCTGACTGCCTTAGGAATTTAATATGGGAAAATCCAGGTGACAAAAATGAAAAATGAACAGATGGAAACACCATATAAATGCCTAGAACTTCTGCAAAACATATTGTCCATCTATGGAATTTCTCCTATCTAAATAAATACTACTCCCAGGAGCACAAAAGAGTTTCCCAGAAGTCACACCCCAGCTAGTAACTGACAGAAAGAGACAGGATTCAAATCCAAGCCACCTGCATTCCATATGTACTGGAAAGTAGCAATAAAGAATACAATTACTGTAAAATAATTTCTAAGAGTGGTTAAGACCAACATAACTTTCACCAATGACAAAGGACCAGGCTATCCCAAGAAGGCCTATGTAACATTACTGATAGCTTAGAAAAATCAAACAATTACAAAAAACATGTCTTTCAAGCAGCAGGAAGGAATTAAAGAAGGAAAAGGACTCATTCATGTCTCTCAATTAAAAGAAAAGCCAACTCTAAAACAAGCAGTAATTGAAGTAACTCATACCAAACAGTTAAGATTTCCAATATAAAAGAAGTAAAGAAATAAAAACATACTTCTAAGACATAAAAGTAATAAAGCAATTCAACAACCAAGCTGTTTTTATACAAATAAAAGATCAATACTTCTATTAAAAGATAGAACAATGCCTCTTTTAGTTTTGTCATTTTAAGTAAAAAGGAGATCAATAAAAAAAAGGCGTAGAAGAAAGCGTATCTGTAGAACCATTCCCTTTCTCTAACCAATAAGCCAAAAATACTCAGCAACAAATCAATATAAAAATTTCAGAAAATCACTCAGGCCAAACTATAATGCTTCAGTCAGAAGTTTCCATTACGATCCATATTATGTCCAAATATTTCAAAAGACAGAAGGTCCATTGAGTATTTTAATAGAAACTAGTTTTAATACTAAAGACAAGAACAATGAGTTCTAAAAACTCTCCAGAGTCCAGCCTATTAATTATGTTAACTTAGTATCACCAAATACATATCAAGTTTCCACTGAATTATTAGTTGTGAGCAGTAGAACATGTAACTGACTTGAGCGAAAGAACAGCACTGATTATCAGGAAACCTAAACCCTACTCATGTCCTGCCACACACAGTCTGCATGTCCTGGAATGTGTCGTTAGGCCTCAGTTTCCCCATCTGTAACATGAAGCATCTGGCCTGGATAATTTTTCAGTTTCTTTCGAGTTTGGAATTACAATACACTGTACGGCTGTATCACTCTCTAACCTCCTGATACATAATGACTTTGTGCCTCTGACAGGAAAATGGAGTTTTCTCATTTCTATGCTTCTAATTTTTAAAATTTATTTTATTAAAATATAGCCAATTTTCAATGTTGTATTAATTTCAGCTATACACAGAAGTGATTGAGTTATACACACACACACATACATTCTTCTCCATATTCTTTTCCATTATGGTTTTTTTTAAAAAAGATTGCTTTTGATATGGACCATTTTAAAAGTCTTTTTGAATTTGTCACAACATGGCTTCTATTTTATGGGTTTTTTCTTTAATTTTTTGGCTGCAAGGCATGTGAAATCTTGGCTCCCTAACCAAAGATTGAACCCACACTCCTCTGCATTGGAAGATGAAGTCTCAACTACTGGATTCCTAGGGAAATTCCTCCATTGCGGTTTATCACAGGATATTGAATATAGATCCCTGTGCTGTACGTACAGCAGGGCCTTGTTGTTTATCTATTCTTTATATACTAGGCTATATCTGCTAATTTTAAACTCCCATTCCTTCTCTCTTCCTTCTCTCCTCCCCCTTCTCAACTACAAGTCTGTTCTTTATGTCTGTGAGTGTTTGTTTCAAAGTTAAGTTCATTTGTATCACATTTTAGATTACACTTTAAAGAGCTATCATAAGGTATTTGTCTTTCTCCTTCTGACTTACTTCATTAGTAACATAATCTCTAACACCATCCATGTTGCTGCAAATGGCATTATTTCATTCTTTGTATGACTGAATAATATCCCATTGAGCTATTTCAAATCCTAAAAGATGATGCTGGTAAGTGCTGTACTCAATATGCTAGCAAATTTAGAAAACTCAGCAGAGGCCACAGGACTGAAAAAGGTCAGTTTTCATTTCAGTTCAAAAGAAAGACAATGCCAAGAACGTTCAAACTACCACACAATTACACTCATCTCACATGCTAACAAAGTAATGCTCAAAATTCTCCAAGCCAGGTTTCAACAGTATGTGAACCATGAACTTCCAGATGTTCAAGGTGGATTTAGAAAAGGCAGAGGAACCAGAGAGCAAATTGCCAACATCCGCTGGATCATCGAAAAACCAAGCGAGTTTCAGAAAAAACATCTACTTCTGCTTTGTTGATTATGCCAAAGCCTTTGACTGTGTGGATCAAAACAAACTGTGAAAAATTCTTAAAGACATGGGAATACCAGACCACCTGACCTGCCTCCTGAGAAACCTGCATGCAGGTCAAGAACCAACAGTTAGAACTGGACATGGAAGAACAGACTGGTTCTAAATCAGGAAAGAAGTACGTCAAGGCTGTATATTGTCACCCTGCTTATTTAACTTACATGCAGAGTACATCATGAGAAATGCCAGGCTGGATGAAGTACAAGCTGGAATCAAGATTTCCAGGAGAAATATCAATAACCTCAGATATGCAGATGACACCATGCTTATGGCAGAAAGCAAAGAACTAAACAGACTCTTGATGAAAGTGAAAGAGGAGAGTAAAAAAGCTGGCTTAAAGCTCAACATTCAGAAAACTAAGATCATGGCATCCAATACCATCACCTCATGGCAAATAGATGGGGAAACAGGGGAAACACTGAGAGCCTTTATTTTTCTTGACCCCAAAAGCACTGCAGATGGTGACTGAAGCTATGAAATTAAAAGACACTTGCTCCCTGGAAGAAAAGTCATGACCAACCTAGACAACATATTAAAAAGCATAGACAGTACTTTGCCAACAAAAGTCCATCTAATCAAGGCTATGGTTTTTCCAGTGTTCATGTATGGATGTGAGAGTTGGACTATAAAGAAAGCTGAGTGCCCAAGAATTGATGCTTTTGAACTGTGGTGTTGGAGAAGACTCTTGAGAGTCCCTTGGACTGCAAGGAGATCCAACCAGTTCATCCTAAAGGAAATCAGTCCTGAATATTCATTGGAAGGACTGATGCTGAAGCTGAAACTCCCATATTTGGCCACCTGATGAGAAGAACTGACTCACTGGAAAAGACCCTGATGTTGGGCAAGATTGAAGGCAGGAGAAGGGCACAACAGAGGATGAGATGGTTGGATGGCATCACCAGTTCGATGGACATGAGTTTGAGCAAGCTCCAGGAGTTGGTGATGGACAGAGAAGCCTGGCGTGTCGCAGTCCATGGGGTCACAAAGAGTGGGACATGACTGAGCGACTGAATTGAACTGAATATTCCATTGTATATGGGTAGCATATCTTCTTTATCCATTCCAATGTCAAAGGAGATTTAGGTTGTTTATATCATGGCTACTGTAAATACTGCTGTGATGAACATAGTGGTGCCTGTATTTTTTTGAAGTAGTTTTTTTGAAGTAGTATATATGCCTAGGAGTGGGATTCCTGGGTCATATGGCAACTCTATTTTTAGTTTTTAGAGGATTCATCATACTGTTTTCCATAGCGGCAGCACCAATTTACATTCCCACCAACAATGTAGGAGGGTTCCTTTTCTCCACATCCTCTCCAGCATTAATTATTTGTAGATTTTGTAATGGTGGCATTCTGACTGATGTGATTTGTAATGATGGCACCTCTGTGAAGTGATATCTCATTGAAGTTTTTATTTGCATTTTGTTCTCTAATACTTAGTGATGTTGAGTATCTTTTCATTTACCTGCTGGCCATCTGGATGTCTTCTTTGAAGAATGTGTATTTAGGTCTGCCTATTTTTCAATCAGGGTGTTCATTTTTTGTTGTTGAGTTGTATAAGCTGTTTGTATATTTGGAAATTAAGTTTTTGTTGGTCACATCATTTGCAAATATTTTCTCCCAGTCTGCAGGTTGTCTTTTTGTTTTGTTTATGGTTTCCTTTGCTGTACAAAAGTTCGTAAGTTTAATTATATTCCATTTGTTTATTTTTGCTTTTGTTTCTTCTGCCTTCAGAGATGGACCTAAAAAAACATTTTATGTCAGAGAATGTTTTGCCTATATTCTCTTCTAGGAGTTTTATGGTATCATGTCTTCTATTTAAGACTTTAAGCCATTTTTAGTTTATTTTTGTGTATGGTGTGAGTGTATGTTCTAACTTCACTGATTTACATGTAGCTGTCCAACTTTCCCAACACCACTTGCTGAAAACACTGTCTTTTTTTCTATTGTATATTCTTGTGGCCTTTGTCAAAGATTACTTGAACATAAGTATGTGAGTTTATTTCTGGGCTTTCCATTGATCCATATATCTTTTCTTGTGTCAATACCATACTGTTTTGATTACTGTAACTTTACAGTATATTCTAAAGTCTAGGAGGGTTATGCCTCTTGCTTTGTTCCTTTTCCTCAGGAATGCTTTGGTAATTCTGGGTCTTGATACAAATTTTAGGATTATTCATCCAAGTTCTGGGGGCAGGAGGAGAAGGGGACGACAGAGGATGAGATGGCTGGATGGCATCACCGACTCGATGGACGTGAGTCTCAGAGAACTCCGCGAGTTGGTGATGGACAGGGAGGCCTGGCGTGCTGCGATTCATGGGGTTGCAAAGAGTCGGACACAACTGAGCGACTGATCTGATCTGATCTGATCTGTGAAAAAAAGTCATGGGTAATTTGATAGAGATTGTATTAGATCTATAGATTGCTTTGGGTAGTATAGTCATATTAACAATATTAATTCTTCCACTCCAAGAGTCTATACTGCTAATTTTCATCTCAATGCTTAAATTAAGCTCTAACAGAAGCAATCCTATACTTGAACAAATCATCACACATTCACATTATAAAAATAAAAATAGCGTCTTAAGTTCACATAACCACTAGCTTCTGACTATATAAAACCCAGCCGCCTTTCTATGAGGTCAGCCAAGAAAAATCACTATACGTACTTTCTTATCTAACACTGAAGATTTTCTTGGCACAAGCTATTTGACACACACATCTCCAACGGAAAAGGCAAAAAAGAAAAAGAAACAAGGCCTGCAAACCTATAACACAGTAGGTCCTTAATATATGCATGTTGAAAGAACAAATGCATCTATAATAGTAAAAGACTCCCATGCTTAGAATGTTTGTAACATCAATACAGGAATAATAGAGAAATACCTGAAACATCAACAAAGGTCAATAATATGAGTAGGTGTTAAAAATCATAGTAGTCAAGTTGTTGTTTATAACCATGCCTCTAAGTTTGATATTAGACTCATAGAAGAAAACCAAAAATGTATCCCTTCTAGCCTCTTATAGAAGCCCATACCAAATCAAAGCAACACTGACAATAATAGGCAATAGGCCAGATCTAAGCCATGCATCTAGAGCCAGACATCCTGGAGTGTGAAGTCAAATGGGCATTAGGAAGTATTACTATGAACAAAGCTAGTGGAAGTGATGGAATTCCAGCTGAGCTATTTCTAATCCTAAAGATACTGCTGCTAAAGTGCTACACTCAATATGCCAGCAAATTTGGAAAACTCAACAGTGGCCACAGGACTGGAAAAGGTCAGTTTTTATTCCAATCCCAAAGAAGGGCAATGCCAAAGAATGTTCAAACTACCACACAATTGCGCTCATTTCACATGCTAGCATGGTAGTGCTCAAAATCCTTCAAGGTAGGCTTCAACAGTACATGAACCAAGAACTTCCAGACATACAAGCTGGGTTTAGAAAGGGCACAGGAAGCAGAGATCACATAGTCAACATCCACTGGATCATAAAAAAAGCAAGAGAATTCCCCCCAAAAATCTATTTTTGCTTCATTGACTATGCTAAATCCTTTGACTGTATGGATCATAACAAACTAGAAAATTCTAAGAGATGGGTATACCAGACCACCTTAACTGACTCCTGAAAAACCTGTATGCAGGTCAAGAAGCAACAGTTAGAACTGGACAGGAAACAACAAACTGGGTCCAAACAGAGAAAGGAGTACGTCAAAACTGTACATTGTCACCTTGTTCATGTAACTTATATGCAGAGTACATCATGAGAAATGCCAGGCTGGATGAAGTACAAGCAAGAATCAAAATTGCAAAGAGAAATATCAACAACCTCAGATATGTGGATGATACACTAACACTAATGGCAAAAGAGAAAAGGAACTAAAGAGCCTCTTGAAGGTGAAAGAGAAGAATGAAAATGATGGCTTAAAACTCAATATTTAAAAAATTAAGATCAGGGCATCTGGTCCCATCACTTCAAGGCAAGTAGATGGGGAAAAAGTGGAAACAGTTACAGATTTCATTTTCTTGGGTGCCAAAATCACTGTGGATGGTGACTGCAGCCATGAAATTAAAAGATGCTTGCTCTTTGAAAGAAAAGCTATGATAAATCTAAACAGCTTGTTAAAAAGCAAAGCCAAAAATTTGCCAACAAAGGTCCATACAGTCAAAGCTATGGTTTGTCCAGTAGTCATGTATGGATGTGAGAGTTGGACCATAAAGAAGGCTGAGTGCCAAAGAATTGATGCTTTCAAACTGTGGCTGGAAAAGACTCTTGAGAGTCCCTTGGACAGCAATATCAAACCAGTCCATCCTAAAGGGAATCAGTACTGAATATTCATTGGAAGGACTGATGCTGAAGTTGAAGCTCCAATACTATGGCCATCTGATGCAAAGAGCTGACTCACTGGAAAAGACCCTGAGGGTGGCAAAGACTAGGCGCCAGAGGAGAAGGGGGCGACAGAGGATGCTGGTTGGATGGCATCACTGACTCAGTGGACATGAGTTTGAGTAAACTCCAGGAGGTAGTGCAGGACCTAGAAGCCTGGTGTGTTGCAGTTCATGGCATTGCAAAGAGTCAGACATGACTTAGCGACTGAACAATAACAAGGCCATGCAGAGAATTCGCAATTTGGAGGAAGGGTGGAACAAAAATGAAAAGTCCGGAGATTTCTCTTGCCAAGATGTATGGTGAGAAGAAGAGTTAATGGCCCCACCATTGTTGCTGCTGCTGCTGCTGCTAAGTCGCTTCAGTCGTGTTCGACTCTGTGCGACCCCACAGACGGCAGCCCAACAGGCTCCCCCATCCCTGGGATTCTCCAGGCAACAACACTGGAGTGGGTAGCCATTTCCTTCTCCAATGCATGAAAGTGAAAAGTGAAAGTGAAGTCGCTCAGTCGTGTCCAACTCTAGCAACCCCATGGACTGCAGCCTACCAGGCTCCTCCGCCCATGGGACTTTCCAGGCAAAAGCACTGGAATGGGTTGCCATCGCATAGGGCCCCCATTAATGTTGAACTGTTATATTTTAAATCCCATGCAAACATCAAGGAATGTTTTATTGAGAAAATCCCATCTTTTCCTAAGGTAAATGTCTTTCTATTGATTCTTAGCTAAGCAGCAATGGAAAGCATCAACATTCAGGTAGAAATATTAGAAATTACTGCTTAAAAAGCATGCCAGGGGCAGAATATGATTAAATTTATCATTTTAGACTCAGATTCAAATCCTCTGAGAGGCCTACCCACACCATGCTATCTAACAACCCTCTAAAATCTGAGGAATTGCTAGAAATCACCAATAAGAAATTCAATAAATGCAATTACACAAAAATAGCAAAAGTTTCATACAAGTAAAACTCACAATAAACCCAAAAAGAAATGTGTAGTAAATATCACAAATAATTATTGTAACATTCACTTTCTATTGCTGTGTAACAAATGGCCACAAACGCAGCAGCTTAAAACAACACCTATTTGTGAGCTCACATGTCTGTAGGTCAGAAGGACAGGTACAATGTGACTGGGGATCACAAGGCTGAAATTAAGGTCTCAGTGGGGCTAAGTTCTAGTCTGAAACTGGAGAAAAATCTTCTATGCGCATTCTTACTGTTGACACAATTCAGTTATTCACAGTGATAGGACGGAGACCCCTATTTCCTTACTGGCTCTCAGCCAGGAGTTGTTCTCAGCTCCTAGAAGCTGGGCACTTGAGCATTACAAATCCAGTCCCATTCCACGTGGCCGCCTCAATCTTTAAGCCAGCAAAGACACGAAGAATCTTTCTCATGTTTTTAATTTTTCTGACTTCCTCTTTTACCACTACCAGTCAGAGTAAACTGTGCTTTAAAAAGGTTAATGTAGTTATAACTATAGGATCTCCAGACCTATCCTGATAATCTCCTTTTCTGAAAGTCAATTATGCCATTTAACATAACCTAATCATGAAAGTGAAAAAATCCAATTTACAGTCCCAGGGATTACTCGGGGCATAAATGCTGGGGGAGAGGGTATGATGAATCCTGAGTAACATCTCAGAATTCTGTTACCACAGTCTGGTGAAAAACATATTTCAACACGCTGAATAAATGAGAAAACAACGTGGGCAAACAGATACATTTGAGGAACAGAAACTTTTGAAAAACAACTTGCCAAGAAAAATCAAGAGCCATAGACATGTCATATTCCTTGGCCCAGTCTTACTGTTCTTGGAAATACAGTCCCCACTCCCCCCCCCCAACAACAAAAAAAAAAAACATCATGAGAAAGAAAATGCTGTCACATGACTATGTTAGCCTCCCCTGGGTTTACCCAGCACCACATACGCAACTCTGGAACAGTCACTACTAAAGGAAGTTTACTTACCTGTCTCTGCCACAATACTTGGAGCATCACATCCAGAAACTGTACCTTATTAACCTTCTGGTTCCCAGACTCTAGAATGGGGTATGTACTCGGCAAATATTTGCTGAGAGCCTATTATGTGACCAGGACTGAATGAGGCATTAGGACCCACAACTGTATAATCCATACTCTGGTATACCTCATTTCTCATAATTTTTATAAGAATAAAAAAGTTATATAATATCAAAAAGTTCTACAATCAATATTTGTGCAAAGTACTAGAATCATAAAAGTCAACAACAGTGAGGAAATTGCTGGTCCAGGCCTTGAAAGTTAAGTAAAATTCACTAGAAAGACAAAGCAGATGGGGAAATGAGGGCTTACAGGGGAAAAAAAGTAGGGAATATATTACATAACCATGTAAAATTATAATTATGAACTATGTAAAACTATATAAAAATCTTTATATTAAATGAAAAAACTCTGTGTACCAAATTAGATATTTGTTCTAACCATAGTTATGCCAAAAAGTATAAAAACACACAGAAACAGGGAAAAAAATCCGACACAGTTTTCTAGAAGGTAGAATAATTGCTAATTTGTTTCCCTCTTATTTTATTTATATTATGCCTATATATTACACACATATATTATATATTGTTGTTGTTGTTGTAGCTGATAGAAAGGAGAAATACTCAGTGTCAGAGTCTATTTACCACCATTCAAACTAAAAGTCCTGATTACAAGAAAGAGCATACTCAACCATTCATTAATTCCACAAGCACCTCCTGAGCACTAATAATGGCCTGACATGGTTTTGTGCTGGAAATACATAAATGGATAACACAGTCCCCGCCCTCAGAAAGCTCTTAATTTGATGGATTACCACAATGAGATTTATTTGGCAATGACATTTTACTAATTGCTGAGAAGGCAAAATTCTCTAAATAATAGTTCAGTTCATAGGTGGAAGCCTGAGTTTGACAGAACGTAAAAGCTCCCTACTTCAAGTCTACCTACAACACAGGCATAAGACCTGTCATTGCTGCCAAGCAACTGTTTTTCTGAGACTCACAAATCAGATGAACCAGATTCTTAAATTACATCAGTTCTATCAACAGTGGAAAGTGATCCAGTCAATGCCTAAACATACACCTCAGTAAATCTACAGATCTAACATCTTGGCTCACTAACAGGTGTTAAGGCTTGAAGAATAACGTTTGAATGACCAATAATTCTAACACAAGTTTACTTACAGGATCCAATTTTCATAAGGAAAATCTCTACAATCTGTGTATTTCTGTGTTTTATTTTATTTCACCCTTTATTTTTTGGTCTTTTTTTATATTCCCAATTCTTTTTTTTTTCCATGTATACATCTCCCTTTATTTATTTATTGAAGTATAATTGATTTATATTTTGTTAGTTTTAAGTGTACAACAGAGGGAATCAATATTTTTAACTGAACTGATACTCCATTTAAAACCATTAAAAAGTATTGGCTATATTCTTATCATGAGTGATCAACATGCAGCACTGAGGAAAGATAAAAATCTCAATTTCACTCAAACTTCTAAAACTATTAGAAGAATTAAAAGCAATATGAACTTCTAATTGGTGAACACACTGTTTCTCTACTGAGACCATTTCTGCTAGCTACCAAGATAGAGTTTTTCAGTCAAAAGGTGTCTCCTTCTAAGCTGCAGGTTATTTGAACAACAAGTAAAACAAAGGAAAAAAAGAGAAACAAAGGGGGGGAAAAGAGAAACAAAAGAAAAAAAATTACGCCTACCACAAAAGCCAAGATCTTTCAATGTCTTCCTCATAGAATATAAACCCAACTTGAGGATTTTTGTTACAGAATCTTCATACTTCATTAAACGACTTCTTAGTAGGGTTTTATTACCTATCACCTGTGTGTGTGTATGTGTGCGTGTGTGTGTGTGCGTGTGTATGCGTGCATGTGTGTTAGTCACTCAGTCATGTCTGACTTTCTGACCCCATCGACTATAGCCTGCCAGGCTCCTCTGTCCATGGAATTTTCCAGCCATGAATACAGGAGTGGATAGCCACTCCCTTCTCCAGGGGATCTTCTTGACCCAGGGACCATTTATATAATAAGAGCTATACTTTATCAGTTACTCAGAAGTAACAGAGTCAGTAGTTCACTAAATCAGAAGTATTATAAAGCACAATGGATACATTTGGGTTTTCTCCACTTTGATTTATACTTTTCCTATTGCCATTGTCATCATCACCACCATATTTAACATTTATTAAGCAGTTTACAACATGTACCAGGAACTGGACACCACAGAAAGCACATACACAGTAGATCATCTCCTCTTCAAAACTACATTTTAAGCATCAGAGATCTAAGGAACTTGTCTAAAGTCACACTAACAAGATCCTCATCTTTCTAACTTGAGAGCTCAACCTCTCAACCACTGTATTAGTCTCCTAGAGCTGCTTTTAAAAACTGCCACAAACTACATGGCTTAAAACAACACAACTTTACCCTCTCACAGTTTTGGAGTCCAGAAGTCCAAAATTAGCTTCACTGGGAAGAAACCAAGGTGTGAGGAGGGCTTCCCTCCCTCTGAAGACTCTGGAGGAGAAGCTCATTGCCTCCTCCAGCTTCTGGTTGCTGCCAACATTCCCTATCACTCCAAACTTCAGATCTCCCTCGGCTCCATCTTCACTATGCCTTCTCCTCTGTGTATAATCAAATATCAAGATCTTTAACTTGATTACATCAACCATGTAAGGTAATACTAAGAATTCCAAGGATTAGGAGAAGGATCTTTGAGGTGGGGTCTATTTTTCAGCCTACCACACCATTAAACTCGACTGTTTCTTCAGCTGATTTTTTCATGGGTTCCTGGTGTGGTGATGAATGAGAGATATTCCAGAAAGATCCCACAGGAGTAGTATATACTTTTCTTTGGGAAAAGTCATCCAGGCAAGAGACATACATCTAAGATTAGAACCAATACAATAAGAGAAAGACACATACGGACTTCTACTGAAGTCACTGAAATCCAACTCATCGGCTCCATGTCAACACTGGAACCCCATTCTCTTTACTCCTTACCCCAGCAATATTTCCAGAGCCACAAACAAATCTTAAACCACTGCACCATTTCTTTAACAGGCCAGACTTATGCTTTGGACCTTTGTTAATGCAATTTCTTATCTTTATGCCTACTGAAATGCTACTCTCCTCAATGCTTTACCATCAAACCTATCAAGTCTTCCCTGATGTCCACACTCCTAATGACTCCTTTCCTGGCATTTGGCTTCTATTTCTTCAGTGTCACTTGTCATTAGTCCTGAATCATATAATTGCTTATGGATGTATGTATCTTCCTAGACAGTATGAGGTCCTTTAGAACAAAGACTGTTTATCACCCCAGTGTATGGCAGAGAATTAGGCACAAATTCTAACTAAATTTACATTATAGAAAAGGAAGGAAAAGAGAAGGGGAGGGGATCTGAGAGGAAAATGAGGAGGGAAGGGAAAGGAAGAGAAGGGAGGGCAGGGTGAATATTAAAGCCCAGATTGCTTTAAGAGAACAGAGAGAAATACAGTTCTTTCCAACACATATATGTGAAAGCCTGGAAGAAAGAAGATTTTCAAAAATGTCTGAAAGAAGAGTACCTGAGAGCAAGGGTGTAGGCCTTTCTTGGTATGCTTGAAGCCCAAGACTATAGAGAAATGATATTCCATAGAGAACCTGCAAAGGAACCTTTGCATCCAGATGCTTGTTAACTGGAAATTCCAAGGGTATCTCCTAGACCTGCTGAATCTGAATTGTGGGGTACTGGAAAATAAAATCAGCATTTAAAACAAAATTCTGAGTGATTCTGATGCCCACTAAAATTTGACATAATCATTACTCTCATAGGAAAAAAAGGAATAGGTCAAACACAGAAGACTTTTTTTTTTTTCTTTTGGCTCAATTCCCAAGGTCTAGTACTGGATTTGATGACGATTTTCCTTTAAAGGTAAAAATGAAAGCCCAGCTTCTAAAATGCCAAGACTGTAGGTTTGCAGTATGTTCCAGGGAAAAATGCCAATGACTTAGAAAGGGGATTTGGGAAAGGTGCCAGGATGATTCAATACTGAGCCCCTCCAGATTATGAAGACATTACTTTAATCAGGCTGGTCATAGAAATGATAGCCACAATTTGCCTGACATACCCAATCAATGACAGCCTTATGCCAGTTTGTGGTTTTCTGTCATCTCAATTATTCTTCACTGACTTAAATTCTTTTTGAAGATGCTTCAGGGCTTGAGAAATTATAAGGAATTCCCTGTGTCCCCTCCTGCAGTTATATCATAGATCTTACTGATATTGTGCTCCATTCCTCATTCTTCAAATTCCTTCTTAGCAATGATTTGTTACAAGTCTCCCTCAATCTTCTTATAAAATGTAACAGGTCATGCCAGGGTGCAACTAATCTCAGTAACACTTCACCCCATCATACTCTCAGGGCTACACAGCCCCAGCAAAGAAGACATCTGAGGAGGAGGCTGTCTCCAGGCTGTGGACACTCATTCACTCTATCGTCTAGTATTCTGTTCTTTTGTCCTGTCATTTTTACAGGACACATTTGCTTTTCAAGGATCAATATTCAATTTAGCTTTCTATACACTATAAATCAAAGTGAAGAAAATGTGTTTCTGGTTTTGAAGTTATTTTAAACCATAGCCAGGTCCTAGTTCAGTTCAGTTCAGTTGCTCAGTCGTGTTCGACTCTGTGACCCCATGAATCACAGCACACCAGGCCTCCCTGTCCATCACCAACTCCTGGAATTCACTCAGACTCACGTCCATCGAGTCAGTGATGCCATCCAGCCATCTCATCCTCTGTCATCCCCTTCTCCTCCTGCCCCCAATACCTCCCAGCATCAGAGTCTTAAGCTTAGCCCAATTAATAAGGCTCATTCTTGCAAATTCTAAGCACGAAGTATGAGCTATGAGAGGTAAGGTTACATTTCTTCCTTTCTGTCAAAGAATTTTGCCATAAGAGATATTTTTAAGTAAAATAATGAGCTATAAATCAGTCTAATTAGAGAATTTGTAAGTACTCAGCAGATGTGAAATTGTAAGCTTTAAAGAAATAATTTCTTTTCCTCATTATTTCTTTCTATGGATGCTATAAAACATATTCCTGACCACTAATCTTTATATATGTAAAGACAGAATTATTAACATACTCACATAATATTTTAGTGTTATTTCATCAATGAGTTAAAATTAACAACCTGTTTAATTTAGAAATTTAGAACAAATGAACCTTATAACGGTTGTGATATACCATCAAATACTAGTACCATCTACATATTTTAAGGAAGACTTGGTTAAACACAAATAAAATTATAAAATAAACCTGTTCTATGCATTTAAAATAACTTATTTCTAAGTGTCCTCACAAAGCTTAAACAGATCTCTTCAACCCTATGGACTGGACATGTTTCTGAATTAATTTCCACCCAGATACCCGTGGGATGAAAATTCTAACTGTGTGATAAATTAAGTTGCCAAACGAAATGGATTAGTGATCAGTGAAATTGCCTGATAAGCTGTCAGATCCACTTTGAATTGGGATTAATCCTTTTTCTTCACCTGTTCATTAAGCTCCAAGTTCATGGCAACTCTAGTGACTGATTGCACATTAACAAGCTGTTTATGTGGGGAAGTGTAGCTAGTCTAGTCAACATTCCTACACTTATACATTCATTTAAACATAATTCTCTGGTAATTTATTCTGTTCATAATCCCAGGATGGAAAAATATACCTCTACCCTGAAGTTTAACTTTGGACACAACAGAGATGTGATCTGTCATAAAATTAAAACTTAACAAACAAATCAGAGTTACCTTAAGGTCAAAAAAAGCCAGGGAAATTTAAAGCCATAAATTTACTTCTTCAAACAGTTACAAAAATAAAAAGAGTAGTGAAAAGCTGGTTCCACTGCACTGATAGTATGCCAGAACAAAATATTTATTTCTGTCCCTATTCTAAAGCAAACACTGGCTGCTTTAATAACCAGAAAGCTAAAACCAGTTAATAATGTTGAAAAATACTTCCCAACCTTTCTTTCTTATCAAAGTGACCAAAATCTTCCTTTATACTACACTAAGTGTAATAAAACAACTTGTTAATCAAAAAGTACCAAATCTGAGTTATAGGAATATTCTTCTTACTCAAGCATCAAACATTGACTCTGTTCTTTTTAAGCACATAGAATTTACTCCATATGGGGACTATTCATCAAATACAAATCTAATAAAAGTCAATAAGTCCTCTGAAACTGCTGCAGTTTAAAAAATTTCTATATCAGGAAAATATAAGAATGCTTACTTTCTAGAGATAAGCTAGTGTTCTTCACTATTATTTATGGAGCCTAATTTTTATATGAATTAATGAAATCAATGTCACTTTTCCCTTTCCCTACACATATAAACCAAGGCTTTAATTGAAGAAAAATTTAAAAAACTAACAGCCAAGTGACGACAATTATATTCAGCCAACAGAATAGAATGAATATCATCCACATGGTTTGACCCCACAAGAAGAAGCTCCCCAAAAGTCATAAAGAAGAAAAATAACTTAGAAATTAAGTTGACTTGTATTTGAAACAAATAAAACATACAATTTCTTTGGGTGAAATAACCAGAAGGGTACATAAACTGATTTTTCAATTTTACTGTATAATTAATAAATAAAAATTTTAAAAGTAAAAGAGCATAGAGGATTCCATATAAGGTCACACATGAGCATTAGACAGCTCCAAGGCCTCATAACATGCCACCTAGCATTGTTATAAAGTTCAGTTTTTAACTAGATTTAACCATAATCAACTACTGACAAGTCATGCAATTACAAGACAAACTATGGCAGACAGCATTTATATTTATTAACTACCAACAGAATTACGACTCACTTATCCCATCCCTTCTTCATCCCACATAAACACTGCTGCTTCCCCTTCCGAGGGACTGGTCCCTTCCTCTACAGTCTCAATCCAGTTGGCTCAGTGCAAATGGAGGGTAGCAATGAAAGCACTGGAATCCAATTTCAGAAGCTAGGGATGGTTTCAGTATATGTCAAGACTCTACAGAGCAGGGTCCTGTGGCTTATATGGCACCTAAGGACTGCCACCCATTCTAGCCCAGGGTAGGCTCTGAGATTTTCTAGCATAGAGAAAAGGCTCAGTTTCAGAGAAACTATGCTTTTCAACAACCACTAAGAACCAAAGCCATGGCCATAAGACATCCCCAGAACCAAGCGCTGTGCTAGACCCTAGGTACTACTCTGAAAGGGACAGAAACAATACAAAACAAAAAAAAACACAGTTTCTCTCATCTCAAGGTACTGCAATGTCCATCTCTTTCCCCACTATCTTGGATTTCAAGAACAGAACAGTGGCAATGAATTTGAGCTACTGGGTTTGTCTACTGAGAAACATTCAGTACTGTTCTCCTGAAGCCTCCATCCAACCCAACCACACCCAATGCCTCTAGGTTACCACCACCAAGCTACCTGTACCTTATTGGTGCCAATAAAATTTTACAGGTAAAATCCTGCATTCAATTCCATAAGGCAATATCAAAAGGTATATTTCCCATCTTCAAAGAAACGGAAATTTAAACAATAATAAATAGGGCTACCCCATGCCAGAGGTCAGGGGCGGCGCCCGAGAGCTAACCCACTCCTGAGGCCAGGGGAGGCGGCCGAAAGGAGCTACCCCCCGCCCGATGCCAGTAGGGGCAGCCTAAGGAGCAACCCCATGACCAGGAGCAGCGGCTATATCAGCACAGGAGGGCCAAGAGGAGCTACTCCACCTTCAAGGTCAGGAGGAGCGGCCATGAGGAGACACCCCTCGTCCAAGGTAAGGAGCAGCGGCTGCACTTTGCTAGAGCAGCCATGAAGACATACCCCAAGTCCAAGGTAAGAGAAACCCAAGAAAGATAGTAGGTGTTGTGAGAGGGCATCGGAAGGCAGACACACTGAAACCATAATCACAGAAAACTAGCCAATCTGATCACACAGACCACAGCCTTGTCTAACTCAATGAAACTAAGCCATGCCCTGTGCGGCCACCCAAGACAGGATGGCCATGGTGGAGAGGTCTGACAGAATGTGGTCCACTGCAGAAAAGAATGGCAAACCACTTCAGTATTCTTGCCTTGAGAACCCCATGAACAGTATGAAAAGGCAAAATGATAGGATATTGAAAGGGGAACTCCCCAGGTCAGTAGGTACCCAATATGCTACTGGAGATCAGTGGAGAAATAACTCCAGAAAGAATGAAGGGATGGAGCCAAAGCAAAAACAACACCCAGTTGTGGATGTGACTGGTGATAGAAGCAAGGTCCGATGCTGTAAAGAGCAATATTGCATAGGAATCTGGAAATGTCAGGTTCATGAATCAAGGAAAATTGGAAGTGGTCCAACAGGAGATGGCAAGAGTGAACGTCGACATTCTAGGAATCAGCGAAATTAAAACGGACTGGAATGGGGGAATTTAACTCAGATGACCATTATATCTACTACTGTGGGCAGGAATCCCTTAGAAGAAATGGAGTGGCCATCATGGTCAACAAAAGAGTCTGAAATGCAGTACTTGGATGCAATCTCAAAAATGACAGAATGATCTCTGTTAGTTTCCAAGGCAAACCATTCAATATCACAGTAATCCAAGTCTGTGCCCCGACCAGTAATGCTGAAGAAGCTGAAGTTGAATAGTTCTATGAAGACCTGTTCTACAAGACGTTTTAGAACACTCAAAAAAGATGTCCTTTTCATTATAGGGGACTGGAATGCAAAAGCAGGAAGTCAAGAAACACCTGAAGTAACTGGCAAATTTGGCCTTTGAGTACGGAATGAAGCAGGGCAAAGGCTAATAGAGTTTTGCCAGCAGAACGCACTGGTCATAGCAAACACCCTCTTCCAACAACACAAGAGAAGACTCTACACATGGACATCACCAGATGGTCAACACCGAAATCAGACTGATTATGTTCTTTGCAGCCAAAGATGAAGAAGCACTATATAGTCAGCAAAAATAATACTGGGAGCTGACTGTGGTTCAGATCATGAACTCCTTATTGCCAAATTCAGACTTAAATTGAAGAAAGTGGGGAAAACCACTAGACCATTAAGGTATGACCTAAATCAAATCCCTTATGATTATACACTGGAAGTGAGAAATAGATTTAAGGGACTACAACTGATAGACAGAGTGCCTGATGAACTATGGACGGAGGTTCGTGACATTGTACAGGAGACAAGCATCAAGACCATCCCTGAGAAAAAGAAATGCAAAAAGGTAAAATGGCTGTCTGAAGAGGCCTTAAAAATAGCTGTGAAAAGAGGAGAAGTGAAAAGCAAAGGAAAAAGGAAAGATATAAGCATCTGAATGCAGAGTTCCAAAGAATAACAAGAAGAGATGAGAAAGCCTTCCTCAGTGACCAATGCAAAGAAATAGAGGAAAACAACAAAATGGGAAAGACTAGAGATCTCTTCAAGAAAATTAGAGATACCAAGGGAACATTTCATGCAAAGATGGGCTCAAAAAAGGACAGAAATGGCATGGACCTAACAGCAGCAAAATATATTAAGAGGTGGCAACAATCCACAGAAAACTACACAAAAAAGAGCTTCATGACCAACAAAATCATGATGGTGTGATCACTCACCTAGAGCCAGATATCCTGGAATGTGAAGTCAAGTGGGCCTTAGAAAGCATCACTATGAACAAAGCTAGTGGAGGTGATGGAATTCCAGTTGAGCTATTTCAAATCCTGAAAGATGATGCTGTGAAAGTGCTGCACTCAATATGCCAGCAAATCTGGAAAACTCAGCAGTGGCCACAAGACTGGAAAAGGTCAGTTTTCATTCCAATCCTAAAGAAAGACAATGCCAAAGAATGCTCAAACTACCACACAATTGCACTCATCTCACCCGCTAGTAAAGTAGTGCTCAAAATTCTCCAAGCCAGGCTTCAACAGTACATGAACCGTGAACTTCCAGATGCTCAAGCTGGATTTAGAAAAGACAGAGGAACCAGAGATCAAATTGCCAACATCTGCTGGATCATCTAAAAAGCAAGAAAGCTCCAGAAAAACATCAACTTCTGCTTCATTGACTACACCAAAGCCATTGACTGTGTGGATCACAACAAACTGTGGAAAATTCTGAAAGAGATGGGAATACCAGACCACCTGACCTGCCTCTATGCAGAGAAACCTATATGCAGGTCAGGAAGCAACAGTTAGAACTGGACATGGAACAACAGACTGGTTCCAAATGGGAAAAGGAGTACTTCAAGGCTGTATACTGTCACCCTGCTTATTTAACTTATATGCAGAGTACATCAGGAGAAACGCTGGACTGGAAGAAGCACAAGCTGGAATCAAGATTGCCGGGAGAAATATCAATAACCTCAGATATGCAGATGACACCACCCTTATGGCAGAAAGTGAAGAGGAACTAAAAAGCCTCTTGATGAAAGTGAAAGAGGAGAGTGAAAAAGTTGGCTTAAAGCTCAAACATTCAGAAAAAAAAGATCATAGCATATGGTCCCATCACTTCATGGCAAATAGATGGGGAAACAGTGTCAGACTTTGTTTTTGGGGGCTCCAAAATCACTGCAGATGGTGATTGCAGCCATGAAATTAACAGACACTTACTCCTTGGAAGGAAATTTGTGGCCAACCTAGATAGCATATTAAAAAGCAGAGATATTACTTTTCCAACAAAGGTCCATCTAGTCAAGGCTATGGTTTTTCCAGTGGTCATGTATGGATGTGAGAGTTGGACTGTGAAGAAAGCTGAGCGAAGAATTGATGCTTTTGAACCGTGGTGTTGGAGAAGATTCTTGAGAGTCCCTTGGACTGCAAGGAGATCCAACCAGTCCCTCCTAAAGGAGATCAGTCCTGGGTATTCATTGGAAGGACTGATGCTAAAGCTGAAATTCCAATACTTTGGCTACCTCATGCGAAGAGTTGACTCATTGGAAAAGACCCTGATGCTGGGAGGGATTGGAGGCAGGAGGAGAAGGGAATGACAGAGGATGAGATGGCCAGATGGCATCGTCGACTCGATGGACGTGAGTTTGAGTGAACTCCGGGAGTTGGTGATGGACAGGGAGGCCTGGCATGCTGCGATTCATGGGATCGCAAAGAGTCGGACACAACTGAGCGACTGAACTGAACTGAACTGAACTGAAAGTACAATTCAAAGGCATAGGTTAAAAAAAATCATTAAACTTAAGATTGATGAAGTTTGGGGAAATACATTATCTTTTAACTAAGTGATATAAATTCATTTAACCTTTCCATAAAGCTATTTGGTTACATACATCAACAGTTTAAAAACTTTCATACTGCCATAATTTCACTGCAAGGAATATACTCCCTCTGGACTAATCAAAGATTTTTTTCAAAGATCTGCTAGGATGTTTGTTTCAGCCTGTTGATAACATTAAAAACAAGAAACAATCTAAATTTCCAAGAATGAGAGAATACTTAAATCAATATTCATGTGTATAACTGAATATCACACAGCAATTTAAAATGACATGTAAAAATGACTGCAGTGTTAAAAAATTAAGTGGTATTTTCTACAATTCAAAATACACCTATGGAATAAAAAGAAAATAACCTGAAGCAAAAACACTGAACTTAAACAATGATGTATATGCTGGGAAACACCATGGAGATGTTTTATTGTTTTCTGTATTTTTATTTTCCCTATTTTAAATATTAAAGTGTATTCCTTTGGCAATCAGACACCCCCAAAAATTTTTAAAACATTTTTTGAAACCAATTGAATAGTATGGGACAAAATATAAACTTCCTAAGTGCACTGAAGAATTCTCAGAAAGAGAATAAAACCACTGAAAATATGGAATAAATGCCCGAGCAGCTCCAATCACTTTACCCCATTATTTTTTTTGAAAATTTTAGTCTCTCAAAGTCCCTTGAGGACTATGCTAGTATTTAACTCCAAGGGATATTCCATTAAAAATAGTGACAAGAGTGGTCAAAAGTAGAAGTTGAAAACTCAGACGGGAATTTTCTGGAAGTCACCCATTCCCATAGCAATTATTTTCTTTTGAGGATTCTTTGAGGATTTTAACACCTCACAAAGCTCCTTTCTCATTTAATCTTTCACTCCATCCTCATACAGACCCTGTTTTCTGTCTATCCTTACCCTGGATAAAGCGAAGACACTGATATTCTTACAGCTGGAAGCTCACACATAAACCTGTAGCCAGTGTTAAGAATTCAGCCCTCAAAAAATTGCTCTCACCCAGCCTACATACTCACACCTGTCTGCTCAACTGTATTTCACAGGTTGAGCTTTCCACACAGTGGTGATTTTGAAACTTTTCAGCAGGTTCCAGCACAACATAGGAGGGAAAGTAAAAGCACAGAATGAGGGAAAGTAATTCTTTCCCCTTTGCTTGGCCTCACTGGAATGGGTACTGGGAGAGATCTACAGAGGGAGGTAAGAAGTAGTTTCTGAACATTACTGTCTCCATGCTAACAACAATGCTCCCAAAAACTTTAGCTATCACCCCATAAGTAATCTGTAGCTAGCTACTGTCTAGTAGACAGTTATCCCAAAATAAGAGGTCTAAGATTTCAGTAAATTCATAATGAACACTTGATTTTAATACTGCCTTACTCAACAGACTCATAGGTCCCATCAAGTTCTTCAGAAGCAATGAAAAGAACTGATTAAAAGGTGGAGGAACCATTTTAAAGAGGAAAAGCAATATGAAGAAACATAAGCCAAAGTACTCACTCAGTAAGAAGAAAAACACTGCAGAACCTCAAGGAAATCATGGAAAGAAATGGAATATTAGTTTTATTTTGTCTGCTTGCATAAAACTTACAATAACTGTTTAATTGTGGTTAATACTTCAATTGTAGTTCAACTTTTCAGACACAGTGAACTCTAATAAGGACCTAAATGTTCTATAGTTATAATCTCAGGCTTCCTTACAATAAGTAAAATTTTATGAGCTAATATTTACAAAATCCTCAATCTGTTAACTCAAAATTTACATAACTTCAGATTTTTATTTGACCAGTTCCAATTTACATTGATTCATGGACCTACATTCCAGGTTCCTATACAATATCGTTCTTTGGTGGTTTAATCACGAAGTCGTGTCCGATTCTTACAACCCCATGGACTGTAGCCTGCCAGGCTCCTTCATCCATGGGCTTCTCTAGACAAGAATACTGGAGTGGGATGCCATTTCCCTACAGCATCAGATATTACTTCCACCAACAGTCACATCTACCACTGGGTTTTGGGGGGTTTTGTTTTGTTTTTGTTTTGCTTTAACTCAACCTCTTCATTCTTTCCTGAGCTGTTTCTCCCCTCTTCTCCAGTAGCATATTGGGCACCTACCGACCCGGGGAGTTCACCTGTCAGTGTCATATCTTTTTGCCTGTTCATACTGTTCATGGGGTTCTCAAAGTAAGGATGCTGCAGTGGTTTGCTATTTCCTTCTCCAGTGGACCACGTTTTGTCAGAACTTTCCACCATGACCCATCCGTCTTGAGTGGCCCTACACAGCGTGGCTCATAGGTTCACAAACTTAGAAAAGGCTGTGATCCATGTGATCAGCTTGGTGAGTTTTCTGTGATTGTGATTTTCATTGTGTCTGCCCTCTGATGGATAAAGATAAGAGGCTTGTGGAAGCTTCCTGATGGGAGGGACTGGCTGTAAGGGAATCTGAGTCTTGCTCTGATAGGCCATGCTCAGGAAATCTTTAATCCAATTTTCTGTTAATGGGTGGGGCAGTGTTCCCGCCCTATAGTGTGACCTAAGGTCAGGTAAGGGTTATGCTAGGGGTTATGACTTCCTTCAAAAGGACTTATGCCAGAACACCCCACAGTTCCCAGGACTTCTGTATTCAGTGCCCCTGACCCCAAAGCAGCCCACTGTCAATGCACACCTCTGCTAGAGACTCCTGGACACTCACAGGTAAGTCCGGCTCAGTCTCTTGTGGGTTCACTGCTCCTTTCTCCTGGGCACAAGGTTTGTTTGTGCCCTCCAAGAGTCTGTTTCCCCAGTCCTGTGGAAGTTCTGTAATCAAAGTCCACTGGCCTTCAAATTCCCCAGGGATTCTCAATCTCTTTGCCAGATCCTCAGGTTGGGGAATCTGTTGTGGGCCCTAGAACTTATGCAACAGGGCAAGAACTTCTTTGATATAATTGGCATAGGAACCTGGAACGTTAGGTCCATGAATCAAGGTAAATTAGAAGTGGTCAAGCAGGAGATGCCAAGAGTGAACATTGACATTTTAGCTATCAGTGAACTATAGTGGACCAGAATAGGAAAATTTAATTCAAACGACCATTACATCTACTACTGTAGGCAAGAATCCCTTAGAAGAAATGGAATATCCCTCTGAGTCAACAAAAGAGTCTGAAATGCAGTACTGAGATGCAATCTCAAAAGTGACAGAATGATCTCTGTTCATTTCCAAGGCAAACCATTCAATATCGCAGAAATCCAAGTCTATGCCTCAACCACTAATGCCAAAGAAGCTGAAGATGAATAGTTCTATGAAGACTTATAAGACCTTCAAGAAGTAACACCAAAAAAAGATGCCTTTTAATCATGGAGGACTGGACTGCAAAACTAGGAAGTCAAGAAATACCTGGAGTAACAGGCAAATTTGGCCTTGGAGCACAAAATGAAGCAGGGCAAAGGCTAATAGAGTTTTGCCAAGAGAACGCACTGATGATAGCAATCACCCTCTTCCAACAACACAAGAGATGACTCTACACATGGACATCACCAGATGGTCAACACCGAAATCAGATTAATTTTATTCTTTGCAGCCAAAGATGGAGAAGCTCTATACAGTCAGCAAAAAAAGACCAGGATTTGACTATGGCTCAGATCATGAACTCCTCATTGCAAAATTCAGACTTAAGTTGAAGAAAGTAGGGAAAACCACTAGACCATTCAGGTATAACCTAAATCAAATCCCTTATGATTATAGAGTAGAAGTGACAAACAGATTCAAGGGATTAGATCTGATAGAGTGCCTGAAGAACGACGGACAGAGGATCATAACATTTACAGGAGTCTTTAATCAAAACCATCCCCAAGAAAAAGAAATGCAAAAAGGCAAAATGGTTGTCTGAGGAGGCCTTACAAATAGCTGAGAAAAGAGGAGAAGTTAAGGCAAAGGAGAAAAGAAAAGATATACCCATCTGAATGCAGAGTTCCAAAGAATAACAAGGAGCAATAAGAAAGCCTTCCTCAGTGATCAATGCAAAGAAATAGAGGAAAATAGAATGTGAAAGACTAGAGATCTCTTCAAGAAAATTATAGATACCCAGGGAACATTTCATGCAAAGATGGGCACAATAAAACAGAAATGGTATGGACCTAACAGAAGCAGAAGATATTAAGAAGAGGTGGAAAGAATACACAGAACTATACAAAAAAGATCTTTATGACCCAGATAATTATGATGGTGTGATCACTCATCTAGAGCCAGACATCCTGGAGTGCGAAGTCAAGTGGGCCTTAGCAAACATCACTCTGAACAATGCTAGTGGAGGCGACAGAATTCCAGCTGAGCTATTTCAAAGCCTAAAAGATGATGCTGTGAAAGTGCTACATTCAATATGCTTGCAAATTTGGAAATCTTACCAGTGGCCACAGGACTGGAAAAGGTCAGTTTTCATTACAATCCCAAAGAAAGGCAATGCCAAAGAGTGTTCAAACTACTGAACAATTGCCATCTCACACACTAGCAAAGTAATGCTCAAAATTCTCTAAGCTAGGCTTCAATAGTACATGAACTGAAAACTTCCAGATGTTCAAGTTGTATGTAGAAAAAGTAGAGGAACTAGAGATCAAGTTGCCAATATCTGTTGGATCACAGGAAAAGCAACAGAATTCCAGAAAAACATCTACTTCTGCTTCACTGACTACGCTAAAGCCTTTGACTGTGTGAATCACAACAAACTGTGGAAAATTCTTAAAGAGACGGGAATATCAGACCACCTTACCTGCCTCCTGAGAAACCTGTATGCAGCTCAAGAAGCAACAGTTAGAATGGGACATGAAACAATGGACTGGTTCAAAATTGGGAAGGAAATATATACATCAAGGCTGTATACAGTCACCCTACCTATTTAACTTATATGCAGAGTACATCATGTGAAATGCCAACCTGGATGAAGCACAAACTGGAATCAAGAAAAATCAATAACCTCAGATACACCAATGATACCACCCTTAAGGCAAAAAGCAAAGAGGAACTAAAGACTGTCTTGATGAAAGTAAAAGAGGAGAGTAAAAAAGCTGGCTTAAAACTCAACATTCCAAAAACAAAGATCACGGCATGCTGTCCCATCATTTCATGGCAAATAGATGAGGAAACAATGGAAACAGTGACTGACTTTATTTTCCTGGGCTCAAAAATCACTGCAGATGGTGACTGCAGCCATGAAATTTAAAGACACTTGTTCCTTGGAAGAAAAGCTATGACCAACCTAGACAGCAGATTAAAAAGCAGAGACATTACTTGGTCAACAAAGGTCTGTCTAGTCAAAGCTATGGTTTTTCCAGTAGTCAGGTATGGCTGTGAGAGTTGGACTATAAAGAAAGCTGAGCATTGAAGAATTGATGCTTTTGAACTGTGGTGTTGGAGAAGACTCTTGAGAGTCCTTGGACTGCAAGGAGACCCAACCAGTCCATCCTAAAGGAGATCAGTCCTGGGTGTTCATTGGTGGGACTGATGTTGAAGCTGAAACTCCAATACTTTGGCCACCTGATGTGAAAAGCTGACTCATTTGAAAAGACCATGATGCTGGGAAAGAATGAAGGCGGGCGGAGAAGGGGACAACAGAGGATGAGATGGTTGGATGGCATCACCGACTCAATGGGCAAGAGTTTGAGTAAACTCCGGGAGTTGGTGATGAACAGGAAAGCCTAGCATCCATGGGATTGAAAAGAGTTGAACACGACTGAGCAACTGAACTTCAAGATTGAAGTTTGGAAAGTACCTGGTTGGGAATAAGTTTTAAATATCAAATCATTTCATTCATGACAACCAGGCGTTCCAATGCACTAATACAGACACGGGAAGAGAACTTTACAAGGTGGAAAGTGATGACGCGCTGCTTTGGCAGCTTGACTGGGCAAACAGCCTCCCACTTCCCTCTCACCAGAGGCAACTCTGGAGTTTCCTGCCATGTCGCCTTGTTCACCTGAAAGTCAACAGCTGTTCCTCTCCTGACACACCAGGCAAACAAAGCAGCACAGCAGAAAGCTGTAAATAAAGTCATTAGGCTGTGCATTTGGCATCTCTTTGCATGTACCTAAGAACTTCCTGATGAGGCCGTCCTTGGGAGATGCAGAGCATGGCCAAACTATAATTACCTCAGCCAGAGAGGTAAGCCAACAGTGCCAAATGCTTTTAGGAGTTGCTGCCTGCCTTTGTATAAATTTGTCAAACTCTTGTATACGATGTGACAGCTATAAAAAAAATTATACAAGCAAGGACAAAGAATCAAAAGTGTAATGGGATGTTTTCCTGTTAATGATGCTTTCTCTTTAGCACCATTTTATTTCACTAAAATTATTTTTATTTCTTGATCAAATAGTTTTTCTTAAATGAGCCAAATTGTGTTCACTGTTTCAAGTCCCCATTGTTGAATGTGCTATGGGTCAAAGGTGCTATAAACTCTATTGTGTAGTTCAATTTAACAAATACATATGACCAGGTGTTTATTAAGAACATAAGGACAAGACACTACTTTGAGAGATTATACCACAAGTGGAAAAAACACCAGTCGATAGCCTCAACGGGGAGATAAATGAGTATACAGTTAACAAAACTCAAGGAAAACCATGATTACTAGTATTATTAAGTATGCTATCAAGGCAAATTCAATGTTATGTTAATAACAAGAAAGAAAAAACTCATGAGAGTAGTCTTAAGGCATTTAAGGAAATAAATGTCAACAACTGTACTCCATATGGCAGAACTGGGATCAACGACTGGAAATTACAACAATACAGAGGACAGCCAGTGATGTACAGATAGTGTGAAACTGTTAGTCGCTCAGTCGTGTCCAACTCTTTGCGACCGATGGACTATAAGCCCGCCAGGCTCCTCTGTCCATGGAATTCTCCAGGCAACAATACTGGAGTGGGTTGCCTATTTCCTTCTCCAGGGGATCTCCTGACCCAGGGATCAAATCTAGGTCTTTCACATTTTTCACATTGCAGGCAGATTCTTTACTGTCTCAGCCACCAGGGAAGTCCCAATGTATGTGTGTGTGTGTATATATATATATATATTTAATTAAATAATTAATTTCTTTAAATTAAAGCTCACATTTATGGAATTTAGGGCACACACCAAGGAACGTTCCTACTATGTTGTTTGACTTTACACATCACCAGAGTGAAACCTGAGACAACAGGGAGCTCTCCAACTAACTTGTGTATTCCTGGAAAGCAAGGTCTGTCAAGAAATTAACCCCCACCCTTCTGTGTTATGGAAAACAGCTTACTGCAAAGAGCTAGTCTTCCCCATATGACTGAGATAAAACTCCCAATGACCCTTGTATGCTATGACAAGACCAAGGCACAGACTCTCCAAATTCCCATTCTTTGTCTCATAAATGATTTGCTAAACTATCTGTCCCCATCAACCATTCTGCTTGATCAATGCCTGTTAACCAGACTTGACCAAACTTTATTCAGGCTTCTTTCCTTCCTCCAAGCCCCTGAACTTTGACCTACCCTTGAGCAATGGAAGGTGAACAACCCCTCTTTAATGACCCCTTCCAAAATAAGCTGGCCTCAAGGAAAAATGTTCCCTGATCAACTGTCCAATCATGCCACCCACATCCAAAGTTCATGCCTCTCTGTAAAAAAAAAAAGTCCTTTTCTGCTTGAACTTTGAGATGCTTACTTGCTTATCTCATAGTCAAAGTGGTTCTTCCTATCGCAATATTCTTCCTCCTCCTACTGAGATAAGTCTCCACCCCTTATTGTAATAATCTTTTTGAATAATGCTTCTCTTTACCTAAGTCTGCATTTGGTTTTAAACCTTTTAACTTGCAAAGAGCCTAACTTTACAGAACACAAATTAAAATTATGAAATATCCAATTATTGATATTTATTTTTATAGAATCACAAACATTATATATTTCTTCATATACAGTCACATGGTAAAATATATAAAAGATACAGACCACTATAAAATAAATTAAAATTTAACATTAATTGTTATTTCCCAATGTTTGAAACCCCAAATTATAAGATTAATCATAAAATAAACTATTAAAAACAAACATGAATAGTTGAAACCAAGCAACAGAGTTTGGAAACTACAAAAATAATTTCTTTATATTTTATTTCTGTCTGGTGTAGATCAAACATCTCTTTACAAAGTCAAAAGAAGGAAAAGCTTAATGAACTTGCTTTTATGTTGGCCAACTATTAACTGAAGCATTAAATCAACAATAATACAGCTGCTAAAGTTCTTTCTAAGGAACTTTCTGCAACAACCTGTTACTTTTCCAGGGGTCCAGTACCCTAGTTACAACTCAGTATGGATACCATGTAGAGTTAGCACATTGACTGCAGCACGTACATAAAACAAACGCTCAGTGTCTTTAATACATGACATCTCTATCTCTGGAAGGGTATTTTTTCTTAAACATTTGTATTCCTATTTATGAAAAAATATTTTTAAACAATAAATATTTTGTATTGCAAGTAGATGGGGTACAGGGTCCCCGGAGAAAGAGAACCAGGCATGACTTTCTTGACTTTAAAGAAGTCATCTCTGGCCTAGGTCATTTTGTGATCTAAGCCTGGGTAACGTCGCTTGCCCTTGAACACATCTCAGTAATTACTGATCTTACCGCAGGTGAAGGAATGCAGGAACAAAGGAGAAACAGTCAAGAAACAACAGTTGAGCAGTAAAACAGAGTCCTAGTTCCTCCTTAAGGGATACAGATAACAATTTAAATGTGAGTTAGGCAGGAACAAAGACCCACATCCAGGTGGAGCATGGAAAGATGATAACGACCTTTTCTGACTTCAACCAACTAAAACTGGGGCTCTGTCAACCTTTGCCCCAGCTCTAGGCTGAATTCTCCTCTGCTCAAGCCCCTTCATGAGTATGCAAGTATCCTTAGCATAAAAATTCCCCAATCTTACTGTTCTGGGAAACACTGCTTTGGAAAAGATCCCCAGCATTCTTCTTGCTGCAAGTAATAAATCTTTCTTTCTCCCAATTTGTGGCCTTTTGGCCTGATAACCACCAAGACGTGAACCCAGATTTAGGGCAACAGTATAACAAATACATCACAAAATATCAACTACTCACCCGCATTGACTATAGCATCCACCTCTAGCAATGTGATGTCACCTCTATACAGAGAAACTTTCTCACTCAAACTTTTCTTCCCATGTGATGGTTCCTGAGTATTTTCTTCTGTAATAAAGAAGGAATGTATATTAATAGTAATATTCTTAATTTAATAAAGACAATTTTAATACAAGAGCCAATATGGGTCACACTCTGACACATTAGATAAATGGAAATAAATGTGTAACTATTACCAGGAATGTGGTCTATTCTCTATTTATCAAGTATTCCTCAATACAAAATGCAGTTATCATATATATAATAGGCATTCAATAAATTTCAGTTCAGTTCAGTTCAGTCGCTCAGTTGTGTCCGACTCTTTGTGACCGCAGGGACTGCAGCACGCCAGGCCTCCCTGTCCATCACCAACTCCTGGAATCCACCCAAACCCATGTGCATCAAGTCGATGATGCCATCCAACCATCCCATCTTCTGTTGTCCCCTTCTCCTCCCACCTTCAATCTTTCCCAGCATCAGGGTCTTTTCCAATGAGTCAGCTCTTTGCATCAGGTGGCCAAAGTACTGGAGTTTCAGCTTCAACATAAGTCCTTCCAATGAACACCCAGGACTGATTTCCTTTAGGATGGACTGGTTGGCTCTCCCTGCAGTCCAAGGGACTCTCAAGGGTCTTCTCCAACATCACAGTTCAAAAGCATAAATTCTTCAGTGCTCAGCTTTCTTATAGTCAAACTCTCATATCCATACATGACCACTGGAAAAACCATAACCCTGACTAGCCCTGTTATATTGGTCAACAAAATGTTCAATTCTTGCTATTAACATTATAAAGATATGAATTTTAAGACGTAATTATGTACTAATGGTTTCACAAGAATATGAGAACAAAATGTGCAAACTACCAACAAAATAATGAACAAGTTTATTTATATTTTGTTCAAGTTACCCAAAAAGCATCCTTGTAAAGAACATTTACTCAGAACAAAAAAATGTAGTTTCCACTCTTTGCTATGTAACAAGCTATCCCTTGGAATGGTAGGGATCAAGAACCCAGGACGGTGTGAAACATCTCCTTTATCAAATTCTATAAACCTTTCACTCTAGAGGGCGCTGCTACATTTAAAATAGAAAAAGTTCTGTCCTGCACACAACAGTCAGCATGCTGGTATATTTAAAACAAGCCAGACATTACCTTCTAAAACCTGATATATTTTTAATGTTTTACAGCAGTACGATAATTTGTATTTTCATGTATTTTAAACAAATAATATTAAAATGTATTAAACAAAGCTATATAAAGTCAATGTTTTAAAATACATTGAAATGCTACATATAAAAAGTTTTCTAATATATTTTTAGGAAAGATGATTTCTAAATTCAAGTGTTTTTAACTATTTATGAATATGGGCAACTGTTTCAAGGGGGGAGGTAATGCTATTGATTCACAAAGACACTGTCAAATAAGCATGAAATTTTGAGGTACGTAGCGGATTAGAGGTGGTAGCTTCAGTTCAGTTCAGTTCAGTCGCTCAGTCCTGTCCGACTCTTCGTGACCCCATGAATCGCAGCACGCCAGGCCTCCCTGTCCATCACAAACTCCCGGAGTTCACTCAGACTCACGTCCATCGAGTCAGTGATGCCATCCAGCCATCTCATCCTCTGGCGTCCCCTTCTCCTCCTGCCCCCAATCCCTCCCAGCATCAGAGT
This sequence comes from Bos taurus, assembly GCF_002263795.3. Classification (NCBI taxonomy): domain Eukaryota; kingdom Metazoa; phylum Chordata; class Mammalia; order Artiodactyla; family Bovidae; genus Bos; species Bos taurus. The sequence continues at coordinate 7,648,433 of NC_037340.1, read as the reverse complement.
CTTTTCCAATGAGTCAACTCTTCGCATGAGGTGGCCAAAGTACTGGAGTTTCAGCTTTAGCATCATTCTCTCCAAAGAAATCCCAGGGCTGATCTCCTTCAGAATGGACTGGTTGGATCTCCCTGCAGTCCGAGGGACTCTCAAGAGTCTTCTCCAACACCACAGTTCAAAAGCATCAATTCTTTGGTGCTCAGCCTTCTTCACAGTCCAACTCTCACATCCATACATGACCACAGGAAAAACCATAGCCTTGACTAGATGAACCTTTGTTTTCAAAGTAATGTCTCTGCTTTTGAATATGCTATCTAGGTTGGTCATAACTTTCCTTCCAAGGAGTAAGCATCTTTTAATTTCATGGCTGCAGTCACTATCTGCAGTGATTTTGGAGCCCAGAAAAACAAAGTCTGACACTGTTTCCACTGTTTCCCCATCTATTTCCCATGAAGTGATGGGACCGGATGCCATGATCTTCATTTTCTGAATGTTGAGCTTTAAGCCAACTTTTTCACTCTCCACTTTCACTTTCATCAAGAGGCTTTTGAGTTCCTCTTCACTTTCTGCCATAAGGGTGGTGTCATCTGCATATCTGAGGTTATTGATATTTCTCCCGGCAATCTTGATTCCAGCTTGTGCTTCTTCCAGTCCAGCGTTTCTCATGATGTACTCTACATATAAGTTAAATAAGCAGGGTGACGGCATACAACCTTGACGTACTCCTTTTCCTATTTGGAACCAGTCTGTTGTTCCATGTCCAGTTCTAACTATTGCTTCCTGAGCTGCATACAGATTTCTCAAGAGGCAGATCAGGTGGTCTGGTATTCCCATCTCTTTCAGAATTTTCCACAGTTTACTGTGATCCACACAGTCAAAGGCTTTGGCATAGTCAATAAAGCAGAAATAGATGTTTTTCTGGAACTCTTTTGCTTTTTCCATGATCCAGCGGATGTTGGCAATTTGATCTCTGGTTTCTCTGCCTTTTCTAAAACCAGCTTGAACATCAGGAAGTTCACGGTTCACATATTGCGGAAGCCTGGCTTGGAGAATTTTGAGCATTACTTTACTAGCGTGTGAGATGAGTGCAATTGTGCGGTAGTTTGAGCATTCTTTGGCATTGCCTTTCTTTGGGATTGGAATGAAAACTGATCTTTTCCAGTCCTGTGACCAAAAGCCACTTAAATCATCTCTGAGCTCCAATAACCAAAGAAAAAATTGGCCAAGACTAAGGTAACCAATCGGTGGCCATAAAAGTGATCTTTCCTGTCTTCATCTCCAAAGCATCCCCTTCTTTGCAACCAGTTCTCTCCTTAAAGGATTCTAATGAATTATTCATTAGTGATGGTATGCATGCATGCTCAGTCGCTCAGTCACGTCTGACTCTTTGCAACCCCACCAGGCTCCACTGTCTGTGGAATTTTTCAGGCAAGAATACTGGAATGGGTTCATTTCCTTCCCCAGGGGATCTTCCCAACTCAGAGATTGAACCTGTGTCTCCTGCATCTCCTGCACTGGCAGGTAGATCTTTACCACTGAGCCACCAGGGAAGCCCCTTGTTGGTGGTAGTAATACTAATAATGATAAGTAGGAGAATAATGTGGGAGAACTGTATGTTAAAACAACAGAGAAAGATTTCAGAAGACTTCAAATAAAAAACCCTTACAGCTGACTTGACCACCTCAGGGAATCCTAGAGTGCTATTTTCCTGAGTCAGGTAAAGAGGAAGAGCTCAGGCTTTTCTACCAGACTGTTCAAATCTTGGTTCTACCAATTAACAAAGGGGTGACCTTGGGTAAGTTATCTATTTTTGCCATGCTTCAGTTCATAAATTACTGGCTCCTTTACAATGAACATGAGCTCATCACTTAGAACTAATGTTCTAAGTAATGTTTGAATATTTGGTCCACAGTAAGCTCTCAATTTTTCATTCAGAAAACTAAGATCATGGCATCTGGTCCCATTACTTCATGGCAAATAGATGGGGAAACAGTGACAGACTTTATTTTGGGGGGCTTCAGAATCACTGCAGATGAGGACTGCAGCCATGAAATTAAAAGACGCTTGCACCTTGGAAGAAAATTTATGACCAACCTAGACAGCACATTAAAAAGCAGAGACATTACTTTGCCAACAAAGGTCTGTCTAGTCAAAGCTATGGTTTTCCTAGTAGTCATCTATGGATGTGAGAGTTGGACTATAAAGAAAGCTGAGTGCCAAAGAATTGATGCTTTTGAACTGTGGTGTTGGAGAAGACTCTTGAGAGTCCCTTGGACTGCAAGGAGATCCAACCAGTCCATCCTAAAGGAAATCAGTCCTGAATATTCACTGGAAGGACTGATGCTGAAGCTCTAATACTTTGGCCACCTGATGCAAAGAGCTGACTCACTGGAAAAGACCCTGATGTTTGGAAAGATTGAAGGCGGGAGGAGAAGGGGACAACAGAGGATGAGATGGTTGGATGACATCACCCACTCAATGGACATGAGTTTGAGTGAACTCCGGGAGTTGGTGATGGACAGGGAGGCCTGGCGTGCTGCAGTTCATGGGGTCATAAAGAGTCAGACATGACTGAGTGACTGGATTGAACCAAACTGAACTGAAGCTCTCAATATACATTCCCTTTTTTAACAAAGGTTTTACCAAGGTGACAAGTATTATTTCAGCATCCATATTCAAAATGCCACACTAGTTTTTAACAATTTTCAATATTTATTATTATTATTCCTTACCAGTGAAAGAGAAAAATTTTTGTTTGTGCTCTTATAATCTGTCAATGCCTGGCTCAATGACAAAGACTAAGTCACAAGACCCTGAGTTCCATGACCAATGAGCTTCTATTTTTACCACTTTTATCAAACTAGAAAGTTCTAATTCCCAATTAAAGATCATTAGATGATAATAAATATTAATATTTGGTAGTTCTGTCAGAAAATTCTGGGTATGTGGACTACTGAGAACCTAGATATTATAAAGACTTCTCACCAATGATGAGTTTCAAAGTTCCATCAGGCATTAAATTGATAACCATATCACAAATGAAAGCAGAAAGATGGATTGTTTCAACTTGGGAGACACGGTAAACAGATTCCTAACCTAGTTGCATTTAATTGTAAAAAGTATTTCATTTTCTTATGAAGTATTATGTCTATAATACTGCATGTACAGTAATGTGACTTTAAAAGATATATGGAAATAAATCATGTATTTTTCCCAAAACAAGAATTATATTAGAAAACATCAAAGTTTAAACCATTTATACCACAGTTCAGTTTTCTTAAAAGAAATCCTAATCTCTCAACTGCAAACTGTAAAATGGTAATATTTTTTGTTTGTTTGTTTATTTTTTTTATTTTATTTTTAAACTTTACATAATTGTATTAGTTTTGCCAAATATCAAAATGAATCCGCCACAGGTATACATGTGTTCCCCATCCCGAACCCTCCTCCCTCCTCCCTCCCCATACCATCCCTCTGGGCCGTCCTAGTGCAACAGCCCCAAGCATCCAGCATTGTGCATCGAACCTGGACTGGCAACTCGTTTCCTACATGATATTTTACATGTTTCATTGCCATTCTCCCAAATCTTCCCACCCTCTCCCTCTCCCACAGAGTCCATAAGACTGTTCTATACATCAGTGTCTCTTTTGCTGTCTCGTACACCGGGTTATTGTTACCCTCTTTCTAAATTCCATATATATGCGTTAGTATACTGTATTTATGTTTTTCCTTCTGGCTTACTTCACTCTGTATAATAGGCTCCAGTTTCATCCACCTCATTAGAACTGATTCAAATGTATTCTTTTTAATGGCTGAGTGATACTCCATTGTGTATATGTACCACAGCTTTCTTATCCATTCACCTGCTGATGGACATCTAGGTTGCTTCCATGTCCTAAAATTTCAAACAATTCAACATCTTTAATACATACACTGCTATGACATGTCATTCAATAAGGTACTCAAAATGGTTTTATCAGAATTATCAGAATCATGAAGGAATATTTTTATCTCTCTTTCATTTTAAAATTCACATGAGCATCTTTTTTCTTCAAAGCCAGTACACTTGCTGCCCAACTCTTCTCATAGTATATCAAAAAGGCATAAATGTACTGGAAAACTGTAATTTGATAGTATTAATAATTATCAGTATTTCCTCCAACAATAAACCAAAACCAAATGGCATATTTTTGACTACCTACTGCTCTCTGTAAATCCAACACTATAAATTGCCACTACAGGCCACATCTTTCATTTGAATATTTAATAGCAATGTACTACCTTTGTTTTCACCCAGCTGTGTTCCATCAGCGCTGATTCCAATGTGTCTTTTCCCATATCCTGGGTTGTTTTTTTTTAATATAAATTTATTTATTTTAATTGGAGGCTAATTACTTTACAATACTGTATTGGTTTTGCCATACATCAACATGAATCCGCCACGGGTGTACACATGTTCCCCATCCTGAACCCCTCTCCCACCTCCCTCCCCATCCCATCCCTCAGGGTCATCTCAGTGCACCAGCCCCAAGCATTCTGTATCATGCCTCCAACCTGGACTGGCGATTCGTTTCATATATGATATTATACATGTTTCAATGCCATTCTCCCAAATCATCCCACCCTTACCCTCTCCCTGGGTTTTCAGTAATAAACAGGACAGAAAATTGTCAAGTATTGCTCCCCCACAGACATTCTTTATGTACACGAAGCACTGACTTACGTCGTGTTCCTCACAGGCTTTCACCAACTGAAAGCTGAAATATCTGTTCAGTGTGCACATATAAGAGTAGCTGCTCTTCCAGACTGTATTCTATTGATATTATGCATATTAAAAAAAAAAAAAAACAGGTTTTATACAGGAACTACAGCAATAAGGGAAAAGAGATCTCAATATAGAACTGGGCTCAATTCCCAATACAGCAAATACAAGTGGAGATCTATAGCCAAGAAGCAGAGTGGGGATCAGTGGGAAGAAAATTACTATCACTAAGGGGAAACTTTACAGGGTGAGGGAAGATTTTGGTTAAACAGACACAATTCTTGCTGAAGAATTGTCAGGTAGTGAGATATCATCACTTCATGGGAAACAGATGGGGAAACAATGGAAACAGTGGCAGACTTTATTTTGGGGGGCTCCAAAATCACTGCAGATAGTGACTGCAGCCATGAAATTAAAAGACGCTTACTCCTTGGGAGGAAAGTTATGACCAACCTAGATAGCATATTCAAAAGCAGAGACATTACTTTGAAAACAAAGGTCCGTCTAGTCAAGGCTATGGTTTTTCCTGTGGTCATGTATGGATGTGAGAGTTGGACTGTGAAGAAGGCTGAGCACCAAAGAATTGATGCTTTTGAACTGTGGTGTTGGAGAAGACTCTTGAGAGTCCCTCGGACTGCAGGGAGATCCAACCAGTCCATTCTGAAGGAGATCAGCCCTGGGATTTCTTTGGAGAGAATGATGCTAAAGCTGAAACTCCAGTACTTTGGCCACCTCATGCAAAGAGTTGACTCATTGGAAAAGACTCTGATGCTGGGAGGGATTGGGGGCAGGAGGAGAAGGGGACGCCAGAGGATGAGATGGCTGGATGGCATCACTGACTCGATGGATGTGAGTCTGAGTGAACTCCGGGAGTTTGTGATGGACAGGGAGGCCTGGCGTGCTGCGATTCATGGGGTCGCAAAGAGTCGGACACAACTGAGTGACTGAACTGAACTGAGATATCATTTAGGGTATTGGGTGAGGAGCGAGGGGAACAGAATTTTATTAGACATGAAGGGTGACCAGGATGGAAAATTCTCTCTAAACTGATAAAGCAGTATTCTTATGAAAATTGGACAATGTAAGTTTGGCAAGGATGGGGTCTAGAAAAAAACGGTTTGAGGGAATCTGACTTGTGTTAGTCGCTCAGTCATGTCCGACTACTTGTGACCCGGTAGACTGTAGCCCACCGGGCTTCTCTGTCCATAGAATTCTCCAGGCAGGAATACTGGATTGGGTAGCCATTCCCAACTCCAAGGGATCTTCCCTACCCAGGTATCAAAACTGGATCTCCTGCATTGCAGGCAGATTCTTCACTGTCTGAGCCACCAGGGAAGGAAGCCCTGTTTAGTCAAGGAACCTGACTAAAGTTAAGCTAAGGAAGAGAGTTTCTGTCAGTCCCTGCTCTTATCTGAAGAAAGAGACATTCTTCTTTGAACAAAGTAAGTCCATTTGTCATTAGGTTGCCTTTTGTCCTTTAAGGACTGTCTGAACTATTAGTTGATGCTTGGTTAAGTAGAGGATATTTGCGAGGTGGCACAAGCAGTCAGGCATTTAATCAGGAGAATTTCTATGAAAAGAAAAGGAAAAACAAAGATAATTGATTGGCACATACTATAAAACTAGTTTCTGCGTCCAGAGGGAAGACAGTTGAGAATGTCTTGAGAATGAGATGATGGGCTTGAATCATCTTTTGCAGTTTGAATGTCCTTAGTGATGGCATTGGGTGTTTCAGCAGACTTCCTGAATGGCCCTCACAATAGCAAGCATGAAAGTTGTACAACATACATGATCTGTTGTGGTGATTTCTTTGAAGTTTATATCAGGTCACCAGCTTCAGCTTGCAGGGCTCCAGAAAAGGGAAAGGTTTAGTTCTCAATGAGGCCAAATCAGGAGGAGGGTAGAAAAATTGGAAATATTTTGGAGAGTTGTAGCCAGACACTGGAAGAAACTAGACAATTGACAGCATATGTAAGACAATCAGCAACACTGGAATTTAATAACCCACAAGGGTACGCTACAGTTTTCCACTGAAACATAAAATATTTCTGTACAGTCAACCTGGCTCCCATCCCCCATTTTTATTCTTGTTTACAAAATAAGTCTGGTCTCATTAGATTTAGCCTGATTATTTACAGAAGTGCAGCAAAAATGATCATTGACCACTTAGGCCTTTCAGGTTTGCTTTGCTGGAACTTTTCATAAAGAATCTCAAATCAGATTTTTGAAAGCCTCTCAAGGCTAGATGGCAAATAGATGGGCAAACAATGGAAACAGTGGCAGACTTTATTTTCTTGGGCTCCAAAATCACTGCAGATGGTGACTGCAGCCATGAAATTAAAAGACACTTACTCCTTGGTAGAAAAGTTATGACCAACCTAGACAGCATACTAAAAAGCAGAGACATTACTTTGTCAACAAAGGTCTGTCTAGTCAAGGCTATGGTTTTTCCTGTGGTCATGTATGGATGTGAGAGTTGGACCATAAGGAAAGCTGAGTGCTGAAGAACTGATGCTTTTAAACTGTGGTGTTGGAGAAGACTCATGTGAGTCCCTTGGACTGCAAGGAGATCCAACCAGTCCATCCTAAAGGAAATCAGTCCTGAATGTTCACTGGAAGGACTGATGCTGAAGCTGAAGCTCCAGTACTCTGGCCACCTGATGGGAAGAAATGACTCATTGAAAAAGACCCTGATGCTAGGCAAGATTGAAGGCAGGAAGAGACAGGGATGACAGAGGATGAGATGGTTGAATGGCATCATAGACTCGATGGAGATGAGTCTGAGCAAGCTCTGGGACTTGGTGATGGATAGGGAAGTCTGGCGTGGGGCAGTCCATGGGGGTCACAGAAGTCAGACACGACTGAGTGACTGAACTGAACTGAACAAGGCTTGGAAACCAGTCTAAGAACTAACCACCAAATTTAACCTGTAATGCCTACAAATTTGGGTAAATTCCTCTCTTCTAAAGGCTCCCAGAATATTCTATGGTCCCTGGGTTTCCCAGGAAGTGACCTTTCTTCCTCATCTGTAAAGCTGAGAAATCTATAAACCATGTGCCAGGCTGGTTTCTCCAAAGGGCTCTGTAAGCACTGGCTCTATAAAACAAATCTTAGTTCCTTACAACTGTCTCATAATGTGAGATTTGACATCTTTGAGATTCTCATTCTCAAATACAGTATTCCAGCCAAAGTCCATCCAACTAATTTTTCCAATTATGTCCTGTTACAAGGAAAACAGATTCCTATTGAACTTACACAAATAATGTCACTGTCATGAAAATAAGAATACTCAGTAGAGATTCTGAATTCTGAAGAGATCAAGTAGGGAGAAAAGATAAAAGTTTCATTTTTATTTACAAAAGTATAATCGACTAAATTGCCATGAGTTATAGACAGCTTGAGAAAAGATAAAAAAAGAGTTCCTTAACTAAAACATTAAAGAACCAGCAATGTTACAAAGCAATAATCATAAAAATCAAAATCCTTCTTTATTAGTTCATTCAGTCCCATGTAACTGATTCTTTCTTCCCCCTGGCATTATTTAATGTATTAGAACAACTACAACAAACTCACTTTTACTTCATTAACTCAATATCTATATTAACTAATCTTATATACTGAGATCTATTTCTGAATTCTCTGTTCTGTTCTACTAAACATTCTTTATACTACACTCTTTTCTTCTTCATGTAATGGATTTTTGTTCTGCTAGACCTTGGGTGAGTTTTTTTTGGCTTTTTTTAACCAGTCAGCTTCTCCATTAGTACCAGAAATCCTTACTCGATCCAGAGGTATAGTCTCCATGTTATTTAAGCAATAGTGCCCTCAGAAGCTGTACCCCAAAGTAGTTGTCACAGTTCTTTTCATGGATTTCTGAAACAGCCACTTTTTTTGTTAAAGACAACACACTTTTGCCTGTAAATGACTACAAGAGCTTTCAAGGAAGAATCACAGTAAAACAAAAATTATCTGTGGATGATAAAAGACTTAAAACATTGTCAAAGGTCTGAGGAGAATTTATTATAAAAAAATTTTATACAATTGAGAAGAGAATATTTATTTCTACGACATACAATGTTCAAATAACTCAAATTAGGGAGAGAAGGACTATGGGTTTGGGATTAGCAGAGGCAAACTATTACATATAGAATGGATAAACAACACGGTCTTACTATATTCAGCACAAGGAACTATATTCAATATCCTATTACAAACCAAAATGGAAAAGTATATGAAAAAGAATATGTTGTTGTCCAGTCACCCAGTCGTGTTCAACTCTTTGTGACCGCATGGACTGCAGCACGCAGGCCTGCCTGTCCCTCACTATCTCCTGAAGCCTGCCCAAGTTCATGTCCGCTGCATCAGTGATGACATCCAGCCATCTCATACTCCGACGTCCTCTTCTCTTTCTGCCCTCAATCTTTCCCAGCAACAGGGACTTTTCCAATGAGTCAGCTCTTCGCATCAGATGACCAAAATACTGAAATTTCAGCTTCAGCATCAGTCCCTCCAATGAATGTTTGGGACTTATTTTCTTTAGGATTGACTGGTTTGATTCCCTTGCAGTTCACGGGCTTTCAGGAGTCTTACCCAGCACCACAGTTCGAAGGCATCAACTCTTCAGCTCTCTGCCTTCTTTATGTTCCAGTTCTCACAACCGTATGTGACAACTGGAAAGATCATAGCCTTGACTATACGGATCTTCGTCAGCAGAGTAACGTCTCTGCTTTTCAACACACTGTCTAGGTTTGTCACAGCTTCCCTGCCAAGAAGCAATCGTCGTCTGATTTCACGGCTGCAGTCACCATACACAGTGATTTTAGAGCCAAGAAGAGGAAATCTGTCACTGCTTCCACCTTTTCCCTCTATCTGCCATGAAGTAATGGGGCCAGATGCCATGATCTTAGTTTTTTTAGTATTTAGTTTTAAGCTGACTCTTTCACTCTTCTCCTTCACCCTCATCAAGAGGCTCTTCAGTTCCTCTTCACTTTCTGACATTAGGGTGGTATCATCTGCATATCTGAGGTTGTTAATGTTTCTCCCACCTATCTTGATTCCAGCCTGTAACTCATCCAACCCAGCATTTCTCATGATGTGCTCAGTGTATCAACAAACAGGGTGACAGCAGACAGCCCTGCCATACTCCTTTCTCAATCTTGAACCAATCAGTTGTTCCATACAGGGTTCTGACTGTTGCTTCTTGACCCACATACAGGTTTCTCAGGAGACAGGTAAGATGGTCTAGTATTCCCATCTCTTTAAGAGCTTTGCACAGCTTATTATGATTCACACAGTCAAAGGCTTCGGTGTAGTCGATGAAGCAGAGGTAGATGTTTTTCTGGAATTCCCTAGCTTTCTCTACGACCCAGCAAATGCTGGCAATTTGATCTCTGGTTCCTTTTCCTTTTCTAAACCCAGTTTGGACATCTAGAAGTTCCTGACTCGAATAATGCTGAAGCCAAGCATGCAAGATTTTAAGCATGATTTTACTAGCATGGGAGATGAGTGCAGCTGTCCAACAGTTAGCACATTGTTTAGTATTACCCTCCCTGGGAATTGGGATGAGGGCTGACCTTTACCAATCCTGTGGCCACTGTGGGAGTCTTCCAGATTTGCCGACATATTGAATGCAACACTTTGATGGCATCATCCTTAAGGGTTTTGAATTGTTGTTGTTGTTTGGTCACTCAACTGTGTCCGACTCTTTGCAACCCCATGGGCTGCAGCACGCCAGGCTTCCCTGTTCTTCATCAACTCCCAGAGCTTGCTCCAACTCATGTCCATAGAGTCGGTGACACCATCCAACCATCTCATCCTCTGTCATCCCCTTCTCCTGCCTTCATGACACGACTGAGCGACTGAAATGACTGACTGGAATTACGTCACATCCATTAGCTTTATTAACAGCAGTGCTTCCTAAGGCCCACTTGACTTCAGTCTCCAGAATGCCTGGCTCTGGGCACAGATTTGGATTACTGTGATGTTGAATGGCTTGCCTTGGAAACAAACTGAGATCATTCTGTCATTTTTGAGGTTGCACCCATGTACTGCATTTCAGACTCTTGTTGATTATGAGGGCTACTCCATTTCTTCTATGGGATTCCTGCCCATAGTAGTAGATATGAAGGTCATCTGAATTAAATTTGCCCTTTCCCATTCATTTTAGTTCACTGATTGCTAAGATGTCAATGTTTACTCTTACCATCTCCTGCTTGACCAATTCCAATTTACCTTGATTCATGGACCTAACATTTCAGGTTCCTACACAATACTGTTCTTTGCAGCACTGGATTTTACTTTCATCACCAGACACATCCACAACTGAGCATCATTTCCACTTTGGCCCAGACGCCTCATTCTTTCTGGGGATATTAGTAGTTCTCCTTCATTCTTCCCAGGAGCATACTGGACACCTTCAGACCTGGGGGACTTATCTTTGAGTATCATATTTTTTTGTCCTTTGTACAGTTCATGAGGTTCTCACAGCAAGTATCCTGGGGTGGTTTGCCATTCTCTTCTCCAGAGTTTTGTCAGAACTCTCCACTATGACCCACCCATCTTGGGTGCTTGGTGGCCCTACACAACATGGTTCATAGCTTCACTGAGTTATGCAAGCCCCTTCACCATGACAAGGCAGTGATCCATGAAGGGGAAACAGGAAATATATATACATGTGTGTATGTGTGTGTGTGTGTATATATATATATATATATATATATATATATATCTAACTGAATAACTCTGCTGTACAGCAGAAATTAACATAGCCTGGTAAATCAACTACACTTCAATTAAAAAAACTCAAATTATAGCTCACAAAATTATAACAGGACATATGATGGATAAAAAGGTACTGGAAAATTTCTATGAACTTCACACAACTTCTGAAATATCTATTAATAATTTTTACCCACACAAATAAAAGCTAGAGAAAGTTAAGTATTTCTTATTTGACAATGTGTCACAATTTAAGACATCAAATAAACCAAATTATTTTTTAATGTTTCTTTCTTACTAGGTGAAAAAACAAACCCTCTGAGATTTTGCAAGGCCCCTGTGGGAAACATCAATCTCAATTAGAGTTCACAATTTCGTTTAGAATTTGACTTTGGAAAGTTGTCAAAAATGTCAAAAGGCTTGAACACTTGAATAAATAGAATCATAGATCACTATGAAACAATCCTTAAGTTCTTATAAACGAACATAATAAAAACAACATAACCCACAGGAAATTATTTTGATAAGACACAGAATTCTTGTTTCTAAGCAGATAACTTAAAAGACGTGAAAAAATACCCCACATCCAAGGTAAGAGAAACCCAAGTAAGACGGTAGGTGCTGTGATAGGGCATCAGAGGGCAGACACACTGAAACCATACTCACAGAAAACTAGTTAATCTAATCACACTAGGACCACAGCCTTGTCTAACTCAATGAAACTAAGCCATGCTCGTGGGGCAACCCAAGACAGGTGGGTCATGGTGGAGAGATTGACAGAATGTGGTCTACTGGAGAAGGGAATGGCAAACCACTTCAGTATTCTTGCCTTGAGAACCCCATGAACAGTATGAAAAGGCAAAATGATAGGATACTGAAAGAGGAACTCCCCAGGTCAGTAAGTGCCCAATATGCTACTGGAGATCAGTGGAGAAATAACTCCAGAAAGAATGAAGGGATGGAGCCAAAGCAAAAACAATACCCAGCTGTGGATGTGAGTGGTGATAGAAGCAAGGTCCAATGCTGTAAAGAGCAATGTTGCATAGGAACCTGGAATGTCAGGTCCATGAATCAAGGCAAATTGGAAGTGGTCAAACAAGAGATGGCAAGAGTGAATGTCGACATTCTAGGAATCAGCGAACTAAAATGGACTGGAATGGGTGAATTTAACTCAGATGACCATTATATCTACTACTGCAGGCAGGAATCCCTCAGAAGAAATGGAGTAGCCATCATGGTCAACAAAGAGTCCGAAATGCAGTACTTGGATGCAATCTCAAAAACGACAGAATGATCTCTGTTAGTTTCCAAGGCAAACCATTCAATATCACAGTAATCCAAGTCTATGCCCCAAGCGGTAATGCTGAAGAAGCTAAACGGTTCTATGAAGACCTACAAGACCTTTTAGAAGTAACACCCAAGAAAGATGTCCTTTTCATTATAGGGGACTGGAATGCAAAAGTAAGAAGTCAAGAAACACCTGGAGTAACAGGCAACTTTGGCCTTGGAATACGGAATGAAGCAGGGCAAAGACTAATAGAGTTTTGCCAAGAGAATGCACTGGTCATAGCAAACACCCTCTTTCAACAACACAAGAGAAGACTCTACACATGGACATCACCAGATGGTCAACACCGAAATTAGATTGATTATGTTCTTTGCAGCCAAAGATGGAGAAGCTCTATACAGTCAACAAAAACAAGACCGGGAGCTGACTGTGGTTCAGATCATGAACTCCTTATTGCCAAATTCAGACTTAAATTGAAGAAAGTAGGGGAAATCACTAGACCATTCAGGTATGACCTAAATCAAATCCCTTATGATTATACAGTGGAAGTGAGAAATAGATTTAAGGGCCTAGATCTGATAGATAGAGTGCCTGATGAACTATGGAATGAGGTTCATGACATTGTACAGGAGACAGGGATCAAGACCATGCCCATGGAAAAGAAATGCAGAAAAGCAAAATGGCTGTCTGGGGAGGCCTTACAAATAGCTGTGAAAAGAAGAGAAGCGAAAAGCAAAGGAGAAAAGGAAAAATATAAGTATCTGAATGCAGAGTTCCAAAGAATGGCAAGAAGAGATAGGAAAGCCTTCCTCAGTGATCAATGCATATACAGGAAAACAACAGAATGGGAAAGACTAGAGATCTCGTCAAGAAAATTAGAGATACCAAAGGAACATTTCATGCAAAGATGGGCTTGATAAAGGACAGAAATGGTATGGACCTAACAGAAGCAGAAGATATTAAGAAGAGGTGGCAAGAATACACAGAAGAACTGTACAAAAAAGACCTTCACGACCCAGATAATCACAATAGTGTGATCACTGACCTAGAGCCAGACATCCTGGAATGTGAAGTCAAGTGGGCCTTAGAAAGCATCACTACGAACAAAGCTAGTGGAGGTGATGGAATTCCAGTTGAGCTATTTCAAATCCTGAAAGATGATGCTGTGAAAGTGCTGCACTCAATATGCCAGCAAATTTGGAAAACTCAGCAGGGGCCACAGGACTGGAAAAGGTCAGTTTTCATTCCAATCCTAAAGAAAGGCAATGCCAAAGAATGTTCAAACTACTGCACAATTGCACTCATCTCACACGCTAGTAAAGTAATGCTCAAAATTATCAAAGCCAGGCTTCAGCAATACATGAACCGTGAACTTCCTGATGTTCAAGCTGGTTTTAGAAAAGGCAGAGGAACCAGATATCAAATTGCCAACATCCACTGGATCATGGAAAAAGCAAGAGAGTTCCAGAAAAACATCTATTTCTGCTTTATTGACTATGCCAAAGCCTTTGACTGTGTGGATCACAGTAAACTGTGGAAAATTCTGAAAGAGATGGGAATACCAGACCACCTGATCTGCCTCTTGAGAAATCTGTATGCAGGTCAGGAAGCAACAGTTAGAAGTGGACATGGAACAACAGACTGGTTCCAAATAGGAAAAGGAGTACGTCAAGGCTGTATATTGTCACCCTGCTTATTTAACTTATATGCAGAGTGCATTATGAGAAATGCTTGACTGGAAGAAAATCAGCTGGAATCGAGATTGCCGGGAGAAATATCACTAACCTCAGATATGCAGATGACACCACCCTTATGGCAGAAAGTGAAGAGGAACTAAAAAGCCTCTTGATGAAGGTGAAAGTGGAGAGTGAAAAAGTTGGCTTAAAGCTCAACATTCAGAAACGAAGATCATGGCATCCGGTTCCATTACTTCATGGGAAATAGATGGGGAAACAGTGGAAATAGTGTCAGACTTTGTTTTTTTGGGCTCCAAAATCACTGCAGATAGTGATTGCAGCCACGAAATTAAAAGACGCTTACTCCTTGGAAGGAAAGCTATGACCAACCTAGATAGCATACTAAAAAGCAGAGACATTACTTTGCCAACAAAGGTCCGTCTAGTCAAGGCTATGGTTTTTCCAGTGGTCATGTATGGGTGTGAGGGTTGGACTATGAAGAAGGCTGAGTGCCTTAGAATTGATGCTTTTGAACTGTGGTGTTGGAGAAGACTCTTGAGAGTCCTTTGACTTCAAGGAGATCCAACCAGTCCATTCTGATGGAGATCAGCCCTGGGATTTCTTTGGAGAGAATGATGCTGAAGCTGAAACTCTAGTACTTTGGCCACCTCATGCGAAGAGCTGACTCATTGGAAAAGACTCTGATGCTGGAAGGGATTGAGGGCAGGAGGAGAAGGGGATGCCAGAGGATGAGATGGCTGGATGGCATCACTGACTCGATGGACTTGAGTCTGAGTGAACTCCGGAGTTTGTGATGGACAGGGAGATCTGGCGTGCTGTGATTCATGGGGTTGCAAAGAGTCGCACACGATTGAGCGACTGAACTGAATGGAACTGAACTTAAAAGACAATGATCTTTCTATGATCTCTTACTAAGAACCAACTAATTATCCAAGAAAACTTTGCTGTCTTAACAGAGAGAAAACCCAACTCTAATTTTGCATCAGTACATTACTAGGCTTATTTAAAGCAAAAAACAAATAAATTCTTTCAATCTTAACTAATTTGATCACAGATAAAATTCCTCTTCTGAAAACCATCTGTAACTCTGTATCTATTCAGGTTTTCTCCTGTATTTTTCCTCTTTCTCATTCTGAACTAACCATTTATTTCAAATTAGAATAAAATGACTCTCTTTTCCCTTAACAACAACAACAAAAATCTTCCATTTCTCACAAACTTTGCATACAGAGTTGTTTCTTTTCTTTATTATTTTTAATTAGTACTCTTTACTTTACAGAAAAGACTAAGAAGTAAATGACTGCAGATTGTCACATGCCAGTATTCTGCAAGGGCTTCCCTGGTAGCTCAGTTGGTAAAGAATCCGTCTGCAATGCAGGAGACCCTGGTTCGATTCCTGGGTTGGAAGATCCACTGGAGAAGGAATAGGTTACCCACCCCAATATTCTTGGGCTTCCCTTGTGGCTCAGCTGGTAAAAAATCTACCTGCAATGTGGGAGACCTGGGTTCAATCCCTGGGTTGGGAAGATCCCCTGGAGAAGGGAATGGCTACCCACTTCAGTATTCTGACCTGGAGATTTCTATGGACTCTGTAGTCCCCAGAGTCGCAGAGTCGGACACAACTGAACAACTTTCACTTTCAGCATTCTGTAGCAGACTAACAAATTTCATGCATATAGCATCTTTTGATTTCTAGAGACATGTTTTTAAATGGTACAATCTTTCAATATGGTAAAAGAACACTTATTAACATATTCAAATATATTTAGCTTCTCTCTATACTACATTAAAAGAAACCAAACTACATAAACTTGAAGTTATGTTCAGTAATTAGTATTTCAATAACTTATTTTACTTTGAAATAATCATGATTTTTAATAAATATCTATACTTAACTAAGTATACTTGAGGTTACAAGGTACTGAAAAGACTTTGGAAACTATTTTTATACAGACATATTATAACATAATACAAAGCTCCCCATCATTTCAAGTTATTACCCTGTTAACTATTTTTATAGCACATGCATGTTAGGCAAGCTTTGCAAAGCAAAAACCTAAAAAAGTTAAACATATGGATCTTCTTTTAATGCTATGCTTGATATACAAGATATCATAAATGGCAAGCAATTCATTTTTACTACATCTTTACTTGTACATTTGGTCTTGGGTTCAATTTATAATATTTATAATCTAAATACCTAGTAGATAAAACATAAGCTTATTTGACTAGTAAACCCAGTACAACAAAAATGTATGCTCAGCTTTTATATTTACTGCTTATAACTCAGAAGTCAAACTTTTATTTAAGCCAACAGTATTAAGCTAGTCTTATTTACCAAAGATTTACCCAAGTCATAAAAATATGAAAAGGTTTTGGGCTAGTTTTCATATTTCTGAGAGTATTAGGAATATTTTATTTATACAATGTTAATTTATCTCCAAAAGGCCAATTTGCATAGAGTTCCTTAATAGGATTTTATGAATTTTTCTGATAACACCACCTGAAAGTAGAAAAATATCACATACATATAACATGCATACGTATCAACACATAAACATACATACAGACATCCAAACTGAGATTCTACAGCTTTCACTCTAAAATTTTAGCCATGAGTCAGGTATATACAGTAATATACTCTGGTCTTTTCTCCCCTTACTATTTTTACCCAAATTTTGCTTCTGGCAGAAGAACAAGTTAATGTTCTGTTCTATATGAGAGTTAATGTTTTTTTACAAGTATATGTGAAGGAAACTTTCAAGATTTTTCATTCGCCCAGATATGTAATCTTAAGGAGGCTGTGGACTAAATTTTAGGTGAGAAAATGACAGGAAATATCAAGCAGATGCCTGGATGTGCCCAAATCCTGTCCGAGGGACAAAACATCCAGTCTTGTTTTAAATTACCTTTTCTTCCTTTTGAGCCTCAAGTATTAACAGTTGCTTTCAAGGGCCCCTGAGTTCCTTGAGAGTCCCCTGTGAGGAACAAGGGGCCTAAAGTTCCAGTGCTATATGAGCTGAGGAGCTTAAGTAGGAAGGAAAAAGTTTAGCAAGGCAGAGAGAGATGGAGAAGTTAGGAGTTTTGAAGAGGGATATATCAAAGGATTTAAGTGGACCTGAAGGGTACATAAAAGGTGTAACAGAAGGAAGAAGGACCAGAAGTAATGGGAAGGGGAGCTTAGTCTTAGAGGATGTAGTTTGAAGAAATTTTAAGTTTCCCAAAGAAGTCAGCCAATGAAGCTCCAAATTATCCACCATAGTCATGCCAGACTATACGATGGATTCCTACAAGAAAGGAAGTAGACCGAGATGGCAGAGCACATGGTCCACAGGGGCTCAAGAAGGGGTTTCAACTGCCTGAGAAGGCCCCATGGGAATGGCACACCAAACAGAGCAGAGAGGACTTAAGGCGCTTCCAGCCAAGAGTGAGTCTCTGCTTGAAACAAGGGATTTCCAACCCAACAAGCACCATTCAAACAGAGAAGCCTGGACCTCTAACTCAGCTTCAGACAGTATATTTAGAATTTTGAGATTAAAAATCTACCCCTATTGTGCCTCAGCTGACAGTCATCTGGGGCTCTGGCTCAATGGAGATCTCCACCAGGCCCTAGAGATCACTAATGATCTCTCCCTCTCCAATGATCTCTGCCTTTCAGCATCTTTGAGCTATTCTATAATTCTGTATTCCCAGGTGACACTAGTGACAAATAATCCGCCTGCCAATGCAGGAGAACCAAGAGACACAGGTTCAATCCCTGGAGTGCGATTCCAGTATTCTTACCTGGCAAATTTCACGGACAGAGGAGCCACAGGGTTGCAAAGAGTCAGACACGACTGCGCAACTATGCACATACCCATGCAAGTTGTAGAAAACAGAAATAACGCAAATAATCCTTGTCTGTGGAAATGCAAATGAATTATGTTTTCTTGAATGCAACTGATACTGTCCTATGGACAATTTGCATTTACTTGTAAATTCTACTTCAGAGTTCCTTACTGTGAATGTAAGTGTGGTTCTTTAAATTCTCCTTTGAACCAGAGTTAATAAAATTGTTCATAAATGTTCAATTTATATTTGTATGACTCATACTCTCATCTATATAAAAATACTTTCCTCTAACAGACATTTTCATTTAGTTCTAAATTAATTAATTAATACTTGTATAGAATTTACTATGTGCCAAGTGCTGTTCTAATGCTTACAAATATTATCTCCTATAATCCTCGTAACAAATCTATGTAGTATATATTACCACTATTCTCTCCATGTAGATAAGGAAGCTGAGGTATACAAAAAGAAGGCTATTTGATCAAGTACATATAACTGGTAAATATTAAACAAACCTGGGATATGAACCCAGACAGCCATACTCTTTAACACCAAGCTATATAGGTTCTCATTTACCTATTTTTATTTTAAGGTGTCCAACCCTGAATGAGGTATCTGCTATTGAGATCCTGTCACTCCCTTTAGTTGCACAAAGCATTAATTTCACTCCCCTCCAAAAGCATTACCTACTTTCGCCTTAGGAAAAAGTGGTTACCATACTTTGAAAATAATGCAATGGGCTCAGTGATTTCCTGGTATATATTATAAAGTTTCATAACACACAACACACCAGGGGTTAGAGAACCACATAATAAAATCAAATTTGCAGATACTAAACATGCATTTTACTTGTATTTTTCTTTCATTTATGCAAAATCATCAAACTTGCTGATTCATTCGTCCCAATACCTACTCTATAAAGAGTCGGACACGACTGAGCGACTGATCTGATCTGATCTGATCAGTTTACCATTTAAATTTGTAAACTTATTCTGAATTCTGGAATTTGTGTTACTTTTCCACCTCTTTTTTGAGGCATCAATAAACCACTTTAGAGATACTGATCCATCTTATGAGGTAAGAATATAATGCAATGTTATAGTAACAACAAAAACAAATTTAATCAAATTTACATCACTAATGGCATTAAGATGCTTTAGGAGCAACAAACTATGTTAAATGAATTTTAATTAAAATAAACTGACAAACATTCCCCTTGTTTTAAAAGCATAACCTTTAAGACTATAATTATTAATATATGATAAAATTTTCATAAAAATTGTAATTATACTTTACATTTCAAACTTTTTAAATATATTGAACAAAACTGTCGCATCACTTTTCCTCTGGAACTGCCAAATTATCTAAAGTCTACCTCATACACAGCTAGGGGACCATCACTGGGAACTCTGATCACTCAGAAGACTAAGATGCTACAAGGTACTCACTTGAAGTACCCAGAAAAGATCAAATTCTTATGTTCCCTCATATTAACATCCTCTGTATTTTATTTTTTGCATTACACAACTGGCTGTTTATTTTGTTTATTTATTTATTTTTATTTTAATTGGAGGCTAATTACTTTACAATATTATGGTGGTTTTTGCCATACATTGACATGAATCAGCCATGGGTGTACATGTGTTCCCCATCCTGACCCTCCCTCCCACCTCCCCCCAATCCCATCCCTCTGGGTCATCCCAGTGCACCAGTCCTGAGCACCCTGTCTCATGCATCGAACCTGGACTGGTGATCTGTTTCACATATGGTAATATACATGTTTCAATGCCATTCTCTCAAATCATCCCACCCCTGTGCCTTCTCCCACAGAGTCCAAAAGACTGTTCTTTACATCTGTGTCTCTTTTGCTGTCTCGCATATACGGTCGTCATTACCATCTTTCTAAATTCCATATATATGTGTTAATATACCGTATTGGTGGTTTTTTTTTTCTGACTTACTTCACTCTGTGTAATAGGCTCCAGTTTCATCCACATCATTAGAACTGATTCAAATGTATTCTTTTTAATGGCTGAGTACTATTCCACTGTGTATATGTACCACAGCTTTCTTATCCATTCGTCTGCTGATGGACATCCAGGTTGCTTCCACAACCTGGCTATTGTAAACAGTGCTGCGATGAACATTGGGGTGCATGTGTCTCTTTCAATTCTGGCTTCCTCAGTGTGTATGCCCAGCAGTGGGATTGCTGGGTCATATGGCAGTTCTATTTCCAGTTTTTTAAGGAATCTCCACACTGCTCTCCATAGTGGCTGTACTAGTTTGCATTCCCACCAACAGTGTAAGAGGGTTCCCTTTTCTCCACACCCTCTCCAGCATTTATTGCTTGTAGACTTTTGGCTAGCAGCCATTCTGACCGGCATGAGATGGTACCTCATTGTGGTTTTGATTTGCATTTCTCTGATAACGAGTGATGTTGAGCATCTTTTCATGTGTTTGTAAGCCATCTGTATGCCTTCTTTGGAGAAATGTCTGTTTAGTTCTTTGGCCCATTTTGTGATTGGGTCGCTTATTTTTCTAGAATTGAGCTGTAGGAGTTGCTTGTATATTTTTGAGATTAATTCTTTGTCAGTTACTTCATTTGCTGTTATTTTCTCCCATTCTGAAGGCTGTCTTTTCACCTCGCTTATAGGTTCCTTCATTGTACAAAAGCTTTTAATTTTAATTAGGTCCCATTTAATTTTTGCTTTTATTTCCATTACTCTGGGAGGTGGATCATAGAGGATCTTGCTGTGATTTATGTCAGAGAGTGTTTTGCCTATGTTTTCCTCTAGGAGTTTTATAGTTTCTGGTCTTACATTTAGATCTTTATCCATTTTGAGTTTATTTTTGTGTACGGTGTTAGAAAGTGTTCTAGTTTCATTCTTTTACAAGTGGTTAACCAGTTTTCCCAACACCACTTGTTAAAGAGATTGTCTTTTCTCCATTGTATATTCTTGCCTCCTTTGTCAAAAATAAGATGTCCATAGGTGCATGGATTTATCTATGGGCTTTCTGTTTTGTTCCATTGATCTATGTTTCTGTCTTTGTGCTAGTACCATACTGTCTTGATGACTGTAACTTTTTAGTATAGCCTTCAGGCAGCTTGATTCCTCCAGTTCCCTTCTTCTTTCTCAAGATTGCTTTGGCTATTCAAGGTTTTTTGTATTTCCATACAAATTGTGAAATTATTTGTTCTAGTTCTCTGAAACATACCATTGGTAGCTTGATAGGGATTGCATTTTAATACCTATAGGCAGGATACCAAAAAAAAGCTACCAAGAGTATCAATAAGTTGGTTGGTGATCCCACAACAAGGGCCCTACTGCCAATTTACCTCTTCTATTCTGAGGATGCTAGTTAAAGTCAGCTTGGTTTTATTCCAGCTGTGTATGTACAAATTCAAATTAATATTTTCTCCAAAAATAAAACAAAAATGTTAGTAGGAGACCATGCTACAAAAGAAAGAGCAATCAAGCAAATTTATATAGAAATCATCATTTAAATTAAAATTATAATCAAGATGATGAGAAAAAAATACCTTTGGGTTCATTAAGAGATTTTAATGATATACAACATGAGAGCTAGAGGAACCCCATGCAGGCTATGCTTCTGAGAGATTCTAAACTGAAACCAGCCAGCTTGCCAATCTGCCCACCTCCACATTCTATCTGACCATGTTAGGCTAACCATTTTCAGGCCACTAGTCCAGATTTCTGCCTGTTCTGACCTTCCAACTTAACAGGTCACTTCTTTAATTGGGCCAACATTCAATCCATTGCCTCTCTTCTTATCTCCAAGTTAAACAGAACTTCCACAGATGAAAAACTCAGCAACAAATTCCCTTTCTTTTAAGCCTTGAGATTCCAAATTAGTCATGTCAGAGAAGTCAAGGAAACCATCAGATAAAGCACTCATATTTGAGTGAGACCTCACTTGAGTAGCTAGGCAGGAATCCAGGCATGATAGCCATACTAACCAATGCAGGAAATATAAAATCCAGCCAAGTTATGAATTCTACATTCTAGCAGAATAATAAAGCATACACAAATAATACGGAGAAGGCAATGGCACCCCACTCCAGTACTCTTGCCTGGGAAATCCCATGGACTGAGGAGCCTGGTGGGCTGCAGTCCATGGGGTCGCTGAGAGTCGGACACGACTAAGCGACTTCACTTTCACTTTTCACTTTCATGCATTGGAGAAGGAAATGGCAACCCACTCCAGTGTTCTTGCCTGGAGAATCCCAGGGACGGGGGAGCCTGGTGGGCTGCCGTCTGTGGGGTCGCACAGAGTCGGACACGACTGAAGAGACTTAGCAGCAGCAGCAGCAGCACACAAATAATAAAGCACAAATAACTTCAATACAGAGAAGAACATTACAAATGCCATGAGAAAGACTTAAAAGTACTTTGAGGTTCACACAGCACACTCAATAAAGTGTGACTTTAGTGGAGATATCCAAGTTGAGTTTTAAAGGATCAGGAAGAATATCAGAGGACAGCAAGACTGGATGAGAGTGAAAAAAAGAAAAGCATGCCTAAGTCAAAGGGACAGAAAAGAATGCTTGCCTTGAGGAACAGTAAGGATTCATCCTTGATGAGAATATGGAAAGGATGACAAACTGGGGAGTCAGTGGCAGATAAGATCAGAACTATTCAGGTTCAAACCAGATGACAGATGGCCTCAGTTAGGAGCTCTTTGAGATCCATTAAAAAGGCTCAGACAGTAAAGAATCTGCCTGCGATGCAGGACACCCAAGTTTGATCCCTGGGTCAGGAAGATCCCCTGGAGAAGGGCATGGCAACCCACTCCAGTATTCTTGCCTGGAGAATTCCATGGACAGAGGAGCCTGGGAGTCTACAGTCCATGGAGTCAAAAAGAGTTGGACAGGACTGAGCAACTATACTTTCATTTTTCAAAGAAGTCACAAATTGACAGCTTTTTCTTGAATTTAGCCAAAAGATAAGATTTTCTTCAGTAAACAGTATCACTATTTTTGTTTTTCAATTTGCATTTCAATTTTCTCATTCAATTAAATTTTAACATTCAAAGCCAAGAGATTTTGGGTTGAGAGTTAGATTTCCTCGTTCTCGTGAAAAATGAGAAGGTCTGGGAGTACTGGTCCCACATCCTCACATGATGTGTGAGGATAGGCTACACCTTTTGACAAGCATCCTCTGCTTTCCAATTTACAAAAGTGTATTTTTTCATACCTGAACTAGGTTGGCCTCACTCAATTACGTTACCCTGGCTATCTCCCACAGGCATTGGGTTGTTAGGTTTCTGCAGGAGAGCATCCAAAGGTTAATGACTATACATCCAAGGTAACTACTAAAAATCTATTCAAAATAGAAAATCCTGAAATGGCATGAGAAAAAGAATATGTGGCAAGTTTCCATCAAATTAAATGTTCATCTATCAAACAACAGACTGCAATCAAAACTTACACAGGAATCTATGATGTGGTAAAAATTCAGTAATTCAGAAAGTGCTTCATAAATTGAACCATAAAGACTTCCAAATAATCAACACTTCCTTGGATAATCGTCTTGCACAATGACTCTTGAGTTTTTTCATGACATTTGCTTTGACCAGTAGGGACATCAACAAATGTAACCCCAACAGTAGCTTAACGATTTGCTTGAACATGGGTGTCTGCACCCTCCTGAGATGCCAAGAGCACCATGTAACAAAGCCCAGGCTAGCCTACTAGCAAGTAAGAGGCCACTTAGAGCAGAGACAAACCATCCCAGCTAAGGTTCCCTAAGCCAACCTGCCTGACAACTGCCACTCAGACATTTGCATGAGACTGTCCAGAATCACCTAAACCCAGCCAGTTCACCAGCTGACTATAAAACCTCCTCGTTAACCAGAGACTAATGAGAAATATTTTAAGCCCCTAATTTTGAAAGAGTTTGTTGCACAGTAAAGCTAACTGATACGGGGAGGATGAGAAGATAGGGAGGAGTAAAATGGGGCTTTGAAGAAAACTCAGCACAAAAATGAAGTTACAAACTCCCAGCATAACAGTTTATTATGAGTTATCCTAGGAGAGAGAGTCTTCTAGTGTAACATCTACAACACCTGAAAGAATCATGAGATTTAAGAATGAATGGATATGCTGGAAGAGGCAGGAATGTGTGTGCAGAAGAGGGTGCAGGATGTTCACCATCAAGTCTTTAAATAAGAACAAAACACCCCTCTGCATCCATCCTAATTCTACCTCTTTCCTAAAATGATACATTCAAATGTTTACCCATCTGTTTTGTATGGCCTGTTTCTCCATGCTGGGGCTTCCTAGATAGCACAGTTGGTAAAGAATCCATCTGCCAATGCAAGAGATACAAAACACAAGGGTTTAATCCCTGGATCAGGAAGATCCCATGGAGAAGGAAATGGCAACCCACTCTGGTATTCTTGCCTGGAAAATTCCATGGACAGAGGAGCCTGGCAGGCTACAGTCTATAAGCTCGCAAAGAGTCAGACGCAACTGAACACACACACGCCATATCAGCAATTTGAATCATAATCATTCTACTGAGGTAACATGAGTTTGAGCAGGCTCCGGGAGATGGTGAAGGACAAGGAGGCCTGGCGTGCTGCAGTCCATGAGGTCACAAAGAGTCGGACACAACTGAGCGACTGAATAACAACAACTTAAGGAAACTGAGGCACAAAGACATTGAGCAACTAACTTGCCCAAGGTTTTACAACTGATGGAGACAAGATTTGAACCCTGGAAATATGGTTCTAGAATCCTTGTGTTTAATCACTGTGTAATAATGCCTCATGATAAGGATCAGTCTCACAAATAGATTAAAGAAAAATTAGATTCATAAGTACTTTAAATAAGGACACACTTCTTTCTTATAGGATTTTTTTAAGTTTAATGTGACTATCCTTGAAGATGTTTGAGGTGGGAGCTTAGTGTTTTATCCTAATGATACACTCTGCTAAAAATAAATTTAGTTAAAAATTATGATATGGCTACAGAGAATGGCTCTTAGTTTAAAGCTTATACAAGAATAATGCAGCCTAATATTTAAAGTAATCTTGCATAAAAATTAGTTGATTAAGTTCATAAGGTTATACTCCAAAGAGAGAGAGAATCAAACTTCTATACTTTTAGTAAATTTAACAAATCATAATTTTTAAAGACAGATAAATAAGTGCTGGTTCAAATAAAGAAATAATAGAAAAGACCTAAAAAAACAGAAAAAAATAGCAGCCTATTTAATCATGTTTCCTTTTATACTATTTAAGTGTAAGATTTTTCAATGTGTGGATTAAGATCCATTTATGGGTAAATTCAGGTTGATAGATTGCAACCAACTTTTCCACAAACTAAGACAGAATAAAATTAAAATATTACAGTTCATAATATATAGTAATAAAAAGCATTGTTTTATAAAAATTTTGTTTCCCTTACATGCACTTAGATACACATATTTATGGGTTATAATACATGTTTGTAACTGGATCTTGGGTAAATAAATTTTTGAAATCACTGTCTTTGTGTTCATCTCTAATCTGAAACAAAAATGTTTTAAAATACCAATTAGCTATTTTATCATTTCACAAAAATGAACAAATTTAACGAGGCTTCAAACTATTATGCAGTGAACATTTCTGTAAGATTTCTGGCATGCAGAAGCAACACCCAAGTAATTCACTAACATCTCATGATTTTACAGGATCTGGAACAGACACAGGTATCTAGTAAGTTCACAACACAGAATTCACTGACCAGTTGATTACTATGTTTACGAGGACCTAGACTGAAGCAACTTAGCAGCAGTAGCAGTGTGTTCCTTAGGGGTCAAAATGCATACTGTAAAACCCATAATAATGGACTTCTCTGCAGTATCACATACAAAGTTGTGACAATTTAAATGAATTTAAGTGAACTGGTACAATCTAAATGAAATGTTCACATTTTCAGAGGCTTTGATTTAACTTGTAGTAGATACCTGAATCTAAACGATACTGGAGAAACAAGAAATTACAAAGATTAATAAAAATAAAAACATTAGAATGCCATGGAATTTTTAAAGAGACCTTGGAACTGTATAGGTAAAGAAACCAAAATCATAAGATATTATGCTGCTTGCCCAAGTCACAGACTAGCTGAAAGCATCCAGTATTCCTCACCCTCCATAATGATGACTCATACAGATCAATGCAAAGATACGGAGGAAAAGAGGAAAACAATAGAATGGGAAACACTAGAGACCACTTCAAGAACATTAGAGATACCAAGGGAACATTTCATGCAAAGATGGGCAGAATAAAAGGCAGAAATGGTATGGACTCAACAGAAGCAGAAGATATTAAGAAGAGGTGGCAACAATCCACAGAAGAACTATACTAAAAAGATCTTAATGACCCAGATAACATAACAATGGTGTGGTCACTCACCTAGAGCCAGACATCCTGGAGTGTGAAGTCAAATGGGCCTTAACTTCACAAACAAAGCTAGTGGAGGTGATGGAATTCCAGTGGAGCTATTTCAAATCCTGAAAGATGATGCTGTGAAAGTGCTGCACTCAATATGCCAGCAATATTGGAAAACTCAGCAGTGGCCACAGGACTGGAAAAGGTCACTTTTCATTCCAATCCCAAAGAAAGGCAATGCCAAAGAATGCTCAAACTACTGTACAATTGCACTCATCTCACACATTAGCAAAGTAATACGCAAAATTCTGCAAGCCAGGCTTCAACAGTACATGAACTGTGAAATTCCAGATGTTCAAGCTGGATTTAGAAAAGGCAGAGAAACCAGAGACCAAATTGCCAACATCCACCGAATCATAGAAAAAGCAAGAGAATTCCTGAAAAACATCTACTTCTGCTCCATTGACTCTGCCAAAGCCTTTGACTGTGTGGGTCACAACAAACTGTGGACAATTCTGAAAGAGATGGGAATACCAGACCACCTGACCTGCCTCCTGAGAAATCTGTACGCAGGTCAAGAAGCAACAGTTAGAACTGGACAGGGAGCAACAGACTGGTTCCAAATTAGGAAAGGAATCTGTCAAGGCTGTATATTGTCACCCTGCTTATTTAACTTATATGCAGAGTGTGTCATATGAAATGCCACTCTGGATGAAGGACAAGCTGGAATCAAGATTGCTGGGAGAAATACCAATAATCAGATATACAGATGTCACCACCCTAAAGGCAAAAAGCGAAGAGGAACGGAAGAGCCTCTTGATGAAGGTGAAAGAGGAGAGTGAAAAAGCTGGCTTAAAGCTCAACATTCAAAAATCTAAGATCATGGCATCCAACCCCATCACTTCAGGGCAAATAGAGAACGTAACAATGGAAACAGTGACAAGACTTTATTTTCTTGGGCTCCAAAGTCACAGTAGATGGTGATTGCAGCCATGAAATTAAAAGACACTTGCTCCTTGGAAGAAAAGCTATGACAAACCTAGAGAGCGTATTAAAAAGCAGAGACATTACTTTGCCAACAAAGGTCTGTATAGTCAAAGCTATGGTTTTTCCTGTGGTCATGTATGGATGTGAGAGTTGGACCATAAAGAAAGCTGAGTGCCCAAGAATTGATGCTTTTGAACTGTGGTACTGGAGAAGACTCTTGAGAGACCCTTGGACTGCAAGGAGATCCAACTAGTCCATCCTAAAGAATATCAACACTGAGTATTCCTTGGAAGGACTGATGCTGAAGTTGAAGCTCCAATACTTTGGCTACCGGCTTCAAAGAGCAACTCATTAGAAAAGACTCTGATGCTGGGAAAGATTGAAGGCAAGAAGAGAACAACAGGGGACGAGATGGTTGGATGACATCACCAACTCAGTGGACAAGAGTTTGAGAAAGCCCCGAGAGATGGTGAAGAACAAAGAGGCCTGGCGTGCTGCAGTCCATGGGATCACAAGAGTCGGACAGTCTATTGTCCACGGACTGCAGCACGCCAGGCCTCCCTGTCCATCACCAACTCCCAGAGCTTGGTCAAACTCATGTGCATCAAGTTGGTGATGCCATCCAACCATCTCATCCTCTGTCATCCCCTTCTCCTCCTGCCCTCAATCTTTCCCAGCATCAGGGTCATTTCCAATGAGTCAGTTCTTTGCATCAGGTGGCCAAAGTATTGGAGTTTCAGCTTCAGGCCTTCCAATAAACATTCAGGACTGATTTCCTTTAGGATGGACTGGTTGGATATCCATGCAGTTCAAGGGACTCTCAAGAGTCTTCTCCAACACCACAGTTCAAAAGCATCAATTCTTCAGTGCTCAGCCTTCTTTACAGTCCAACTCTCACATCCATACACATGACTACTGGAAAAACCATAGCTTTGACTACACAGACTTGCTGGCAAAGTAATATCTCGGCTTTTGAATATGCTGTCTAGCTTTGTCATAACTTTTCTTCCAAGGAGTAAGTGTCTTTTAACTTCATGGTTGCAGTCACCATCTGCAGTGATTTTGGAGCCCCCCAAATTAAAGTCTATCAGTGTTTCCACTGTTTCTTCACCTATTTTCCATGAAGTGATGGGACCAGATGCCATGATTCTAGTCTTCTAAATGCTGAGTTTTAAGCCAACTTTTTCACTCTCCTCTTTCATTTTCATCAAGAGGCTCTTTAGTTCTTCTTCACTTTCTGCCACAAGGGTGGTGTCATCTGCATATCTGAGGTTATTGCTATTTCTCCCAGCAATCTTGATTCCAGCTTGTCCTTCATCTAGTCCAGCATTTCTCATGATGTACTCTGCATATAAGTTAAATAAGCAGGGTGACAATATACAGCCTTGACGTACTTCTCTCCCTATTTGGAACCAGTCTGTTGTTCCATGTCCAGTTCCAACTATTGCTTATTGACCTGCATACAGGTTTCTCAGGAGGCAGGTCAGGTGGTCTTGTAGTCTCATCTCTTTAAGAATTTTCCACAGTTTGTGGTGATCCACACAGTATAAGGCTTTGGCGTAGTCAGTAAAGCAGAAGTAGATGTTTTTCTGGAATTCTCTTGCTTTTTCAATGATCCAGTTGATGTGGCAATTTGATCTCTGGTTCCTCTGCCTTTTCTAAATCCATCTTGAATATCCGGAAGTTTACAGTTCATGTACTGTTGAAGCCTGGCTTGGAGAATTTTGAGCATTGCTTTGCTAGCGTGTGAGATGAGTGCAATTGTGCAGTAGTATGAACATTCTTTGGCATTGTCTTTCTTTGGGATTGGAATGAAAACTGACCTTTTCCAGTCCTGTGGCCACTGCTGAGTTTTCCTAATTTGCTGGCATATTGAGTGCAGGACTTTCATAGCATCATCTTTTAGGATTTGAAATAGCTCAGCTGGAATTCCATCACCTCCACTAGCTTGTGCATAGCAGTGTTTCCAAGGACCACTTGACTTCACATTCCAGGAGATCTGGTTCTAGGTGAGTGATCACACCATCGTGATTATCTGATTATTATTAAGATAGCAGGTATCTAAGTAAGAATGCAAGTCTTGACTATTTAAAAATCTGCCAGCCAATTCAAATATTAGAATCAGTGAAATAAGGGCTACTGACTTTCCAGAGACAAAGACTTTTCCCAGTGACTTCCTTACCTGGCCAAGATATACAAAGGCTCACCAGGTATACAACTACTATGCACATTCGAAAACACTAAAAGAAGTGGAAAGCCTGCCTGTAAATAAGACAGAATAATCCAAGAGGAAAAACACCATGGCATAAATGGACTGGTAGTGGGCACTGAAACCATTCATCTAGAGAAAAAGATTCAGATTCTTCTTCTGAGGAGGACGTAGGTGATCAGAGTTCCCCCAAGACTCCAACCCAGGTCTCAAAATGTCCCCACTGTGCAACGCCTTCTGGAACTACTCTGAGATCAGAAATCTCAAGTATATCCTCAGTCTAGTCTCTGGATGTTTCCTCATTTTCTGGATTTCACTGACATTTAGCTCTCCTCTAAGAATGTCCATTATTTCAGATAGAGGGCTCTTTGTTTTTTCAACTCTAAGCACGTGCCCTCAGGGCTGAGAGGCACAGTAAAGGCTCACCACTCCAACACCTAAACCACATCTGCGCCTTCCTCTTCCAATCCCCGAGGATCACTCTTCTTCACTGGAGCCCTCCTCCACCCTCCAGTCACTGCAGACCACCCTCCGAGGTCCTGTCCTCTTTCTGTTTTACTCCTGTCATCGTTCCCACAAACATCAGCATGCACTTGGCCTTTGGTTCCTCGGCCTTCCCCCCTCTAACAATCCTCGGCTCTACTTCACCTTACTCATCCATTCCTACAATATGCACTATTTTCAAAATATAATCTCCAAACTTTCATCTCTGATTAACTGTTTCCTAGCCTTTGCCCCCCCTTAATTTTCTTATCAAGATCAGTAATGGATATTTTTATTCTTTCTCAGACATGCATCATAGCGAAATTTCTCTAAATGTCCATATTCACTTTCACCACATCTTCACTTCATATTCACTCTTCCAATGTTTGGAGGTTTTTTAATAAAAATTTAAAGCAGAGCATACACAAGATAATACATTAATAAAAACCTTTAAAGAACAGCACTTTTTACAGTGAATATTCAAGTGTCTACCATCCAGCTTAAGAAATAAACCATCACCAACATATCTGAAGCTCCCTACTTGCCTCTTTTCTAAATTTTGTGTTGTTTTTTTCCTTTGACGTTTTGACAATATTCACGTATCCATATAAGAAATATCAAAGTTTTCTATCTTTGAAATTTATGTAATAGAATCAAATAGTGTGTATTCTTGTGTGAACTGCTTGTTTTGATCAATATTGTTTTGCGGTTTCATCATGCTAATGCACATGGCTGTAGTCCACCAACTTTTGCTCTAGTGGTTTATTTATCCATTCTTCTGTTGACAGACATTAGGGTTATTTCTAGTTTGAGGCTCATATGAACAATACCACTAACGAACAATCTTAAGCATGGCACGTCTTCCAGGTACACAAGTGCAAGACTATCATGATGTACCTGGGAGTGGAAGCACAAAGTCATACAGTACTCACAGATTTAGTGCCAAATCGCTTTCCTGAGTGTCTGGACCAATTTATATTTTCACTGTGTCACTCTTTCACTGTCTCAGCCTTCTACAGTCTGGCTTCTGACCCTATTAATCCACTGAAATGACTCTTGTCAAACTTCCCCAAATTGGGAATTTGTCAAGTTCAACAACAATACATATTATCACACACAATAACCACCTTTTGGATCCCATCTTGCCCAATTTTTTAAGAAGCATTTAACAGACATAACTACTCTTCTTGAAACATGTCCTTTCCTATGGCCTATTATTATTCTAGCTTATCTCACAAGTCACTCCTTCTCAGGGTCTTTTTTAAATTTTTCTAAAATTTTACTGAAGGATAGTTGATTTACAATGTTGTGTTTAATTTCTACTGTACAGCGAAGCAATTCAGTTACACATACACATGTTCTTTTCCATTACATTGTTCATCACAGTGTCTTTTGCTGGCTCTTGCTGCCACCTTTATATGTTTAAAAAGTTCCCCAAATCTCAGTCCTAAGCACCCTTTCTCTACCCATGCACTCACTCAAAAGGATTTCATTCAGTCCCATGGTTTTAAATCCAGCAATATGAGTGGCTCCCAAATTGATTATCTTGGGCCCACATGTCCCCTGAAATTAAGCCTTCATCAAGAAGTTGTGCTACACCTAAAATACACTCAAATCCATCTACTTCTCTCCATTTTCATTGCCTCCCACCTGGCCCAGGTCACCATAAACCACTCCCCGGGACTAAGTGGCCCCCATTTTCATTTTTTTCGCCCCCCCCCCAATATATTCACAGGGATGAGGGTAATTTTTTAAATTAAAGTTCAACCCTTGTTGAAAGCACTTGAGTGGCTTTGTGATATTACTATTTGTCCCCCAATACCTATTCTCCATTTCTTATTTTTATCAATAACCCACACATATACACACAAGTTTTATGAGGACACAAGGCTAACAAGCTAGGGATTATGCTTCTAAACCTCCCATGCTAAGAGTGCACATGTGACTAAATGATGACTAACAATTTAAGTGGAAGCTTAAAAAAGAAGTCACCAGTCCTTCATTTTCTCTTTGCAAAATTAGAGATGCAGACATGTAGATGGTAAGGCAGCTTGAACCACATACACGGGGGTAACACCTTGTCAGATGGTTAAAGACCAAGAGAGAAGGAATCAGGGTCCTTACACAACCTTGTGGAACAGAGTCAGTTATCAACTCCATACTGAGCTGCTGCATGAGATGCTTCTGTCTTGTTTGATGCCCTAGAGTTGACAGTCTTCTTGTTATAAAAACTGAACCTATAGTTTCCCACTGAACTTAGAAGAAGTCCAAGATCCTTACCAGTTCAACACCAGCTGTCTTCTTTTCTCAATAACTTTTCTCCAATCCAACTGAAATCCTGCTCTAGATGCCCTTCCCCTAGGTTTTCATATGGCTGAACCTTTCTGTCAGTATCACCTCCTCAGAAAAACTTCCCTCATCACTTAAAGTGGTCCCCTCTCCTCATTCAGCATCTTTCCGATTTTTCATCTTCATAGCACTTATCACAGTCTGAAATTATTTTTGATTTGTTCTAGGTAAAATGCAACTTCTTTAAAGGCATAAACTTCAATCAGTCATGACTACATCTTAAACACCTACTACCATGACTGACAGAAGTAGTAAGTAATGCTAATAAAAGTCCTTCAAAAGATAAAACTCTGTGCCTCACAGGGCACTGGCCACTCAGCCTGACTGCTCATCACCCACTCGGTCTCTTCCTGCTCCTTCAAGTCTCAGCTTAAATGTCACTGCTTCAAAAAAGCCTCTCTGACCAACCTAAGACAGAGCCTCAATCCCAACTGCAGTCCTTATCATTTCACCCTGTTGATTCCTATCCTAAGTGTTAGCTGCAGAGTCATGTCCAACTGTTTGTGATCCCATGGACTGTAGGATCCCAAGCTCCTCCATTCGTGGAATTCTCCAGGCAAGAATACTGGCTGCTGCTGCTGCTGCTGCTAAGTTGCTTCAGTTGTGTCCAACTCTGTGCGACCCCAGAGACAGCAGCCCACCAGGCTCCCCCATCCCTGGGATTCTCCAGGCAAGAATACTGGAGTGGGTTACCATTTCCTTCTTTAATGCGTGAAAGTGAAAAGTGAAAATGAAGTCACTCAGTCGTGTCCAACTCCTAGCGACCCCATTCCTCCATCCATGGGATCTTCCAAGCAAGAGCACTGGAGTGGGTAGCTAATCCCTTCTCTGGGGGATCTTCTGACCTAGGGATTAATCCCATATCTCCCACATTGCAGACATATACTTTACCGTCTAAGCCACCAAGGAAGCCCTTCAAGATATAAAAGTATCTATTTATTGACCATCTAACCCAAATAATATAAAGCTTGATGAGATCAAGCGCCCCATCTATCTTTTTCATTTATATTCTTATTTGCCTACAACAGTGTGTGGAGCTTTATTAGGTATATACTAAATTTGGGGGTGAATAAATTAATGATTATAAATGTAGTTATAAAACATAGTATTAAGTCTCATGATTAACTCCTGAAATTAAACAAAATACAAAACATAATCCAAAAAAAATTTTATCTGGATCAAAAACTACATAAATAAAAGGTAAGAGTGAGGGGAAAAAAAGGACAAGGAAAATGAAATGGTTTCATCTTAAACTAATGGAATTGTAAAAAATTAATTTATTTTTGATACAGGTAATTAGAAAAACATAGGTACAAATATTCAGAGAAACTTAAAGTTTCAATTAAAAATGAAGTTTTATTGCCTTCACACATACACGGAATGCATTACTGTTGCCATTTAGTCTCTAAGTCATGTCTGACTCTTTTGCAACCCCACAGACACCCACCAGGGTCCTCTGTCCATGGGACTTCCCAGGCAAGAATGCTGGAGTAAGTTACCATTTCCTCCTCCAGAGGATCTTCCTGACCCAGGGATCGAATCCTCATTGTCTCCTGCATTGGCAAGTGGATTCTTTACCACTGAGCCACCAGAGAAGCCCCAAAGAGTGCAACAATATCAAGAAGCATAAAAATAAGAAAACAACAATTATGATTATGAATGAATAAAGTTTAATTACCTACACACACACAGAGTACATAACAATAGCAATAAAGCATAAAAAATAAAGACAACATTTATGATTATGAGTGAAAATAAATAAAAATTCCTTTGTAAAAGTCAATGACTCAAAATAAGTAAAAATTCAAAAGAGGAAAAAAATTTTTAAAAAGTAGGGCAAAGACATAGCTGCCAAAAGAAAACAAAACCAAGGCCAGAAAAGAATTCAGGCGGGGGGGAGAAGCTTTATTCTGCTTGGAATGCACCCTGCAATACAAATACAGAGCAAGACACGAGAAGCTGGTTGAGACCATACATTTTAGGCAGATTCTTTTATCAACTGAGCTATCAGGGAAGCCTGTACATAACTGGCAGAGACATTATTTATGGACACCTTCAGCAGAACAGCTGACAAACTTGTGGCTAAGTCATACTGAATTTCTACTATTATTGTAATATTAATAGTATCCTTACACTATAGCAATGTTTTTGTTTCTTGTCATTTATATACTTTTGTACACTTTTTTAATCAGAGTGCAATATACATGCAAAAAAAGCTCACAAATGATAAATTATACAACTCACTGAATTACCCTAAAGTCAGTATACCCATGTAACCATCACCCACATCAACAAATACAACATTACTAACACATAGACGTGTTTTGAATTGTTGTTTTTCAGTCGCTTAGTCGTGTCGAAATCTTTGTGACCCTATGGACTGCAGCAAGCCAGGCTTCCATGTCCTTCACTAACTCCTACAGTTTGCTCAAACTCATGTCCATTGGGTTGGTGATGCCATCTCATCCTTGTTACTCCTTCTGCCCTCGATCTTTCCCAGCATCAAGGTTTTTCCAATTAGTTGACTCTTTGCATCAGGTGGCCAAAGTGTTGGAGCTTCAGCTTCAGCATCAGTCCTTCCAGTGAATATTCAGGACTGATTTCCTTTAGGATTGACTGGTTTGATCTCCTTGTCTAAGGGACTTTCAAGAGTCTTATCCAATATACCACAGTTTGACAGCATCAATGCTTTGGCGCTCAACCTTCTTTAGGGTCCAACTCTCACATCTATACAATAACCACTAGAAAAACCATAGCTTTGACTAGATGGACCATTGTCAGCAAATGACATCTCTCCTCTTTAAAACACTGGCTAGGTCTGTCATTGCTTTTTTTTCCAAGCAAGCATCTTTTAATTTCATGGCTGTAGTCACCATCTGCAGTGATTTTGGAGCCCAAGAAAATAAAGTCTGTCACTTCCATTGTTACCCCATGTATTTGCCATGAAGTGATGGGACCGGATGCCATGATCTTCATTTTTGGAATGTTGAGTTTAAAGTCAGTTTTTTCATGCTCCTCTTTCACCTCATCAAGAGGCTCTTTAGTTCTTCTTCACTTTCTGCCATTAGGGTGGTGTCATCTGCATATATGAGGTTATTGATATTTCTCCCAGCAATCATGATTCCAGCTTGAGCTTCACCCAGCCCACCATTTCACATGATGTACTCTGCATCTAAGTTAAATAAACAAGGTGACAATATACAGCCTTGATGTACTTTTTTCCCAATTTGGAACCATTCCATTGTTCCATGTCTACTTCTAACTATTGCTTCTTGACCTGCATACAGGTTTCTCAGGAGACAGGTAACGCGATGTGGTATTCCTGTCTCTCTAAGAATTTTCCATAGTTTGTTGTGATCCACACAAAGGCTTTAGGGTAGTCAATGAAGCAGAAGCAGATGTTTTTCTGGAATTCCCTTGCTTTTTCTACGATCCAGTGGATGTTGGCAATTTGATCTCTAGTTCCTCTGCCTTTTCTAAATCCAGCTTGTATGTCTGGAAGTTCTCAGTTCAGGTACTGTTGAAACATAGCTTGAAAGATTTTGAACATTACTTTGCTAGCATGTGACATGAGCAAAACTGTGTTGTAGTCTGAACATTCTTTGGCATTGCCCTTCTTTGGGATTAGAATGAAAACTGACCTTTTCCAGCCTGTGGCCACTGCTGAGTTTTCCAAATTTGCTGGCATATGGAGTTCAGCACTTTAACAGCATCATCTTTTAGAATTTGAAATAGCTCAGCTGTAATTTAATCACCTCCATTAGCTCTCGTCGTAGTAATGCTTCCTAAGGCCCACTTGACTTCATACTCCACAATGTCCAGTGGTACCCAGACACCTCCTGAATACCACTTTCTAATCATTATCTGGTCCTCCTCCCCAAACTAACCACTATCCAGAGGTCTAAACCCCAGATTAGTCTTGCCTGTTCAATTTTATATACATGGAACAATACGTATTCTTTTATATCTGATAACTTTTAATGGACAAGTATTATTTGTGAAATATATCCATGCTTGGAGCTGTCATTTGTGCATTTTCATCACGCTACTCTTTGCTGTGTAGTGTTGGGTTAGAATACACAATTTACTCCTTCATTTTACTGCTAATGGGCATTTGTTTTGAGGTTTTGACTTACACAAACAATGCTGCTTTGAAAATGACTGTAGTTGCTTTTATTGGTTATCTGCATGAATTCTTATGAAACTGCTGGGATACATAGGTATCTGTGTAACGGAGCTTTAGCAGATGCTGGCAGAACTTTGTAAGTGGCTTTTTGGCAGCAGTGGAGTTTCACTGCCATTCACATTCTGCTGACACCTGATAGTGTCAATCTTTTAAATTCTAGCCACTCTAGTGAGTGCTGTGGTAGTACCTCATCAAGCTTTTAATCAGCATTTCCCTGGTGAATAAGTTGAACAATTTTTCACATATTTATTAACCACCTGAATTATCCTCTTTTCTAAACTGCCTGTTCAATTCTCATCCCCCCTTTTCTACTGGGTTATGTTTTTTTCATTATTGATTCACAAGAACCTTTATAAACGCCCTTTGTCTGGAACACGTACTCTTTCTTTGCTTTGCTTTTTCTCTTTTACTGATATCTTTTGATGACAAGAGTTCTTAACCTGTCAATGATGGAGCATATTATCACTTTCCTTTTATGTTACAAAGTTCTGTATTGTTTAAGAAATATTTTCCCACTTTAAGATAAAACAGATACTCTCTTATATTTTCTTACGGAGGCTTCATTATTTTACTTTTCACGTTTAGATCGTAAATCAAATGTACATGTGGAAAGCAGAGATCAGGTTTCATTTTCTTCCCATTTGAGTATCAAAGTGACCAGCAACATTTATTGAAAAGATTATTTTAATTGATGAAAAGGAAAATCCATTATGAAAATATCAACGACAAACTTTAAGCATCACATAACATAGTACTGAAACATGTTTTAAAAAGTGAGGAAAATGACAAACACACAACAGTAATATAAAACTTTAATCCTAATAAGTTATGATAGTTGAAGTAGTCAAAATGCTAAAATAAAGTGAATAAATAAATAAACATAGAGAACTACACACCCTACAGGGGACTCATCTTTTTTCTCAGTTCTTGGAGAACATTTTAAATATTGATCTTGTATGTATCACAAGAAAAAAAAAATAGAAATTATATGGGCCTTTTTCTCTGCTTACATTATAGTAAAACTATAAATTAACAACTGTTAATATATACATACACACACACTTCACAATTGAAAAATACCCTCCTTAAGCAA
The DNA here is from genome assembly GCF_002263795.3 of Bos taurus. Taxonomy (NCBI): domain Eukaryota; kingdom Metazoa; phylum Chordata; class Mammalia; order Artiodactyla; family Bovidae; genus Bos; species Bos taurus. The sequence goes on along the minus strand of NC_037340.1, from coordinate 7,610,443 downwards.
CTCTTAGGCCAAGAAGAAAATCAGCTGTATTTACTAAGCACTTTGAAATGACAAAAATAGGATACATCAAACAATATGGGGCTTAGATATGGGCATCAGAGGCAAATTTAGAGTAATAAAACCTTTAACAAAAAAGAATAGAAATAAGTGGGCACATTAAATTATTAGAAAAGCCTAGAAGAGGCAATATAGGTAAAATTATGTTTTTTCCATTGTTATTGTTTAGTCGCTAAATTGTGTCCAACCCTTTGTGAACCCGTGGACTGCAGCCCAGCAGGTTCCTTTGTCCATGGAATTTCCCAGGCAAGAATACTAGAGTGGGTAGCCATTTCTTTCTCCAGGGGATCTTGCGGACCCAGGGATCAAATTCACGTCTCCTGCTTGGCAGACAATTCTTTACCACTGAGCCACCTGGGGAGCCCTAATTTTGCAATCAGAGAGTAGAAAAACAAAAGAATTCAAGATAATCCCAGTACTTCAAAAATATCAATAAAATACACATACCTCCATCTAATTATTTTTTAATGAAAATACAAGACATAAATATGGCAATGATAAAAGGATTTTAATCAGATACAGAAGAAATCAAATGTTATAAGGAAATTTTATGTAAAACTGTTTGCTAATAGTTTTAATTAGGTGAAGTTGACAATTTTCATGGAAAATATAAATTATCTTTACTGTCAAAAACCTGAAAAAACTAACAACTACAGAAGACATTGAACAAAATAGCAAATAAATACCTCTATGAAAGGCCAGGGGTAAAATCTAATTATACCATGTATCAAGAGCATTCATTTGCATCCTGCATAATACCAAAAAAATTCTGTAACACACTCCAAGATTCCAGTTAAGAAGTGGTAACCAGTTATTTAGGTTTCCTTGATAGCTCAGATGGTAAACAATCTGCCTGCAATGCAGGAGACACCGGTTCAATTCCTGGGTCAGGTAGATCCACTGGAGAAGGGATAGGGCACCCACACCAGCTTTCTTGGGCTTCCCTTGTGGCTCAATTGGTAAAGAATCTGCCTGCAGTAGGGGAGACCTGGGTTCGATCCCTGGGTTGGGAAGATCCCCTGGAAGATGATCTCTGAAAGATGAACTTCTCAGGTCAGTAGGTGCCCAATATGCAGAGATCAGTGGAGAAATAACTCCAGAATGAAGACATGAAGCCAAAGCAAAAAAAAAAAAAAAAAAAACCCAGTTGTGGATGTGACTGCTGACAGAAGTAAAGTCTGATGCTGTAAAGAGCAATATTGCATAGGAACTTGGAATGTCAGGTCCATGAATCAAGGCAAAGTGGAAGTGGTCAAACAGGAGATGACAGGAGTGAATGTCAACATTTTAGGAATCAGCAAACTAAAATTGACTGGAATGGGGGAATTTAACTCAGGTGACCATTATGCCTACTACTGTGGGAAAGAATCCCTTAGAAGAAATGGAGTAGCCATCATAGTCAACAAGAGTCCAAAATGCAGTACTTGGATGCAATCTCAAAAACGACAGAATGATCTCTGTTCGTTTCCAAGGCAAACCATTCAATATCATGGTAATCCAAGTTTATGCCCCTACCAGTAATGCTGAAGAAGCTGAAGCTGAACGGTTCTATGAAAGCCTACAAGACATTCTAGAAGTAACACCAAAAAAAAGATGTCCTTTTCATTATAGGGGACTGGAATGCAAAAGTAGGAAGTCAAGAAACACCTGGAGTAACAGGCAAATTTGGCCTTTGAGTACAGAATGAAGCAGGGCAAAGGCTAACAGACTTTTGCCAAGAGAACGCACTGGACATAGCAAACACCCTCTTCCAACAACACAAGAGAAAGCTGTACAAACAGACATCACCAGATGGTCAATACCGAAATCAGACTGACTATATTCTTTGCAGCCAAAGATGGAGAAGCTCTATACACTCAGCAAAACAAGACTGGGATCTGACTGTGGCTCAGATCACGAACTCCTTATTGCCAAATTCAGACTTAAATTGAAGAAAGTAGGGAAAACCACCAGACCATTCATGTATGATGTAAATCAAATCCCATATGATTATACAGTGGAAGTGACAAATAGATTCAAGGGATTAGATCTGATAGACAGAGTGCCTGATGAACTATTGATGGAGGTTTGTGACATTGTACAGGAGACAAGGATTAAGACCATTCCCAGGAAAAAGAAATGCAAACACAAACTGGCTGTCTGAGGAGGCCTTACAAATAGCTGTGAAAAGAAGAGAAGCGAAAAACGAAGGAGAAAAGGAAAGATATACCCATTTGAATGCAGAGTTCCAAAGAATAGCAAGGAGAGATAAGAAAGCCTTCCTCAGTAATCAGTGTAAAGAAATAAAGGAAAACAACAGAATGGGAAAGACTAGAGATCCTTTCAAGAAACTTAGAGATACCAAGGGAACATTTCATGTAAAGATGGGCTCAATAAAGGACAGAAATAGTATGGACCTAACAGAAGCAGAAGATTATTAAAAAGAGGTGGCAAGAATACACACAAGAACTATACAAAAAAGACCTTCACAACCCAGATAAACACGATGGTGTGATCACTCACCTAGAGCCAGACATCCTGGAGTATGAAGTCAAGTGGGCCTTAGGAAGCATCACTATGCACAAACCTAGTGGGGGTGATGAAATTCCAGTTGAGCTACTTCAAATTCTAAAAGATGATGCTGTTAAAGTGCTGCACTCAATATGCCAGCAAAATTGGAAAACTCAGCAGTGGGCACAGGACTGGAAAAGGTCAGTTTTCATTCCAACCCCAAAGAAAGGCAATGCCAAAGAATGCTCAAACTACCACACAATTGCACTCATCTCACACGCTAGTAAAGTAATGCTCAAAATTCTCCAAGCCAGGCTTCAACAGTACATGAACCATGAACTTCCAGATGTTCAAGCTGGTTTTAGAAAAGGCAGAGGAACCACAGACCAAATTGCCAACATCCGCTGGATCATGGAAAAAGCAAGAGAATTCCAGAAAAACATCTACCTCTGCTTTATTGATTACACCACAGCCTTTGACTGTATGGATCACAATAAACTGTGGAAAATTCTTCAAGAGATGGGAATACCAGACCACCTGACCTGCGTTCTAAGAAATCTGTATGCAGCTCAGGAAGCAACAGTTAGAACTGGACATGGAACAACAGACTGGTTCCAAATAGGAAAAGGAGTACGTCAAAGCTGTATATTGTCACCCTGCTTATTTAACTTATATGCAGAGTACATCATGAGAAATGCTGGGCTGGATGAAGCACAAGCTGGAATCAAGATTGCCGAGAAAAATATCAATAACCTCAGATATGCAGATGACACCACCCTTATGGCAGAAAGTGAAGAGGAACTAAAGAGGCTCTTGATGAAAGTGAAACAGGAAAGTGAAAAAGTTGGCTTAAAGCTCATCATTCAGAAAACTAAGATCATGGCATCTAGTCCCATCACTTCATGGCAAATAGACGGGGAAACAGTGGAAACAGTGAGAGACTTTAATTTGGGAGACTCCAAAATCATTGCAGATTGTGACTGCAGCCACGAAATTAAAAGACACTTACTCCTTGGAAGGAAAGTTATGACCAACATAGACAGCATATTAAAAAGCAGAGACATTACTTTTCCAACAAAGGTCCATCTAGTCAAGGCTATGGTTTTTCCAGTGGTCATGTATGGATGTGAGAGTTGGACTATAAAGAAAGCTGAGCACCGAAGAATTGAAGCTTTTGAACTGTGGTGTTGGAGAAGACTCTTGAGAGTCCCTTGGACTGCAAGGAGATCTAACCATCCATCCTAAAGGAAATCAGTCCTGAATATTCACTGGAAGGACTGATGTTGAAGCTGAAACTCCCATATTTGGCCACCTGATGTGAAGAACTGACTCACTGGAAAAGACCCTGATGCTGGGAAAGATTGAAGGCGGGAGGAGAAGGAAATGACAGAGGATGAGATGGTTGGATGGCATCACCAACTCAATGGACATGAGTTTGGGTAGACTCCAGGAGTTGGTGGACAGGGAGGCCTGGCAGGCTGCCCTCCATGGGGTTGCAAAGAGTCAGACACGACTGAACGACTGAACTGAACTGAGCCAGTTATTCAATCATTTGTTCACACAGCCATACAACAAGTATGTTATCTAAATGAGGATCTTGTATGTACTGAACTTCGTGCTAAATACAAAAGATACAAACATGCACAAGCCAAACATGATTCCTGGCCCCTGGACGTTACAGAGCATGGACAACCAAAGAGGCAGTGTTAATATAATGAGATGCTTTGTATCAGGAGAAATCAGAGGTGGTAAAAAAGAATTTTGACTCCCTAGCCTAGTCAGTGAGGATGGAGAGAAGAAAGTGGACAGAGAATGGCCACATGCTCAATGCTTACCCTGTGCTGTATCGAGTGCCACAAAAAGACCTTCTCCTTCACTTCTCAAAAGAACTCTAGTGTTAAGAATTCATAACCAAATTTTTTGGCTCCAAAGCTCAAATCTTTACCTAACGCCATTAAATGAGAATAAGTGTAACTGGTTATGAAACACACACACACACCTCCCTCCCTCAACTGAGGCAAGATAAAAGATAGGAAACAACCAGGGCTGAGACAAAGGACCAGCGAGAGTCAGAGATGGAAGACTCTTTAGGTTAATGCATTTTGGGAAGTGATCAGTAGAGGGCAGCATTGCAAAGCCTATGAATACCCTTTAAGTTAATAGTAAAAAAAATAGTCTGCGGTAAAACTACAAAAGCACTTCAGTGTTTAAGCCCATTTTTTAAGTACTAAAATTAAGTCAAGAAAATAAATGCACAGAGTTTTCTTCTTTACTCAGAAACCTGGAGAAAATATTTCCTTGGAGTCTCATAAAACAGGTTACTGTAATATTAATGAAAAATGAATAAGCTTATAAATATAAAAACTCATTTTTTAAATTATCTTTGTTTTAGCAGCTTTTCAGTTTGAAAATAATCACATATCTTTATATTCATATGACGTATGCCAGCAAATTTACATTAATAAAATTAATTGATCCAGCATGTAACTAAGCTCACATCAGATCAGATCAGATCAGTCGCTCATTCGTGTCTGACTCTTTGCGACCCCATGAATCGCAGCACGCCAGGCCTCCCTGTCCATCACCAACTCCCGGAGTTCACTGAGACTCAGGTTCATCGAGTCGGTGATGCCATCCAGCCATCTCATCCTCTGACGTCCCCTTCTCCTCCTGCCCCCAATCCCTCCCAGCATCAGTCTTTTCTATAATTAGATCATTCAGTCAGGAACTTAAGCTTTGAGAAAGTGTTTTTAGCAAACGGCAGAAGAAAAAAAATTCTTCCAAAAGGAATCACTGTCTGTGCTCCCTCACCTCCCAGTCACTCCACAATCCAGAGTTTTCTGGGTTCTGGCCCCACGAATTAGTCAGTGGCTGCTCTGTACCAAATCTGAAGGACTCTTTGCATTCTTTGCTTGTGTACCTCTCCGTGGCAAGTGACACAACTGAATGATTTTCTTCAATGAAACACTGATTCCTTGTCTCTAGCATAGCCAAGCCACCAGCCTCTTCGACCATGAACAGTACTCTGCTGTTCCTCTCACTGCTCATTGTTTAAAGTTCACAATTCCTTGGGGTTCCATCCTCAGCCCTCTTTCTCCTCTCTCACTGGAATTTTTTTCCTTGGAGAATCTTCATTCCACTTCCCAAAACTTCATTCCTTGGCCCAGTTCTGACAACTGTAAACTAGCTGTCTCTACTTGGAGATTCCACAAGCATCACTAAACCAACATGTCCTCACTTTTCACCAAAAGCATGTGATTCTTCCCATACCCTTTAGTCCTTAGTTGGTCTCTTATTGTCTCTCAAGACAGAAACTCTACTTTCCAAATAATTTCTCTGTCATTACTGTAACCACCTTGGTTTTGATCAGAAATTACTATGTGAAGGGCATTTGGACAGCACACTATGGATTCCCTGGGGCGGGGGTGGGTGGTGGGAAGAACACAGTGCATTTCCTTTCGCAGCAGAACCTGCCCTTCCTTAAGCCTTACATGCTAATACTTCTGTATTCCTCTCATCTGTCTGACCCCTTAAGGATTTGAGTTTTGGGCTGGCTCAGTTATTTGGACTTAGGACACACTACTTAAGACTGTCTACCTGGGATTCAAGTCCCACATTTTACCTCTCTCCAATTCAGCCTTCACACTGACACTGGATTGCTTCCTACAAAATGCAAAGTGCAAAATTAACCACTTCAGGGACCCCTACTCTCATTATCTACAGGTTAAGGGACCACATGTGACAAGAAAACTGATAATCAGACGCTTGCAGCCTCCTCTTCCACCACTCAGCTTTCTAATTTAAGCTACTGCTATAGCAAATGAGGAGGAAAGGAGAGGAGAGAGCCAGCTTAAAACTAAATATTAAAAAAACTAAGATCATCGCATCTGGCCCCATAACTTCATGGCATATAGAACGGGAAAAGGTGGAAGTACTGACAGACTTCCTCTTCTTGGGCTCTGAAATCACTGTGGATGGTGACTGTAACCATGAAATCAGAAGACGAATGCTTCTTGGCAGGAAAGCTATGACAAACCTAGACAGTGTGTTGAAAAGCAACAAAGGTACATGTGGTTAAGGCTATGGTCTTTCCAGTGGTCGTGTATGGCTGTGAGAGCTGGACTATAAAGAAGGCAGGACGCCAAAGAATTGATGCTTTCGAACTGTGGAAGACTCCTGAAAGTGGGGATAGCAAGCAGATCAAACCAGTCAATCTTAAGGGAAATCAACCCTGAATACTCATTGGAAGGACTGATGCTGAAACTCATCTAAAACTGGATGAAACTCCAGTATTTTGGTCATCTGTTGCGAACAGCCAACTCACTGGAAAAGACCCTGATGCTGGGAAAGATTGAGGACAGAAGGAGAAGAGGGCATCAGAGGATGAGGTGGCTGCATGGCAACACCAATGCAATGGACATGAACTTGGGCAAACTTCTGGAGATGGTGAGGACAGGGAGGCCTGGCGTGCTGCAGTCCATGGGGTTGCAAAGAGTTGGACATGACTGGGTGACGGAACAACAATAACAAATGACCTGCAACTTGGACTCCAAAAGCTAACTTCCCATTCCAACTGACTGGGATATCCATTCCTATCCACTTGCTTATAGTATTTTCTTCACCTGTCTACACCTTGCTGAACTGTCACCTACTCTAAAAGTTTCCCCCGTGTTTTCCAGGAATCCCCTTGGCGAACTGGTTTGCAAAGATTCCAATTATTCATTTGATTCTATCTTCCCACTCAATAGTAAGATCCTTTATTGAAGAGATCACATTTCACCTTTTCTAGTATGCTAAGCAGTTATTAGTAGGGAACTGGGATTGGGGGCAGGAGAAGGGGACGACAGAGGATGAGATGGCTGGATGGCATCACCGACTCAATGGACGAGAGTTTGAGTGAATTCCAGGAGTTGGTGATGGACAGGGAGGCCTGGCGTGCTGCGATTCATAGGGTCGCAGAGTCAGATACGACTGAGCAACTGAATTGAACTGGCAAGCATCAGACCCTCAATAAATGTGAAGTGAGCTGACCTGATGAGGCCCCCATGGTCTACATGTACTTGCCAGACATGACAATTTGGTCCTTTAGAACTGTCTAGCTGACATTTTTTTCTTATTGCTCCCTTTCCCCAGTGGAGTCCTGTTCCACTGCCCTGTACACACAGGCACAAGATCAACCTGTTTCTCCTCTCTAACTCAGTAGATACTATCTGTCAGTTAGTCAATTTCCATATTAAAAAGCACAGACATTACTTTGCCAACAAAGGTCCATCTAGTCAGGTTTTTCCAGTAGTCATGTATGGATGTGAGAGTTGGACTATAAAGAAAGGTGAGCACAGAAGAATTGATGCTTTTGAGCTGTGGTGTTGGAGAAGACTCTTGAGAGACCCTTGGAGTGGAAGGAGATCCAACCAGTCCATCCTAAAGGAAATCAGTCCTGAATATTCATTGGAAGGACTGATGCTGAAGCTAAAACTCCAATCCTTTGGCCACCTGATGAGAAGAACTGACTCATTGGAAAAGACCCTGATGCTGGGAAAGATTGAAAGCGGGAGGAGAAGGGGACAACAGAGGATGAGATGGTTGGATGACATCACTGACTTAATGGACATGAGTTTGAGTAGGCTCCAGGAGTTGGAGATGGACAGGGAAGCCTGGCGTGCTGCAGTCCATGGGGTCGCAAAGTTAGACATGACTGAGTGACTGAACTGAACTGGTCAACTTCCAAACCTATGAACTTACCAAATTACCTCCACTGAACAACTCCCTTCTGTAGCCAATTAATAATCAGGTGCTTTTTATTCTACTTTCTGTGTATCTCTTGCCTCTATCTCCTCCTCCTCTTTCAGCATCACACAATTCTTTCTCCTTGCTAAGTCTAATGATGACCACGTCTCCTCTTCTACCCTTATGTAAACAAAATTATGAGAGTTTGATCACATATATACCTTCAAGCTCCATAGAATAGAGGCAAAACTCTTCATACTAGTAGATAATCTTGCTGTTCAAACTGTGGTTAGGGAACCAGCAGTAATCAACATCACTTGGGAACACCCCCTCACCCAATTCAGGGTCCTACTCCTGACTTACTCAGAATCTGTATTTTAACAGGCAGGTCATGTTTATGTTAGTTCCATCTGTCACGCCAAGGCAACGGTCTGCAGTGCCTTTCATCTGGTGGCCCTGACTCCCTCTGCCACTATCTCACCTGCCCTGCTCACACAGAGAACCCTGCATCCTCAGAAATGGCTAACAGAGGACTCTAGAACTCTGTAGGTCTTTTAAGTCTCGCAAACCTTTTTTTCTACTTTCTGGTGCCCCTCCACCCACTCCCAAGTTGATTCTCTTAGGTCTCAGCACTGTCATCACCTCTTTTATTAAAGTTCTCCCAACCACACCTGCTTCTCCTTGGTCCCTATAGTTCCAAAAAGGACTACATACTATTTTACAATTTAAAATATCTTAGATGTCAGAATCTTTATCTCACTCTTCATATTCCAAGTACCTGAAAGCAACACCGACACTGGGCTAGTCACTCAGTCATGTCTGACTTTTGTGGTCCCATGGAAAGTAGCCCGCCAGCCTCCTCTGTCCATGGGATTCTCCAGGCAAGAATACTGGAGTGGGCTGCCGTTTCCTTCCCCAGGGGATCTTCCTGACCAGGGATGGAATCCAGGTCCCCTGTATTGCAGGCGTGTTCTTTACCATCTGAGCCACCAGGGGAGCATAATTAGAAGTGCTTTAAAAATATCAGTTGAGTTAAACTATAAATGAGCATGAACAGTTTTGATGGAGTAGCCTGGTGTTTTCTATTCTGAGCCAGTCAGTTTCTGCATAGAGGCAATAAATACATATTCTGTTCCTTCACTACAACAATAAAAATAAACAGAAGTAAACAAATCAAAGCTAAATTTAGAGGTCCTATTTCAAGAAATAACTGGTGATGACTCTGGAAACTTTATTTAATAAAGATTAGTAAACTCAACTAAACAGCACTATGAAATCAAAGTGTCACCTTGAGCTATTTCTGGAAAAATGAAAATTCATCATACAAAGAATCCTTTGACAAGATTATCTGTACAAGTTTAAAGGTAGGAGGAAATTGCCACCTTGGATAATAATTCTGAACGGCTGATTATGTATGTGACTGTAGGGGCTGGAGTGGGAGGACGTGGTTAGAATCATTGCCACTACAAGTGGTTAATGCTCACAAAGTAGGATCTGCACAGTGACCAAGCAGTAATTTAGAAACCAAAGTTATCTCCAAGGGTAAGAAAAAAGGAGGCATACCACTGACAGATTATTTAATTCAGAGAAAAAGAGTCATGTATGAATTCTCTACTTGAAAAATTATGAAAAGGAGGAACAGCATTTAAGTGCTTAATTGGCTGTTCTTGAAAAATGGATTTGTAGATAGCAGTTTCACTAAATCCTTCGTCCTAATTCAAGGTAAAATGTGCCTAAATGGAAAAGTGAAAGAATTTACCTTAGGGTTTATGAACTTGTCTGTGCTTATTTTTAACACCCATATTGCTATATAATTTCTATATAAATTTCATTATTTATTAAATTCTGGACAAAGTGAACCTTGAGTAAATCGGACACTAAAAATTGGTACTAGTTGTAACAGGAAAAACATCTACAACTAATGGTTAATGAATGACTTTTCAAGTTTTTCACTGACCAAGTCCCCGAGACTAATTCAATCTAAATGCTATCTAATACCAGGGGATCTTCCCAGTCCAGGGACTGAACCCAGGTCTCCCACATTGCAGACAGATTCTTTTACCATTTTAGCCACCAGGGAAGCCCAAGAATACTGGAGTGGGTAGCCTATCCCTTCTCCAGGGGATCTTCCTGACCCAGGAATCAACCCAGGGTCTTCTCCTGCATTGCAGGAGAATTCTTTACCAGCTGAGCTACCAGGGAAGCCATCTAATACCCAGGCTACACAGAAGACCAACAATTAAGTGTGACATCTAACTGGCAATTTGGCAAATCACCAAGTTTGAATTTTAATTGGCTGTTAGAGAAACATGTGTATCTTTTACACACAGAAAGCAAGAGAAGCTTTTTTTTTTTTTAATGATTCATCTTTTCTTGTTTGGATCTCCTTAGCTGATCAATGGTTCACAAAATCAAGTCCTGTCACAGACAGGAAGTACCCACAAGCCATCTTTAAATTGGTTAAGGAAAGAGAACAAAAATGGAAGTTTATTGAAAAAATAGACATAGAAAAAAAGAATAAGATCAAAATAAGCCACATAAATGCTTAAAAATGAAAGGAGATTGCTAGGCTCAGAAGATGTGCAGTATAATTTTGTCTCAACTAGAGTGGAAATGGAACATGAAAACTGATTACATCTTTGCCAAAGCAACTATGTCCCATACTCACTGCTGTCATCAATATTTAGATTCAAATGATTTCAAATGGATCAAATTAACAACAATATGGAGCACTTACTAATCGCCAAGTACTATGCTATGTGAAATGGAGACAAAGGCTCATTAAAAATTGTGTGTTAAAAAGTTCTTTAGGAAGCATATAGAGAATTTCTCAATATACATTTTATACTTTTCCAATCTCTCAGGACCTACCAGAATTACTTCTGCCAATATTTAATGACATACAAAGTACCAGGGGTAATACAAAGCGCAAGGAATATAATGAAAAAGATCTTGCAGGGTTATAAAGAGGCCCTTTGTATGAGTTCTGTCCTTTATCACAGGACTTTTAAAAGGTAGGACAACAAAAGAGTGACTTCATCAAATTTACCTTTAGAAAGATGGTTTTGAGAATGGTATGGATGGGATGAAGCAAGATTTTAAAGATAGGCAGATGAGTTATAAGGGTACTATTATAACCCAAATGAAAAATATTTAGAGTCTGATTTCAGGTCATAGCTAAGGTGACAGAAACAGAAGCACCAAAAAAAAAAACATTTTAAAAAAGAAATTTTAACAATTTAGCACCTGCTGGAAATAGGTGTTACTGAAGAGCAATAAATGACAACTTCAGACAAGTTATCCAGCTATCTGTAACTGAAGAGACGAAAGGATCCTTCTCCACAGGGTGAACAGGTTTGAAAAGAAGACAATGAGTTTGGTTTTGGCCAAAGTGAGTTAGAAACAAAAAGTAATAAATTTCAATACTTTGTAGTCATACACTGTGGTCCCAAACTATGGGATAATGTTGGATATTTTCAGAGCCACTTAACTATTTGACAAAGTCTACTGATTGACTCTGAAAAGTGCCAGATTGTTCCTAAATTTTGGTGTATCTTATATATTTCCATATCTCATTGAATAATACTGGTTATAATTAGTAGTCATCTAGTAAAATCATCTCAATTTTCTCTCAATATAATGGAAATATTGCTATTCATAAAACTGTACCATTTCAATTACACCTAAAATCAGTAAATGATTTCCAAAGTATTTTCAGCTCTTAAGAATATAGGTCTAGGACCTCTAATATTTTTAAACCAGTGAATAAAATAATAACAATTTGTTTGTATAATCTTGATAGTTTTCAAAGCTATCCTGCTGCTGCTGCTGCTAAGTCACTTCAGTTGTGTCCGACTCTGTGCAACCCCATAAACGGCAGCCCACCAGACTCCCCCGTCCCTGGGATTCTCCAGGCACTAACACTGGAGTGGGTTGCCATTGCCTTCTCCAATGCATGAAAGTAAAAAGTGAAAGTGAAGTTGCTCAGTCGTGTCTGACTTAGCGACCCCATGGACTGCAGCCTACCAGGCTCCTCTGTCCATGGGATTTTCCAGGCAAGAGTACTGGAGTGGGGTGCCATTGCCTTCTCCGTCAAAGCTATCCTATCCACTGTCAAATCTTTATAATTATCCTGTGAGTTATAATAAAACCCAAATAACAGGTAAGTCTTTTAAAACATGGATAGCAAATAGAGAACCACAACTCACAAATCAGATTACAGTTTATGCTGTAACACACATATATTAGATTACAATATTGTACAAAACTATTTGAAGTTTAGAAAATACTGGTTTATATAATCCTTTGATAACCCAGCTGAAAGGAGAAAAACATAGCTAATACAATTTATTTAAGTTTATAATCATGTATTAAAATAATCAAAGGGACTTATGAGTATTCAAGCTGAGGGAAAGAGAAAGGGTAGAGACAAAAATGAAAAGCAAATAGAGCCTCTGCCTGTGAAACCTGAGTTCAGTGACCTGACATAATAGGAAGCTTAATAGTAAAAATTCATCTTTATCCCACAGACATTATGTTTTTTCCTCAAGTAAATTCAAGGTTAATTGTTTTTTAAGTTATACACACAATTCCCTGGGCATAATACAAATTAAGTTTAAAGTTTCGTCTCCCTCAATACTATAAAAGCATTTCCTAAGACTTCCAGATCTATTAACTGTCACTTTTCTGTATTTTTAAGTTATACTTTAACACTTACACCCTATGAACTCATGAGGTTACCTGTACAAGTCTAAGGAAGCCACAAATATTTACTAATGCAGTAATTTTCCTTATGTAATAGTTATCAGGTCATAAAAGATAAATATTCTTATACTCTAGTTGAGCAAAGTAATGGCCAACTTCACATCTACATGTATTGTTATATTAACCCCACCTCCTCCAAAAGACAGTAAAGCTATTAATATTTACTGGCAGAGGAAATATTAAAACTTAAAATCAACTCTCTGTGGGGATTCTTTATTGTGTAATCCTATTTCCAGGAGAGCCCTGAGTACAAAGTCCTTATAGCTCAGAAAACAGAGGCCCAGAAATGTTTTGGTCCGAGCCTGGTTCACCATGCCCAGTTCTAGTTAGTGTGTTGTTCTCCAGCACAGAATTCAAATAACATTCCACTTTTTCATCTTTACATTGTTGGATGCTCCTCTTCTGCCTGCTCCTTTCTGAGGAGGAGGAAAGAAGGGCCACAAGTAAATTCAATTAAATTTTGTTGGGCAATTTAGTGTTTCACATTTGACCACATTTCAGACGTCCATACTATCCCTGACTCTCATTATCTCCTGTAGATAAAGCTGGCTTCTATCTTAGTGTTCCCATGGAATCATAATCCATACTGCATCCTCCTTATCACAGTAATAGCAACCTATATATATATGTGTGTGTGTGTGTGTGTCTGTTTGTGTGTGTATATATCACTGACCACTACAAGTATTTTTATTTTTCTGTATTTTTATAAATTTATAAAATACTATAAAACTAATTTCAGTACTTTCTTGATAATCTTTAAACTCTTCCTGAAAAATTATAAAAAGGAGCACTTTCACAGAAATGAATGTGATAATATATGAAAAGAAAAAAAAGATCATCCCTCTTTCTTCCTTATCCTCCATCCCATATGTCAAGATAATTATCATTTATCTAAAATATATAAAACAAAAAAAAATAAAATATATAAAACATGTTTCATAGAAACAAAGTTTTTTAAAATAGGATACACTGTGAATTATACCTAAATTTCTTCACTTATTAAAAAAAAAATCACACACACTCCTTAGAATGAACAGAGAACCCATTTTTAAGAGTTTCGTAACACTCCATCACAAACATTCTTCCTCTTGATGTGTGTTAAAGTTATTTCTAGCTTTTTGCCACAACAAGAAATGCAGTTAATAAACACGTTTGTACAATTTCTTATGTCAGACTGAAACAACATCATGCCCTTTCGTATACACACACAGCCACTCTGCATTAGTAAGAGGGTGCTCAGAAGAGAACCCAGTGTACAAGAGGAACTTTCAGTCAAGAAATCCTCCTTGGAGAAAATGAGGAGAACATATTCTTGACTACTGAGATATTATGCTCAAAAAGATCACAATGTATACTAAAAGTCCTTAAAATAAGAAAAGATGGAATTAGAAACAAGGTGCAGAATTCGTATTACTGGTCTGGAGAACTTAAACAACCAATTACAGTTTCAAAAACATAAAGTCCTCCTGACTTCCAAAGAAAAGCTGCCTAATAGAATGAGTACATTATTTTTAAAAAATGCTTAAAACAAGTAAAATTTAAAACACACACAAGCCAAATCCATAAGATGCTTGTTATATAACACAAACTAATTTCCAAAATTTGAGATAAATATGACATTTAGGGTCAGGGTTTCTATGGAAATCAAACTCAATATTTAGTGAAAAATTAATATAAGATCAGTATCCACAATATTACAACATATTTACTATTTAAAGATTTTTATTTTGACATATACAGTAAGTCAAGGTCTGTTAAAATCTCAAGAAAAACAGGAACTCATACAATGACACACCAAAAACAACATAATTATTTAAGTGTAAAAAGTAAAATCTTAGTTTTCACCAAGGTGACTATTGATATCAAATTGGAGAAAACTGCCACAATGATGAAGAATCATTATATTTCATGTTGACAATCTAGTATTTATTGACAGAAAAAAAAAAAAAAAACACCCTACAATGGCTGGTTTTGCGAACTACAGAAATTTAAAATGCAGGAGGGGGTACCTTACAAAGCTCTAGTGATAAGTAAATGGACTACACTTTTCAGATTTTGGCAGACACTATATATTTTCACTCATCTTTGGAAGCACTGCTGAAATAGAAGTAGAGTTCCATCATTCACAGAGGATAAAGGGGTGGTTCAGAATGTGAGAAGAATTTATGCTAACTGCACAGCAGAGATAAAAAGCCCTGGGACTGAAGCATCAACTGCCTTTCCACATTAGTAGATGGCCAGTACTTTCCCAACAGGCCCCACAATTTTCAGTCACTTCTTAATTTTCTCTCTTCTCAGTTCTCCACGTTCTATGAAGTCCTGCTGGTGTTACACACACACCAAAAACATGTGTTTCTATCTCCCTTCTGGTCTGCACAACTTCTCTCAACAGTATTTCTTTTTTCTTCTTCAAAACTCTTCTCAAAGGAGTTTTCAATGAGTCTTTTTTGATTCAAAATGGACTGGAAGACAAGATGAAATAAAAAGAGGTCTTTTCCTAATGTTCATGCTAGAAAAAAAAAAGGAAGAGAAAATGACACAAAAATCTCTATTAAGAACATTTCTTATTTTCATTCAAACAAAAAAGAAGAAAACTACCAGCATATCCTGTCATTTCACTTACTTTTCCTTGGTCAATTTTATTGACATATTTTTGTCTATATCCACTTAACTGAATTGTTATATGTTCCAAATGCTCTAAATTTTCAAAAACAACCCCTCCCCACACTCAAGCATACTTCTTACAGTATCATTTAAAAAGCACAACAGAATTAACAAATTATCAAGAATATATCTGAAGATACCATTTCTAAAACTTCAATAAGTAGTACCTAGAAAATCTCAATGAAATTCTCTGCCATACAGTTTGAAGAAAATAATTTTTTGCAATATGTTTAAGTTGCACTGGAACTAGAACTGGGCTCCTGGCACTTGAGACTACTATTCTAGAGAAAAATAACAAATGTAAGACTTAAGGTGCTCCAGTTAATTAATTACTTAAGTGCATAGCAGTGTTAAATCTTCATGCCAAAGAAATAAATCAGTGTCAAATAGTTAAACAACTAACACAAAAGAAAAAATAACAATTACAAACAAGCTTTTTAAGCATATATTCAGAAATTTAAATTCAATACCATTCACAGATCTAAACATTTATCATTAGTTTTTAAAATTTGCAACTAGGTAATCTATTATGTCAGCATGCTATGTACCTAAATGTTCTTAGTGAATCTTAACACCACAGAAGTGAATCTGTGATTCAAGAATAGCCTTTTATTTTGAAGATGACAGAAAACACCGTGTAAAAGCAGAAAAAGAAAAAGACAGAAAGATGCTGGTACTGTTTCCCAACTGTTCTATCACACTTACAAAAGAATGCTGCTGCTGCTAAGTCGCTTCAGCCGTGTCCAACTCTGTGTGACCCCATAGACAACAGCCCAACAGGCTCCCCCGTCCCTGGGATTCTCCAGGCAAGAACACTGGAGTGGGTTGCCATTTCCTTCTCCAATGCATGAAAGTAAAAAGTGAAAGTGAAGTCGCTCAGTCGTGTCCGACTCTTAGCAACCCCATGGACTGCAGCCTACCAGGCTCCTCCGTCTGTGGAATTTTTCAGGCAAGAGTACTGGAGTGGGGTGCCATTGCCTTCTCCAGTGCATGAAAGTGAAAAGTGAACTACTCCTTCTCATCTCCCACCTCCCACCAACCACTCCTCACCCCTTCCAAGGAAAAGAATTATTTTCTCCAATAAAAACACAGCAACCAAGTAAAACACAAAAGAAGAATACCTGCAGGACTTTTCTTCCCATAGTTTGTCCCAGGCAAGGATCTTCAGGCACTTGCTCTCTCGTGATCCTCTACCGCTTCTTCAGGCCTTAGAGAAGCATCCTCAGTGATGGTGGAGGGGTCAGAGGTTACAGTAGATGTAGCAAACTGAGATCAAGGATCATATCCATCTCCTCACAAAAAGGATGGGGCCTTTCAGGTGGTCCAGATCACCACTTCACACCTCTGTGATTATACTCACATGTTACTGTTCTGATATTGAGCAATTCCCACTCTCATCCCAAAAAATCCCACCAGAATATACTTCAAAATCTTAAATATGGAATTCTCCCATTTTTCCCTTTATTAATCATTAACATAATTTATTTACATCCTGACTCATTCCACAGAAGGTGTTGGATTGATACTACCCTTTATTCATAAAGCAATACCTAGAAAATATCCTTACTTGAAGGTATTCTCCACATATATATCCTCTCTCATAAAATTCACATGCAACAAAGGAATTAGCACTCCCCGCCCCAATACTTTGGGTAAAGAAGGTTCAGAGAAGTGTGTGAAAATACACTTCGGTTGAGAATCTAGGAAGTAAGGGAAGGAGACAGTTGCTAAGAAGTAACAGAAAAAATTGTACACTACAAAGAAAATTATGGACTTGAGACTATGTGTAAATCATAGTAATCCCTTTAGGTAATCCCTGCTAACCTCATGTTGCTCTCCTTTTCACGCAACATTACTTTTAATAACTTATTGTTTAAATAAAAATATACTCTTTTTAAAATACCATGCTTTAAGAAAAATGAAAAGTATTCCTCTCTCATCCATCCTTTTCCCAAAAGGAGATCATTCATGTCCTTTCATCTTTCTCATTCATATTCAAACATGCATATGATTTATGATCACAAACATACTAAAATACTATTCTCGCAACACGTTTATTCACTTTATGTATCTTGGCCATCTTTGCACATCTGTATATACCGATCTCTGTTAACATTCAACACTCCCTCACATTCCTGGAACACATACCTGGTTCCATGTCCCACGTAACTTAAACATATGCTCATATTCCAATCTCCATCTTTTAAACTTCAGGTTCTAGGATATTTCCTCAACCTTACTTCTATATCATTAATTTAACTTTCAGCCCTTCCCTTGAATATTTTTTATTTTAGCAATATTTTTTTGTTTCTGAGAACTCTGCAGATTGCTTTCAGAACAAGCTGGCTTATTTTTACAGCTGCTTTATGATCTTAAATCTCTAAGGATGCAAATTACATTTAGGTTCCACCTACATCTTGTATCATTCTCATTTTCCAGGAGTCAATTTCTCTCAGTTCATCTTCTACTCATATTTTTGGTTTTCTGGTAATCATTGGTCTTCCAAATTTGTGAATGGTGTCCCAGAATTAGCTAAATAGCCAGGGTTTCTAATGTAGATCTGTAGGTCTGTGACTTTGTGAAGGACTCTTCCCTGAATTGGAGAGTTGATTTCAGGATGAGTGTGAGTGGGCAGAGCATATTCAGAGGTTTCAATTTAGAATGTATGTCATAAAGCAGGTTGTTGAAAGACTGAAAAAAACAGGAAGATTTTACTTTTGGGGCAGACTGTTTTACTGTGTTTCATATCCGTGGAACTGATCTTCCCTTTCCTCCCTTTTGTGTTCCAGGCTCCGCTTTGCTCTCTCTCCACTACAGCATCCACAATCAGAAGCCTTTCCTAGACATCACATGCAGAACAGAAGCCATGTCTCCTATCCTAGAGACAAATACTACTGCCGACTATCATTCTGTACAATTGAAGAAAAGAGTCCATTTGGTACAAGCAGCTCTTAAATTAATTAATCTGATGATTATGCTGCAGACCACTTGAATCCTCTGAAACTGTTAAAACGGATGGGAGTTTCTTGAAGTGTACCAAGGAAAAACTCAGTTTCACTTGCAGTTTTTTCTCTGCTCTTGTTTCTCTGTCTCTCTCATTCCATCTACTTTCTATCTTCAGGGAATCCCCCCCAAATTTACTATACCAATGTCACCCTTTCTTGCTGCCCAACATATTTTTCTTAAAAAAAAAATACATTTTTAGTTGTTTCAAACAGATGTGATGAAGTTTGAGACAGCTGATACCCTGCCATCTTTTAACAAAAATCTCTTCAAATTTTCAAGATTTCTATATTCCTTCATAAGTAAAGCAAAAAGTATCCACTTCTGTAGTTCTATGAATAGAAATACTTTACATAGCAAACTATGCATAGTATTCTTTTACTTTCCTCCCTCCACTCATCACCTGCCAAAGCCCAGGTTTTATTCTTATTAAAACATCTAAATCTTATTTCCTAGTGGTCATTTTTTCAGATCTTCCATTTTATTAGGAATATTTTATGTTTATATTATACCTCAAATATACATCAAAGTACATTAGCGACAAGTTTTTAGATTTAACCAAAAGTTTCACTGACTGTTTCGGTTTATTGTTTGCTTTTGTTCATTTATACTTAGTGTATGTCTTTCTTTTTTCCATCCAGAATTCTCTATTATGATTCATTTCATTTTGCTTAAGTACTTCCAAATAATATATTCATTTGTAAGTGTTATAGCTCAGAGTTCTTTTATATTTGTCCTCACATTTTAAAACAATTTTGCCTGTATACAGAACCTTAGGATCATAGTACTTTTACCTCAGAATTCTATGGAAATTTTCCACTGTTCCTTAGTATCCAGTGCTGCAGAAGAAAAATCAGATGCCAATCTGATACTTTTTTTGCATTAGGGCAAGTCTGTTTACTCTATCTGGAAACTTGGTTTTCTTTTGATCCTTGGAATTCAAAATCTGACCACTATTTGATTATACCAGAAATTTGATTTCAGCATATCTTATTTGATGGCATTCTTCAGCTCAGGAAAATTTTACTCTACCATTTCATTGTCTACTGCTTTTACAGTATGTATTTTTCACTTCTGGAATTCTTACTTCACAGATAATGATCTCTTGAATCTATTTTTTAGGTCTCAAACTTTTCTCTTATAAAATCCAACTCTTTTTGCTCTGTTCCCTGAAAGAAATCTCAATCTGTCAATATCACTATCTCCCTTTTCAAAAAATTCATTGTGAAATATTTTAGACATACAAAGGAGTATAAGATATTATTTAACAAACACCTATGTATCTACTCCTCAGTTCAAGAAAAATTGTTACCTACATAACAGAATACCTTTCTTTTCCTCCTAGAGATAATCTAAGCTTGGTGTCTATCATTACCACGGATTTCCTTATATATTTTATATATGCATACATCCATAAAACGACATAGTATTGCTTTATATTTTTAAGCTTCCTAAAAACTTAATACTTTCACAGTCTTCTTCACCTTACATGAAATATACCACAGTTTACTTGTCCACTCTCCATTTATTAAGAGCTTAAGACTGCTAGTGTTTCACTTTTACAAATGATACTGGTATGAACATCCCTATTGCACTCATACGTGAGTTTTTTTAAGGAAGTGTTTTTCAAACTACAGCTTACAACCCACCAATAAAATCAAATTAGTAGGTCAAGGTCATAGGTGAGGAGTAAAGGTAAAAGTGAAAAAGTGGTAAGGCACAGAGGTGGATCAAAGTGTGCTATACACAGTCAATTTTGCTTCCTGAAAGTTTATGTTATGGTCAAAACAGATCAATAAACAATGCTAAGGTATATGTAAGCATGAGTATATATACATACATACATATATATATATATATATATATATGCAGAATTTCCAGATCATTGGAGAAATGTTCATTCAAGCTTCCTAGATATTGCCAAATTACTCTCGAAACTAGTTGTTTATACTTCTGCAAACTTAAAGAGTTCTTGTTGTTACATATGCTAACCCATATAGTATAGTCACACTTTAATCTTTTTAACAATCTGATACCTGTCTGAAAATACATTTCAAAACACTTGTTTTTGATTGATTTTGCTAGTTACTTTCAAGATGGTATCTGGAATCTTTTAGTATTTAAAGGCTCAATTCTCTTACGGCATCTACAGTTGTTTAAAAGTCTGCTACTGGTCTAATTTTATACCTCTGCAGGTAAGCTATTTCTGGTTACTTTTATTTTCCTTTTGTCCTAAGTATTATCCAGGTATTTTGCTTCCTCTGGATTTACTGTGTTGGGTTTTGTGTTTTTTTTTTTAGTCTAATGATAGATATCTTTTAATTTTGGAAAATGCTCATTCCTTCTTTGGATACAGACTGTCAATCTCCTCATTCTCTTTTTCTGAACTTCAGCTTCACACATATTAAGACATGTTTATTCTTCTGACTCTATGTCTTTCATGTTCCCGTTTCTCTGTTTTTTCAAATCTATCTTCTCATTAATTCCCTCTTCAGCTAGGTTTCATATATTTAAGCCATTCAATGTTTTCCAATTACAATATAATTATTATATTTTTCATTTCTACAAGCTCTTTTTCAAATCTTCCTGGTACTTCTTGACAGCATTCTGTCTTTTGCTCTTGTTTTTAATCTTCCATTTTATTTCTTTTAACATTTGTATATAATTCCATACTCCTATTAATTTTAATATCACAGAAGTCTAATGTTGCTGGGGTTTTTTTCCTGCTTACTCTTGCTCATGATTGCTGATTTTCTCCAAAGCATTTCATTCAGGCTCTACCAAGAGATATACTAAATGGCTCATCTTGAACATGTACCCGCCTTAAAAGAGTATTTACTTTTGTTTCTGTTAGGTGCTTCGTAGCACTACCAACATTTGACGATTTTTTTAAAATTTTCTCTGCCTGCAGTTTCCTGAACTAGGCAGTTAGTATAAATTAGAATCTCACACCCACATGAAGACAAGCTTACGGCCACAAATTTTTAGGGAAGACTTTTTAGTCTTACACCGAAATGCCAAGGGAAGAAAACTTCTCTGATGTTCTCTGCTGGAAGTTAAATTTCATTTTCTGGAGACTCTTTCATTAAAACCTTATCTTGAAGAGCCTTGGCCTTATGCAGAGGCCTTAATTATAACTTCTCATCTACTGGAAACCCAAAGATCTCTCCCCTCAAAAGCATGTGACCTGTAAACGTAAGTGTTTAAGTCAGCAAGTGTTCTGTGCACTTGCTCTTTGGAATCAACTCAGCACTCTGGATTCTAGTACCTTCTATATTTTTTGGCCTCCATAGGTTGTATTTGGCAATCAAATTTTTAATTGTCAAGAGGTTTTTTTTCACTGTTATTTTCTCTAGAAACTAAATATTTTCAGTTTGCTTTTTTTTTATATATTAACTGATTTCTGGGCTATTTGCTCTGCCTATTTTAGAATGAGTCCTCTGTTTAGCACTGCTGTGTGCTAAGTTGCTAAATTTTAGTCGTGTCCAACTCTGAAACCCTGTGTAGCCTGCCAGTCTCTTCTTTCCATGGGATTCTCCAGGCAAGAATACTGGAGTGGTTGCCGTGGCCTCCTCCATGGGATCTTCCCAACCCAGGGACTGAACCTGCATCTCTCGTGTCTCCTGCATTGGCAGGTGGGTTCTTTACCACTGGCACCACCTGAGAAGCCCTCAAATATCCAGTATTTCATCATTATCTTCATCTGTTTAAATAAAGACCTAGATTGTTCAATACTTATGATTGATTCAGGACATTGCTTTACCTTCCTCAAGAGTCTCGCCAACTCCCACCCTTCCCATAATAAATGATGGTGAGACTTTCTAGGTGGGTTTTGCCCTTAGTGTGGTAAAGGGGAGAAACTAGTCTATTTCTCATCTAGATTCACTGATCCTAGAGTCTACCTATCCCAATATTACCCACAGGCAGTTTTCCCTATGCTATAAGCTGTTCAGTAGTGGTTTTCAATAATCTAATCAGTCTTATATTTACCAAGAAGTCCCCAAATGTTCACTGACAGCATCCTTTCCTGTTTTCCAGAGTTGCGATGGATTTTTTATTATTTTCTTTTGTCACTACAATTTGGACTTAGCCAACTAACATATATTTGCAATAATTTTTTAAAATCCTAGTACTCCTCATCATATCACGGAAATCATATCCTCAAGACACGGGATTTCTCCCCCTAAAATAGCAAGAACAACAGAAAATTGAGGGGCACATCTTAGAGGAGTCTCATATAATCACCATCCTGTATACACACCTCTCAGTTTACAAAGTTCCTTCCCCCACCTCCTCTATTTTAGTAATCTTCTTGTGTCTTATGAACAACCCCTCCCCCTGCCTGTCCTGACACCAAAAAAACAAAACAAAACTCTCCAACTCTTCAATTCTCACTTCTGGTTCATCTTCTACTTAAAGCATAAAGAAATGTCAAAGAAATTAGATTTTTTTTTTTTATCCTGGACAATTTGCTTTCTGTTTTATGTATATTCTTTATTATAAAAGTAATTAGCCATGTTATAGAAAATTTGCAATCTACAGAGTTTCAGATGATATAAATTAAAATCCCTGAATGAACAAATAACAGTGATAAATAAAGAAACTCAGACTAAGAACTATGCCAATTCTACTGACCTCTATTTTTCTTCTCAGTCAAGTCTAAATGGCAGTAAAACAAAGTAAAAGTAAAAAGAACAAAGTATATTTTTATCTGGTTTAGTTTATTACACAAAGAGAATGCTTTATACTTCCTCTGTTAATGGGTGCAAATTCCACACAGAAAATACACCCCAGGACAGCATGCTAACTCTTAAATTTGCTCTTCCTACAACTCCCCTACTTAACGGTTCCCTACACCCACCTTGCCCTTCTTTTCTTTCTGAAGTTACTTAAGTAAAAAAGCTATTATCATCTGGATACTTCAAGAATATATTCATGTCACTCTACAGGTTGAATGATGATGGTCATATTTATTAATAAAAACAGTAATAACAATCAAAATGTCCAATGACAGAATGGATAAAGAATATGGGTTACTTGTGTGTGTGTTTGTGTGTATGGATATTACTCAGCCACAAAAAAATGTAATAATGCCATTTGCAGCAACATGGATGAACTCAGAGATTATCATACTAACTGAAGTAAGTCAGAGAAAAAAATATCATATACTACCAGTAATATGTGGAATCTAATTTTTTTAAATGATGTAAATTAACTTATTTATAAAACAGAAACAGATTTAAAGATATCAAAAACAAACTTATGGTTACCAAAGGGGAAATGTGGGGAGAAAGAGTAAATCAGGAGCTTGGGATGAACAAACACCCACTACTATACACAAGATAGATAACCAACAAGGATCTACTGTGTAACACAGGGGAACAGTATTCAATATTCTGATAATCTATATGAGAAAAGAATCTAAAAAAGAATGAATATACGTGTACGTATAACTGAATCACTCTGCTATACACCTGAAACCAACACAACATGTAAATCAACTATACTCCAAAAAAAAAAAATAAAGTGGCACATTCAAGCCCTGATCTCATTATCTAGAATAAAATTAAAGGCAGTTATTAATATTGCTTTTACTCAAACTTATTAGATATTTTAAAAAACAAAATACTGGGTATTCAAATTTTCAAATTTATATCCTTTTAATCTTTCACCACAATGTTTTACATTTAAAAAAAAGAAAAATCTGTAAACTATTGATGGTTCCTTGTTTTATTTTTATGTATATTTTTATGTAGGACTGAACACTGTGAATATGAGCTGAAGAAGCTAAAGAAGTAAATTATTTAAAGAAATATTATATTCAATGTTTTTGCAAATCAAACAATAACCCCCAAATTATCTTTTTTTTTTAGTAAACCCAACTGTGGTGTTGGAGAAGACTCTTGAGAGTCCCTTGGACTGCAAGGAGATCCAACCAGTCCATTCTGAAGGAAATCAGCCTTGGGATTTCTTTGAAAGGAATGATGCTAAAGCTGAAACTCCAGTACTTTGGCCACCTCATGCGAAGAGTTGACTCACTGGAAAAGACTCTGATGCTGGGAGGGATTGGGGGCAAGAGGAGAAGGGGACGACAGAGGATGAGATGGCTCGATGGCATCACCGACTCAATGGACGTGAGTTTGAGTGAACTCCGGGAGTTGGTGATGGACAGGGAGGCCTGGCATGCGGCGATTCATGGGGTCGCAAAGAGTCGTCGGATACGACTGAGCGACTAATCTGAATCTGAATTTTACTCAGGATTACTTAAAAGTGGGGTTTGATAAAATAAAATCCAAGAAAAATATTCCCAAGATTTAAAACAAAATGTCTCTTTTGATAGTATTATTCTTTTCAACAACCCAACAAATATTACCAGTTAACACTTTGATATACTGATACTATATATAGTAACTGAATGCTAAAATGCAGGGCTCTTTCTCAGCCTTATTGATCAGCATTTTATGTTGGTTAGTTCACTCGTTTCACAACTTTCCAAGACCCCAACTGACTTCAAATGCAACCACTGACTGCTGAAACCTTTCTACACAATGAACTGATACATACCTTCAGGATCTGTAGGGTAGAGACCATCAATGTGAAATTTTTTGTCTTTTATGTTCAGAATTAGTTTCTTTTTAAATGTCAAGCAATTAAATAACTTAATATTCCACCCCCACCAATCTTTTAGTAGAAATGGTGCTTAAAAGAGTAATACATTTTATTGCATGGCTTCACAGACTCCCTGCTAAAAATTCATAGATACCTAAGCACTCCAGTCTGAGCAGCAAGCTCATAGACTATGTTGCTAAAAGTTGCAAATTGTAGTTTATGTTCAATATGTGGTCCATTGCACTAACTTGAAAAAAAAAATTATGACTGGTAAAAAAAAAAAATCTAAAAAAGCAGATGTTTTTAAAAAAACTTTCAATAATTCATAAATACAAATTTGGAATACAGGTTGAGTTACAAAGAAAAGTAAATAAATCCTGTGTAAAGTGGTACTCATTACACATCTACTTGAGGGAACAAAGCCGTCTTCACGATGTTGACAATTTTTTGACAATTATTAACAATTTTATTATCCATAACAACTTTACTTTTTCTACTAGTTGTTTAAGTTAAAAATTAAATCATGCCAATTATGAATTGTAATCCAAAAAATTATACAATGCACAGCATAAAAAACATCTTTCAAAAATAATTAATAATAAGCACACATCACATAAAAACATAAGCAACACTTCTGCAAAACAAAAGCACGCATTATCAGGGTGTAAGTGAAGAGGACAGAAAGCCAGAAGGCCTCTCCCAAACCAACTGTGACCTTGGGCAAAACCACCACTTGGTACCTGAGCTTCCTCATTTGTAAAGTAACATAATCCCTGTGCCCCATGGGGCTGCTGTGATGCTTATATAAGTGAACATCTGTAAAGAACTTACAGCTATGTCTGGCACATATTGAGTACTTAAGCAACTCCTGCAGCTCAATTCCGGAAAAATAAAAGACCCAATCAAAAAGTGGGCCAAAGAACTAAACAGACATTTCTCCAAAGAAGACATACAGATGGCTAACAAACACATGAAAGGATGCTCAACATCACTTGTTATCAGAGAAATGCAAATCAAAACCACAATGAGGTACCATCTCACACTGGTCAGAATGGCTGTTATCCAAAATTCTACAAGCAATAAATGCTGGAGAGGGTGCGGAGAAAAGGGAACCCTCTTACACTGTTGGTGGGAATGCCAACTAGTACAGCCACTATGGAGAACAGTGTAGAGATTCCTTTAAAAAACTGGAAATAGAACTGCCATATGACCCAGCAATTCTACTGCTGGGCATACACACCAAGGAAACCAGAATTGAAAGAGACACATGTACCCCAATGTTCATCACAGCACTATTTATAATAGCCAGGACATGGAAGCAACCTAGATGTCCATCAGCAGACGAATGGATAAGAAAGCTGTGGTACATATACACAATGGAGTATTACTCAGCCATTAAAAAGAATACATTTGAATCAGTTCTAATGAGGTGGATGAAACTGGAGCCAATTATACAGAGTGAAGTAAGCCAGAAAGAAAGACACCAATACAGTATACTAATGCATATATATGGAACTTAGAAAGATGGTAATGATAACCCTGTATCTGAGACAGCAAAAGAGACAAAGATGTATAGAGCAGTCTTTTGGACTCTGCAGGAGAGGGCGAGGGTGGGATGATATGGGAGAATGGCACTGAAACATGTAAATTATCATATGTGAAACAAATCGCCAGTCCAGGTTCTATGCATGATACAGGGTACTCGGGGCTGGTGCACTGGGATGACCCAGAGGGATGGGATGGGGAGGGAGGTGGGAGGGAGGTTCAGGATGGGGAACACATGTACACCCATGGCAGATTCAAGTCAATGTATGGCAAAAGCAATACAATATTGTAAAGTAAAATAAATAAATAAACAGGAAAAAAAAAACAGAATCTTTCCTAATTCCAAGGGAATGTTTGTTTCCCCTATTACTCAGTTCAGGTCAGTCACTGAGTTGTGCTGGACTCTTTGCAACGCCATCAACTGCAGTATTCCGGGCCTCCCTGTCCATCACCAATACCCAGAGCATGCCCAAACTCATGTCCACTGAGTCAGTGATGCCATCCAATCATCTCATCCTGTGTCGTCCCCTTCTCCTGCCTTCAATCTTGCCCAGCATCAGAGTCTTTTCCAGTGAGTCAGCTCTTCATATCAGATGGCCAAAGGATTGGAGCTTCAGCTTCAGCATCACGCCTTCCAATGAATATTCAGGACTGATTTCCTTTAGGATTGACTGGCTTGAGCTCCTTTCAGTCCAAGGGACTCTCAAGAGTCTTCTCCAACACCACAATTCAAAAGCATCAATTCTTCGGTGCTCAGCTTTCTTTATAGTCCAACTCTCACATCCACACATGAAGCGAAGTGAAGGTGAAAGTCTCTCAGTTGTGTCCGACTCTCTGCAACCCTGTGGACTTTACAGTCCATGGAATTCTCCAGGCCAGAATACTGAAGTGGGCAGCCTTTCCCTTCTCCAGGGGATCTTCCCAACCCAGGGATCGAACCCAGGTCTCCCACATTGCAGGCGGATTCTTTACCAGCTGAGCCACCAGGGAGGCCCTCCTGGAAAAACCACAGCTTAGACAAAGACAGATCTTTGTCGGCAAAGAAATGTCTCTGCTTTTTAATATACTGTCTAGGTTCATAGTTTTTCCTCCAAGGACAAGCATCTTTTAATTTCATGGTTTCAGTCACCATCTGCAGTGATTTTGGAGCCCAAGAAAATAAAGTCTGTCACTGTTTCCACTGTTTCCCATCTATTTGCCATGAAGTGATGGGACCGGATGCCATGACCTTAGTTTTTGGAATGTTGAGTTGTAAGCCAGCTTTTTCACTCTCTTCTTTCACTTTCATTAAGAGGCTCTTTAGTTCCTCTTCACTTTCTGCTATAAGGGTGGTGTCATCCGCATATCTGAGGTTATTGATATTTCTCCCAGAAATCTTGATTCCAGCTTGTACTTCATCCAGCCCGGCATTTCGCATGATTATGCAAATAATTTATTAAACAAACATGCAATTCACTTAGTATGGTGCTTTGTCCATGGTAACCTTCAACAGAAAAAAAATGGCTAACAAACATATTAAACTAGGTTCAACCTCCATCATGACTTAAAAAAATAAAGCAAGCAAAGAGGAAAAAATAAAGCACAGTTGATAAAATCCAGAGGTAGTTTTGGGAAATACACATTTGCATACACTACAAGTGGGAATACAACAATAAATTAACATTTTAAGAGTGGAAACTGAAACATCTGCCAATTGAAAACCTTGAATCTTTTGACCTAACAATTTCATGGCTAGAAATTATCCTTATGACATAAACATATACGAGAATACAAAAATAAATATACAACATGCTGCTGCTGCTGCTAAGTCACTTCAGTCGTGTCCAACTCTGTGCGACCCCATAGACAGCAGCCCACCAGGCTCCCACGTCCCTGGGATTCTCCAGGCAAGAACACTGGAGTGGGTTGCCATTTCCTTCTCCAGTGCATGAAAGTGAAAAGTGAAAATGAAGTCGCTCAGTCGTATAAAACGTTAATTATACTGGCAGGACCAAAATTGATGTCATAAGACGCCCATCAATAAGAGAGTGATTAAATAAAATCCCAGTACTTCCACTCAAGGGGAGACAACAAAGATTTTAGGAATAAATAAACCATTATAATTTCTTATTGAAAAATTTCCATAACAGATCATGAGGTGGGAAAAAGAATGTATTAGAACATGATCCTATGAATATTTTTTTAAAAAGGATAGTGAAGTGAAGTCACTCAGTCGTGTCCGACTCTTTGCGAACCCATGGACTGTAGCACACCAGGCTCCTCTGTCCATGGGATTCTCCAGGCAAGAATACTGGAGTGGGTTGCCATTTCCTTCTCCAGGGGGATCTTCCCAACCCAGGGATCGAACCCAGGTCTCCTATATTGCAGGCAGACGCTTTAACCTCTGAGCCACCACGGAAGCCCAAGGGAGTTCTAAATACACATTTATATAAATACAAAATTTTTCTACATGAAATACATGAAATATTAATGGTGATAACAGATTTGGGAAGTAAACCAAAGATAAAGGCTTATTTTTCGTTTTATGCTGTCTGTACTGTTTGACTCTCCATGTGCATGTATCACATTTATTAATTTCTTGGATAAGAACATTCAACACTGTTAAAATATCAACCTTTTTAAAGCCTTACAGGATTTTTTTTTAATAAAATATGAATAGAATTCTATTCTTTAAGTAGAGCAAAATCTAAAATCAGTTGGAAAAAGTGTATCACATTACTATGAAAATTCTGAACAAGAATGAGAGTAGATTTTTCCCAAACAAAATATCAAAATATGTAAATAAACTATAGTAATTATAAGAGTGTAATACTGACATAAGAATTGGCAAATAGATCACAATGAAATAGAAAAAAAGAGCCCAGAAACAGATTCTTGCATACGTGGAAATTTTAGTACATGATTAACAAAATACCAATGGGCATAACTAGATATTCTTTGGACCAAAAGTCTTAAGACCACCTACCTCCTACCACACAAAAGAAATTTCACAAAGATGAGCAACCTGTAAGTTATCCAACTTTTTGAAGAAACTAAAACGTCAGCTTTCACAGATATTAGAATGAGCACAAGTCTTAATTTAACAAAATCTCAAGTGCAAAAGATACTAAATAAGACACTAGCCAATGTGATCAAAATTTTTAAATTTTGCTAATAACAAGACAGCGTAAGTGACAGCAGCAGTAATTACTATAAGCTAGTACTCTGAGAGCACTGGCTAAGGGTTAGGTATTATTCTATGTCATTTATAAATTACTAATATTTTAATCCTCACAATAATTCCTTGAGGTTTACCATCATTAACCTTATTTTACCACTGAAGAAACTAACGTAGGAAGACTAAACAACCTTCCCCTAAGAAGTGGCAGAGCCAGGACTCAGCCTGGCCGTCTGTATCAAATCTGTTTTCTTAACTACAAAACTGTTCAACAGTGGGCTTTTAAAAAATACTGCAACATTTAAAAGTTAAAACACAAAAAACAGGCAATCCAACAGAAAAGTGTGAAAAAATTATAGATAAATTCACAAAAGAAATTCAAATGCCTAATAAATTGGAAGTATTCAAGAAATGTAATTTTCAACAGCACAAATTATAGTTTTTACCCTTTCCATTGGCAAACATTTCAGGAATTAATGGCATCTTCTGTTGGCAGAATTATGAGAAAACAGGTATTCATACAATGCTGATGTGTGTATAAATTATTTCAGCCATGTTGAAGGACGATTTAACAATACTACCAAAATTTCAAGTCTGCACTACCTGTGACCCAGTTTCACTTTTAGGAATCGATTTCACATTAAAATCTTACACATCTACACGTGGGTTATTAACATATTCATCATAATGATTTAGTAACTGTGAAAAAAAAACCTAGTGTCCATCAAGGATGAAATAATTTATGGTAAGTAAATTTAAATGAATTGTAATAAAACATAGTTTTTAAAAAGCAAGGCCAAGTCAAAATATAGTTTTAGGTGGAAAAAGCAAGCTCCAAAGAACTATGTACATATGTTAGTTTTTACTATAAAAACTAACAAAATATTATATAAGAGTACATATACAGTAGAGTATTTGCATTACAAAAGCATTAAGAGGCAGAAAGATTAAGAGCATAGACTCAAGGGACAGACTGACTAGATTAAACCATAAATTAATTAACCTCTCTTGGTCTCAGTTTCTCATAATTTATTACTTAGGGTAATAAGTATTTAAAAACATATTTGTAATAAGTACTTAAAAATGTATTCATAATAACTCTCCACTATTTGCTAATGCTTAGAACAATGCCTGACACAGTGTTGCATTAAATAAAAATAAGCTAAAAATTTATAAAGGTTTGGAAAAACAAGAGCCAAATACTATCAGTATTTACTTGTTTGGAATTCAGTATTCAGGAAAGTAGAAACTCTCATCATTAATTCTTCATGTTTTTATACCTTTTGAGTGCTTTATCATAGCCACAATTTAATGTACTCTTTTGCTTTATAAAAATCAAAACATAAATACATAGATATACAAATGTATAACAGTGACCACTTCTAGTGGTTTCCAACCTCTTTATATCATTATTATACTTAACATAAATTCCTAGAATAAAAAATTTGATTTGTTACAATATATTCTTCTTAAAGTGGTCATGTATGGATGTGAGAGTTGGACTTTGAAGAAAGCTGAGCACCGAAGAATTGATGCTTTTGAACTGTGGTGTTGGAGAAGACTCCTGAGAGTCCCTTGGACTGCAAGGAGATCCAACCAGTCCATCCTAAAGGAGATCAGCCCTGGGTGTTCTTTGGAAGGAATGATGCTAAAGCTGAAACTCCTGTACTTTGGCCACCTCATGCGAAGAACTGACTCATTGGAAAAGACTCTGATGCTGGGAGGGATTGGGGGCAGGAGGAAAAGGGGACGACAGAGGATTAGATGGCTGGATGGCATCACCAACTCGATGGATGTGAGTTTGAGTGAACTCCAGGAGTTGGTGACGGACAGAGAGGCCTCATGTGCTGTGATTCATGGGGTCACAAAGAGTCGGACATGACTGAGCAACTGAACTGAACTGAATTCTTCTTAAAAATAATTTTAATTAATATAAATAATATTTTTTAAAAGCTACATGTTATTTACTTGTAAGTAATGTTAACTCATTTTAAGAAACAATTACAAAGCTTTAAATAAATTACTCATTAATTTGTAGACATATTTCATGTATCACAGCATTTAAGAAATTCTTCATCATCAAAGTAATGAAGTTCAATCCATATGCATACTGAGATACTATGTATTTACTTTAAATAAAAAGTACTTCAATATATTAGAAATAATACCACAAAAATATAGCAGAGAGAGAGATGTATCAAACACTTGGAAAAACAGTACAACTCTATTTAGAAAAAAAGGTATGTTTTCCTCCCATTGTTTTTATTACAATGAAGAACATATATTTACTCAGTAAATCATTTCATGAACATAAACAGTCTTTAAAATTCCAGGTTGGAGCTATTCACAAATTATGAATGGCCAAAAACTAAAGTGGAAGTGTTATTATCACTATCATGATTTTCGGTAAAAGCAAATCCCAGATAACTTGACATCTAGATTGGGTACGTGGAAGAAAATAAGAAAAATATGTACCTCTGGCTCTCTTTCTTCCTATAAGATGGCGATCCTTCATCTATTTTTTTTTTTTTTTTTTTTGTCAATCAACTACAGTCCTTCATCTATTTAATGTGCTCCCCAAATGTGTTTGAACAATCCTCGTTAATGAGCATTTGAGCCATTAACAGGAAAGGTCAGAAGATTCCTTATGTAGCTGTCTAAGTACTGATAATTCCAAAGAGTCTGGCCAAAAGTACTCTCTAACAACAGAGAAAAAGGAAGGAGGGAGGAGAGAAGAAAAGAAAGTCATATTCATAAGACTTTTTTTTTTAATTAAAAATAAAATTGATAGTAGCCACTTTCACAAACTAAACCTTAAAAGAACCAACAAACTTTCCTGAGCCCCCAGAAAAATGAGGTAACATTTGTAGTGAAATCCACAGAGAGAAAAATACTATTCCTTGAATCTATACTTCCTCTGGGCCAATCAGTGTTTCAAAAAATGCCTTGGCTTAGTGTGTTTAATCACTTAATTAGAAATAGAACAGAAATATGTATTTAGCTGTCTGTCTTACATTAAGGAAAAAAATCACTAGTGTTTCAAACCAACAGAAAGCATTGATAAATTACTGTCAACAATCAGAAAAGGGAAGACGACTTATATAAAATTAAATTATTACAGAATAAGAATCTCAACAATCAGAAAGACACACCACACAACATTTTGTTCAATTACTGCCCAGTAAAAGAAGTGCTTTCACTTTTTATGGTTTTCATCCAAAACCTTTATGAATAATTTCAATGACAGAAAAAGCACTGTCAGAGTCCATTCCATTCAGGAGCAACCAACAGTGTTTAAGTGTTTTCCTGTATTGTTGTAAAATCAGACTCTCATAACTTTAAGCCAGTGCTCCAAATAGCTGATCCATCTTACCCTTCACTTAATCTCCAAAGAAAAGAACCTGAAAAACTGAAATATAATTTTTAATAAATTCTAATAACCAATATTTTCAATAGCTTAGATATCATTTTTTTAAAGTCTTAAATATTAAAAAAAAAACACTTGAATTTCAAAACAAATTCAACATACTATACACTATATACATCTTCAACTGCAAGATGCCTTCAAAAAATAAAAACATTTTAACATCTCTGAAACTGGCAGGTGCCTTACAATTAAAGGTATTTACAGTTGCTGCCATGGAGGTGGTGGTCATGACAGTCTCCACTGTGTATGAGAATTTGTCACTTCTCATGGTGATATAATTAGACAACTGCAACCTCTCAACATTTCAGGCAATAATCCAAATGACCATTTGAAAAAAGAACATGAGTCCAAGCATTGGTTGAAAACTTTCATTAACACCATCTGCTAATATCAAGAATATGCCAGCATTAAAACTTACAGAATAGTTATCAGTGGTTTAGAAGAAAATCCCAGACAAAAGCAGGGTACAGAGGTGGGGCTATATCATCAACTTTCCTAACTGCACATAAATAACTCTGTGGAAGAAACACATCAACTATGAATGGGAAAAAATGATTCAGAAGTGGATTGAGGCAAAGTTGTTTGAGTAAATCTAAAATAATTTCTATTTTAAATATAATGCAAGAGGTAAGAGTGATTAGATGGCATTGTGTACTTATTCAATTGCTAACACTTTCCCCCTTCCTTCTTAATGGAATATAAAATAGTGGTGTATCTTATAGCTCATTCAACAGAATATGGTAGTTCAAGGAAGCTCTGTGCATGGCTGGTCGGGCAGAAATTATCAACTGTTCATCAAAATCAGTTTCCAGTTTCATCCTCTTCCTAAGTATATGGTTAGATTACATTTTTCAGCCTGTCTTACAATTAATTATGGCCATGTGCCTGAGATCTAGCCCAACATATGTGAGTAAAAATCAACTTGACCATCTCCAAGGGTTATCTCATAAACACCTCTAACACATCCCTCTTTTCCCCTTTCCCCTAAGGTTCTCCAGGGCAACCTCAGAAGCAACATGTTAAAGTGGGCATAGGCTTGATCAGCTCTGTTGCTAAAGGACTACATGAAACAGAATGCTCCCTCAAACACACACCCACTCTCACTCCCCAATCCAAACACCACCACCGCCAGCACTCCTCCACCGACACTAATCACACTCACTCACAGTGGACTGTTTGGCAAACTAGAAATACACTTTTATCAGGGTAAGCCACTGAACTTGAAGGTTACTTTGTTAAAGCAGCCATCAGTTGGTTTTCATATCTGAAATTATAAAGTTCAAGCAGAATGGTGAACCAGATAGCTTCAACCTCTCATTTGCCGATATAAACATCAAATACAACATGCAGAAACTGTCTGAATCAACTTTGCTGAAATTCTGGAAATAGTCTAAGGTATACAGAAGCCAAGCAAACACCCAATCAAGAAAAACTCATTTCCAAAAGAGTAGGAAACCTTTGTAAATATTTTTACTCATCCTTGTCCTACACCCTCCCCAGCAAAGCAGCAGTGTTGGCCTTGAGGCAGTAGCAGTGGTTGCCAGTTCTCTCCTGAGAATTAGAACAGATCTTATTTGCAAATTCTTATGTAAGTCAGTTCTCCTCTATCTGGTGATACTTGAAGAACTGATGGAAAACATTCATCCCTACTTCAACTAACTCAAAACTAACATCGAAAAATCAGCAGGCAATGCTCATAAAAGAGCTCATAAAAGCTCTAGGCAAGTACAGACTCACAGAAACCAAGTCTGTGAGCCTGGGACAAGATTAGGGGCAGACATACAACAGACTATAATGTGCAGATGAAAGAGAGGATGAGGCTCTCCCATCAAAAGAGAGAATTTGGCAGAAAGGATCCAACTATATGCTGCCACAAGAGACTCACTAAGGACATAAATAAGTTAAAAATGAAAGGATTTTCAAAAAAGATATTCCACGCAAACAGTAACCAAAAGAGAACAGAGGTGATTATACTAATTGCAGACAAAAACTGTTACAAGAGATAAAAAACATTATATATTGATTAAAAGGTCAATTCATCAGTAAGATATAAACCATTATGAATTTACATGTACCAAACAACAGAAAATGCCCCCCAGATTATATAAAAGAACAGTGACATACTTGAAAGGAGAAATATAGTTATACAATAAGAGATTTAAATACCCCACTTTAAATAATGGATGGAAAACCAGACAAAAGATCATAAGGAAGTAGAGGACTTGAACACTATAAACCAAAAGGAGCTAACAGGCATATACAGAACACTGTAGCCAAAAATAATGTCATTTTCATGTGCACATGGAATATTATCCAGGATGTTATGCCATAAAACAAGTCTTAATAAATTCTGAAAGACTGAAATGACACAAAGAATCTTTTCTCATCAAAATGGAACTCGAAGTCAGTAACAAAAAAAAAAAAACTGGAATATTAAAAAATATATGAAAATTAAACAATACATTCAATTAACAGTGGGCAAAGGAAACAATCAGAAAATACACTGACACAAGTGAAAACATACCAAGAAAAAGAGAGAAAACTAAAATTTCTAAAATCAGAAATAAAAGTAGGGACAGGATTACAAATTTCACATACATAAAAAGGATGATAAGGGAATACTATGAACAACTATACACTAAAAAACTGGATAAACTAAAGAGAATGGACAAATACCTAGAAACACCTACCAAAACTAATTTATCATAAAGAAATACACTACAAGAAAATTATAGCCAATATTCCTTGTGAATAACTACGTAAAAATCTTCAACAAAACACAAACTGATTTCAGCACCAGCCTAAAGGGAATACACCTATGAATGGAAAAGAAGAAATGAAAGTATCTGTTCACAGATGATAAGATCGTATGTGTAGAAAACCCGAAATATTACTAGGTTGAATTCAGTAGAGTCACAAGATACAAAATCAACACACAAAGTTCAGCTGCATGTCTGAGCATGTACAAACAATGAACAACTGACAAGGAAATTAAGAAAACAATTTCATCTACAATAGCATCAAAAAGAATAAAGTACTTAGCAATAAACTTAACCACTGAGGTGAAAGACTTGTACGATGAAAGTTAGAAAACACTGCTGAAATAAATTATTCTTAGTTTCTGTTTTTTAAAATATTGTTATTATTTTAAAAAACAGAAAATAACAAGCATTTGTAAGAATGTGAAGGAAACCCTGTACAATGCTGATGGGAATGTAAAATGGCACAGCTATTGTAGAAAACAGTACTGTGGTTCCTCGAAAAGTTAAACATAGAATTACCATATAATCCAGCAATTCCATTCCTATTTATGTAGCCAAAAGAACTGAAAATAGAGACTCAAACAGACACTGGTACACCAAAGTTTACAGCACCATTATTCATAATAGCCTAAAGGTAGAAACCCAAATGTCTATCAACAAATGAATGAATAAACAAAATGTGGCATATATACACAGTGGAATATTACCCAACCATAAAAAAGAAGAAAATTCTAATACACACTACAATATGAATGAACCTAGAAAGCATTTTAATAAGTGAAATAAGCCAGACATAAAAAACAAATATTGTATGATTCTACTTATATGAAGTCTAGAACAGGAAATTTATGGATACAAAAAATAAGTAGAGATTGCTA
The DNA here is from genome assembly GCF_002263795.3 of Bos taurus. Lineage (NCBI taxonomy): Eukaryota > Metazoa > Chordata > Mammalia > Artiodactyla > Bovidae > Bos > Bos taurus. The sequence continues at coordinate 7,573,360 of NC_037340.1, read as the reverse complement.
GAACTTGGATGAAAGAGGAAAATGGGTAGTTATTATATAATGGATCATGAAGGTGTGTACATGCTAAGTCGCTTCAGTCGTGTCAGACTCTGCAACCTCAGGGACTGTAGTCACCAGGTTCCTCTGTCCATGGGATTCTCCAGGCAAGAATACTGGAGTGGGTTGCCATTTCCTTCTGCAAGCCACCTTCCTGACCCAGGGATTGAACCCATATCTCTTATGACTCTTGCATTGGCAGGCAGGTTCTTTACCACTAGCACCACCTAGGAAGATACCAAGTTTCTATTTGGGAAGATAAAAATGTTTTGGAAATGGGTACTGATGATGACTGTAAGTGTACTGAAAAACCACTGAATTGGGAAGCCCTGGTAGTTCAGATAATAAAGAATCTGTCTTCAATGCAGGAGACCCTGGTTTGATCCCTGGGTGGGGAAGGTCCCCTGAAGCAGGGCATGGCAACCCACTCCAGTATTCTTTCCTGGAGAATCCCATGGACAGAGGAGTCTAGCAGGCCCCACTTCATGGAGTCACAAAGAGTCGGACACGACTAAGCGACTAACACACAGTGATGACTGTAAATGTACTGAAAAAAAACCCTGAATTGTTAAAATGGTTAAGATTTTAAACACACCTAAGAACCAAGTTAGCATAAATCTGAGTCAGTTACTTAGCTGAGATAAGCATATGTTTAGTAAACTTATATGGTCATTATTATCTCTGCTCAGCCATGTTATCACCTGCATAAGATGAAGAACTCAGAGACTACAGAGCCCAGAATATTTTTTGTATTTATTTGCCAGACATTTATAAGCATGGTCAAATTCAGTATTCTTATGAGTCATTTAATTTCTACCATCATTTAAACAACCAAGATGTCAGGCATCTGGGTATCTCCACCCAGACACACCTGCTATTTTAACAATTAAGTAAGATAAATATTTCCAGAGCCCATCCTATTTATATTCCTTAAAGATGGACAGATTGTCTCTACACCAGGACTGGCTTCCTGCCACCTCTTGCTCTCCACTATTTCTTCTCACGCCTCGTTTTCCTTTTGCTCCTACATCCTTCACACTTTTCTCTCTCAGGCAGCCTAAGAAACTCAAAATTCCTGTCTGCTTTTGCCCTTACTTTCCAAGATTCTCATATCCACAAATGTTCAAGATATTTTTCTCAACTGAAAGTCATCTCCTCTGATGTACATATTATGCTATTCCCTTAGTATATGAAAGCTGTTCAGCCAGATTTTGTTTTAAACAGAAATTTTTTTCCTTTTAAATGACAATTAGGATTCATACACATTAAAGGCCAGAAATGTTATTAGTTTGTTATTAACTCTTACTAAGTGCTAAATAATAACAAAAATTAGAAATTGTAAAACAGTAGCCTTTAATTCAAAAAGTATTTTCAGTTTTACATGCCGTCTTCTCTCTCAAATCTAATAGTACAAATTTCAAAATTCTTAAAAATCACATACAAGCACTCATAGAAGAAACAAACAAAAAAATTAGTTTCTGATGTTTCCAAATTAGCAATGTCTTAAATTTTTTTTCCTTGACCAGTTGTAACTTACTTAGCATACTTACCTCAAACTACAAAATGGGTTGGTACACAACAACCTCCGCTAGACATCATACAGTAAAATTCCAAGAAACAGTCACACTTCCTACCTTCTAAAGCAGACAGTCCAAATTCAAACTGTATGTGTACTTAGAGTCACAAGCATAGGCAAAAAATCTACCTTCTATTATACACTGGCTATGAGCACAAGAAGTTTCACACAAGAGGAAGGTGTGTTCTGTAATAAGAAGGAGCTCTGATCTCAATTATGTTCTCTTCATGACCTTAAAAAGGAGAAATAAATACCCCAGTCGGGTAACTGAGACATGAGGAGACAAGTTTAGGGATGTCATAGGTTCTCCAGGTAGGGTATTCAGCAGCAGAATTGGGATGTGAGGAGAGACACATTTAATTCCAAAATCTGTGCATTCCCAGAGGTAACAAAGAACACACGTATACTTAACAAAATAATAGAAATCACTCCCATTATCATATAGTTGATGGGCATGATAACACTTCAGTTCAGTCGCTCAGTCGTGTCCAACTCTTTGCGACCCCATGAACGGCAGCACGCCAGGCTTCCCTGTCCATCACCAACTCCCGGAGTTCACTCAAACTCACGTCCATCGAGTCGGTGATGCCATCCAGCCATCTAATCCTCTGTCATCCCCTTCTCCTCCTGCCCTCAATCTTTCCCAACATCAAGGTCTTTTCAAATGAGTCAACTCTTCGCATGAGGTGGTCAAAGTATTGGAGTTTCAGCTTCAACATCAGTCCCTTCAATGAACACCCAGGACTGATCTCCTTTAGGATGGACTGGTTGGATCTCCTTGCAGTCCAAGGGACTCTCAAGAGTCTTCTCCAACACCACAGTTCAAAAACATCAATTCTTCGGCACTCAGCTTTCTTTACAGTCCAACTCTCATATCCATACATGACCACTGGAAAAACCATAGCCTTGACTAGATGGACCTTTGTTGACAAAGTCATGTCTCTGCTTTTTAATATACTGTCTAGTTTGGTCATAACTTTCCTTCCAAGGAGAAAGCATCTTTTAATTTCATGTCTGCAATCACCATCTGCAGTGATTTTGGAGCCCAAACAAAATAGTCTGTCACTGTTTCCACTGTTTCTCCATCTATTTACCATGAAGTGATGGGACCGGATGCCATGATCTTCGTCTTCTGAATGCTGAGCTTTAAGCCAACTTTTTCACTCTCCACTTTCACTTTCATCAAAAGGCTCTTTAGTTCTTCTTCACTTTCTGCCATAAGGGTGGTGTCATCTGCATATCTGAGGTTATTGATATCTCTCCTGACAATCTTGATTCCAGCTTGTGCTTCTTCCAGCCCAGCGTCTCTCATGATGTACTCTGCAAAGAAGTTAAATAAGCACGGTGACAATATACCGCCTTGACGTACTCCTTTTCCTATTTGGAACCAGTCTGTTGTTCCATGTCCAGTTCTAACTGTTGCCTCCTGACCTGCATACAGGTTTCTCAAGAAGCAGGTCAGGTGGTCTGGTATTCCCATCTCTTTCAGAATTTTCCACAGTTTCTTGTGATCCACACAGTCAAAGGCTTTGGCATAGTCAATAAAGCAGAAATAGATATTTTTCTGAAACTCTCTTGCTTTTTCAATGATTTAACAGATGCTGGCAATTTGATCTGTGGTTCCTCTGCCTTTTCTAAAACCAGCTTGAACATCTGGAGTTCACAGTTCATGTATTGCTGAAGCCTGGCTTGGAGAATTCTGAGCATTACCTTACTAGTGTGTGAGATGCATGCAACTGTGCGGTAGTTTGAGCATTCTTTGGCATTGCCTTTCTTTGGGATTGGAATGAAAACTGATTTTCCAGTCCTGTGGCCACTGCCTACTTTTCCAAATTTGCTGACATATTGAGTGCACTTTCACAGCATCTTTTTAGGATTTGAAATAGCTCAAGTGGAATTCCATCACCTCTACTAACTTCGTTTGTAGTGATGCTTCCTAAGGGCCACTTGACTTCACATTCCAGGATGTCTGGCTCTAGGTGAATGATCACACCACCATGATTAACTAGGTCATGAAGATCTTTTTTGTACAGTTCTTCTGTGTATTCTTGCCACCTCTCCTTAATATTCTGCTTCTGTCAGGTCCGTACCATTTCTGTCCTTTATTGAGCCCATCTTTGCATGAAATGTTCCCTTGGAATCTCTAATTTTCTTCAAGAGATCTCTAATCTTTCCCTTTCTATTGTTTTCCTCTATTTCTTTGCATTGATCGCTGAGAAAGGCTTTCTCATCTCTCCCTGCTATTCTTTGGAACTCTTCATTCAAATGCATATATCTTTCCCTTTCTCCTTTGCTTTTCACTTCTCTTCTTTTCACTATTTGTAAGGCCTCCTCAGACAGCCATTTTGCTTTTTTGCATTACTTTTTTCTGGGGATGGTCTTGATCCCTGTCTCCGATACAGTGTCACGAAACTCTGTCCACAGTTCATCAGGCACTCCGTCTATCAGATCTAGTCCCTTAAATCTATTTGTCACTTCCACTGTATAATCATAAGGGATTTGATACATTAAGCCTCAACTTATACCAAAAAGGAAAACAAACGAACAAAAAAAAACCTGAAAGTTTTTACCCCAACAGAATCACTAGTACAGGAGAAGTATAAAATTCGGGAAATCTCTTAACTCTGTTATTTTCATATGGCAGATATAATCTCAAATCTAAATTGATGGGAGAATTACCACGATGGGATAGTCTGGATTCTTAACTGAATATATCCTAATTCAATCTCCAGGAAACAAACAAAAATCTGAAATCTATGACTTGCTCTGGAGCTAGACCAAACTAAAATGTAGTATTTCCAAACCTCCAAATGCACAAATATCTTCTGCCCTGGCATTCATATGGCCAGGCATAAGGATGTTTATTGAACTTTATTACCTATATTTTGTTACTTGCTTCATCAATAACTCCCAACTTGTCCTAAACCAAAGGCTTCAATAAAACAGTAAATTATATTCAAATCCTTATTTTGAACACTTATATGAAAATGTAACAAATAAATATTTGAAAAAAGAAGACTCATACAGGAAAGACAATCAAGGTGGGGACGAGGGTCGGAGGGAAGGTTGACTTTGGCTGCCACCAGTCTATAACCTATCTCAAAGTACCTGTCTGCACTGATCAAATAGATTTAAGTAAAACCATACTTACTTGTATAATTCATTTAATGGGTTAAAAAAGAAAACTAACACAATCTGTGGTGAAGTTATGGACCTATAAAATACACAGAAAGATCTTTAAATCCTGTGGTTTCAAAACTGGGTCATATTTACATGTATCAAAAAAAATTTATTTTTGTTTCTACATTATATTAAAAAACAAGTTTAAATCCAAGGACAATTTACATAGCACTTGGTGGCACACAATGCAATGTGCAATAAAACTTATGTGTTGTTAAAACTGTGTTGGAAAGTAGTTTAGAAGACCAAGGATAAGATAAAGGCAGAGGAAAAACAAAAACCATGTAGTGAATTATGAATCCCTATATCATTTCATATTCTTTTTTCTCCATTTTAGAAGTTAACCTTATTTCACAAATGTCTGACTAAACTGATGCTTACATCTTCACACAAAATACCACTATACAAAAATTGTTTATATTTTCACACATTAGTGTGAACGTCATTTATCCTCAAAATTCTCTTACTCAGCTTAATTCTTCCATGGGAACCTAATTCTTTATCTGTAGCCAAGTTCTTTTTTGATGCAAACCAATAAACTCAGTAAAGGGCTTAAACAGGATATAATATTAAGATAATTTCTAGGTTTTTTTATGTGTCAAAAATCAATAATTACAAAATAAAGGCACTCAGAATACCTGAAAATTTTTCCACACTTAAAACTATTGTTATATAATAGGCCTAAGTTTGTACATTTACACTCATTTAACTTAAGTTGTGTTGACATTTAAGCACACAGTTACTAAGTACTACAAATAACAATATACAATTGCTGATGTATGCACGTAACACATGAATTCTCATCCTTGGGTCAACTAACTAGTTAAATATCTATACAGTAGTTCTGTAGAATCTTTACTGTTATTTATCAATAGGCTATCTAACCTTTAAAAGAGTAAGACTGACCTTATATTACAGACAGGAAAAGTATTTATTATCTACATTAAAAACAACTGGATTAATTTCTAAGGCCATCATTCCCACATGAATCTTTATAATTCAGTGGAAAAAAAAAAAAAAGGTGAAAAGACAAAAAATAATGTATGAAATGAAATACCACCAGGCAAATAGTTTATCATTTATTCAAGTCACAAAACAAATACTTATTAAATATCTACTGTGCATCAAGCATTATGCTAGATGGCAGGGATATAAAGGAGAGTTAAGACAGACAACATGGTCCCTATGTTCACAGTAAGTAGCCTTTATAAGGGGATAAACCTTGATCAGATAATTCTATGATTAAGTACATTAAAAACAAACTATTACCAATGCTGTATGAAAGTATTTAATATAGGAACCTGTTTCAGATCAAGGGTTCAGGGAAGACTTCAGGGAGAATAGAAAGGTTTCAATCTGAGAACTGAAAGCTGAGATGTGAAGATAAAAACAAAATGATAAATCATCAGCAGTGGGAAGGAGCACAGTACATTCCAGAAAGAGAAAGGACAGTGTGGCTAGATGCAGAGACCAAGAAAAAGGGTGATATAATAAGAGGCCAAAAGGAGAAAGGCCAGTTCATAGAAGAATTCAGATCATTTTAGGATTTTAGTCTTTAATCTGTATGTGCTGTGTGCTAAGTCACATCATTCATATCCAACTCTTTGTGACCCTATCCATGGGATTCTCCGGGCAAGAACACTGGAGCGGGTTACCATTTCCTTCTCCAGGGGATTTTCCCAACCCAGGCATTGAACCCAAGTCTCTTATGTCTCCTGCACTGGCAGGCAAGTTCCTTACCACTAGAGCCACCTGGGAAGCCCAGTCTTTAGTCTACTTTTCACTTCTGGAGCGAAAAATATCTGTTTCTAATAAAAGCTCTACTTGGGTAACATCTTCACAGGTAATGGAAACTTCACAAATAAATGTTAAAAGAATAACCCTGAGTGATCTTAGTTACCTGAGGCAAAAAGAGATTTCTGTTTTTTAATTAAATTCATTTTAAGATCATGTAAAAAATGGGGGAAAAAATCACCACCCACTGAAAACAAAAGACTTGTACCTAATAAAGTTGAGGTGTTCTGCTCTGAGCTTTCTTCTGCTTCTACAGATTATTTTACTTTTAAAGTATAGTGCTCAAATTGAAAATATTAAAAGGAATCAATATCAAAAGGCTATAATAGGAAACATACCTTTCCAATTTTTATAACCCTACTAAATTCAATCCTGTTATAAATACCATGTTTCTAACTACTCAGTCATTTTAAATTGTGGCCTGTCTTCCAAACAACATTAAATATTTAATAAAAATAATGTGGTTAATATAGTTTTAAAATCTGTAGCGAAGCCCACCTCATCATAGTTATTAAAACTTTTAAATTTGTTTTACCACATGGTCCCTTACCCCGTCCATCTGATTTTCAGCAACATAATTATATTCTTATTTCCTCATTTCTGGTGATTAATAAATATACTGACATTCAGGAAATAGTTATTGCTAATTTACTAAGGATAGCAATACAGGGCTCTGCATTGGAACTGAAACATGACTAAGATACTTTTTCTTTGATGATTTTTGAATATCAACAGTCAACTTGGGACATAGGTAAAATATGACAAAATCCAAAACATTGAAATAAGATCTCAATGTGATAGGGAGACTCAAGAATTTGGACTTAACTTTTATTTCTTTGGTCAGCCATCACCTCTTACAGAAATAACATATTTTTTGGTTTGCCGTCACCTCTTAAAAATCATTCAAAAGTAGAAGTGAGTTAAAGAGAGCAAATAAGGCTGAACTTCTAAGTTAATCAAAAGAAACAAACACACATGCCTTCAGTAAACCCATAAATCTCAAAATATTTCTATACACCTCAAAAAATGGAAATTCAGACTTACAAAGACTTCACAGTTCAGGTATTTTCTAGTTAAATGTTTTCAAATGACCTATAAATCAGATTTGAATATTACATATAAGATATGAAATATCAAGTTTCTAAATGACCCTTTTACCATTTTGTCATACCTGAATAAAATAATTGTATAGTTTCCACCTAACTCATCTTCATTATTTTAGTTTTCATCCCTTACTGTTCCATATAAACATTAAAAGTAATGATTCACGATCCCCCTATAACTATAGCTATTTTCCCTAAGGGCAACCAGTAAGAGACAATTAGCCTAAGCATGGCAAAATCATGTTTCTCTGACTGGTATTCTAGTAGAACTTTAGCAAAGAAAGTAGCACAAGAGAACAGAACACACACCAGTTAAACCTGGGAACTGAACTTTTGTCCCTACAAAGAAGCAATGCCATCCTTCTATTATATCATATCTACCCATCCATTCATATATCTTTGTCTTTCTACTATATCCTAGGACTACAGTTTAGTAATTGTATGTATTGTACAGGTACTAACTTTAAATGACGCATTCCCATTTACCATATGCAGCAACAGAAGGACTAAAGAGAAAGATTCAAAGAGAAAGAACCTTTGGTTACTTTCATAGGATTTCAGAAAACCAATGCAATCTGAAAACAGGCAAATAAAAGGAAACAGCATTTATTTGCCTTTTCTGTATAAACTGTACTGCATGAAAACAAAAAAGTTGATAAGGAAAAATTCTTTATATACTGGATGCTTGGGGCTAGTGCACTGGGACAACCCAGAGGGATGGTATGGGGAGGGAGGAGGGTGGAGGGTTCAGGATGGGGAACACAGGTACACCTGTGGCGGATTCATTTTGATATTTGGCAAAACTAATACAATTCTGTAAAGTTTAAAAATAAAATAAAATTTTAAAAAATAAAAAAATAAAATGTAAATTATAAAAATAAATAAATAAATAAAACAAGATGAGAATTCTTTCTCAGGAAAGAATTTTAAAATTAAAAAAAAAAAGAAGTCCAATAAACAGGAGGAATGATAAAATTGGAATAACATTATTTTGCAACCCCTAATAAAATAATGGATCAGTCATCAATGGCTGCTAAATTCAGTAGGCAAAAAGTTGATAGGGAACATTACAAAGAATGGATTAGGCAGACAATATTTGAACCTAGTGATCAGTCTTAATCACCACAGAGAGCAATAACCAGACATTATGCAAAAAAGAATGTATAATAATCTATAAAGTAATCTTTCCAAAAAATAAAACTCAAGTCTGACCAAGCCTCTGGATTTAACTACCGGCTCGTAAGAAACACAGGGGAACAGAGGAACATGCTAAATGACACAACAAAGATGCACTGAGTAAAATCCAAAATTTCACATTCTATAAGACAAATAGCCTACTTTATTCAATGGATAAATTGCAAGAGGCAAAAGGACAGAAAGAGAAGAAACTACAGATTAAAAGAGACTTAAGAAATATATCAATTAAATGCAGTATGTGAAACTCGTTTAGATCTTGACTCAAGCAAACCAACCATACAAGAAAGCAAAACTATGAGATAATGAGAAAAATGTGAATACTAATTGGACATTTAATTAAAGAATTCTTAATTTTCAGGTGCAGTAGTAGTGTGGTTATATTAAAATAACAAAAATGTGCCCTTACCTTTTAGAGATGCATGCACAGGCATACATACATGTATTTACAGATAAAGTTGGTAAGATATACAGGAATTGCTCCAAAATAGTCTAGGAGAAATGTCCAGGGAACATGGATATACATGACATAAAACTAATCATTATTAACTGCTGAAACTGGATGGTGGGCACATAAAGGTTCATTATACTAGTCTATTTTTATATATCTTTTTAAATGCTCATTTTATTTTTTTAATTTTTTAATATAAATTTACTTATTTTAATTGGAAGCTAATTACTTTACAATATTGTATTGGTTTTGCCATACATCAACATGAATCCACCACGGGTGTACACGTGTTCCCCATCCTGAACCCCCCTCCCACCTCCATCCCCATACCATCCCTCTGGGTCATCCCAGTCCACCAGCCCCAAGCATCCTGTATCATGCACCAAACCTGGACTGGCGATTTGTTTCATATATGATATTATACATGTTTCAATGCCATTCTCCCAAATCATCCCACCCTCTCCCTCTCCCACAGAGTCCAAAAGAGTGTAAAAGAATACATTTGAATCAGTTCTAATGAAGTGGATGAAACTGAAGCCTATTATACAGAATGAAGTAAATGCTCATTTTAAAGTTTGAAAAAAAAAAAAAAAAGCATTGTCCTTTGTAGACTGTTAACCTCTGAGGCATTCTTATGTAATGTACTAACTTAGCCCACTTAGGCATAAGGCACTATTACAGGTGCTAGAGAAATAGTATAATAGGAGAAACAAGTATTTTAAAATTCCCTACAACAGAGCAACTGACAAATGAAACAGTATTATTACATAATTGCTAACCAGAGGAAGAAGTAATCAGAAGCATGTAATTTCAGAGATTTACTAATAGTAGTTGACAAATATAACCATGAATAATAAGCAAATGGGTTTTGGGGTATCAGTCTTTTGGGTAATCTCCCATTCTTTCTTCTATGGGTCCCTGCTGCTGTGAAGTCGCTTCAGTCGTGTCCGACTATGTGGGACCCCATGGACAGCAGCCCACCAGGCTCCTCTGTCCACAGGATTCTCTAGGCAAGAATACTAGAGTGGGTTGCCATTTCCTTCTTCATCTATGGGTCCCTGGCTTTCTGATATTATCAAACTAGTAAGTCAAAGTAAAAAATATCATCTACTTGCTTCTTTCTTTCTGCAGAAACATTGATTTTATATTGTTTGGCAATTTTTGGTTTCCTTTTGTTAAGACAGCTTAAAATTACAACAAATACATTTGGCCACTCTCCTCATTTTTATTTAAATGTCTATCACAATACAATAATAAGAAGCATTTAATTAAAGGGAAACTGAACAAAATTAAGAAAAAAAATTTTAAACAATAGCTTGAGAACATTCCATGTAATCATGAACATCAAGGCCAAAATGGTCTTCCATAAAAATGCAGATAATAAACAATAAACTATTTAACTTAAAATTGGAATATTATGCTTATGCTAGCCCAACAAATAGTATTCTTTTCCTACAAATCAGAAACTAAATGACATAGACCCATAAACAAATGTCTTTTAAAACTTAGTTTGAAATCTTATACTTAAAAGGTTAAATTATTATAAATACCAATACCTACTTATATATTAAGACATACCTATTTACAAGCAGTGGCTTAAACACTCAAAAATAAAATATAAAAATATTACTATATAATTGTCCTTTATCATTTTTCAAAGATTTATATTTTTAAAGGATCTTTCAAACTAATAAAATACCAAAACTCTTTTGACTAATATTTCAGTATAATTGAGCACTGGATAGGTAACACTGGAAGAAATCACAATGAAAGATATATATAATGCAGAGAAATTAACAGATATTATTCCATTTCATGAAAAAGAGAAGAGACCAGTCACCAATTTCTGGGTCACAATACAGTAACATTAAATGGAAATACAACACTGTTTAATAGAAATACAATTTTGATAACACCACCTAGTTCCTCATGAAAAACATTCACAATCAAAAAACTTGAAGAAAAAAATGAAATATAGACAGCAGTTGTAAATCACTTATAGAGCTCATATTGGGAGAAATGATTAAATAATAGGCCCTTGTTAGGGAATAACAATGTGCGGTGTTATTCAATGTATCTTTTCTGACTGGGGGAAATATTTTGGCCTGTGGTATCTCTGAAAATACCCAACTCTTGAGTTCTCTAACAACCCAGTTCAACCAAAAGTCTCTCATGATGACTATTCAAATAGAAGCAACCAACATCAAGGCCAAGCCTCTACACAGACGTGAGCAGACTGAAAACTGGGCAGTGTAGCCTGCGTATCACTATTGCTTTTTCGATTATTCTGGCAGCAACAGAAATCTACCTGTTTCAGGATGCAAAATTTGTTTAAATAGATCATCATCCTTAGAAAATGACCACCTACAACAGCAATGAAGAAAGAAAATCAGATAAATGAAGCAAAGGTAAAAGACAGATTCACCTGTCACAAAAAGTGGAGCTTAAGTATTCACTATCAGTTTCTCATAAACAAAAGAATTAGTAACTGAGACCAAAACATGAAGAGGCACATGGCCCTAGTTCAGAGAAGGCCCAGAAATCTGTCCTTGTGATCTATACACTTTTCTTTACACAGCACTGTCTTCTCTCAATGATGTCTTAATTCAACCATTATTAAAACGACTGCATTTGCTGAAGACACTGGGCAAGCAGGTCAGATGTGTATATCTCAATCAGCTTGTTCACTGACCCCAAAAGAACCTGGGGTACAGCCACTACCTCATTTGCCCAAGGTCACACATGTTTCCAGGCAGAGTAAGCTCTAAAGGAGCCCACAGACTTTGCCTTCCTAGAAAAACAAAATTCTCTCTAAAGCCCAAACACTGAGGTAAACATGTTCTCTGCACAGACACCAAAGGCTAATTTGGCTGCTATTTCCCAGATTTTGCCCATAGGAATTCCATGCTAATCTTCTTGATCTGGGTCCATAGAATACTCTATAATTCCCTGTCTGGAGCCACCAGGGAAGCCAATCTAAGATTGTGTTCCAATCTAAAACCACAATCTATGAAATTAGAAGGTTTTAAGTCCCTTTCATAAAATCAGCTTTCATTCTCAATATTTATATATCCTTAAAAAACACCATTTCTTCTTAAATTTCACATTCAGACTATTAACACCAATGAGTATTCATTCACAGATAATATGTTAAACATCCATTAAATCTCTTATGCTTTTGTAGAACTGTTTCCATATACCTTCCTAATACTTAATAGTTCATTTATATTCTAACACATATATTTCCCTGAAACAATCTGGACTCTCATTAGATCATAAAAACTTTAAGAGTGAGTTAACTTTGTCATACAAATACTTTACAAGTAAACATAACATATCATACAACATATAAACTCTTCTCTAAAATTACATGAAATGTTATTTGGTTTTTCTCTGTTCTTCCTAATACACTCTTTCAACTGTATCCAATTCTTAAAATAACTTTACAAATGAACCTAATCAAAACAAACCCAACAGGCCATCCCACCAAAGCAGCATATCCCTAATATCATTTGTTCCAAACACTACTGTAGAATAGATTTTTTAAAGTAACTGTAAAAAAGTACCACATAAATGTGGTATATTTCCAAACATGAATTACGTTAATACAATTTAAGTTTAAATAACACAGGGTAGATTGCTAAAAACAATTAAATGACAACCAGTTATTTCATATAGCAAAAATGACATCTCTTTATTAAGTGCCAGTTATTCCATTCTATCACCAACTGTCCTGCAGAGGTCATAAACAAATAGGAATGGTATCTACCTGAAAAAATGTTCTGAGAAACTTACCATCATTTTGGCTCTTGCCCTTCATCTCCTCTTTCCACGATGGGATGGTGTTCAGGGGAACATAGTCCCTTATGTATTCTTTGCGTCTCTCCTCTATGGTCATCTTCAGTAAACGTTCTTGCAAAATAAAAGCAGAATCTCCATTTGTATTTAACTTTTAGGTTCAGGATTTATTTTATAATTTAAATATTAACCATGTTAAATTAACCAAGAGTTGATGTGGGCTTGAAGAATACCAAAATACAAATCTAGTGACTCCATATTTGAATGGAGTCAAATTAACACTCAGCGGGCAAAAAAAAAGATCAAAGCCTGATGAGGAAAACATTCTTGTGACAGTCCAGAAAGAAGCTCTTTCAGACATCTACTGACAGTCCACTATGTGCCAAATGATACATTTATACACTGCAGGTACAAAGGTGACCTTAACTCTGGAGGAGTTCATAAGACAAAAGGGGAAATGGGTAAGATAAAAAATAATAGCTACATAAATAAAATAAAATATCCTAAGATAAATACATACAAATGCTAAAAGCACAAGAAAAGCAACCACCAAGATATTCCTTAAGTCTATGATGCCATCAACAATAAAAATGTCCTTTCAATTTAATAATACCTTTGTGGAGGTGATATAAATAATACTTTATAAGTCTTGATTATAACATTATAACACTTTTTAAACACTTAGAATTAACGACAGCTGATGTCATTTATAAAGAACTCACTGTGTGCCAGGACCTTCACATGTATACTTTAATTAAAATAATCTTTCCAACACTCAGCAAAACTGATGGTATAATTATCCCGATTTTGCAGATGGGGAAATGAAGCACATCAAAGTTCAGCAATTTGTTCAAATCAAGAGAGCTTTCCATTAAAATCCACATAGATATCTCCATCAACAACTATAGCCTACACCATTAGCCACTATATAGTACTACCGTTATATAGTACTACCGTCTCAAGGAAAGCTCCCGAAGAGGTGACTGCAGCACGCCAGGCTTCCCTATGCCAGGCTTCCCAGTTCATCACCAACTCCAGGAACTTGCTCAAACTCCATGTGTATTGAATCAGTGATGCCATCCAACCATTTCATCCTCTGTCATCCCCTTCTCCTCCTTCCTTCAATCTTTCCCAGCATCAGCATCTTTTCAAATGAGTTGGTTCTTCACATCAGGTGGCCAAAGTATTGGAGCTTCAGCATCATATCTTCCAATGAATATTCAGGACTGATCTCCTTTAGGATGGACTGGCTTGAGCTCCTTGCAGTCCAACGGACTCTTAAGAGTCTTCTCCAACACTACATTCAAAAGCACCAGTTCTTCAGCACTTAGCTTTCTTTATAGTCCAACTCTCACATCCATACATGACTACTGGAAAAACCATAGCTTTGACTAGATGGAGCTTTGTTGGCAAAGTAATGCCTATGCTTTTTAGTATGCTGTCTTGGTTGGTCATAGCTTTTATTCGAAGGAGCAAGCGTCTTTTAATTTCATGGCTGCAGTCACCATCTGCAGTGATTCTGGAACCCAAGAAAATAGTCTGTCACTGTTTCCATTGTTTCCCTATCTATTCGTCGCAAAGTGATTGGACTGGATGCCATGATCTTAGTTTCTTCAATGCTGAGTTTTAAGGCAACTTTTTCTCTCCTCTTTCACTTTCATCAGGAGGCTCTTTAGTTCTTCTTTGCTTTCTGCCAGAAGAGTGGTGTAATCTGCACATCTGAGGTTATTGATATTTCTCCCAGAAATCTTGATTCCAGTTTGTGCTTCATCAGGACATCCCGCCATTTCACATGATGTACTCTGCATGTAAGTTAAATAAGCAGGGTGACAATATACACCCTTGACATACTCCTTTCCCAATTTGGAGCCAGTCTGTTGTTCCATATCCAGTTCTAACTGTTGCTTTTTGACCTGCATACAGATTTCTCAGGAGGCAAGTCAGGTGATCTGGTATTCCCATCTCTTTCAGAATTTTCCATAGTTTGTTGTGATCCACACAGTCAAAGGCTTTAGCATAGTCAATAAAGCAGAAGTAGATGTTTTTCTGGAATTCTCTTGCTTTTTCGATGATCCAACAGATGTTAACAATTTGTCCTCTGCCTTTTCTAAATCCAGCCTGAACATCTGGAAGTTCTCAGTTGACATACTGTTGAAGCCTAGCTTAGAGAATTTTGAGCTTTGAATAAACTATTCAAGAATAATTTAATGAAGGTATTAATACAAGGAGGAAAATGGCCACAAATTTGAAAAGTAACTGGAAACATAAAACAAAAATGCACAGAAATCTCTATACCATGCCAAGCAGTTTAATCTTACCCTAAAAACTGTTTTGGGTTGTTGTTGTTGTTTAGTTGCTAAGTGTGTCCAACTCTTTAAAACCCCATAGCCTGTAGCCCACCAGGCTTCTCTGTCCTTGAGATTTCCCAGGCAAGAATACTGGAGTGGGTTGCCATTTCCTTCTCCAAGGGATCTTCCCCACCCAGGGATCAAACCCACATCTCCCGCACTGGCAGGCAGATTCTTTACTGCTGAGCTACCAAGGAAGCCCTTATCCTACAAACTACACCACTAATATACAAAGTTGATTATGCACATCCTAGATGGTGCATAAAATGATCTACTAGGATACAGGAGGAAAAATAATGTAAAAATTCTGTTTGAATCTAAGGGAGTAACAAGTTAAGATTTAATAATATTAAATGTATAAACTGACACTGGCATCCTCACTCATTTTGTTATGTCAGCTGTCATGTATCATGTCCTTTACCAAAGGTCTCCATGATGTAGAGCTATTGACAGTCATATTCACACTCTCAATTCTCTTTCAGCATACTATGAGGTACAGTAGTTTAGGTAAGTGGTTTTAAGGATAGTATCTCATTTTAGGTAATCTAACCCTCATAAAATAATCAATTTAAAAGATTGTTTCATAGAAATAAACTGAAAAAAGTATTTATGTAAGCACAAGTGAACAAAAACTGGGGAAGCAACATTTTTCCCTACTCCTAGGACTGGCTTACATGGGATATATTCAATACTACAATACTCCAGAGTCAACACTATATTGAATTTAAGACCTCTAGGGCATTCAAGTTGAAATCAAGAATCTGGAACTCAGGAGAAAGAAAACCAGCCTAGTGATTTTGGAATTCATAACCTAAAATTCTAGTCCTACAGTAAGTTCATAGGAAAGGATAAGATAGGAAAGCAAACGTCAAGCAAACAACATTTAGGGAGTGGACACAAAGATGGGAAAATAAAATAAAACAGATGTCACTGGGGGTACAAGGTGAATCAGGGTCCCAGTGATATAGAAACCAGCAGAGAAAAGGGTTTTAATGAGGAGAAGAGGGGAAATCTTGTCAATTGCCACAGGATGATCAGGAAGAATGAAAATTAATAAGCCACACGTTTTTATCATCTGGGTCAAGAACAACACTGAAAAGAGAACAAAATGGTCAACAGAGCCATCTGGATTCTAACACCAAATCATGCAAATCTATGTGATTTTGGGTAACTTAATCTCTTTGCATCTTTCTTCTTGAGGCAGGCTGGTAGGTATTAGTCCCAACATATAGATGAGACAACTGAGAGAGAGAGAAGTTGAATAATTTACCTAAAGTTCTACAGCTAGTAAGCAATACAACTAGGATGCAAACCCAGGCAAATAGAGTTCAAAGCTCAAGACAGCTTTGAGTGCAAGCTCAAAGCTTACAATATACTACCTCATGAAGTTGTGAGAATTAAATAAGACAATTCAAGTATGTTACTTAAAATAGTGCTGGGCACACAAAAACAGAACTCATATAGTATTTTTATACCAGTACCACCATCATTGTTATTACTGAATGACTTTAGAAACATTAGTTTCCTTAAAGCATAACTGAGATCCAGGAGATGAGGGACTGAGCAAAGTGAGAATAGCAACTCCAAGGGGAACCCTATGGAAGGAAAGCTACCTTACGGTAGAAAAGACTTTAATTGTTAAAGGCTGAGAAGAGGAACCCAAAGACACTGAGAAACTAAACATACCCAAATGAGCATAAATGACAATACAAGATCTCAAAGAATACAGATGATACAAAGAGCACAAGCAGATGGGTTAACCTTAGAAACCAAGAAAAAAAGTGTTTCCTCTAAAAAAAAGGAAGAAAGCGGAAAACAACGGACATGTAAAGAAAGAAAGAGACTATGGAGAATGATGTTAGGGCTGTTCATGTGTTCATGACATGTATTTTCTCCATGAATAAAAAAGGCAATGTCAGACTTCTCTGCTGGTACAGCGGATAGTTATCTGCCTGCCAATGCAGGGGATATGGATTCAATCCCTGGCCCAGGAGGATTCCACATGCCACAGAGCAACTAACCCTGTGTGCCACAATTACTAAGCCCGCACCCCCAGAGCCCGTGCTCCACAACAAGAGAAGCCTCCGCATTGAGAAGCCTGCTCACAGCAACCAAAAGTAGCCCCTACGCTGCAACTAAAGAAAGCATGAGCACAGGAACAAAGACCAATTGCAGCCAAAAAAAAAAAAAAAAAAAAAACACCAAGAGAATGTCATCTGTTTAGTATAGGAGGTTGGGGTCTTGGTGAAAAAAGAAGCTTGAAGGAAACAGTAAATATGAAATAATCACAGAGGAATAAAAGTGATGACTGGTGTTTACCAAAGCACAACCATAAAAGCTCAGATCACTAATATAGAAATACTGCAATATCAACAATCAGGATCAAAAATATTACACAAGCAACTTGTACTTTTTAGTATCAGAGTATATATGGGAAAGCAACCTGACCTCTGTCATTCCATTTACTTAAAAACTCAACTACGGACACGAAATAAGACAACAAGATAAAACACTGAGATAATTTAGCTTTCAGTACTTAAAATGATAGCACACATGGAGTGCTTTTGAATTAGGGGGTGCAAACTATTAGATCAACATCATTTATTTAACTTATGTGGACTTGAGAATTCCTTACTTATTTAAACAATGACACATACTGGAGGCGACAGTCATATATACAGTCTCTTCAGTTTTACACAAAACTTTTCCTTAAGGGATGTTTCAGCTTTGCAGTTATACTTACTATATGATATACTGAGTTAAAATGTGTTTATAGAATGCCTTGACATTTCAATGAGGTAGGTAAGCCTTCCTTTAGATTTAAATAATAGCTACAAAAATACGATAATACCCTCTTCGGTGCAATTCAGAAGAAGGTAATGTATTCCATCCTTAATACTACGATCCTGGAAGTCCTTATCTCCTTCTTGATGGTACAACATAAGATAGACAAAAATTTTATTGAAATATAGTTGATTTAAAATATTATATATACTACATATTCCAAAAATAGATATCCTAATTAAGACACTGACATACTAAAACGTGTTCAAGGCCATAATAACTTTCTCTTTTAACATTCAACTTCATGCAAAAATAGGTTAGTTTTGGACAAGAGAAAAATTTACTTTGTTAAATGCCTTCTTTAACCGTGTATTTGCTTCTCTGTTAGGATATATTAATTTGGTAATATTTTCTCCTATTACTACAAGTAAGAGAAGAAAAAAACCAAGACATTAAAGTTTCTAAAATGCTTGTTTATCACAGTCTAACAGTGTAGATGTTAAATGAAGGACTATTATAACATTGTGACTTTAGGAACATTATTATGGAATAAAGATAGTTCTTCAGTAATTGCTATAATTTCATTAATTATTCAGCTATTGAAAACAATCTCCATGTCTTTCACTATTCTGCCTTCATTATTATCAGTAATACCCAACCTAATATTTCAAGATTATCAATAAAAATGGGCATAAAAGATTTTTCAAAGCTTATAAGGTAAATTGTTGACATTCAAATAACTTCTACTGGGAAAACAAAGCAAAATTATTTTACACTACTTTATATATCAACAGCATTTGTTTTGCAACACCAAAATTCAGTTCAATATATGTCCATAATCATTAAAATATAATTAAATGGTACACAACCTAGTCTGTCAATATTTAAAGACCCTTTTAATTGGGTCCTTCAGTTATGCTATGTCAATTCTTGCCAGTAGTTAATGTGGAAAAAAGAATCCCTATTAATCCCTTTATTCATGCACTGTTTGAAGTAAGCCTTATATTAAAGGATTCTTTTCCCACATTCATTCCCTTTCTTTCATCTGCTGCTTGGCCTTATTTATAAAGACCAGGAGCTGCAATAACAATCCACAGGTTTTAAACATCTATCATAAAGGAAATCAACTTTCACTCTAGTCACTCTTTTATCCTTGCTCTATAAAGAAGGTAAGGTACTTAGGAGAGATTTGCAGTTCTGTCATTCGATATACTAAGTTTAGTATATCTTAGCAGTACCACTGCAAGTACTTTTTACTACATTTCTGTATAATTAGCTAATTTTTAAAAAAGAAAGAAAAAACTGCAGAGACTCTTGGAATATTGCCTAACTGATGCCAAAGAGAAACAAGGAGAAGGGGAGAAAAGATAGTTGAGTCGCACATTTCAATGTCTTATCGACCTCAATGCCGCCGTCAACCTAGCTGAGGTGGGCAAGCTTGGATCTGCACAAAACTCAGGGGTGGGCTCATTCACTGAGTGACTTTAGTCTCACAATCTTACTCGGAGCAACTTCAGACCGTGACGGAATAGAGGAAAAGCACTGCGGAGAAAAACCCATTCGGACTTCTCCAAAGACACCTAGCCTCGCGGACCAGACACGCTCGCTTTCGGATTCCCCGGAGATCCAGGTTCCAAAAGTCACACTGCGGCGGGCGCAGGAGGAAAGGCCCTGACTGAATACCCAGAGGCGGGGACGCCCGGCCAGCGGAGCACAAGGGAGCGAGGCGACGGGTGACCGGCTGAGGCTCCGCGGGAGCGGGGCAGCATCAGCAGCTGCAGTCCGGCCGTCGGCCGGCGGGCACGTGTCCGCGGGACACCGAGGCGGGGAATCCCAGAGTGCCGGCTGGGATCCGGGCACAGGGCGGGGGGCTTGGGGGAGCCCGGCGGAGCCCAGGGGCCGCCGCGCAGAGATCCGCGCCGGCGTCCCGGCGAAGGTGACCGGGCGCAGCGGGAGGCGGAGAGGGGCGTGCGCCCACACGTGCGCGAGCCGCAGGTGCCCGGGGGCGGCGCGTGCACGCCGGCGTGCGCGCGTGTACACACACGGACCTGCGGGAAGGCGGCACCGGCTGGGCGGACGAGAGGCAGAAGCCGGGCGGAGCGCGCCGAGGCACACACAGACCCCTGACCCCCGCCCCCACCCCACCCCGCCGCCCGACCCCCCAGGACTCGACGGCCGGGTTACCTTTCTCCTCTCTCCACACCTTTTTCTTCTTGTTGCTGGGGTACATGTTGCCGTGGGGGTGGCTGGCTTTAAGCTGCAAGTTCCCCAGGCTCACGGGCAAACAGGGTGTGTGTGGAGTGGGAGGGTGGGGAGGGGGCACTCGGGAGGGAAAAAGTGAAAGAGGCTCCGGGTCCTGCGCCGCTCGCCGCTCGCCGGTCTCCAGTCGCCGCCCTCCTCCCTCAGCCCGCGCTCGGCTCCAGCTCCCACCCGCCTCAGCCCCACGGCCGCCACCACAGCAGCACCTCAGAGCCTGTCAACTAGGTCACGCCTCGCGCTAACCTAACACCCGCGTAGGCCCCGCCTCCCAGCCGCTAGCCAGCGCCGCCTCCCATTGGCTGCACCGCCCGCCGCTCTCCGCGTTCCAGCGGCCGCGCGCCCCGACTTCGGCCCCAGGGCGCAGGCGCAGGCGCAGGCGCAGGCTCGGGCCTGACGCCGGAGACGTTGGGGAGCTGGAGGGGGTGGAGCCAGGGCGCGAGGGGGCTGGAGGTGGTTCACGACTGGGGCGTGGCGTGGGGCGGCCACCCGGGAACTCTGAGAAGAGCTGGGCTTCACTCCGGTTTCGCTGCGCAGGGAGAACCCGAGGGCGTGGCCTATGGGAAGGGCCAGGTGCGCCAGGTGACTGCAGACGGGCAACGCTGCCGCAGGGCCTAAAGGTGTATATGTGGGAGGGATGTCAGTCAGCACTCGCTCGCTCTCATCGCCCCGTCTGGACCGATTTTACCACAGAAACTGAAGAGTTCCTCGTAGTGGGCAAATATAACCGAAAGAAGGGAAAGGATTAGGTGATGATTCCAAACCATACACTATCAGCTCCTCGACCTTGTAGCAGAAACTACATATTTCACTCGATTCGGTGAAGTCTGGAAGGAACAGAGGCAAAATGAACTACTCAAGAGTTTGAAGACCCGGGGAGGAGTGAGCAGCCAAAACTTTATATAGAAAACTGAAGAACTTGCATCAAAGCAAGTTCAAGTGGATGTTAATCAAAGTCCGTCATCTTACTTTTCTCTCCGCCAGTTGCTTCAGGTAAAGCTGCTGGTCTAAAGCGTTCGCTTGAATCTGGGCAATACTAGTCTGCACGTGTTCTGAAAACCCAGTTCTACTGAAGTCCTCCATAAGAGTAGGGTGACCTAGAATTTAGAGGAAATTTGGTAACCCCCTTCCCAAATTTATGGTGTTTCTAAACGTCAGACCATCTACAAGGCTGATTTGATGAAAGTGGTGAATCCGCATTTGATAATTGAAGTGCTGTGGCATATGGGCTGTAGGTAAGTCAGATGTGTTGCTGCTAAGTCACTTCAGTCGTGTCCGACCCTGTGCAACCCCATAGACGGCAGCCCACCAGGCTCCCCCGTCCCTGGGATTCTCCAGGCAAGAACACTGGAGTGGGTTGCCATTTCCTTCTCCAATGCACGAAAGTAAAAAGTGAAAGTAAAGTCGCTCAGTCGTGTCCGACTCTTCGCGACCCCATGGACTGCAGCCTACCAGGCTCCTCCGTCCATGGGATTTTCCAGGCAAGAGTACTGGAGTGGGGTGCCATCGCCTTCTCCGCAGATGTGTAAGAGCAAGTAATTATTTGAAACACAGTTTCTTTTAAGAGAAGAGAGGGGGAGGCCCCACTTAGAATTGTAAAGAATGAAATGTTCTGAGTAACAGGACACTCATGAAAATGATTAATAACACAGGTAAAATTTTTTATTGTGACAATGCTTCTGTTTTTCTTTTAACACTGTGAAACACTAAAAAATTGAGAGAAATAAGGAAAGCTTCAAGAAGGAAGTGAAATTTGAACTAGTAATAAAAATACTCATTTACTGGCAGTGGAAATAAAAGGTGAACTCTAGTAAAGGGCACATTACCAAGGCAGAATCAATAATTGGTAACGAAATAGATTTGGGGAAGAGAATGAGAAAGAGAATATAAGGTTTCATGGTATAATTGAGGAAAACAGCAATATGATTAATAATAAAGTGAACAATACAGAAACAGTTTCAATTTTGTGAGAAAAATATTGAATTCTTGGTTAGAAATACACAATGTTATGTGTTTACAGGAAAGTGCATTATATAGGCACCATCTCTTCTGTTACAACAGAGAAGCTTTTACCACCCCAACCCAGAGCCAGGCATTCCACCTGTGCTTTCTTAGGAATACTACACTATTGATTATCCTTTATCTCATGCTGAGTCATAGAACTGGGACCATCCATCAACTTTTAAACCTTCTCAGATCTTTACCATGTTAAAAAAAAAAAAAGAAAGAAAAGAAAAGTTCCTTCTGTGATCCTACACCCACTACTACTAGCAGAAGCTATAGCTTCTTCCTTTCAAAATATTGTGTGTGTCCATTTTCTTACATCCACTTTCTGCTCTGCAGTTCACTCAAATCTGGGTTCTGGGTTCTATCCTATAAATCAACAGAAATGGCTATTGCTAAGGTAATCAATGACTTTCATGTTACATTTAGTGAACACTGTTCAATCTTTGTCTTATTAAATCTTTCAGCAGCATTTAACACTATTAACCTCTTATTGCTCCTTAGTTGGTAAAGAATTTGCCTGCAATGGAGGAGACCCCGGTTCGATTCCTGGGTCAGGAATATCACCTGCAGAAGGGATAGGCTACCTACTCCACTATTCTTGGGCTTCCCTGTGGCTCAGCTGGTGAAGAATCCTCCTGCAATGTGGGAGACCTGGTTAGATCTCTAGGTTGGGAAGATCCCCTGCAGAAGGGAAAGGCTACCCACTCTAGTATTCTGGCCTGGAGAATTCCATGGACTGTATAGTCTATGGGATCACAGAGTCAGAAACGACTGAGCAAGACTTTCACTTAAATTTGAGTTTCCTCCTGTCTGGTCATTCCTTTCAGTTCAGTCACTCAGTCATGTCCGACTCTTTGCGACCCCATGGACTGCAGCATGCCAGGCTTCCCTGTCCATCATCAACTCCCAGAGCTTACTCAAACTCATGTCCATAGAGTCAGTGATGCCATCCAACCATCTCATCCTCTATTGTCCCCTTCTCCTCCTGCCTTGAATCTTTCCTAGCAACAGGTCTTTTCGACTCGTTTCTTCACATCAGGTGGCCAAAGTATTGGAGTTTCAGCTTCAACATCAGTCCTTCTAATGAATATTCAGGACTGATTTCCTTTAAGATGGACTGGTTGGATCTCCTTGCAATCCAAGGGACTCTCAAGAGTCTTCTCCAACACCACAGTTCAAAAGCATCAATTCTTCGGTGCTCAGCTTTCTTTATAGTCCAATTCTCACATCCATACATGACTAATAGAAAACCATAGTTTTGACTAAACGGACCTTTGTTGGCGAAGTTATGCCTCTGCTTTTTAGTATGCTGTCTAGGTTGGTCATAGCTTTTCTTCCAAGGACCAAGCCTCTTTTAATTTCATGTCTGCAGTCAACATCTGCAGTGATTTTGGAGCCCCCAAAAATAGTCTCTCGCTGTTTCCATTGTTTCCCCATCTATTTGCCTTGAAGTGGTGAGATCAGATGCCATGATCTTAGTTTTCTGAATGTTGAGTTCTAAGCCAAGTTTTTCACTCTCTTTCACTTTCATCAAGATGTTCTTTAATTCATCTTTGCTTTCTGCTATAAGAGTGGTGTCATTTGCATATCTGAGATTATTGATATTTCTCTCAGCAATCTTGATTCCAGCTTGTGCTTCATTCAGCCCAGCATTTCTCATGATGTACTCTGCGTGTAAGTTAAATAAGCAAGGTGACAATATACAGCCTTGACATACTCCTTTCCCAATTTGGAACCAGTCTGTTGTTCCATGTCCAGTTCTAACTGTTGCTTCTTGACCTGAATACAGATTCCTCAGGAGGCGGGTCAGGTGGTCTGGTATTCCCATCTCTTGAAGAATTTTCCATAGTTTGTTGTGATCCACACAGTCAAAGGCTTTGGCATAGTCAATAAAGCAGAAATAGATGTTTTTCTGGAACTCTCTTGCTTTTCCGATGATCCAGAGGATGTTGTCAATGTGATCTCTGGTTCCTCTGCCTTTTCTAAATCCAGCTTGAACATCTGGAAGCTTATGGTTCACATACTATTGAAGCCTAGCTTGGAGAATTTTGAGCATTACTTTGGTGGCGTGTGAGATGAGTGCAATTGTACAGTAGTTTGAACAGTCTTTAGCATTGCCTTTCTTTGGGATTGGAATGAAAAGAGACCTTTTCTAGTCCTGTGGCCGCTGCTGAGTTTTCCAAATTTGCTGGCATATTGAGTGTAGCACCATCTTTTAGGATTTGAAATAGCTCAAGTAGAATTCCATCACCTCCACTGTCTTTGTTCGTAGTTATGCTTTCTAAGGCCCACTTGACTTCACATTCCAAGATGTCTGGCTCTAGGTGAGTGATCACACCATGGTGGTTATCTGGGTAATGAAGATCTTTTGTGTATAGTTCTATGTATTCTTGCCACCTCTTCTTAATATCTTCATTCCTTTACAGTCTCCTTTTTTGCCCCATCTTTCTTTTCAGTCATTACATTTTGGAGTTAATTGACACTCAGAACTAGAACTTCTTATCTCTTTTCACTTTTTACTTTGAATAATTTCATCCATATTCATGGCTCCATTTATAACTATAATTCTCAACTAGGGGCAATTCTGTCTCCCTTGGGGACACAAGCAATGTCTGCAGGCATTTTTGGTTGTCACACCTGAGGGAAGAATGCTACTGGCATTAAGTGAGTATAAACCAAGGATTCTGCTATGCAACCTGTATGCACAGTATAGTCCCCCACAACAAAGAATGTCAATACTGCTGAGGTTAGGAAATCCTGAGTTACATCAATGACTCCCAAATTTATTATTTCCAGGAAAACTTTCTTCTTGAACTTTAGACCTATACATGCTACCATGTACTGGATCTTAACTTTAAGAGGCAGTGTTACCCACTGGTAAAAATGCATGTGGAGCCAGTTCATCTGAATTCAAATTCTAGGTTTACCCTTATTGATTATGTGACTCTTGGCAAGTTACTCAAGGTCTCTAAACTTTTTTTTTTTGGGGGGGGGGTTGATCTGTTATATGGAAATGAAAATATAATATCTACCTTATAAGTCTGATGTAAGGATTCAATGAGTCAAAACACAAAGTGACTAGCACATAGTAAATGTGGCAGAGATGCTCACTAATACAATGTCTTCTTTCTTGGTCCATAACAAGACCATATTTTCTAGTCTCCCTTGAAGTTGGTTGGCTTCTCTGATAACTCAGCTGGTAAAGAACCCATCTGCAATGCAGGAGACCCGGGTTCAATTCCTGGGTCAGGAAGATCCCCTGCAGATGGAATAGGCTACCTACTCCAGTATTCTTGGGCTTCCCTGGTGGCTCAGCTGGTAAAGAATCTGCCTGCAATGTGGGAGACCTGGGTTCAATCCCTGTATTAGATCCCCTGGAGAGTGGAAAGGCTACCTGCTCCAGTATTCTGGCCTGGAGAATTCCACGGACTGTATAGTCCGTGGGGTCACAAAGAGTCAACACGACTGAGAGACTTTCACTTTCACTTGAATTTAGTTAGTACATATGACTGCATCCTGGGTCAGTTATGGGACAAAAGTTACCTATGCCACTTCCAGGCCTAACCATCAGACCATCTGTGCACTCATTCATATTCTCTTTCTTTTCCACAGTAATCACAGAAACAGTACCTCAAGAAGGAAGAAACTTAGATCCCTGAGTCACTGCTTGAAAGAGTATCTCTGGGCTCCAAGGAGTACCACATCAAGCTATGATGTAAATAAGAAACTTATGTATTGTGTTAAGGCATTGGTAGTTAGAGGGTCCTTGTTTCAGTATTTAGTTTTAATTACTCTGACAAAATACCATTGAAAAGTGTTCAGTTCAGTTCAGTCACTCAGTCGTGTCCGACTCTTTGCTGCCTCATGGACTGCAGCACATCAGGCTTCCCTGTCCATCACCAAATCCTGGAGCTTACTAAATATTAATATTTAATATCTCAGAAATATTTGAAATGTACCATGTACCACACTGATCTTTCCCCTACTCTTAGACCTCTTCTAGCATCTTCATCCAGAGAAGGCAATGGCACCCCACTCCAGTACTCTTGCCTGGAAAATCCCATGGATGGAGGAGCCTGGTGGGCTGCTGTCTATGGGGTCGCACAGAGTCGGACACAATTGAAGTGACTTAGCAGCAGTAGCAGCAGCATCTTCATATCTTTGAATGGCTTCTTCACCCATTTCAGTTGAGCAATATAGAAACCTAAACACCATCCCTGGTACCTCTTTAAACTTTTCTCTCATTTCAAATGAATGGCTATACTTCTCAGTTTTATTTCCTATACTACTATTCTTGAATTACTCACCCTTCCAATAGCACTGCAGTAAGCTAAGTCTGAATAAAAGACTTCCTTACTGTCTGTCCCCCTGTCGACTTTTGCCTCTCTTCTGTCTGTTCGATGCCCCCCATCTAGAGTTATCAAATGTGATCAAGTCATTTCACTGCTGTAGCTCATTAAGTGACTTTCTGATGGTCTTAATTATAGATTGAATTGAGTTTCCCCCAAAATTCATATGTTGAAACTCTAGCCCACGATATGGTTATATCTGGATATAGGGTCTTTTGGAGGTCATTAGGGTTAAATGAGGTCATAAGGGTGGAGCTCTAATCCAGTAGGACTGTGACCTTAAAAAAAGAGGAAGAGTTCACATGCTTGCTCTCTCTCTCTCTTCCCCCTTCCCCCTAACTCCACCATCCTGACTCCACTGTCCCCCATCATGTAAAGACAAAGTGAGAAGGCAGCTATCTGCAAGCCAGAAAGAGCCTTCGCAAGAAGCAGATGACGCTGTACCCTGATCATAGACTTCCAGCTTCTAGAACTGTTAGAAAATTGATTTTTGTTGTTCAAGCCACTCAGTATTTTGTCTTGGCCACCCAAGCTGACTAAAACCATCATTATTAAAACTGAATCATTTAGGAGTGACCCTCACTGCCAATTCTGCTTTATCTTATGCCATGCTTCACCCTGCCACCCATCTCTGATTCCAACCATAGCAGCCCTGAGAGCTTTTCAGCTCTTTGAACAAATCTTATTCTCACCACATGGCCTTTTCACATGTTTATCACTATACCTAGGACATGTCATGTTTAGCCAACCCATTCTCGTTCTTCAGAGTATAGCTGGCAAAATTCTCTCCCTGGCAAAGCCTTTGGTGATTCTGACCCCACCTGACCTCTTCACACAGTTTTCCCTTATGTGTCATCAGTACTAATTCATTTTCCTATAAGACACTTTTCAAAGGTTTTTTGAGATTATTTTATTAATACTTATCTTTTACTCTAGACTTAAACTCTCTGAGGACAGGAAATATATCTTATTGCTCACCATTCACAGAAAATGCCCAACACCTGGTACATAATAAAGGTTTATTGAATTAATGAAATGTAAAGAAGCATCTGTAAAGAAATGTTAGCAAAATTAAGGAAGAGTATGTGAGACCGAAATGGGAGACCCTAATTTTAATGTGAAGACCAAGAGAGGAGCTAACAAATAAAATTATTGTGAACACCTCAAAGAGTGTCACCATTCATCTTTAGCATATGGCAGATTTTCAACACGTGAATGAATGAGCGAGGACGCAGTGGAAAAAGAATGAGAAGTTTATTCAACAGTGTAGAATATTACTTGCAGTTCCATTTTCAGAAAAACCAATACTATATTTTCAAGAAGAGGTTAATGATCAGAAATGTCAGATTTCTCACAGAGATTAAGTAGGATAAGAACTAAGAAAAGATAATTGGGTTTTTTCGTCTATGTAAATTAGTGAAAATAAAGGCAAATAGTTGAAGAATAAGTGAGAGGCAGCAAGACAGGAGCAGTGATTATAGAGTATTCTTTTGAGATGTTTAGAGGCTAAAAGATAAATAGAGAAGATATTAATAGCAGTAGTAAGGATACTAGAGTCAAAAGAAAATTTTTCTAGGAGAGATGAAGAGTTTTTAAATTAAGAAAATTGATACAAAAGATTGAAACAAAAAGAAAAAGAGAGAGACAAAAGGAAAAAAAAAGAACAAATGCTAAATAGATTGAAGTACCAGGGAAAGTAAATGTGGATAGAATCAAAAGTGAGAGAAGTTTGGACATGGAAGGAAGTCGAGGGAAGATAGGTCAAATGGCCATGGTTTGAGTGAAAATAAAAAGCAACATCATCTGCAGAAAGATGCTGATAATTCTGGATCCAAATGGGGACTGCTAAAAAGATTGTATAAAGAACATTTAATGGATGACATTAAGAGTTTAAATAAATTTTATTTAGAGATTTTTTTTTAAAGCACAGATGTTGCGACAGTTATATTTTGAAGTCCCTTAGTGAAAGGAAAACCCCACTCCAGTACTCTTGCCTGGAAAATCCCATGGACGGAGGAGCCTGGTAGGCTGCAGTCCATGGGGTCGCTAAGAGTCGGACATGACTGAGCGACTTCACTTTCACCCTTCACTTTCATGCATTGGAGAAGGAAATGGCAACCCACTCCAGTGTTCTTGCCTTGAGAATCCCAGGGACGGGGGAGCCTGATGGGTTGCCGTCTATGGGGTTGCACAGAGTCAGACATAACTGAAGCGACTTAGCAGCAGCAGCAGCAGCAGCAGTGAAAGGAAAAGATATTAGGGACTCTGGTAGACTAAATAATGATCCCAAAGATTTCTAGGACCTAATCTCTAGAACCTATGAATGTTATTTTATGTAGCAGAAGGAACGTTGCAGATATGACTAAGGATCTTGAGATGAGGAGATTATCCTGTATTTTGGTGTTCCCTAAATGTAATTGCAAGTGTCCTAAGAGGGATACAGAGGAAGATTAAACCACAGAAGAGGAGAAAGCAAAGTAATGGTTGTACAGAGATTGGAGTGATATAGTCACAAACTGAGAAATGTGGGCAGCCACTAAAACCTGGATAATTCCAGACAAAGAATGGATTCTCCCCTGAACAAACTAGCTCGGCTCTCTCTTTTTCTTAAACACTTTTTTTTTTTTTTTTGGCCACACCGGGTCTTCTTTGCAACACATGGGATCTACTTCCCTGATCAGGGATCAAACCCAGATCCCCTGCATTGGGAGCTGGATATCTTATCCACTGGACCACCAGGGAAGTCCCTAGCTCTGCTCTTAATTTTGGTCCTGTAAGAATCCTTTTGGACTCCTGAGCTCCAGAACTGTAAATTTCTGGGGTTTTTGTAGTATTTGTCACAACAGCAGTGACAATAAAGGGAGTAAAGTAAACCTGAAAATTCAAGGCAATAAATACATCTGTTTCTGAAGTAATTATCTGAACACACTGTAAAAGTTGGGTATATTTTAGGTATGATTCCTCTACTGGCTCCTTTCTTTGGATAATGTTAATATTGTCATACCTGAATACTCGGGCTTCCCTGATAGCTCAGTTGGTAAAAGAATCCATCTGCAATGCGGGAGACACTGGTTCAATTCCTGGGTCAGGAAGATCCACTGGAGAAAAATACTCCAGCATTCTTGGGCTTCTCTTGTGGCTCAGCTGGTAAAGAATCTGCCTGCAGTGTGGAGACCTGGGTTTGATCCCTGGATTGGGAAGATCCCTGAAGAAGGGAAAGGCTACCTGCTCCAGTTTTCTGGACTGGAGATTTCCATGGATTGTATAGTCCATGGAGTCACAAACAGCCAGACACAACTGAGTGACTTTCATGACCTAAATGCTCATTTTAATATCTGGCCCTAGGCTTGAGGGTATTAATTTGTGAAATTCCCATATATTTTAAGATAGTAAATAAGGCATTTTAAAACACCTTCTATAAAAATGTTTAATGAACACTCTTTTTAAAATGTAATTGATTGAAATTTGACTTGGTCCCAGTAAAATGTCAGCAGTTCCTTACTTGAACAGAGAAGAAACATTTTCACCAAGATGGGGACAACAGTTGTCCATATGTTTCTTGTCCACTGTACCCTTGAGATGTTAGATTAAAGGATGATGTCAGGTTAGCTCATGTGCTTAGTTGTGCTTTCCCATAATCGCAGCTTGCACCTCTGGAGGTAACATAAAAACAAGAACTTCCAGCAACTCTGAAAAGAGTTGAGAGAGCAACTCCTACCTATTTCAAGCCTACCACTTATCTCTCACCAGAGAAGTAGCAAACTAGATATGGTTCCTTACCCACAGCCTGCTCTGTCCATCAGCTGCCATCATTCCAGGTTGAAAGGACATTCCTGGCAGCTCATTGGCCCAAGAGTAAGGAAATTGTTGCTTAGCAACCAAGTCCTGACCCCTACAGGCCTGAAAAGAGGAAGCTTGTGGGCTGGCCACCTAGTTCTGCCTGTGTTACAGTAAGAAGGAGCTACTTAGAAGAAGATGAAGCCCTTGTTCCTGCTAATAGAGATATTGATAATTCTTGGGGTCACAATTAAAAGTAAGTTTTTCTGTCCTTACAGTTCTCTATGAGGGTCTTAGCACTAAGAGTGCAATCTGATTAGAAAATTGTAAATAACTTCACAATATTTCTAAGTAACACAATTTTTAGATAAGTACTTTAAAATATGCAATAAGGATAGATAGCAATGATACTCTCATTTAAGACAGTACCTGGGAAGGATATGTGTATATGTATGTGTATGTGTGTGTGAAAGAGAGAGAGAGAAAGAGATTAAAAGAGAGAGAAGAGGGGCAGACATTGAGCAAATCTATAAGAAAAGCATTATAGTAATTTTTATAGAGTAGGGATATTTGACATAGGTTGTTGAGTTTTGTTAAATCTAGAATATCATGAAGATCTAGTTCTAGAACTTTAAATGAGAATTATAGACTCAAAGGACTCAGAGTTTTAAAGTGTTTTAATTGATATTCTTATAGTCTCTTACAATTTTTCCACAATAACAATTCTATTTTCAAAGTTTCCATAATTCCTAAGTAGTTACTATCTTAAAATGGGTATTATTTTCCAGTCTTGTTTCTCTGGTCATTTATTGAGTTAATTTTTACCCAGTCCTTACATAATTTGCTCATGATGAATTCAATTTAAGAAATACTTATTTCCATTTAACCTAGGAGAACAAGGTTTGTATAACATCTGAAAGTTAATTGCTGTAACACACCACAACAGTAGAACAAATGACAAAGACTACCTGGTCATCTTAATTGATGCAGAAAGAGCGCTTAACAAAGATCGACTTTCCTTTTGTATAAAAACACTCAATAAATAAGAAATCAAAACACCTATCAGCCTGATAAAGGGCATCCTCAAAAAACTGGCACCTAATATATTTAATGGTGAAACACTGAATGCTTTCTCCCAGTGGGCCCCTAAGATGTGGAACAAGACAAAGATGTCCACTCCTGCAATTCCTATTCAATATTGTACTGGAGGTTTTAGCCAAGGCAATTAAATAAGAGAAAGAAATAAAGATTGAGAAAGGAGAAGTAAACCTCTCTGTATTTACCAAAGACAGGATCTTATACACAGAAAATCCTAAGGTTTTCAATTTAAAAAATACTAGAACTGATAAATGAGTTTGGCAGGGTTGCAGGATAAAAGATTAATAGACAAAAATTTATTCTATTTCTATACCATCACAGTAAACATATCAAAATGAAATTGGTTCCATTCATGATAGCATCAAAATGGATAAGGTATTTAGAAATAAATTTAACAAAAGAAGTACAAAGTTCATCCTCTGAAACTGAAAAAGTTGTTGAAAGAAATTAAAGAAAATCTCAATAAATGAAAACACTTCCCACGTTCATGGATTGGAAAACTTAATATTGTTAAGATGCCAATACTCTCCAAATTGATCTATAGATTCAATATAACCCCTATCAAAATCCCAGCTTATTTCTTTGTAAAAATTAACAAAATCTGAAAATTAGTATAGAAATGAATGTTCTTCTTTAAAAAAAGAAGAGGACACATACTTCTTAATTTCAAAACTGACTGCAAAGCTGCAGTAACCAACACAGTGTGGTACTGGCATGAAGAGAGATTATATAGATCAATAAAATATTAAAAATTCAGAAATAAATCCTCACATTTATCATCAATCAATTTTTGGCAAGGATGCCAAAATATTGAGTTAACGGTGAAGGGGAAGAATAATTTCTTCAACATATGGTGAGGACAGCTGGAGACCCACCTATCTCACCCCAGTCAGACATCTACCTCACACTCTATATGAAAAATAATTCAAAATGGGTCAAAGACCTGAATATAATAGCTTAAGCTTTAAAACTCCTAGAAGAAAATATAGACATAAATCTTTTTGACCCTAGATTAGGCAATGATTTCTTAGATATGCCACCAAAAGCACAAACAAAAAGAAGAAAACCACAAACTGGACATCACCAAAATTAAACACTTTTATGTTTCAAAAGACATCATCAAGAAACTAAAAAGACAACCCACAGAATAGGAGAAAATGTTGCAAATCATATTCAGTAAAGGTTTAGTATTAAGAACGTATGAAAAAATCTTGACAACTCATCAACAAAATAACACACAACCCAGTTTTTTTAACCCCGTTTTTAAATGGGCTAAGGATATTCTTCCAAAAGATATGCAAATGACCATCAAGTGCATAAAGAGATATTCAACATAATTGCTTACTAAGAAAATGCAAATCAAAACCACAATGAAATATTACATTGTATGCAATCATGTGACAGTCCTGGGTAAATCTAGAAGGTTGGTCACCCTCAGAAGAAGGCAATAAAGGAGAGAAAATGTTGAGGAGGTGGAAGTGAAGATGGAGAGAGGCAGAAACCAGAGGCAAGAAGCAGGCAAGCTTGTACGCTGGTGTTTTCCAAAGGGGCCAGAACATGGAGTCATTCTCACCAGCTGATAACGCACCTTTCTACAAGCTCAGCATCCTGTCTTCCCCAGCTGAGCTTCGTTTAGGATGGCTATAATTTTTTAAAAAAGGAGAATAACAAGATTTGGAAATGATGTGGAGAAATAGGAACCCTCACACATTGCTAGTGTAAAATGGTACAGCCACTGTGGGAGACAGTTTGGCAGTTCCTCACAAAGTTAAATTTAGAATTGTCATTTGTTGTTGTTGTTCAGTAGTAACTGAAGTTGTGGCCCACTCTTTGTGACTCCTTAGACTGCAGCATGCCAGGTTCCTCTGTCCTTCACTATCTCCCAGAGTTGGCTCAAATTCATGTCCATTGAGCCTGTGCTGCTGTCTAACCATCTCATCCTCTGCTGCCCCCTCCTCTCGTTGCCTTCATTCTTTCCCAGCATCAGGGTTTTTTCCAATGAGTTGGCTCTTCTCATCAGGTGGCCAAAATATTGGAGCTTCAGCATCAGTCCTTCCAATGAATATTGAGAGTTAATTTCCTTTAGAATTGACTGGTATGATCTCCTTGCAGTCCAAGGGACTCTCAAGTCTTCTCCAGCACCACATTTGGAAAGAATTACCATATGACTCATCAATTCCAATGACCCATCAATTCTATTACTAGGAATATCCCCAAGAGAAGTGAAAGCATATGTCCACACTGGAAGTTTGTATACAAATGCTTATAAAAGCATGACTTTTTATAGTTAAAAGATGGAAACGACCTCAATAATGGATGAGTAGGTAAACAAATTGTTGTGTATACATTCTGTGGAATATCATTCAACTATGAAAAGGATGAAGTACTGGAATGTACTACAAGTTGGATGAACCACAGAAACGTTATAATAAGTGAAAGAAGCCAGATACAAAAGGTCACATGTTATTTGATTTTTATTATATGAAATGTAAGTGAAATATCCAGAATAGGCAAATCCATAGAAATAGAAAGAAGATTAGTGGTTGTCAGTGGTTGCACAGAGAGACAGTGGGAAGTTATTTAATGAATATAGAGTGTATTTCTGGGCTAATGAAAAAGTTTTGAAACTAAAAATACATGGTTGTGAATACATTTAATTGTGTACTTTAAAATGGTTACTTGTATGTTATGAATTTCACCTCAATTTTTTAAAATGGTACAGTTCAGTTCACTTCAGTCACTCAGTTGTGTCCAGCTCTTTGAGACCCCATGAATCTCAGCACGCCAGGCCTCCCTGTCCATCACTAACTCCCGAGGTTCATTCAGACTCAACGTCCATTGAGTCAGTGATGCCATCCAGCCATCTCATCCTCTGTCGTCCCCTTCTCCTCCTGCCCCCAATCACTCCCAGCATCAGAGTCTTTTCCAATGAGTCAACTCTTCGCATGAGATGGCCAAAGTACTGGAGTTTCAACTTTAGTATCATTCCTTCCAAAGAAATCCCAGGGCTCATCTCCTTCAGAATGGACTGGCTGGATCTCCTTGCAGTCCAAGGGACTCTCAAGAGTCTTCTCCAACACCACAGTTCAAAAGCATCAATTCTTCGGTGCTCAGCTTTCTTTATAGTCCAACTCTCACATCCATACATGACCACTGGAAAAACCATAGCCTTGACTAGATGGACCTTTGTTGGCAAAGTAATGTTTCTGCTTTTCAATATGCTATCTAGTTTGGTCGTAAATTTCCTTCCAAGGAGTAAGCATCTTAATTTCATGGCTGCGGTCACCATCTGCAGTGATTTTGGAGCCCAAAAATATAAAGTCAGCCACTGTTTCCATTGTTTCCCCATTTATTTGCCATGAAGTGATGGGACCAGATGCCATGATCTTAATTTTCTGAATGTCGAGTTTTAAGCCAACTTTTTCACTCTCCTCTTTCACTTTCATCAAAAGGCTTTTGAGTTCCTCTTCACTTTCTGCCATAAGGGTGGTGTCATCTGCATATCTGAGGTTATTGATATTTCTCCTGGCAATCTTGATTCCAGCTTGTGCTTCTTCCAGCCCAGCGTTTCTCCTGATGTACTCTGCATATAGGTTAAATAAGCAGGGTGACAATATACAGCCTTGACTTACTCCTTTTCCTATTTGGAACCAGTCTGTTGTCCCATGTCCAGTTCTAACTGTTGCCTCCTGCCCTGCATACAAATTTCTCAAGAGGCAGGTCAGGTGGTCTAGTATTCCCATCTCTTTCAGAATTTTCCACAGTTTACTGTGATCCACACAGTCAAAGGCTTTGGTATAGTCAATAAAGCAGAAATAGATGTTTTTCTGGAACTCTCTTGCTTTTTCAATGATCCAGAGGATGTTGGCAATTTGGTCTCTGGTTCCTCTGCCTTTTCTAAAACCAGCTTGAACATCTGGAAGTTTACCATTCATGTATTGCTGAAGCCTGGCTTGGAGAATTTTGAGCATTACTTTACTAGCGTGTGAGATGAGTGCAATTGTGCAGTAGTTTGAACATTCTTTGGCATTGCCTTTCTTTGGGGTTGGAATGAAAACTGACCATTTCCAGTCCTGTGGCCACTGCTGAGTTTTCCAAATGTGCTGGCATATTGAGTGCAGCACTTTCACAGCATCATCTTTCAGGATTTGGAATAGCTCAACTGGAATTCCATCACCTCCACTAGCTTTGTTCGTAGTGATGCTTTCTAAGGCCCACTTGACTTCAGTGCTTTGGAAAACAGCCTTGGAGTTCCTCAAAGGATTAAACATAGAATTATCATAGGATCCAGAAATTAAACTCCTAAGTACATATACAAGGAAACTAAAAACTTATTTCCATGCAAAAACTTGCACACAAATGGCAGCATTATTCATAGTAGCCAACAAGTGGGGAAAAGCTGGTCTTCACCAACCAATGAATGAATAAAAAGCTTTGATATATCCATACAGTGGAGTATTATCCAGCAATAAAGTACAATATGGATAATCATTAAAATATTGTACTAAGCCACAAAAGGCCACATATTGTGTGATTTCCATAAATGAAATGTCCAGATTAGGTACATCCATGGAGACAGAAAATAGTTTACCGATTACCTAGGGCTGGGAGGTGTAGGATACCTGGGGAGATTATAATTAAAGGACACAAGATTACTGATGGAGTAATGAAAATGTTCTAAAATTATAGCAATGGTTGTACCTATCTGTGAATATACTAAAAGCCATTGACTTTCAGGGAGAAAAGTATTTAATAAAAGTTATATGTCAGGGGTATGGGAAGAATATAGTAAAAATTATATGCCAGGGATATGTGAAGAATATCTAAGACACAATCCTTATCCTTGAGCAGTTAAGAAGAAGAAAACAAGTTACAAGTGAATAAATTATAAAATGTTGCAGGTATTTGGCTTCCTGGTAGCTAAGCAGTAAAGAATCCACCTACAGTGCAGGAGACCTTGGCCAATCCCGGATCAGGAAGATACCTTGAAAGAGGAAATGGCAACCCACTCCAGCATTCTTGCCAGGAAAATCCCGTAGATAGAGGAGCCTGGTGGGCTACAGTCCATGGGGTCACAGTCAGGCATGATAAAGTGACTAAGCACATAGGTATTTAAATAATAGCATTTATAAGGTACTATATATAGGGCACAAGTCAGGGAATGCCCAATTCTACCAGTTTGTGGAGCAGTCAGAGGGCTTCATAAACGAAATGGCATAAACTGAATCTTGAAAGATTAGTGAGTGTTCACTAAGCAGGCAAAAGAGGAAAACATTTTAGACTACATAAAGGAAATAAAGACATAGAGGAATAAAAGAGCATGGTCTATAAATAAGTATGGAACACAAAGTTTTGAGGCTGGAGAAGTAGGCAAAGACTATGTGATAGGCTTTGAAGCTTGGGTTTGATCTTGTGAGCAATAAGGAGTCATTTAAGAGTTTACTCATTGAAGAACATGTATAGAATTATGCTTTTAAAAAAAATGACTAGCAGTTGAGAGGTAGGTGGGTTGGCTGTGTAACTCTGGTGACCATGTAACCAGTTTAGTTCAGTTCAGTCGCTCAGTCGTGTCCAACTCTTTGCGACCCCATGAATGTAACCAGTAGCAGACTATTAAATGACCCAAACAAGAAATGATGAGGACTTCAACTATAGCGACAGCAGTGGGGACCAAGGAGTACTGTAGATGGAAAATAAAACTAAAGACAGTCATAAGAGTCCAGAGTGAGAGCGTGCCCGGAAGATGAGAATAACCAATAGTGCCAAATGCCAGAGAGAGTAGGGAAGGGAAATAAAGGCCAGCGAGTGAACACTGGATTTAGTAGCTGGAGAATCTTTACATTTCCAAGACACTTTTATCAGAGAAGCAGAGAAAAACTTGATTTCAATTGGTAGGAGTGAACAGGAGGAGAGCGAGTAGAGAGAGCCGTGGTGAGTACAGAGCTCTTCTGGGATTATCATACTTTACAGGGTCAGAGGCGTTTTCAACAGATCATTTATCGGTTGCAGGTATATAAAGACCAGGGAAGAAGTTCAGAAGGGAGAAGTGAAGTGGAAATCGCTCAGTCGTGTTTGGACACGTGTTTGGACTCTTTGCAATCCCATGGACTATACAGTCCATGGAATTCTCCAGGCTAGAATACTAGAGTGGGGAGCCATTTCCTTCTCCAGGGGATCTTCCCAACCCAGGGGTTGAACCCAGGGTCTCTCGCATTGCAAGTGGATTCTGTACCATCTGAGCCACAAGGGAAGCCCAAGAATACTGAAGTGGGTCGTCTATCCCTCCTCCAGTGGATCTTCCTAACCCAGGAATCGAACTAGGGTCTCCTGCACTGCGGGCAGATTCTTTACCAACTGAGGTATCATGGGGGAGAAAA
The DNA here is from genome assembly GCF_002263795.3 of Bos taurus. Lineage (NCBI taxonomy): Eukaryota > Metazoa > Chordata > Mammalia > Artiodactyla > Bovidae > Bos > Bos taurus. The sequence goes on along the minus strand of NC_037340.1, from coordinate 7,535,232 downwards.
CAGTTGCTTTCCAAGCAAGTGCTAAAACACCTAAAGGTCTATATGTAAAATCAATCCTTAACCCCACTCTATTTTTTCTTCCTGACTCTCTACCCCTAGTTTTCAAGGCAAAACAGGTCTCACCTTTTACATTAACATTCTAGTCAAGGCTATGGTTTTTCCAGCGGTCATGTATGGATGTGAGAGTTGGACTATAAAGAAAGCTGAGTGCCAAAGAATTGATGCTTTTGAACTGTGGTGTTGGATAAGACTCTTGAGAGTCCCTTGGACTACAAGGAGATCCAACCAGTCCATTCTGAAGGAGATCAGCCCTGGGATTTCTTTGGAAGGACTGATGCTAAAGCTGAAACTCCAGTACTTTGGCCACCTCATGCAAAGAGTTGACTCATTGGAAAAGACTCTGATGCTGGGAGGGATTGGGGACAGGAGGAAAAGGGGACAACAGAGGATGAGGTGGCTGGTTGGCATCACCGACTCGATGGCCATGGGTTTGGGTGAACTCCAGGAGAGGGTGATGGACAGGGAGGCCTGGCATGCTGCGATTCATGGGGTTGCAAAGAGTCGGACATGACTGAGCAACTGAACTGAACTGAACTGATACCTTGCAAGCTTGCATATTGCCTTCTTATGCTTTTTTCACTTATATTCATTTTACTTTGACTTCACTCATGTGAAATTATTGAGACAGGGATGATGCCACAACTGCAATTTTTCCCTGACTCTGCATTCACCTCAGGAGCATTCTAAAATAGTTACTGATCTTAGGTTTCCCTTTTAGTAAATGCTCAAAATGAAGTAGTTGATGCTCATGGAAAGACTGAACAGTCTATCCCAAAGTGAGCCTTAGAAAATGGAAATAAAACTAATGGTCTGTTTTCTCTCTATCCACCCTACCTGTTCAGCTGCTGGTTTAAGAGGTAATATAAGGTACATAGGGGCTTCTCCAGTGGCTCAGTGGTAAAGAACTCACCTGCAATGCAGGAACCACAGTAGGCCTGGGTTGAGAAAATCCCCTGGAGGAGGAGGGCATGGCAAGCCACTCCAGTATTCTTGCCTGGAGAATCCTATGGACAGAGAAGCCTGGTGGACTACAGTCCATAGGGTCACAAAGGGTTGGACACTACTGAAGCAACTTAGCACGCATGCACACATAAGGTATATAACTGAGGCAGAAAGAAGACATTGCCAGAAGTTCTGGCTCTAGATCACTCAGGATCCAAGGTCTCTCTATCCTATCTCACTTTCTGATAGTAATTTCTCACTATCATAAGCTTCTACAATTTGAAAAAAATAAAGTAAAAGTAAATTAAAATACACACTAAAATAGAAAGTTCGCAGCAACTCTCTCCACTGTTACTCTCCCACCCAGCAACTGTCTTTCCCAATTGAAAAAGGCAAGAAGCTCATCGATCTCACTCTAATCAGAGGTCAGAAAGCAATTGCCTAGCAATCACATCTACATTCCCGGGGAGTTCAGAGAGGAACCACGTAAAGGCCAAGTCCTGGACATGTTGTAGAGGATGCTGGGTCTAAGCAGTAGAAGCAGGCGATGTCTTACTGCTTCAGAAACGTACTTTTTATTACCAGCTCTACTATATTTTTAATAACTTGTGAAATCCAGGAATTTTAAAGTACCTTTGCTTCCTTTCAGTCCCTTACATTATGCCTCTAAATAGGGATAGAATAAATTGCCAGTATCTGGAGCATCTTTCCTTGCAGAGAAGCAGGAATGAGCAGGTGTGTCATGGGGTAACCACTGACTACTAGAGAGAGCTTTGGTTTCTATGTTATGTTAGAGATCAGTGAGGAAGTTCATTCCTCTTGTGAATTGTCCTGAAATATGTAAGCCTTTTCCTTGTATTCATATCCTTCAGTCATCTGAAATGTTTCTATATTAACAAGTTACTATTCCTCATTGGAACCATTCAGTAGGACAGCACTCTGTGGGGAGAAGGCAACCTGCAACCTGAGGATCTAGGGCAGAATAGACCCCTCCCCCAGCTGCTCCCATGAATGCCCTGGCTTCAGCTTTATTTCTGGTTACTCTGTCTGCTTCAAGGAACTAACTTCTGCCATGTCCTTTTGTCATATCAGAAATCACTCTTCCCAATTCTACTCCATTTTCTCCATGCAAAGACTCATGTCTCTCCTACGCAAAGAATCCTCTCTGCCAGTGATAACTGTCTGTGCATGCATGTTAAGTCACTTCAGTCATGTCTGACTCTTTGCAACCCTATGGACTGTAGCCTGCCAGGCTCCTCTATCCATGGAGTTTTCCAGGCAAGAATACTGGAGTAGATTGCCATGTCCTCCTCCAGGGGATCTTCTCCACCCAGGGACTGAACCCACATCTCTTCTGTCTCCTGCACTGGCACGCAGGTTCTTTACCGCTGGCACAACCTGGGAAGCCCAATAGCTGTCTACGTGTTCTTAACTGATTCTAAGATCTACTTTCCATCTATTGAGACTGCTTTCTTAAAGAACCCCAATAGCCGTTGATTATCAATCCAGGGGGCTCTTACTGTTCTTACTACTTAAACTCTCTGCAGCATTTGACACTGTTCACTGTATTCTTTTCCTTTCTACCTCTGTATGATCTTCTTAGACACTTCCACTGGTTTGTCTTCCTCAACCCTCCCTTTAAATGCTAAGCCCAAAGTTCATTGCATAGCTTTCTTAGTCTTCATATTCTGTGCTTCTGATGCTCTTTCCCAAGCCCCAAGCTTCAATTATTTTTTTTTAATAATTGTGACTTTTATATTTATTTTATAATTTATCTATCTACCTGGCTGTGCTAGTTCTTAGTTGCAGCACGTGGGATCTTCGTTGCGACATGCAAGATCTTTAGTTGTGGCATGCAGGGACTTTAGTTGCAACATATGAACTCTTACTTGCAGCATCTGGGATCTAGTTCCCTAGCTAGAGATCAAACTAGGGCCCCCTTCATTGGGAGCATGGAGTCTTAGCCAGGACCACCAGGGAAGTCCCCCAGGGCTTCATTTACACCCTAGACCTTCCTCTAGATCTCTTGACCTGCATATCAGCTGCATGATTGTCATGAATAGGGTATAATCTGCAAACATCTTAAATTGACCATTTTTTCTCCAAGTTAGTTTCTCTCTTATGTTTCTTGTCTTCTTAATGGCATCGACATCTTTCCCACCATCCTGGGTTCTCAGGTGCAAAACCTCAAATTCTTGATCATATGGTTAATAATGCACTGAAAAAAGAAAGTGTAAGGTACTCGGTTGTGCCCTACTCTTTGCAACCCCATGTACGGTAGCCCGCCATGGAATTCTCCAGGCAAGAATACTGGAATGGGTAGCCATTCCCTTCTTCAAGAGATCTTCCCAATCTAGGGATCAAACCCAGGTCTCCTTCATTGCAGGCAGATTCTTTACCGTCTCAGCTACCTGGAATGCACTAAGAATCATCTAATTCAATGTTTTTACAGGTGATAGGACTGTCTTCCAGAGTCATGAAATTAATTCAGCACCATAAATCCACAGCATAAACATCCTACTAATCTTTAAAGGTCCATTTCAAGTTCTACTCTTCCAATAAAAAGCGTTCCCAAGCCCTTCCTCATAGAAAATTGTGCCTTTATTTTCTTATACATCACAGTCTCACAATTGAGTTAGTTTTTACCCTTCTCACTAAACTGTCAACTAAGGATTGTGTTTTCCTCACATTTAATATTTCTTATAACTCATTGCAGAACTTGGTACATGCTCAATGAGCACTTGTAAAGTAGGATTGTAACTAATATCCATGTAACACTTTAAAACTTTGTAAAATACATTCGCAAAACCTATGAAATAAGTCATGTAAATATTTTTATTATTCTAGATTTACACATTTTCTAAACTCTAAAATCTAGAAAACCCAAATCCTCCAATAAGAATCAAATTTCGCTTTTTGGTTTTTTACTTCCTGTCATCTGTTTGTTATTCTATGTATTCTCCAAAGTAGACTGTTCAGAGTATTTGCCTCATTATCATATTTACTTGCCATGAGCTATTTCTACATACTACCAATCAGATGAAAAATATAAATTCAATCAATCATCCAAATATTTTAAAATGTGTGTATATGTTTGCTTCTGTATAGAACAAACAGCTAGGTGATTGATTTGCATTACTTACTTTTCAACCAGTTGTTCTGGCAAAATGATGATTACATAAACTTCAACAGTGGCATTCTACCAGTTTTTTGCTGATTCTGTAATATTACTACTGTGTTTTTTTAGCTATAACCATCTAATTTTATTTATATAGTTTATCACTAAAGAGATATGGTAGGCAGGGAAAACTGGTTTCTTTTAAGACTTCTTTAAGTCTACCCTACAGGCTTGGAGCCAACGTTACCAGGGACTGAGGAGAATATTCCCAGATTGGAAAAAATAATATATACCCTGCAGCTTCCCTCACAGAAGAGTTGTTTTTTTTTTTTTTTTTTAAAGAAAACAGATCATCAGTCCTGAGAAACTAATGTCTGTGTTGAAAATGAAATTAGGAATACCTAAAGGACAAGAAATAGAAATGGATTGGAAGAAGAAACTTTTGCCAAAAAAATGTAAAAAGAGAATATGGCTAGAAAAAAATGTACACATGGATTTAGGAAAAAGGAGAGGAGCCTCAGGGCAAAAAGAAAGGATTGTTGGTTGAAAACATTAGAAGCAGCCTAGCAGTTCTGACCCCTCCTCCCCTCATCACTACAGGGCACTCCCACCGGATACAAAGGAAAAGGCAACAGGCTGATTGCTGGTAACAAAAGCCTAGGTGAGGGGTTATTTGGACTAACCCACCCGCTGAAATGGCACCCACTCCAGTACTCTTGCCTGGAAAATCCCATGGATGGAGGAGCCTGGAAGGCTGCAGTCCATGGGGTCGCTGAGGGTGGAACACGACTGAGCGACTTCCCTTTCACTTTTCACTTTCATGCATTGGAGAGGGAAATGGCAACCCACTCCACTGTTCTTGCCTGGAGAATTCCAGGGACGGGGGAGCCTGGTGGGCTGCCGTCTATGAGGTCAGCAACCCCCTGAAAAATATGACACAGAAGCATACAAATGAGTTGAGAAGTTAGTAAAGGACTACTAGATTTTTTTTAAATATATAAGAAATTGCTGGAATGAAAGAAGTAAATACAGAATACCTGAGCAGGGCCAGGACTTGCCTCACCCTGGCTCCAGCCCTGTACCTGAACACCAAAACTTCTTTTGCCCTGAGCCAGATAAACTTGTGCTTTGGTTTTAGTGGCCTCACAAAGCAAGGAGGATGGAATCTAGTCCTCAAGACCTGCCCGAGGTGAGGCGTCTGATAGGAAACCTTGTCAACATTAACCTAAATCCTTAAAGCTCTATACTCTTAGGACAAGGGCAAACTAGAAATGAATACACCTCTTCCAAAGTCCAGGGATTTGCAGAGTCTTGACACTTAGAAAAGCAGGGAGAAAAGGAAAAAAGAAGAAATACATTTCTATGAAGTTGTAATCTCCAGCCCTCCTGGAGATTTTCAGACTTGGCTATCCCAGGTACTCTAAGTCTAGTACTAGATCTAAGATGGTCCTGTACTACAGTGTCCCAGGCACTTGGCAGAAGCAAATTCATATTCTCTTCACAGGAAGGCAATTTCATTGTAGATCTCAAAGAATTCACTCAGATAAGTTTTTTAGTATTTAATAAAATAATTAAGCACACTAGGAGACAAATCACCATTAAGTGGGGGCATTTTGGGGTGGGCACTTGGGCCAGAAATACAGGTTACAGGTGCAAATGTCTAGTGATATTCGGGGAACCTCTATCCCAGAAGACTAGCTCCTGTCACATCTTAATAGCATATCCTGCAACACTAAGTTACTAGTGGCAAGCTAAGTTCATTGTTACAGCGTTCACATACAGGTTAAGAGGGAAAATCAAAGTCCAACATGAATATAATCAAGACTCACAAACATTTGAGGAAAATCAACACCATAAGAGAAAAGCATCAGCCTACACACACACACACACACACCCCTGATAACACCTGAGGAAACAGAACAAGTAGAACAGATGGTTGACGACTTTAAGACATAAAATGATTGTCATAAAATGTATTTAGAGAGATTATTGTTCATTAAGAGCGGGTCTTAATGAAGAAATGGAAGATGAGCTATTTTGGAAATGAAATAAATACCAGTTTTTAAAAAAAAAAGAAGAAGAAGAAAACAAAGCCTCGAAGCTGAATAGCAAAATTGAGGGCTGAAGAGCAACTTGGATACTCAAATATCAACCTGAGAAATTATCTTAGACCACAATGTGAATGGACAGAGAAGATACGTATAAAATAAAGGTTAAAGGCCTTGGAGGACCAATCCAAAGCTATCAAAGCACTTAGAGAAAGAAATAAATAAAAGTCCTCAGATGTGAAAGAAGACTCACATTTTTAAATTAAATTCCACTGAGTGCCAAGTAAGACTGAGAAAAGACCCATCCCGAGAAAGTAATGGTAAAACTTTAATATTTTATGGATAACCAGAAAATCCTAAAGATTTCTAAAATGAAAAAATACATTATTTATAAGGAAAAAAGCACATATTGACTTCAAATTCATCAGCAACATTGGGTACAAAAAGATACTGGAGAAATATTTTCTTTGTACTGAGGTGAAATGATTTTGAATCTAGAATTGTATAATCTAACAAATGCTCAGACAAGTGTAATGGCTAAATAAGACATTTTCAGACAAGAATGGATTCAGAAAATTTACCACCCAGAAATTTTAGATGAAATATTGACTAGAAGATATGCTCTATTATAAGGAAAGAAGGAAAGAACGTTCAGGAGGGACACTAAAAATCAATGGTAAGCAAATAAATCTTTAAGACTTAGGATTACTCATAAATGTTCATTTTAATTTTAAAAAATATAGCAGTCACAAATTCATTTTTAAAAATCCCTTACACAATAGCAACAGAAATTATAAAATACCCAAGAATCAATTTAATTGAAGTGAAACAATACATACATGAGTAATACAAATGAAATTTTTCTGAAGATCATTAAATAGAAAATTTGAATAAATTAAGGCCACACAACTGAATATATCTCAATATTGTAAATATCACAGGTCTTTGTAAATTAATATGTAAACCCAATGCAATCTCAGAGAAAATATCAACACATTTTTTGAAATGGATCTGACAACCTTATTCTAAAATTTTTCTAAAAAAGAAATTATGCTAGAATTCCCAAGATAAGTTCTTAAAAGAGGAACAATGAGGGTGTACTTCTGTGGATCTTCACAGAGGTTCTCTTGCAACCAGATTGTACAATACGCAATTATTAATCTGCAGTAATTAGAGTATTAGCAGAAGAATAGACAAATAGATCAAGAAAATAGAACAGAGAGTTTTAAAATGGACCAGTATACAAATCGGAATTTGGTACCTGAAAAGAGGTTTTTTAATGCATTGAGTAAAAGATTGACTGTAATGAATTCTGTTGTCTAAGTGTACATTCATTTAGGAAACAATATCAGATTCTGCTTCATACCAATCTCAAAAGTTGATTCCAGAAGGATTTAAAAAGTAAATAGTAAAATCAAAACTCCAAAAAATAGCTGAAGGAAATATAGGAGAATGTATATTCAACTGATTGGTAAGAAAGCCTTCTTGAACAAGACACATACACACACACACAGGTTGTAAGTGAGAAAAAGATTAATAATTTTGACGTCATCAGAATTTAAAACCTCTGATACAAAGGACACCATAAACAGTTAAAAGGCTAACAACAGATTGAAAAATATGTTTACAACATATACATTAATCAAATAATATCCAGAATATGTAAAGAACTCCTAAAGGTACATATTTTTAAAAGCCTTGTAGAAAGATGGGCTAAATACCTAACAGTCAGTTCCTGGAGAGGATACATTTTACAAATGCCCCTAAATGTGAAAAGATCACTAACCTTGCCAGATCATTAATTAATGATCATTAAAAGATCATTAATTTCTATGCAAACTTCAATACACTGGCAAAAATTGAAAATTTTTGTTAAAGTGAGGAAAAATTAATATTCTGGTATACCATGTGTGGAATTATAAGTCAGTGTAGCTTTGGGGGGAATGCCAATATGTAGATGCCACCACCCTTATGAGAAAACAAAGAAGAACTAAAGAGCCTTTTAATGAAAGTGAAAGAGGAGAGTGAAAAAGTTGGCTTAAAATTCAACATTCAGAAAACCAAGATCATGGCATCTGGTCCCATCACTTCATGGCAAATAGATGGGGAAACAATGGAAAGAGTGAGAGCCTATTTTTTTTTGGGGGGGGGGGGGCTCCAAAATCACTGCAGATGGTGACTGAAGACATGAAATTAAAAGACACTTGCTCCTTGGAAGAAAAGCTATGACTGACCTTGACAGCATATTAAAAAGCAGAGACATTTCTTTACCAACAAAGATCCATCTAGTCAAAGCTATAGTTTTTCTATTAGTCATGTATGGATGTGAGAATTGGACTATAAACAAAACTGAGCACCAAAGAATTGATGCTTTTGAACTGTGGTGCTGGGGAAGACTCTTGAGAGTCCCTTGGACTGCAAAGAGATCCCACCTGTCCATCCTAAAGGAAATCAGGAAATCAGTCCTGAATATTCATTTGAAGGACTGATGCTGAAGCTGAAGCTCCAATACTTTGGCCACCTGATGCAAAGAACTAACTCATTGGAAAAGACCCTGTTGCTGGGAAAGATTGAAGGTGAGAGAAGAAGGGGATGACAGAGGATGAGATGGTTGGATGGCATCACCGACTCTATGGACATGAGTTTGAGTAGGCTCCAGAAGTTGGTGATGGACAGGGAAGCCTAGCATGCTGCAGTCCATGGGGTTGCAAAGAGTCGGACACAACTGAGTGACTGAACTGAAAAGAATATACCATTGACTATTACAAATTAAGTTGGGCATATTACTTCTTAAGTGAGCAAATCTATGTCTTGTTGTCTACCCTAGCAAACCCTTATACATATTTCACAGAAAACACATTCAGGATTATCCATCACACTGTTACTGTTTGTAATAGCAAAGTCAGTGAAAATATGTGTCTATGAAATCGCAAAGAGTCAGACACTACTGAGCGATTGAACTGACTGAATTGATCCATTAAATAATGAAATGTAACATCATTATAGACATAACTCTTTCCCAAACCTGAAATTCTGGATTTTACTTTTAATATGTTGAACATTACCTCAAGTGCTTACAGGATCTAGATTACTACACATTTCTAAGACCATGTACATAGTGTTCTACAAATGTATATTTTGTATAAAATGTATATTTGTATAAAATATACAAAATATACCACAATACAAAAGCTTTAGGAATGTTCTACATGGTTATTTCCTGTGTTGGTTGATTTAATAGGACCAGATAAATTATCTTTCTTTCAATGTCAGTTTTGATCCCTACTGCATTAATTATTTAAGTAATTTTAATCACCCCAAGTTATACATTTAGATCACTGGAGAAGACAAGATGTGGTAAACATAAATGTCTCACCCCAAATCAATTAGCACATCTATTTACAAGGGGAACTAAGACTAGAGTTAAAGACTTCTGAATCATATTACCTTGCTCTACTGATAATCCACATTTTCTTACTTTTAAAGAAAGACACATTGATAAATAAGGACATAAGAACTAAAAGCTACAAGAGTTCTAAACCTGCTCTAAAGCTACTTCCTACAATACTCAAAACAAATCCTCCATATCAGGTTGCTAAAAGTAATCAGTCAATTACTTCTGCAGCTTTAATCAGTCAATTAATTCTACATACATAAGAACATATGAACTTAAAATCACCTTCAACTCAGTCAGCCTGTTCCCAGATTTGTAATGTTCTAATGGTAGAGCAATATGGATAAAAATTCTACTGGTAGCTAGGGGGGGAAAGAACAGTAATGTTATAGTCCTGTGTCATCTTTGTTTTTGAAAAACAGTATATTATATAAAGATTTAAAAATAACACAACTTCATGAATAGAACTACTTAATTCAAAGTTGTTGCAGGGATGAAGCATAGCAACAGTAAAAAAAATTTTTTTTGAAGAGGAAAGCCACCTTCTTGAGGCTTTTTCAAAAAATTTTTCAAAAAAATTGTGGCTATGTAATTTCATTTGACTATTCCAAACCTGAGATTCTTTGATTCTAAGTTTTCAGTAGTAACTTTAAAAGCATTTTGTCTGAATTTTAGATCCAAGAGCAGAATTATATGCTATTATAACAAGCCTGTATAGTTTCTTAATTTTATTTTGATGAGGGAAGTGCTTATCTCACAGGTGCTAGTACCATTTTCTTTTAAAAGATAAGCCTTTGGAAAAGGAGAAAGAGATACATTATTATTATATTTATTATTATACTGACTATTATTTAGCTGCAATGTATTAAGTAAAACACTGAACATTACACTTTAATTCTATTCTGTCTTTATATCTGCTCCAAGAGGTACATTATAGTATTGATATTCCCATTTTATAAAAAAACTGAGACTCAGAGAAATTAAAGTATCTAAGGTCACATGACTTAAGTAAGAAGACTATATAGAGTGAAGAACGTCAGAAAGTGAAAAACGGATATTGCATATTAACGCATACATGTGGAACCTAGAAAAATGGTACAGATGAATCATTTGCAGGCAGGAATAGAGATACAGACGTAGAGAATGGACATGTAGACGGGATGATCGGGGAAGGGGTGATGGGACAATTGGGAACTGACATATATACACTGCTGCTGCTGCTGCGTCGCTTCAGTCATGTCCGACTCTGTGCGACCCCATAGACGGCAGCCCATCAGGCTCCCCCGTCCCTGGGATTCTCCAGGCAAGAACACTGGAGTGGGTTGCCATTTCCTTCTCCAGTGCGTGAAAGTGAAAAGTGAAAGTGAAGTTGCTCAGTCGTGTCGACTCTTAGCGATCCCATGGACTGCAGCCCACTAGGCTCCTCCATCCATGGGATTTTCCAGGCAAGAGTACTGGAGTGGGGTGCCACTGCCTTACCATGTGTAAAAGAGAGACCTAGTGGGAAGTTGCTCTATAGCACGTGAAGCTCAGCTCAGTGCCCAGAATGACGCAGAAGGGTGAAGTGGGGGTGTGGGGGGAAGGGAGTTCCAAAGGGAGAGGATGTATGTATACATATAACTGATTCACTTCGTTGTACAGCAGAAACTAGCACAACATTGTGAAGCAACTACACTCCGATTCTTATAAATAGCTATGAAATAGTTTTATGTCAGCAGAGACTTTGATGGTAGAGATTTTGTGCCTACTTGTTAATTTGGCAAGATTATGCATAAATACAGATTATTAGTCTTGGGTCTTAGGTTTGTCTGTGTCTCTACCACTAATTTATGTTCCTTAGGGCATACACTCAACTCTCCCCAGCTTCCAACATATATTATCCTTTGTCCTAATAAATGTATAAAATTTTTAAAAAGAAGGTATGAAATGTTATTTCTAAACATCATTCTTGATGATATCCAAAGCTAAGTATCTCACAAAACAAAATAAGTGACCTAAACTCATATTTGTTTTTATTAAAAATTGTAATGTTTAGTGTCTTCAATAGGAATTGTTAAAATTTAGGGGAAGAAAACTTAAAAAAAAAAAAAAAAACAACAACTAGTAGCTAATGAAGCAGAGAGTATTTGGATTTGAAAAATAGTTGTGAATGTGGAGTTAAACCTGATTAGGAAACCAGAAGTCAAAATAGGAAGTTAGCCATTGTACAATAAGACATAAGAGCTTCTAAGCAAATGCATGCATTGCCGGAAACAGTACTTGGGTGAAATTATTCTGAGGCAAGACGAAAACCAGATCAAAATTAGACTCACTTCAGTTCAGTTCAGTTGCTCAGTCATGTCCAATTCTTTCTGACCCATGGACAGCAGTACACCAGGCTTCCCTGTCCATCACCAACTCCTGGAGTTGACTCAAACTCATGTGCATTGAGTCGGTGATGCCATCTAACCATCTCATCCTCTGTTGTCCCCATCTCCTCCCACCTTCAATCTTTCCCAGCATCAGGGTCTTTTCAAATAAGTCAGCTCTTCATATCAGGTGGCCAAAGTATTGGAGTTTCAGCTTCAGCATCAGTCTTTCCAACGAACATTCAGGACTGGTTTCCTTTAGGATTGACTGGCTTGAATGCCTTGCAGTTCAAGGGACTTTCAAGAGTCTTCTCCAACACCACAGTTCAAAAGCATCAGTTCTTCAGCACTCAGCTTTCTTTATAGTCCAACTCTCACATCCATACATGACTACTGGAAAAACCATAACTTTGACTAGACGGACCTTTTTTGGCAAAGTAATGTCTCTGCTTCTTAATATGCTCTCTAGGTTGGTCATAACTTTTCTTCCAAAGAGCAAGCATCTTTTAATTTCATGGCTGCTGTCACCATCTGCAGTGATTTTGGAGCCCCCCAAAATAAAGTCTGTCATTGTTCCCATTGTTTCATCTATTTGCCATGAAGTGATGAGAACGGATGCAATGATCTTAGTTTTCTGAATGTTGAGTTTTAAGCCAACTTTTTCACTCTCGTCTTTCACTTTCATTAAGAGGCTCTTTAATTCTTCTTTGCTTTCTGCCATAACAGTGATGTCATCTGCATATCTGAGGTTATTGGTATTTCTCCCAGCAATCTTGATTCCAGCTTGTGCTTCATCCAGCCTGGCATTTCTCATGATGTACTCTGCATATAGGTTAAATAAACAGGGTGACAATCTACAGCCGTGGTGTACTCCTTCCCCATTTTGGAACCAGTCTGTTGTTCCAGGTCCAGTTCTAACTGTTGCTTCTTGACCTGCATACAGATTTCTCAGGAGACAGGTGGTCTGGTATTCCCATCTCTTTCAGAATTTTCCACAGTTTGTTGTGATCCACACAGTCAATGGCTTTGGCGTAGTCAATGAAGCAGAAGTTGATGTTTTTCTGGAGCTCTCTTGCTTTTTAGATGATCCAGCAGATGTTGGCAATTTGGTCTCTTGTTCCTCTGTCTTTTCTAAATCCAGCTTGAGGATCTGGAAGTTCACGGTTCATGTACTGTTGAAGCCTGGCTTGGAGAATTTTGAGTATTACCTTGCTAGTGTGTGAGATGAGTACAATTGTGCGGTAGTTTGAACATTCTTTGGAATTGCCTTTCTTTGGGATTGGAATGAAAACTGACCTTTTCCAGTCCTGTGGCCACTGCTGAGTTTTCCAGATTTGCTGGCATACTTAGTGCAGCACTTTCACAGCATCATCTTTTAGGATTCAAAATAGCTCAGCTGGAATTCCATCAGCTCCACTATCTTTGTTCGTAGTGATGCTTCCTAAGGCCCACTTGACTTCACATTCCAGGATGTCTGGCTCTAGGTCAGTGACCACACCACGGTGGTTATCTGGGTCGTGAAGATCTTTTTTGTATAGTTCTTCTGTGTATTCTTGCCACCTCTTCTTAATATCTTCTGCTTCTGTTAGGTCCATACCATTTCTGTATGGTATTAGATAAATTATGATTCAATCTGTTGGAGGGCTGTTATAAGAATGCAGGCCTGAAACAGTGATGATCTCATTCATGCTATGCTTCCCACAGGAAACCAAATACTCACCCCCACAAGATCCTTTCGCAGAATTTTCTCTGGACCCATACAGGTGCCAACCCTCACTCTTCTTACTCCTACATTTCCACAGTTGTTTACTCATTTCTCGCTCATCTACACACTTCTGTGCCCACCCTGACCTACCCCCATGATTTTAGTCCCAAGTTTTCAAACTGTCCTCATTGCCTGGTTTTCGCTGATCACTTGTCTCACCTCTGCCAACCTGATTCTTTCTCTGGATTCTCCTGTAACCTGTGTTTTCCTGCTTTCCCACCATTGCAGTTTGATTCCCACGGTTTTACTTCTTACATGGCTGCTTGTCACTTGTCCTGGAATCAGCACATTATCCTTTCCCAGCTCATGACCTCCTGCACTCACCATCTGTCCACTTCAAAGCCCTTCCTGATCGCACTCAGCCCTTAGATCACACCAGAGAGAAAAGGTGAAGACCAAGCCTTGAGAAATACACAGTCATTAGTGGATATAAAACCGCAGAGATACTCGAGCATAGGGGTTTGAAAGAAAGAACGATATCCAGGGTAGTGTAAAGTCACAGAAGCCAGTGTACTATGCAGTTTCTAAAAGGAAGTTTGAAAAGAAACCAATTGCTAATATTTTTTTACACCAAATGAATCAGGTGAAGATCATAGTGAGGCATAAAGCACCATTTTAGAGAACCAGGACAGGAGAATCAATAAAATACTTTGTTTAGTTTCATTTGTCAGTGTTGCATGAATAAAGAAACAGATTTTATTTGACTTTAACTCCCCAAGCAGATCCCACCTAAAGAATAGAAGTGTTTTTTGCAGAACTTAAGTCAGTGAAAATCACATTAACTGGTATCCCGATGTTCACTTAAAGGAAGATAAACTATGTTCTGGAAAGAAAGGAGGTGAGCCAAACTGGGGGATTTCATGGTAAAGCGAGGAGTTAATTATATCAAGCCTTTCAAGAGAAAGTAGGTGTGAAAAGAACTGTGATCAAAGCAATATTGGGGGATATTATTTTTTCAAATCCTTTTCTCAATGCTATGAATTTATTATATATATATGACTTATTTTGGCATCATGTATTGGTCTAATGTGGCTTCTGAGAATTGAGAATTCTATCCAAGGAGTCCTACTAGGCTGGAGAAATAAGCTTATTTCAGTTACCAATTGCTGCATAACAAAAAACCCAAACTTAGAGGTATGAAACAATGATTTATTATTTGTTGTAATTCTCTTCGAGGTTGTTTGGTTGGTTTTTCCACTGGTCTCACCTGAGCTCACTCATGCAGCTTCTCTCAGCTGGTGGTCAGTGGGGACAGCTGGGTCTCTCACTCCATATGCTCTTTTACTAGGATATGATAAGCTCAAGGCATTTTTCCAAGACAGTAAAAGAGACTGAATGGCCCAAGTACTACCCTTGGAAGTTTATGTCATCCACCACATTTCTTTTAGCCAAAACAATGGCAACCCACTCCAGTACTCTTGCCTGGCAAATCCCATGGACGGGGGAGCCTGGTGGGCTGCCGTCTATGGAGTCGACTTAGCAGCAGCAGCAGCAGCATATAGCACAAGGAAGTCTACTCAATACTCTGTAACGGCCTATATAGGAAAAGAATCTAAAAGAGTGGATACATGTATATGGATAACTGGTTCACGTTGCTGTACACCTGAAACTCACACAACAGTGTAAATCAACTATACCCCAATAAAAAGTTTTTAAGAAAATAAATAAATATATTATACCTAGAGCTACAATTCTGGAGCTGAATAAAACGTTAGTCCCCTTCCAAAGCTAACTCCATATCAAAACTTTTTGACGGTATATTCTGCTGTTACATATATTATTTAACAAGTGGTGCTGGGAAATCTGGTCAACCACTTGTAAAAGAATGAAACTAGAACACTTTCTAACACCATATACAAAAATAAACTCAAAATGGATTAAAGATCTCAACATAAGACCAGAAACTATAAAACTCCTAGAGGAGAACATAGGCAAAACACTCTCTGACATACATCACAGCAGGATCCTCTATGACCCACCTCCCAGAATATTGGAAATAAAAGCAAAAATAAACAAATGGGACCTAATTAAACTTAAAAGCTTCTGCACATCAAAGGAAACTATTAGCAAAGTGAAAAGACAGCCTTCAGAATGGGAGAAAATAATAGCAAATGAAGCAACCGACAAACAACTAATCTCAAAAATATACAAGCAACTCCTACAGTTCAACTCCAGAAAAATAAATGACCCAATCAAAAAATGGGCCAAAGATCTAAATAGACATTTCTCCAAAGAAGACATACAGATGGCTAACAAACACTTGAAAAGATGCTCAACATCACTCATTATCAGAGAAATGCAAATCAAAACCACTATGAGGTACCATTTCACACCAGTCAGAATGGCTGCGATCCAAAAGTCTACAAATAATAAATGCTGGAGAGGGTGTGGAGAAAAGGGAACCCTCTTACACTGTTGGTGGGAATGCAAACTAGTACAGCCACTATGGAGAACAGTGTGGAGATTCCTTAAAAAACTGGAAATAGAACTGCCTTATGATCCAGCAATCCCACTGCTGGGCATACACACTGAGGAAACCAGAAGGGAAAGAGACACGTGTACCCCAATGTTCATCGCAGCACTGTTTATAATAGCCAGGACATGGAAGCAACCTAGATGTCCATCAGCAGATGAATGGATAAGAAAGCTGTGGTACATATACACAATGGAGTATTACTCAGCCATTAAAAAGAATACATTTGAATCAGTTCTAATGAGGTGGATGAAACTGGAGTCTATTATACAGAGTGAAGTAAGCCAGAAGGAAAAACATAAATACAGTATACTAACGCATATATATGGACTTTAGAAAGATGGTAACGATAACCCTGTATACGAGACAGCAAAAGAGACAGTGATGTATAGAACAGTCTTATGGACTCTGTAGGAGAGGGAGAGGGTGGGAAGATTTGGGAGAATGGCATTGAAACATGTGAAATGTCATGTATGAAACGAGATGCCAGTCCAGGTTCAGTGCACGATGCTGGATGCTTGGGGCTGGTGCGCTGGGACAGCCCAGGGGGATGGTATGGGGAGGGGGGAGGGAGGAGGGTTCAGGATGGGGAGCATGTGTATACCTGAAATTTGAAATTAAAATTAAAAAAAAAATAAAAATAAAATGGCATATTCCAGCTTTTTCCTTCTTCTGTTTTATATAAGAAATGTTGGTCGTTGTTTGAGTCCCCCGTCTCTCCCCTCTCTGCCTCTCTTTTTACTGGTCAATCTAGCTATACATCTGTCATTTTTGTTAGCAGTTGTTAACTTGGCAATGTATTTTTTAGATTACAGAATATCCAGATTGGGCCTGAACTAGAAGCTATGGTTGTGGGAATGGATAGGATTTGCACCTTCTCTTTTGGGGAAGATAGTGAGGATATCTTCATCTTAATTGTGGTAGTTGCATGCTGACAGGGGGATGCATAATGTTGTGATCATTCTTATTATATAGAAGTTTAATCATGGTGAGAATGCTGCTAAAACTGGACAAAGGGGTAGACTATTTTGGTTATTTATGGAAAACTGATACCCTTTTCTCTTTAGTCAATTTCTTTTCCTTTTTTCTGCTTCTGATGGACCTTCTGAGGCAGGACAGGTCCATCGAACACTGTGGCAGAGTATGTCCTGATTTCTGGAGCTCTGACTAACAGGTAACTTGGGGGTCAGAGGTCTCCTCCATCTTCTGTGTGAGTGTGGCTCCTGGCTTATTTCATTTATTCCTTCTCTAATGTGTTTCCTTTACAGAGACCTGAGTCTCCAACATATTATTTTCCAAGTGTTGTGAGTTGAATTGTGTCCCTCCAAAAAAAAAAAAAAAGAGTGATATACTACTGATCTTGTTGCTGTGCTTAGTCGCTCGGTCGTGTCTGACTCTTTGCGACCCCATGGACTGTAACCCATCAGGCTCCTCCATCAATGGGGATTCTCTAGGCAAGAATACTGGAGTGAATTGCTATGCCCTCCTCCAGAGGATCTTCCCAACCCAGGGATCAAACCCAGGTCTCGCACATTGTAGGCAGATTCTTTACCATCTGAGCTACTACGGAAGCCCCATACTACTGATCTAGTATATTATAAAACACACCCCAGAAGTAGAAATTATAAAAGATATTTTTAAAATTACACATAAGTAGAAAGTCTAATATTTTCTTCCTGCATCCAGTAGACTGTGTTTTTCTCAGGGAGTGCTAAAATTTGTGGCAATATCAATATCTATATAAAAAGAAGTATAGAATGAAAGTGCAACAGGTCTCCAACAATCACAGATGTCTTTCAGTTAATATAAATATACTAGAAAACATAGTGTAAGTACTTTTTGCAGCAGAATGGTTTCTCTGGTAGCCAATCAAAACTTTGTTTTATCTACGTGAAAACATAGAAGCCTAATATTTAGAAAAGAAACACATATTTTGAAATGAATTTCAAAAGAGGTTTTTTTTTTATTGTGCATCTTCTGTTGTAAATAATGACCAACTACATTTATCTTCTTTTTGTGTTTTAAGCTATTAGTTTGTTCCTTGAGTTAGACTATTATATCTCCCCCCCCATTTCACTAATTCTTTTAACTGCATTTATTTTACCTTTGATAACTGCTTTTAGCCCTGTAATTTTCATGTTAGTTTTTGACCAACTGACAGTTTGATTTTCTGGTCCAATGTATAATATATACTTTATTCCATTTAATATCCGTAATTTTCTTTTCTTACTCTAATATACATGACACTTTGTACTTCTTATTCTGTGTCTGTACATTCTGTACATACTAACTTTAATTTTACTGTCTGTACTTTGAATATAATAATGGGAATCTATCCAATCACATTGATTTTTCTAGTTATTGTTAATGGAATTTTTAAGCTAGTAGACATTGACCAAGACTGTAGTATCAGTCACTGTCTGATTTCTAATACACAAATATAATTAGACTAATTTGATTTGAAGAAAGTGCTTGAGAAAGAAGGCAAATAGGCAAAGCATTAATAAATTTTAATAGTGTATTAAATCTTTAATAATTCTTTATCATAGTCCTTTTAAAATACAAATTTACAAGTACTATTATCTTGAAGGCATCTAAGTCCTTTAAAGAAGTAAGCTTCATATAATAATGTTATTATTTTTATAGATTTTATATATTAGTGTATTAGTCACTCAGTCATATCTATATCCATCTCTTTGTGATCCCATGGACTGTAGCCTGCCAGACTCCTCTGTACACAGAATTCTCCAGGCAAGAATACTGGGGTGGGTTGCCATTTTCTATAGCTAACATTTAAACGTACTGAACATGTATTAAGTACTGTGCCAAATACTTTACCTAGATTATCTCATTTGATTAGCATAACACATTAATGAAATAGATATAAAATTATGACTTGAACACAGACCTGTTTGACTCAAAGTCCGAATGGTGGGTCATGATGCTGTATGTTGCCTCTGATAATGAGTATTCATGACCCCAAAATGATCACTTGGCAAACTTGGGATAAAGAAAGTTTTATTTGTAGTAAACATTTTCATTCTGGGATAATTTATTTTACATTCTGAATCTAAAGAGCAATCCTAATGTATATAATTGTTTGAAATATACATAATCTTTAAAAGTTTTCATATGCTTTATATTAATGCATTTGGCACCATGTACTTACTGGATTTTTATTTAGAATTTGCCAACTGTTTCTCTAATTTGACAGAGGACTAAATACCAAACAACCTGATCAGTTTCTATGAGATCTGGCTTAGGAAGTAAACAGAATTATGAGGTTAAGTGCTAAAGTTCATCAGTGACAGGATAAAATGTATCAAATTAATTTTTTTTAAAAGTCAAAGATAACATTAGAACATCGACAACCCGCTTTAAAGGACAAACTCATATATTGGAAATGTAAAATTTTGACTTCCCTATATTTGTCTTGAGTCAAGTTCTTCAGTCTGTAAAAGGTGAATGTATCACATACATGCATATTTTACTTCAGGAAATATGTGGGGTGACATATTGCTGTCCATCAAATAATTTTTCAGTAATTGAAACTGAGTAATACTAATAAAGTAGTTGACATGTCATGATTATCACCCTGTTATGATCAGATTTTCAAATTCTTATTTTTCTAAACACATAAGTTAATAAAATTCAAGTACTATGCAAAAATGAAATATACCAATGACTACATATATAGTCTATTAATATATGGTATATATAGTCTTCTGTTTATAAAAAGAGTCATTAAAAATTTCTTGTGAAAATGTTCTCAAATTTCAAAGCTTGATATAATTATACTATTCTACATTTCTCAGATATTTATATCATTCAACTGTATTAGTTTTTAGTATCTCTCTGCCACATGGATGAGTCTATAAATATTTAAAAGGTTGAATTCTCTTTCCTATGTTTTTTTTTTATTTTTTTTCAACTACAATTTTATTTTTAAACTTTACAAAATTGTATTAGTATTGACAAACATCAAAATGAATCCACCACAGGTATAGCATTTATTTACATCAGATCACATCAGATCAGATCAGTCGCTCAGTCGTGTCCAACTCTTTGCGACCCCATGAATCGCAGCATGCCAGGCCTCCCTGTCCATTACCAACTCCCGGAGTTCACTCAGACTCACGTCCATCGAGTCAGTGATGCCATCCAGCCATCTCATCCTCTGTCATCCCCTTCTCCTCCTGTCCCCAATTCCTCCCAGCATCAGAGTCTTTTCCAATGAGTCAACTCTTCGCATGAGGTAGCCAAAGTACTGGAGTTTCAGCTTTAGCATCATTCCTTCCAAAGAAATCCCAGGGCTGATTTCCTTCAGAATGGACTGGTTGGATCTCCTTGCAGTCCAAGGGACTCTGAAGAGTCTTCTCCAACACCACAGTTCAAAAGCATCAATTCTTCGGTGCTCAGCCTTCTTCAAAGTCCAACTCTCACATCCATACATGACCACAGGAAAAACCATAGCCTTGACTAGACAGACCTTTGTTGGCAAAGTAATGTCTCTGCTTTTGAATATGCTATCTAGGTTGGTCATAACTTTCCTCCCAAGGAGTAAGCGTCTTTTAACTTCATGGCTGCAGTCACCATCTGTAGTGATTTTGGAGCCCAGAAAAATAAAGTCTGACACTGTTTCCACTGTTTCCCCATCTATTTCCCATGAAGTGGTGGGACTGAATGCCATGATCTTCGTTTTCTGAATGTTGAGCTTTAAGCCAACTTTTTCACTCTCCACTTTCACTTTCATCAAGAGGCTTTTGAGTTCCTCTTCACTTTCTGCCATAAGGGTGGTGTCATCTGCATATCTGAGGTTATTGATATTTCTCCCGGCAATCTTGATTCCAGCTTGTGTTTCTTCCAGTCCAGCATTTCTCATGATGTACTCTGCATATAAGTTAAATAAACAGGGTGACAATATACAGCCTTGACGTACTCCTTTTCCTTTTTGGAACCAGTCTGTTGTTCCATGTCCAGTTCTAACTGTTGCTTCCTGACCTGCATATAGATTTCTCGAGAGTCAGATCAGGTGGTCTGGTATTCCCATCTCTTTCAGAATTTTCCACAGTTTATTGTGATCCACACAGTCAAAGGCTTTGGTATAGTCAATAAAGCAGAAATAGATGTTTTTCTGGAACTCTCTTGCTTTTTCCATGATCCAGCGGATGTTGGCAATTTGGTCTCTGGTTCCTCTGCCTTTTCTAAAACCAGCTTGAACATCAGGAAGTTCACGGTTCACATATTGCTGAAGCCTGGCTTGGAGAATTTTGAGCATTACTTTACTAGCGTGTGAGATGAGTGCAATTGTGCGGTAGTTTGAGCATTCTTTGGCATTGCCTTTCTTTGGGATTGGAATGAAAACTGACCTTTTCCAGTCCTGTGGCCACTGCTGAGTTTTCCGAATTTGCTGGCATATTGAGTGCAGCACTTTCACAGCATCATCTTTCAGGATTTGGAATAGGTCAACTGGAATTCCATCACCTCCACTAGCTTTGTTCATAGTGATGCTTTCTAAGGCCCACTTGACTTCACATTCCAGGATGTCTGGCTCTAGGTCAGTGATCACACCATCGTGATTATCTGGGTCGTGAAGATCTTTTTTGTACAGTTCTTCTGTGTACATTTTAATTTAATTCTAGCTCAGAAAGTTTTCCACTGTTGTAATTAGCTCCATTATTTGTGGAACTCTTTCAGGTTATATCAGTTTCAGGATACTTGATTAAAGTATTTAGATTATATCTGGTGTCAAGATACATCTTTAAAAATTATCAGTGAAGAAATTACTTTGTATCACATTAATAACTTTAAAGTTTTAAATTATTTTAAACTATTATTCTTTGAATTCTAAGTTATCCCACAAGTTTTTTTTAACAAGAAACTGTACTTAGTGAAAAAATTTTTTAATTTTAGTATTTTATAAAAATGTTTTGTGTATTTCAGCTATTGAAGCAGAAAAACATAGTAAAAAGCAGAAAGGAAGAAATGTCACCACACAGGTAAAAATTTTGCTATATCATTCTATTTTTCCAACACAAAATTAAGCTATACGCACTATCAACAGTACTTATTTGGTATGCTCAGAGTTTCTTAAACAACTAATTTTTGACTGTTGTTTCTGTTATTTTTTTCCAATCTCAATCCATGTTTTTTGTTCATCCATTCAACAAATAGTTACTCATTCCACTGTGAGAAAAAAAGAATGTCATCAGGCTTGAGCCTTCCTATAAGTCATGGTCTGTCTGAGGTCCTAAAATACCAAGACAAAAGGGCAGAGACCAGGTGGCTTATAGAGCCACAGATGCTTGTTAAATTTGATTAATCTCAGGATGTCTTCTGACATCTTGAAAGAATTCAGCATTTTCAGTCTGTTCTCAGCCCAGCAACCCTTGCTCCTTTCCCTGAAACCCTTTAGTAGCTTCCAATCTCATGCCAAGTAAAACCAATGTCTTGCTTAACAGGCTCTGTGATCTGGTCCTACTGCTTTTTCTCTGATATCACCTCCCTTACACACCATTCTAGACACACCGGGCTCTGTGCTATTGCTCAGAGACCCCCACACATGTGCCCCCCTGTTTTTTCTGCCTGTAATGTCCCTGAGCCCAGATATCCATGTGGCTCCCTTCCCTTGCTCAAAAATCATCTTTTAGGAGGGTCTTGCCCTAGGTATTCTGTGAAGTTGCAATCACTCTATCCAAAATTACTCACCCTATCACAGCACTTTATACCCCCCTTCCTTACTGTAACAGAACTACCGTTGTGTAACACTTTGCGACGCTTGCAGTCACTCTCCCTCCTCTAGAATATAAACTCCATGACAGCAGGAGTTTTTGTCTCTGTTGTTCACAGCTATTATCCCAGTAGCTAGAACAGTGCCTGACACTTAGCAGGCACTCATTAAATGTCTACTGATTAATGACTAAATCTAAAATCCAGATTGAACAGGAAAACTTTAAAGAAATGTTTGCATAAGTTAAAAACTCTCTACATTGCAATATTTTCTAACCCCCTCCAAATTTAGCTTTCCGCCATTACCATAACTACCACATCCCATAATTAGCAGTGGGATTGTTATCTGCATAAATAGAAGTGATCTTGGCAAAAAAACTCAGTTTGTCCTTGAGCAGGTGGAGACTGAAGGACATGTGTGCTTCATCAGGTCATCTTGTTTTCCATGATGCCTTTTGATATGCAGTGCCTCCCAGTAGCATGTAAAAGCCTTCTTTGGGTCTGAGGATAACCTTAATGTTTGGAACCAAGGATATTGCTCAGGTTCATAAGTTTCTTCCCTAATGCCAGCATCAATAGATGAGGCCTATATAGTAAACACAGGAAAGGACCCCAGCTTTACCCATGTATCAGTTCAGTTCAGTTCAGTCGCTCAGTTGTGTCTGACTCTTTGCAACCCCATGAATCACAGCACGCCAGGCCTCCCTATCCATCACCAACTCCCGGAGTTCACTCAGACTCATGTCCATCGAGTCAGTGGTGCCATCCAGCCATCTCATCCTCTGGCGTCCCCTTCTCCTCCTGCCCCCAATCCCTCCCAGCATCAGAGTCTTTTCCAATGAGTCAACTCTTCGCATGAGGTGGCCAAAGTACTGGAGTTTCAGCTTTAGCATCAGTCCTTCCAAAGAAATCCCAGGGCTGATCTCCTTTAGGATGGACTGGTTGGATCTCCTTGCAGTCCAAGAGACTCTCAAGAGTCTTCTCCAACACCACAGTTCAAAAGCATCAGTTCTTTGGCTCTCAGCTTTCTTCACAGTCCAACTCTCACATCCATACATGACCACTGGAAAAACCATAGCCTGATTAGATGGACCTTTGTTGGCAAAATAATGTCTCTGCTTTTGAATATGCTATCTAGGTTGGTCATAAATTTCCTTCCAAGGAGTAAGCATCTTTTAATTTCACCAATGTATCTGCTGCTAAGTCACGTCTGTCGTGTCTGACTCTGTGCGACCCCATAGACAGCAGCCCACCAGGCTCCCATCCCTGGGATTCTCCAGGCAAGAATACTGCAGTGGGTTGCCATTTCCTTCTCCAGTGCATGAAAGTGAAAAGTGAAAGTGAAGTCTCTCAGTCATGTCCAACTCTTTGTGACCCCATGGACTGCAGCCTACCAGGCTCCTCCGTCCATGGGATTTCCCAGGCAAGAGTACTGGAATGGGTTGCCATTGCCTTCTCCAAAGTATAGCCAAGCATAAAAAGAAAAATACGAACTACACTAGAGATCTTAGAATATTTGGGGAAAAAAAGTACTATTTTCATGTCCAAGATGGGAAAATATGCCAGGGTAGCCTGTTTGCAGACTGTCGGTCTCACAATTCCTCTGGAGCTTCTCCTTTTCCTGCCTTCCTGAGTGCCATCCTCATAGAGCACAGACGGTGAAAGTGAAAAGACCAACGACTGTAAATGGCTCTAATGCAAAGTTCCCTTATATCCCTGCTTCACTACAGCCAGGATAAAATAACAGTTTACTCAACTGGCCACATTGTTTCATGACTCCTTTATAATAAATATTATTATTTATAATATTTAGGAGTCAGGATATAATCTGACTGAAGATGCCCTCCTCATGTCTCTACCTTCATTACAGACACAGCAAATTCTAGTTGTCTTTCATAATAATTACTATTTGCACTGTAATTTTTTTAACCCTTACTTAAGTATAGCTAGGGCTTCCTTTGTGGCTCAGCTGATAAAGAATCCACCTGCAACGTGGGAGAACTGGGTTTGATCGCTGGATTGGGAAGATCCCCTGGAGAATGGAAAGGCTACCCACTCCAGTATTCTGGCCTGGAGAATTCCAGGGACTGTATAGTCATGGGATTGCAAGAGTTGGATACAACTGAGCGACTTTCACTTTCACTGAACTATGGCTATGTAAGTATAGCTAGCTTCCCTAGGCTTTCTCTTTCTGGCTTTAGAACTCTAAAATCCACAAGCACATCACCTATTCCTCCATTCCCCAACATTTAACTCTAAAAACACACCTACACATTTAAAATGATGTTTAAATACACTTTGTTTTGTGTTGAGGATCTAATATTTTCAGGAGTTCTGTGTATGACTTCCTTCAGTATTAAAGAATGATCATGATCATAGAGGGGGTAGACGCTCAGGTGTCCAGTGTCCTAGAGGGGAGTAACTGAGGCCCTGAAAGGGAGCGATTCAAGTGTATGGATGAGAGACCACTATGACAACCACCACCACCAAGAGTGAAAATGAAAACTCTGAAATCAAGAAATGGGTAGCCCAACTCCCAGCATTGCCATTTCACCAGAGGTCCCAGAGTCTTCAGTTCCTTTCTCTGTTTCACCTAAGCAGACACTTTCTGCTTGTTTTTGAGATTAACACCTTCTTCTAAGAGTTAGATTTTTTTTTTTACACATCTTGGTACTTTGATTAATGTTTTACAGTTATATAATAGTACTTTATACAACCCCTTCACATATGCTATTCATTCCTCCTAAGATTTCTGTTACAGAAGTTATTTAAATAGTTAATTATTATCCCCGTCTACAGATTAGCATAACCAATCCCATTCAAATATAAAAGATCTTTATAATACAAATTTCACTCATTCAACACCATGCCTGCCAGTTACTGGAACTTGGAATATCCAAAGGTTCTAATTTTTTTTAGCTTTGTGAAGCCTCCATTTGATATTGCTTAAACTTGATTGTGAAGGATAAGAAAGGGTAAGAAAGTATAAAGTATATTTTCAAACTTTTTGCATGTGGTAAGATACAATAAAAGTTTAAAGATTTAATTAAATATGCTGCTACAATTCTCCATCCCCTGACTCTTTTTTTCTAATCACTTGTCTTGGTGTCATACTTCTCCAAATACTGTCTTTACGTTCATTTTAACTGAAATCTGCTTGCCTCCTGACAACATTCCCTGCAGCCCTCTCAGGAATTTTCTCCCATTGGATATAATATCAGTCCTAGCTGGGGTGCTGAGTATTGCTGCCTTCTCACTGAGAGAGTAATAGGAAATAGGGACAGGGAAGTGACTCACAGGCTTCTCTCCAACTCTGCTCCTATTATTCTAGCACCCATGAAGCCTAGCCTCTTAATTCTGTTATTTAGATCTTTCAGCTCCAAGATTTGCACGCCTCTCTCTGCCCCCATGGTCATAAGCTCAGCGATGTCTTTTTCAAATCAAGCGTTCAAAATTCTAAGTCTTCAATGACAACCTGGTACTCTTTAGGTCAATCCTTCAGCCCCACCAAGACCTCAGATCTATTTGTACCTTTTACTGCTATCATCCCCCTCACATTCTCACTTCTTTTCCTACTTGGCTTTCAACTTGGTGGCTCATCATTAAAGGACCACAGTTTCTTTTCCAAAACCCTTGGGAACAAGTGCGTTTCAGAATTCAAGGTTGGTGTTTTTTTTTTCAATTGTTGTAAAATATACATAACATAAAACTTACTCTCATAACCACTTTTATGTCTACAATTCATTAGTGTTAGGTACATTCATTCATATTTTGTACAACCAGTTTCTAGAACTCTTTTCATCTTTGAGAACTGAAGCTTGATATGTATAAGGTAACAACTCTCCACCCCTCCCAGCCCCTGTCAGCCACCACTGTAGTTTCCGCCTCTGTGAATTTGATTACTCTAGATGCCTCATGTAAGTGTTTAAAATCATAACAGTATTTATCTTTTTGTGACTGGCTTATTTCACTCAGCATGATTTGCCAAAGATTCATCCATGCTGTAGCATGTATCTGAATTTTCTTTCTTTTTAAGGGACAGAACAGAAACTCTAGTGAAAGTTACGAGAAAAAAGTGGCTGATGAAAACCAGATGACTAGGGTTACCTTTCGGAGAAGGCAATGGCACCCCACTCCAGTACTCTTGCCTGGAAAATCCATGGACAGAGGAGACTGGTAGGCTGCAGTCCATGGGGTCGCTAAGAGTCAGGAAGGACTGAGCAACTTCACTTTCCCTTTTCACTTTCATGCATTGGAGAAGGAAATGGCAACCCACTCCAGTGTTCTTGCCTGGAGAATCCCAGGGACGGGGAAGCCTGGTGGGCTGCCATCTATGGGGTTGCACAGAGTCAGACACGACTGAAGCGACTTAGCAGCAGTAGCAGGGTTACCTTTTAATTGTAATAACCTGTTTATTCCCTGTACCATGAATACCTAATATGGCTATAAGTTTAACTATAATTTTATGCTCCTTGTATATAAAAATACAGAATATAAATACTCTAATATATATGGATTCTTAATATTCTCTTAAATGCTTAAAGCTACCCTTACAATGCATCTAATGATTAGTAGAGTGTTATATTAGCACTATATTACTACTATCACAGAATCTGCGTGCAATGCAGGAGATCTGGGTTCAATCCCTGGGTTGGGAAGATCCCCTGGAGAAGGAAAAGGCTACCCACTCCAGTATTCTGGCCTGGAGAATTCCATGGACTGTGTAGTCCATGGGGTCACGGATACGACTGAGCGACTTTCACTTTCACTGGTGCTATTTTACTTTTCCCTTTTTACTTTCTACTTAACCATTTTCCCACATTTCTCACATATCTTTGGATTGCTATCTACAGTTGTTATTCTGTGACTTTTGAAGGTAGATGTACAAATACACGATAAAATAATTAGCGAGATCCTTACCAAGAGAAAGAAATGTTTTTGCTGATGAATGAGTTATTTCTTCTTTGAAAGGGGTGGCTATTTTAACGAGAGGTGGCTATTGCCATATTTACTTTAAGAAAATCTTAGGCATGTTAGAAAAAAAGTATTTTAAGATTATTTTATATTCTTAACATAGCCCAGGAAAAATGAAAAATAAAAAGATCATTACCCAAAATATCTTTGCTTCAGTTGAAGCATCTCAAGTAAAATCTTACTTTAAAGGAAAAAAACTATTAAATTGGTGTTATTTTCAAATTTAAAACACCAGTCCTTGTTTCCCAAATATATGCATACCTTTATTTAATATCCAGATGGCTTGAGCCATCTAACTTAAATTCCTGGTAAAAACTGTAATTCAGACAACATCAACTTCAGTGTATCTTTGCTATATGTGTAAACATTGTCACTGTCTGATAAGTGATCAAAATTTTATACTATCTTATTAGTGTACTTTAATCCCATTTTAATTTGCTGTCTACCTTCTTCACTACTATCTAGGGCAGGGTAGCAGGGCACTACTACCAAACTTTCACTTGCATCAGAAACACCTGGGGGGCTTGTTAAAACACAGATGGCTGGGCTTCACCCCCAGAATTTTTGATTCTGTAGACTTTTGAGTGAAGATGAGAACAATTGCTTTTTATCTGTTCTGCGGGAAGAGTCACACCAGCTTCTGTAAGGCTACACGCTGGGCCAAGTTCTCCTGGATCAAGGCCTGCTGTGGATGCACCACCAGAGCTTACTCTGCCCTCTCTGGCAGAGCCCTGTAGCCCCCCCACTGCTCCCTGTGGACGAAGGCCGCTAATGAGGAGGTGCTCAGCGAGTCTTGGTTTGCCACACTCTTATTGTCTTCTCCTTTCAATAAGCCCCTACTTTTCATGTGCTTTTTCCAGAGATGTTTTTGAGCAGAATTTAGGACATTACACAGTGCCCAGGAACAGTGACTCTTTCGAAGTATATAAGCCAGGAAGAAAAGAAAAGGGACACAGATAGTTAAGGAAAGCAAGGTACACCCCTGACTTTTGAGCCCTAGGGAAAGTACGTCTGACAGGCAAGAACCCTTCCCTTCCAGTTCTTTTGCTTCTCGGTATCTCCTATTTTCAAGGAACAAGGCTCACTTCCCATTCTATGGCAAACATGAC
This sequence comes from Bos taurus, assembly GCF_002263795.3. Lineage (NCBI taxonomy): Eukaryota > Metazoa > Chordata > Mammalia > Artiodactyla > Bovidae > Bos > Bos taurus. Next base: position 7,506,272 of record NC_037340.1, on the reverse strand, counting down.
TCTCACTCCCACTTAAACAAAAAAGCCAAAACATTTTTTTGTTTTCCATGTATATAGTCACACAATTTGGAGACATGACCACATGTACAGGTATGTGTGTGTGGGGGGGTGGGGGGTGACACCAATTCCCCCCTCCACAATTCCTCCTGGCTCCCTATTCTCCTTCACCCCTGTAACTGGAATCTCCATCTGCTCAGCTGGTTCAGCAAAAAAACAAGAAGTTATCTTCAGCTTTGGCCTGGGGGACAAGCCTATTCAGTTCAGTTCAGTCGCTCAGTTGTGTCTGACTCTGCGACCCCATTAACCACAGTGCCAGGCCTCCCTGTCCATCACCAACTCCTGGAGTTTACCCAAACTCATGTCCATTGTGTCGGTGATGCCATCCAACCATCTCATCCTCTGTTGTCTCCTTCTCCTCCTGCCCTTAATCTTTCCTGGCATCAGGGTCTTTTCAAATGAGTCAGCTCTTCCTATCAGGTGGCCAAAGTACTGGAGTTTCAGCTTCATCATTGGTCTTCCAATGAACACCCAGGACTGATCTCCTTTAAGATGGACTGGTTGGATCTCCTTGCAGTCCAAGGGACTCTCAAGAGTCTTCTCCAACACCACAGTTCAAAAGCATCAATTCTTCGGCGCTCAGCTTTCTTCACAGTCCAACTCTCACATCCATACATGACCACTGGAAAAACCATAGCCTTGACTAGACGGACCTTTGTTGACAAAGTAATGTCTCTGCTTTTCAATATGCTCTTTAGGTTGGTCATAACTTTCCTTCCAAGGAGTAAGCATCTTTTCATTTCATGGTTGCAGTCACCATCTGCAGTGATTTTTAAGCCCAGAAAAATAAAGTCAGCCACTGTTTCCATTGTTTCCCCATCTATTTGCCATGAAGTGATGGGACCGGATGCCATAATAGTTTTCTGAATGTTGAGCTTTAAGCCAACTTTTTCACTCTCCACTTTCACCTTCATCAAGAGCCTCTTTAGTTCCTCTTCACTTTTTGCCATAATGATGGTGTCATCTGCATATCTGAGGTTATTGATATTCCTCCTGGCAATCTTGATTCCAGCTTGTGCTTCATCCAGCCCAGCATTTCTCATGATGTACTCTGCATATAAGTTAAATAAACAGGGTGACAATATACAGCCTTGACGTACTCCTTTTCCTTTTTGGAACCAGTCTGTTGTTCCATGTCCAGTTCTAACTGTTGCTTCCTGACCTGCATACAGGTTTCTCAAGAGGCAGGTCAGGTGGTCTGGTATTCCCATCTCTTTCAGAACTTTCCATACTTTATTGTAATCCACACAGTCAAAGGCTTTGGTATAGTCAATAAAGCAGAAATAGATGTTTTTCTGGAACTCTCTTGCTTTTTCCATGATCCAGCGGATGTTGGCAATTTGATCTCTGGTTCCTCTGCCTTTTCTAAAACCAGCTTGAACATCTGGAAGTTCACGGTTCACATATTGCTGAAGCCTGGCTTGGAGAACCACAGTTGGACACATTTAATTAGTGGTGAACAGAAAATACTACGAAGGGAATGAAAATAATAGTTTTTAAATCTGTAATACATTTATTTGGGGATGTGAGCAATTTGGATGAACATGTTATCTGTTTATATGTTAACAAGCAATCAAAGTTTCTTGTGTTTAAAATGTAAAGTTGTGTGTTTTTAAAGAATAAAACCAATTAATTATCTTCTAAACAAAACAGAATAAGCCCTTAAGTCAAATCACTAGCCTTAGCAGGATACCTTACTCTTTTAAACACGAAGCTATTCAATGTACATCCTGTATCCCAGGACTGTTTTTGCTTATGTGTTTGTTTTTGCTTTCAGGCAAAAAACCATAGGACTGGCCCTTCTTTGGAAATGTCTCTAGGCACAAGAAGCATGAAAGAAAGAGAGTGTAGTTGTTCAGTTATGTCCGACTCTTTGCGACCCATGGACAGGTTCCTCTGTCCATGAAATACTCTAGGCAAGAATATTGGCGTGGACTTCTATACCTTTATCCAGGGGATCTTCCCAACCCAGGGATCGAACCTGGTGTCCTGGGTCTATGTCATTGCAGGCAGATTCTTTACCGTCTGAGCCACAAGGGAACACGCCAGGCACAAGAAGCACGAGCTAGCCACAAATAGATTAGGATTAAATGTAGGATTTAAATGTGAGATAAACTCAACCTTCTTTCCTCCAAACTCACAAATCATTTAGTTTCTCTTGAAAGAAGATGTTCCTACTCTTCCTGTGCTTTAAGAAAGCAAGGGATTTCCCCCAAATAAGGAAACCCACACATCCATTAGGATTCCCTCTACTCAAGACACTCTACTTGAAATGAGAATTACACTAAAGAGTTTACAGTGCATCTGGAAGTAGTTGAGTAGATATAACATGAAATACATGATGTAGAATAATCTCAGCTGTTGCTTATGAAGAAGGGATGTTATCACAAGGTCAGAGGAGAGGGAGATCACTGTGGGTCAGAGAGAAGTGGAATTTGAGTTGGGTCTGGGGACAGGAGTGGTATTTGGGATAACAGGAAAGAGGGAGCAATGAAGACTGTATAAGCAAGGGCTTCTGGAGGGAGGAAAGGACCTGTTCTATTTGGGGAACAGGGAATAGAAGAGTCTGGCTGTTGCAGATGTTCATGCAGGTGTGGGAGTAGTAAGAAATAAGATTACTGTGACATTTTTAGGCCATACTCTGAACAGTCTTAGATCCTGTGCAATGGAGTTTGATTCTACCCTGTTGTCACTGAGGACTGAGGGCTTGTGAGCTGGTCAGTGATGTTTTCAAATGGATCTTTAAGAAAAGCTCATCTGGCCTGAATTTCAGGAGATGGGGGAGTGAAGAGGCAGCAGAGCCAAGTAAGAGATTATCAAAACACTGTGTCACTCTGATCAAGAGCTATATTCAGTCTCTAATGGGCCTTGGAAGTTTAAAAACATACTTCCAAAGCACATACTTTAAACTTGGAGTTTAAAAACATACTTCCACTGGGTTTGCTGTTTAAAAACTAAAAATACACATGAATCGTCTTTCCACAGAAAATCGTGCCAACGATACCTCTGAAACATATCCAGAAACCAGCCACTATCACCACTTCCATCTTCTGACTTGACTGCCACCATCAGCTCTTACCCAGTTTACTTCAGCAGTCTCCTTTTTTCCCACTCTTTCTCCGACGTAGAATATCCTCCACACAGTATCCAGGATGGTCCTTTGGAAATTTAAGTCAGTCAGGATTGCTTTTCCACTCAGAACACTCCCCAGGTCCCTGCTTCACACAGAATGTGATGGGCAATCCTGAGGGTGATCTCAGAGCTTCCGCTCTGACTTCTCATTTACCCGCCACCCTATTCTGCTTCAGTGGGCTGTCTTACTGCACCCCTGCTTCCTCCTGCTTCAAGTCCTCTGTCTTTGCTATTCCTTCTTCCAGGACTCTCTTTCCCAAGGTGTTTTTATGACTAACTCCCCACTGCTGCTGCTGCTGCTGCTGCTGCTGCTGCTGCTGCTAAGTCGCTTCAGTCATGTCTGACTCTGTGTGACCCCATAGATGGTAGCCCATCAGGCTCCCCTGTCCCTGGGATTCTCCAGGCAAGAACACTGGAGTATGTTGCCATTGCCTTCTCACCTAACTCCCTACTTTCCCACAAAGGGGTCTACTCAAAAGCTATCTGAGAATTTGTCCCTTACCATCCATGTCAAAAACACCAACTTCAATCAATTCCATCCCTTTTACTCTTGCTTTTTTAAACCTCCTTTAATCAGTTGACTCCTCTTCCCCACCAGAACCTCAGCTTCATGAGGACAGAGAACACTTTTGTTCATGGCTATCTCCCCAGATCTTAGAACAGGGTCTGAGATAGACAATAAATACTTACTATTGAATTATATAATCTTTTAAGATTTAGAGGAAGGCTCTCAGTCTGCCGGGGCTCCCTGATACTTGCTCCAGCTGGCTGTGGTTCTGCCCACTCCTGCTGGGTGAGAAAGGAGTGAAAATCGGGAAACAGCCTCTGTAGAAGGAGGAGATACCAACAGCAGACAATCAGAGGCATTTGCCAAGCTTCACTGCCTCCTCAACTTAGCTGTTGGCTATTTTTGAGTTGAAAATTAAATTTCTTTTAATAGCAATAGCATGATAATCCCATTGTATCACAGATGCTGTAGGCCCATCAAAATCCATTTTCTCTTCCTCATGACACCCAAATATTCCAGCTCCCTGTGCAGTTAGGTGGGGCCATGTGACAGCTTCAGCCAATGGAAAGTGGCTGAAGACACTGTCTGCCACTTCCAGGTCTGGCCTATAAAAGAAAATTGAACAAAGCAAGTCAAATGTAACAAAGCAAAAGCAAACAACAACAGCAAAAACTTTCTGCATAAGATCTTCTGTGCTCTTCCCTTTCTGTCTGCCAAATCAGGGAAATCTTGGAATCCTCATGTTGAAGCTAGCATAGCCTCTGTCTGCCCAAATCCTGAATGATAGCGTAAAGCAGAGGTGACATTGACTTGAAGACCTGGCTATTGATTCTGAGCCATTGTATACTGTGGGCCCATTTGTTAACATATAATATTTGTCCATTTGTTGTCTATTGGTAAGTTGTATTTGACTTTTTGCAACCCCATGGACTCCTCTGTCCATGGGATTTCCCAGGCAAGATACTGGAATAGGTTGCCATTTCCTTCTCCAGGGATCTCCCCAACCCAGGGAGGATACCCACACTTTAAAACAATTCATTGCTTACGTAAAATTCAGATTTAACTGGGCACCCTGTATTTTTATTTGCCAAATATGGCAAACTTAATGATAAGAATAAAGTCAAGTATCCATACAGAGACTTGTACATGAATGTTTATAGCAGCATTATTCATAATAGTGAAAAGGGGGAAACAGCCCAAATGTCCACCAGTGGACAAATGGGGAAACAAAACGCAGTGTACACATATAAAGAGTCGTATTTGGCCACGTAAAGGGATGAAGTGACGATACAAGCTACAGCAAGGATTGAACGTGGAAACATTATACTAAGTGAGAGAAGTCAGTCACAAAAATTCACGTACTATATGATTTCATTCACAGGAAAGTCCAGAAGAGGGGATTGTGTAGAGACACAGAACCAGATTAGTGGTTACATGAGGCTGGGAGTAGAGGGGATAGGAGTAGAGGGAGGCTAACAGTTGGAGGATTCATGGTTCCATGGATCCACTTCCCTGGTGGCTCAGACGGTAAAGCATCTGCCTACAATGCAGGAGACCTGGGTTTGATCCCTGGGTTGAGAAGACCCTTTGGAGAAGGTCTTGGAAATGGCAACCCACTCCAGTACTCTTGCCTGGAAAATTCCATGGAGGAGCCTAGTAGATTATAGTCCATGGGGTCGCAAACAGTTGGACACGACTGAGAGATTTCACTTTCACTTTGAGGCTGGGAGTAGAGGGGATAAGAGTAGAGGGGATAGGAGCAGAGGGAGGGTAAGAGTTGGAGGATTCATGGTTCCTTCTTGAACTGATAAAAAATATTCTAAAGTTGACTATGGTAATGATTGCACATTATCTGTTACTGTTGAATCATAATAAATGTATAACTATACGGACTTCCCTGGAAGCCCAGTGGTTAAAGGCTCTCGGCTTCCAATGCAGAGGACTCACGTTTGATCTCTGATCAGGGAACTTAGATCTCACATGCTGCATGGCATGGCCAAAAAGTAAAAATAAATGTTTTAATAAATAAACAAATGTGCAATTATACATTTATATTATAGTATATGAATTATATCTCAGTAAATCTATTTTTAAAGAGTCCCTTGTTTCATTTTAAAACACATAAAAATGAGCAAAAATGTCTTTCTTTGTAGGTATCAGTGAACAAAGTCAAACAATATTTATCAAACATATTGGAACAAAGAAAACCAATTAATGTAATCAGTAAAAAAGAAAATCTCTTAGAAAATAAGAAGAATCATCATAAACTAAGACGAAAAGGAATTCGAAATAAAGATCTCTGGAAAAGAAATAAAGATCATTGTAAGTAGAATTCCCTCTCACATATAAATTTAAAATGACTTCATGTAATTTAAAATCAAATTTTATAGCTACTTTCCAAGAAATCTTGGGATATAGTCATAAAGATTTATATCCATGAAAGCCTTAAATTTTGTTAGCTTCTATCCCCTGACTTGATTTGGAATTTGTACCAATAATAACAAGCAAGGTAGGGCTCATGGATAACAAAATTCCATAATTAGGTGAATAAAACATTTATCAAATATTTTGCTAATGGAAACTGTCATACTCTAAAGAAAATTGAAGTTAATACAGTACCCTTTTTTTTCCTGTTCTAGCAATCTAAAACTCTCTCTAGTAAAGCCATACCTGATTAGTTGATAGATTTCTCTGGTGCAAGAAGAGTCCAGAAAAATATAAATAATGTCTCCATAGGTTCTGTGTGCAGGAGCTAACTGGTGCTCAGTTACAAAACTGAAGACATTTTCAACATTCAAGCGTGGTACATGAAAGCTTTCTCTCTTCTAACAAATATGTATGAATGTCTATCATTTAACATCTTATGTAAGAGAGGAAATCTTCTTTGGCAGAGAAAAATTAAGAATACCAGTTTTTAATGGCATTATGAAAATGATATGTACATATCTTAAAGTTATTTTAAATCTAAATCATAAACACTGAAACATAAATTTGACCATTTTTTGACACAGAAACATGGCCTGCCTTTTATTTAGATTGGTATTTCCAGTGTAAACCACACTCAAACTGTATTATCTATGACTTCCCATCTCAGATTTTTAATGAAACAAAGTGCTGAAAACATTTATAGAACAACTATGAGCAAAATCCTTCCAGATATTTACTGACTTCCCCCCCAAGTCATATATAAATGGTTTACCTACAATTAAATTTGATAACTTTTAGTGGCTCTCATCACATTTTTTCATAATATTTCGATCACTTTACATAGAAACATTTTCTTTGCACTTATTTTAGTAAGTTTGCATATTGTTTGGTTAAATTCTGTAATTATAATAACAGTACAATTGATACAAATGGCAACACGCACTCCCGATCTTTGGTAAATATGCAAAGGGTGGGAACAGAAGTAACACCTATACAAGAGCATCCCACTAGCCACAAAGCATTCAATATGCTGTGAACGTCAGTCCGTAAGTTGGATAGAAGATGTGAAAATCATTGATTAATTTGGCGAATAAGGTAGGTAGAGATTAATAAAAAGAGCTTCTGCTTCTTAAAAGAGTAACTAAGGCCACCCTTCAAATGATATCATTTTCCCTTATATGGAACTGGTTGAATTATGCCTAATAATAATAAACACTAAGCTAACTCTAATTGAGCATCTCCCATATTGTTTTAATGTTTAGTCAACTTAAGATAGGTTATATGATTTCCACTTTATAAGGTTTGAAACTTGCAACACAGAAATAAAGGGGACCATATGCATCTCACAAAGTAAGTGGACAGTATTTTGCAAGTAAGCATGGGACAAGTGCTTTTAATCCCATGCTTCTCAAAATGGCTTAGGGAAAATATTGAACTAAATGGCAAAGATGCTCAATTTCCTGAGCACAAAATTTACTTCATAATTTTAAGGGAAATAAATAATTGTAAATATAATAATTGAAGACATTTTCATTTTAGAACTAATGGTATAATGTATACAGTACATTTCAAAATTCACATTTTGAATTATCAAACCTAAGACTTTAAAAAGATGTTTTCCTCTCCTCCACATCTCTAGGGAGTGTACATGCGTTCATCGCTGCCTAGCTAAACGTTTCAAGAACATTTGAGAAGCCCTGTCTTGCAACAGTCATAACATGCATTCATAAAGATTTACATAAATTAGAAAGTGTTTCCTTCTGGCATAAGTATTATAAGTACCAGAAAGTGATCACTACTAATAAGAGCAATAATTAGAAATTGAGAACCAAGGGATTCCAGAAGAGAGAGAGGGGTTAGTTTTGGAGCTAGAAAGACTCTTACTGACTCTATTCTCTGCTTGATCTTTATGAGTCTTACCTTGACAAAGATTTTAAATTTTTAAAATCTTAATATTTTAAGAGTATTTTCCCATATTTATTCCAAAAGATGGTTCACTGCTCAGTTGAAGAGTTGGCTCTATATAGGACATAAAAATGTTGACATGCATCTGACTTGAAGTACCAGGTAGGATTTTTACAGGATATAAATGACACATTTAAATTGGGTCATTTAAGTTCAGTTCAGTTCAGTCTCTCAGTCATGTCCAACTCTTTGCGACCCCATGGACTGCAGCATGCTAGGCTTCCCTGTCCATCACCAATTCCCGGAGTTTACTCAAACTCATGACTATTGAGTCGGTGATGCCATCCAACCAACTCATCCTCTGTCATCCACTTCTCTTGCCTTCAATCTTTCCCAGTATCGGGGTCTTTTCCAATGAGTTGGTTCTTCACATCAGGTGGACAAAGTCTTGGAGCTTCAGTTTCAACATCAGTCCTTCCAATGAATATTCAGTGCTGATTTCCTTTAGGATGGACTGGTTTGATCTTCTTGCAGTCCAAGGGACTCTAAAGAGTCTTCTCCAACACCGAAGTTCAAAAGCATCAATTCTTCAGTGCTCAGCTTCCTTTATGGTCTAACTTTCACATCTGTACATGACTATTGGGAAAACCATAGCTTTGACTATACAGACCTTTGTTGGCAAAGTAATGCCTCTGCTTTTTAATAGGCTGTCTTGGTTTGTCATGGCTTTTCTTCCAAGGAGCAAGCATCTTTTAATTTCATGGCTGCAGTCACCATCTGCAGTGATTTCGGAGTCCAAGAAAATAAGTAAAGTTTGATCAAGGGCCTATTTATGAAAGGGCACACAGAGTGTAGAGAATCCACAAAGTAACCGCCTCCCCCACCCCCACTCAGTGTAGTAACAGCAATCTCATTACCACCCCTAGATCTTAAGGGTCTTAGGCAGCAGTGGCTACAGCAATGCCAAGAAAGCAAGCAAGAGGTGTATGGAGAGGGCTCTCTAACAGAAGTATGACCTTAGGTCAAGGACAAAGCCAGCCCATAACAAATAAGACCTGGGAAACCAGGGAATACTTAACTCTCTTCCTACCCTTCAGACTTCCAGGGGGTGCCTCTCAGCCAAATCTAAGCAGAAGCTAGAGGACAAAGGAGTCCTTTGAAGAACCCAAGTGGGCATAGAGCAAGATGGAGAGAAAGACAATCAGAAGACAACCAGACTTTTTAAACAAGGAAAATTAAATTTTAAACAAGGGAAATTAAATAGCATTAACTGAAAGGAGGAGGACTTTTAGTGGCATGCATTAGAAGCATAGTTATTAAACATAATATTATAGAATCTTAGAATTAGGAAACGCTAGTGGTCATCTCGGCCAGCATCTTTCATCAGATATTCCAGGCAGATAATAGCAGTTCCTACTTACATAAGGAGAAGGCAGTGGCACCCCACTCCAGTACTCTTGCCTGGAAAATCCCATGGATGGAGGAGCCTGGTGGGCTGCAGTCCATGGGGTCGCCAAGAGTCAGGCACGACTGAGCGACTTCACTTTCACTTTTTACTTTCACACATTGGAGAAGGAAATGGCAACCCACTCCAGTACTCTTGCCTGGAAAATCCCATGGATGGAGGAGCCTGGTAGGCTGCAGTCCATGGGGTTGCGAAGAGTCACACACGACTGAGCAACTTCACTTTCACTTTTCACTTTCATGTATTGGAGAAGGAAATGGCAACCCACTCCAGTGTTCTTGCCTGGAGAATCCCAGGGACGGGGGAGCCTGGTGGGCTGCCATCTCTGGGGTCACACAGAGTCGGACACAACTGAAGTGACTTAGCAGCAGCAGCAGCACTTACATACATGCGACTAAGCTCACTGTGTCATACAGGGCAGCCTGTGACATTATTGAAGATATCTCTTTCTTATAAAGTTCTTAACTTACATTAAACCAAAATCCCTTCCCCATGGTGATCTTAGGCAGCTGGAGCTGGACAGAATAACCCTGCTATGGATGTGGACTCCGGTCATGGAGCTGTTGCCCCCATCCTCACTGAATCCTGTGGCGTGTGCTCATTGTGTCTAAGATTCTGTGAGCTGTTTCTGGCACCCACTTCCAGTGATGATCCGTGACAAAGTTAGAGCAAGCTGAAATCTTTTCTCACCTAAAAGTACTACGCCAGTGTATCAACCAGGGTTCAACCAGAAAAAAAAAGAACCAGTAAGTGATATATATTTGAGGATTTATTGTAAGGTACTGGCTTACATGATTATTATGGGAGCTGGCAGGGCAAATCCAAAATCCATGGGACAGTTTATCAACAAGGGCAGACAGGAATTCTTGGGCAGGACCTGAAGCTGCTGTTCACAGCTGGAATTTTTTCTTCTTCAGAGAAACCTCAATTCCATTCCTAAGGCCTTTCAACTGTTTGAATCAGATCAACCCAGATCACCTAGGATAACTTCTCTTGCTTAAATGTGGCTGCTAAATACTGTCACAGCAACAACTAGATTCATGTTGAATTTAATAACTGGTGACTATATCCTCACCAAGAAGAAACACAAAACTGCCCATCACAACCAAGTCTCTCCTCATCCTTATGTGTTCATCTAAATTTTTGAATCTAAGTGAAAGATTTTACATTTATGTCTATTAGTTTCATTGTGTTCATTTGGGATTATTTCAACCTATTGATTATATCAGTCAAACTCTCCTAGTTTTCTGTTGTTCAAGTTTTTGACAAGCATGCTTATCAATCTTTTATCCAAATCTTTGTAGAAGGTAACAAGGCAGGACCAAGTTTAGAGCCTAGAGCCCACAATAATCCACCATAAATCTCTAGTATTATATTTACCCACTGATGACAGATGAAAATCTACCTGTGATGAGGTTGAAAACATAAAATTTTAGTTATAAGAATGCCTTATACAGAGTGCACTGCCCTTGTTTAGGAGGACACCTTAATAAGCATTGGTAGACAGAAAATAGGCAAACACCCTCTCCTGTTCCCCCATCTCCAACCCCACACAGAAGTCTGGTATCAGGAAACTGTAGAATTAGCAGTTAATAAAGTAGAGAAAGCCATGGAGAAGTAAACCTTCCTTAGACAGAAGGTGTACAAGCTGTAAAATGAACCGGGAGCATGGGTTATACATGGTTATTGTGCTCAGTCACTCAGTTGTGTCTGACTCTGTGCGACCCACGGACTGTAGCCCACCAGCCTCCTCTGTCCTTGGGATTTCCCCGCCAAGAATCCTGGAATGGCTGCATTTCCTCCTCTAAGGAATCTTCCCAAACCAAGGGTTGAACGAGTATCTCCGTAATGCAGGCAGATTCTTTACCCCTGTGCCACTTGGGACGGCATACACAGTTATAGAACTGGCTAAAAACATTAACTTTCATTCTCATGCAGTTTCCTTTTCACCATTTTGTGCATGCTATGCTATGCTAAGTCACTTCAGTCGTGTCCGACTCTGTGCGACCCCATAGACGGCAGCCCATCAGGCTCCCCCATCCCTGGGATTCTCCAGGCAAGAACATTGGAGTGGGTTGCCATTTCCTTCTCCAATGCATGAAGGTGAAAAATGAAAGTGAAGTCACTCAGTCATGTCCGACTCTTCGCAACCCCATGGACTGAAGCCTACCCGGCTCCTCCGTCCATGGGATTTTCCAGGCAAGAGTACTGGAGTGGGGTGCCATGTGCATAAGATATCATAAAACATAGGCTATAGGTGTTTTATACAAATGCTACTCCTCAGACTTCAGAAAAGAAGAATGAGATTTAACCTAACATTCTCCAAACAACTTCCTAATTCTTAGTGATCATATCTCCTTAACTCAAGGTCATAAACTGTGTATAAAAATTTGTTCAAAAAATTAGAACTTAAGGAGGCTGACATCAAGCTGTTTCTTGAATATGAATGTGTTTTTCCACATCTTGAAAGTAGAGGAACTATTTACCCATTTTCAGACCTCTACCAGTTTTTCCTTTTCCTAGAGGTTGAAGCTATAACCAATAGCATTTGTATTCCCTTTACTTCAAGGCAAGATCTATGCCTAACATTGTGTCTGTCATACTTAATATGAATAAATATTTGCTGAATTAAATCGAGTTGAATTCTTCCTGTACAGAGCTAAGATGTAAACTCAGATCTTCTGAATTCAGGTTCAGCACTCTCTATAATACAGGTGCTACATAAAAATAATAAAACCTTAGGAATTCCCTGGTGGTCAGTGGTTAGAACTTGTTGCTTCCACTGCAGTGGGCCTAGGTTGGATCTCTGGTCATGGAACTAAGATCCCACAAGCTGTGTGACGTGATCAAAAAATAAATGAATAATAACAATAAAGCCTTACATTTTTAGAGTACCTTTGAATAGTGTTTTAGGGCTGAACACAATACTTTAACATCCCATTACAATTTTTTAATGGCATGCTCATTTTCTCTCAGGGTATCTTATCACTATAATTTCAACAATTAATACTTCCTTCTGAGTCAGAATTGAGTCTAATAGAGTAATTATCTTTGTTAAATTGTTAGCAAGACAAATCAATAATTAATCATGCAGTGGGAACAGTGGAGCCTATTCCTGCAAGAAACTGGAACACTAGCTTCTTTGTCCTTCCTGACCAGATCCTTCCTGGCAGTTCTTGGAATTAAATCCTCATTAATTTTGGTGATCAGACCATATCACTTCTGCGTGCTTGGTTGGCAGGGGGCGGTGTCTTGGAATCTTACTTTAAGCCAGTCTCCACATTTTTTTTTCCTCACTTCTGGAGTCTGTGACCAGCTAGGCTAAGTTTATCATTTGGTAAACTTTATTGACTGGAATGTATGTGGAGGACACTGGGAAGTGCCATGCAGATTCTCTCTTCAATGGGGAACTTGTTGCCCAGTTGCTGAGAGTACAGTTCACAGACAGCCTTCAGCAGCAGTTCCTTCAGGGACTATCTTAGGTGCAGACAACTGCTTAACCCAAGGTTATGCCTCCTTCCAGGGAAAGCCCACTTCCAATGACTAATCAGTTTAGGCGCATAAAGCCTTGACCATGTCAGCCTAAATGGGACAAGTTAGAAGAGACATGTTAACTCCAGAGCACCCTGTGCAGTCAGAAAAGGGTTTTACTGGGCTTTTTACCACCTGCAAGCTTGTCCTGTTCACCATATGACAGGTTAGTAAATCAAGAGATGCGTTGCTGGGGTGAGGAATAGTGATTTTATTCAGAAAATCAGCAGACTGAAAAGATGGTGGATTAGTGTTCCAAAGAACCATCTTACCTGAGTTAGAAATCAGGCTTCTTTTGTATTAAAACGGGAAAAGTATGACTTGTTGAAAACTTTTTGGTGGAGGAATCCTTTATTCTTGCAGCTGTCCAAGCAGATCTTGTGACAATGTTCCTATAAACCTATTATCCTCCATCAAGACAATTGTTATTTTCCATTCTGCAACTTTTTAACTCTACGTGAATGGAAACGGGGTGTGCCTTTAAAGACCAGAAACTTGAGAATAGGCGCTCACCTATCTTTCAGGCTACAGGCAACATTCTTTTACAAAACATGCAGAGCCAGCTTGAAAAAGCACAGGAAACAGAGCACAAGGGTTAGAGTTAAAGGAATAGATGCTCTGTGGAGTCAAGCTTATTCTTTGTTACAGGCCTGCATCATAGCTCCTCTCTCTCTGCCCAATCCAACTTCTCCCCCCGATACCCAAGGTTACCTCTTAATAACTAACCCCCCAAAAGTCTGGTTATCAGGGAACCCAATCTGTCTACCCTTTAATAGCTTTCCTATTACTGAAAGTTTTCTTTGAATCAACACATTTTGCAAATAAATTGATTTTTTTAAATCACTGAAGCGCTCCTATTCTGCAAAATGGTGATCTAATTCAATATAAAAATCCTACTGCTACAAATAGCTAAAATTTACACCTAAAATATACCAAAACTCTTTTTAAATGCAGAGCTGGGCTCACAAGAAACTGAAATCCCCAGGTGCTAGAAATAATGAAAAATAAGCCTGTAAATTGATGTTTTGGCAAGATGTGATCAGAGCTGGTAATGGATGAGCCTTGAATTTTAATCCTAGGCTGGGTAAATAAAATAGACATAAGGATTTTTGACAAGAGAACTGGAATGAAGAGCTATGAGTAAAGCGAAGAGTCTCACAAAGGTGTGTATACAGTGAAAGAAGAGATTAGGAAATACCAACAAACCACCCACCATTAGAGGCAAATATCAAGAAGCTGCTCCTCCTCTTGGGCTCTCACGGGGAAAGCATCTCCCTGGGGAAAACTTACACCACATCCCTGCACCTTATATAGATTTGGATTTGAATTTATGCCACCCAGTACTTTTGTGAATACTTTTCAAGCCAATATGTTCAAATATATGAATTTCCTTCCACTAATAAGTTGATAAATCTGGAAACCTGACAGAAGCAACACAAAATCACTTTTTGGAGAAACATTTCCACAATTTCTACATTAAAATCCTTATTGGAGAGAAGCTTTCATGAAAAAAAAAAATTTTAATGCACCAAGTTAAAAAAATTCTACTCAGCGAGAGTCAGTTTGCAAGTACATGCATCCACCCCCACACACACACCCCTCCCACATACACAATACATAAGGCATAGACCCCCCCCAAGTTTATGAAAATAAATCTATGAAGTAAATGTATTTTTAAATGATTAAGAAACCATAAGAAAAAAGAGAAGACATCATGAAAAACGAATGAGCATCTGTGCCAAAGAACCAAATAAAACTAAGGAAAAACAAAAGCATACTCATTTAAATTAAGTGAGCAGATGGGTAAACAGAAAAATTAGATACTGTTGAAGAGAACATTAATGAAATAAGAAAAGATCAGAAGAAATTGCCCTGAATGCAGCTCAGAAAGAAAATAGGAAGTGGAAACAAGAGACCTTTAGATTAAAATAAAAATATTGTACTCAGTTGTATAACATTTTCAAGACATATACTTTAAGCATGACACAAAAAGACTTCAAGTAAAAGGACTGAAATGATATCTCAAGCAATACTAAGTGAAAGAAACCTATTATTAATTTTATACAGAATAGACTTCAAGGTAAAAACATTTAATAGAGAGAAAGCATCATCACATAGTGTTCATAAGAACAATTCACCAGAATGATATGATGTTGATCTTGAAAAATTAAGGAAAATCTGTTAAACTATAAAAATTAATAGAGTTTGGAAAAGTTGCTAGATTTAAAAATTAATATATAAAACTCAATAGCATTTCTGTATATGATGTATGAAAAGCAAAATATAATGAAATGACTAAAGTATTATTTAAAATAGCAATAGAAAGTAAAAGGTACTTAAGACTAAATCTAATAAAAGATATACAAGATGTTAGAGAAAAGGAAAAGCGTAAAACCTTTTTGAATAATATATAAGAGAATAGTTATTATGATTGTGAATGGGAAAATTCAAAATTGTAAGATATTATATCTTGTCAAATTAGCTTAAAAATTGATCAAGAGGATTTTCACGGTATTTGACAAACTGATTTTACAAGTATATGTGTTTGAATCAGTTCTAATGAGGTGGATGAAACTGGAGCCTATTATACAGAGTGAAGTAAGCCAGAAGGAAAAACACCAATACAGTATACTAATGCATATATATGGAATTTAGAAAGATGGTAACAATAACCCTGTGTATGAGACAGCAAAAGAGACACTGATGTATAGAACAGTCTTATGGACTCTGTGGGAGAGGGAGAGGGTGGGAAGATTTGGGAGAATGGCATTGAAACATGTAAAATATCATGTATGAAATGAGTTGCCAGTCCAGGTTTGATGCACGATACTGGATGCTTGGGGCTAGTGCACTGGGACGACCCAGAAGGATGGTACGGGGAGGGAGGAGGGAGGAGGGTTCAGGATGGGAAATACATGTATACCTGTGGCGGATTCATTTTGATATTTGACAAAACTAATACAATTATGTAAAGTTTAAAAATAAAATAAAATTTTAAAAAAATAAGTAAATAAAATAAAAGTATATGTGAAAACTGGGCAGAAGACCTGAAAAGACATTTCTCTGAAGAAGACATACAGATGGCCAACAAACACATGAAAAGATGCTCGACTTTGCTCACTATTAGAGGAATGTGAATTAAAACTACAATGAGGTATCAGGTCATATCAATCAGAATGGCCATCATCAAAAAACTACAAACAATGAATGGTGGGGAGTATGTGGAGAAGAGGGAACCCTCTAGCACTGTTGGTAGGAATGTAAATTGATACAGCCACTATGGAAAACAGTATGAGATTCCTTTAAAAACTAGGAATAAAACTGCCATATGACCCAGCAATCCCACTACTGGGCATATCCCCTGAGAAAATCACAATTCAAAAAGACACATGTACCCCAGTGTTCACTGCAGCACTATTTACGACAGCTAGGACATAGAAGCATCCTAGAAGTCCATCGACAGATACATGGATAAAGAAGTTGTGGTACATATATACAATGGAATATTGTTGTTGTTTAGATACTAAGTTGTATCCAACTCTTTTGCAACTACGTGGACTCCTCCAGGCGCCTCTATCCATGGAATTTCCCAAGCAAGAATACTGGAGTGTGTTGCCATTTCCTTTTCCAGGAGATCCTCCCGACCCAGGGATTAAACTCACATCTGCTGAATTGGCAGGTATATTCTTCACCACTGAGCCACCAAGGAAGTGAGTATTACTCACCCATAAAAAGGAATGAATTTGAGTCAGTTGTAGTGAGGTAGATGAACCTGAAGCCTGTTATTCAGAATGAGGTAAGTCACAAGGAGAAAAACAAATATTATATACCAACTCATATATATGGAATCTAGAGAAATGGTACTTATGAACCTATTTGCAGGGAAGGAATGGAGATGCAGATGTAGAGAGTGGACTTGTGGACGTAGCAGGGGAAAGAGAGGGTTGGATGAACCGAGAGAGTAGCATTGACATATATACACTACCATGTACAAAATAGGTATCTAGTGGGAAGCTGCACATCACACAGGGAGCCCAGCCTGGTGCTCCGTGATGAGCTAGAGGGGTGGGAGCGGGGAGAGGGTGGGAGGGAGGCTCATGCGGAAGGGGATATATATACATATATATATGGTTATGATTGACTTGTGTTGTTGTACGGCAGAAACCAACTTAACACTGTAAAGCAGTTGTACTCCAAATAAAAAAATAAATTTTAAAGTATATGTGAAAGCAAGTCTAAAAATAGCCAAGACACTTTTGAAGTAGAATGATAAGGGGAACTTGTCCCACTAAATTCTTCCTATAAAATGATGTTTTGGTACATAGATTGAAAAATAGAAGAGAGTCTAGAATCAGTCCTATATATACAGAGGATTTTGGTATGTAATGACAGAGGTGCAATCACATCTTCTTTATCTATTTGTCTATTGATGGCCACTTAGGTTGTCTACACATCTTGGCTATTGTGAATACAGAAGTGATGAATACACGGGGGCATATATCTTTTCAAGTTAGTGTTTTCATATTCTTTGGATAAATACCCAGGAGTAGAATTGCTGAATCACATGGTAGTCCTATTCTTAATTTTTTGAGGAAATTCCATAACTTTTTCCATAGTGTCTGCATCAATTTACATTCCCAACAGTATACAAGGGTTCCTTTTTCTTCACACCCTCACCAACATTTATTTCTTGCCATTTACCCGAAAGGGGAAAACAACCAAAGGTCAATAAATATACTTAACTTCACTTATAATTGCAAAAACAAATTCAATAGCAAAGAATAATTATTTCACACTGATTAGCAAAACTAAAAGATAACCCCATGAGTGATCCAGAATGTGAAGCAATAATAACTCTCATATATCACTGGTGAGAGTGAAGTTTGGTACAACCTCTTTGAACAGCAATGTGGTAATATTTAGTAAAGTTTAAGATGCATATATCCCACTCTGCACATGTACTTTTATTTTTTTAATTTAAATTTATTTCTTTTAATTGGAGGCTTATTACTTTACAATATCATGTTGGTTTTGCCACACATCAACATGAATCTGCCACGGACATACACGTGTTCCCCATCCTGAACCCCCTTCCCACCTCCCTCCCCGTACCATCCCTCTGGGTCATCCCAATACACCAGCCCCAAGCATCCTGTATCCTGCATCGAACCTGGACTGGCGATTCATTTCATATATGATATTATACATGTTTCAATGCCATTCTCCCAAATCATCCCACCCTCTCCCTCTCCCACAGAGTCCAAAAGACTGTTCTATACATCTGTGTCTCTTTTGCTGTCTCGCATACAGGGTTATCATTACCATCTTTCTAAATTCCACATATATGCATTAGTATACTGTATTGGTGTTTTTCTTTCTGACTTACTTCACTCTGAATAATAGGCTCCAGTTTCATCCACCTCATTAGACCTGATTCAAATGTATTCTTTTTAATGGCTGAGTAATGTACTTTTATATAAGTTCTCACATCCGTAGAAGAAAATGTGCACAAGGATTTTCATTGCAAAATTAGTTTGGGTACCACACAAGTGGAAAAACCGAATGTTCATGGAAGGCCTAGGAGAAATAATGAAGGAATGAATAAATAAACTGGGCTTCCCTGATAGCTCAGTTGGTAAAGAATCCTCCTGCAATGCAGGAGACTGCGGTGCGATTCCTGGGTCTGGAAGATCCCCTGGAGAAGGGATAGACTACCCACTCCAGTATTCTGGCCTGGAGAATTCCATGGACTATATAGTCTATGGGGTTGCAAAAAGTCAGACACGAGCGACTTTCACTTTCATTTTCACTTTCATTCATATAAAGAATTTTGACCAGACAATTGGCACTGTTAAAATGAATGAATGAAGCTTGCTTGAATCAAGATGAATAAATCTCAAACCGTGAAAAGCTTAGTTGCAAAAGTATATATAGTATGATGCTACTTATATATAGAAATAACATTGGGTACACATATGTAGTGAAAGAGCTACACAGTGGATTTTCCTAGTGGTACAGTACGCAAGAATCAGCCTGACAATGCAGGGGACACAGGTTCGATCCCTGGTCCAGGAAGATTCCACACGCCACGGAGCGACTAAGCCTGTGTGCCACAGCTACTGAACCCAAGCTCTAGAGCCTGTGAGCCGCAACCGCCGAGCCCACCTGCTGCAACGCCTGAAGCCTGCGTACTCCAGGGCCCATCAGGCCACAACTACCGAGCCTGTGTGTCGCAGCTGTTGATGTCTGCACGCCCGAGAGCCTGTGCTCCACAAGGAAAGCCACAGCAATGTAAAGCCCACACACCACAACTAAAGAGTAGCCTCTCCACAACTAGAGAAAGACTGTGCACAGCAACGGGAGACCCAGCGCAACCAAATAAATGAATGAAGAGCTACCCAGCAACTTCAGGAAAACACCCACTGCTGAAGAGGGAACAAGGGGCAGGTCTGTTGGGAGGAGGCTTGCCTGTATCTGTACATTGTTTCCTTACAACCGATACAGAAAACAAGTGAGACAAAATGTTACCATCCATTAAACTGTGTGTGTGAGATGGGGAGGGTGATAGTGAGGTATGTTTCATTTTCTGTACTTCTTTTGTATGTTTGAAATATTTCATGGTTATTTAAAATGAATAGAAATTAGCATCACTTGACATAAAAATAATCTACAGGTGAATATATATTAAGTATTCTAACCATCAAAATTTTAAAGTTTGTGTGTGTACCACTTAAAATTATTTTATGGGGTGAGATAAAATTGGGAGAGTAGGATTGACATATATACAGTGCCATGTGCAAAAATAGCTAGCTAGTGGGAAGCCGCTGTATAGCACAGGGAGTTCAGCTCAGTGCTCTGTAATGACCTAGAGGGTTGAGATGGGGGTGGGGGTGGGAGGGACATTCAAAAGGGAGAGGATATACGTATACATACGTACTTCTGAACTTTGGTGTTGGAGAAGACTTGAGAATCCCCTGGACTGCAAGGAGATCCAACCAGTCCATCCTAAAGGAGATCAGTCCTGGGTGTTCATTGGAAGGACTGATACTGAAGCTGAAACTCCAATACTTTGGCCACCTGATGCAAAGTACTGACTCATTTGAAAAGACCCTAATGCTGGGAAAGACTGAAGGCGGGAGAAGGGGATTACAGCGGATGAGATGGCTGGACGGCATCACCGACTCAATGAACATGAGTTGGAGTGAACTCGGGAGTTGGTGATGGACAGGGAGGCCTGGCGTGCTGCAGTCCATGGGGTCGCAAAGAGTCAGACACGACTGAGCGACTGAAATGAACTGAACTGAACTGATAGGTGATTCACTTAGTTGTACAGCAGAAATTAACACAACATTGTAAAGCAACTATACTCCAATAAAAAATTATCCTACATACCCTTTGGGAATCAGTGACCTAAGGTGCTACAAATTATCATGTGCACCTAAGTGTCAACCCAGCCACTTCGAGCAGGCACTCTTATCCACCCCAGAGGACATGAATACAGCATGCCACTTTCTTTTCTTGCCCTTTCTGCTCCTACTCACTACTGAAGGTCTTTCCATTATCCAAGGCCTCCCATAAGCATTGTCTTCTTACATAATCATGTCCAAACCAACCAGACTGGGAATTATCATGTGTGTATAATGATGCTCTGAATCATCAAGACCTGGTTACATCACGCTCATTATCTTCTGTTGGGGAAGGTGGAGGAATATATTGTACCCTTTTTAGATGGATACATCAGAAAATAGTCAAAATAAAGAGAGATATGATTCATCTAATGGGGAAAATGATTTATATGAAACATATTTCTCAAGAATCAGGTAAATGAAGTATTACTTTAAAGAAACAACTATAAGATACTTTAAACAATTACAGTAAATTTATTTTTTAAATGTATTTTAGAACGTCTTTTCAAATTCTTCATCATTTGATAATAACTTTGTGTTTAACACATGATTCTGCATATTGTGTAGCTCTGAGAAGTAGTATAGGCTCTGTGCGTATACCAACTCATCTGTAAAATGACAGCCAATGAGAAAATTGCCTAGGACCCAAGTGGTTTATGAATATTAGCACCTATTATAACTATAACTCTATATTATTTGATTCTTCCTTTCTTTTATAATGCATGTCTTTCTGATAAATTAAGGATTTTAGATCATGAATTATATCTTTCTAAGTCAGGGTCTCTCTTATTTTAAGCTTTGCTTAGTAGATATTTGAAAAGGATAAAAATTTTTTTTTTTACTTATAATTTGTCTACCGTTTCCAAGAAATACCAATGGAGGTATTTATGTCTGAGGACAATGATCTGGGGACGGACTGAATAAATTTGACTGTTGTAAATATCTGTGCTATATTCAAGAGGATTTGAGTTGATGGCATCTTTATCTGACTAAACTCTGCTGAGTCATTCTTTCTTAGGTGGAATATTATTTTTAGAAATGGATCGTTACTCTCCCACCTTATCTGAGATTGTATCTTTCTAGCAGACATTAAGGGCAAATGTGAAGAGCTCTTCTGATGCATTATTTGGAAAATCAGAAACTGAAGTTGGTTTATATTAAATATAATTAAAATTAGATAGATGCAGTGTCTGTGGAGGCAAGCTTTTCTGCAAAGATTTTCCCATTTTATCTTTCTGTATCATTTTAATGGTGAAAGCACCTGATTTTTAGTCAGATTAAAAGATATTCACCTCCTTTAACTCTCAATGTCAAGACATTCTTTTAACTCTCAGTGGTCCTTTATGTGATTCAAGAAGTAATAAAATTTGAGATTCAAACTAAGGAATTTAATATTCTTTTCCCTTTAATTTTTCTAGATCATTTAGATAATATTTATATACTTGAATTTAAATGTTAAAGTTTTAGATTTTCTGATGAAACATTTAAGAAAGTAATGCAGATTAAGGCAAGGGAAGGAGCTGAGCAAAGATAGAGTTTCAGACGTTTAGGATTTTGAAGAGCAAATTGCGCTAGAGGATTGTCCCCCTCCCACAGGAAAGGGAGCTGGGCTCTTGTACTTCCATATCCATCAGTCAGTGGCTAGAGGCCTCCAGCACCCTGCACGGTTAAGTATCCCTGTTGTAAGACCTTGCCTTACTTGCTAGACCTCCTGGATTCCAATCAACTTTATCCCTATTTCTCCTCAGCCATTTACCAGCCACATGTAGAGCCATCGCACCAATAGAATTTCAAACTCAAAAGCAGCGATCTCTGATCAGAGCCAGCTTCCTGCCACTTCTTTTCCCTCTGTCTTTCTCCTAGCAATCCTGCCTTCACCTTCACAGTGCCCTGAGTTGCCTCCTCCCTTTCGTCCTTCACGTCTCTGTCCACTCTCCTCAGTATCACTGGCTGCCAGCTTTGACTGCCTGGCCAGCTATGACTTGCAAGCTCTCTGTCTTCATTTAAAACACACTGCCCAGTTATTTTGCACCAACTGTTTCCTCCAAATGGAGTACCAGTTTCATCTTCTTGGTCTGGCAAATTCCTACCTAACTTTGGAGAACTGTCTAAAGTGCCGTTTCATCTGTGAAGATTTCTTTCTTTCACTAGGCCAGAGTAAGGGACCTGAGGTGGGTGGGCATTTGCTGTTTGTGGGCTTCCCATCATCCATTTTACCCTTCTCACCATCCCAATTTCCTTTTGGGGAATTAGGTTTTCCCCAATGGATACATTCTTATAGGAATGTAATGAGATGCCTTGTCTTCCCTACTAGACCCATCAGACTCATCAGGGAGCTGGAACAGAGAGAGGAAGGTCTTAAAAGGATTCGATCCTCGTCCATCCCAGCGGGAGTGCTTGCCACTGTTTGCAAGGGTGCTTTGATTCCTGATCAACCCCATTGAATCTGTGAACCTCCTAATAAGTTCCTTTAGCTTAAGTCAATCAGATTGGGTTTCTGTGGCTCACAAACAAAGAAGGCTCCTGTATTCCCACAATGCCTTCTTATGTAGAGCCTACCAGATGGCCTTGTAATTTTTGGTAAACATGTTTGTCTCTGCCAGGCTAAGATACAGTGTTCAGCATTGTGTCTAACACATGGTAAGAATCAATTCATACCAGTTAAATGAACAAGTAAATGTATGAATGGCAGAGAACAAGTTGTCTCCAACTTTACTCTTTCTTCTTACATCTGAAACAAGCAAGTGGGCCATTTTTCTTCTAAAGATTTGCTTCTAGTCATTATGAATGAGAGGATTCTGCACGAATTCCACAGTGACAAGTGACAGGAGTTAAGAAATAGACTTGATTAGAGAATTTTACAGTTGAAGTGTCAGCAGGAGGAGGCATAGATTCCTGTTTCCCCCATCATCTCAGAAAGGTGATCTGGGTCTAGAGATTGATGGTTACTCGGAAGGCCCACCAACTACACTGTACTTTGAGTACAGTAATGAGAACACAGCCTTGTCAGAGGTGGGCTACTTGGGCATCCAGTTGCCTAGGAAAGTCAGAGGCCCAGCATCTGGAAACCTTGGAGGCCCATGGGAAATCTCAGTCCTTCTTGCTTTTGGAGGGTAGCCACTGATCTGAGCTGAGTTTGGGTGCCTCCCTTCTTATGGGGAGAAGAGGCAGCTTGTTTTCCATGTGATACAGAGTTAGCATCAGTATTAGTTTGCCAGGGATACCATAACAAAATACCATAGGCAAAGTGGCTGAAGCAGCAGAAATGGATTTTCTCACAGTCCTGGAGGCTCAAAGTCCACAATCAAGGTGTTAACAGGTTCATTCTCAGGCTTCTTTCCTTAGCTTATAATGGGTCACCTTCTCACTGTGTCCTTACATTGTCTCTTTTCTATGCCAGCGTGCTGCTGGTGTTTCTTCTGCTTAAACAGACATCTAGTCATATTGGATTAGGGCTCCACTCAAAGAGCCTCCTTCAATCACTTCTTTAAAGACCTTACCTCCAAATAAGGTTACATTCTGAGGTACTGGGGGATGAGACTTCAAAATACAAATTTTGGCGGTTACAATTCAGCCCATGACAGTCCCCAAATTAGATAGAAAATATTGATAATAAGACTGAAAAAGTAATAAAATGTCTAGAACTGTCTACAAATTATATCTCTGACAAACACTGAAGTACAAATTCATCTAGTTGGAGCAAGTTCCACAGTTGCTGCTGCCTTAAATACTACTCTGGCACACCCACTCACCCTTTATCCCTGAGGCTCATCCCCAGCACTTCTCAGTCACTGAAGAGCTCCTATCAGGACAAAGCAACAGGCATCCACTAGACGGCTGTTCAGAGGGCCCCAGAAGAATCAAAGTCCTTTACAACAACTTCAGGGTTGTCTTCTCAAATCCTCAAATCATTTCCTGACTGTACTTTACCCAAATTTGGAAACATGGTGTTGGAGAAGACTCTTGAGAATCCCTTGGACTGCAAGGAGATCCAACCAGTCCATTCTAAAGGAGATCAGTCCTGGGTGTTCTTTAGAAGGAATGATGCTAAAGCTGAAACTCCAGTACTTTGGCCACCTCATGCGAAGAATTGACTCATTGGAAAAGACTCTGATGCTGGGAGGGATTGGGAGCAGGAGGAGAAGGGGACGCCAGAAGATGAGATGGCTGGATGGCATCACTGACTCAATGGACATGAGTCTGAGTGAACTCCAGGAGATGGTGATGGACAGGGAGGTCTGGAGTGCTGCGATTCATGGGGTCGCAAAGAGTTGGACATGACTGAGTGACTGAACTGAACTGAACCCATACAAAGTGTTATTAAGATAACTTTACTGGTAATGAAGCCCTCTTATAGTACATAAAACTTGTATTTTAATACATTTGTAAAGCCCAAAATAAAATTACATATAAAGGTAAAAACCATGGATAGAAATCTATAGTGGTAAATCATTTCTCATATGTATATGGATGTATAGACAACCTTTCAAAATTTATTCTCCCACTTTGAAAGCATCTTAATAGGACCGATTGCCATTCCAAACACAGGTTAATATGTTTTTCCCATTATTTTTCCTCTTTAATCGTTAAGTATAGATAACCTATAACTCAAAGCAGAAATTAGACACTAAATGTGTCTGGTGTTACTAAATTGACTGGATAACTTTAAGCATTCAAAAATAATTGTAAACTGGATTGTAAATTGTAATTTTTTTTTTTAATTTACAAAATAAAGTGGGCAGTTCTGGTAGCTTATCAGGAGGAAGAAAAACAAGAACCACTTAAAAAAATTTTGTGGTCTTGTTAATGAGGCATCAAATCCCAGAATGCCTCTCCTTTAAAATGGCTTCACATGTGGCTCACCTAATCAGAGGTTTCAGTGAGTGTCATAATGGACTTCAAGAGGCACCGTGATGCTATGGAGGGGTGTGTGTGTGTGTGTGTGTATGTATTGGGGTGGGGACTCTAAGGCAGACTTTCCTTCTAAACAGCTTTCCCCATCTGTAAACTGGTGATATGCTTTGAAAATTGTGAATTGTTATATAAATGTTTTAGAAGTATTTTTATTGTAGCTGGTAAAATTATGTTTCTTGTTTTCCTTAAATACTATAAAATTTTACTCTGAGGTATCATCCCACAAGGTAAATTATTACCGATCCCCTCCTTTGCGCCTTCTTCAAGGTCCTAGGCATGTTCTGGCATACCTACCCTGCCCACTTATTCCTGACGCTCATCCCCAACAGTTCTCAGTCAGGCTAGAAAGGTCTTAGAAAGACTCTGGGGAGGATGAGGGAGTGTCTCTCCTCCAATCCTGAGTACACACTGCCCATGGTATCTTCTGGTTCAGACAAGAGATCTGAGCACTAAAAAAGCCAGGTATCTAAGATCCAGATAGCAGGGTACACCAAGCCACCCCTTCCTTAGAAAACCTTGCTTCCTGTCTTCTGCTTGCAGGACTTTGCGCCCCTTTTTCAGACTGGAAACATCTGTCTCCCTCCTATCATCAGAAACATCCATCTCTCTCCTCCATCCTCCCAGACCCTTTCACAAAAGAGAGGAAGAGAATACTTTCATAGACAGCTTCTACCATCTAGCCAAAGGTAGGGTGATCTTGAAATGCAGAGGCTAAAAAATAAGGAGAGCGAACCCCAAAATAATATGCCAGCACATTATTTTTAAAATGTAAAACACAAAATAATGTTATTTTTCTGTGTTTGTCCATATACAGTAAAAAAGCAAGCAAAGAACAATTTCACGGATGAAGGAGACCAGCTTTTTAATATGGGCATCCAGATCCTCCAGCAGTCTAAAAGCCAGAAACAAAAAGCAGAGTAAGTCCACCCAGCACTCAAGCCAATTTCAATTTCCAGGTTGAGAAAAGAGAGCAATCCAAAATCTAATCTGTCATTAAAAGCTTATTGGTATAACAAATAAGCTTATTTGCCTATAAACTTTTGTTTTAAAAGGATCAAACGGTGTTTAAAGAATCCTACAAATTATCAGCCTAAACGCATGGCAGACCTTATGTATGAAACCACAGTCCCTACACATCAAGTGAAATGCAGAATAAAGGCACTGACCTAAGCGTTCAAGCAAAAATATTGTTTTGGCTTTAATTGACTCAAGTGAAACAAAATATGTACTATTTGAAAAAAATACATATTGTTCGAACTAGAGTAGTTGTTTTAGAATGCTTTATACTGCCTAACAGCGTTTGTGCCTCGCTTTATGGTTTTCAGAACACTTTCATGTATGTGATGCCATTTTATCCCCAGAAGAGAATTATGAGTTAGAAGAGTTCCATTTTTACCCCCTTTAAAACTTTGGGAATAGAGATGCAAGGATGGTAAATGGAGGTGAAGACAAATACACAGCTGGGAGGTGACCAAGCAGAGAACACATGGTCTCACGCCACGTCCACTGTTTCTCATTTCACTTGCCTGCTCTGTCTAAATGGGAGGCAGAACTATCTTTCCCCCGCTGTCCCCAGGAGAGGAGACAACCTGAAGTCCTATCAAGTCTCTAGTGACAACCTTGGAATTGAACTCTGGCTCTACCGTTTCCTGGCCGTGGGATAGAGAAAGTTACTTAACAACTTTGTGCCCTGGATAATGCAGTCTAGCTCTTAGAACCATGTCCGACACTCGGTAATAAGGAGATAAGTGTTTGTTATTTTTATTTCTGGTCCTTTAACTGGTAAATGGAAGGTGTGGAAGAGAAGTCAAGTGTGTCTTGAACCTTAATAGAAGGAATAAACTCTGAACCTCCAACAATCCTGTTTCTTTTGTTTTCACAAATTAGGCATACCAGCCCTATGGGATGCTTCCCAGAGCTGTGGTAGCCAGACTGAGGAAGGGCAGCTGCACAGTCCATGAATTCTTCCCTAAAGCTCAAAGCCTTTGAGACGAGGGTGGGGGGATTAAGTATGAACCTGGTTATCACAACATCAAAACGTCCATTTTTCAAGCTCCTTCTTCGTGTGACTTGTTGTGGGATATTCTTCATTGTTCACAATGATATTGTAAAACATAAATTATTATCCCCAAATTATGAAGGAGGAAATAGAAGGTCAAAAAGATTTTGATTTTTCCAAAGTGACAAGAAAAAGAAAGTAAGGGATTTGGTCCTCTCTCTAGGGAAAGTTAAATTAGAAGCACTTAATAAGAGCAAAAGAAACCATCCTCAGCAAAAACTCAAGCCTCATGCTAAGTATCTCTGGGGACTGTCATGATGAGGATGGAGTTAAACCAAGCCCCAAAAATACAATCCAGCCTTAGAGGGAAGTCAGCTCATTTGGGTGCCACTGAACAGATGAGTAAGAAGGACAGGGAATCCTGAGCCCAGCCTAGCAGGATGAGAGAACAGTGGTATTCTGGGAAGGGCTTGTCCCTGAGATTCAACCTAGACAGGTGAACCCAAGATGAGGGGCCCCATTAAGTCCAAGGGACTCCTAGATTCAGCCTGATGGGACAACATCACTCTTAGAAGGCTCTGCTTAACCTTGATAGGTGCCTTCCTTTATTGACCGAAGGGGATGGGGAGAAAACCCAGCCCTTCGTTGCAGGGCTGTCCAGCAGTGCAGGAACCTTCATGCCTACACGGTGTCACTCAATCTCAGGTTACTCTTTCCCAACCTATCCTGCTCCAGTCCTTGACCAAGAATCCCAGAAGAACAGCTTATGTGTGCAGCAGCACAGATACGTAAGAGGGTACATAAACCTGAGTCTGCTGACCCTCCTAGGTTGGCAGCAGTGGAGAACCGAAACCAAACCTCTTCACAACCAGAGACCCCAGGAGTTTGTGGGCAAGATGTGTGAAACTCCTTCAGTGGTCAGGATTGTCTGCTTTACAGCCAACTTAGCCTTCTCTAAGATTCTGGTCAGGGAAGAGAAGAGGCTACACCCCCAGACCAAAGGGGAGTCATTTTGCTTCTCTTCATCCTCTGCCCTGCCCGCTCCTTGCCTCACCGCTCCTCACTGAGGGTAGCATAAGTCACAGGGGCTACTAGTCCTTTTGCCTCATCCACACCCACATCTTGGTCTAATTCATTTGTTCAGTCTCTTCACATGTATGCGAGGAAAATTGTTGAACAAGCTAGTGGTTTTAGAAGTACAAATGTTAAACAAGCATATGTCAGGGAAACAAACTTGTCTGAAAGAGTCGAGAAGCCTCTATTATATCCAAGGTTAACTGTCATTAAGACTTACTCATCAGCGAGGAAGGTTTGGAGATAAGCTTCTGATATGTCCTAGAGATGCACTTAGCCTCCCCTTTCCCCAGGACCCACCCGAGCATCCAACACCAAATCCTCTAGAGACAATCCAGACACCTAACGAAACTTTCTTTTGTGGACCTACCCCTCCTTCCCAGTTTCTCCTACTTTTTCCCTCTTGGGGATTACAGTCCAGATCTTAATCCCACCTAATTTGCCATGACTTTTTTTTCTACCCAGGGTCCAGCTTCTGGTATTCCATGTATCAGCTTGGACTGCCCTGATAGGGGACAGAGGTACCCCCTCCTCCCTCGGACTCAAAGCCACCTAGAGGGATTGGTTTTGCAAATGTTTGCTGTCTCTTGGGACCAGCAACTACATGTACTCCTGGCCGCTGCAGCCCATCTCAGGTTTCTCTGCTCTGGACCATGTTGGTGCGCTTCTCGTCCCAGCAGACCATGTTGTTGCAGCAACAAGCCATGTGACAGAAGAGCTCCTGGGAATCTATACTTGGTGCCATGCCTGTCCCGTGATGCCAGACCCATGCGTTCACTGACCTTTGAAACCTTCTCTCTTATTATTTGCTTTTTGGCCCCCAGAACTTCCACTTGATTTGACCACAGCTATTTTTTTTGCTAGATCTCCTGGTTTCTTTTGGTTCCGCTGGGATCTACTCTCTGTTTACCATCCAGGAGCCTAATGCTTACCTGGATATCTCTCTTTCTTGGCACTTCTGGCCTATTCTATTCGGCTCCAGCCTTTGACCATGAGGAACTTATTTTAACATCATCATGGGTAGGGGTGTATAAAGCTGAATCTCCTAATCCTCCTGAATTGGTAGCTATGGTAGATTTGTGCGTTTATTCCTATATTTGGGTCAAGGTCACAGGCAGAGGTTAATGCTTTGTGATCTTACTGCTACCAAAGGGGAAGTGTTAAGAATAAAAATAAGTCCTCAGAGCACTCTCTGTCTCCAACACAAGTTTTGACCTTGTAAGGCTCTCCATCACTCCTTGTTTCACAGATCAGGTCTGGGTGACTTCTGACCAGGACTCATAAAATGTACTGCGAGACAATCCTCTGGTGTCTATATTTGTAATCACTAACTTTATGTGATTTACCCACAAATTATAGGAGAACAATTACCATGCCATAAAACTTTCTATGCAATAGTCTTAATAATAATTATAGCTGAATTTATTGAGGGCATACTCTATATCAGGCAGTTATGCCAAGAACTTCACATGGATTATCTCACTGAATCTTCCCAGCAGCCCCATGAAGTAGATGCTATTATTATCCAATTTTATAGATGACAGTGGCACAGAGAAGTTAAGTAACTTGCCTGAAGCTCTCAAACTAATTAATGGTAGATTTTAACCCAGTCAGTCAGACTCTAGAGCCCTAAAAATCATTACGGTTTTGTTTGGTTATTGTTTTTCCACAGAGTCTGGTTGTGCTAAAGAACATGCTCTGCTTCAGAAAATTATTTTGGAATGTAAAGGGACAGTTGTTCTCATGATAGTAACTTCTTAGGTGTGACATTGCAGTTTTGATTTCTTAAAACTGATTTTAATTATATTGTTCAGAGTTCATTGTATAAATCAAATACTCATAAGTAATGGGATTTACTGTGGGAAGGTTTACTATTTTAGGACAAATGCCCCAGCTTTTCACTCCACTTGGTCTATTAGCTTGAAGCATGAATGATATAGCTTAAATATTTCTCCTTTTCAGCAGCTTCATTATTTGTCAGATATATTTGAAATTATACTCTTAGACTGACTTAGGGCTGAAAAAAATCTTCTGGTCTAGAGATGTAATGGACGATATAGTTAAACTGTAGTGTTAGTAGCAATGTCAACTGGGTCCTTCTTGTTAGAAGCAGAATGAAGGAGGAGCATAAATTTTCATTTTTGACACTCACACTTCTAACTTCATATTCTTGAAACAGAGCCTACATATTCTTTGCCAAAGCAGCTGATATGGGAAACTTGAAAGCTATGGAGAAAATGGCTGATGCTTTGCTATTTGGAAATTTTGGCATGCAAAACATCACAGCAGCTATCCAATTATATGAGTCGTTGGCTAAGGAAGGATCACATAAAGCCCAAAACGTGAGTTTTGAGAGAAAATTAAATCTTAAATAGCTACCTCCTGAAATAACTATAGACAAATAACATGTGAGAGGAGTTGAGCCTCTGTTGCACAAGCCCAGGCCTAGGCAAATTACTGTAATGCCCTAAATGTTCCATCAGGACACAAGGCAGGAGCCTGGGAAAGTCCTTTTAGCTCTGGAGTGACTTTTAGGAATGGAACAGAGCTGCTCTCTAATCCCCCTTCCCCTCTTCCACGTCCACGTGTGTGTTTTAAAATAATGTGAGAACTCCAAGCCCCTAACATAGTTAAATTTTATTAAAAAAATACACTGTATTTACCTATGCAAAGAAATATGGAACTAAATCTATTTCTTTAGGATGATGTTTGCCTGGTTTTCACCTGGTTTAAATATTTTACAAGCTATATAAATTTGCTTTTCTATTTTAATGTGTGTTTCATTTTATGGGGCTTTCTTGGTAGCTCAGCAGTAAAGAATCTGCCTGCAGTGCAGGAGACACAGGTTTGATCCCTGGGTCGGGAAGAGCCTCTGGAGAAGGAAGCAACCCACCCCAATATTCTTGGCCTGGGAAATCCTGGAGACAGAAGGGCTTGGTGGGCTACAGTCCGTGGGGTCACAAAAGTAGGACATGACTTAGTGACCAACCAACCAACCAACATTTCATTCTATTCCCAGAATAACATAAGCATTTCATAGAAAATCTGGAAAACCATGAAAACAAACAAAAGCAAGCCTCTCGTAAGCCAACCACCCTGACTCCACTACTTGTCAGGACCGCTTTGCATTTCTGTTTGGCTTCTTTCTCTTTTACAGCGTCATCATGACAGAGCAAGTGCATACACTGTTTTATTTCTGGCTACTTGTACTTAGTGTGGTAGCAAAAGTATGTTTTCATGTCCTTGGTCTTCTTGATGAAAACATTTCTTCCTGATTACAAAATAAATTTATGCTGATTACAATTAAAAAAAAAAAAAACGCCTGTGAATTCAGAAAGTTTGAGGAAGAGAGTAAAAATTACCTAAAAGCTTTCTTCCCAGAGATCATTTTTTTTTCCATCCAGTAAACATGGAAGCTAAGCTTTGGAATCAGACAGATTCAACTTCAAATCCACTCTACCACTTTCTACTTAACAAAACGCTTTCCCCTTCTGCCTGCGAATTTGACCTTTGGTTCACCCTCTACTTCTGTTTCCCTGGTGATGTGATAGGAATAAAATGTTCTGTTTCCAGGTAGTATTACTTATCGTTGAAATGACCTCTGCTTGGTAAACAACCTTGGGAGAAACTCTCACGAACTATACGTACAGGGATCCTGGGCAGGATGGGCTGACTGTGCCTATGGAGTGGTTACACAGGGAATGAGGCTTTTGTGTCAGGGTGGCTGCCAAACCCCCGGTGTAGATCTCATCTCCTTGAGTCTGGTCTGTCATCTGAGGCTCTAAAGATGAGGGCTGCTGGAGGACGGTGTGACCAAATACAAGGACTCCTACCAAAAAGAGGCTGATGCTGCCCTCTGGCAAACTCTGGTTCCTATGCTACATCCACCTGAGCAGACTGACAGGTGTAGCCTCTTGTGAGTCTGTGCATTCATTTGAACCAGAAGTTGAACCAGAGGAACTCTGATGGGTGGGGCAACCTCCCTAATTTTCATCTGTAGAGTTAGGATAATGATAAAACACTGGGTATTGTATTTATTTGGTTCACTACTGTATCTCTCAAAGTACAGTGCAGTGCCTGGGACAGAAAAAAATATAGCTGAATAGTGAATTAATTCATGATGAATGAATCAACAAAGTTGTGAGGATTAAAATAGTGTGTGAAGGCACTTATTTCCATACCTGGAACTTTATAATCATTCACCAGAAAAATATATATATATTATTACTCTATTATCCTTCTACAATTTTTTCTATAACTTTGTAGAATGTTTTTTACAAAAATGAGACATACTTTCATTACTATTTCCTCATCAGCTCTTGATTCACTTAATAATATATCATATTGGGTTGGCCAGAAAGTTCATTTGGGTTTTTCCATAAGCTCTTATGAACAGACTTTTTGGCCAACCCGAACATATCTCTTTCCCTGTGAATATATCCCATATTTGGTTAATCCAAAATATAAAGTTCCAAAACAGACCAAATGTTATCATCATGTCCACCACTACAAATAATATTACCTCATCCCTAGGTAATGAACTAGTGAACATGTGCTTTGTCAGTGGGTATATTAAGTCAACAGTTGTTTCTTGGACATTTACTATGTGCCACACACAATCTTATTGATGGGAAGAAAAAATTAATAGGTCAAAGTCCTTATGGGCCAATGTTAAATATAAACAAATAATTGCAGCCCAGTTTAGGTGGACTAGAGTTAAGGTATAAAGTGCTTTAGGCACAGAAAAGTGTCTGACTGGCTTTGCCTGGGGCGGGTAGAAAAGGCTTCAGGGATAAAGGAATATTTACACTCAGTCTAGAATACTGGATATAGGCAACATGAAGGATTTGTCTGAACTTGAATGATGTATTTGATGCAAGGTCAAAACACTACTCCCAGAAAAGAAATCCCAAATTAACATAATGGGTACATTAAACATATGGACTGAGAGCTGCCGTCAGTTTTACTCCACATACTCTAGGTAGCATGGTTCTGTGGCATGGACCACAGACAAGAAGGCAAGAAAACAAAATGTGGATGAGGACAAATGTTCCACCTGAAAGGCCAACATTAACCTGATACGCAAAATTCAGCCACACGGTTTGTTGAAGTGCTGCGATACTGATGGGAAAAAGTCTCTGTCCCAAGCTCCTCCTGTGCTCTCCCTGACAACCTAAACACCCTTATTCTTCTCTCGGACCCCCCTTCCTCACTTTAGCTCCCCATGATTTTGAGCCAAAGTGTTATCTGGATGGGCAGGGAGCCTAGAGGACCCTGGTCCAGGGCTACAGCTGGATTCTATTCTAATGGATGCTGGATTCTAGTCTGGAATTTTAACTTTTATCCCAGTCATCACTACAGGAAAATCTACGTCCAACAGCAAGTCCTTGTGCAGTTGATTTATCTCCTTGTACAAAGCACGGTTAAAAATATTCTGTGGTACAAACATTGCTTTGTTCGATGACTGGTTTCTGGGACCAGGCTGGCCACATGCCATATTGATCACAGTTCTCTAACAGGACTGGCCAGGTGACCACCTTTCCTCTCGAGCTGTTTGTGCCAGGTTGATATAGGAAACGTTGCTGGGAACTGTGGGGACAATGCAGCAACAGAAATGTGGCTGAGGAAGCTGAACTGTGTACTGAGAATGACAGGGAAGGACAGTGAGAGGGACAGAGGTAATGAGAGAGCGGAGACACCTGTCTCTGGGGGAGAGGTCAGGGCAGCTGGAAATGCTGAAGGGGGATAGATGGGAGAAGCCAGGCACCAGCGGGCTCATGGAGCCCTGGTTTAACAAAGAAAGCGAGAAAGATGTGAATTCAGATTATAAAGTGGCATTGAGGGCATAGGGGGAGAAAGGCAGCTTCAGGCTATGTGTGAAAGGGAAGCTGATGGAGGGAAAGAGGCATAATTCTTTCTTTTCATGCACCTTGAATGGTTTATCTGACAAAAATCCAAATAAACCAAAAGAAATCCCAATAAGGGCAATAGAAGCAATTAAGATTGTGAACAGAGTTCATTGAATTGATTTTCAAGAAAACTGTACCTTCTGAATAAAACTATTCATGAATTAGACTTCATGAAAATGGTGAAAACTGAAGAAAGAGCAAGCAAAAATAAAAATAGAGAATATCTTATAAGATACTACACTATACCAGCTAGAGGTAGTTATGTATTTTTTTATTTCTCTGATTCTCATTTAGGAAGCAGAAATTCAGAATTAGAAAGGCTCACTCTTTTCTTAATATTGATGAACCATTTTAATAGGAAAATTTGTTAATTTGCCGAACAAGAAGGTAGAGCCTAAACCTTATTTGCTTTAAGAATCAAGAAATGGATCATTCACATTATCACCTTAAAATTAATTGAATCATGGTAATGATTATTAGCACTGTGCTACAACTGAAAAAAAAATCATTTTAGTATCAAGTAATCATGTTGATAATTCTAGGATTACCTGTGTAGAGCATTTCTTTTTGATGTAAAAAAATCATTTTAGTATCAAGTAATCATGTTGATAATTCTAGGATTACCTGTGTAGAGCATTTCTTTTTGATGTAAATCATCTTTTTGTATTAAGGGTACAAAAAGAAACTGAGTTTTTCATCAGGGTTGATTCACATTTTTGTTCGGCTTGCAATTTAATCTAAAAAGAATGACCACAGATGCTTTCAAGACTCGTAAAATAATTACAATAATTAAATGCTTGATCTTTTTTCTCTTTTAATTTCTTATATAAAAAGTAAAAGGAGGAATATTTAATTTTTAAACTGTTAATATGGAACCTGAGTAATTTACTTTGAAATTGATTAAAATATCCTCTACACTTAACTCTTTAAATTTGAATCCCAGCTACTATAACACAGCACAGTGGTTGAGTTCAGAGTCTTACAAACAAATCTAATTTGCAGAGTTTGACTTTTTAAAACCACCATTGATGTCATCACTATGGCATAGCTTCTCTTCAACTTACAGCATTTTTTTTTTCTGGGTTAAGATTGAATCAGTCTATAATCCATCTCATTGCACCTCAGCCTTATCTCAGAAAAGACCGAAGACCAAAAACGTATTACTGTAAAGTTGTTAGGTGACAATGCCCAACTGTAAAGAAATAGGACAACCCTGACTATAATTGGCATATTTACTACATGATAGCCCATGACATCTTTTGTCTTCCACGAGTGCCTGCCATGTTTTAAAGAGTGAAAAAAGAGTGGAGCCCTCCAGAGAAATAATTTAAAATCACTCATTGTTATTTTTCTGCTAAAGAGAGAAGCCTGCTCTTTGAGTTGATTATTTGAGGCTGCAAAAGTCATGGTTTTAGTTCCTTACTTTATAGTCTGAGCATTATACAGATAAAGCACTCCCCTGCAATCATAGGATGGAAATTAACTCCCACACAATCCACAACATCCCGACCTCACAATTTTCTCCAAGAGGATCAGGCCAAAAAGCATGGTAGGCTCTGCTCAAAATGATTCAGTGTTGGTGAAAATATCCTAAAATACACAATCAACTAATTAGAACAGTATCTTTACTTTCTTATACAAAGGTCAGTATATTTGTGTTCTATCAAAGTTTCTATATACACAAGATTCTAAATTGAGCAGAGTCAAAAATTGCTAAGAGCTGCAAGAAAAAATAAATTATTTAGCCAATAACATTGGCTAAAGATAGTTTTGCAAGGAGCCAATTTAACCATTTTAAATATAACTACAGAGGTTAGCGGAGTACCAGGATTCCAGGCTTTCATTTGTAATAAGAGCCTTTATGATCAACTTTCCTAAAAATGGAACCTTTGAGACTAAAGAGAAACTGATGGTATCATAATTTTTTTTCAGTTTATGAATTAGGTAGATTACAAATTATAAACCACATATTAGAGCTATTATGCTTTTAGGAATTGAACTTTCTGCAGTCAGTTTCCTAGTTTAAAAAGTAGCATAGTTCTTTGTCCTTGAAACCATAATAAAATGTTTAAGAAATTATTCATTTTCTGTTTTGATGAAATTATCAGACCTTGTTGTATCTTGATTTTAGGGAGACATCTAACAAAGTCTTGGATTATGTTATCATAAACTAGATGAAAAAGTAGAAATGTAGGCTTTGATAATAGTAAATAAAGGGTATAGACTAATGGATTGATGCCAAGGTGAAAGATTTTCTGGCAATCCACCACAGGACACTGCCTATGACCTTGTACTCTTCAAATATTCCATCAGCTATTAAGCTGAGTCATGGGTGCATGCTAAGTCACTTCAGTAGTGTTCTACTCTTTCAGACACTATGAACTGTAGCCTGCCAGGCTCTTCTGTCCATGGGATTCTCCAGGCAAGAACACTGGAGTGGGTTGCCATGCCCTCCTGTGTCTAATACCAAATTGTTCTTAATATGAAGCATGAAAAGAAATCCTAAAAGAAATTCTAAAAGAGGATGCTGTGAAAGTGCTACACTCAATATGCCAGCAAATCTGGAAAACTCAGCAGTGGCCACAGGGCTGGAAAAGGTCAGTTTTCATTCCAACCCCAAAGAAAGGCAATGCCAAAGAATTCTCAAATTACCTCACAATTACACTCATCTCACACGCTAGTAAAGTAATGCTCAAAATTCTCCAAGCCAGGCTTCAATAGTATGTGAGCCATGAAATTCCAGATGTTCAGGCTGATTTAGAAAAGGCAGAGGAACCAGATATCAAATTGCCAACATCTGCTGGATCATCAAAAAAGCGAGAGAGTTCTAGAAAAACATCTATTTCTGCTTCATTGACTATGCCAAACCTTAGATTGTGTGGATCACAACAAACTGTGGAAAATTCAGACCACCTGACCTGTCTCCTGAGAAATCTGTATGCAGGTCAAGAAGCAACAGTTAGAACTGGACCTGGAACAACAGACTGGTTCCAAAATGGGGAAGGAGTACACCAAGGCTGTAGATTGTCACCCTGTTTATTTAACCTATATGCAGAGTACATCATGAGAAATGCCGGGCTGGATGAAGCACAAGCTGGAATCAAGATTGCCGGGAGAAATACCAATAACCTCAGATATGCAGATGACACCACCCTTTTGGCAGAAAGTGAAGAAGAACCGAAGAGGCTCTTGATGGAAGTGAAAGAGAAGAGTGAAAAAGTTGGCTTAAAATTAAACATTCAGAAAACAAAGATCATGGCATCTGGTCCCATCACTTCATGGCAAATAGATGGGGAAACAGTGGAAACAGTGGCAGACTTTATTTTTTGGGCTCCAAAATCACTGCAGATGGTGACTGCAGCCATGAAATTAAAAGATATTTACTCCTTGGAAGAAAAGTTATGATCAACCTAGACAGCATATTAAAAAGCAGAGGCATTACTTTGCCAAGAAAGGTCTGTCTAGTCAAAGCTATGGTTTTTCCAGTAGTCATGTATAGATGTGAGAGTCGGACTATAAAGCAAGCTGAGCGCTGAAGAACTGATGCTTTTGAACTGTGGTGTTGGAGAAGACTCTTGAGGGTTCCTTGGACTGCAAGGAGATCCAACCAGTCCATCCTAAAGGAAATCAGTCCTGAATATTCATTGGAAGGACTGATGCTAAAGTTGAAACTCCAATCCTTTTGCCACCTGATGCAAAGAACTGACTCATTGGAAAAGACCCTGATTCGGGAAGACTGAAGGCGGGAGGAGAAAGGGATGACAGAGGATGAGATGGTTGGATGGCATCACCAACTCAATGGACATGAGTTTGAGCAAGCTCTGGGAGTGATGATGGACAGGGAGGCCTGATTTGCTGCAGTCCATGGGGTCGCAAGAAGTCGGACAGGACTGAGTGACTGAACTGAACTGATGGAAAGAAAGGTGTATTATCAATGATATGCAAAAGAGTGTGGAATGAACCTCTAAAATGGTGATAGGAATGATAAACTTACGAACAAGAAGAAGCTTGAAAATATTAGGAACACAAAAACAGTCTATTACAATTATTCTGACAAAAAATAATATTATGATTCTATTGAGAAGAGGAGCAAAAAGAAAAAAAGAAAGTCATGTAGATGACCTAAATTATTATCTATCCTGTAGCAAATCTATAGCTAAATGTGTGAAATATATAAATTAGCAGCAAGTAGTAGCAATTTATCAGGAGTCCTAATGATGATAATTATCAGCAGAAAACAGCCAAAATAATTAAAAGTAGTTTTCTATGAGGAAAATAGGGAGTTTCCAAGAAAAGAGCAGGGCATTGCTGTTTAAATTTTAAGCCCTCAGAAGTATTAGAATTTTAATTTTTAATACATATACATCTCAATTTGATAACAAAGAAATAAAAAGTTAAATTTAGATATTCATTCTTCCCCTACAAAGGAATTATTCTTAAAGTAAACAACAGATGTCCTCTCCCACTGAAAAAAACCCAACTCCTTTGGAAAATGTCAAATTCCAGGTGTGGGGCAAAAAATGTATAAGATGATATTGAAACATCTTATCCTATCTGATAGCATAGAACCTGTCAGAAAATACCGGGGCTGAGAATTCCCTGGCAGTCCAGTGGTTAAGACTCAGTGCTTACAGGTGGGCTTGTAACTACTTCAAACCAGAGAGTTTGCTGGCAGTAACGCTACGTCACTTTGAAGGCTGAGTCGTTAAAAGGATACAGCTCTGCCTGGCTCTCGCTCTCTCGGGGTGCTCAGTCCTGGAGCACAGTTACCATACTACAGCTCTGCCTGGCTCTCGCTCTCTCAGGGTGCTCAATCCTGGAGCACAGTTGCATACTTGGAGAAGCTCATGTGATAGAAGACGCCCCATGTTGTTTTTCTGGCCGTTAGCCTCTGCTAAGATCTCAACCAACAGCTAGAATCAACTGCCAAACGCGTGAATGAACCAGAATCCAGACTATGGCAACTCCAGCCTTTGAGTCTTCCAACCAAGGCCCCCATATCATGAATCAGAGAAAAGCCATCCCCACTCTACCTTGGCCGAATTCCTGACCCACTGAATCCTTGGCTTAATAAATGGTCATTACGCCACCAAGTTTCTGAGTGATTTGTTACACCAGCCACAGTAACTGGAACAGAGACATTAATGTTCAGAATTGAAAGGACAGATTGCAGTTTTCTCAGAAGCATCCGATACCTTGGCATCCTTGTTGAAACTCATTTGGCCATATATATGGGGATTTATTTCTGGTCTCTTTACACTGTTCCTTTGGCCTATATGTCTGTCTTTATGCCAGTACCATCGGATTCTGAATCACTCTAATTTGTAATATATTTTGAAATCAGGAAGTGTGAGGCCTCTAGCTTAGTTTTTTCCCTCAAGATAGATGAGCTATTTTGTGAGTTTACATATGAGATTCTATATAAATTTTAGGATGGTTGTTTCTATTTCTGCAAAATGGCACTGAGATTTCAACAGGGGTTGCACTAAATCCAATCCCTCGATATAAAGTAGCAATATTACTTCTTCTAATACATAAACATAGGATATTTTCCATTTATTTATGTATTTTCAGATTTTTTTCAGCAATGTTTTATAGTTTTCAGTGTACAAGCCTTTCACCTCCTTGGTTATTTTATTCTAAAGTGTTTATTGTTTTTGATGCTATTGTAAATGAGACTGCTAATCTCCTTTTCTGAATGTTCATTGTTAATGTATAGAAAATCTATTTATTTTTGTGTGTTGATTTTGCATCCTACACTTTTTCTAAATTTATTAGTTTTAGCAGTTTTTTTGTAAATCATTAGGGTTTTCTACATATAAGATTATGTCATCTGTGAACAAAGAAAATTTTATTAATCTCTGTCTGTTTGTTCTATCCATTTTTGAAAGTGGGGGACTAAAATCTCCTACTGTTATTGTATTAGTGTCTATTTCTTCTTTCAACTCTGTCGATGTTTGTTTCATGTATTTGGGTGCTCTGCTCTTACTACTACTACTACTAAGTCGCTTCAGTCGTGTCCAACTCTGTGCAACCCCATGGACTGCAGCCCACCAGGCTCCCCCGTCCCTGGGATTCTCCAGGCAAGAACACTGGAGTGGGTTGCCATTTCCTTCTCCAATGCATGAAAGTGGAACGTGAAAGTGAAGTCGCTCTGCTCTTAGATGCATATGTATTTATAGTGGTTATATCTTCCTGGTGAGTTGATCCTTTTATCATTACACAATATTCTTTATCTCTTGTGACAGTTTTTGACTTGAAGTCTATTTTGTCTAAGTGTGATCATCCCTCTCTTTTGCTTACAATTTACATAGAGTATCTTTTTCCATTCTTTCACTTTCAGACTATGTGTGTTTTTGTATCTAAAATAAATCTTGTGTAGACAGCATTAAGTTGGGTCTTGTTTTCTTATCCATTCAGCCTTTTATGTCTATTAATTGAGTGAGTTTAATCCATATACATTTAGAGTAACTTCTTAAAGGGAAAGACTCACTACTGCCATTTTGTTCACTATTTTCTGTTTGTCTTGTCGTTATTTTGTCCTTCTTTTCCTCTCTTGATGCCTTCTTTTGTCTTTCATTTATTTTTTGTAATGGCATACTTTGATTCTCTCCTCATTTTTTGGGTGCATTTTCTATAGGTATTTTCCTTGCAGTTACTCTTTGTGTGTATGTGTTAATTGCTCAGTTCAGTTCAGTTCTCAGTTGTGTCCAACTCTTTGTGACCCCATGGACCATAGCCTGCCAGGCTTCTCTGCCCATGGGACAAGACAAGGCAAGAATACTGGAGTGGGTTGTCATTGCCTCTTCCAGGGGATCTTCCTTACCCAGGGATTGAACCCATGTCTCCTGCATCTCCTGTATTGGCAGGCAGATTCTTTACCACTGCACGAATCTATTTTAAATTGATATTGACTTAACTTCAATCACATATACTCTGCTCTCCTCCCATTTTATGTTATCAGTGACACAAATCGTATCTTTTTATAGTTTGTATCATTAGCATAGTTTTTTAGTTATAGTTATCTTTTATGCTTTTACCTTTTAAATTCTCTAGCAGAATTAAAAGTGACTTATCCACCACCATTACAGTATTATATGATTCTGTGTTTGTCTATGTATTTATTATTACCAGAGAGCTTTATATTTTTGTATACTTTTGTGTTATGGCTAACATTCTTTCAACTTGGACACCCTTTAGCAGTTCTTGTAAGGCAGCTCTAGTGTTGATGAATTCCCTCAGTTTTTGTTTATCAGGGAATTTTGTTTATCAGGGAATTTTGTTTATCAGGAAAAAAAATTATTTTTTAAAGTTGGTTTGGCCAGATACAGTGTTCTTGGTTGACAGCTTTTTTCTTTCAGCATTTTGAATGTTCCATCCCACTCCCTTCTTCCCTGTAACGTTTCTGCTGATATATCTGCTCATAATCATATGGAAGTTCCTTTGTATGTGGCAAGTCTCTTTTCTCTCGCTACACCCAGTGTTCCGTGCCTTTGACTTTTGATAGTTTGATTAATGGTATGTCTTGGCATTGGGCTCTCTGAGTTCATCCTACTTGGAGTTCTTTGAATTTGAATTTGGATGTCTATTTCCTGTCTCAGGTTTGGGAAGCTTTCAGCCAAATTTTCTTAAAATAATCTGTCTGCCCCCTTTCTCTCACTCCTCTATGACTCCCACAATATGTATTACAATGCTATTTATGTCACATAATGTTCGGTTTGCTGATGTCCCTTAAGTACTGCATTCTATGGTAGTGCAGGTTCTCTAGAGTTGCAACAAGTCTCTAAGCTCTCTTTATTGCTTAGAGGTCTCTAGCATCTACAGCATTCCAGATCTGCCAGTGCTGTAAATCAGATGAGACGAAAGTCAGATCTTTGATCAGCTACTCCTTGAAAGTCAGAATACCTATCCCATTTTTCTCTTTTTTTTCCTGATCACACCAAGCTGTGCTGGCTTGGGGAGGAGTGATTGCAGATTAAATAAAATGACTTTTCTGACCTATTTCAATGGGCTGTTCTTTGCTGTGAGCTTGACTGGGTAACAGTGATTTCTTAACTGGTCTCTTGAGTTCTCATAAAGGCTTTTTGCACGTATATTTTGGCTCCATTGGAGAAACAAGACCTGGGGCTTCGTATTCCACCATCTTGATCTGTGTTCAGACTTTGACCTTTTATTCAATATAATTTTTCCTGTTCAAACTTTTTATAGCCATCACATTTTATTTTTAAAATATGAAGAAAAATATTCAAATTCAAATTTTAACATATTGGAGAAAAATGTCTTTACATTTCTAAAAAGGCAGACACATACAGAGCATTGGTTTATATTATTTTATCACTATAATTATTCTAAAGTTCAGTAAGTATTAGCTTATTTCCACATATATTATACAAAGCTTCCATTATTGTGACCTTTTCTAAATTCATGCCGCCTTAGCAAAAGTATAATAATGCAACTTGCTATACTATAAGAAATAAGTTAACAACACAAGTAATTATAGAGCAGATATTTAAAATAACCCTTGCTAATGTTGGTAATAACTGTAAAATAAATGGATTTATTGAATTTTTCTTTTTCTTTTGGGCTTTAGGCCTTAGGATTTTTGTCTTCTTATGGAATAGGAATGGAATACAATCAAGCTAAGGTAAAGTCATTCTATTTTTTTTTTTTGGAACAAAATATGATTTTTTTAAAGGGACACTGAATAGAGAGTCTACTCTCTGAGTGAAGAGCTCACTCTAGAGTGGTGGGCAAGAGCACAGCCCAATAGTTAGGGAAGGTTAGGGCCTGAGTACCATAGCTTCCTAAGGTTCCATATTAAAGTCTCAGATAATATCTACTCCAGAGGGATTTCGTGATGTTTTAATGAAATATCATGTACAATCCCCTTTTCACAAACTTCAGAACTCAGTAAGCCCTCAGTGAATGGCAGCCTTCTTTAAAGAGGAAGAGAACGAAATTTAGGATTTATGTGGGAGTAGTTCAAGGTTCATTGCTGGGCTAGGAATAAAAAAGCAGTGATTGGGTTTAAGTTTCAAATTTAGATGTCAAATAATTTTTTTTTTAACTTTAGGCACTGATATATTATACCTTTGGAAGTGCTGGAGGAAGCATGATGTCGCAGATGATTTTGGTTTGTAATTAAATATTCTTGAGCCCAAATAGGTCTGTTATAAATATAGTGTTGTCAGAATATTAAGAATTTATATGCCTGTGTTTTAGGGGTACAGATATTTGTCAGGAATCAATGTTCTACAGAATTGTGAAGTTGCCCTAAGTCATTACAAGAAAGTGGCAGATTATAGTGAGTAATCCACATAGTTTATTTTAAGATAAAGAGACTTGCCAAGACATTTAAAAAATAAATCAATACTAGTTGAAATATTTATAAAGTATTTAAAGACTGTGCTTTAACATCAGTTATAATACAGCTCTTTCCATACAATGTGAAGTTTCTGATTTCTTAAGTTACTTTTCAAAAAGTTCTAAATGATTGTACTCATCTTTTGTTTTTGTTAGCTCATGTCTCCAAATAATTCTGTTTTACTTGATCTTGTGATCTTCTTTCCTTAAACTGAGAACTTAAATATAACATCAATAAATATTACATAGTTTCTATAATTCAAACATTTCAAATATAGGATGCCTTGTTAAAAAATTCCTGAAGCTATGGATGTCCATGCATTGTAGAATGTATGTGCAGGATACACACACTGGCGATCTCTATCATTGCATTTGAGAACAAGTCAAGTAACCACTACTCGATTACCCTATCCTTTGTCTACAAAAAAAAAAAATTGAGCAGGAAGTGAATTATTTCTAGAATTTTCAAAGTTGCATGTAATATTTCCACATGCAGCATCACTAAACCAGACTCCATAATAGAGTATTAAATAAAAGTCTAAGAAGTGAGTATGCTAAAGTCCATTTAGTTAGTTTCTATAATCATAATAACATCTAAATTTACATCTTTGTCATGATTAGGATCTGAGAAAAAAACTGCTTTTGAATTTAAGATGCTTTATATATCAAGATGTTTTTATGTGCTTAATGAAACTGAAATTATTTGATATATATATATATATATATATTTCAAACTGCTGTTTTGTTAGGTTTACTCAAGCATATTTACAGTTTATTTTCAGACTATCCATAGGAAGTAAATAAGAAGCAGTTCTTACTCTTATACTGTAGTTTCAGGATGCCCAGAAAAAGTCAGTGATGGAAAGGTTGTTTG
This sequence comes from Bos taurus, assembly GCF_002263795.3. Taxonomy (NCBI): domain Eukaryota; kingdom Metazoa; phylum Chordata; class Mammalia; order Artiodactyla; family Bovidae; genus Bos; species Bos taurus. The sequence goes on along the minus strand of NC_037340.1, from coordinate 7,461,708 downwards.
CCTTCTTCTGACATCTATCTTCTTTCCTGAGTCTGCCTGGCTAAGGTCTTCAGTAGTGTCTGACATATACTGATACAATGATTATATTGGTTACAAAGAATAGATAGTGTCTTATACTTTTCTCAGAACCAAATAAACAAAATTAGCAAATTTCTGTCTCCTAAGGATATTTCTTTTCTGTTAGGAGGCCCAATCTCGGCATAGTTTAAAGAGAATCAGCCTAATCGTGCTTGCTCTAAGATGACTGTTATATATTGCTCTGGCTTGTTTCTGTTCACAGTTGCTGATAAATTGGAAAAAAGTGAAGGTATTCCAGTGGAAAAAGTGAGACTAACTGAAAGACCTGAAAATCTGAGTTCTAACAGTGAGATTTTGGATTGGGACATATACCAATACTATAAATTTTTGGCAGAAAGAGGAGATGTTCAGATACAAGTAATGTATATGGATGAACTTAAATCTTTAGAACATTTTAATCACAAAGGGCTTGGTTCTCTCTGAGTCCTAGAAGGGTTAACAACAGTGCCCCATCCTGAATAGGGAAGGGAAGAGAACCCCCTCCTCTTTGTTCTGCTCCTTTTTCGTTCCCTAACTTGTAGTTTCTTATAGCTTATGAAGGAGCCAGTTGCCATAGTAGTGGCATTTTTTTGGCACTTACTCCTAAAAAACTTATTAAAAAAAAAAAACTAGATTGTAATTATAGAAAAAAGTTACCATAAATGTTGGTTTTAATATGAATGAACTTTTATCAGGAGCCAGAAGCAGCCTGTCTTTGGAAATGAGAATAGAAATGGGACATCGTTTATGTGACCTTTGAGAACCAAACGTTAAGGTCACTAGTGTGCCTGGGCATTGCTGTACATCATCAGGCCAGCTTCCTGCCCCTGCGGAAGCTGCATACCCAATGTCAACCATTTACCCAATAAAACACAGAGTCAGGATGGTTTCCTGCCTCTTTTTTTAAGACACGCTAACTGCAGCAAACTGGATTGATGTACTATAGTAAAATCATCAGGTAATTTTTTTCCCCTTTTCTTGTTAAAATGAATACTACTGCTAAAATCATTTTCCAAAACTCCTCTTTTCTAGGTATCTCTTGGACAGTTGCATCTAATTGGGAGGAAAGGTCTGGATCAAGATTACTATGTAAGTCCATCTCAAGCTTGCGTCATGTGGGTGGGAGGACAGGTGTAAGGGAAGCTGAGGGTGGGTGGAAGAGCTGCCCGGGAAAGCCCACCACTGCTTCCTTTGTCAGATCTGCTTCCCAGCTTTTGAAGGAGAACAGAGTTTCTTAGAGAAAGCACTTTTCCTACCTGCCTCTAAGTATAGAGGGGTAGAGGCCTGTGAAAGAGTAGCTGGGGCAGGGAGTTTCCAGGGTCCCACTGAACCCACCCTCTTCCCACCCAGACTCACGGTTGCACTGGGGCTGGGTGAGGAGGACATGCTCTCTCCCCTAAGGCCAGCTGTGGCAAGTCCACGTGGGAATTTCCTGCCAAGGAGCCTGAGGACCAGCCTCAACCCCATTTAGGTAAATCAGAGGACAGGCTGCTTCCAACATAATTGGGTATATTATTAAGCTTCTTTATAAATTTGTAAAGCTCCTTTCAATCACTTTGCTTAACCTTACTTTATCCCAGTGAAGTTAGACGATTAACAATTCAAATATACGGTGGAGAAAAAAGCAAATAAACTTAACCTACAGAGGATCCTCCTTAGTAAGATGCCAAAGCCCCTGGACGAGATCTTCTCTCAATGCTGATTGTAGTTTTAAGGCCCTAGATCCCCACAGATCTGGGGAATTAGCTGAGATTCTTCTTAAAAGATGACTTTGAAACCCTTGTCATTTTATAGGAGCCATGTGCTCACCGTCTCAAAGGAGTATTTGCTCTACTTCAATCCTAGTGGCTAAACAATAGAAATAACTACTTCACAGCAGTTACGTAAAAATCTGAACTGTTATTACTTTCTATTTCACTTTACGTTGTTATTTCATGAATGTATCTTTGGCACTCTAGTTTGTGTTTTATATGAGGTACTATACGCATTAGGTGGAGAAGGCAGTGGCACCCCACTCCAGTACTCTTGCCTGGAAAGTCGCATGGACGGAGGAGCCTGGTGGGCTGCAGTCCATGGGGTCGCTAGAGTCGGACACGACTGAGCGACTTCACTTTCACTTTTCACTTTCATGCATTGGAGAAGGAAATGGCAACCCACGCCAGTGTTCTTGCCTGGAGAATCCCAGGGACGGGAAGCCTGGTGGGCTGCCGTCTATGGCTCGCACACAGTCGGACACGACTGAAGCGACTTAGCAGCAGCAGCAGCAGCATACGCATTAGGTAAATGTCAAAGTTAATTTTATAAAATGTGATAAAATAGGTAGCAACTGAAGTAAACATATGCATCCATCTCAGGACAGCTCAATTGAAGGTCTTCAACTAAGGTTTTAACTTCTTGATGAGAACTTCTGGATTCACAATATTATGCCAACATCAGATTTCAGCCTGTAATGAGTTTCTTCTGCTAACTACAAGATCCAAAACTGGGAAGAAGTTCCCATTTTCCATAAAGACAAATTTTGATTGTGAAGGCACCAAAACCACACTTATACAGAATGACCACTAACATCCATAGAGTTTATAAAACCCCACAAAGCTAAGCACTTCCAGTCAGCATGAACACCAGATGGGAGCTATAGCTGCCTCCAGGTGAGAATGAGGTGCAGTCCCAAGGCTGGCAGTAGAAGAGTCTGGTGCTGTAGCAGCAACAGCTAGGCAGTCGGGCTTCAGCTGAATGGGCCAGACAAGCTCTGCTATGGGCTCATTCACATTCATTAGCTCTGTTTTACAGATGAGAAGCTGAGGCTGAATAGATAACGTAAATTGTTTCAAATCTCATAGCTAGGTAGTAAGAGTGTTAAGAAATAAAAGTGCAACTCAGTATTTCTGTATTCAAAGCCTGTGCGCCTTTCATTAAAACTTACTTAAACTCAAGTTAAAACTTACTTACTCACTCTTGACCTGAGCAAAAACAAAAAACAAGTTTATGAAAACCCCAGTCATTGATATCTAGTTTTCTTATTCATAAAGCAAGAAAAAGGAATGATGTAATCACTCAGCTTGCTTCTAATTTTCTGTTGGTAGGTTGGGCCCCATTCTTCCCATTCAGACATCTCAAAAAGACTGGTTTAATTCCAGAACCATCCCAGCAGTAGGGCAAGCACAAGCTAGTCCTTCCTGCTTTCCTTAGCCTAAAGAAACCTGAACTTGGATGAAGGATTCCCATCAAGGCATCAGACCTCAAGACTCATTGGCTTATCAGTTAGCTTAGGCTGCCATCATAAACCACCCCCAAACGTAGGTACCCTAACACAACCACCATTTATTTAATTCACAGTTTTGGCAGGTCAGTAGTTATGGCTGGGTTCAGCTAAGTAATTCTTCTGATCTTGGCTGGGCTTCTTCACACATCTATAGTTTGCCAGAGTTTTGACCAGGGCTGGCTGATTTATGATGGCCTGGTCCATGGCAGCTGGGATGACTTGGTCTCTCCACATGCTCTCATCCTCCAGCCAGCAGGCCCATGCTTTTTGCATGGCAGTCAAATGTTTTACAAATGCAGTAGTGAAAGTCTCCTGAGGCCTAGGGTCAGAACGGACAGGATCAATTCTGCCATATTCTTTTGGCCAAAGTAAGTCACAAGGCCAGCCAGCATTGAAAGAATAGGAAAAAGAACTTCTCTTAATAGGCAGACCTGCAAAGTATTATGGCTATTTTTGCAACTTGCCACAGCTTGCAGTGAAGTGAAGTCGCTCAGTCATGTCTGACTCTTTGGCAACCCCGTGGACTGTAGCCTACCAGGCTCTTCCATCCATGGGATTCACCAGGCAAGAATACTGGAGTGAGTTGCCATTTCCTTCTCCAGGGGATCTTCCCAACCCAGGGATCGAACCCAGGTCTCCCACATTGTGGGCAGATGCTTTAGCCTCTGAGCCACCAGGGAAGCCTTGCACCAAAATCAATTTGGAATAGTGTGAAATATGCAGAGAGGAGTGGGAAGATCTCCCCATGGCTAGCTTCTTATCTTTAAAATCCTACTTCCTCGGAGAGGATTTTCTTGATCAATTCTACCTTTTTTTTTTTTTTTTAAATCACTTATCTTATCATGCTGTGTTTATTTTTCTCTAGCCCCTCTCATTCCTTGTACTTTACTGATCTTGGATTGTTAACTGTCTTCCTGCAGGGCAATGTAAATTCTTATCCATCTTATTCACTAATGTGTGTCCTGTACTTAGATTAGTACCTGGTACACATTAGGTACTTACTGTCTACTGAATAAATGAATGACGACATCCTAAGAATTAGATGTTATTTCTCAGCCTAAGAATCACCACTTGAGCAAGTACGCTAATGTTTTAGTCCACCACAGAAAATTATTGTGAGGTTCTTTATAAATATAAGTGATGCCTGGTTGTTGTTGTTCAGTCACTCAGTCATGCCTGACTCTTTGCAACCCCAGGGACTGCAGCACACCAGGCTTCCCTGTCCTTCACCATCTCCTGGAGCTTGCTCAAACTCATGTCTATCAAGTTGGTGATGCCATCCAAACATCTCATCCTCTGTCATCCCCTTCTCCCCCTGCCTTCAATCTTTCCCAGCGTCAGATCTTTTCCAATGAGTCAGCTCTTCACATGATGTGGCCAAAGTATTGGAGTTTCAGCTTCAACATCAGTCCCTCCAATGAACACCGAGGACTGATCTCCTTTAGGATTGACTGGTTGGATCTCCTTGCAGTCCAAGGGACTCTCAAGAACCTTCTCCAACACCACAGTTCAAAAGCATCAATTCTATGGCACTCACCCTTCTTTATGGTCCAACTCTCACATCCATACATGACCACTGGAAAAACCATAGCTTTGACTAAAAGGACCTTTGTTGGAAAAGTAATGTCTCTGCTTTTTAATATGCTGTCCTGGTGGGCTGCCATCTATGGGGTTGCACAGAGTTGGAAACGACTGAAGTGAATTAGCAGCTAGGTTGGTCATAGCTTTCCTTCCAAGGAGCAAACGTCTTTTAATTTCATGGCTGCAGTCACCATCTGCAGTGATTTTGGAGCCCCCAGAAATAAAGTCTGTCACTGTTTCCATTGTTTCCCCATCTGTTTGCCATAAAGCGATAGGACCAGATGCCATGATCTTAATTTTTTGAACGTTGGGTTTTAAGCCAGCTTTTTCACTCTCCTCTTTCAACTTCATCAAGAGGCTCTTTAGTTCCTCTTTGCTTTCTGCCATAAGGATGGTATCATCTGCTTATCTGAGGTTATTAATATTTCTCTCAGCAATCTTGATTCCAGCTTATGCTTCATCCAGCCCATGCTTCATCCAGCCCAGCATTTCACATGACGTACTCTGCATATAAATTAAATAAGCAAGGTGAAAATATACAGCCTTGAGACTTACTCCTTTTTCCAGTTTGGAACCAGTTTGTTGTTCCATGTCTGGTTCTAACTGTTTCTTCTTGACCCGCATACAAGTTTCTCAGGAGGCAAGTGAGATGTTCTGGTATTCCCATCTCTTTAACAATATTCCACAGTTTGTTGTGATCTACACAGTCAAAGGCTTTAGCATAGTCAATGAAGCAGAAGTAGATGTTTTTCTGGAATTCTTTTACTTTTTCTATGACCCAACATATGTTGGCAATTGATCTCTGGTTCCTCTGCCTTTTCTAAATCCAGGTTGAACATCTGGAAGATCTCGGTTTATGTACTGTTGAAGCCTAGCTTGAAGACTTTTGAGCATTACTTTGCTAGCATGTGAGATGAATGCAATTGTGCAGTAGTTTGAACATTCTTTGGCACTGCTTTTCTCTGGCATTGGAATGAAAACTGACCTTTCCCGGTCCTGTCCCAGCACTGTCCAGCAAATTAAAAATCAAAATACCTAAAAATGACGAGCTTGACATTTTCACCCTCCTCATTGTTTGATTGAATTAATTTCTCTTATGAGTTGTCACTATAGGCAACATTTTCACCTTCTCCTCCCCACAAGATTCTTAATTATTGGAAAGTATTGTATATACAAGTCTTGATTACATTGTCTTGAATTTGTATACATACATTTTAATGTTATTTGCATTTCTAAATATATACAGGCCCAGGATGAATTGGATTAGGAAAAGCTGGGTGTTTTGGTGCATGTTATTAAGGTGGATAAGGCATAATTAAGTTACACCCAGCAGAGGAATAATATTAAATACATAAGGCAACTGTTTTGTCCACTCTGCCATCCATGAAAAATAAAAGAGCTAATGCTATCCCTTTTAAGAGTGATTTACAGAGCCTGAGATAAAAGAAGTATTCCCAAATGTTTTTAGAACAATACATTTTCTTGGCATTTCATTCTAGAGGAAACGTTGCAAACTGATTAAACCAGGGATTTTCTTAGAACCAATGAAAAATCATCATGTTCAGTTTAAAAAAAAGAGAGAGATGTGCATTCAAATAATAAAACCTCACTTAGCATAATGCCTAAGACACACTATATTTCATCCTAAGACACCATCAGTTATAGGATACATTATGTTTTACTGAGCAAGAGAAAACATTGCCAATATAAATTATATGGTGCCATTGATAGTAAAAAGTGTCCTGATTAAAATGAGAGATGGGGGGTATACATCTTATAATCAGTAAAATATGATGGTAGGTGGTCAGTAAATATTTGAAGGAAGGACGGATGGATGGATTGTGTTTTTGTTTGAACCATTATAACAAAAATACTGTGTACTTGGTGGCTTATACACAATGGAACTTTATTTTCTCACAGTTTTGGAAGCTGGAAGTCTGAGATCAGGGTGCCACCATGCTTGGGCGAAGGCCCTCTTACAATCTGTAGGCTTTTCCTTGTATCCCTACCTGGCAGAAGGGTCAAGCTAGCTCTCTGGGGCCTTTTTCAAGGGCACTAATCCCATTCATGAGGACTCTGCCAATCACCTCTCAGAAACCTCACTTCCTAATACCATCATGTTGGGTAGTATGTTTTCAACATATGGATTTGGGGGGAACAGAAATATGCAGAACACAGCAGATGGATAGATGAATGGAGAGACGAATACTTGACTCTGAGAGCAAGAATGCAGGTTGGCCCATGCATGGCCATTGAAGTAGCTTGCATGATACTTTCACAGAGTGTTTAACAAATGTTTATGCAGTTGAAAGAGTAGCTTTAAAGTCATGTGCACTCAGTCGTGTCTGATTCTTTGCAGCCCTATGGACTGTAGCCTGCCAGGCTCCTCTGTCCATGACATTTTCCAGGCAAGAATACTGGAGTGGGTTGCCATTTCCTTCTCCAGGAGATCTCCTCCACCCAGGGATCAAACATGCATCTCCTGCATTGGCAAGCAGATTCTTTACCACTGGGCTACCTGGGAAGCCCAACATTAAAGGCAGGTTAATGTAAAGAGAAATTAAAGAGAACTGAAATGCCAAGTAACCAAGGAAAGTGGAAGGAGAAATTAGACCCTCCATTTTTGGTCTTTATGGGCTCATTATATTGAAGGATGGGGAAAAACTCCAGGATTCTTATTTGCTTCTGGGGAATAGGCTATTCTCTTTTAAGAACTCCAATCTAGTTTCCCAGAGCATAACTCTCTAATGCCAAATATTTGAGCCCAAACTCTAAAACTGCACTTTGAAAATGAGTTTATAAAATCATAATTTTAGAGCTAGAAGGGACCATAAAGATTAAAATTCAGTCCCTTTGTTTTAGAGATTAACAAATTTATTCTTTCATTCACTCAGTCATTCATTCATCCCAGAAACATTTTCTGGCTGCCTAATATACAGTAGATACTGTGCTAAATACAGAGGATTCAACATTGGGGGAAACAGAAAATTAAGCAGACAATTAAATCAATGGATGCATGCTATGATGGGGAAAGACAGAGTGCCCAAGAGCACAGGGGAGGAGACCATGAATGAGGGAGCAAGGCCGGAGATGCTGTACTTGCACACATCATGGTTCTCGATGGATATACTTGGGTCTTGGTTCAGCAGGGATATTCATAAGAAATATTTTTTATATTGATGTTCTTTGATAAATGTGATTATTAAATCATAAATGTTATCATACATTTGATTTATTTACCAATATGTAATTGGTATAGTAAATCATACATTGCTATAATTTTCTCCTATCCTACTGACACCTACGTTATTCCAGACATTTTCAGCAGCATTTGTTTCAACACTCCCTCATGCTCATGAATCTCCACTGGTTTCTATTTCTAAACCAAATAAAATAACAGTCCTTAGCCTGTTAATTATATTGCTCCATCACATTTTAGCACATCTTAGCTTTTGAATGCTCTACTTCAGCCATACTGAAGGAACTACTATTTCCTGGACACACTTGGGACACTCCCGTCTCCATTCTTTGCTCATGTTGTTCCCGCAGCCTCTCATGCCCTGTGTGTGGTGAATCCTCTCCATCTTTTGTGTGACCTTTATCATTTGAGCCCTCGTTCTTTAAACCGTGAAGGCAGAGTGCCAAGTACGTGGGAATTGGATTTAGGCTGCTGGCAGGATGCCAGTATCGGCTTCTTGACTCCAACCGTCACTAAATAGCTCAGATATTAGTAATACCTTCCTTACAGTGCAGTTTTGAAGATTAAGGAAGAAAAAGCTTGTAAAATACTTAAAAGAACTAGGTACAATTTCTGTTATTCTAAACCCCTCTAATTCTTTTTAGTGTTCCTTTTATTCTATCTTTCACTTCCTGTCATTGCTATTTACATCTACTTTTTCACAGCAGTACTGCTAAGAAGCAAAGTAGGCACAGTGGTTTTTGTTCATCTATCAATCACCTGTGATACCTAACATATTACCATATGTATGGCAGGTATCAGTCAAGATCTTGAAAGGATAAGTGAAGAAGAGAAGGATGGGTGGATGAGTGGATCCATGACGTGATGAGGTCCAGGATGGTGGCTTTTGTATTTACTTTATGTCCACGGCTGGAGAAGGCAATGGCACCCCACTCCAGTACTGTTGCCCAGAAAGTCCCATGGATGGAGAAGCCTGGTGGGCTGCAGTCCAGGGGTTGCTAAGAGTCGGACGCGACTGAGCGACTTCACTTTCACTTCTCACTTTCATGCACTGGAGAAGGAAATGGCAACCCACTCCAGTGTTCCTGCCTGGAGAATCCCGTGGACGGAGAAGCCTGGTAGGCTGCAGTCCATGGGGTCGCGCAGAGTCGGACACGACTGAAGCGACTTAGTAGTAGTAGTAGTATGTCCACGGCAGACCGACTTGTCGACATAATGTGTATAGTTCTCAAATAAGTTGCCAATATTTCTAGAGAAAACTTACATATAAAAGAACTACCTACCTTTCTTCCTCAAGCGTTCTCTTCTCTTTGGGAAGGGGCAGATCCTTGCCCATCAATTGCAGATCCTTACAATCAGTCAAGGCTTTTTAAAGAGAGGAAAGTTGTGTCCTACTAAAAGACATTTTGGAGCATGTCTTCATTTCTCATTCCTGGGACTTATTTATTTAATTCTCCATGAAGTCTCTGAAGAGGACCTAGGGAAAGTCAGGAGGAGGCCTGAGGAATGAGGCAGCAAGAGACAGGTGACCTCCCACGCATTTAGACTGAGCATTTCGTTGAATGTTATGACCCAGAGAGAGTCAGAAGGGTTTGCCGCCCCCTTTGACTTTCTTTGGAAAGAATTGGTCTGAGGTTCACCTCTGCAGAGAGACCTGGACCAAGAAGGCAACCAGGGGTGTCTGGTCTAATTCCCTCTGCACCATAAACATTAGGGTGCTGTATATCCAATCCTGCCACTTACACAAAGTGTCTTAAACAGTAAGTACGTACTGTCAACATACAAGTGTGGTTTTAAAAAATAATGGAGTATTTAGTTCTACAGCTGGGATTTATCTCTCCTCCACAAAGCAACATGCCCATGATGCCTTTCCAAATGTGAAAAACAAGCCCGCACATTCTAAAACTGTACATGTGAAATATATATATATATTTATCTCCCACTCTTCAGGTTCATGATTGAAATAGCACTTGGAGTAGTAAGTGCCTTGAACAAAGTAGGCATTTCACAGATATTTTTTTAATGCATGTCAAATGAAATAAAACTTAATGCAAAAGCTGTTTTACAGGATATGTTTGTGACTGTCAATAATACTGTTCCTTTTCTCTCCAGAAAGCATTATACTACTTCTTAAAGGCTGCAAAAGCTGGGAGCGCAAACGCTATGGCATTTATAGGAAAGGTACAAGCTTCCTTTTGATCAATAGCTTTCATATCTTAAAACCTAGTAGTACCAGCTACCTGAACCAGTGTAGGGTCATGGGTCTGCCCACCTTCTTCATGAAAGCAGCTAAGCAGGGCCTTCAGCTACGACCTGACAGTGATATTCTTGGGGTGACAGTTTGGGAAGAAGTCCCGTACAATAGTGGTCTTTATCTGGGGTACCAAAAGCAGTCCTTTTTTTAACCTTTAATTTTATATTGGAGTATAGCTATTAACAGGAGAAGGCAATGGCACCCCACTCCAGTACTCTTGCCTGGAAAATCCCATGGCTGGAGGAGCCTGGTAGGCTGTAGTCCATGCGGTCGCTAAGAGTCGGACACGACTGAGCGACTTCACTTTCCCTTTTCACTAAGGAAATGGCAACCCACTCCAGTGTTCTTGCCTGGAGAATGCCAGGGACGGAGGATCCTGGTGGGCTACCGTCTATGGGGTCACACAGAGTCGGACACGACTGAAGCGACTTAGCAGCAGCAGCAGCAGCATAGCTATTAACAATATTGTGATAGTTTCAGGTGGACAGCAAAGAGACTCAGCCATATATACAGATGTATCCATTCTCCTCCAAACCTCCCTCCCATCCAGGCTGCCACATAACATTGAGCAGAGTTCCAAGTGCTAGACATTCTGTCCTTGTCAGTTATGCGTATAGCAGTGTGTACACGTCAGTCCCAAACTCCCTAGCTATCCCTTCCCCAAAATCGGTCTTTGAAAATACCGGTGGCCCAGGGCTCCTGGCTGAGCGTAACTCGGAGCCCTCCCCACAAACCCCTGGCGTGTAACAGGAGAGCTGATCTAGTTGTACATCAAACCCTGGGGCAGACCTCCACCCAGCGTGGTCCCTCCTCCCACCGTTCCTGGAATGAGAACAGCTCCAGACTGACCAAAGAACCAGCTCCTCCCTGACTGACGGGAGGAGCCTTTGTGGAAGGTTCCTCTGGAGAGGCACCTTCTCTCCTTCCAAGACTACTCACTCCCCTGCTCACTGCCCTTGGCTCCCACAGCCAGTCTGTTTCAGTAACCATGGGGACAAGTGCCTGGCTTCCAGAAGTACTACATACAGTAAATTTAGATGCAAGGAAACATGAAAAAAAATACCAACAGGATTCTTTCCTCACCCTTAGGTGAGGGTACTCTAGAGTGTGTGTACTAGATTGTATTCTTAATTTTTCCTTTTATTAAAAATGAGGAGAAATTCAAATAACATAAAATTAACCATTTTAAAGTGTGTGCTTCAGCGGCATTTACTACATTCAACGTGTTGTGCCATCATCACCTTGATGTCGTTCTAAAACATTTTCATTGCCCTCGAAATCTTTAGTTTTTACTTTTTATTTGTATGTGTGTGTGTGTTTTTTTTGTAGATGTATTTAGAAGGGAATGCTGCAGCACCACAAAATAATGCTACTGCTTTCAAATACTTTTCTATGGCAGCTAGTAAGGTATGTACCCAGCCCATCCTGTAGACATGTGAAAACATTTGCCTGTATTAACATGCAGACTGGGGCTGAAGCATTAACTCTAAAGCCCCATGCCCAATTAGTGGGCCTGGGAGGAGTGTAGGGTCCTGGTAAAGAACAGTGTCACTGACAATAAAATAGGAGGTTGGGGTAGGCAGAGACCCACCTCGCCTTCTTGGTAAATGGAAGATGGCATCCTATCTGGAGGCCAGACAGAAGCTCAGCGTCCCCTCCACCACGTGGTACGTGAGGCCATCTAGCTCAGGAAACAAAAAGGATGAGGGCGGAGGAAGGGAAAACTCCGTCAGTAACTGCGGTAACCCAGAAGTGCCCAGTTTTCTCTCCTCTGACCTTATTCAAAGGCTCTGTCTCAGGCAGAAGGCTGTCCAAGAGCCAGGACGAGATGACTGAGAGCACGGCTCTGGAGACAGAATCCCTGGTCTGAAGGCCAGTCCTTCAGCTGACTAGCTGTGTGACTGTAGACAGGTTACTTAACCTCTCCACGTCCCGATCTCCCTGTCTATAAAATGAGAATATAAGAATACTTGCCTCATATTGCTGTTTTCAGGATTTAATGAGTCAATAGTTATGTGCCTCATATTAAAAATACTTGAAGCCATGCCTGGTGTATAGTACATGCTCTGTGTCAGCTATTATCTTTCTAAGTCTGGGGCCCGTTAGGTAGAGTGAATTTCAAAGCACATCCAAGGCAGAATGGATTGGATCTGTGAGGAAATAAAGGAATCACAGAGTATGGTTCCTGCCGTTGAAGTTCCTGCCTTGGTTCCTAAGCTCAGTGAGGCTGGATCTGCCAGGTGAAATTTAGCAGACTCCCCTAAACCCCTTAGGTGCATAAAAGACATCCTCATAGCAACACCCACCACCCTAACGTTGGAGAGCAGCCTTGATGAACTTTCTATCCCTGCGGTGTAGGAACCCTTTTGTTGTCTTACACCATCTTACTGCAACACTGGCAGTAGAGATGTGCTCAAATGGGGAATATTTTCAACTGTTCATGCTTTTTAAAAGCCCACACGCTGCTTTAGGAGCCTATTTATAAATGACTAGCACCTCGGAACTGCTGCTATTATGGTGTAAATTACTGAGAAGGCTGGTAGTCGGCTGCTCTCCCTTGTAATTTATATGGAATTGTTGCTCAGCAAGACAGTCATCCAGAATACCATTAGATTAGGATGACAAGGAGAGCAGACCGAAAAAGAGGCGGGGTAATGTAACAGCAAGTAGTGCTGATCTGTCCGTGTAGAGGAACAACGCCAGGGAGCTGCGTGTGGAAACTAACCCAGCCCCTAAGCTGTTCAGGGCTAGGTAACCAGTTGTGATCTGAGCTACTCGTGTCCTAAGCCTGAGCTACCGCCCTTTATGGAGGATATCTAACACTGTATTTAAGGTCATTCTTGTGAATGGCATCAGGTAAATATGACCGTGTAATCCTTTATCATCTCCAGGACAGTTTATTAGATTTCTCCCTTGGGCTCACTACCAAAGTATGGAGCTTCTGTCTCCCACTCCTGCACACTTGTATGCTTCTCTTTTTTAAAATTTAGTACTACCATCTTTTGGCTGTGCTGGGTCTTCGTTGCTGCATGGGCTTTTCTCTAGTTGCAGTGAGCAGGGGCTACTCTGTCATTGCGGTGCCGGAGCTTCTCATTGCAGGGGCTCCTCTTACGGTGGAGCACAGGCTCTCGGGCACACGGGCTTCAGTAGAGGCAGCACGCGGGGTCAGTAGTGCCAGCTCCTGCGCTCTCGGGCACACGGGCTTTGGTAGTGGTGGCATGCGGGCTTAGTTGCCCTGTGGCATATGGGATCTTCCCAGACCAGGGATAGAACCCATGTCTCCGGCACTGGCAGGCAGATTCTTCACCACTGAGCCACCAGGGAAGCCCCATAATCTTCTTTTACTGTTCTTTTTTTTTTTGAACTGCTACTTTTAAAGTTGTTTCCAAGTCATATGGTACCACGATCAAAGCTGTGGACTTTCTGACTTCTTGTATCTTACTCAGAAACATGAACAGTTATCCAATGTGATGCTGGGCCCCAAGTTGGACCATATTCTTCTAGTTTTCTCTCTTACCACTGGGGACACCCCGGGCCCAGCTCCATCTTCACACTTTCGTCATCCCCTGTCCCTTCCCAGAGTCATTCTGAATACCCATCCCCAGCTCAGAGCTCAGTCCTCTCTCCCTCTACAAAGCCTCCCCTGCCTCCCTGGCACACTTCATCCTCTCCCTCTTCTGAACGTGCCCTGCGTTCACTCTGTGTAGTGCTAGAACTTCGCTGCTGCTACCCTGCACCCTCTCTCCTGCCGTCTAAAGGCCATGTCTCTCCACCGAGAGCAGGGCAGTGGTCTTAGTTCCTCATAGGAGTTCCTCAAATATTTCCCTTATATGAGCATCTGCTCCCTAAGTTCATGTCAATTCATCTCTGCAAGAGCACTGAGCCCTAACATGGAAGTTATAGGGAGAGGGATTGCCTACGCATATATTTCTTCGGCTTGGAAGGAGTTTTAAAAATTAGGAAATTTCATATCAAAATCTGGATGTCCAGCTTTTCTTGGAAAATGAGAAGAGCTGAGCACACGAGGTGGCCATTCCACGTGAGGACAGTGGACCGCCGCAGAGCAGAGGAGGTGCCACTGCCTTTAGACGTGCACCTGCTCTTGGTTCGCCTCAGTCTCCGCCTCTCCCCTGTAACCTGGCTTACGCACGTCTTACAGTACCTACATGGCTCTGGGGGCATCTGAGCTGGCTGCTCTTGATCTGAACTTTCTGAACAGGTTCTGTTGTTGATTAGTCGCCAAGTCGTGTCTGACTCTTTGTGATCCGTGACCCCATGGACTGCAGCACGCCAGGCTTCCCTGTCCTTCACCATCTCCCAGAGTTTGCTCAAACTCAGGTCCATTACTCTGGGCCTTAAACGGTTGGTGAGTCATCCAGTGAGCCCCTGGCTCCCCAGGGATTCTCTTAGAAAGATAGAAAGGACTTTGTCCCCAGTATTCTAACCTTTCTCTTTCTGCCTCCTTCCCTTTTCCTCCCTCTCATTTCCCTTCCCTCTCATTTTTCTCAACATCTAAATGAAAATAGGGACTTCCCTGGTGGTCCAGTGGTTAAGACTTCTTGCAACGCAGGGGGTGCAAGTTCAATCCTTGATCGGGAGCTAAGATCTCACAAGCCCCAAGCCCAAAATACAAAACATGAAACAAGAGAAGCAATATTGTAACAAATTTAGTAAAGACTCTGAAAATGGTCTACATAAAAAGACATAAAAAAATTTAAAAATAAATAAACAAGGGTAGCTAAAAGGAGATAGATTCAATACTTTACCGTATGCCTCACACTAGGCTTTACCCCCAGAGCAGACTATCCCCAAACTCCTGGGACTACAGGTCAACGTAGTCAGGGGAGAAGAGAGAAGAGGACAGTAGACACATACCAAGCTGTTCGAAATGCACATAGATTGTCCTCAAGGACTCTTACATTAGCTGGCCCTTTGAATATAGATAGGTTCAAAGTTTAGCACCTTGAAATAGTTGCTGAACTATGCCGTCTCTAGTTATGTGCGACTTCTGTCTCACCGAGGAGTACTCTATCTGTATCTGCAATAACTACATTTCAATTATTAAATTATTAAAAATAATTACAAATGAATATGTTTAGGCAGTAAAAAGAAATTTGGAGAGTTTTCTATCAGAACTTAAGTTCCTGAGGAAATACTATAAACCTAATAAACAGTAAAATTTGAATTAAAAAAATAAGCCAACAGTGCTTTACCATCCACAATGGCTAGATTAAAATCCACAGAGTCTCCCAAATGTTATTTGGCCACTTACATCAACCTCCTTTGCCCAAAGCACGTAACAGGTGTTTAGATAGACTTCTCCCTTCTGAAAATTCCCACACATCCTTTAAGACGCAACTCAAATGTCACCACCTCTAATGACTCAGTCTGCTCGGTCCCCTAGGCAGTTGAGCGTCCCTCTTCTGGGCTGCCCACAACACGGTCCGTCTGTTTCCGCTGTAGGACTGACCACACGTGCCACGATTAAGAGGTCCCTCCTAGTGGGTCAGAGCCCACGGACCTGTCAGGCTGCCTTTAGACATGGCAGGTGCTGTCTGGTTTGCCTCAGTATCTTTTGACTTTCACCTCCTACCTCTCCCCGATGCCTGTTGTGGAGTCACACAAAGCAATCCCTAAAGAAATGCTGAACGAAAGATTCGGACTGAGGTTCAAGAGGGAGGGGTATTTGTATACTTATAACTGATCCACACTGTTGTATGGCAGAAACTGATTTCATGTCATAAGGCAATTATTCTCTAATTTAAAAAAAAAAAAAAAGTAAGAAAAAGAAGATTGGAGGAATGTGACTGTCATTTCCCTCTTTTCCGGTCAGAAAGGGGGCTATGAAAGTGTGAAAGGAGAAAGTAGAGAGGGTCAGAATAATGCCAACTACTTCATTAACCTGCCTTAATTCACCTCCTATTGTGCGTGTTTCAAATTTTGTGAATGATTTTGCAATACTTTTCCTTATCATGAATTCTTCTAAGACTTTACCTCGATTTTTAAACCCGTTCTAGGGCAATGCAATTGGTCTTCATGGGCTCGGTCTTCTTTATTTTTATGGGAAAGGAGTTCCTGTGGTAAGTTAAATAGTTTTATCATCTTTCATGTTTCCAGAAATTGACTAGGGTGAAATTCATGATCATTGATTAATTTAAAGGAATTAGTCTCTATTACCTGGTTTGCCGAGGTATCCTATCTGATAATACAAAATAAAATAATCCAGTGAAATATTTGCCAGAGACATAGAGTAAGCTTGTGACAAGAATAACAACCCTAATTAATATCTTAGAATCATAGATTCTAAGTAACCTTAGAAATCATCTAACCCAAGAGGATTTTTTTTTGGATAGATAAATTTGTCATCTTAGTTTAACTTCTGTCTTTTTGAGTGACCTTCCCCCAATATCTAACAAAGCCTATTGTTAGTGTAGGAAAAGACATAATTTACAATGATAATGAGATAATTATTTCTTAGTAGAATCTAATATAATAATGAAATAAAATGTGTAATACTTCTGATACAATTTTAATTAGCTTAAATCACATAGGGCACTAGCTACACTCTTTTAAAAAGTGGAAGGCAATTGTTACCATGGAGTTATGTATGTACCTTTGAGTAATAAAGTGTAATTATCTTGCAGAATTATGCAGAAGCGCTTAAGTACTTTCAGAAAGCTGCAGAGAAGGGATGGCCCAATGCACAGTTTCAGCTAGGCTTCATGTACTACTGTAAGTACTATGCATGTGGCTGCTTTACTTAGGACGACAAATGCATCATTAAGTCTGCTCCTTTTTAAACACGAGTCAAAGGGTTGGTGTGGATGGTTTAGACAGAACAATCAGGCAGCAATTTGAGGAGGAATTTCAAGAAGACAAGGAAAAGTACACTATCTGGGGGAGGGGGCAATGAAGTACAACCAGAAAGTTCACCTTAAAGAGCCAAGTTTGAGCAAGTATGAAACTCACAAGACAGGTCAAACTTGAGAGAAAGATTTGGGTGGCATTACCATATAGGTGTTAGTTAAGAGTAGCCCAGCTTCCAAAGGGAATGGAGAGAGAGTGCAAGAGAAAGGCGTGGTAGGCCACTATAAGAAATCTGGTGATCCTTGGCACCATATTGAAAATATGAGCAAAGAAAGAGTCATCACAAGAAGACTGAAAATGCACAATCAGAGGGATGGGATGGGGAGGAGGTTATCTTAAGGAGGACAAGGAGTAGAAATTTCAAGAAAGAGTAAATGAATGATACTCTGCTGAAATTCAGTGAAAAGCCTGTTTCTTACTTTTTGATGAAAAGGGCAAAGTATCTGTGGAACTTATCAGTAAAGAGGATGTTTGTGAGGTCATCGAACTGGTTGAGAGGGAAGCCAGATACAGCGGGCTGAGGAGTACATGCGAGGTGAAGAGGTAGATGGGCCCAAATATTATCGGAAGTAGTCTTCCTTTAAATGGAGGAGAGAGATGAGATAATAGCATGAGGGAGACCAAGAATCAAGAGAAAGTTGTTTTTAAGATGGTGAGAGACCTGAGTATAATTTTTTGCAGAAAAATGAAAGAGAGTCAACCAATGGAGGTGGTTAATGTGTCACTGGGGAGATGAGATAATTGATGAAGAGGTTCTGGAAAAATTTAGGTGGCATTTATGATCTTACCTGACCAGTGGCGAATCTGCAAGTATCTGATCAGGTCCAGGGAGCCTCACTTAGCTTTGATAAAGAGGAGGGATTTCTCATCCTCAAAAACTGGAGAGATGATGAAACAAATGGTGCGGTTGTAAATCTGGGGAGAGAGGCAAGTGAGGAAAGATAACGAGAGGGTTCCTTTAGTGAGCTCAGAGGAACAGTCATTGTCTGAGAACAAAGGTGGAGTGATTGAGGTAGGTGATCTCAGAAGCCTTGAAGATTTGTAATCATTTTTGTAAGGACTGAGAAAGAGATTGGCCAAGACACATACCAAGAGATCCAAATATATCTGAGTATTCTGTCTCAGTCCATCCCATCAGAGGTGGAGCAAAGGCAGGAGCAGATGTATCATCAGGAGGCCAGATCTGGCCTAGAGGTCAGCTGACATTTTCCACAATAGTCCAGCTTCAGAGTCTGTTCTGTACATCTTGGAAGGTTGCCTGAGATAGCCTGTCCTTCTAGTTTATTCCAAGTCCCAGCCCCAGGATACATCAACTTCCTCAAGCTTCTAAAATTAGGGTAATAGTTATGGCTGATGTTTAAGTCTTGATATGCTTTTACTCACTTAGTCCTCTCAACACATCCTGTGGGGTATCCCACAGTTTATAGATGAGCAAACTGAGCCATATTGAGGTCACAAGTCTTACATGAGGTCACATGATCACACACTCAGTGGATCTGGGATTCTAACCCAAATGATCTACCGGCAGAGCAACATGGCACTGCTTCTGAAGGCTAAGAAATGTTAGAGCTGGGAGGCAATTTCAGAACCACCTGAAGAAAGCCCTTCCTCTTGCAAAGGATGTGCCCTAAGGTGCCCAAGTTGCCAAAGGAGTAATGGGAGAACCCTGACAAGAACCCCAGCTTCTGGGAGTGGCTGATTCTCCACACCAGCTCCAAACACCGCTCCTTGCTCCAAGCATAAGCTAAATCTGAGCTGGGCCCCTTGGAGCTGGGTGTTGCCTGCCCCAAACTCGACAGTTACGTCTGGGAGGAGCTATACTGGCCCCCTGGTATGGAAGGAGGACGGTGATGGTAGCACACGTCATGGAGGGGCTTCTGGTCCTCAGAGACCACCACTTGGTCTCCTTTCCATTAACTTCATTAACAATATGTGGCATATTGAGGAGATATTTTCATGAGACTAGACAGTCCTTCTCCTTTAGTTCGCTGAATGGGGGGAGAACATTCATTTCCACACTGTTACTTCTAATCTAACTCAACTCCCCGCCTCCCCCGCCTCCAAATAGTGACTCGGGAGTAGCTTGACTTTTGCCTGACTCTTCTGAACCTATTTAAAATGGCAGGAGTCACTATGACCATTACATGCATAGATTATAATGTAAAAAAATAATGTAAATAAGGGGGTGGCTCAAAATGATTTTAATTTTTCAGCTGGCTCTGGAGTATGGAAGGATTATAAACTTGCCTTCAAATATTTTTACTTGGCATCTCAGAGTGGGCAGCCCCTAGCCATTTATTACCTGGCTGAGATGTACGCCACAGGAACAGGAGTGTTGCGATCATGCAGAACTGCTGTGGAGGTAAATCAAGAGCTGTTTCTGAAGTACTTTTCATTTGTCACACAGAGGAGGCGATACTGTCCTTAAATTGTGGTGCCTTTGGTTTATACATATTATCTTGTTTCTCCCAGCTGACAGTGTGAATACTGACATTTGCCAGAGAGGAAGACCAGTGATGTAACTCAGCCTGGGAAAGGGAGGCAGAGAAACGATCCTTCCTCTCTGTTGCATTTGGCTTTTCGTCAAGTCCAGAGCTCTCCTCAGAGTCCAGTTAGGGAGCTCTGTTTCAGTCGTCAATCAAATCGCCAGGGCAACTTGGCACTTCTAGTGGGATTGGGAGTTGCAACTTGGGAAATGAAAGGCTTGATTTAGCCTAGAAAATGTAGCCCTCTTCTTCCCGGAAAGCAAGGTCCTGAGGTTTTTTTTTTTGATGATTTGGATGATACCGGAGAAAGTGAATTCTTTTAACCTGGGATAGTGGTGCACTTTTCAAAAGAGTGCTTTTAGGATCTTAATGTCCTTCATTGATTTATTAAACACTTGCCCTGCACCAGGATAAATACCTCCATGTTGCAATCTGACCCCTCTGAAATTCGTTTCAAAAGCTGCCAGCTAATAATCTATCTTTAGATTTGCTCCTTTGCCAACTCCCTAATGAATTATGCATGCCTAGCCTCCTTTGGTTGCGTGAGCACTGTTCAGCTCGGCTGACAGTTGTCCTGTGCTGCTCTGTACACCTCCCTCATTCTGCCACCCGCACCCTCAGGCGCTGTCCTCCCCTCGCACTCTCTTCCACATCAGCTGCCCTCACAGGGCAGCAGTGCCTAGGAAGGCCCTTAAAAAAACAAAAACAGAAGTTGATACATTCTTGTCCTGCCAAATAGCCTCCAAGTCAGAAAAGTTTATTATGCAAATTTAAAATAAGCCCCAGGAACTTTAAGCTCAAGACAAATAAAATACACACTTATAATCTTTGTGCCTATGAAAGATATGAACTCCTCACCCTAAATAATTTTCAAAAGCCATGCTTCAGACCAAAAATCCTGGCCTGACCAGCCAGGAGGATCTAAAGACTGATGTCAGTTACCATTTGCATGGAATGACATGTATTGGCTAACTAGTCTGCTTGATTTTTCTTTCCAAACACAGCTTTATAAAGGTGTCTGTGAACTAGGCCACTGGGCTGAGAAATTCCTGACAGCATACTTTGCTTATAAGAATGGTGATATAGATTCTTCTCTTGTTCAGTACGCACTGCTCGCAGAAATGGGGTATGAAGTAGCTCAAAGCAATTCAGCATTCATTTTGGAATCTAGTAAGATAAGTTAAAATTCTCTGCAATTCCCTAATCATACATATGCATATTTGACTTTACTACAGAGGCACCTTAAGCCTTCCTAATGGAATGTCTCTCTCTTTTTTTTTTTTTTTAAGAAAAAGCTAAAATTCTCGAAAAAGAGAAGATGTATCCAATGGCACTTCTCCTGTGGAATCGAGCTGCCATTCAAGGTATCCGAACTTAGATAAAAATGAGCACTGCCTGGCCCCTGTCCACTATTATTCCTCTGATTTGCTACAGCTGAGCTCTTGGGCACATGGGCAGAAAGGTGTAGAATATCTAGTACATGGTATTTCAAACAGATGATAGGGTCAGTCTTTGGTTGGAGGTCATTTCCAGAAATTTCTTTTGTTATTCCCAAGGTCCCCAGTTTAGCATATGGCAGGAATTTTTCTATGGCACTGTCTCCATGGCACCTAAACAGTTGTCTGAAACGTGACAGTGTTACTCCAGAAATCATTTTTCTTGGTCTGGCTTCAGTCACTCATGTGCTGAGTTTTTTTTTTTTTTAACTTATCAGAGACATTATCTATCTTTCAAGGAGTTTATAGATAAAATTACTTATGGCTGTAAGACTTGCTTGATTCTTCTTTTAAAATATCACTTTGAAGATTACCACAAACTTCAGATCCTTATTATAATGATTAGTATGGTAACATCAGAAAAAAAAAATTAATCAGCAAGATCCAACCCCCCTCCCTTCCTGGAGTTCCTAGGCCCCACCCCAGGGATCACATGATGAGGAAGGTAAGACAGCGTAGTGGGGAAGCAGTGGCAGGTGGCACTTGCCTCACTGTGTCTCGTTCCATTCTTCCCCGAAAATCATATTACTAAAAGCACAAAGCTTCTGCGAAGCTGTCACTATTGGCATTTGGATATGTGAGGAACTGTCTTATAGTAAGAGAAATTTTACTTCTAATTAATTTCTTAAAGTCACCTCATGCTAAGGTCGAATCATCCCTTTTCTCCAAGAAGTGAATGGGATAAAAAAAAAAAACAATTCTCAGTTGATGAGGCAGAAGGAAAAAGCCACCATAGGTGCGTTCTCAGATCCAGCTGAGCTGCTACTGCAGCGGCAAGCCATCCATGTGATTTTAGTGAGAAATTCCCGAAAAAAGAAAAGCCCTTGTTTTCTAAAATTCAATGAAGACCTTGTTTGGAGTGGGGAAACAACACCAGCAATCTCTCATCTATGGCAAATCAGCTCAATTGTAGCAAATACAGGTTTATCCCAAGCCATAAAATGCTGCAGAAGCTGCACCAAGGGAAAGAGACCTTGAAAACGAGAGGACATTAATATTAAACAGAATTCACCAATATAAAAATGTTAGACCACTAAAAATAATTATGTGTCAAAAGAGAGGTCAGACACGAGTGTCCCTGAAGATGTAGCCGCTGGTGGCTGCCTCGATGTGAGGAAATCTCCCCGTGGAAGTTAGGCTTCCAGTCAGTCACTGGTGGCGCTTACCTTCAGGAGCTGCTGTGTGTGATGAGGCTGCTGAACCATCAAGATGGTGAACTGGAGGGGAAATCCCTCCCCCTGTCTAGTGACCCTCTGGGAGCCTGTCAGGATTGCCACCTGCCCCCAGTCAGCCCCCTGAGTAGGGTGGAGCTGAATCCTCTGGAGAATCTGTTTGTTCACAATCTTTCATTCTTAGAGACCTCTGGGGTCCTGCTTACTGCTTGTAAAGCTCAAAAATGCAGAGTCCTGCTCTTTTGTGGTTATGGTGCAGAAGAAATCTTGGGGTCGAAGGTTAAGGCAGCTTTGGGCAAAATTAGAGATGGAGCAGGTTTCTCTTTAGAACTCAAGGGATCTCTTGCCTCTCCAGGCCCCTCTGGGCCCCTCTTCTGGGCATCAATTCTCTAAGGTCTTGCCCCCAGCTACCTGTACATTTTGAAGTACCTGGGAAGCAAACCCTGACAACTAATATCTTTGGCAGCTTAAGAATTTTATGGCATTACTTTTAATTATAGAAAGCTAAAGGTGGTTTACATTTTAGTACAGGATTCCAGAAGGTTAAAAGAACTTCAGAACCCAAAGGAATTAATTTAAAAAATTTTTAGGCTTTGTATTAGGCCAAATGGGGAGAAAAACTTAGGAATCCTATAGCCCTTAATGATATGGACCATATCACACAAGGTTACTTACTGGTTTTCCAAGTAAGCCTAGACTGTGCATCAGGGTTGGCCACAGTTGAAGTGGAAGTCCTGCATGAGCATTCCCTCATTTTTCCAATCAACATAGTCCTAGTGACTGAAAGCATGGGCCCCAGAGACGCGCTTAGAGGCCATCCCCAATTAGCCTTCAAAAAACTGAAGTCTCACATCTTAAAAAGTCATGTGAATTTTTTCTACTCCAACATGAATATTTTCATGTTTTTTGGGAATTAAGATTGTAAAATACTTAACATCTGGGAAAAGCAATTTCTAAAAACGTTCCCTACCATGTCTATCCACTCATTCCATAAATATTCATCAGGTTCCGTTCCAGTTCTGGGACTGTATTAGTGATCAAGAGCTTCAAAGTTTTCTCTCATCAAAGAGGGAGAGAAAATAAACTAGTAAACAAAATAGTAGTGATACATGCTGCGAAGAAATAAAGCATGTAGATGGGACAGATAATTACTGGAGTGTAGTCTGACAAGGTGGTCAGAGATGGTGCTAGGCAGGAAGCAACATTTGCAGTGAGGTCAGAAGGATGAGGAACTCCAAACACGCCAGGCAGAGGGACTTGAATCTTACTGCAGGGATCCTGAGGCAAGGATGAGCTCGGTGTGTTGAAGGAATATGAAGAAGGCCAGAACATACCAAGAAAGTGACAAGAGATAAGGATAGTCAGGGAGGCAAAAGACAGACAAGGCATCACTTGCAGGTCAGGTCAGGAATCTGGATGTTATTCCAAGTGCAAAGTGAAGGCACTTGAGAGTTTTCACACAGGGAATGACATGATTCGATTTTACATTTGAAAAAAATCATCTTGGCTGTTGTAATATTCCAGGATGAGACTAGATGGTAGAGGAGAGGGCAAAAATGGGTGTGTTTTAGAGAAAGAGGACTTGCTGATGGATTTGATAATAAAAGTGAGGGGAAAGAACTGGGGATAATTCTCCTAGATTTATGGCCTGAGAAGTGGGGTGCTGGCCCTGAGAGAGGAAAGAAACTGATGATTTTGTTTGGAGGAAGAGGGAATGGGGTGTTAAGATTCTCTACTGGATGTCTTAAGTTTGAGATCCAGGTAGGGAAGTCAAGAAGGCACCTGTAAGAATCTGGAGCTTATGAGAGACAGGACTGTAAATACAAATTCAGAAATAGTGAACACAGAGAGCTGTGGAACTAGATGAGATGACATGGAGACAGAGTTGAGACAGAGCAGAGTGGTGGAGAGGAGGGGAAGGCAGGAGAGGAGAGGAAAGAAGGGAGAGAAGCTGGAGGAAAAAAATCGGTGATAAAGCCTTAGCAGTCCGACATTTAGAAGTTAGTGGAGGACGTCAGGCAAGAGTTTGTAAAGGAGAGGCCTGTGGGGTATGAGGGAAGTTGAGAGAGGAAAGGACTCGGGCAGTTAGGCCCAGGGCTTCCAGCGTGGCTTAGTGGCCCAGTGCGGTGAAGACAGGGATGTGGCCGGGGGCTTGGCTGCACAGAAGTTATCCACCACCTCGAAAGTTGCAGTTTCATGGAGGCGGGAGCAGAAGCCAGGCTGGGGTGGGTTGATGAGTATGTGGGAGGGGACGCTTTTGAGACAGCGAGTATAGAACACACTTTTGAAAAGGCTGAGTGTGAAGTAAACCGAGAAATGGGGCGTTGTGACAAGGAGATGCCGTGGGATGGAGAAATGGGATGAAGGGTTTGATGTCATTCACAGAAGATGCCAAAGGGTGTTTGCGTGACTGATGGAACTAGAAAGGGGGAGAAGCTGGTGATGCAGGAGAGCAGAGCTTCTGCAGGAGTGAAATCTGAGAAAAGAGGGATGGGATCCAGTTGACCTACCTACAGAAACTTAATCTAAAAGGTAAAATTAATAATGTTATATTCTGGGACTTCCCTGGTGGCGCAGTGGATAAGAATCCGCCTGCCAATGCAGGGGACACTAGTTCACTCTCTGCTCCGGAAGGATTTTGCACGCTACAGGGCAGCTAAGTCCGTGCACCACAACTATTGAGCCTGTGCTCTAGAGTCTGCGAGCTGCAGCTGCTGAGCCTGTGTGCCACGACCACCGAAGCCCCTGAGAAACCGTGGCAGTGAGAAGCCCCCACTCTCAGGACGCCCACGAGCAGCAGTGAAGACGTGGCACAGCCAAAAATAAACAAAAGTATAGCAGAGTGTACATGTAAAAAAATGTTTATAATGTTTTACTCTTTAAGAACATTTGTACCATACTGTGGGAATTATCCTACAATGAAGACAGCTAGTATTGTGTGTTATATCCATAAATCATATCTAATCCTGATTATGGGATTCTAAGTGTTTTTTTTTTTTTCTTTTCTATATAGATTATCATTAGGTTGAGTTGCTAGGAACTACATCTGAATCAACTGAGTTATTCTTCTTCTCTTTCTGATATTTCTATCAGGCAATGCATTTGCTAGAGTGAAAATTGGAGATTACCATTACTATGGCTACGGGACCAAGAAAGACTATCAAACAGCAGCCACACATTATAGCATCGCGGCCGACAAGTATCACAGCGCTCAAGCCATGTTCAACCTGGGCTATATGTACGAACATGGTTTAGGTATCACAAAGGTAATTGTGCTGGTAACCATCCAAACCTAGTAACAATGGCTGTACAGGAAGGAAAATCTGTAAATGTTTTCCATTTCTCTGATGTCATCAATGGAGGGAAGAAGCCTTAACATTTGCTGAGTCCTTCCACAGACAGACACGTACTATGGACCCTAACATAGACTCCATAAGATTGGATTTATTTTCTCCAGGACACCTTCAGATCAGATCAGATCAGATCAGTTGCTCAGTCATGTCCGACTCTTTGCGACCCCATGAATCCCAGCACGCCAGGCCTCCCTGTCCATCACCAACTCCCAGAGTTCACTCGGACTCACGTCCATCGAGTCAGTGATGCCATCCATCCATCTTATCCTCTGATGTCCCGTTCCTCCTCTTGCCCTCAATCCCTCCCAGCATCAGAGTCTTTTCCAATGAGTCAACTCTTCGCATGAGGTGGCCAAAGTACTGGAGTTTCAGCTTTAGCATCATTCCTTCCAAAGAAATCCCAGGGCTGATCTCCTTCAGAATGGCCTCGTTGGATCTCCTTGAAGTCCAAGGGACTCTCAGGAGTCTTCTCCAACACCACAGTTCAAAAGCTTCAATTCTTCGGTGCTCAGCCTTCTTCACAGTCCAACTCTCACATCCATACATGACCACAGGAAAAACCAGAGCCTTGACTAGATGGACCTTTGTTGGCAAAGTAATGTCTCTGCTTTTGAATATGCTATCTAGGTTGGTCATAACTTTCCTTCCAAGGAGTAAGCATCTTTTAATTTCATGGCTGCAGTCACCATCTGCAGTGATTTTGGAGCCCAGAAAAATTGTCTGACACTGTTTCCACTGTTTCTCCATCTATTTCCCATGAAGTGATGGGACCAGATGCCATGATCTTCATTTTTGAATGTTGAGCTTTAAGCCAACTTTTTCACTCTCCTCTTTCACCTTCATCAAGAGGCTTTTTAGTTCCTCTTCACTTTCTGCCATAAGGGTGGTGTCATCTGCATATCTGAGGTTACTGATATTTCTCCCGGCAATCTTGATTCCAGCTTGTGTTTCTTCCAGTCCAGTGTTTCTCATGATGTACTCTGCATATAAGTTAAATAAACAGGGTGACACTATACAGCCTTGACGTACTCCTTTTCCTATTTGGAACCAGTCTGTTGTTCCATGTCCAGTTCTAACTGTTGCTTCCTGACCTGCATACAAATTTCTCAAGAGGTAGATCAGGTGGGCTGGTATTCCCATCTCTTTCAGAATTTTCCACAGTTTATTGTGATCCACACAGTCAAAGGCTTTGGCATAGTCAATAAAGCAGATTTAGGACATAACTAACAAGTGGAAGAAATCTGGACTGTATGTGCTGTGTGAGTGTGATAAGTCATGTCCGATTCTTTGTGATCCCATGGACTGTAGCCCACCAGTCTTCTCTGTTCACGGAATTTTCCAGGCAAGAATCTAGTGACCGATCTGATTCATAGTGAATTCATGCTTTTCCCAGCAACACTAGTGGGCTCTGCCCCCACTCCCTTCCACCTGCAGGCCTCTTTCCATTAGTCTCCATTGACTCTGTAATAACCTAAATGGGAAAAGAACTTGGAAAAGATTAGATACATGTGTGAATCTGTGATATGGATCACCTTTCTGTGCACCTGAAACCAAGACAACATTGTTAATCAACTGTACTCCAAAAAATACAAATTTAAAAAAATTTGTCCACTAATTCTCAAGCTCTCAGTAGTAAGGAAAAAGTGAGAATGAGGTCCCAGCGGGATACTGGGAGGTGCTTTGATCCAGAAATGTCTTTTGACACACCCACTGCATACATGACACAGTGCTGAGAGCTCTAGGAGGCCCAAGAAGATGGATCTCCATCCTGTAAAAGCTCTACTTGACTTGAGGAGATGAGGCATGTTCATTAGGAAGAGGGCTAAAACTACAAGGGAATATTGAGTAAATCCTATAGTAAGTATAAGTAAGGCAGAAGATGGCGCTGGAGTCTGACAGGGTGAGGAAGGTATATTATATACCAATAACCTCAGATGCTTTTGAACTGTGGTGTTGGAGAAGACTCTTGAGAGTCCCTTGGACTACAAGGAGATCCAACCAGTCCATTCTGAAGGAGATCAGCCCTGGGATTTCTTTGGAAGGAATGATGCTAAAGCTGAAACTCCAGTACTTTGGCCACCTCATGCGAAGAGTTGACTCATTGGCAAAGACTCTGATGCTGGGAGGGATTGGGGGCAGGAAGAGAAGGGGACAACAGAGGATGAGATGGCTGGATGGCATCACTGACTCAATGGATGTGAGTTTGGGTGAACTCCGGGAGATGGTGATGGACAGGGAGGCCTGGTGTGCTGTGATTCATGGGGTCGCAAAGAGTCAGACACGACTGAGCAACTGAACTGAACTGAACTGATTATAATAATAGCCAGGTGTTGGGGTATTGTGTGCACCACCTCATTTAAGTCACATAACCACTCAATGAGATGCATCCTATCACTGGCCTCCATTTTTGCGTCAGGAAACCACAGAGCAGGTTAAATCACAGGACTGAGTTTGCAGGGGTCATTGGTGATGGAACCAGAATTTGAACCCAGACCTATCTGACCCCACGTTTCTAGTGGGAAGAGTGGACCCTGCATTAATGCATTTTCTGTGCTTTCTTCTTCCTTCCAGTTGTGCTAGTAACTGGAAATTATTGCAGGGAATTTCCTAGCTGACGACTGCTCCTGTGCACACTGCCGCAAGGGGTTCTTGTTCAGGTGCCCACAGTCCGGTGGGAGAGCTCCTGGCCTTTCTGTGCTCCCCTGCACCTGCCTTTTGCCTGATGACTCTTCATCTTCCCCGGCACCCTAAGTCGTGAAAAGACTGTGAAATCCAAATGCAATCTGTTATCCCTGTTGTTAGCAGGTGCAACTTTCCTGTGTTTATAAAATGTGGGCAGAGGGGACGGGACCAAATAGCTAAATTGGTTGATTCTTTGGATGTTATCAAACCACACTCCCTCCCTTCCAGCTGTCATCCACATCTGTACAGCAGAACAGGGATACAAGCCCTGCCTCAGGCTGTAAGGATGAAACGAATAAGCCTTTGTGAAAGGGCTTTGTCGAGAAACAGTGTGTGGAATGGCTGTTATGTAGATCAGAAGAGAACTTGAAGGATTGCTAAATCAGGCTTCAATAGGATTAAAGCTTTTGTTCCTCATTCCCCATGTAAAACGTAACCACATTGGTGAGAGGAGCATTGTCTGTATAGAGGATAAAGGTGACCCCACCCCGTGGGTTAGATTCAGATGAGCTCTCCTGCGCCTCCCACGCCGCCTCTGTGAGTCGAGGAGGACTTGATGGCCGAGGCCTCGCCACGGTGAGGTCGTCTAGCCCTGATTCCCCACAGCCGGGAGGGCGGCTCTGTCGGGACACAGGGTGGCCAACTGCACACCCGCCTGCCACCTCAGGAGCATCGGTTTTCCTCCACGGAGCCACTGCTGGGCTCTCTCCTAGGCACTTTCTTCACGATGTCAAAATCATTGTCGAGACAGACATTTCATACATCTGGAAAACACTTTGAAGTTTCCTTCTAGTCATATTTCTGTTCTTTTCAGTCAGGGTTCTCGTTAAATCACGGATAGTTCATTTTGATCAGTCTCTCAGTCACACATATATTTTTTCCTACAGAAAGTCTCTACATTTAACCAAAAAAAAAAAAAAAAAGGAAAAGCTGCACTTAACCTCAGACCTGGACACAGAAATTTTAGATTCAGTTAATGAGGAGATATTGCTCTTTGTCTTTATTAATTTATTTTGTTTAGTGGTTAATAAAATAATAATCAAGTACCCAGAGGCCAGGTTTAATTAATCTTGCTATCTTGCAGTCAAATTAATGACGAGATATCATTTCTTCTAATTCTTAAAACAAATATGTGGATAATTAAAAGCCCAAAGCTTGCACCAGGGATGTTTAATGAAAGGAAAGCAATTAGGAGAACAGGTAATTACGCATGTTTTTAGCAAGGCTCTTTACCATCCTTTGTGTTACTTAAACCTCATGCAAACCAGTGGAAAAAGTGAGTCTAACATTTTTAGTAGGATTTATCGGAGAATCAAATAGGGTTTTGGTAAACCCTGTAGTTAAGCCTTCTGGAAAAAGAAAGGTACCAATCAACTCTTGGTAAATCAATGCAAAAATATGGGTTATTTTTCTCATCCTTCTTGAGGAGCAGATTTGGGGACTAGAGTGATATAGATGAATTATCCTAATGGCTTCATTGAGAAACATCTCAACATCTCATTCTCCAATATCTGACTTCACGTTAAGCTCGCTTGACTTAAACTGCAGACCAGGACTGACTGCACTGCTCTTGTTTCCTTATTTGGCCATACCACATGGCACGCAAGATCTTAGTTTCCCGACCAGGGATTGAACACGGCCCCCTGTAGTAGAAGCATGGAATCTTAACCACTGGACTGCCAGGGAAGTCCCCGCACCATTGTTTTGGAACACAAAATAGTACCTAGAGAGAAATTTAGAAATGACTGGAACTAATTTAGAAATATAAGCACTCAGCTCACAAGTTAATATGAAATTCTTTCTCAATCTATACTGGATTCAGAGGTACTTCAAAAATTTAACCATGAGAAAAAAACAGTTGCCCATTCTCTCCTGTCTGTTCTTGTGTCTTTATCCTGGTTCAGGCCAAAGTTCCTATTTGTTGTAAAGGCTTCTCAGGGTTCCCTCATTCTAATGTTCTCCCTTGAACTGTATGGCAGAGAAAGCTCTGTCCGCCAAAGATGTGCAATCTCCAATAGAGGAAATGCTTGCTGCTGGGATATGGCTCCTAGTCTGAGACTGCACTTCCCAGCTCCCATCACATCCATGTGACTACTTTTCACTGAAGGAAAGGATGTGAAAGGGAAGAGTGTCATTTCTGGGCCAAGGCTGCTAAGAAGTAGATGGAGCTTCGCCCAGAGGCTGTAGCACAGAACCACCCCAGGAAAGTTGACCACCAACCAGTAACATCCACAATGGACTGTTGAATGTGTTAAACCACTGAAATGTGGGGGTTTGTTTGTTACAGATGTTAGCATTACTTCAGTTAACGTACATACATCTAGCGAAGCCCCACCAGGTTATTCTTTATACTTTAACAATATAACTCCGATACTGTTACTCTGCCACTTAACTTCCCCCAAAGCGTGCCTGCGTGCATACACACACACACAGATATAAACATGAGCAAACGCAAAAATGAAAAAGAATCTTACTGACTTTCTATTGCCTAATGAAGTCCAGACTTCTTACCCTGGCATTCAAAACCCTCATTGACCTAACCTGCCTTGGTACTAATGGCTGGATATGCCACTATTTCCCTATATGTCTTCTAGGCTGCTTTTCCTTTCCCCCACGCCCTTAAACTGCACCCTCCTGACTTTAGGTCATATCGCCCCATTTGCTGGAATGATCTCCTCTCACATTTTTGCCCATTGAAGACCAATCCATTTTTCAAAGAATAGCTCCAATATCATCTCCTCTATGAATCCTTCGATGAATCCCTAGATTTAAAAGACATCTGATCCTAAACTTCTGTGGTACCGTGCCTTGCTTTTTCTTCGTTCATTTACTTACTCAGATATTTATCAAGTCCTTGTTTTGTGTCCAGAAACACTGTGTGTGACTCTGAGGATACAAGAACAAGGCATCCTTCAAAGAGTTCACAGTGTGCTATGAAGAGACACATCCGTAATGATGGTCAAAGTGCAAAATGGTGTGTGTGCACACGAGAGAGGGAGGGAGCGATAGTCGCTCAGTCGTGTCCCACTCTCTGCGACCCCAGGGACTGTAGCCTGCCAGGCTCCTTTGTCCAGGCAAGAATACGGGAGTGGGTTGCCATTTCCTTCTCCAGGGGATCTTCCCAACCCAGGGATCAAACCTGGGTCTCCCACATTGCAGGCAGACTCTTTACAGTCTGAGCCACCAGAGAAGTGGTGGCTTCTAAGTATAAAGGTCAACTTAAAAAGTATCAGCAGATACATGCTTGACTTTATCTTATAATCTATAGACAATACATTAGAATATGTAATGAATCCATAGACTTTTTCCAAAGGAATACCTGAGACAGAGGTAGCAATAAAGTTGTAAATGACAATCATCAATCAGATGAAATAATTTAGATGAAACTTATTTCTCTTGAAGAGATGGGGACTGGGCAAGTGGTCAGGAAGGAAATATAATGTGCTTTTAACTTTGTATGAAAAACAATGTTCATTTCCGTGTTGTGGAACATAGTTCTCTTTTTGCAAAATAAATCCTCTACTTGAAATTACTGTCCGAATGCTTTAAGAAAGGTTATGACTCCTTCTAAAAGATGTGTATTTTGTCCTGTCATATTTCTGAGAGGGCCATTTTAATATCTAACTTTAACTTGACTTTTCCAGAAAATAATTCTGTTCTGGTGTTTAAAGCTTCAGCTCTAACACTCAATAGGTGGTCAGACCAGACAAGTGAGAAATAAAAATGCTTCATGCAATAATTACTTTTATTTTTGACAGATCTATTTGTAGTTTATTCAGTAGATGTGGTTTTGTTTTACCTGCAGGAACCAAAAAAATGTGTTATCTTGTATGTCTAACTATAATATATTGAAACTCATTTCCAAAGGCTAATTTCGTCTCACTTTTTGTCTTAATTTGGATAGATTTTCTAGTCAATATCTTAAAACATATATGCTTTCTTCCATTTTAGAGTATCAAAACAAAAAAATAGTGAAAAATACTCCAAAAATAAAAATAAAGTATCATGTGTTTCTTACTCTCTATGTCAAAAAAACATTTGAGAACAGAATCTGATGATACAATTCCTCAGCCTGAATGAATAGTTTTTTTATTTTACAAACCTGTAAAATCTCAGCTCTGCACTTACAAGTCATATGAATTTGGATGAGTGACTTAAGCTCTCCGTGTCTCAGTTTTTTCATCTTTAAAATGGGATTAATATCATCTGCCCTATAGCATTGTCATAGGGTTTAAATGACACCACAACAGTGGTGGCTGTTACACAGTAAATATTTAATAAATATTAGGAGAAGGCAATGGCAACCCACTCCAGTACTCTTGCCTGGAAAATCCCATGGACAGAGGAGCCCCTTAGGCTGCAGTCCCTGGGGTCGCTGTGAGTCGGACACAGCTGAGCGGCTTTGCTTTCATTTTTCACTTTGGTGCATTGGAGAAGGAAACAGCAACCCACTCCAGTGTTCTTGCCTGGAGAATCCCAGGGACGGTGGAGCCTGGTGAGCTGCCGTCTATTTGGTCACACAGAGTCGGACATGACTGAACTGACTTAGCAGCAGCAGCAGCAGCGATTATTATGCAATACTGGGCAACCATTAAAAATACAAATATTATAGACTAATGAAATATCTTAGAATGTGGTATATTGCTTGAAATACATTGTTAGCTTAAGAAAACAGAAGACAAAGTATCATACAGAGTGAAAAATTCCTAAA
This sequence comes from Bos taurus, assembly GCF_002263795.3. Taxonomy (NCBI): domain Eukaryota; kingdom Metazoa; phylum Chordata; class Mammalia; order Artiodactyla; family Bovidae; genus Bos; species Bos taurus. Next base: position 7,428,588 of record NC_037340.1, on the reverse strand, counting down.
TTAAAAATATGTATATATGAATATAAAAACACTGAAATGCTGGTAGGATGTGTGTGGAATATCAGTACTTACCTCTGTACAGTGAGATTGTGGGAGTTTTCCCCTCATCTGTTCACCTCTATATTTTCAAAGTTTCCACTAATGTAACGTATTTATAATAAGAAAATAAGAATGGATTATTAAAGAAACTATCTCTGTCTCAGTATAAGAAATTTTTGATGACACCCAAAGATTCTGGGCGGAGAAAGCAATGGCAACCCACTCCAGTACTCTCGCCTGGAAACTCCCATGGACAGAGGAGCCTAGTGGGCTGCAGTCCATAGGGTCGTTAAGAGTCAGACATGACTGAGTGACTTCACTTGCACTTTTTCTTTCATGCATTGGAGAAGGAAACGGCAACCCACTCCAGTATTCTTGCCTGGAGAATCCCAGGAACGGGGGAGCCTGGTGGGCTGCCATCTATGGGGTCGCACAGAGTCAGACACGACTGAACTGACTTAGTAGTAGTAGTAGTAAAAATTCTGGGCTGGAAAGCCCCTGCATCATGTGATTGAACAATTTTCATAAACCAGATATTTTATTGCTGGAGAATTCTGTATCTTTGAGTTGTGAGCAACTTTTGAACATGTGAGCATTGAACAGGACTTCAGCACACCTGACATTATAGTCAGAAACATTTGAGAAGTCTATAGATCGGTTTATATAATCTCCTAATCAGTGAATTTAAAGCAAAATAAACTCAAGTGTACCACAGAAAAGTTAAACGTAAGTGGACTAGATGTGCAATGGACGTATTTAATGAACCTTGGGAATCACCAAAGCACTGTTTATCAAGGGGAATTTTTGTGTGGAAATGATTTTGATTTTTTTTTTTTTTTTTTTTTTACTAAATAAGATCAAGTAACAAGGAGTCTTTCCAGAGTCTAGTAATAAAATTTTCTTTCTATGAGTTGCCCTAACTAGCCAGAAACGTTCAGGATTTTCTTTCTCTGATAATTTTAAAGAAAGACTTTCGTATCCCATCCCACCCCCTCTGCTAATGGTGAGGCCGCCTTGGCCAGGAGCCAGCTCATCCCACTTGAATGGTGGTACTTCTCTGCTATTTTTTATTATAAGCGAAGTGACTCAGTTGTGATATTTGTGCCCCAAGAAATGAATTAATAGCTCTTGCTGGCTTCAAATAAGAAGGAATGCCTGCGATATTGACACAGGCTGCCTTTTTCCGAACGTCCCATTCAAGTTAATATGCCTGTCACGTGTCGGGGGTGACCACTGTTATCATCTGCAGGATGTTTTCAAATGAACAGCCACTGAATTTGTTGAAATTAGAGACACAAATTAGAGTTTTTACAACATCCATTTTCTCTGTTGCCAGAAAGATTTGTTCTGAACAGTCTCCTGAATTTTAAGTATGTTGCTGCTTCTGCTGCTGCTAAGTCGCTTCAGTTGTGTTCGAACCTGTGCAACCCCATAGATGGCAGCCCACTCGGCTCTGCCATCCCTGGGATTCTCCAGGCAAGAACACTGGAATGGGTTGTCATTTCCTTCTCCAGTGCATGAAAGTGAAGTCTCTCAGTCATGTCTGACTTTTAGCGACCCCATGGACTGCAGCCTACCAGGCTCCTCCGTCCATGGGATTTTCCAGGCAAGAGTACTGGAGTGGGTTGCCATTGCCTTCTCCGTTTAAGTATGTTAAGCAGGCCTTATTCCTCTTTCTCAAACATAAATTTACCAGTCCACAAAACTTTGGAAAAATTTAAGAAATGACAAGCAGAACACAGCTGAGAGGACACCACCCAAGAAATGTGTTTAGCCGAGGCTTCAGGATTCACAACTATTAAGGCCTGTGTAATGGGAGTCTGGGAGATGGAAGAGAGACAGAGATATACAGGATGACTACAATTTGTGAAAAACTCTTCTCCTTCCCCTTCTCTTGAAAATAATCCACAGGCACCCAGGCAGAGTAGACCTTTAAAAGAGTAGACCTTTAAATTCTACTTAGTCTTTCATTATTCTGTTTGGGGAAACAAAACAACTACAAAGCAAGCAAAAAACAAGCCGTAAGTAGGTGAAAATGAAAGAGAAACCCATTTTGATCTGTCATGGCATAATTTAATGGGAAGAAATGGTCCTAAAAATATAGTATGTCATTTATGGAATCAAATTCCAGCCTGAGAGCCAAAGTAGTTTGTTCATTCATTTCTCATTTATTCGCTCATTTGATGTATTATCAAAGACTTACCATGTACTCGACACTTCATTAGGCACTGGGAATTCAGGGGCAAACAGGCAGTTCAAACCCTTGTCTTCAAGGACTTAGAGACAATGAATTAACAAATCCCAAACCTTCAAGTATGATAAGTACATGAAGAGAAGGAGGAAGTTTAAATGCTCATCACTGTCTGTATTGCCATTTGCTTTGGGAGCTGTATTGTTAGCGTTTGCCCTCCTGCTCCTTTAATTGGAATCATAGCTCTGGCTCAGTGATACCAAGAAAGCTCTTTGGAGACTCTGTTGATTTTCTATGGCTGCCGTAACAAATTACCACAAACTCAATGCCTTAAAACCACACACATTTGTCTCACTGTTTCTGTAGGTGACAAGTCTAGGTGAGCTCTACTGGGCCCTCTGCAGAGGGTCTGCAAACTTGAAATCAAAGCTGTGGTCCTTACAGAGGGCTTCGGGGAAGAATCTGCTTCCAAACTTGATCAGATCATTGTCCAAATTCAGTTTCTTGCGTTTATAGGACTGGGGGCCCCACTTCCTTGCTGGCTGTCCACATTCCTTCTCTTGTCCAGGGGGCCCTTCCAGTAACAGGAAGTTGAGTCTTTCCCATGCCTAGAACCTCTGACTTCTCCTCTGCCACATCTCTCTGCCTTTCTCTTCTGCTCTGTGAGAAAACTCAGTGTTTAAGGGCTCATGTGATTACATTGAGTCCACCAGGTCCTTCAGGACAATCTCCCTATCGTAACATTTGAAACCTTATTTATATTTGCAAAATTTGCTCTGCCCTTGTAACATAACATTTTTTAACATTCATTTAAAAAAATTTTTAATAGGCTTTAGCAATCTTGTTTTTACGTTTTATCTTTTTAAAATTAATTATTTGCATCTTGGTTGCGACACGCAAACTCTTGGTTGCAGTATGTGAGATCTCGTAGCCCAGCCAGGGGTTGAACCGAGGCCCCCTGTGTTGGGACCTCCAAGTTGAGTCTTAGCTACCAGACCACCAGGGAAGCCCCATAACCTATTAATAGGTTCCAAGGATTAAGGCATGAGCATCCTGGGGTAGGGGGTATTTGGGGAAGCATTCAGACCTACCAAAGATAAATTTCAAACAGTGGCTTTCACTTAATTACTCCTAAAGAATCTGTGCCTAATAAGTATGGGCTGTTCTATTTCCAGGACATTCACTTGGCCAGGAGATTATACGACATGGCTGCTCAAACAAGTCCGGATGCTCACATACCAGTGTTCTTGGCCCTCATGAAATTGGAAACTGTGCATTTGCTCCAAGATATCCTGTTGTTTAATGTAAGTTTGTCTCAAATAGGTCCCAAATCTCTGGAAACTCCAACGAGCAACTCTTGGGCAGAGAGATGGGGGGAGATGATGTTCTGAATAGAGTGGGAGGCTTGGGTTTATTTTTGACAGAATGTCTCTTGCCTGCAGTTTACAATGAGATGGAAATGGATGACGCTGGACAACACCATTGGACCATGCTGGGATTTATTTGTGATTGGCCTAATTGTTGCTGTGCTGATCTTCTTGCTTAGAAATCGCTACGGGTAGGATCTGGACCAGAGGAAAACCTGCCCATGGGAACCAGTCCACTTCAGGTTATCTTCACTAAATAAAAAATTTCCCCCCCAGACTCAGGGGCCTGCTGCTGACTTCTTATACGGGCCTTGAGGGAAAATGGACAAAGACTGGGGCCTGTCCTCTAAGAAACCGTTTCAGACCTCCTGCTTAGCTGAGGTGACTCCCTGTGGGGAGAGGTTTGTTGGAGACTCGTCAGCTAAGATTCCCCTACAAACTTCTCGTCTTGGGGTGCTCTAGTCCCGTGTGTTAGTCGCTCAGGCGTGCCTGCCTCTTTGTGACCCATGGACTGCAGCCCATCAGGCTCCTTGGTCCACGGGATTTTCCAGGCAAGGATACTGGAGTGGCTTGCTATTTCCTTCTCCAGGCTCTAGTCCTGAGTTAGAGATAAAGATCACCCATTTTCCTGTGGTTGTGACAACCTGTCCCCTTTCGAGAGGACAAATGGGTTTGTTTCTTGGCCTCTGCAGACATACTGAACTTGGGAGAAGGGAGAGTTTGGGGAGAGCAAGAACACAGATCCCTCAGAATTTGAGAAAGGCAAATATTACAAACAGACTGTTATCTTGAGGGAATGACCTGGTGAACCAGTCTATCTCTGATGAACCAAATTTCCTCATGGCGTTGCTGTGTCCGGAGACTGACTCGGCCTCCTCACCGGGGAGTGTCTGAGCTCCCTTAGCAGCCGTGTAGTGAACAGCACCATCTGGGGTCTGCCCAGCATTGCACCCCTCTCTTCCTTTCCTCACTGGAACCCTGGGGACTCCCCTGTGGAGTACTCACAGTGGGTAATGGTACAAGCCTCCAAGGACAGAAGGTAAAGGGCCTGGCACTTTGTCTCCCCTGATGGATGAGGCAGGGTTGGGGCCCAGGGCTGGGGCAGGGGGGAGGAGACAAGTGAGGAGACCCACAACTGAAGTCAAGGGCCAGGCTTAAATCTCACTCTCACTGAGCCTGTTTCCTGATCTGCAAAACGAAAAGATTGATCTTTTCATCTTTTTCCCTTGGGATAAAGCTACCCACTCCAGTATTCTGGCCTAGAGAATTCCATAGACTGTCCATGGGATCACAAAGAGTCGGACACGACTGAATGACTTTTTTACTTTTTCAAGATCTTAGGGAGCTGGTATGAAGATTAATGGGATAATGTATGTAAAGGAATTATCACAGGGTCTGGCATCTAGAATGAATTTCTAGTTGCCATAAATGGCAACTGTTAATATTCTCTAAAAGCTCATGGCAGATTGGTTGGAACATGGGGACAGTTGAGGTGATAACAATCAGTGTGGTTTCAGTGCCCAGAGGTAGTTCTCCAGCCAAAATGCTGGGTGTTTAGGCAGGAAAAGATTGTACTTGCCTACTTGAAAACCCAGACTAGGGACAGGAAGAGAGTTCATTGATAATGTTGATCATAATCAGAAAGGAGTGTGAAACGGATTTGGAACCAAACACCCTGTGTTTGAGGTCCTGCTTTGCCCCTTAGTAGCTCTGTGACGTTGGGCATAGTTTCTCCAAACCTCAATCTTTCCTCCATCAAATGGGATTAACTCCTACCTGACTGGAGATTTGTGAGATTTCAGTAAGCCTAACTTCACAGATGCTTTGTGAACACTGTACATCCACATGCCAGCCATAGTTTTTCCTTGGCCATTAACTATGCAGGCCTGTCTGGGGTCCAAGTATTTAGAATTTCCTGCACACATTCCTTGACTTACTAGACAGTTCCATTTCCAAAGGAACAATAAAAGCCTACTTTACAAATGTGAAAGGAAGGAGCAGGCAACATCTAAAGCTCAGGCCAGGGCCTAATGCATAGGCTGGCCGTGCAGTTCTCTCTCACAGGTGTCTGGAATGCGAGCACATCAGAGATGGGATAAATGCAAAGGGGAGTGTAGAGTCGGTGAGCCCTGGCTCCAAGACCGGCTGAAGAATGAGCTCCTTCGAGGTAAAGCTTGTGAGAATAGCTGCAGACGGGGCACAAAGGGAGACGACCCGGCGGTGTGCTGTGTCACGCGGACACTGCCTGAAACCTAGGAGCGGGACCAGGGTGAGCTCATCTTCCCTGTTTCAGCTCATTGTTCCAAGTGAACAAGAGCCAAAGGCTCTGAGAGCAAGCGTGGTTGAGGGTGTTTGAATCATTCAAACGTCTGTTTCTGGGCTTCTCCTCCAGAGCCGGGGCTGTAGCAGCTCCCTCGCCCACACCTGCGCGGCCACTTGGTGACTGACCACCGAGCCCTACACACAGGGCCTTCCCGCACGTGTCTCAGTCAGAGGACTTTTGGTAGCAAGAAAAGACGCTGTGTCAGCTTCCCTGTGGCCTGCGGCCAGTCCAGCTGCACGCGAGCCCTGTGAGGGCGCAGGGTCGACCCTCTCATCCCTGAGTATCCAGGGCTCCTCAGTCAGCACTGGGTGACCAACTTGTCCACACCCCCCTCCTCACGCCCAGCCTGGGCCAGCTCACCCCCTTCTCTCAGCACAAGCCCGTCACGAAGTGCACAGTGACTCATGTTTTTATATCCAGCACAGCAGCTGGTCCTTCAGAGTTCCCAACTACAACACAAGGGAGGTTACGATGGAGTTTATCTGTGATTCACAGTTTTCTCGCCTTAGGAAAGCTGATGCTCTGTAACTTTTAAAACTCCCAAGGCTGAATTAAACGGAAATCTCTGGGGGTGGGAGCCAGGCCACAGAGCCTAGGTCGAGGTCTACTGTGGCCTGCGACACGGAAGTGTGCTCTAAACAGATTCAGTGTAAGGCACCGACTCTGGGTTTCGCTAAAGACTCGGTGCTTGGATGGAGAGCTGTGCTGGGGACGTTCACAAATGCACTTCCAGCCGGGTGGGTGCGATGGCTGGGCCTTGGCTCTGCTGGGGTTGTGTGAATGAGCAGGCCTGCCTCAGGTTGCTGGACAAGACTCGGGAACATCTTCATTCCAGGCCTGTCTCTCCAGGGCTGGCTAGTGACCTCAGGCAAATGAGTCTCTCTGCGGGACTCAGTTTCCTCAACTGCAAACCAAGAAAGATTTCTCTAATGTCTTACTGCACCAAAGTTTTATAATTCCAATCCAGACTCTCAGTATAACATTAAGATCTATACCAGAAAATGTCTTAAAACCTTTCCATGGGTGGCAAGAATAATTTTTTAGGCCATGAGATTATTTTAATTCTTAGCTTTCTTTTTTTTCCTTCCACCTAATTAATTTATTCATTCAGCATTTGTGCCTGTGATCGATATGGAAACATTATTTTGTGGCGTGTGCTTGTGTGAAATGATTTATCCTAATTTGTGTTTTGTTAATCAGAAAATAATTTCTAGGTGAAGATAAAGTGCTTCTGAAAAAAGGAATATTCAATCTTCACCTAATAGAATATTAGAGCAAATCTCTTAGATTTCAGGTTTGGATTTTGCCATAGATGCAAAACAGCTGTCTGAGGTCCTGTGACATTCTTTTTTTAAAAAGGAATAATGACTTTAAGCAGTATCTGTTTATTAATCAGTCTTTTTGTATGAGCAAGAGGAAATTTTATGTAAGACAAATGGTAAGCTATTCAACATCGTAATAGCAGTCAATAATTTGTTCTTGAAAGCTTCTCTAAAATTCATTCTGTCTGGGATAATAATAGCCAACATATCATGCTTATAATGTGCCAGGCACTGTTCTAACCAAATGTATTATTAACTCATTAGATCTTTACAACTACCTTTTCTGAAGGGTAATGTATCATCTTCCCTCTTTTCCAGAAGAGGAAACTGGGGTCAAGTAACTTGTCCAAGGCCACACAGCCAGAACAACTAGGACCAGAGTCTGTGCTTTTAATCCCTGCACTGGACTGCCTTGAGAAAGGTCATAAACAAGTCTTGCAAGTGATTGCATTCTCATAGCTGAACATTAAGTTTTCCTGCAACTATTCAAATTATTCAAAAAGCCTTCACAATGCCAGGAGTTGTGCTAGGCTGTATTTCCCAAAATATGTTCACAGTCTTGCAGGGTGCCCCTTGATAAAGGGGTTTTGGGTCATTAAATCTGGACGATGCCATAACGTATAGGCTGCTGTGGGGCTTCCCAGGTGGCACTAGTGGTAGAGAACCCACCTGCCAGTGCAGGAGACATAGGAGACCCGGGTTCAATCCCTGGGTCGGAAGATCCCCTGGAGGAGAAAATGGCAACCCACTCCAGTATTCCTGCCTGGAGAATCCCATGGACAGAGGAGCCTGGGGGGCTACTGTCCATAGGGTTGCAAAAGTTGGACACGACTGAAGTGACTTAGCACACGTGCACACAAAGCCTCTTGTGGGAGATTCACGACAATGTGGGCATAGTGAAGACTCTGAAGCATCTTATAGGAAAAATACCCTCTGAATCTTGTGTGACTCAGCTTCTCCAACCATATTTACCTCTGGAAACTCTTCCTCTCCCCCCTGCTCCAACGCTTATCTTCTTTTGTAGGACCTAGTAACACTGTAATTTGGGGGCTATTGTACTGCACATGTAAGTCATCTTATGAGCTTGGCTTTCCAAGCTTGGCACTTACTCTCTGCTGGGCATCATACAATCTAAGAATGGTTCATGTCCTCATGAACCATAACACAAGATAAGCTGGTCAGTGATGGATTCAACAGGCAGGTCTGATTTCAGAATTCATGCTGACCACTCTCCTGGGCCACCCTGGTATCTAATGACAGCTGGACATCTTGCCTGAACCAGAGACTATCATCCTACAATCTAAGGCCCAGCCATCCTGATGCAGGCCTTGCTGTGACCTCACAGCATGGGTCTTATTTTCCAGCACCAAGCCCTTCCCTGTTCCCAGCTCACCTGCCTCCTGCAAACTGTATCCCCCTGCTCTGCGAGACACTCAGACTCCACTGGAAACCCAGCCAAGGAGCTGATACCTGAAATTTGAAGCTGAACTTGCCTGGTGCCCCCCACTGCCTGTATTTCCAGGGTCCCATTGCCTCTTGTGCTCACAGGGATCCCCCTGTTGTCTGCCTGGCAGTGAGTCCATGTGGGCCATCTCCGCAGCTAATGAACCCTGATTATAGCAGTGCTACTATTTAAAGGGTTGAACACTTAGCTGAAAGGCAGAAGCTGTGGACAAAGAACATCAAATAAAGGGCTAACGGAGATGGAACTCAGAGAAGTTCAAGATGGCCCAGGAGAAAAAGGCAGGATGAAGTTGAACTGGATGAAGGTGAGTTTAGAGTGAAAGGGACCCGGAAGAGTTTGGAGGGTAGGGGGTTCCAAGGGGCAGATTCCAGTGCAGGGCTGAGCGTGTCAGAGACTGAGGAGGTTCCAATACGCTGGCTGGCACATACTACACTTAAAAGGGGGAGAAGAGATGTAGAGAAAAAAGACTGGGGCATCACACAGAAGGCTCTGACCTCCAAAAGAAGGCAGTGTGATAAAATTAAATGCTTCATCCCACACAAAACCAAAGTCACATTGGCTCTGCCATGTATGTGACCTTGGGGAAGGTCACAGCCATCACAGCCTCTCTGAACCTGCTTCCTCATCTGAAATATGAGGCAAGAGTACTAGCATCTACCTGCTGGAGAGCTGAGGAGATGAAAGAATTGAGCATGCTTATCAGAGCCTCAGCACATTGCCTGGCAGAGGTGTAATACATTCCAGTTTAAAAGGAGGGCTCTGCCAACCCATGGCACCTTGGTACGGGTTAAATGAAGCTGTTTTTGTTGAGAAGTTAAGCTGGCTTCAGTTGAAATCCAAGTAATGTTGAAAAGACAAGTTCCCAACTGTCAACATGAAGACTGAGCAACTGCAAGGGCGAGAGGGCGATCCTGACTCCTCCTGTCTTGGGACCCAGGTCCTCAACCAAGCTGAACGTTTCTGAACTCACCCTGCTCGAGGGCTGACAGCCATCTTCCTGCCATAATGTGGTGGAGGATGTCTCCTGCTCCCCTCAGGGACTCGAGTCCTTATGGCCTTGACTTTCAACCAATAGGAGGAAGGTGGAAAAAAATATTGTTTGAAGAATCCCCTCAGAGACTTGGGAGGCAGGCCTGTGGCCTCCCTTGAGATTAAGAGCCAGACCTTTATTCCACAGGTGAAAATCCTGAGGTCCGAGATGGTGCTGGCCCAAGTGTCAGAAACCAGTATGCCAGGACCAAAGCCAGACCCCCCGGCTCCCGCTCCCTGCCCTTCCCTCCACTTCCAGTTTCTTGGCAAGGCTGTCCCAGTCCTCCTCTGGGATTCTCCTCCTCCCCTCCTCCCACTCCCAGTGTCAGCACAGACTCCTGACCCTGGGCCTGGAGCCATTCCTGATTCTTCTTCTGCAGGCCTGGCTCTGACAGTCAGCACGGGGGTCCTGAGCACACGCACGAGACTCTGGACAAGAAGTCCAGAGACGGGCCAGACTGCATTCGGACCACATGCAGTTTATCTTTGTCTGATTTTGGCAAAGGCCAGCCAAGACCAAGACAGGATCGACTGGCTTTTAGATTACCTGTAACCATTTAGTTCTTTAGAAGAACTAAAGAGCCTCTTACTGAAAATGAAAGAGGAGAGTGAAAAACTTGGCTTAAAGCTCAACATTCAGAAAACTAAGATCATGGCATCTGGTCCCATCACTTCATGGCAAATAGATGAAGAAGCAGTGGAAACAGTGGCTGACTTTATTTTGGGGGGCTCCAAAACCACTGCAGATGGTGGCTGCAGCCATGAAATTAAAAGACGCTTACTCCTAGGATGAAAATTTATGACCAACCTAGACAGCATATTAAAAAGCAGAGACATTACTTTGCCAACAAAGGTCTGTCTAGTCAAGGCTGTGGTTTTTCCACTAGTCATGTATGGATGTGAGAGTTGGGCTATTAAAAAAGCTGAGCACCGAAGAATTGATGTTTTGAACTGTGGTGTTGGAGAAAACTCTTGAGAGTCTCTTGGATTGCAAGGAGATTCAACCAATCCATTCTAAAGGAGATCAGTCCTGAATATTCATTGGGAGAACTGATGCTGAAGGTGAAACTCCAATAGTTTGGCCACCTCATGCGAAGAGCTGACTCATTGGAAAAGACCCTGATGCTGGGAAAGATTGAAGGTGGGAGGAGAAGGGGACGACAGATGAGATGGTTGGATGGCATCACTGACTCAATGGACATGAGTCTGGGTAAACGCCAGGAGGCCTGGCGTGTTGCAGTCTGAGGGGTTGCAAAGAGTTGGACACAACTGAGTGACTGAACTGAGCTGAACCATTTCCACAGCCTTGTGCCCTCCTGAGAGCCTATAACAAGCCCACAGCATCAACAGTCCATCCTGATAACAAGCCATTAGCAGCTAAGGCAGGAGGGACTGTGAAAACTGGGCCGCCGTTGCCTCACTGAACTCCCAAGGCCAGAGCCGCCTCACACTCTCTTGTTCTTTATGCTCACCCCATCAGGTTGCTAGAAAACTGATCCTAGGACAGTTTTCCTAGGAAATAAAATTTGAAGCCTACTAAATTTCCAACTTAAATTTGAAGCCCACTAACCTTGGGAGCGGAGAAGGCGATGGCACCCCACTCCAGTACTCTTGCTTAGAAAATCCCATGGACGGAGGAGCCTGGTAGGCTGCAGTCCATGGGGTCGCGAAGAGTTGGACATGACTGAGCGACTTCACTTTCTCTTTTCACTTTCATGCATTGGAGAAGGAAATGGCAACCCACTCCAGTGTTCTTGCCTGGAGAATCCCAGGGATGGGGGAGCCTGGTGGGCTGCCGTCTATGGGGTCGTGCAGAGTTGGACACGACTGAAGCGACTTAGCAGCAGCAGCAGCAACCTTGGGATGTTAGTTCTACTTCCAGATACCATGGACTCAAACCTCAAGGTAAGCGGATCTCAGACCCAAGTTTCCCTGAGGACAAAGGTAAGGTAGTTTATGCTGACTTTACACAATGTCAAGTAAGCAGGCTATGTTCGATGCTTTAAGGAACACCGTGGCACACCCTGGGCACCTCTGAAGATGGCATATTAGTTACCTACGGCTGCCTTAACATGTAACTCCAAACACAGACAGTTATCTGTGAGGATCAGGCATTCGGGAGCGGCTTAGCTGGCTGGTTCTGGGTCTGTCATGAGGCTGCCATCAAGGCGTCACCTGAGAGTCTGACTGGGGTTGGAGGATGTCTTCCGAGCTGGCTCACTTGCTGGCAGATCTGAGAGTCCTCTCCAGGCACTGCCCGATGTCCCCACGAACGGCACTGGTCTCCCAGGGAAGGGATCCCAGACACGGCGAAGAGGAGGTGGGGCCTCTGACTACCTCCTCAGAGGGACCCACAGCACTGCCATATTCTACTTGTTGGAAGAGAATCCCTGAATTCAACCCAAACTCACAGGGAGGAGAATGAAGCTTCACCTCTCAGAGGCAAGAGTATCAGAGAATCTGCAGACAGATTTTAAAACCACACAGACACAAAGCATTACTTCCCTATTTGTTAAGAGCAGTACCTTCTGTTATCTTCAAATTATTTTTTTTTAAAGCAGCAAGATAAACACCTGTCAAGTATCCAGGCAGAGAATTAAAAGTACACCAATTTGAAGAAGCTCAGTGGTAAAGAATCCACCTGCCAATGCAGGAGAAGTGGGTTGGATCCCTGAATTGGGAAGATCCCCTGGAGAAGGAAACGGCAACTCACTCCAGTATCCTTGCCTGGAAAATCCCATGGACAGAAGAGCCTGGAGGGCTACAGTTCATGGGGTCTCAAAGAGTCGGATATGACTTAGCAACACAACAACATTTGTGAAAAATAATGTGCTTATTAGTTTTCTACACTAATAAACTTCACATTATTAACAACCACAATAATATCCACCCCACCTTGAGACCCCCTCTATTAAAAAAACGCTCAAAACATTTCTTAGGCAAGAGGCTAAAATAATAACTAATGAAGAAATAAAATATAACCACTATGCCAACTATACTTTCCCCCAAATATCTTTTTATATGTTCATTTCTTTCTTATGCAGAAGCCAACTGATGGTTAAATACTTAATTTCATCCTTATTTAAGGGATATATACTGAGTTATAAAACCTATGTCTTCAGTATACCGTGAGTCACTCAGTCATGTCCGGCTCTTTGCAAGCCCATGGACTGTAGCCTGCCAGGCTCCTCTGTCCATAGAATTCTCCAGACAAGGATACTGGAGTGGGTAGCCATTTCCTTCTGCAGGGGGCCTTCCCACCCAGGGATTGAACCCAGGTCTCCCGCATTGCAGGCAGATTCTTTACCATCCAAGCCACCAGATGCTTGTCTTCCATAAAGGCCGTACTGTGATTGTTTCCATCTAGTGGATAAACATGGTACTAAAAGGGTATGAAAAATAAAACTGGCTTCACAGCTACTTCATGAGATATATCTTTCTGTAGTTATAACTTTTTACATTTATATAACAGACTTGAGGGTCTATGGGTAGCTTCCATCTCAACAAATCCTGCAGAAATCCTTTGTTTCCAAAATATTTTTTTTTCATGTCTGCTAGCCACTTCTGGAATTCTCTAGGTTAACAACCTGGTATATTGCTAAGAACCAGGAAGTAATCCAAAAAGTCTCCTAGGAGCCAACAGGTGTCCCAGGTCCACACCCTGAGAACCCCGTTAGACTGACAACTAAGAGCAAAGAGGAGTCAGGAGCCTGGCTCGTGGGCCTCAGTGGGGTTTGTTAAGGGAACCAATTAAGCCCAAGCATTTTATTCCAAAGGGGAGTCCTTCTTGTAGAACCTCCTTCCTCTTTCCTACCTTAAACACTGCCCTCAAAACTTCCAATCTAAATTCTAATCTTACACATCTGAAAAGGCAAAAAAAACTGATCCAGCAAGTTCATTTCTGTCAGGCTACTGAGACTGACAGCAAGCAAGAAAAATGCAGGCAAAGAGACAAACCACATTTTTCTTAGGGTTAGTGCAGAAACAAGCAATGCAGCACAAGTTGTGATAGTTAACTGTCAAGTTATAAAGACAAAAAGTTACCAAGTTATTAAGAAAAAAGTTGTAAAGAAATGGTTATGTTCCTATACACTGTTTAAGAATGAAACGTATTTTGGAAATATTTCTGATAAGACATTTTGTAAAGTTTTGTGACCTAAAAGGATGTCCTTAATCATTTGGAAAACATATCTATTCAGAAAAATTTATTTTCTAAGGGTTCCAAACAATTAAAGCTTAATAGATACTTCAAGCAGACATTAACTAAAAACATAATTTTACAACTGTCACTCACATTAAACAGTAAGTGTCCTCAATTTGTTGTGTTACTTCCTCTTTATTTTTGTAGCTTATTTCTAAGAGCTCAAGGTAGATTCCTCCCCAGCCGCATCCCACCATCCACATATTCTCTGTTGGCATGAAGTAAATGAAATATAATACCCTTGGCAAGAAATCTCAAAATTTACAGAAAGATTAAAAAGTGGAAGTAGCAGCCTCCCTCCTTGCTTCTGCCCACTTCATGCACCTCTGACAGGTGTTCAAACACTGGGACAGGTGCAGACACATCCGGTTCCGCAGCCCCTGTCCTCCGCACGCACAATCCTGCCTGCATTCTTCCACAGCAACCAGTAAGCATATAAACGTGCGTCATTTAGGACCAGACACTGCAGAATGGATCCTTTCCTCAGGCATCTGTTTACAATTTAATATGCAGGGGGGTTTCACTGTTCTCTTCTCCCTTCAAATCTGAAAACTGAACTTAAAAAAAACAAACAAACAAACAAACAAAAACTTCCCCAAGTTCTGCTTCCTAGGTATTCTTTTCCTCTTATTAAAAAAAAAAAAAAGGTTATCAAGAGTATCCCAATTTCTAATATCAATGAATGTCCCAACTAAAGAGGGCAAGAACCATAATTTCTTTTTCTCCTACAAAATTCTGCTTTTATTTGTAACTCAGTCTATGAAAGGGCACACTATCCACACAGTTGTGTTTTTTTAATTAATTTAATTGGAGGCTAATTACTTTACAATATTGTATTGGTTTTACCATACATTGATATGAATCCGCCAGGGGTGTACACGTGTTCCCCATCCTGAACCCACCCCCCACCTCCCTCCCCATCCCATTCCTCTGGGTCATCCCAGTGCACCAGCTCCAAGCACCCGTCTCATGCATCAAACCTGGACTGGCGATCTGTTTCACATATGATAATATACATGTTTCAATGCCATTCTCCCAAATCACCCCACCCTCGCCCTCTCCCACAGAGTCCAGCAGACTGTTCCTTAGGGAGGGAGGTGGGAGGGGGGTTCTGGATGAGGAACACATGTGCACCCGTGGCTGATTCATGTCAATGTATGGCAAAAACCACTACAATACTGTAAAGTAATTAGCCTCCAATTAAAATACATTAATTAGAAAAAAAAGTCTGTTCTTAATCTGTGTCTCTTTTGCTGTCTTGTATATAGGGTCATAGTTAGCATCTTTCTAAATTCCATATATATGCGTTAGTATACTGTTTTGGTGTTTTTCTTTCTGACTTCACTTAGTTTAATTTGACTCAAAATGGAGTTGAATACCCACCGTGTGAGACCCAGCCCTGACTGAGGGAGAGCCTGGTGCTTACTGGTAGAGTGAGGGCAGGCAGGAGGGGATAGAGACACAGAGAAGCAAAGCCTGTAATAACCCCCCAAGGCTGAGGAAGCGGTGCGCCCTGCCCCGGAATGAAAAACGCGGCAAACGACTTGGCAGCAACTGGTGACAACACACGTGACGTCACTCCCGGGCACCTCCCAGCATCGCCCCCCCCCCGCCCCACCCCGCAGGCAAGTGCCTTCCTGCACCTGTTCTACGCTGCTTCCGATCATTTGGATCATGACCACAGGATGGTGGGCTTAGATCAGAATGCGGTGCCAGAGGCCCGAAACGGCAAAGTCAGACAGCACTGGTCCTCACTGTGCAGGTACCTGACACGTGATTCAAAAATCCTCTAAAAAAGGACTTAGTTAAGTTCTCCTCTTAACTACCTCGGTAGAGTGTGAAATGATGGGACTCTCACCCAAATGGTGGAGGTGAAAAACAAACAAGATCAGAATTCTGATGGCTATAAAAAGGCAAGGAAGGATTCAAGAAGACACTATTCCAAACTACAAAACTACTCAATAGCTCTAAAGAGGTTCATCATCCTCTGTTTCTCTTTAAAGAGCAAGGAAGACAGTATCACAAATAATTCTAGCTTAAGTATCTTAGAGTAGTTGTTATAAAAGTCTACAATTTTATGCCAAAGAACCAGAATACTAAAGAATCTACCAACTTGTCCTTCCTCTCATCCCCTCATCTCCACTGCTAATGTCCTCTCAAAGAAATAACAAAAATTCAGACAGAGGGAAAGGTACAAAATGTTAGTGTGAGTGGTGTTTTTCTATCAGGTCAAGCATTTATATACATGAACATCTTTGGATTTTTCAGAGATACCTTCTTGCTTTTAGGCTGATTCTGCAAACAAGTCTCTCAAATTACTAGATAATAATATCCATATTAAAATAGAAAACATGTGAAATTGAAATCACTACTAAATATAGATGGAGTATCAGGCGATTCTAATTATTAGAAAAATCTGATGGTAAATAGCTTATATATTGCTTCTTGCTTCAGAATGCAGTAATTTTAGATATGAAAGTTACCAATCACTGATGAGAAGTCTGGACTACATTAACATTGAATAAAATATTTATTGTGACTTCTTCCCTTGTGACATAAGATCGTTTATTTTTCCGAGCTCTCCAAACGATACTGTTGCCGAACCTCTTTCAGCTGGTCTCGCCTGAAAATAATAAACAGGAAGGATGTTACGAATACGTACCTATAGCTCTAATTAAACCCTTTAATGCTGTCTTATATTAAAAAAAAAAAAATCCCCCACCCTAAGTAAATAAATAAAAAGAAAATGGAAACATCAACCCAGGAAGAAAAGTGATCAATATTAATACCTGTGAATCATGATATTTCCATCCTATCATGTAATAGATCTGATATGTGGCAGGCACAGAACCATCCTCATTTCTGTACATTTCTATAAAAACAAATCACAGTTACAGTCTGAAAAAAATGCAAGTAGGAAAAAAAAAATCTATTCAAAAAAAGTATGTTCTCCAAAGAGAAATGAATATTAGAATACTCATGGGATTCTGAGAAAGGCTCTTGTGAAAAAATCCTCAACACTGAGAAGCTGACAGTAAAGAATCACGGCTTTGGGGGAAAAGGATACACAGCCACAGGATCTGTGTTTTGAGAGAAGGACAAGAAATCTGAAGGTGCCTTAAAAAGGACAATGCGATTTTAGGGGATAAGGATGACAGGGACGGTCAGCGAGCCTGGCTGGGAGAACGGGCAGCCTCCTTACCTTGGTACACTGCTGCAGCTGCCAGCATCGTGTCTCGGTGCAGGAGGGCTTTTCTATTCCAAGCACAGTTACTCTCACCCATCCCTAAAAACACACTAGAGGTTTGAGATGATTCAGCAACACCCGAGCAGCTCAATGGCCCAGATTTAATCTTCTCTCGTCCAACGGAATACCTGTCCCCCCATCTCTGACAGTCACGTAAGATAAATAATCTCCTTTTGCTCTCAGATCATAGTCAGTGACCTGCAGGCAAAGCTACTTGGAGCTTCTGGGTAGTGAGACAAGTCAAATTCCAGGAGGCAAGCCCCGTAAGCACGCTTTTTTTGGCAGCAGGGGACTATGGGAAGTCAGCTGGGCCAAAGCAAGGCCACAGGCCCTGCACGCGAGTCATCAGGAGCTGGCAAGGGTCTTTCTAGTGATGCCACGTTTCACGCCCTTTTCAGTGGCTCTTTGAAGGACAGGACATTGGCGAAACACCTCACTCCTTCTAAGCCATAAATCTAAGAATGAACGTGAAATCTGCAAGGGGGTTTGAAGACTCATTGCACTGGGGTCTTCTGCGTTGCAGGTGGATTCTTTTCCAGCTGAGCTACCAAGGAAGCCTGAAGACTCATTAGGTTGTACCAAAACTACAACGTGTTTTCAGATTTTACAACGTTTTACTGATCCCAGATTTGGAAACAATTATGTGCATTCTCTTCGGGGGCACTTTTCTTAATGTTTTAAAAAAAGAAATTTTTAGATTTCTTTCCTTCAAACTGATAGCTAAAAGCTAGGATTATGTTATCTTCTTGTTCACTAAAATTTAATGTTATATATTTAATATTTTTAATGCATACAGTCAAATGAAATTACTTTGAAAGCCCACATTTTAAACTAGCTTGCAAAATTAAAAGAATCAAAATTAAAAACCCTTTACATTTAGTCTCTATATATTATATGATCAAAAATCAGTTTCTTAGTTTGGTTTTTCTACTTTTAGAAGAGATACAAATAAAATTCCCAATGTCAATGTTCTTTAGTTTTTTAAAAGTAATAATCTCCCAGGTTTCCAATGGCCTTATGAAAAACAATCAACAAATTAGATGGAATGAGTAAATCTGTTTGCTTTCCCCAATCCCTAAAGGTCCTTATTATTCCCTAAAATAATGAAACTCTGATACTAAAAGCAATGTGCCATATCCTGTGAGTAAAACAGTCCCAATTCATTAACAACAAGAGACATATTATACAAACTAGTATCAAGAGATGAATCAACGTGAAGAGGGTGGATCTTATTCTTGCAGTCATGAAGTAGCTAGATGACCTTAGGTCCATCGCTCTGGGGCCTCAAGGTGGCCAGGCTAGATGATCTCTGAAGGCTTCCAACACTAAAATTTTAACCCATTACACAATCCAATATAAAAAAAAACCTCCCACGTAATGACTATCAACTGCAACAAGAGACCAGAGGCAAACCGGGACTCGTACTGGAAGGATTTATTGCTGATGACAATAAATGGTGCAGTGGTGCTTTCATTTAACTTCCCATTTGCTATGACTTACACAGGAGAGGCAACACCAGTGAAAAAAGGGTTTAATTTTTTTACTGGAAATACTTAATGCACCAGAAATTCTAAATGCCTTCTACATAACTGGTATCGTGCTGTGCTAAGTCACTTCAGTCATGTCCAACCTATTTGTGACCCTATGGACTGCAGCCTGCCAGGCTCCTCCGTCCATGGGGATTCTCTAGGCAAAAATACTAGAATGGGTTGCTCTGCCTTCCTCCAGGGAATCTTCCAAACCCAGGGATAGAACCCAGGTCTCTCGCATTGCAGGCGGATTCTTTACTGTCTGAGCTACCAGGGAAGCCCAAGAATACTGGAGTGGGTTGCCACGCCCTCCTCCAGGGATCTTCCTGACCCAGCGATCGAACCCACGTCTCTTACGTCTCCGGCATTGGCAGGTGGGTTCTTGACCACTAGTGCCACCTGGGAAGCGCGAAGAACCGATATACGGATATACTAATTAAGATTATTAGGCACATTGATTTCCGATACAGAAACCCAAAGACACTAATGCGCTACTAACTGTTGCTAGGGACACCTACCCTTCCCTCACATGAGAACCTTTTCCTTTGAGAAGCAGTGTCATGTGGCACACAAAGTCTAGTCTTTGGGATCATAATTCCAGCTCTGGCCCTTAAATAACCTGGGGCAAAGTCATTTTCGCTCTATTAAACTCAAGTTTTAACACCTTTATAACACAGCCTGGTAGACCTTTCCTGGAGACCACCTGGGAAACACATCTGGGGACTTCTGACCAGCTCTGGGCTTTGGGATAACAGAAGGATTTGGGTAACTGTTTAGACTCTCACAGTGTTTTTAAGGTTAAGTTCAATTGCTTATTTTAAAAAAAAAGGTCTAATTTATCATGGTTTACTAGGAACAATACTGAGTATTGTCTAAAAAAATAACAACTGAACTTACCTTAAAACTACTGTGAAAGCCTCCAAAACTTCTCATGTGTTCCTCAGCTGATACGCGTTTTGCAAAATTAGGTCAATGTTCTGGACTTTCTTCTGTGAATGAATAATAGCAGCTTAAATGAGAAACACCACCACCATCAAGAAAAAAGTGTAACATGATGTAAAATGCCGAAAACCCTAGGGACAGTAGCACCGTCTTCCAGTCTGCAGAGCAGCACCTCCGGGAGTCTGCCAAGCGTCCCCTCGGGCACTCGCCCCTCGACCACCCTCCTTCCCCCGCCAGCTGCCTCAGGGCTCTCCGGGGGACAGTGGCCGACATCTCAGAATGTGAGTGAGGCTGCGACCCTGGGCTTAACCCCTGGCTCTAGCACTTACCCAAGCACTGCACCTTGGGCTAGTCACTCCTCTGTGCCCAGTCTCCTCACGCAAAACAGGAGAGGTGAACCGTGCTAGCCGGTCTCCCCTTCCTCACGAACAGGCCTCATAAACGATGCTGGAGGGTGAGCCTGCTCTCACATCAATCTGACTGTCCCTCCTCCACACGAAATTCTCCCAACAGACTGCAGGGCTCCCCTGATAAAGTCTAGAAAAGCCTCTGATGGACCCGCCTACATCACTTCCCATCATCCTCCTGTTCTACCTATTTGAGCAATGCTGAATTACAATGCAGTTTCCCAGTTAGGAAAGTGGAGGCTGAGTGTCCCCTCTGGAGTCTCCGTGAGTTTACACAGGCCTTTCCCTTGGCCTGGAATGCAAGGCCCGGCCCTCAGAGGGGCACCCACCCCTTCCTTCTTCCAGCATGAACTCACTTCAGCTTAGGTGCTGCCTTTTCTGCAGAAGCATCCCTGATTCCCTAAGCAGACTTAGGGATTTTTCTCTGTGTTTCTGCCTGCACTTTTTAAAAAGAATTATCTCACTTTACAGTTAAAAGCATATGTCTATCTGTGCGTGTCTCTTTCTCCACTAGAGCATATGTTCCTTATGATCAGAAACTGTTATTTCCACACTGGCTCAGCTGGCTGTACATGGTAGATGCTCAATAAACAGTAAGTGAATGAATATAAAATCAACCAGTTAATGTTTCTATCAATGTTGATAAACATTAGTTTTACAAGTTATCTTTAGATAATTCCTCTTAATCCTCTTAAGAATAAGAAACTTTATTAAAGACTAAAAGACATGATTTGTGTAAAAGGCTTTACAGTAAAGACAAACACTGGCAAAGCCGCTTACAGGTGAATATTAGGCAACAGTTCCTCAAAATATGACTGACTGAAACCAGCAGGGGGAGGGAAGGCGGGGTTATCAACTGGAAAGGGGCATGACGCAATCTTCGAGGGGCTGAAAAGGTACTAGTCTGTGGTTTATATAATATCTGAAAATACAAGCAGCTGTACAGTTACAATTAGTGCATTTTACTGAACACCTAGGGTAATGCCTATGCTCCATGAAGACCCAGATCATCTGGCTGACACCCTCTCCCACTCCCGCTGTCAGACACCAGGCTCCCAGGCCCTCCTCTGATTGAGCGAAGGGTTTGGCACCTGGCGCAGCTTCCCTCTGTACCCCAGGTGGTGCCACCATCCTGGAGGACTTCAAGGTTAATAACTGGCAAGCACCAGGGCCTCTAAGACTTCTGAGGCTCCTTACAACCCGTGGGATTCTCCGTCACGCCACCTGCCATCACACCTGTAACGTGTCCTGGATGAGTCGGCACTTGTAACTGCTTCACTTCTAAAATCACCAATCCAAACGTCCCATTTTCTGACCATATCCTCCTTCCTTCAAGCGTGTTCATGTATTTCAACTACGATCATCTTCTGACCTCCTCTACTTTCTCCCAGTCCATCAGCTCCTCCTCCCCCTTCTTTTATTACTTACTTTTTCTTTCAGCTTAGATTTTTGCCCTGTTATCTCAGTTACACTCTTGGAATTCTCTTCTGCCTTTGTCTTCTTGTTACTCTCAATTAGTAAAGCCCCAAGCCAGACTGATGCAACTGTGTTTTGTGCCAGGTCCCCAGCTGCCAGCTATTGTCAGAGAAGTCACATATGCATCTGACCAACTTCAAATGCGTCCTTCAAATTTGATAACTCTCCCTGATCCATTCACCTTCCTATTCTCTACAGTGACTATATCAAATCTCTATGCTATGCTAAGTCACTTCAGTCGTGTCTGACTCTGTGCGACCCCACAGACGGCAGCCCAACAGGCTCCCCCGTCCCTGGGATTCTCCAGGCAAGAACACTGGAGTGGGTTGCCATTTCCTTCTCCAATGCATGAAAGTGAAAAGGGAAAGTGAAGTTGCTCAGTCGTGTCCCACTCCTAGCGACCCCATGGACTGCAGCCTACCAGGCTCCTCCATCCATGGGATTTTTCAGGCAAGAGTACTGGAGTGGGATGCCATTGCCTTCTCCTCATTTGCAAACCTCTGACCTTTTGAGTCTCAGTATACGACTTTACACTCTGCTTAAAGGAGAGCATTGATCCATCAGACGGGAACCTCCTGCTATCAAACCAAACACCCATGACCACTGCACCGTCCCTCTTCCCTTCCATGTGGGCCTGTCTGCTCTTGTCCAAGGGCAACCGTCCTCCTCTTATCTCATCCCCTTTCACCTTCTCGGGTACCTGACCTGATTAATTGTCCTCTCTCTTCTAGAGTCACTTCTTCTATGGAAGCACTTAGGTTCTTCTAATCAACTGTTCAATAAATTCAAGTCTTGAGATGAAACATAATAAAAAACTTCAGCCCATCTCCCATTCCTCTCCCCGACTCACACCTGTAGCCTTGCCGTCTCTCCCCTCTTTTTCATAATCAAGTTTCTTGAGAAGACGGATGCCTGCCGCCCTAAGCCACCCCCTCCATAGGCGTCAACCTACTCCCCTTCCCTCCGCCTCTCCCACCAAGCCCATGCCAACAGCAGAGCGCTCCCTGTGGTCACCAAAGCCTCCTCATCCTCCGTCAGTGGGCCTTCCTTCAGTCCACATCGTGCTTCTGAGCAGCATTTGACGCTCCCTCTGCTTTGAACTCTTTAGGGTCTAGGTAATACGATCCCCTTCTGCTGTTTCTCCTTAGCACCCTGCTAGCTACACATCCTCAGTCTCTGCAGGCTCCTCCTCTTCTTACGCACTCACTGTGTGTTAGGTTCCTAAAGGCTCCGGACCAGGCCACTTTCTCTTCTCGCTTCAGGCTGCTGCTTCTCATACCACCTATTGCCAGTGACTCACAATGTTTACCTGGGCCACTTGCCTCCTCCGAGCTACACAGCCACACACTCAACCCCTACCTGATGTCTCACCTCGGGGATTTCAGAAGCACTTCCCACCCAGCATGTGCAGGTGTGAATTCAAGAGCTGTCCCTGCTCACACTTGGCTGTCTTCCACTGTTTCTCTGTCAGTGAAGGGCACCATCTATCTGGCTGTGAGAGCTAGAAACTCAGTGCCAGGCTGGAAACGCCTCTCTCCTTATCAGCCCACATGTAATCCATCAGCAGGAACTGTCACATTTCTCTAAATGTCTCCTGAATCCAAACCATTCACTTCTCACCATCTCTACTGTCACCACCTTAGCCCAAACCACCGTCACTTCTCAGTAAGCTTTACAGCAATGTCTCCCTACTAATTTATCTGCCAATCCACCTAAAAATACAAATCTGACATCATGACCCCTCCCCCATTAAAATATCTCAAGGGGCATTTTAAGAAAAAAGACAAACAATCTTAACAAAGGCTACAAGGCCCCCATCTACCCGCCCATGTAATCAGTCCTCTCTTCTTTCCACTCCCGATATTCCGGCCACAATGCCCCTCTTTCGGTTCTCGCCATGTTCTTTCCCGCAATAGGGCCTTGGCACACGTTGCGCTTCCTGCTTCGCCCAGTGGCCTCACCTCATTTTCCAGGGCACAGCCATCGCTTCCTCAGACAGGACTTCAATGACTCTCCCAGACCAGGACCTAGCCCACCTAACCCTCTGGCAACCCCCAGTCCCACAGTAAGCCAGCTACTTGCTGTCTTGTGCCTGGATCCGAGCTGCCAAGCGCTGCTCGAGAAAGTCACTGAGGTATCCCACCATCCTCACACGCTCCTTCAAGATAGTCCTGCCGGCCTTTCGTGGGCAGTCACCAAGTTCCCCTACTGCACAGCACCTACCACAAGTCTAGTTTAACATTTATCGTTATGGCTGCTGCCTCATGTCGGCTGCACCCAGCTTGTATTAAAAACTCCATCAAGACAGTCTACTTTCTCCTTACCCAGTGTATCTCCAGGGCTTGGCCCCAGTGCCTGCACAGTCAGCTTGCAAAATATGACTCTCAAAAGGGGCCTAAAAATTCCTTAAAGTGTCTTACCTTGTAAATCTTCCATCAATTCAAACATCCCAGGATAGTTAACTTGAATTTCATCAGTGTCCTATTTAAAAAGAAAGCAGAATCTTCATTTGGCGTTCATTACCAAGGATCCAGATCAGAGAAGAAGTCGCAGAAATTCCCCAGACCGATCTCTCACAGTAAGCAGGAACCTTCTTTGCAATCCTCTTTGCAGGTATTATCTCGCTTACACTTGATTTACAAAGATTTCAAATTGCAGGGTACATGCTTGCCATTTTAACAGAAACCTTCCTGTAACGCCATCAACTGTTTCTAATTCTCTCCTTGGGATTCACACAAATAAAGTCTGTTCTGTACTCTGTAAACTATCCTTTTCTTCTAGTCTTTGAAAAGTCTTTTAGGACACTGCAACTTTCTAGGGGGAGGGTTAGGCTTCTAGACAAAATCCTTACACATGCCAACTTCATTTTTCTCTACATAGTCAATATTAATCTCTCTCTCTTTAAATGTGACACCCAGAGTCAAATAGGGTCATCTCCCAAGATGCTTCCATCCTACTCCCAGTGCTGCAGCAACCTCCATGGACTAGTTTAGGAACGGACACACAGCTGGACAGACACAGTTTATTTCTTGAGTGACCTGGTGAGCAATGTGTCCCACTCTTTCTCAAGTTCGATACAGGAGTTCACTGTTGGGACAGTGGCAGAAAGCACTGATGCTCCCCAAATATCCAGGTACTCCTGGACATTTCACAGCCCCACACATGTCTTCTGGCAAAAGAAAAATGAGGTGGAGGCAGGTAATAAATAGCTAGGGAGCCTTTTCCAGGGCATGTCTGGGGCAGTGACCTTAGGGGACACAAGGCCCAGATGGTACAACTACAGGATGGAGATGAGCTGCCCAGCCAGAATGGCTGGGATTGATAAAAATTGTGTGTTAGCCACTCAGATGTAGGAGTTTTTCTACAATGGAAACTAACCCTGAATATAAAACACTTCCTTTTTTCCCCGTGATATCAAAATCCTGCACATAAGTCAAACTTCATCACATTGGCACTACTTTTGAAGCATCCAGATCTTTTTGTGTTCTGTAGCTTTATCTAATATCTGTCCAATTTTGGACTTAATCTTGCACAGAATCAAGTACAAAACCCTAAAGAACAGTTATCAAAAATATCCATTTTAATTCCCAAAGAAACGTAAAACAAAATGACCAATTACCTTTTTTTTAAAACATTAGAGACACAGAATTACTTAGAAGCAGGAAATTGACATGTACTGTTGATGAAGCATGTCAATTAATGCTACGTTATAGATAGTAATCATACATGTCAAAATCTGAAATGCATAGATTCTTTGACTCAGCAATTTCACAGATGTGCAGAGATTGTGTAAAAGAAAATTCATGGCAACACTGTTTGAAAGAATATAAAAAACAAACTGAAAACAATCTAAATGTCCATTAACAAAGAAAAGGTTAAATAAAGTGTACCTGTTCAATGAAATACTATATGAAAAGTGAAAGTGAAAGTCGCTCAGTCATGTCCGACTCTTTGCAACCCCATGGACTACACAGTCCGTGGGATTCTCCAGGCCAGAATACTGGAGTGGGGAGCCTTTCCCTTCTCCAGGGGATCTTCCCAACCCAGGGATTGAACCCAGGTCTCCTGAATTGCAGGTGGATTCTTTACCAGCCGAGCCACAAGGGAAGCCCACAATACTATATAGCTGTCAAAAAAAAAAGAACGTGGTGGGTGTATGTTTGTAGTGGAAGATCTCTAAGACAAGCTATTGACTGGCGGAAAAAAGACTATGCATATAGAAAAAAGAAAAAGAGTATATATATTGTTGTATATGTATGTTTAAGCAATATAACTGCACTCCAATCTGTGAGGAAGAAAGTCTGAAAGGACATACACGACAGCTGACAGAAGGCATCCTTGTGGAGAGGGACGGGGGCGGGGAGGGGAGGTGTCAGAAGGCAGGAGACAGCGGCTCATCTTAGACCTGCGAGTTACTCTCTCTCTCTGTCTGGTTTTCTTTTCTTTTTTTTTAAACACATGCGTGGATTAAGACCATCTCTGGATAGTCCATTTCTTCTATGTATTTTTCTACATTGGGAAACTATTTTTAAAAAGAGATTTTAAGATGAAAAAAAAAAAGAATTCCTTCTAGGCTGATACCTACCATTAAACAATACCCTGTGAAAACATTTCAGTGAAACCAACTAAAAGCACCATCTCCTTCTCAATCAAAAGAGCACCAAAATAGCCTTGTCAAAGGTCTTATTCAAATCAAGATGAAGGACAATATTCACAGTTTTCTCCTAATATACTAGTCTGGAAATGATTCTGAAAGGAGATGAGTTTCACTTAGAATGGCAACTAATTAAAAAAATAATTCATTAAGAGGGTCATATGTGTAAATATATGATATTAATTTAACTTGATTTCACTTTAAAAATAAAAATCCATTGCAATATAAAAGTAATATACTAACGTTATATGCAACATAAACCTGCATAATTGATTATATAAAAGCTTTTTTGCATAGGAGTTTTTGAAAATTATTCAGGATGCAATGTTAAAATAGCACTTTGGAGACAATGTATATGTCTCCAGGAACAAATCTGCATAAATTTATTATTAAATTACCCTCTAATTTTATACACTATAGAGAAGATCATACACCAATGGGAATCTTTCTGGAACACATAACCCACTTTACAACTTAGAAAACTGCATGTTGTTAACATAATTTAGCTTTCTTTTGATGACTCAGGATAGAAGTTTCATCTTTTTCCTCACGGGCGACAACCTTGGAGTCCCTAACATTCCTGTTGAGCTGTCTGACCAGGCACGAGCTCCTCACACGCCCTGAGGGCTGTGTCACCTCCTGTCTAGTGTCTCTCCCCTTCCCTCGCAGCCCCTTCCCAACATCAGAGGCCCTGCTAGTCTGCGCCCCTTGCTTTCTGTCAGATCGTGGACGGACATGACCAGCCATTTTGGTGGGCTGATTTTATGACGTATACTCACACTACACCTCCTTAAAAAGTTATTTTAATTTTAAGCCTGTCTAACCTGATCTAACCCTGGGCCTCATGAAGGCACATTCTCTCACCTCCATTTCACATGACATCACTTTCCTTGAGAGCTGGTGGGAGAGGCTGTGCTGTGAACACTCCTGACACCTCCTTCCTTCCCGTCAGGGATGCTCTGTCTCTCGTGGTACACCCAACTCTGGATTTGAAGGGTGTGATGGAAAAGCAGGTCTTAGAAAATAGCCTCCCTGCTAAATGAGGTACTTTTCTTTTTGAGTTACTTATTTAGGTAACAAATAACTAAAAATTTTACATTCCTACCTTGTGTCAATCAAGATAAAAAGAGAGAGAGATTATTTCTGAAAGGTGTGATTAATGGGTTACTCGATTCTCTTGATAGTTACCACAGTCAGAGTATTAAAGCCAGCTCTCCCAAGCAGATGTCCTAAGTCATTGACAGCAGTGAAAGGGGAGACGTGCGGAGAAAAGCCCCCTTCCCTCTCTGTTTCCGCTAACTGTAAGGAACACCGGAGTTCAAAGAGCGTGTCACCTCCAAACATTGCACCAATGAACACGCCATCTGGTTTTAAAACATAATGAATCTGTAATAAATACAAACAACAACACGATTCAAAATTTCAGACACAAAACTGTTAAAAGAATAAATACATGGAATCAGTATTTCATGATTACCATTCTTATTCTGTCAAGTTAAAAACCAGATGATTTAATAAATAATACGTAGACAACCAACTATCAGAAAGGCTCTGCAGGATATTATTGTAAAGACAGATAAACATTTACTGATAGTGTTAATATCTATAAGATACGTTACATGCTTTCAAACTTTTTAATAATAGACAAAACTTACTTTTTCAATCAGTGAAACACTGAAAGAACAAGATTTTTGATGTGGTAGGTTACAGAAATCGCTGTCCTCCCTGCATCTGTGCCCTTAGACATGTCACTTTGTAACAGCCCCCACTGGGAGAATCTGGAGCAGCCCCACGACTTGCTCTGACCAAAGAGTGCAGAGCAAGTGACAGTACGGCAGTGCCGAGGGCTCGATGGCCCTGCTGCTTCCACCTGCTCTCTAGGGGCCCTGTGTACGGGCCACGCTGTGAACAAGCCTGAGCTGGTCTGCTGAAGGATGACAGGAGGAGACGTGGGGATCAGCCAGGAGTCCAGCTGCAGCCATCTGACAGCTCTGGGGCAAGCCACCCCCAGGTCAGACATGTGGGTGAACCAAGCCAGACCCAGAAGAATCTCCTAAGTCTGGCCCAAATCCCTAACTTACAAAATCGTGACTTACTTTTTTAAAACACAAAGTTGAGGTGGCTTATTAAGCAGAAAAATCTAATTTATAGGGAAGCCATGATGACTCACAACTAAAATGTCTAGTAATATCTTAGTTAAATATTAACATATCAATTAGTTTAGTTACACACAGAATTAAGGAGAAGTAACCAACTTATTTTTCAGCTGTAAAACAAAAACCATTTTTAATTGGTAACTTAAAACAGCAGCGACGATCAATTCCAGAATCATAAATGTTTTATTCAATGACTCTTGGAACTACGTCTGTAACTAGTTTGACTCTACTTTCATATAGGGCAAGGTGAACTCCGAAGTAAATCCGAACCCACATCATGGTAGGCTACTCTAATTCAAGTGTACATCTTGAATGCGTATTTAAAATATTATGAAGCAATTTTATATAAAACAGTATATAAGCAAACTGACTGTACAAATCTTTTTCCTTCAGTCCCTTCAGTGTTACTTCCTTCTCTTGCCACCAAACTCTCATAGAACTAAAGTACCTAAAATTATCAGTTTAATTATCAGATAAGCCCTTAGAGGGCTTATCAGTTCCTGTGGATTTCACAAGAATGACTTCCCAGTCTCTACCTTGAGCCTGGACAGCTTCCCAGGATCCTATATTTATCTTTTGGCTGCTGGTGCCATAGACATTTGTCTCTTGGCAAACGTAACCCCCATCCTTCCCCACGGCATCCAACATACACAGAACACATATTCTCAAACCAACTCCCCTTTCCAACTGCTATATTTCTGTTAATCACCATCTTCTAGTCCTTTTATCTGATCATTACCATTCTTTCCCCTACTCTGACTAATTATCTCCAGTCACCTAGACTCAAAACTTGAAGGCAAGCTTTCACTCCTGACTGTCTTCAATCTTCAGCACTAACCAGCCACCAGACTGTTGATTCTTACTTTGCAGAGTCCTGAAGACCCCTCTCTTCCTTTTATCTCCACAGTCCATGCGGTTGCAGAGAGTCAGGCACAACTGAGCGACTGAACAACAACTGCCGCCTAGGTTCAGTTTATTTCATGCCTGGACCACGGACACAGTCTCTCTTCAACTTAACTGACTTTCCGCATCAGTTTTCTATTTAGCAAGATGCAGCTGTCTTGCAGAGTTATTTCACACATACATAAAACAGAGCAGAGTGGCTGGCAAACAGTACGTGCGTAAGATACGGTAGTTATTCTCCTGCCCAGCAGCTTCTTAATCATGTCACTTTC
This sequence comes from Bos taurus, assembly GCF_002263795.3. NCBI lineage: Eukaryota > Metazoa > Chordata > Mammalia > Artiodactyla > Bovidae > Bos > Bos taurus. Next base: position 7,399,065 of record NC_037340.1, on the reverse strand, counting down.
CTCTTCAAAATGCGCTAGTGGCTCTGGATCGCATAAAGAATAAACTCCCAGTTGCTCACCCTGTCACTGAGTCCTCTAACGTTGGTCCCGATACCCCTCATCTACACCTGGCACTATCCCCTCCTCCCCCAGGCTTCCTCTCTGTCCTTGTGGGCTTCCCAGTCGCTCACACTTCCCATCTATCCCACGATCCCACTGGAATGCATGCCCACTCCAAATACGACCTGTCCTTTGAGGCCCTGTTCAAGAAATTTCTTCCTCTTGAAGCTTTCCTAGGCCACTCCAAGCCACAGTGATCTCCTTCTCTCCTCTGAACATAACTCACCCCTTCCTTACCTGTTTGCTGATAAATATCAACCAACAAACATTTATCAGCCCTGTCTTAGTACAAAGCATGGGTGAAGTACAGATGGGTTCCTACCCAGAAAAAATTTATAGACAATTAAGGAAGAAAAGAAAGCCACACATAAAATTTCTCACAATAGCAATACTACTTTGAATAAGTTTTAAATATTTATGAAAACTTTAGTAACATCTTCATAATTATGTTTATAGAATTCTCTGGGAGCGGGGAGTCACTCATATACTTCCTAATATGGCAAAGGGGTACCAAGTGTGTCCAGCCCACAGAAGATAATATATTTTTTATTTGCTTCCATTTCCCATTGTCAAAAATGTAAAACAGAAACCATCTATCAGTTTCTGTGTAAAAACAGGCACATCTATAATTTGCTAACGATAAACAAAATAACACAGGCTATTAGAAACGGCACTAAGTTTCTTACCTGTTCAAGTGCTCTAGGAAGGTCATTCACCCAGTGCAAACTAAAATACGAAAACACATATCTGTTTTAGCTTAATCTGTATAATTAATTAGTACAAGAATCACTAACATAGCAAGCCACAGAGAAGGTGTAACTGTGGGTGTTTGAAAGTGCACATCAAAATTCACTGCTTGTTGGGATTTCCCTGGTAGTCCAGTGGTTAGGGCTCTATGCTTCCAATGCAGGGGGCCTGGGTTCAATCTCCGGTCAGGGAACTAAGATTCTGAATGCAGTGGCCAAAAAATAAATTCCTTAAGGAAAATAATTCACTGTTTTCATATAAGTTTTAAAATAAAAATATTAGGGGATAACCTTCCTTTTGTCACAGGAGAAGCCTTTAATATTACCTTATAACTTTAGAGCATAACATACCTATTTTGGGGGCTTCCCAGGTGGCACTAGTGGTAAAGAGCCCACCTGCCAATGCAGAAGACTTAAGAGATGCAGGTTCGATCCCTGAGTCAGAAGAACTCCTGAAGGAGGGCATGGCAGCCCACTCCAGTATTCTTGCCTGGAGAATCCCATGGACAGAGGAGCCTGGTGGGCTACTGTCCGTGGGGTCCCACAGAGTCAGACATGACTGAGGCGACTTGGCACACACACATGCATACTATTTTTAACACACATATATTTTTTTAAGTACAAATGGATTACCAACCTTAAACTGCTAACCACCAGGTCAAACGTATTTTCTCTGAAGGGAAGAAATTCTTCGTCAGCTAAAACACTGACAGTAGGAATTTCTGTTTCTAAGGCATTTTTCTAAAGGTTAAAAATAAAAGTTCAAAAACACATTTATATAACACTTTAATTATTAACACAATCATTGTTTGCTAAACATAAGTCATGTTATATTTACTTGACAGTGTCTAGTTCTTAAAAATTAAAAAAGCAGCCAAAGAGAAAGCACTAAAAAAGTATATCTTAAGTGACACCTAAGACTGGCCAGAAAAAATGGCTAGCTGGTTGGAAAAACAAATGGGATGACCACATCACACCAAACCAAACCTCAGAAAGCTGAGAGTCTCAGTGGAATAATCAAAGCCAAAAAAAGTACTAGGAAAATATGGGTGCACGCTTTAGACTCTTAGATGAAAACGCCAAAGTAAGTATGACTCAAAAACCAGAAACTACAAAAGGAAAGATCAATACACTTAATATAAACTGATCAAAACTTCTAAAAAGCAATAAACAATGTAAACAACATGTCTGGGAGAAAATTTATAAAATACGTGAAGAAAAATTAATATCCCTAGAAGACACGTTCTTACAAACCACCTAGAATAAGAACAGCCAATAGAGGACCAAGAGACAGGCACGTCACAAAATTACTGACAAAAGTCACAGATGAAAAAGCACTCACAGCCAAAAGGTATCAACAGCTACCTGGTTGCTCTAGCAATCGGAGAAATGAAAATAAACAGGACGAAACTCTACTTTCCACCTATTAGACTGACAAAGACAAAATAACTGGCCTACTGTTGCCAACAAGCAGGAGGAAAGAGGGCTTTCATTTAATACTGTTGTTCAGTGTTCAAAGGGCAGTCTAGAGACGGATGTTAAAAACTGAAAGGTGAACATCAATGAATCCATATACTCCACTCTTGGGAGTGGAGTAAATGTAACTGTCAAGTAAATATTCCCAGGGAGAAAAATAAATCAAACTCAGAAAGTTGCTTTATACAAAGATGCTCACTGCAGTGTTGGTTATTGAGAAGCTAGAAATTTAGTAAATAAAGCTTGGAATATTCCCACACTGGAATACTACATGTGTGTGTGCACCTATCACTCACTGATACCAAAGAATGGCATGTCAGCATAATACTGTTTGTACAAAGCTGTGATGGGGAGACAGCTATATGTCTACAAAGACACAGATGAAAATGTCACCAGCAGTTGCCTGAGTGGTGGGATTAATGGTGATTTTTCCTTTCCCTTTAGATTTCCCCTACTGTTTAATTCTTCTTTATTTGTAGTATAATCAGAAAAAAAAAGAGCTCATTTCATTCTGAAGGAAATAATAATAAAAAGTACAGAACTGAAAACCAAACGAGGAGGTCAGAAATTAATAGCACTGAAAAGCTACCTACCAAAGCATTTTCTGCAATGTCTGTTTGGAAAAACTTTCCAACAGTTTCCTGCAATGCAATAAAGTTGATCAGAACCCAGTAACAAAACAACTGCTGAAACTGCTGAAGGAAAAAGTGATAATTTGATTAATTTTCAGCTCTGTAAGGGTATTTTTCTGCATATAATTAGTATGGTACACAAACACCTTTAATAACACATATTATGTTACATAGAATTAAATGTATGTAGCCAACCATATATGTAATATATTTAACAGTATTTAATAAAATAGAGAACATAGGTGTGAATAATCAGCATCTTCAGTTTACTCCACTGGGCTAAGGTCTTACGTGTTAACTTTTCCATAATACGCTAAGAGCTAGTCCTCATTCTTGTGACACAGAAGATCTGGAATGGTTTTCCTGCCTTTACTTGTTATTCAAAGAGATTGCAAAGAGTAAAGAAAGACCTAACAAACACAGATGCGTGGGAGGGCCTCAGTGGTTTCTCCCGTTTCACGCATCCTTTCTTCCTTCCCAAAGCAAAGGGCATCCCGATACTTCCTGCCCAGATGGCCACTTTCCACCGTGCCCTCTCTTCTCCAGGAGCCTGCTCTTCCGTCCACTACCTCTCCAGTCTTCAGTCTCTATCTTCTGCTGCTTCTTCCCTCACCTTACAACTCCTCTCCTCTACCCACCTTACGGCTGTCTTGTTTGTAATCCACAGCACTCCTTCTTGCAGAGTTCCCCTCGATTCTTGGTGCTCTATTTCCACCCTCACTGCTCTACTCACATGCTTTATAAAAATCACTCATAACCGACTCATCAGCTGCAGCCGTCTGTTCCCCCTGCTCTCGGTCCTACGTCACTTGACCTCTTAGAAGCTCGGCGCTGATGACAGGCTCCTAGAAACCTCCTCAGTACTGTTCTGCCCTGCTTTCCCTTCTCTGTGAGAAACCCCAGTCCTCTCTCCTTCACCCTGACTACTTCGTGAAGAAGGTGCCTGCCCACAACATGGAAAGGCTACCTTCCCTCAACACCCTACCACTCTCTGGAGGCTGCTGCTGACCACAGGGCAACTGGTATGTGGTACGTGTTTAACTACGGCCCTCAAAAAAGAAAAAAGTGCCCTGAGCTGCAGGTCTGATGATTTCCACAGTGTAACCACCCCAACAGTGATGGGTTTCATGCAAGCAACACAGTGCTGTCCAGCAGAGCACTGGGAAGAGAGGCGCACAATGGTCTCTCTAGAAAGCCAGCTCCAGCACATCAGTGCGAGGGGTGAAAGCTAGGTGGGTCAGATCATCTCTCCTCGTCTCTCACTTGAAAATGTCAACTAAGAGACTGGGAGATGGGGCGGCTGCTCCCAGGCTTGGAGGAGTGTGTAGACTTCAGGGGAAGGCTGGCAAATGTATAACAACTGGCTTTTGGCGGGCCCTGCTTTGTAGCGTTTGCCAACTTCCATAAAGTACAACTCCCGCCATGGCTGAGTTTAAGCTGTTGAAACAACGTCACTAACACGGAGTTGGGAAAAGATCAGCCAGTGCTCATGAGTCAGGAGGAGGCAGCTACAGCACACTCGGAGTCCGGTTCTCACATGCGCATCTCATGCTCTGACTGAAGAACACCAGGGTCAGCCCTGGGGTCGGGGGATGGGCAGAGGGAGAAGCCAGCCATGTAGTATGTGAGCAGGACCTCCATTCTGATGTGTCAGAGTCCCCACCCTCGGGAGGCCTGGCTGTGCTTCCAGATCCTTGAGTAGTTAAGAGCCTCTAAGCAATGAATGTCCTAATGTTTGAACTGGCTCAGGGGATTTCGTCTTACAATCCACTGTCTTATTTAGGCACTTGCCATCTTACTTACTGGGCGTCCCAGCTGGCGCTAGTGGTAAAGAACTTGACTGCCAATGCAGGAGATATAAGAGATGTGGGTTCGATCCCTGGGTCGGGAAGATCCCCTGGAGGTGGACATGGCAACCCACCCCAGTATTCCTGCCTGGAAAGTCTCATGGACAGAGAAGTCTGGCGGGCTACAGTCGTAAGGTCGTAAAGAGTCAGACGCCCTGAGGCAACATAGCGTGCACGCCTATCTTACTTTCTTCCAATACAAGTGTGGAAGATTCCTTTCTATACACTGGCCCCGAGAGCTTACCTATCAGCAAGGTCTGTAGATTCTACCAGGTCTCCTGTACACCCCTGGCTTTATATCCTGCTGTCTCCACACTGGCAGCTGGCCTTTCTCTCTCACGCCTATACTTGCCTTTGACACAGCCCTCTAACTGGTCTGTTTCTCTACACTCTTGTCTTCTTCAATCCCTCCTACACACCATCCCCAAACTAACCTTCCTTAAGCATCACTGATCCTACAGCTTGCCACTTCTGCCTTCCCCTCAGCCATGCCTTACATTCTAATCGCTACAAGCACCAATCCAGAGTCTATCAAATCTCGGGTCAGATGCTGTGCCTTTCAGAAGTCTCTGGTCATATGAACTCCACTGATTTTCCTTTCCCTTAACTACTGTTGCAGTTTAATGATTGTATCAATTCCATGGCATTTATTATTGTCAATGACAGTGTTTTCAGAGACTTATCACATACCCCTCCCCTGTCTTGGCACAAGTGTACACTTTTTCGTTAAGTAGATTTGATATAGAAATCCCACTTTGATCTGTGTCCAGCATAGTGTCTATTTAGAGAGGCTAAAACAATTAATGAGTATTTTTTGGTCTGAATTACAAAAAGAAAAATAAAATAGTATACACATTAATAAAGACTATTTATACTTAATCACACACAAAAGTTTCTAACCAAATGATAAAGTGAATACTTTCCATAGATTAAAAAAAAAAGCTTAATCACACGTCCCAGATGAATGTCAATGTGATTTTAACTGTGATTTATAAAAAATATTTGAACAAAGTGGAAATAACACACAATGTATCGTATATAGACTTAGAGAAACTACCAGTGGGAACGCTATATAAAATGGATTCAAAGAAAAAATCATTTAAGAAAAAACACAGGAGTAGACATAAAACCTTTGGTTCTATCACTTAAAAAATAACAAATGAGCAATTCTGATGTCATCAAAATCTAAATATGATACAGACTGAATTAAGAAACTTTTTCTTTAAAACTGGCCAATTTTATCTAAGTTAAGTCATTCAATAAACATACCTTATTCAAGTGTTCTGCTACGTAACCTCGTCCACAACCAACATCCAACGCAAGACGGAAGTCTCTGAAAAACAGACACAGAAGTTATGCTTTGTATATAATAATACAGCCCCCATAAAGTGATTATTAAAAACAAATTTTTCTTAAGAAAAAAGATTCTCGTGAATACAACTTTCAAACAAGTCCTATCATCTGCCTGCTCCCTCACATCACCAGGTGTCTCCATCAGAGAACACACCGGGCATGGCAAGGCTGTTCGGCCAAGCCACTCCCAGGGCCTCCCAACCAATGGCTTTCCACAGGGCTGCTCCACGACATGGATCTGAAGCACTGATTTAGTGCAGGTACTTAAACAGATGGGGAAACAATGGAAACAGAGACAGACTTTATTTTCTTGGGCTCCAAAATCACTGAAGATGGTGACTGCAGCCATGAAATTAAAAGATGCTTCCTCCTTGGAAGAAAAGCTATGACCAATCTAGACAGCATATTACAAAGCAGAGACATTACTTTGGCAACAAAGGTCCGTCTAGTCAAAGCTATGGTTTTTCCAGTGGTCATATATGGATGTGAGAGTTGGACCATAAAGAAGGCTGAATGCTGAAGAACTGATGCTTTTGAGCTGTGGTGTTGGAGAAAGACTCTTGAGAGTCCCTTGGACTGCAAAGAGATAAAACCAGTCAATCCTAAAGGAAATCAATCCTGAATATTCATTAGAAGGACTGATGCTGAAGCTGAAGCTCCAATACTTTGGCCACCTGATGTAAAGAGCTGACTCACTGAAAAAGACCCAGATGCTGGGAAAGCCTGAAGGTGGGAGGAGAAGGGAACAACAGAGGATGAGATGGTTGGATGGCATCACTGACTCAATGGACATGAGTTTGAGTAAGCTCCGGGAGATGATGAAGAGAGGGAAGCCTGGCGTGCTGCAGTCCATGGGGTTGCAAAGAGTCGGACATGACTGAGTGACTGAACAATTTTAATCTGATAATATACTCAGACAAAGAATGAAGAGAAGTTAATGTAATTAACCTGAAAATATGTGGCATACCTATCAGGAACTTACTACTTATCCCTATTTCTCAAATTTGTTGTGGCAGCAGATAACTTAGAAATTACTATATGAAATACTATGAAATATAACATGATAAACTAAAACCCAAATAAACCATCAACTAAATAACAGCTTTTACTGAAATCTTACCAGGTTCAAATCAGTGGGCTAAGTGTACAGTTAAGTATGTCAATCCAAGGTCATTCAGCTAATAAGCAGCAGTCAGACTTGAATTCAGTCAGAAAGAATCCTGACCAGAACTCCTATCCACTATGCTATGCTGTCTCCTCCAAACGTATCGTCTCATACTAAATCACTTTACACATCCAACTGTGGATCACAGGTTTATGAAAAATTTGTGACAATTTTTAAAGAAACTTCATGCACTAGTAAATTTTTTCCTATTGGAACTGAGAGTCCCTTTGTAATTTCTGTTAAAAACCTATGTCACAAATATAGAACACCAGTACACAGCTGGAGAACCACTGGGGAGAGAACGTCTAGTATACCCAATGCCCTGTGTCTTGACTGTGCACACAGGCAGTGTGGCCTGGGAAAGCACACAGCCTTTGCAATCACAAAGACATGAGTCAGAATTCTAGGCTTGCAATTTACTAGCTCTGTGAACACAGACAAGAGATTTAATCTTGCTGGATCTCAGTTTTCCCATCTATAAAATGGGTTGGTATGAGAATTTTATCCAGCACGTAAAGTATTTAGCACAGTACAAATGTTCAACAATAGTTAGGAGTTATTAATATTATTACCATGGATTCTAACAGTATTAAGTGAGCCTCAGATAGCACAAATAAGACATCTAATAATCTGTTTTGTTTGTTTTAAAATATAAACATAAGATCAGCATTGACAATTCTTGCTAATAATAGAAGATCAGTGTAAGACATTTTAGATTGGTATTTTTAATAATTTAATTCCAAAGAGTTAACTGTTATTTTAAGACATGATTTTGTAGTTGCAATCACAGTTTTCTCCACAGACTTGTGTTTTGCTGAGTATAATGACATAGAAAGATTACAAAATTCAATCTGATTTGGAAAATTTAATGTTTCATTTATTAAATCGCAAATGATCTAAAATCCAGGCAAATGAATGACTATATCACAAAGAATTAGCTACTTTTCAGATTTTTAAAATAATGAAACTAATGAAGTAGATGAAATGAAGGTGGCTTTCGCAACAATGAAGAATTTTCTTTAATTTTATGAAACTGATTCACCTCATGACTCTTTCAAGTAGCCAGGATATATCTAAAATACGATTTTAAGAGTTTGTGATTTTACAAAATTTTCCTTTTTTAACACAGACAAATGTAATAAATTCATCCCATATTGGTCTAATGTAATGGATGTCTTTTACACAGAAGAGCACAAAAAGTGATCTGCTAATATCACAGAGCAGTTCTATAGCAAAGCCATTATTTAACTGGGGTTCCTGATACCTGTGCAAGTGAAAGCACTTAACTTTTTAAGTCTCCAAAAGTTGTGTTGAAAGTGAAAGTGTTAGTCGCTTAGTCATGTCAGACTCTTTGTGACCCCATGGACTGCAACCCACCAGGCTCTCCTGCCCATGGGATTCTCTTGGCAAGAATACTGGAGTGGGTTGCCATGCCCTTCTCCGGGGGATCTTCCCAACCCAGGGATCCAACCCCGGTCTCCCACATTGTAGGCAGATTCTTTACCATTTGAGCCACCAGGGAAATTGATTGTATTTTATTATGACAGTCATCACTTACCTGGCTATGTCATACACTCGATCTGCAATCCGACTTCCAACCTGACAGATTACAAGAGGCAATGATGTACAAAAGTAAAGATGAGTATGTTTAACAGAGAAATAACACTTTTCCGAGTACTCAACAATCCATAGGTTACTTATATTTCAACATGTTGAGTTCCCTTTATCCCTTTTTCAATTTGACCTCAGCAACTTTAAAAATTCTGAATAGGAACATCATAAATAAAAATAATCAAGGAAACACATTGAGTTAATTACCTCAGAAGTCAATTTAAGGAAAGAAGACTAAATTCTGTATATCTATGACTTTATATTTCATGTGCTGCAAGAGTGCAAAGACAAAAAGCAACAGGATACCCTAATTCAAAAAAAAAAGGCAACAGAAACATAACAAGTATATCATCCACAGATATTAGTGTGAGGTACATGAAAGTGAAAAATTAGTTAGCTGGGGATTATTACAGATCAATGTATAAGTGATCATTTAATAAAAACTAATTATTTGTTAACTATTAACAAATTTTGTGGAACTCCTAAATGAATAAATAAGTTTTCTGAGCAACATCTGAAAATTAGAAGTCAGCCACATTTAAAGAAACCTCCTCAATCCCAATCCAATTTAAAAGAGGTCATAAGGCAGGTGCCTCCTTTTGCTCGGCTAGACTTCATACAGCAGGAATAAAGATGTGGGATACTAATATTCCCCACATTCCACTCATTCCCTGGTAAACATCACATAGTTTCTACTGGGACTTGAAAGCTCAGAACAGAATATATGTGTATTTTCTTTGGGAGGTGAGGTGGGGAGAAAGAGTAAGGGAGAAGGGACAGCAGAAGTCTTTTCCCAGAGGAGTCCACTCTGTGCATCGTTACTGATATGAATACCTTTTGTTTATTATTTTAAAAGACTGTCGTATACTTTATCTTATTTATTCTAGTCTTAAAGAATGGTGAGGCCTCAGTCAAGTTGTAATCCAGGTGCCTTTCCTGGAAGAGAGTGTCTGGAAACTCACATCTTCTAAATATTTATATGTGTCACCCTGAGAACAGAGTCAGTCATCTGATCTAGCCAGGACCTCCACAAAGTTCTGCCCAGAGTAGGAGCTCAGTAAGTGTTGGCTGCAATGGCTTCAAAGAGCTCATCACACTTGATTTCAATTTTGGTCTATCCCTGAACAAGCACTTACACAGGCCTGAGCTCTGTGCTGCCTATTCAGAGAGTAGAACCGGCTCAAGTCCCTAGTCCACCTGGGTAAAGAGAAGAGGTCTTTCAAACCAGCACAGATAAATCAGAGATCTTAATTCATCTTAATGAATCTTCCTAAAAGATGAATCAGATCCCATCACTTCACTGCTGAAAACCATTCAACAGCCTCCCATTCCTCTAGACTCTAGAGCCATGTTGGCCAATAAAAAACAATCAGAGCCACATGAGCAGTTTAAGATTTTCTGGTGCAAGTGTTGAAAGCGTTAGTCACTCAGTCGTGTCCGACTCTTTGTGACCCCATGGACTGCAGCTCACCAGGCTCCTCTGTCCATGGATTTCTCCAGGCAAGTAGATTGCTATGCCCTTCTCCAAAGATTTTCTAGTAGCCATTTTAAAAAGAGTAAAGAAGTTGATTTTCACCCAAAATATCAAAATAGAGTTTCAACGTGTAATTAATATAAAAATATATTAAGGAAATATTTTACATCCTTTTTCCATATTAATTCACTGAAACCCACTGTATTTTACACTTACTGCACATCTCAAAGGGACATTTCAAGTGCTCAAAAGCTGCATGTGGCCAGAAATTACCACATAGAATGTACAGCTGAGATAGAGAAGAAAATCCAAAGTTCTTACCCATTAAGGCCCTCCTGACTTAGGCACTCCCTTACCTCCCACTGGAGCTTTCCTGGAGGCCTTGACAAAGCCCTTTTGACTTCAGGGCCTCTGGGTTCGTCTTCCCCTTTACCTGCAAAGCCTCGCCCCGACATCCCCCAGATCCCAGCTTGATTAATTTCTTGCCTCGTCGTCTGCCCCCGACCAGCGCAGTGACTTTACTACTTCACTTCACTACCTGGCCTTACTTCATTAGCTGAAATTACCTTTTCGGTTCACTGTCTCGTCTCTCAAAAGAATGAAATCTCTTGAGGGCAGCGGTCTTGCTTTGCCCCAGGTACGCCTGTAACTCAAGTATTAATGCTATCCGCCGAGGACATGAATGAATGAATGAATCGCACCTTGCAACCACCGGCGCCTGGCCCCCGCGCGATTACAGCAGAGGCCCAGACAGGCAGGGCGGCCTCTCAAGGTCACACGGCGAGGTGGGGGCGTTCGGGTCCTGGCCGGAGATCCGACACCCGAAGTCAAGGCGCTGAGCCACCCTCCGCGCCGTCTCGCAGACTCACCTCCTCCTTCAAGTAGTCGAACTTCATCGGCTCCGGCTGCCGGGCCGCCCAGTTCTTTTGCTTTCTCTTCAAATCCCGATCGAAGATGTTGAAGGCTTTGGGCGAGGCACCACTTGGGGAAGAAGCGCCAGAGGCCACCGTCCTGAGGCCGAGGTTCTTCACGGGGACCCCTGCCGCCGGCAGCCGCCGCCACGAGAACCGAAGCGGGGTAAGCAGAGGCATCTCCAGCGCATACACCCGCGGCCGGCTCGGCTATCGAGCGCATGCGCCGAGGCTACGGCAAGGACGCCGGAGCACTTCGCGGAGGGAAAGCGGAGGAAGTTTGGCCCAGTTCGCGTGCCTTCACGGCGGTGTGTCTCGCAGAGGATTGTGGGTGTGGGGCCCCATGTGACGCCGTGAGAGGATTCGGAGTCGGTGAGTGGAGTCGGGCTCCAGGAGAAGAGGGACAGAGCTAGCGTACGACAGATTGTCTTTCGGGTTTACGAGCGCCGCGCTCTTCCTCCTTGCTTTTCCGACCCCTCTCTTCAAGCTTCTTTGCTCCTCCTCCAGGTCGTGTTGAGGGACTTGAGCCCCAAAGTGGCTCTCTGAGGTTTGGGAGCTGGGAAGGAGGTCCTAGTTCCCTGGTGTTCCCGGCGTTACCCGGTGGGTAGGAGGGGTAGGTGGGCACCGGAGATGAGGGCGGGCGACCGAGGTGAGGTTAGGTCGCCTTCCTGTCTCCGAATATCTGGCGTAGATCAAGTGCTTTCGTTCTAAACATCTATACGCTTTACCTCTGATAGTTGAATGAAATATTGTTTACCCCACAAAGCTGTTCTGAGGATCAGATGTTTAATGGTGCGTCGTAGTCAAGCCTTGCTTTTGAAACAAAGCAGTGCTTTGTATTTGTTAACTCGAGAGAGGCTTTACCTGGTTCTCAAAGGGTGGTCATATACAAAGAGGGGGAACTTTGTAAGCTAAACCTGAATTCATTTTGTTCTGTTACAGCCTGGTCGAAGTAAAGGCTGTTCAAATAAAACGAAGTCAGGGTTAACGGAGATAATAGGACCAGAATGTGAAAAAACAAATAAGACCGACAGAGACTTAAGGATATTTTAATCATATTAGCTTTTACTTGTAACACATACAAATATAAAGTAGAAATATGGGATATCTAAGTGAGGGCAGTTGGCTAGTAATCATTTGCCTCCCTTCATAAAGACCTGGAATTCTGCTTGGTTTTGCCTTAAGTTTATTTCTTCAAATGCTGTACTCAAAAGAAAATATTCTGATAGTTTTTCTTTTCTGCATGTGACTCAAGATTCGTTCGGGAAATGAAATTAGACCTCTTTTATTTTACTTAATGTAGCTTAGAATATAGTATTGTGAATTAATATTTTCCCAAAGCATCTTACTTAATTCTGTTACTAACCTTTCATTATGATTTTATTTTTTAGTATTTGATTTCGTCAGGCATTTGTCCAGTTACACATTTAAAAATGGCATCTAAACAAGAAATCATGAGTGACCAGCGGTTTAGGCGGGTTGCAAAGGACCCAAGATTCTGGGAAATGCCAGAAAAGGATCGAAAAGTCAAAATTGACAAGAGATTTCGAGCAATGTTTCATGACAAAAAGTTCAAATTGAATTATGCTGTGGATAAAAGAGGACGTCCCATCAAACACAGCACTACAGAGGACTTGAAACGTTTTTACGACCTTTCAGATTCTGATTCCGATCTCTCTGATGAGAATAATAAAACATTAAGTCAAAAGAAAATGAAGAAGAAAAAACCCCAGACTATAAATGAAGTAGAATCAAAAAATCTTGTTGAAGATAAAAAGAAAAAAAACAAGAAAATTCATCAAAAGGATTCTGGAAATAATGATTTAGATAACTCAGAGAGAATTCAGAAAATGAAAACCTCATGCAAATCTAAGAAGATCGACTTAGTAAGTCTTGAGAAAGATAGCAAAGAATTTACACAAAAAAGTACAAAAGGGGAAAAAAACACTGTTCAACAGAGCACAGACTCGTTTCCCAAAGAACAACTAAGAATGGTAGCCTCAGGCACCTCTGAGATTGTTCAGTCTCCCAAGGTCAAGTATTCTGAGACAAGAAGAAGAAAAATGCAATCAGGTTGGTTTGAAAGAACTAAGGAATCTTTGGTATTACTTATTCTTATACTGGTCTTTTAAAAAGGAAATATGTATAATAAGTGTTTTCATAGTATGATAGGAGTGGTCAAATACTTATTTAGAAGTATAAAGCTATGAAGGATAGTACACCATAAGATAATTTTTGATTTGAAGCCATAATAGCTGGAAGAAAGACAAATAAAAGTATGAGTCTTGAGGCTAAACCAGTGATTTTGATTTATGGTGAGCACTAGAGACAGCTGTGTTCTCTAACTAGATAAAGTGTCACGTGATCTCATGACGGGGTAAGAAGAGATGTATCTGAAGAAAGAAAGTAGAGTTGGGTACTCAGGCATTGCTTCATTTATTCAACTACTTTTAGTAACAAATATGTGGCAGATAGAACATCAAGACATGATTCCTCCCATCTTAGGGCTACTGCTAGTTTAAATGATGCCTGTACAAAAATTAGAAAAATATACGCCCTTCTGGACCCACAGGGCTTCCAGAGCTCACAGCGTGGTGAGGACAGTACCTTTGAGGGAGGCACAGACTGTTTTCCCCGAAAAGACACGCTGTTTCTGCAAGGTGTGTGGCTTGGTGATTGAAGTTTGGTTTTGATTGTAGCCCTTCTTGACCCTTTGAAAATCAGCTTTTGCAAATAATGGCTTGCAACACTATGCAATAGCCCTGATCTGAAGCACTACTGTCCAATAGAAGTCTGTAACTTTGAATTTTCTATTGGACACATTAAAAAGTAAGAAACCAGTGATTAATAGATACATGAATATATTCTGCTGCTGCAAAGTCGCTTCAGTCATGTCCGACTCTGTGCGACCCCATGGACTGCAGCCTACCAAGCTCCCCAGTCCATGGGATCCTCCAGGCAAGAACGATGGAGTGGATTGCCATTGCTTTCTCCTATGAATATATATTCTATTTAACCTAATATATCAAAAACTATTTCAATATGTAATCAATATGAAAATAATAGGATATTTTACATTCTGTTTTCTTACTATATCTAGTTGGACGAGCTGTTTTTCAGGTGCTGTTACCGTATGTGGTTGCTGGCTACTGTATTGGATAGTGCAGATACAAAGTGGAAGAAATCAGAACCATAATACATAATAGAGTAATTTTAAGTACCGTAGAAGAAAAGGCCTCTGAGACTTTGGAGGAAGAGGTCACTCAAGATACAGTAATCGGTAAAATTCATAGGTGAAGTGCTATTTTGGTTGGAGTTTAGAAGAATTAAACTTGGAATCCAAAGTATCCTAAATGGAGAGAACTTTTTGAGCAGACGTTTAGTTGGGCTTGTTCAGAAGAGATCAGTATTCATATTTGATTAGATAATAAGATGTCTGAAGGAATGAGTGAAGAATAAAGCTAGAAATGATTATTTGATACGAAGTAAGAAATGTCGGATTCTAGTTCACGTTTACAAGTTTTCTAAGCTAATGAGAATTGTCCTGTCCGGCAGCAGGAAATTTTGAGTATTGGTGTTGCTGATCATTGGTGTTGTAATTGAAAACTGGTGATGTTCAGATAACCCAGACAAAGGGTGGTTATGGTTACAGTACCCTAGCAGGGTAGGCATCCATAAAAGACAGAGAAACGTCTTGACAGGCCATGGTCACATTGGGAAGGTAGGAAGTATCAGGCAGTGGACAGAATTCTAAATAATAGGGACTAAGGGGTTAGGAGTGAGATCTCATTCCATTTGTAGAGGAACCAGGCAGCAAACTGAGGTATAGGGAGAACGGATGCAAGTCTCGTTACTGAAAATGGAAAATAAAATCAGATTGAAACACTAGCAAGGTTGGCCTGATGCTACATTTGTGAGCTACGTTAGTCTAGCTTCCTTTAAATTTCAATAGATTTAGGGTACTGGGTTAATATTAGTATGTCCAGTAATCCTTTGGATTTATTTTACATTATCTTAAGTTTCTCAATAACCATGAGAAATTAGGTTACATTACTTAGGAAACAAGGTTAAAGTGATTTCTGTGAGGATACACAGACCTCTAACTCAAGTCTTTGAGTCTTTCTACCCCACCTTGTTGCTTGCTGTAATTTTCATTGGTTCCTCAATCCAGAAAAAGCATTATCTCTTAGAGATAAGTGACTCCACATATCACCATCTTTTGCTCACTAGTATTCATCACTCACCATTCCAGCAACTACTGTGTACAAGGGGCTTTTTAAGTGCTATGAGGTAAAGGTGATGTGAGGAGCTGCAGTTTGATACTACATGTCATTTTAAAATGTTGCCCAGCACTGTGTGCTTAAGAATTTAAGTAAATAATTAGACACATGTGCAAAGAACGTGGACTGTAACCCTGTTTTGAAATTTTAAAATGGTAACATAAGTCATTAGTGAAAGACCATGAAAGTGAGAGTCTCTCAGTCATGTCTGACTCTCTGTGACCCTATGGACTGTATAATTCTCCAGGCCAGAGTACCAGAGTGGGTAGCCTTTCCCTTCGTGGGATCTTCCCAACCCAGGGATAGAACCCGGGTCTCCCACACTGTAGGCAGATTCTTTACCAGCTGAGCCACAAGGGAAGCACAAGAATACTGGAGTATTCTTGTGCCTATCCCTTCTCCAGTGGATCTTCCCAAACCAGGAAGTGGGGTCTCCTGCGTTGCAGGCGGATTCTTTACCAACTGAGCTGTCAAGGAATCCCTTAAATGAGTTCCAATATCTCCAAATATGTCTGTGACATATGAAGTTTTAAAAATAGATTATAAAATTGAGTACATAGTATAATTTAAGTAGACCAGCTACTTAAATTAGTGGGCATGTCATAGAAAACAAATTTACAGAGTTACATACCAAAATAACCACCCAGTTACTTCTAAATGAAAAGTTATTGGTCATCTTTATTTTCTTCATTAAACCATATTTTTTTGTTTTTCTTTTGCAATGAGCAGTCATTACTTTTGTAATCAGAGGAAAAATAATATAAGCATTTTTTAAAAATAGGTAAGTAAGTAGTAGTATTTGCAGTCACCACCAGAGCATTGCCATCTAGAAACAGAGGCAGTTAACTTATTTTTGTATTCCCTCATTGTTTATTAGCTTATTTTTGTTTGTTTCTTTGTATTTTCTCATTATTTAAAATAAGGTTTTGTACACAGTGGGCCTTGAACAAATATTTAATGAATGAATAAATGTTATGAGTATAGTTGATATTGTCAAAAATATTAAAATTTGTTCAGTTTGTTATACAACTCCAAATGTGATATGTGTACCACTGTTAACTGTGAGACGATGTCTTATCAGGTGATATTTAAACTTTTTTTATGTTAATAGTTATGTGGTTCAACATTTTAGAGGGAAAAAGTAACCACCACATCACAGACATATGAAATCTGTGACTTCAGGGATAGTGTTTAGAACAAGCTGCTAATTTTAATTAAAAAAACAGCTTCATGAAAAATGTCAGTGATAGGCAAAAATCATGAACATTGTGTGATAATAACTGATGCTTAAGAATTATTGCAATACTAGATAGAAATGTATCCCCAAGGTGTTATTTTAAGCAAGTTGTTTAAAAATGAATTCTGATGCTTATCTTGTACTAATTTACTTTCATAATTGTGGTAGTTTTCTGATCCCATTTATAGAACTTAGGTTAATGCCCTTTTTTGGCTTTTTCACATCTGCTGGTTAGTTATCTTTTATTACACCCCACTCTTGTGATACTGAAATAAAGCTTAGTTCCTAACTCTTTCTCCTAACAAAACTTCACTTGGTTAGGCATGAATTGTGTTGAATTTATATTTTCCTTTAGTCTGCTTCATGGAAATTAGATTTTTACTGGATTTGAGGTCAAAATAACTTGGATTTAATTTAATACATCGTTTACATTTTCTTAATTTCTCCTTTGACCTTTCTGCAGTGGTTCCATTCATAATGGCAAGAGACAGCGATGGTCATGAAGACTCAACAGGTGGTAAAAGGTTTGACAAAGATGCTCTGGAGGAAGATTCAGAAAGTGCTAGTGAAACAGGAAGTGATGAAGAATCTGAAGATGAAATTACAGGCATTTGTAGGGCTGCTGCTGCTGATCTTCATGATGAAGAAGATGATGATGATGATGATGATGATGAAGGAATTGGAAATGATGAGGAAGATGATAGTGAGGATGATGATGAAAGCGACAGTGGCCCTGATCTTGCGAGGGGCAAAGGAAATATAGAAACCAGTTCTGAAGATGAAGACGATATGGCAGATTTACTTCCAGAGGAATCTGGTTTTGAGCATGCTTGGAGAGAATTAGATAAAGATGCTCCTCGGGCTGATGAGGTAACCTTTTGATCAAATAAGATTATTTTGTCAAGAGTATAAGTAGCTGTTATGGATGGTAGGATTAATGTAATTAAATTAATAAGGAAAAGCTTTATTGGTAAATAATAAGTCTTGATGGTGATTCTGGTTAAAACTTCTTGATACAGAATATACCTATATAAAGTTAATATCTGTTCCAGCAGTTAGGGGTGAATTTCTATATAAATGATTAGAAGTCATGTGAAATTTTTTAAAAATTGTTGTTTTAACTAGAAGTGTGTATCAGTTCCTACTGTACCTATTAGAAATGCTATAGATTAATATATTAAACTTTCCTACTCACTCATGGGTGGCAAAATAGCTTAATAAACTTGTTAGTTAAAGAATCAGCTCATCCTCATGTTCTGATTCAAGAACTAAGAACCAAATAAGAGAGTGCTTTTCTGTTTACAGTTTTACTGTTGTGTTGCTTATCTGAAGTTTCCTTTTACATACTGAAATCACTTAGATAGATACTATATTAATGCTTTCATGATAGGCATTATATTTACTATCTTAATTTTGCAAGCATTGGGAATGATATAGATTATATAATAAGTAATTTTTGTCATTTTTTAGATTACGTGTCGATTAGCAGTTTGCAACATGGACTGGGATAGATTGAAGGCAAAAGATTTGCTGGCTTTGTTCAATTCATTTAAACCTAAAGGAGGTGTTATATTTTCTGTAAAGGTGAGAATTTACTTCAATTTCATTTTGAAGTATTTCTAAGCATTCTAAGTTAAATCCCTTTTTTTTATAGTCATAGTTTTCCTTTTAAGGAAAATAATTAATCTGAAAGTTGTTCCAATACAGTTAGACACAAAACTGATGAAACAAGTGTGAAGGTAAGAAAGGAACAGGTAAAATTATTGATTGGTTATATGATTGTGTTTAATTATGAAAACCAAAGTAATCAGTTGAAAAGCTATTATAATAAAGCTCAGTAAAGGGACAGGGTATAAGATAAATATTTAAAAAAAAAGTTTCATTACTAACATTAACAAGTAACATTCTATTTTTACTAACAGCAGAAATACATAAAAATCTTACAAATTACCTTATAAACACAACCTATATGAAGTAAGCTATAACACTCGATAAATAATATATGAAAAATTGTGAGATACCGTATTTCTAGAAAGCCCACATAGTGATTAAGACTCTAGACTTTGCAGTGTGACAGACCTGTATTCAAATCTTGATTCTGACACATGCTATATGATCTTGTGCATTTTATTGATTATTTCTCAAATGTGTTTTCTCCTCTAAGTAGATATAACAGTAGTATTTCTTAAGGTAGTGGTAAGGATTCAACGAAAAGCAGATCATACGAAGTATCTACTACAGTGCCTGAAGCAACTCTAAATTACTGTTGTTCAGTTTAAATATTTAAGATATCAGTTCTATAGTTTTAGTATAGTTTCAGTCAAAATCTCAGTGCAAATGAAAGTTAAGAAAAAGGTTGCCATTAGTTATCTAAAAGAATAAACAAGTGAGAATGACTCATAAGTCTTTGAGAAATCATAGCAGTATAAAAGGATTTACCCTACCAGTTACAACATCACAACATTTTATAATGTTGCAGAAGTTTTCAGTTTTGGGTAGAGCGTAGGGACAACTAAGGCTTCCCTCATAGCCCAGTTCGTAAAGAATCCACCTGCAATATAGGAGACCCCGGTTCAATTCCTGGGTCGGGAAGATCCCCTGAAGAAGGGATAGGCTACCCACTCCAGTATTCTTGTGCTTTCCTTGTGGCTCAGCTGGTAAAGAATCCACCTGCAGTGTGGGAGACTTGGGTTCGATCCTTGGGTTGGGAAGATCCCGTGGAGAAGGGAAAGACTACCCGCTCCCTTTCTGGCCTGGAGAATTCCATGGACGGTATAGTCCATGGGGTTACAAAGAGTCGGACACGACTGAGCGACTTTCACTTTCACGTCTCCCAAATGATAGCCAGATGAAAATTTAAAAATTTAAAAATTTAAAAATTCCAGAAAAAAATTAAAAGTCAAACTGTAGGCAGAATTGAAATAGAATGGTGTTTTTGTTAAATCTTATATTTTAGGAGATGGACAGTAGGAATCACTGGACTTATAAAGAGGAAAAAAATTAAAAGTCAAACTGTAGGCAGAATTGAAATAGAATGGTGTTTTTGTTAAATCTTATATTTTAGGAGATGGACAGTAGGAATCACTGGACTTATAAAGAGGAAAAACCACAAAGAATCAACATGTGACTGCATATATGCTAAAAACCTCTACATTGAAACCTGTTATGGTTTACATCTGTTGCCCTGCATCATCCTGTCTCACATGCATTGTGGATTAATTATTTTTAAATATAGTATTATTATTTATAGTTATAGTATTATTATTTATAGACATATTAGAATAAACCTGGCTTGGCTTCATAGAAAAAAACAAAACCAAACCTGTTTTATGCAACTTAGATTAGTGAGAAAAACTTGGATTCCCTAGTCGATAAATTACATATTTCAGACAACTGAAAAAAGCATACATTAGTTAATAAATGAATATTAAGCCTGGTAGTAACAAAACACTGCAGGTTAATATGATTATATTTCCTGACTCTCAATAGTAGCCGGGATAAAAAAAAATACCAAAGATTTAATTCAGATTATTTTATCCAGTCATTTTTCACACATGGGAGCGTGTATGTATGTGCCATTCTTGCTGTTTGCATTCTGTCCAGTTGTTTAGAGTTCCTGACCTTCAAAGGTCTGTATATTTTGAGAAAAGGGAAGTATAAATTACTTTGATCTTATTTTTTTGTTTGTTTAGATATATCCTTCAGAGTTTGGAAAGGAGAGGATGAAGGAAGAGCACGTTCAAGGACCAGTGGAGTTATTAAGCATTCCTGAAGATGCTCCTGAAAAGGACTGGTATTAAAACACTCCAGAAAATAAAACTAAACCTCATATGAGTTTGTGTCACTAATTCAGAATTCTGGTCACTTTCATAATTGAAACTAAAGTTTATATTTGTGCCATTCATGGTTAAAATAGATTGCAAAGAAAGTTAAAGTCTGCCAGAAGTGACACAGTATTCCAAACACATTTTCTGTATATATTTATATTTCTGTATTCATGAAAGTAATTATTGCAGTTTTGAAAAACATTTCATGGTTAAACCTGAATCAATAAATTTTGCTTTTTTTCTTAGATGTTGATTTCTATGTAAAGAGCATTGAAACTATTTACCTCCAAATTATATAATTTATCTTAGTTAAATAGAAAAATATAAGAATGCAAGAATAATAAAGTTCTTAATCATCATAATGTAGAGAAATAAATTTTAAGTACTTTTGAATCCACTAGGTGGAGCTATATGTGCACTTAATAAAAATTGGTGGCAAATTTTTATTTGCCAGATGAAGACCCTCAAAGAATAAGCTAGAGTTAAGTAAGTTGAACTTAAATACCATTTAGTCTTGACAACACATAAATAAAGTTTTATAAGATCAGGTATTTGTTTATAATAAAAGCTAGTGCTTTCCTAGCATATGTTATACTGCAGTGGTCCTCCTCAGTGGATTTACTTGAGAAAGCTGTATATGGTAATCAAACAAACAAAAAATAATCTCTTCTAAAAATTAAAATTATAGGTAGCCACGTGTAATTCTTGCTTTCCTTTTTCTAAATACAAAATCCCAGTCAAAATCCCTAGTCTGTACCTTGTCAAAATAATAAATTGTGTGTAAGTATTTAATGTTAGGCAAGAAGGCTATTCATAAAGGAAGATGGATTATAATAAAAGCCAGTTTGTAATATGTTTTTCTTGGAACAGTTACATTTCTTTTTTACAAGGAGAGAGGTATTTGTGTTCCTGTTTAAGTAAACCTAATGATTTTTTCCCCCTTTTTAGGGCCTCTAGAGAAAAACTGAGAGATTATCAATTCAAACGACTGAAATACTATTATGCAGTAGTAGACTGTGATTCTCCTGAAACAGCTGCTAAAATTTATGAGGATTGTGATGGCCTGGAATTCGAAAGTAGTTGTTCGTTTGTAGATCTAAGGTAATTCGTGTGTGTGGTACCAGTTTATTCTTGTAGCACAATGTAACTGTAAGAACTGAGATATTAGAATTGGTAGTGCTCTCTGTTGCTTCATTTTCTAAGAGGATTTCTCCCTTTTAGTAGAATGCTCTTGTAGCACATCACTCTTAAGAAAGAAAACTGAAATGAGAAAATGCTAAAGTGTTAGACAGAAGTCACCTCACATTTATGTGCTTTCAGATATATCAGATGTATTTTTAGGATGGCGGGTTTTATGCAATGATATTTCTTGGCAGCTGTCTTTTAGAACTAGGGAACCAGAGTGAAGTAACTTTACCAAAAGCATTGAGGTGGAGGCAAAGGCATTTGCTAATAGACTAGTGTCTCTTGATCCGTGCTGTCTGGTACAGTAGCCAGCAATCATGTCTGGCTTATTTACATTTAATTAAAAACTTAAAAAATTTAAAATTCATCTGCTTAGTCACACTGGACACATTTCAAGTACTTAATGGCCACATGTTGGGCAGAAAAGAAACAGAACTTTGATGACATCATCATAGAAAGTTCTATTGGACAGTGCTGATGAGTAGATGGTCTTGCTGGCCTTGTCTTCAGACTTGGGCATTATTTCCACCATGTGCTCAGGATCACTGACCCAAGCTGAAAAACCTTACGTGGTTGGGAATGTCTGTTCTAAGGAAACCAGGAAGCTAAACTGTCGTACCATTTGATCATTAACCTAGTTCCTTGAACCCAGTAAACCATTCTACTGTGACACTGTCAATAGAAATCACTTTTTTTTTTTTTTAAGATTTTTAATTTTAAATTATCAGTATATTAAGGCTTCTCTGGTGGCTCAGACAGTAAGGAGTCTGCTTGCAGTCCAGGAGACCTGGGTTCAATCCCTGCATCGGGAATATCCCCTGGAGTAGGAAATGGCAACCCACTCCAGTATTCTTGCCTGGAGAATTGCATGGACAGAAGATCCTGGCAGCTTACAGCCCATGGGGTCACAAAGAGTTGCACACAACTAAGCGACTAATACCGGAGAAGGCAATGGCACCCCACTCCAGTGTTCTTGCCTGGAGAATCCCAGGGATGGGGGAGCCTGGTAGGCTGCTATCTATGGGGTCGCACAGAGTCAGACAGGACTGAAGTGACTTAGCAGCAGCAGGTGACTAATACATAGACACATCAGTATATTAAGATCATGCTTCACAATCATTGATTCTTTTTTTTTTCTTTTTTTATCTTCTACCTCTTGAACCTCCCTCCTGCTATCCAAGTTTGTTAGAGACTTTCTTGTCAAGATGAAATACTTTAGGGGAAAAAAAAAAATGCATCAGTTGATAGTCACTGGCTTTCATACTTCAAAAGCATTCTGACTCATGGATGGGGAACACATGTATACCTGTGGCGGATTCATTTTGATATTTGGCAAAACTAATACAATTATGTAAAGTTTAAAAATAAAATAAAATTAGAAAAAAAAAATACAAATAAAATTTTTTGCATTGATAGTTTGGGGTAAGATTTTAGCATGCTTAAGTATATAGCAAGAAAAACCTAACTCATCAAACAAGCTGTTTCCTTCTCTTTTTAATAATTTCAAAAGGAGGTGCTTGTTTTAAATGTATTAATTGTAGTTACTAAACATTAGAATGTCAGACCGCCTGTCATGAGTTCACGTTTACATATTCTTCTCAGGATCATTTTGTTCTTTCTTTTCCTTTTTGGGACACTTCCATGCAGTGTTAGAATAACCTCTGGCAGTACCTAGAAAACAAGATCAATGACCATGGGAAAAACTTACATCCCCTGTTTTGTCATATATTTTCTTCATAAAAGAAAATTGAGTTTTCTGCTGCTATCCTACTATCTAGGGAACTCTTTATTCATCTACCTCAAAATCATGCCTATTGACAATGTTTAAAATATTGATCTCAGATGGTTATGTTTCTTCTACTAAGTCTGTGCAAAAGTGTATGCGGTAGAGGATATTCTGTAGACCTAATGAACCTTAATTTTTCATTCCTTCCCTCAAATATCATTTTTGGTGCAATATATAGCTCATGCTTTTTTGTGTGTGTGAAAATAAAATTTATGAAAATGATAGAACCTAAATATAATAACCATGGATCATTTCTCTTTGCTTTTTTCCTCCCGTTCATTAGCCTGATGGCTAAGAATTGTCAAACAGTTACAGTCGCTAATTTACATTTAACTGCTATTATTTGTGACAGAAATTATAAGATAATATTAAAATTTTTAGTGTTGAAGAATCAGCCTTAAGCTTTTCATTATTTCAGTGATATCTTGTTCGTATGATACTTTATTTTCAGAGTACTTCCCCTTTGATAATTCTGTCTTATCTTCAGAATATCATGAAGCAAGTCAGTGACTATGTTATCAGGAATCTAGGTCTTTTTGAAGCATGAGGGACTCATGTGTGTTTACACCAGACTCACATTAACTGACTCCTAATGCAGGGTTTCTACCTACAGAGTTCACTTAGATTTAGTGGAATTACAGATTTATAGCTTATGAATTTCAAAAGTTTTGTGCCAAGATTATTTCTAACATTGTTTACTTCATCTGCATGTGTGTTCTGTAGAACCTCTATGTGGTATATATGTATAAACTATACTTAATTAGAAGACAATCTAAACTCTGGTTGTTTATCACTGCAGCATGTGTTTAAATGAATTCTTTTTTTTCCTTTGTTTCTTAGGTTTATACCAGATGATATTACTTTTGATGATGAGCCCAAGGATGTAGCCTCAGAAGTGGATTTAACAGCATATAAACCAAAATATTTCACATCTGCTGCAATGGGAACATCAACGGTATTTCTTCACTTTAGAAAGTATATAGCTGGACTCTGTTGTTGCTTTAAGAAAAGACTTTGTTATTTACTTATAGCATCTTTAGAAATGGAAAGTATTCAAAGTTTTAATGCATAAGTACAAATAGAAATGAAACACAAGTGTATTTGCATTTTTATCTACCCCATCTATTTGAACCTGTTTCCAGATTTTTGTTACGCCTTTAAGCCTGAGTCAATTATCTGCAAATGTTTCTTTTTTCTCTTCTATCTTTCCCATACAGTCTTACTTAACTAGATTCTTTAATGTAATATGTCAGTTATTAGTATCCTAGGGAGTAGGGGCAAGGAGCTAACACTACTTCAAATCACAGTTAGAAGCAGTGCAAATTTAAAATAGGGACACATTTTTTTCTGCAGATATGACCCCAGATTGTAAAAACAATTGAAGTAGAATAATTCTACTTCAGTGTCACAGTAATGCTTAATAATAAACAGCCAAAAGATTTTTATTGAATTAGTTTGTTACTTAGCTGCCTAGCTTGTCTGCTCTCCTGCCCCATGTACCTTTTACCCACAGCTGAACTCTGCAGCAGCCACACAGGCTTCTCATTGCCTTTCTTGTGACAAACCAGCGTGCTCTTCTGAGGCCAGCCCGGTGGCAGAGAGCTGCTGTATCTGCCACCTGCAGCCTGCGGACACTGTGTGGCCATGATTAGTTACTGAGTATAGGGAAACCCCACCAGTGTGCAGTAAGTGAAGTCTGAAAGATTCAGTCACACAAAACCTAGGATCATGTTATTTTCAAGCCTAAAAACTAGGCAGGCCTATCTGGTCAGCCAGTCTTGAGTTCCTGTGGCCTAGCTGTATCATCCATGTCTGTCTCAGTTCAGAAGTGATTTTGTGGTCCTCAGCTCAGTCTTAATGATCAGAATAGGAATAATTCTGAATTGTGGAACTAGCAGTAATTTCTCCAACAATGGCAGTTATTTTAAGGATTGGATCTCTTATGTTCTGATCTGGGGAGATTAGCTTGAGGGGGAAAAAAAGTAAGGATGTGGAACCTGCCCTGTGATGGAGATTAAATCTCTAACAAGACTCAGAATGGGGGCTTCGTAGAGGACAGGAACATGTCACCAGACCGATCATGTTATAGATAAATTCCTGTGTCATGAGGGTTTCCTGTGCTTTCAACCAGTAAATGCCTTTCTAATCAGTGGCTTTTAATCTCTTTTGGAAAAAGGACCACACTGAGATTGTTCTAAAAGCTTTATCAGGAAATTTCAGTTTGTAGACCTCTTGAAATGCCTAGAACTCCAGGTGAAAAACATGTTTTGACTCATTCATAATAATGTTAACTTTTTCACTAGTGCAGTTTCCTGTTTTCACCACAGTCAGTCCATACTGATGAATTTTTACTCCCAGCAATGAAGTGCCTTGTATATAGTAGAGAGTTAGGATACAGACACAGGTTAACTGAAATGCTTCCCTTTCCACAGGTAGAAACTTTTGCCCTAAGTATGTTATATATTATTGATTTTAGTATGTCTTTTTACTGTTTACTGTTAAACATCCACATTAACAATAAGTATTCTTTACAAGTTTGGGTTGCTGACATTTCCATTTTTATATGTTATTTTTTCTTACTTGGTGGAAGGTGGAGATCACTTGGGATGAGACTGATCATGAAAGAATTACAACACTCAACAGGAGATTTAAAAAGGAAGAACTTTTGGACATGGATTTTCAAGCCTATTTAGCTTCTTCTAGTGAAGATGAAGAGGAAATGGAGGAAGCACAAGGTATTTGTCTGCTTTTGTAAGCATTTGAATACTTAGCCTAGACTTACGAATGACAATATGTCTTTGGCAGTAGCTTGAAAGAGAATATCTAATCCTTAAATTGCCTGTGAAGTATGTTCACATGTACAGTATTATATATACTTATAGATAGTAATTGAAGTTTTTTATTTAGAGATATTTTCTTAGCCTGAATTTCTTCAACCAAAGACACTTTTTTTAAAACCCTATCCTCAACAAAAAAAGGGTCTGGTCTTTTAGACGACACATGATTCTTACAGTTATGCAATCACCTAAACAAGTAAAATGCTTTATTACCATACCTTTTTTAAACTAAGAACTTTTGGGTTATCTTTTACATACCGTTTTTCTGCTCAGTTAGTTTACAAAGTAGACTCTTCCTGTTCATTTAGTGATTATCCTAGAAATTGTGACTTGCATCCTTATTAAAGTTGAATACTAATTAATATTTTTACCCTCCTAGAGAATACAAGGAATCTTAAAAGAGCTTTCATGCTATTCTGTGTGCTTTACTTCTTAAGTACCGTAGGACATTAATATTATTGTTTTCTTTACATTTACTCACATTTTCCCTACTTCTTTTGCTCCTTGTTCTTTTCTAAATCTCATACTCCTGTTTGGGATCATTTTCTTTCTACCTTAAGTATATTTGTTGTAATTTCCAAAATTGAATTTTAGTTTGGTCTAAATATGTCCTTATTTTGCCTTTATTTGTGAATATATTTTCTTGATTAAAAAAAAATTCTAGGTGGACAGTCCTCTTGTTCCCACATTGATGATAATATTCCCCTGGCTTCTGATTTGTTGTTTTTGAGACGTCAGCTGTCAGTCTGCTTTCTTCAGTCTTTTGAAGGTTGTCTGGATTTTATTCTTTGCATTTAAAAGTTTTCTCTTTCTGTTTTTCTGCAATTTTAATATGAACTAAGAATAGATTTTTTAAATTTATTATGCTTGGGGTTTGTTGGGTTTCTTGAATTTGTGGCATGGTATCTTTCAGCCATTATCTATCCAGGTATTTCTTCCCCCTTCCCTGGACTTCAATTAAATACGTATTGAATCTTTTCACTGTAACTTCCATGTTGTTTCTCTCCTGTATTTTTTTAATCCGCTGTCTTCCTATGCTAGTCTACTTCTGGTTGATCCTTGCCCTGGAGTATATCTTTCGGGGTCCCTACTTATTTAAATATGGGGTACTAGTTGGTTTTTTAACTTTTGTCTTACTGGCCTGTGAGACTGCCAAAACTGTCGGTTAGTCTCAGGGCTATTTGTTTGGTAGACTAGTACGTGCATTCAGGGCAATGGGGTCCTCTCGATAATGATCATCTTCTCCTTAATTTTGATTTGGTAATTCTTCACTAATTTGTCCGTTCTTTGAAGTTTTCTTCTTTCTTTTTAAAATAACTTTGAGGCTTGGGTTAGATTTTCTTTGCCCCAGTGCCTTTCTTTTCGTAGCTATGAAATGGGGATCATAATAGTACCTGTTCGTGGTTGAAAAGATTGGGATAACATATGTAAAGTCTTAGCATACTACCTCGTATCGTATATTTTTACTTCTAAAACTTTAAGGATTAATGGCTTTTTGTTTGAAATGTACTAATTAAGTTTTTAAAAACATGCATTTTTCTTCAGTATTTTAATTGATTGCAAGCTTACTATAATCTATAATTTAGTATCTCTGATAGATACATTAGTATATTTGAATGCTTTGAAGTTACTGGATGTTCCTATTGTAGTTTATAAGAGATCATACCAGGGCTTCTTACTGTTACAGTTTTTTTTCACTCCTTATATAGAATTAAGTCTTTCACAAAGTATTGTCCTTGAATTGGGAGAAAACAGACTTACATGAGTTAACCCACATTTTAGAGCTTCAGAAAGTAAAATTTTAGTACTGGAAAAAATCAATTTAAAGTAGGCCATCAGAGACTTACCACTAAAATCTCAACCTGGAAGCAGCTTGCTTCTAATTATGTTTTCAGAAGTAAGCTTTTAATAGAAAGAAATACATTGCCATTTTGTTAATGCGTTCCTGATGTTTTATCCATTGAATTACGGGATACATGACAGAATTCCATCCAACATTATTATTGTGGCATAAAGCACAAACAGGAAAAAAATGAATTTCAGCTGTTCAAGTGAAAATGTAAAAGTGTGATAGGATGGAAAGAATGTTGTGGACTATTTTTTATTCATTCAGAGGAAAAAAACCTATAAAAACATTTATTTAACCAATTTTTTTCACGTCACCTTTTGAAGATGTAAGGACAATCTATTAACATTGATGTTTCAAGCTAAATGCTCAATAATATCGGATGTATTTAGTGACCAGTTAGTTATAGCTCATAGAAGAGAGGGTCTTCTGTAAAATTTCCCTTTACTGAGGACATTTACTCAATTCAGTTAGTCTGTATGTTTTGCATTAAAACCTAGGTTCTTAATTTCTGTTTTGACGTGGAGAATTACAGTGGAAATACATAGCAAACAAACTTTTCACGTATTAGTTTCTTTGGTATTTGTTGCCCGTGAATTTTACACTGTTCCTTTGTATTATGATTATTTTTATAAAATTGGGAAATGGAAATGTGAAGCTTTTTCCACATGGGAAAATTAAATCACAAGCTTCTAATTTGTTCATTTTTATTCTTTGTGTGCTAATGAGACCCTGAGAGTAAGTATGCTTGCTCATTATCACGTGGAAAGGACTCGTTACTCTTTGTTTTAGATAACAGGCAGCTTCCTTTATCTGTGTCATTGAACAGCTAAGTCCATGTATCAGATGCATCCCAGCACTACTGAGACTCCATTTATTGATCATATATGTGTTAGATGGTAGGAGACATAAAGGGGGAAAAAATGCCATCCCTGCTATCTTGCTTATAGGGTGGAGAAGTTCAAGGATGTTACATGACTACACGATTATTTTGAGATACGAATTTTAGTAAAAACAGAGATTCCCAAGTATACTGTTATCACCGTACTAACTTATATTGCAGCTGATCTTTTATTGTAAATAAGAGTTAAGTCACTTAATTCATTTTGTGTTAAGTTTAAGTCTGATTTTGATATTCTGCTGTTATAGTGTATCTGACAGCTTTGAGAAGAGTGCTGCAGTGGCTGAGATTGAACAGTGAAGTTAGAAGTGAAATTATTTCTGTATATTCAGTTAAATTGATTTTTTTTGTTAGGTGATGATGGAGTCAGTGTAGAAGAAGATGGGAAAACAAAAAAAAGTCAGAAGGATGATGAAGAACAAATTGCTAAATATAGGCAACTCTTACAAGTTATTCAAGACAAAGAAAAGAAAAGCAAAGAAAATGATATGGAAATGGAAATTAAGTGGGTTCCAGGTAAGAATTAGATACTAACCAAATGTTCACTGTTTTCCTTCATTTGGGGACATCAAATAGAAAAGAAGATCAATTCTTTGGAAAAATTAACTTAAAAAAATCACATTTTCAGGAAACGTTTTTGTGAGGAAGTTAATATAATATTTGCATACATCATTTAATTCACTTTGGGGCTACTGTTTTAGACTCTTACTGGCTTATTCTTGGTTTCTTTAATTTACTCACTATAAATTACCCATTTATGAAAGTAGGCCTTTCCTAGGCTTGATTCCAGTGTTCTCAGAATGTAGAAACTTGATTCCAGGCACCATGTATTCTAAAGTCATTAAACTTCTTTTCAAAATATGTAATTCATAAGTGAATTTTTCTCTAGTAACCACTAGTAGACTATACTTAGTGAAGATTGACTAACACAAAATATGTAATACGTAGTTTTCCATCTCAATTAACACAATTTTTAAATATTCTTGGATAGTCCAAGAAGTATATATAGCATTATGAATTTTATAACTGCCTTGAAGGATTCAGGAACTTTTTAGAGTAGTAAAATACTACTACAATAATAATTAAAACCTTGTCAATGCTAAACCAAGGTAAGAGGATAAATGAGGGTAATTTTCTAACATAGATATTTTTTCTTAACAGTCCTGGGCAAATCAGCATGTATCTTTGTGAATAATACTGTATTTGCGAATTATTGATTTTTATGTATATCTTAAAGATAAATATGATTTTTGGCAATATTTCAATTATTTTAGCCTCAGTTTGTCTCTAGATGAAAGAATACTGTTAATAACACCATTGCTTAAAAGTTAAGTGTTCTGTATTCATTTAGTTCTGTTTCTTACAACTCATTTGTTTTTGCACTGAGAGTAAAATATGTGTTTTCATAGATTGTTTTTATGGAGGGGGGAGACTAGCATAATTCGATATTTGAGGATAGGTTCTTACAGTAAATTTATCAGGATGTCCATATGTCTCCTACATGTTCTCTAAGAATTCGGTGCTGTGTTTTAACCCATTTGTTTTAAATGTTTGGCTTTTGCGAGAAGTGGTGAAAAGAAAAAATGAAGTTTAGTAGTATTAGCATATGAACAGTGGCTAAGGGACCACAATTAATGTAGCCTGGAGAGGAAGAATCTAAAGTGACTTAATATTTTCAAGTACTTGCATGATAAGTATATAAATGAAGACTTAATCTCAGTTACTACCTCAGAAGTCAGTGTTTCACAAGTGGATAAAAGTTGAATGAAAGGTTTCAAGGTAGTATAAAGGAATTCTCTGTGTTGTTAGAATTGTTCAGTAAAGGCTGCATTAAGGGATTGAGTATCCTTTGTCAGTAAATTTCACAGTAAGGCAGTTTGAACCTACCACTCAGAGATGTGTGAAGAAATTTTTTTACTTGAGGTCCTTGGGTTAATGATTCTAAGAAATGTTGGAGTCTATCTTTTAAATCAAATATGTTGAAATTGTAGCTTAATTCTAATCTTAGGATGAGCTTACTGAATGAAGATATTTTAAATGAATATGTTTTAAATTGAGATACCCAGGTGATATTATAAGAAAGAAGATTTAAAATAAATTTGATTGAAAGTTTTCTATTAAATATTTTAGAGAGATAAAATATTTAATATAGTTTATATAGTGAAAAATACCAAAAAGTGATGCATAGGAAGATTTAAGCAATACAGTTTTCCTAGGATAAACCTCACTTAGTCATGGTGCATTATCCTTCTTTTTATTCCTAGACTCAGTTTAATAATGTTTTGTTAAAGATTTTTGCACCTGTATTAATGAGGAATACTTGCCTATAGTTTCCATTTCTTGCAGTGTCCTTAGCTTAGTGTTATCAGGGCAATGCTGGTAATAAATTAGCAACTGTTCCCTCTGATATGTAGCAGTACATTTTTATCTTGACTTTGCTATTTGTGGATGTGATATTAATGTCATGTAAAATATTTTGAAATATAAAATGAAAATTATCATCTGTAATTCCATTTCCCTTATTCAGCCACTGAGTGATTAGATAGATTGTGGTTTAATTTATCATTTCTCTACTGGTGAATATTAAATAATATTTCTAATATTAATCATATTTTAATATTTCTAATCTTTCACTTCAGTAGGCCCATGACGTTGAAAAGAAATGTGATCTAAGGCTGTTACAAATCCCAAAGCCAAAAATATCAGTACTTTCTTAGATCTCTTTACTTTCATCACCAGCCAAGTAATAGGCTTACTCTTTTAGGGTCTTTTACTTATAAAAACAATTTTTTAACAAAGATGCTCCTCCTCCCTCCCCAGCCCCCTATTTTAGAAATGTCAGTGCATGTGAGAACCTGCAAAGACCACAAGGAGAAGCTAATGGCAGTCAGACTCACTCACCAGTCAGTAACATGACTTCCTCACTCACATAGCAACTTGACATATGCTGTGGATCAACCTGTGGTTCTCTCACAAACTGTTGAAACTACCAGTGTCCAAGCCTCAAAATTTAAATCTCAGATGCCAAGCATCTAGAATGTTATAAATAATCTATAGCTTTTTCCATATTTTGAATTATTTTCATAGGATAGCTTCCCAGAAATGGAATTACTAGGAAAGGACACAGACACTTTTTGTGTCTTGAGATTATTACCAAATGCTTTCCAAAGGGGTTGTACCAGTTTTTAGTGCCTTCAACAATGATGAAAGTGCCAGGTTCATGGAATTATCATCAACATTCACAATATAATTTTTGCTCTTAGTTGAACGAATGAAAATTGATATTCTGCTGTATAATGCATTTTTTTAAAGTCTGTAACCGCAGTATTTTTTGAAGGCCCCATATGGGGTATTATTAACCTGTAGATCCTTGGTGTGGTTGTGCACATGAGTAAGTGTGTGCATTTTCTGTGTGTGTGTGAATGTAAGGGGTCTGTTACACACTGACATGTTAGATGAGACAAATGAACTTCTCTTTCAGGATCTCGGTTTACTTATTTGGAAAGGGGGACGAATAATACCTTTCTAGCTTTACAAGGCAGAGAAGGCAATGGCACCCCACTCCAGTACTCTTGCCTGGAAAAATCCCATGGACGGAGAAGCCTGGAAGGCTGCAGTCCATGGGGTTGCTGAGGGTCGGACAGGACTGAGCGACTTCACTTTCACTTTTCACTTTCATGCATTGGAGAAGGAAATGGCAACCCACTCCAGTGTTCTTGCCTGGAGAATCCCAGGGATGGGGGAGCCTGGTGGGCTGCCGTCTGTAGGGTCACACAGAGTCGGACACGACTGAAGTGACTTAGCAGCAGCAGTAGCTTTACAAGGTATTATAAGTGTACTTTCATAGTACAGAGTACTATTCATGTCATAGGTGTATTTTGTTGAATTTGTGTCTTAAGGAATGTATGTTCCCGGTAACAATTATCGTGAACCACAGAACTTTTTTGATGTTATACTTCGGTAAACCACAGAGGGTCAGTATAAGATTGTACTTTATCACACATCAGTTTTCTGTGACTTGAATTTCCCAAATGTTAAACTCTTTAGAAAAATAATAAGTACTCTTAATAATTACTAACACTTGTTGGACTATGGCTTAGCTTGATTAAAAAAAAAATTTAGACTTTAAACTTCCTGTTTTTTTACCTTGGATTGCACCATATAGTGTGCTTCCCAGGTGGCGCTAGTGGTAAAGAACCCACATGCCAGTGCAGGAGACGCAAGACACGAAGGTTCAGTCCCTAGTTCAGGAAGATCCCCTGGAGGAGGGCGTGGCAACCCACTCCATCATTCTTGCCTGGAGAATCCCATGGGCAGAAGAGCATGGTGGGCTACTGTGCATAGGGTTGCAAAGAATTGGACACAACTGAATTGACTTAGCACGCATGCAGTATAATAACATTAGGAGGTTTAATTCCTTAAGAGTAAGTATTAAGAGAGGCAGATAACAGGTACATGGTGTAATAACTAGAATGAACTATATTTTCTGTTGATATTTTAGTTCCTCATGGAAATGTGAGAATACAATGTTATTAATGTTATAAATAATTTAAAATGTTAAATTATAAGATTTTTAAGGAAAGCTGTAATTCATTGTTTTGATGTGGGGTATTGTTTCCCATCTCAGTGTGTCACTATTAATAGAAAAGTATCCTATCTGACTCATTTTGATGAGTAGATAAGATGGCACATGTAATTAGCATATTAAGCCTTCGTTAATGAACTTGCCTCATTGGGAAATTTGTGATATACATAAAAGTGAAGCATAATGAGTTTTATCTCATATAAATATATAATAACCTCTCCGGTATTAATAGTTCAGTTAATCCGTGTGATAATTTTTTGTTGTAGATAATGCAAGCTGTATATTTTGACCTATGACATTTCATCCAGAATATGAACAGACGTGTCATAATGACATGTTTCTTTGTCTGTCATCTTAAAGGAGATTGTTACTGTTGAATCGCTGAGTCATGTCAAACTTTTTTTGCAACCCCAGGTGCCTGTAGCCTGCCAGACACTTCTGTCCATGGGATTTCCCAGGCAAGAATACTGGCAAGTTCCAGGTGCCATTTCCTTCTCCAAGGTATCTTCGCGACCTGGGAATCGAACTCATGTATGTTGCATTGGCAGGCAGCTTCTTTACCACCGAGCCACCTGGGAAGCCAGTATATTAATGCTCACCTGTTGCTAAGCATTCACTTTTATTTGGCCTAGATTGACAGGGAAATAGATGTTTGCAAGACTAGGCATGTGTGTGTGCTCAGTCACTGAGTCATGTCCGACTCTTTGCAGCCCCATGGACTGTAGCCCGCCAGGCTCCTCCGTCTATGGAATTTTCCAGGCGAGAAATACTGAAGTGGGTTGACATTTCCTCCTTCAGTCTTCCCAAACAAGGGATTGAACCTGTGTTTCTGTGTCTCTTGAATTGACAGGTGGAGTCTTTACCACTGAGCCACCTGGGAATCCCTAAAGGAGATTAGATATGATTAAATGTCCTCTGTTTCTTAGTTACCTGCTGATTAATAGACACTGGTGAAAGGACATCTAGTCTTTTTTCTATTCAGCTTTTTCAGTGCCTAAGCTTTCCTTCAAATACTTACTAAGCATATGCCAAGAACCATTCTAGATACCATTTGTATGAGCAAAACATACAAATCCTTGACTTCTTAAAGCTTATATTCTGGTTAAGGGGAGACAGATAAGTCTTTGGTAGGAAAATATGTAGAAAGTAGAAGGCTTCCCAGGTGGCTCCATGGTAAAGAATCTGCTGGCCAATGCAGGAGACACAGGTTTGATGTTTTGGTTGGGAAGATCCTTTGGAGAAGGAAATGGCAACCCACTCCAATATTTCTTGCCTGGAAAATTCCATAGACAGAGGAGCCTGGTGGGCTACATACCATGGGGTCACAAAGAGTCAAAAATGACTGAGCAACCAAACAGCAGCAAAAGGAAGTAGAGGTCAGGGGTGAACCATGAGAGAAGAGTGTGCAAGCAGAGGGGTGACAAGTGACTGGCTTTGACGATGTTTGAGGAGCACATGGAGAGCAGTGTGACCACAGGGAGGGCGTGAAGGAGAGAACAATGGACGCGGTCAGAGGTAACAGGGCCAAGTGAGAAGGTCTTGCAGGCCAGTTTTAGGCCTTGGATGTCTTCACTGAGTGAGATGAGAAGCAATTGGAGTGTTTGAACTAAGGAGCAGTAAAATCTGACTTGGGTTTTTTTTCCAACTTTATTGAGATATAATAGACATATGTGTCTTTGTGAGTTTAAGGTATACAGCATAAATCTTTGTTTCTGGTATCTGTTCTTTATCCTTCGTACTTCCTTTTCCCCATCTTTATCCTGTCTCCCTTTCTGTATTCAGTGACCCAGTGGGAAGTGTAAACAGACTGTGGCTATGGTATTATTCATTATTTAGAAATAAAATGTTTTTGAATTAGTTGGGCATTCATTTTACTAGGCAGCCTGGCTTCAAACAGTTTAAATTTCAGACTTCTCAAAACCTGTTCACTATTTACTTTTGGCTATGTGTCTATTTCCATTTATTGCCAGTATATCCATTATTTGAGATATAGTCACAAAAAAAATGTTTTTTTGGTCAGAACTTTTAAAATAACCAGATGTTTAAAATTTTGAGTTCATTGTAGAGGAGAGCATTAAACGGAAAACTGAACTTCAAATAAGCTGAAAAGAGTTAGCATTTTGCTTCATACTTTGGTCAGGGGGAGGAAACCAGTTTGCAGTGCACTATTGTTACTTGGCCACAGCTAGTAGATGGCTCAAATTTTAAAACTTAGGTGTATACTCCTTCTGTAAATCATCTAGTTAACAGATTGACTGTAAGGGCCTTGTAAGGTAATAAGCTGAAACTTCTTGCTGTGCAAAAAGAAAAAAGAAACCAATAAACATTTGAATCATTTGTGGAATGTGTTGTAAAAATGAGAAGCAGCTAAAGTTTATCTGAAAAAACAGTGCTAGCACATTTTCTCCGTAGAGTTGCCAGTAAATTTCTTAGAATTTCCTGGATTATTTTAAAGATAATTTTCTCTGTTGAGATTTAAGTTTTTAAAAAGTTTTCCAGGAAGCTTTAAAAAAAAATGTAAAGCAAAACTGAAGATATTTTTATAATAACACTGTTTTCAGAAAGTGCTCAAGATTCTCATACGTTTAGAAGTTTTAGGTTAAGTGGTCTGCTATTTTAGGATCCCAGTTAAGTATGTAAATCAATAAGGGCCTCTGGTTGCCAGCAGCTAGGCCATTGCTCTTCATGTGGTCCTTCCCTCTGCATGTGTATCACGCCAGCTGCGCTGTTTGCATCTGCAGCCACGAGTTCCAGACAGTAGTACTTTTTTGGACTTTGCCTTAGATTTATAATCTGCCTGAAGTTGGTTCAAGAGCAGAAAGTGTGTTTCATGTATTGTTTTCCCACAGCTATGCTGATTTGTTTGAAGTTGTGAATTCTTTGGTCTTTAAAGCAGAGATTTTGCTTTTTCTGTTTGAGGTTGTCCCACGTCATCATTCTATATCCTAACTGCCTGGCTAGCAAACTGTCGTTTTTCTCACACATGTTCCATATGTTATTTTGACAGAATTCACTCAGACTGCTTTCAGCAGTTTCATTATTGCTCTTCTTCTTTTTTTTTTTTGTCCCCCTAAAATTGAAAAGCCATATATCCTTATGCTACTTTAACACATTTGGGTTTTTCCCCAATTTTTTTGTGATAAAATACACATAGCATAAGCTTTACCATCTTAGGTGTGTTTAAGTGTATAGTTCAGTGGTATTAAGAACATTCATACTATTGTGCAGCCATCATGACCATCCATTTCCAGAAGCATTTATGAAACTACATCTCTGTATCCATTAAACAGCTCTTCATTGGCCCTCCCCCAACCCCTGGAAACCACCATTCTACTTTCTGTCTCTCTGATTTTGGCTTCTCTCTGATTTTGGCTTCTGTAAATATCTCATATAAATGGAATCCTAAAGTATTTATCTTTCTGTCACTGGCTTATTTCAGTTAGCAGAATGTCCTCAAGGTTCATCTGTGCTGTGGTGTAAGTCTGAATTTCCTTCCTTCCTTCTTAAGGCTGAATAACATCCCATGGCATGTATGTATGTGCATACACTTTGCTTCTCCAGTTCATCCATTGATGGACTGGAGGCCATCCAACAGAGGCCTCTGTCACCCCTTTTCCCTCCTGCCGTCAATCTTTCCCAGCATCAGGGTCTTTTCCAATGAATCGGCTCTTCACGTCAGGTGGCCAGAATATTGAAACTTCAGCATCAATCCTTCCAATGAATATTTAGGGTTGATTTCCTTTAGGATTGACTGATTTGATCTCCTTGCAATCCAAGGGACTCTCAACGGTCTTCTCCACCACAATTCACCAAGATCTAAGCATCATCAGCTTAGATTGTCATAAAGTATATTTCACTATAGGTTACTGTTACTCCTTCTTTCTGTGGAGGCATAGAGAAATTTAAAAATATTTTTAAAGTAATTTATTTGGATGCATAATTTTGAGCCAGAAGCACAGACTTCTCAGCGTGAGGGAACATTTTGGTCCATGGCCAGGATCACATGTGTGACGATGTCTAAGAAGCCTGTCTTCTGAGAAGCCTTCTTCTGTTTAGTAAGGCTTCTGCTCTGAAGGTTTCAAAAAAAAAAACAGGGCAAGGAAAAGCTTTTGTGTATTTGCTGTTGAACACTGCAGGTTTCTAGGCATACGTGTTGTTAATTAGTGTTACAAAATTCTGATATCTTTTTGGACACAAAGAATGCTTGACCTGTCATAAATTAGTAGATTTCTGTCAATAGAGAATCCCTAAGAATTGCAACAACAGTGGCTTATAAAAGCAGCCATGGATATAAATCGAAGTCCTAAATTTTCTAAATTTCAATGTTACTTTCATTCTCTATTAACTCTTATTCTATAATTTTTTCAATGTTGCAGTAGAAGACATTGCCAGTGAAATAAGATCTGGGGTAATTGCAAATATTAGAAACGTTGAAAGAGTAAACCTTCAGTGATACTCTGCTTCAGAGATTCCCACCCAGCATACCGCCTGTGAGTTACTGATTTGCTCAAGGTTTGATCCCGTTCTCCTTGAGGCCACCCAGAGACCCCAGCTTCGTTTCCTCCTCTGGTTGTCACTCCCGTTTACTCCATTGTGCCCTACAGCATTATTCTTTGTATCTGTCATCATCGGAAAAAGGTTAGGAATACACTGCTTTCCTAAGAGTTATTTGGGAAGTCTTTTTAACAGTAGTCTAGTCAGAATTACAGTTTACTTACATAAACTCATCCCAGTAAAGGTAGAAGAAAATGCTTAAGAGTGCAGCAGCAAGAAAAATCTAGCTTATTAAAAGCTAGTGAGGCCAAAGTGCTTTTCATTTCTTTTCATTTTTCTTAAAGATGGGGTTTTTTGGTTTAATTGATTTAGAAATGCTATTTTGGTTGTACTGCAGCCTCAAAATGCCCTTATGTTAGTAGCTTCTGTAGTCTCTCCCAGGGAGGAAAACAGACACCTGAGTTTCAGGCCATTAGTTTATAGGTGAATTGTTAAAACAGTGTATAGATTGGGACCTTCTTATAATGAAGTTTGGGATAACATTAGTAGTTTACTGTGATCATGGAAAGATCACAGAGGGCTTACATCAGAAAATCTGAGTGTAAGTACCTATTATTTTGATGGGAATTAAATGAGAGAGGTTAGTGAAAGCCAGTTTATCAGCACGTAGTTGTCAAAGAGTGAACATTCACACACACACACCCTTTTTTTTTACACTTTAATGTGGGGAAGAAGAACGTAGACACAAAAGGTAAACAGTGTATGTATACAGTTAAAGGAAAAAAGTTAAATGAATACCTGTGTATCCAGCTTAAGAAAGAACATCACCAATGTCTGCAGTCCCTGTTACACCCTCCTCCTTCTCCCAGAAGAAAATATGAAACTGCATTCCACGTTAACCATTCCCCTTTTCTATATAGTAGTTTTACCACTCATGCATGTATCCTAAAGTCTTTACTCAGTTTTATTAATTTTGAAGTTTATAAAAGCATCCTCTGTGTGTTTTTCTGTCATTTCTTTTTGCTGTTAATATTTTATTTTTGAGAGTTATCCATAATCCATATGTGAGGACTGCTGCTGCGTCACTTCAGTCGTGTCTGACTCTGTGCGACCCCATAGACGGCAGCCCACCAGGCTCCCCGTCCCTGGGATTCTCCAGGCAAGAACACTGGAGTGGGTTGCCATTTCCTTCTCCAGTGCATGAAAGTGAAAAGTGAAAGTGAAGTCTCTCAGTCCTGTCCGACCCTCAGCAACCCCATGGACTGCAGCCTTCCAGGCTCCTCCGTCCATGGGATTTTCCAGGCACGAGTACTGGAGTGGGGTGCCATTGCCTTCTCCGTATGTGAGGACATGGTCCATTAATTTTCACTGCTATATAGAATTCCTTTATAGATATATCGTATCTGTTCTGTTGCTGGCTATTGCGGTATTTTGCTCTTAAAAGCAGTGTCTTTGTGAATATTCTTGGACTTGTCACCAAGGTATATATAGAACTTGTTGGATATGTGTCAGATTTCTTGGTTGTGTAGCATACTCACAATTACCTTAACAAGGTCATGGGCTGGATTGTTTTCCTGGGTGCTTATAGCATTTTACTCTAACTGGTAGTGTGAGATTGCACAGCTCTTTATTCTGACTGTTAATTGATAATTGTCAGGTGATTTTTTTCCAATTGAGTATATAAGTAATGGTGTTTCATTATGGTTTTAATTTGTGTATTAGGCTCAAAAATTAGTTGAGCTCCTGCCGTGTGTGCCAAACTCTTCTCTAATAGCACGAAACAAAACAGACGAAGATCTAGGCCGTTGTGGAGTCCTCCATTTTAGTGTGTGCGTTGAGGGAGAGCAGGGAGGAATGGAATTAGTAAACTAGTAAATGGGTAAAATAATCAGATGATGGTTAAGGGCTGTGGAAGTAAAAGGATAAGACCTGGATAGGGCATAGGAAGTTCAGGGGTGGGAGTGGGTAACAATGTGAACAGGACAGTCAGGGAAGGCTTCACTGAGAAAGTGACATTTGTACAAAGAGCTAATGGAAAGTATGTTGTACCTTATGTGTTATCCTGGGAAAGGACATTTCAGGCAGAGGAAGCAATAAATGCAGAAACCCTGAGGGGAAAGCATTTCTGATTTGTTCAGGAATAATGAGGCAGAATGAGCCAGGGAGTGGATAGTAGTAGAAGGTGAGGGCAGAGAGGTGGCCAGATCACAAAGGGCCTCTGATGGTCTTTTTTTTTTTTTTTGCTTTTTATTTATTTTTTTTATTTTATTTTATTTTTAAACTTTACATAATTGTATTAGTTTTGCCAAATATCAAAATGAATCCACCACAGGTATACATGTGTTCCCCATCCTGAACCCTCCTCCCTCCTCCCTCCCCATACCATCCCTCTGGGTCGTCCCAGTGCACTAGCCCCAAGCATCCAGTATCGTGCATTGAACCTGGACTGGCATCTCGTTTAATACATGATATTTTACATGTTTCAATGCCATTCTCCCAAATCTTCCCACCCTCTCCCTCTCCCACAGAGTCCATAAGACTGTTCCATTCATCAGTGTCTCTTTTGCTGTCTCGTACACAGGGTTATTGTTATCGTCTTTCTAAATTCCATATATATGCGTTAGTATACTGTATTGGTGTTTTTCCTTCTGGCTTCCTTCTGGCTTACTTCACTCTGTATAATAGGCTCCAGTTTCATCCACCTCATTAGAACTGATTCAAATGAATTCTTTTTAATGGCTGAGTAATACTCCATTGTGTATATGTACCACAGCTTTCTTTTTTTTTTTTTTTTTTATTCTTCCAATTTTA
The DNA here is from genome assembly GCF_002263795.3 of Bos taurus. Taxonomy (NCBI): domain Eukaryota; kingdom Metazoa; phylum Chordata; class Mammalia; order Artiodactyla; family Bovidae; genus Bos; species Bos taurus. The sequence goes on along the minus strand of NC_037340.1, from coordinate 7,357,962 downwards.
TTTTATTTTTAAACTTTACATAATTGTATTAGTTTTGCCAAATATCAAAATGAATCCACCACAGGTATACATGTGTTCCCCATCCCGAACCCTCCTCCCTCCTCCCTCCCCATACCATCCCTCTGGGCCGTCCCAGTGCACCAGCCCCAAGCATCCAGCATCGTGCATCGAACCTGGACTGGCAACTCGTTTCCTACATGATATTTTACATGTTTCATTGCCATTCTCCCAAATCTTCCCACCCTCTCCCTCTCCCACAGAGTCCATAAGACTGTTCTATACATCAGTGTCTCTTTTGCTGTCTCGTACACCGGGTTATTGTTACCATCTTTCTAAATTCCATATATATGCGTTAGTATACTGTATTTATGTTTTTCCTTCTGGCTTACTTCACTCTGTATAATAGGCTCCAGGTTCATCCACCTCATTAGAACTGATTCAAATGTATTCTTTTTAATGGCTGAGTAATACTCCATTGTGTATATGTACCACAGCTTTCTTATCCATTCATCTGCTGATGGACATCTAGGTTGCTTCCATGTCTTGGCTATTATAAACAGTGCTGCGATGAACATTGGGGTACACGTGTCTCTTTCCCTTCTGGTTTCCTCAGTGTGTATGCCCAGCAGTGGGGTTGCTGGATCATAAGGCAGTTCTATTTCCAGTTTTTTAAGGAATCTCCACACTGTTCTCCATAGTGGCTGATGGTCTTTCTCTTGTACTGGAAAGGCAATGGGAAATGGAGATGATATGGCCTGACATGTTTTTAAAGGATTGCTCAGACATTTGCCTAATTACTGATGAAGAAACCATTTTTTTCCTGCTTTCTTACCTGTGAAATATCTATTCATATCTTTTGATACCATTTTTAGTGTAGTGTTCTTTGTGCTTTCGTGATTCTTAGGAGTTATTCCTGTATTTGGCGTTCTTCTATATTTTGGGCTCATCTTTTATCAGTGGTATATTTTGTGCATAACGTTTTCTAGTTGGTTTATTCCTTTTTATTTCCCCTATAATGTTCTTTGAAGAACAAAAGTGGTATAGGCAAATATACTAAATGTGTCCTTTTATTCTTATGAACCTCTAGTTCATGTGAGTTCATTAATTACAGTCTTTGGATTCAGTTCAGTTCAGTCGCTCAGTCATGTCTGACTCTTTGCGACCCCATGAATCGCAGCACGCCAGGCCTCCCTGTCCATCACCAACTCCCGGAGTTCATTCAAACTCATGTCCATCGAGTTGGTGATGCCATCTAGCCATCTTATCCTCTGTCGTCCCCTTCTCCTCCTGCCCCCAATCCCTCCCAGCATCTGAGTCTTTTCCAATGAGTCAACTCTTTGCATGAGGTGGCCAAAGTACTGGAGTTTCAGCTTTAGCATCATTCCTTCCAAAGAAATCCCAGGGCTGATCTCCTTTAGAATGGACTGGTTGGATCTCCTTGCAGTCCAAGGGACTCTCTAGAGTCTTCTCCAACACCACAGTTCAAGAGCATCAATTCTTCTGCACTCAGCTTTCTTCACAGTCCAACTCTCACATCCATACATGACCACAGGAAAAACCATAGCCTTGACTAGCCGGACCTTTATTGGCAAACTAATGTCTCTGCTTTTCAGTGTGCTGTCTAGGTTGGTCATAACTTTTCTTCCAAGGAGTAAGCGTCTTTTAATTTCATGGCTGCAATCACCATCTGCAGTGATTTTGGAGCCCAAAAAAGTAAAGTCTGACACTATTTCCACTGTTTCCCCATCTATTTCCCATGAAGTGATGGGACCGGATGCCGTGATCTTCATTTTCTGAATGTTGAGCTTTAAGCCAACTTTTTCACTCTCTTCTTTCACCTTCATCAAGAGGCTTTTTAGTTCCTCTTCACTTTCTGCCATAAGGGTGGTGTCATCTGCATATCTGAGGTTATTGATATTTCTCCCGGCAATCTTGATTCCAGCTTGTGCTTCTTCCAGCCCAGCATTTCTCATGCTGTACTCTGCATATAAGTTAAATAAGCAGGGTGACAATATACAGCCTTGATGTACTCCTTTTCCTATTTGGAAGCAGTCTGTTGTTCCATGTCCAGTTCTGACTGTTGCTTCCTGACCTGCATATAGGTTTCTCAAGAGGCAGGTCAGGTGGTCTGGTATTCCCATCTCTTGAAGAATTTTCCACAGTTTATTGTGATCCACACAGTCAAAGGCTTTGGCATAGTCAATAAAGCAGAAATAGATGTTTTTCTGGAACTCTCTTGCTTTTTCCATGATCCAGTGGATGTTGGCAATTTGATCTCTGGTTCCTCTGCCTTTTCTGAAACCAGCTTGAACATCTGGAAGTTTATGGTTCACTTATTGCTGAAGCCTGGCTTGGAGAATTTTAAGCATTACTTTACTAGCGTGTGAAATGAGTGCAATTGTGCAGTAGTTTGAGCATTCTTTGGCATTACCTTTCTTTGGGGTTGGAATGAAAACTGACCTTTTCCAGTTCTGTGGCCACTGCTGAGTTTTCCAAATTTGCTGGCATATTGAGTGCAGCACTTTCACAGCATCATCTTTCACAATTTGAAATAGCTCAACTGGAATTCCATCACCTCCACTAGCTTTGTTCATAGTGATGCTTTCTAAGGCCCACTTGACTTCACATTCCAGGATGTCTGGCTCTAGGTGAGTGATCACACCATCGTGCTTATCTGGGTCGTGAAGATCTTTTTTGTACAGTTCTTCTGTGTATTCCTGCCACCTCTTCTTAATATCTTCTTCTTCTGTTAGGTCCATTTCTGTCTTTTATGGAGCCCATCTTTGGATTAGGACACTCTTATCATTAATCCAGCATGACTCTCTTTTATTTATTTTTAGTAAATAATAAGTGAAAACACTACGAAAACTAGAATTGTGCAACAACTTAAATCCATCCATTTGATCTCTCCTGCTTCTTATTACCTAAGAATAACCATCATCCAGATTTCAGCATTCACTCCTTTGCTCTCCGTTGTATATGTTTTCATCTCATTAAGAAGCACAAGCTGCAATCAAGATTGCTGGGAGAAATGTCAATAAACTCAGATATGCAGATGATAACACCCTTATGGCAGAAAGTGAAGAGGAACTAAATAGCCTCTTGAGGAGACTGAAAAAGTTGGCTTAAAGCTCAACTTTCAGAAAACTAAGATCATGGCATCCAGTCCCATCACTTCATGGCAAATAGATGGGGAAACAGTGGAAATAGTGTCAGACTTTACTTTTTTGGGCTCCAAAATCACTGCAGATGGTGATTGCAGCCATGAAATTAAAAGACGCTTACTCCTTGGAAGGAAAGTTACGACCAACCTAGACAGCATATTCAAAAGCAGAGGCATTACTTTGCCAACAGAGGTTTGTCTAGTCAAGGCTATGGTTTTTCCTGTGGTCATGTATGGATGTGAGAGTTGGACTGTGAAGAAGGCTGAGCACCAAAGAATGGATGCTTTTGAACTGTGGTGTTGGAGAAGACTCTAGAGAGTCCCTTGGACTGCAAGGAGATCCAACCAGTCCATCCTAAAGGAGATTGGTCCTGGGTGTTCTTTGCTAAAGCTGAAACTGCAGTACTTTGGCCACCTCATGCGAAGAGTTGACTCATTGGAAAAGATTCTGATGCTGGGAGGGATTGGGGGCAGGAGGAGAAGGGGACGACAGAGGATGAGATGGCTGGATGGCATCACCGACTCGATGGACATGAGTTTGAATGAACTCTGGGAGTTGGTGATGGACAGGGAGGCCTGGCGTGCTGCGATTCATGGGGTCGCAAAGAGTCGGACACGACTGAGAGACTGAACTAACTAACTAAAAAGTATGGGTGCATATAAAGAATGAAGTACTGATGCATGCTATAAAGTGAATGAACCTTGAAAGTACTATGCTGAGTGAAAGAAGCCAGTCACAAAGTGGCATAGATTTTGTATTAAATATCCAGCACAAACCATAGAGATTAGTGGTTGAGGGGTGGGCGGTGTTGAAGTGTCTTGTATGCTTCAACCTGAAGAGAGGGACTTGAACTCTCAACCTGATGGAACCTGAAGAAAGAAAGGTTCCTTTTTGAGAAGAATTAGATGTTCTAAAATTGACCGTGGTGATGGTTCTGCATATCTGTCAATGCACTAAAAACCACTGAATTATATTCTTTAAATGGCTGAATTCTGTGGTAAAGCTCTTAAGTTTATTAATATTGGTGTGGAGGGTGGATTTGTATCATTTGGGACTGATTTTTGACTTAAGTGCTTGATTCATCAAGAGTTGGTTTTTTTTTTTTTTTTTTTTTTTTTATGATATAAGGTAGGAATTCAATTTCAACTTCTTCTGCATGGCAGATCTTTTAAATTCTTTTTATAGAATAAATCTCTCCTTACCCCTAGAACTCAGACATACCACCTCTTTCAGGTACCAGAGTTTCAAACCTGTAAGGATCTATTGATTGGGTCCCTGATTTATATTGGTCAGTAAGTTACTCTGCCTAAGCCTGGGCCACTAACACTTCCTAAAACTGGATAGAGAGCTTTACTGATTCACACACCCGCCTTTGCCCTAGGCCAGTTGGTGACTGCTCTGTGAGGAAACCAAATGCCCCCACCACCATGAGCAGCGAGTGCTGGAAAGTGCTGCCCTGTGCAGACCCTTCAGGGGAGAGCCAGGCTGCAGTTAGAGCAAGAAGATGCAGAAAACCTGCAGAGATGCAGTGTTTGGGTTTTTGCTGATGATGTACCACAAATTCCGGAGAACTCAGTGATAGAGAATTGAAGGGAGAGGGAGATGTGACAGATGAGTGGGTGTGTGGGTAACTTCTGAGAATTAGACTGTGGTGAGGCTGTGAGTGTTGAGAATTAGGGAGGGAAGAGTATCTGCTGTTGCCATGGATGCACCAACCTTGTTGTTCTGTCGCTCAGTCATGTCTGACTCTTTGAGACCCCTTGGACTGCAGCAGGCCAGGCTTCCCTGTCCTTCACCATCTCCTGAGTTTGCTTAAACTCATGTCCATCAAGTCAGTGATGCCATCCAAACATCTCATCCTCTGTTGTCCCCTTCTCCTGCCTTCAGTCTTTCCCAGCATCAGGGCTTTTTCCAGTGAGTCGGCTCTTTGCATCAGTTGGCCAAAGAGTTGGAGCTTCAGCTTCAGCCTCAGACCTTCCAATGAATATTCAGGGTTGGTTTGCTTTAGGATTGACTGGTTTGGTGTCCTTGCAGTCCAAGGGACTCTCAAGAGTCTTCTCCAACACCACAGTTCGAAGGCATCAATTCTTCAGTGCTTAGCCTTTTTTATTGTCCAGCTCTCACATCCATACATGATTACTGGAAAACCATAGCTTTGACGATATGCCAACCTGCGGCCGCTGCTGCTAAGTTGCTTCAGTCGTGTCTGACTTTGTGTGACCCCATAGACGGCAGGCAGCCCACCAGGCTCAGCCGTCCCTGGGATTCTCCAGGCAAGAACACTGGCGTGGGTTGCCATTTCCTTCTCCAGTGCATGAAAGTGAAAAGTGAAAGTGAAGTCGCTCAGTCATATCCGACTCTTGGCGAGCCCATGGACTGCAGTCTACTAGGCTCCTCTGTCCGTGGGATTTTCCAGGCAAGAGTACTGGAGTGGGGTGCCATTGCCTTCTCCATATGCCAACCTAGTCACCTCCTTATCCTTTTCTAGGGAGGGGCATATTTACTTTACATTCAAGGCTTCCCCTTGACTCCTCTTGATGTGAGGATGCCTTTACAAGTGAGGCCAGTGTAACTAAAGAATATACTGTTTTAATCCCAGGGCCCAGGGGCCCGCTTCTGAACCCTTGTCATGGAAAGAGTTGACTGTATTCCACAGTGCTATCTTTGTTTCTGGCTTTTAAAATACTTTAGTATTCTAGAGTTTCACTATGGTATGTATCTAAGTCATTTTTTGCTTGGTAGCTTTAATCTTGCTTAGAATTAATTGGATAACCAGAATTATTCCAAAAACTTCTCAGCCCTTTTCTCTTAAAATATCCGTCATCTTTATTTTCTCCTTCTGAGAATCCCATTTGATTTGTGTGGTACGTTCTCATTCTGAATCTAACTCATGGCTTCCATACCTTTGAGTCTGTTGTGCAGCGTGCTAGGTAATTTCTTCAGTTCTTTCTTTCAGTTCATTAATTTTTTCTTTACCTCTGTCTGCTGTTTATCTTGGTTGACTTTATAATTTCAGTTGTTTTTCATTTCTGGAAATTTTTTCCTTCTCTAATCTGTCTTATACCTTTAATAATCTTATCTTTTAATTTCTTTTGTTTCTCTAAACTGTGCTGACTTTATATTCTGTATAATTCCAAAATCTTTAGCCTTTGTAGGTCTGACTTGTTTCCGTTTACTCTGGTTCATATTGAATTTTTATTATGATCTCATTGTTCCTGAATCTTTTTTTACCTATGGGAATTCTCAGAGGCCTGAGTCAAAAAAACATGCTTCTTTTAGAGAGTATTTGCCAGGTACCTAAGGGCACTCCCAATCCTGGACCAATTGAAACCAAATTTTTGGATTAGGGTTTTGGAGCCACACAAATAGTGTGAATCCTAGCCACAAACCCATGGATGTGGGGGCCTGTGGTTATAAATTCTCTGAGGGAGAAAATATGTTTTTACCTCTTTTGTTCTGCCCGTGGCCAAAGCCAAGAAAGGCATGTATTCCTTCTAAACCATTGGAGGAGGAGCATCATCTCCTAAAGGACCCTGGCCTCATGGTGGTGGTCTCTGCTGAGGCCTGCAATTAGATCGAGCTCCAAACTCAGTCCCCTGCCTCCTTGGCTGGCAGCCCATTAAAACCCAAGATCCATGCTGAACCAGAGCAGATTAGTGTATGTCCCCAAGGAAAATCCCTATGTCTAAGCTAGTTAAACATTTCCCTTTGAGCTTTCTTATTTTGACTAGATTCCAAAAAATTCCCTTAGCTTCCTTATGTCTTAGCCATTCATTTAAGTTTTCATTTATTTTCTACTTTGTCTGTAAACATTATGGATAAAAAGTGACAATAGAAAAGTAGTTCTTCAGTCTTCTTTGCCACAAATTAAAGAGCAGAATGGCTTCATCAGACTTGGCCAGAGTTTTACTCTGTGAGTATTAAGGACAGCTTACTATTATGTACATTATGATCACAAGCTACTTGAAAGGCAAAGACAACATACAAATAAAGTACAGACAAATACAGGAAACAATAGCTTCCTAATGAAGCCCAAATGTCTTGTATTTGAAGTCAGCTTTGTAAGAACATTTGATTCTAAGAAGCAGGGACAGCTTAGTTCACAGTGAAATGAATATACTTGCAAATGGAAGACATCCTTCTATAGGAGGGTAAAAGGGGTTTCAGAAGAGGGTAGAGGATGATAAGCCCAAATTCAAGGCAAATGTAAACCAGTTGCTACCCACTGAAATGGCTTCTGGACAGTGAACAACAATAAAAAGCCTTAACATTTATTCATTTAGTGCATATTTTGGGATGTCTTCTTTGAATACCTCATTGACTTTTTTAGGAGAAACAGAATTAAGTGTTACATGAGAAGCCTTCCCAGTCGAAGTAGCTTACCTGTACTACTCTCTTCTCTTTATTATAACTGTCTGTGTTGTTCCCATGTAGTAGATATAACAGTATTCTGACAGTGTTAAGTGCATACAGAGAGCTTTTGTTGGCTCTGTCTGGATGATTGGTAAATTCTGTTATTTACTGTTGTTCCCAGAGCTAGTTGTTATTTTACTTTTTAATTTCATGAATTTATTGCCCCCTGTCTATAAGGTTGGGAACAAAGTTGACTTATGTATCCCTTCAACTGCACTTGGATTCATTCAACAGAGCGTGTGCTATGTAGTAGGCCCTCCACTAGCATAGGGTTACCTTTGTTGGGGTTTAAAAAAAAGCAAGCTGTAGCCTCTACCATCATGGAGCTTGCAACCTAGTAAGGGAGATAGCCATTAATAATAGTTTAAAAAAAGATCACACAAATAAGTGTAAAGTTGCAACTGTATTAAATAGAGCAGAATAAAAGAATATATACCGTAAGAGTTTAGGAAAAAAAGAGTTACAGAAGTTCAGATTATGAACCAAATTGTGAACAATGTTCTAAACAACTTTTTATGAACAAATCTTGAACCAAGTTGAAAACATTTCAAATCTTCATCTTTCTCATTACGAAGATTTGTAGTTTTGCATATCTGATATGCTTGAAGGAAGGATAAGTTAATCTCTCTCTCCCCCCACCATTGGAGAAAACTGACCAGTTTGAAGGGGTATTTTTGATGTCAGTGTTCCTCAGGGCATGGTTGGTTATTTTCCTCTAAAAACCCTTAGAGCCAGAGTGAATTCCTTGTTGGGAGTTCAGTTGGTGATGGTAGTTAGTTACATTTTACAAGCTACTTTTGGAATTGAGTATTACCATGGCCTCATTTAAACATAAAACATACATAAATAAAGATTGAACCATAAGTGTTCATAAATATTTTCAGTGGATCCTGAGTTCTTACATACATTTTTAAAAAGTGCCAGTTTCAGCCTATATCAGAAATCTTAAAATATTTATTTTATTTTTATAAACAAAACCAACTATAGTACCTAGTTGAGTTATTATAAGTTATTATTCATGTCCTGCCCTTTGAAGACTTTTCAAAATTTGAAATGAGCTAGGTCAGAAGAAATGTATATTCTTATTTTAGTGGCTTTTGAAAGAATATTTGAAAGTATTTTTGTGTGTATGCAAACTGCCAAAATAATTCTGAATAAATGCACTTAAATTATTATTGTTAAAATTGAGTCATCTAAGTTCATGGTTAGTTTTAAAGAGTTTCTCACCCCTTATTTGTAGGATTATTAATGTTATTTTTAACTAATTCAACAGCCCTTGAATATATGCTTAAAATTTTTAAAAAACAAACGCACAAAACTAGACATTTATAATGAAGTTGTTTTTCAGTCACATAGTGGCTACTCTCAAATAAGGCTAAAACTGTTTGAAGAATGTTCTTGTGCTTATGCCAAGAAGCTTCTGGGATGGGCATATTTTTAAGAATTTAGAATATAAACAGCTGTGATCTGTGGCAGAGATTTAAATGACCTCATGATGACAGCAAGAACAAAGCATTTTTAAGCTATCGTGGTGGTGTATTAATTCATTGCAATGTGTTTGTCATTCTACTATTTTGGTGTATTAAGTGAGAGCCAAGCAAAAAATTTCAGACTGGATTTAACTGAAGATGCTATTTCTTTAGTTATAAACAAATTAAATACTAGGAAAATATTTCCCAAGAATGATATTTTATGAATTATTCTAGAGCTGTAGTTCCTTAAAAAAAAAAAAAAAATTGCATGAACCACTTCGGGATGAAGGCCATTTATTTAGATCCTAAAGTTTTGATTCATTTTCTGTTGGAAAGACTATGTTCCAAACATGAAAGATCAAACACTTGGCTTAAAATAAGAATTCTTTCTTCAAGACAGATCAATTAAGTGCTTATTAAGTACTTACTATGTGTCTGGCGCTATGCTAAATATTATGGGATACAAAAGAAGGTGACTTTAGCTGCCTTTGTTCTGGTTGAAAGAAAAGGCATACTCAGTTGAAATTGCTAAAGTAGGAAAGACATTATTATAATCAAGTACCAAATAAAATAATACATAGTTTATGTGACACAAATATTGAAATATGGCCCTTCTTTTCAGAAGTGACTTCTAATCATTGTCAAGAACAGTGGTTCTCTGAGTTGAGATTTTTCTCCCCAAGAGGACACTGGCAACTCTGGAGAAATTTTTGATTTTCGTGACTGGGGCTACTGGCAGCTAGTATGATAGACCAGATAACATTGCTTAACATCCTACAGTGCACAGGATAGTCCTTCACAACAGAGAATTATCTGGTCCAAAATGACAGGCATACTGCAATAAGAAACCTTCATGTAGCGCCTGCAAATGTCAGGACCAGTAAGTCGTGAAATTGGGAGACAGACTCCCACCTTCCTCGAGACCTCTGTTGCCCCATAATGCTGTTTGCCTGAGGCCCTTTGGGTCCTTCCACAGAAATGAGTGTTGAAGATCTATAAACTTTTGAACATTGTAGACAAGTTTTTCTAGTACAGTGTTTCAGAGAGAGATTCCATAGTTCTTATCAAGTTAAAAGGATATCCATGTCCTTCCACAGAAATGAGTGTTGAAGATCTATAAACTTTTGAACATTGTAGACAAGTTTTTCTAGTACAGTGTTTCAGAGAGAGATTCCATAGTTCTTATCAAGTTATAAGGATATCCATGCATGTCCCCCCAAAAATGTCAGGACCCAGTCATCACATTGGAGTAGTTCTTAGAGATTGAAACCCATTAAACCAGTGGTCTAGTCGTGTAAAAGAAACACCTTTCTTAACATCATGCCAAGATAGGAGTAGAGTTTATGTTTCAAGGATTAAAATTAACCATAGAAGACATTTTGGTGGGGTGGGGGTGGGGGACTCTAAATATATTGCTTAATTTAGTATTTTGGAGTAGTAAAATCTTTCATGTTTGAGGAAACTGTAGTAGAATACCTTAAAGATTATTATTTAAACATATTTAATAACAATACTGTGCATTTAGAATTTGAGACTGGACTGTGTGCTGACCTACAGGCATAATATATAAATTAGTTTATTTTCCTACTTGAAATCAACTTGTTTTGTCAGGATTTGCTGCTTTCTCCCAAGTGAGTACCAGTGTTTACATTTCCTAAGGTGCTATGTATCTGTTGCTTCAGTCAGAGATCTGGACATGTTTTCTACAGTTCACATTTCTCCTGAAAACTGCTTAGTAAAGTGAACTGTGTTTTTTTTACAAGAAACATTTTTGAATTGAGAGTTGAGTTTCTGATTTGGCATCCCATAAATCAGAGTATTCTCATAAACCAGACATAGCAGTAGTGTGTCATAAAAACTAATCTAAGTAACCTTGAGTATGCATATACCTTAATGCTTTTCTAAGTTATAGAAATTTAGAGATTAAGTCTTGGTTTATAAGCCAAAGAGGGGATCTTTGAAATCATCTGTTCCAGCTATTTCATGCTATTCTTTGGGGCTAAGGACCCAAAGTATGACTTTCAGTTCTTTTGTGCATTTGGACTTTTACCAGATATTTTCTTTTAAGAGGGAAAACAGTGTATGTGGGAGGAGGAAGTTGTATGCTTCTGATCCAGCCCAGCCTCACTTTGCAGATAAGGAACCTGAGACCCAAAGCTTTAGATTTTACTCATGGACTATGCGTTTCTTTATTCTCGACCAAACCAGCATTTTAGATGGATCTGGTAATGGTATAGAGGATAATTAGGAGTTAAAAGTCTAACTGTATATAGCTTCCTTATTCTGTGTTCTTAGGCAAGTTCCTGAATATCCTCAGTCTCAGTATACTCATCAGGGAAGAAGGGAATTATATCCTTAGAATGGTTTTCACTTTCTTAGAATTTAGAATGTATCTGGAAAGATGATCTGGATTGACCTTGTCTCTCGAATCATTCCATTAATTTCATAATGGATTTTGTGTTCTCCAAATATTAAAGACCCCTCTTCCCAAACTGAACATGATCTCCCAAAAATACTCCAGAATAAACATTTTTTTTATCAAAGGTGATAACACAGTCATTGCATTTCCTTTACTGTGGCAGTAGTAAGGTCTTCATGAACTGATAGATCAGCCTTGGGTCTTTTTCTTTCTTCTCACCCCTCTCTAGTTATTGCATTAGCGACCGATAAACATTTCAGGAACCACAGAATATAAGGAGCAACAAACCTATAAGAGCGAATAACATCACTGAAAGAACTTAAACCATACAAAGTGGAATCTGAACATGATGGCCCTTTTGATCTTAAAGATGTATACTCACAGAATGAGTCCTTGATAAGAAATTACAAGAATTCTTTCCTCCTGGGTTATTTCCACAGAGATTGTCTTACTAACTTTTGTTAATTTTTGTTAGTCACCTATAGTTTCCAGGGAATATAAGCTTTTACTTGGGCAACAGAAGCAAGTAGAAATAACTGTGTTAAAGGCCAGTTACCTTTAGAGTCTCAAGTGGTTAAATTACATACCAAGAAATAAAGTTTGAGCCTAAGTAAAGGAGTTTTCTTTAGTAGCTTGACCATATATTTAGCTGCTGGGTTGGTTTGTTTATCTATTTTGGTTTGGTTAGGTTTATAGTTGTTTGTTTTTAGTAAATAGCTTTGATGTAAGTTGATACTATGTTACTCTTTGACATTGGAGTATTCATTTTTTCTTGTTTATCTAGTAAATATATTAAAATAATCTTTTTTGGTTAATTACATTTTAAAGTGAGTGAAGAGATAACATTTTAAACTAAACTATTTGTGTTTTCCCTTAGGCCTTAAAGAAAGTGCAGAAGAGATGGTCAAAAACAAATTGGAAGGAAAGGATAAACTGACCCCTTGGGAACAATTTTTAGAGAAGAAGAAAGAGAAAAAAAGGCTGAAAAAGAAACAGAAGGTATCAATAATTATGATTGAGTAATTATCGAATAGCCACTAAGTATCAGAAGGTACCAGTGCTTGGCACCCATTGTCTTGTAACGTAACCACTCACTGGGGTAGGTTAAGTGTTTTCTGCAAGGCTACACAATGATGCATAAAACCTGTAAAAGCCCAGAGCCACTGTAAATGCTGTGCTCTAATATTTTACATTTATGTGCTACCTCAATAAAATGCATAGTTTAGTACATTTCTAGATGTAAGACAGTTTGATTCTGTTCTGTGTTTGTGAGAAAGAGAGGTACAGACAGACATTTTTACTTGAGCATATATAGAGAGAAACATTTTCAAAATGAATGAAATTTTTTCTGTATATTTCTCAAGATGCTTTTTTCACTATTTGTGAAATTTTTCAGTATTTGTGTATAGATCTTTTAACATATTGTCATTAGACCCCTTTTTTGAAGATATTTTGTCTGTGCTAATATGTTGTCTGTGAAAAATCAATTTGACTCCCATGATTCAGAAATAACATCTTTCCAGAGTTAGAGTCCTTAATAATAACAGAGACACTTAGGGTTCCTGCCAATAAAAATATTCTGTCTTGTCAATGAAATGCAGCATCCTAGCAGTTCATTCATTATCTTAAGATTATATCACTAGTCAGAGAATTTTACAACCTGAGGAATCTTAAATGATTACTTTTAGTCCAACCCTGATGTTTTATATTGATAGTTGTAGAAAATGAAGTGCTTCCTCTAGGAATACGCACCTCGTTAATTGCCAGGCTGGTGCCAGAATCCAGTCTCTTGCTCCAGTGCTTTCTGCTGTACTGGAGTGTTTCTCTGTGCTATGCAAGAACTGCAGTATTGAAAGAGGGCTTCGGAGTTGAATGATGCAGTGGACTGACTTTTGTACTCCTGTTATACTCCATGTTTCTGGAAATGGATAGAAAAATGAGGAAATGAGGTCAGAGCCCTGCCTGCATTGATATTCTGCCTCTCCCAGGCAGTAAAATATCTTTAAAATGGAATAATTCCACAAGTTATTAAGCCATCATTTAATGGAAGACTTACAAGTAGGTCTGCATGGGGTCAGTAAAGTAGTCACTCTTCTGTGAGACATTTAGCAGCTGTTTGATTTTCATTTGATTGGTACTTTGATATTATCTTGTGCTTTTACCGTTTCCCTTTAATGAGCTTAGACTGGACTAGTTTTATCAACGATATTAAAAATAGGTTTGTTGAGTGCTCAGTTTGTTCTAGACTGAGTGTTAGACTTGGTGATTCAGCAGACCTCTTCCACCTCATGAGATTCTCCACATAAAGGAGAATCTGAAGAATTCAGGTTAAAAATATTTTTCCCCCAACTCTTTGTCACTTCAATTTGATACTAAGAGATTATTACTGAAGAAATGAATATATGTTTATTTGCCATAGTTGATACAGCTGTACTTTAGATATAAAAGAACAGTTTTAAAAATATGTAAATATATATGTAGTTAGATATATAAGTATTTTAGAATCTTTGCTATAGACATCATATTACTGCTAAACCGATTATAATAATTTGGTGAAAAATTCTTAGTAGTCCTTGTTCTCAAAAGGATAGTAATACCAAAATGAACATTCCTTAGGGTTTGGCAAGTCTTCTTCAGCATGTAGGATAATGTTTAGCAATGTGCATTCTAAACGTTTTTCTTTTTTTTTTAATATAAATTTACTTATTTTAATTAGAGGCTAATTACTTTACAATATTGTATTGGTTTTGCCATACATTGACATGAATCATCCACGAGTGTACACGTGTTCCCCATCCTGAACCCCCCTCCCACCTTGCTCCCCATCCCATCCCTCAGGGTCATCCCAGTGCACCAGTCCTGAGCACCCTGTCTCATGCATCGAACCTGGACTGGCGATCCATTTCACATATGATAATGTACATGTTTCAATGCCATTCTCCCAAATCATCCCACCCTCGCCCTCTCCCACAGAGTCCAAAAGACTGTTCTATACATCTGTGTCTCTTTTGCTGTCTTGCATACAGGGTTATCGTTAGCATCTTTCTAAATTCCATATATACACGTTAGTATACTGTATTGGTGTTTTTCTTTCTGACTCACTTCACTCTGTATAATAGGCTCCAGTTTCATCCACCTCATTAGAACTGACTCAAATGTATTCTTTTTAATGGTTGAGTAATATTCCATTGTGTATATGTACCACAGCTTTCTTATCCATTCATCTGCTGATGGACATCTAGGTTGCTTCCATGTCCTCGCTATTATAGACAGTGCTGTGATGAACATTGGGGTACACGTGTCTCTTTCAATTCTGGTTGCCTCGTTGTGTACGCCCAGCAGTGGGATTTCTGGGTCCTATGGCAGTTCTGTTTCTAGTTTTTTAAGAAATCTCCACACTGTTCTCCATAGTGGCTGTACTAGTTTGCATTCCCACCAACAGTGTAAAAGGGTTCCCTTTTCTCCACACTCTCTCCAGCATTTATTGCTTGTGGACATTTGGATAGCAGGCATTCTGACTGGCGTGAAATGGTACCTCATTGTGGTTTTGATTTGCATTTCTCTGATAATGAGTGATGTTGAGCCTCTTTTCATATGTTTGTTAGCCATCTGTATGTCTTCTTTGGAGAAATGTCTATTTAGTTCTTTGGCCCATTTTTTAATTGGGTCGTTTATTTTTCTGGAATTGAGCTGCAGGAGTTGCTTGTATATTTTTGAGATTAATTCTTTGTCAGTTGCTTCATTTGCTATTATTTTCTCCCATTCTGAAGGTTGTCTTTTCACCTTGCTTATAGTTTCCTTTGTTGTGCAAAAGCTTTTAATTTTAATTAGGTCCCATTTGTTTACTTTTGCTTTTATTTCCAATATTCTAGGAGGTGGGTCATAGAGGATCCTGCTGTGATTTATGTCGGAGAGTGTTTTGCCTATGTTCTCCTCTAGGAGTTTTATAGTTTCTGGTCTTATGTTTAGATCTTTAATCCATTTCGAGTTTATTTTTATAGTGTATGGTGTTAGAAAGTGTTCTAGTTTCATTCTTTTACAAGTGGTTGACCAGTTTTCCCAGCACCACTTGTTAAAGAGATTGTCTTTTCTCCATTGCATATTCTTGCCTCCTTTGTCGAAGATAAGGTATCCATAGGTGCATGGATTTATCTAAATATTTTTCTTAAAATGACACATATTGTAGATTCCTGGGGATAAACTCCATCTGGTTAGTCTGATCTTAGTTTGCATATATTCTATTTACTTTATAGACTTGATTTTTTTTTTTTAACTTAAATACACTAATTTAGTAAACTTTTCAAATTTGATTAGGGAAAATGTAAACAATTGATGTGCCTAAAATTAGTGCAGAAGTTTTCTTGAATGGATTATAGATTAAGTAATTGTTGAAATTGGGTGATGAGAACAGGAGGTTCATTATACCTTGCTTAAGCTTTTGTATTTTTGAAATTTCATAACATTTTCTTTAATTAACCAGCAGATAAATTGCATTAAATAATGATTTGAAAGATAACCCACAATGCACTTGTTCAGTCGCTAAGTCATCTCTGATTCTTTGTGACCCCGTGGACTGCAGCCTGCCAGGCTTCCACAGTGAACTACTTCATGTTATTGTTAATCACTGCCATTTCTCAATTTTGTGAGAGATTAAGGCTACCTGACGTCACTGATCACCCATCTAAAAGTATTCTTTTCCTTGAACGTGTTTTATTTTTGTCTCTTCTGGAATTTCCTATCTTTAATTATTATTGCTATATACCTTTGTTGTTTAGGGCTTCCCTCGTAGTTCAGTCAGTAAAGAATCTGCCTGCAATGCAGGAGACCCAGGTTCAGTCCCTGGGTCGGGAAGATCCCCTGGAGAAGGGAATGGCAACCCACTCCAGTGTTATTGCCTGGAGAATCCCATGGACAGAGGAGCCTGGCAGGCTACCATCCGTGGGATTGCATAGAGTTGGACACAACTTAGCAACTAAACCACCACCATACCTTTGTGTATATGGCTAATTTCTTTTAATAGATCATAAAATTTTTGAAGACAGAAACCATATATCTGATAACTCTTATCTCTCTCAAAAGCCCTGTATAGTTCCTGCATTTATAAAGTATTCCATAAGTATTTGTTGAACAAACAAAAGAGTTAATTAGAAGTTATTTTGTAAACTTAGCCATTTTTGAAAACCAGTTTAATTTTAGATTGAACTGCTTGATTTAAAAGAAATTAGGTTTTTCTTCACATTTATTTGTTTTGGTCCTTACAATAAACTGTATTTATTTTTTATATTCATCTTTAAGGCTCTTGCTGAAGAGGCCAGTGAAGATGATGTTCCCTCTGATGTTGATATGAATGACCCATACTTTGCCGAAGAAGCTAAAAAAATAGGTAAGCCAACCCATATTTGTAATCTTCAGTTGGAATCTAAAGCAAAAAAGGTGACATGGGTAGAAACAATGTAAACTATGCATTCTTTCAGAATCCCCAGAATTTGTGTAGCTCCCTAGTGGCTTATAAGCAAGTTTGTCCTGTTAGATGTAACCACTGATCAGAGAGGAGGGTCAGCATGTCCCCTGTACGTACAAGAAGTAATTTCATTATAGGAGGCTTTGGGTGAACATGATTAATTTCATAGTTTACTAGGGATTCCTTTCTAGGTAGATTGATTATAAAAGGATGAGGAAAAAAGGAAGTCATATCTTTGTGTGCTTTCACTGCTTTTTTATAACACATCCACTCCAGGTGTCTCTTTGCAAAGTCTGTGAAGAATTGAAAGTATGAAATAAATCCATTTGTGTTTATGTGGATATGTTAAAATTTTTACATGGCTTGCATGTGTGAAACGTGTACATAGTGTGAAAACTTTTGGCTCCAGTTGACCCAGCATCTATGTTTCATTTTATCCCATTTCATTTATTCTGCTTCATAATTAGCTTTCATGTAGCTGAAAAGCCAGCTTCCTCCCCTTTTTCCTTGAATCCCTAAATAAACTCTCAGGTATCTGATTTCCAATTTCCAAGGAGCCTTGTTTCCATTGCACATGCACCAGTCAATTCTCTCCTGAATGCATTCATTCTTACCTTTTTCGTACATGTAAGTGTGTGTGTATATAAATATGTGTGGTAAGGTTCAGACCATACTTGGACAAGTCAGTATGGGACCACTGTAAGGTTTTTCCATTTGTTCTCATGCATTTTGCCCTTCCCTGCTCTGCATACCACACACATGAACCCCAAAGGCTTGCTCCTGGAGCAACTCCAAGCTGGCATTGTAAAGAGAAGGATTTTATGAAGTTTCCCTGCTTCTCGTCCCTTGTGACTAGTGGGCCAAAATAGTTCTCTACAGGAAAGTCAGAATTGCTCAAAATTATTTCCTGGTTGTTATAGCCTTTTAGTACTGATGTTTTATTGATGAAAAGGGGATCAAGATGAATGAAGTCTATATTATAGGATGTGAGATTCTTAGGAATTGGAAAGGGAAATGGAAACTTTGCATATTCTTCTTCTTATCATACCTGAGCAGTCATTTCTAAAAGATGATGGATTTTAGCCTTATCCTTGCATTTCAGGAAACCAAGTTTATAATGGAGAAATGTGAAGCATTATCGTTTCCTTGTTCTCATTCCAAAGTGCTTCATTTGGCTTGTGAAATCTGGTCAAACTGCAGAACTCAGAGTAGGATTCAAAGAGTAAGTTATGTAGCTTGGTGGCTTAGGGTAGCTTGTTTCTTGGAATCAGCACATTTAAATTGTGAATAGTTTCCTTGAAAGTTAGTATCAGAAGTTCCAAAGGAAAATACAGATAAAGTTTGCTTGTTTTCAATATACTTTTGATTTCAGAATACTTCCTAGGAATAATAATTTATGTCTTGTTTTCGTTTAAGGAAAAAGTGATTTTTTTTTTATTTACATAAAAATTAGACCAAGAAATGGTCTTACCATATGTTTGTTTATTCATTCTGTCAATAAATATTTTTGAGTACCTGCCAGGTGCTAAGCACTCTGGTATGCTAGAGATACAGTACTAATAATACAAGCAAAGTTACATCCCTCAGAGTTTATGGTTTTAGGGAAGGGAAGACATGAAGTGGTAGTTTAGTCACGAAGTCATGTCCAACTCTTGTGATCCCATGGACTATAACCCACCAGGCTCCTCTATCCATAGGATTTTCCAGGTAGGGCTACTGGGTTGCCATTTCCTTCTCTAGGGGATCTTCCCAACCCAGGGATTGAACCTGGGTCTCTTGCACTGCAGGCAGATTCTTTACAGGTAAACAAATAAGAATGGTATGAGAATATGATCAGCGTTCTAAAGGAACTAATAAATAGGATAATACAGAGCATGTACCTGGGAAGAAGAAGGAGAGTGGCTTTCTTATATAGGGTAGGTGAAGCAAGCTTCTTTCCGATGGTAACATTTGAGCTGAGACCTGCAGAATGAGGAGGAGTCAGGCAGGGAGAGCTGGGGGAAGGAGCATTGCAAATGAGGGGAAAGTGGGTAGAACAGCTGTGAGGTGAGAAAGAATGTGTGGTGGGATTGAAGGACACCATTGTGCCTGGAATGTGGGCAGAAGGGCAGTTTAGTATGAGGCAGGGCCTTGGGTCACAGCAACAAATTTGGATTTTACTCACTGACAATGGGAGGCCAGTAAAGGGTCTTAAAAGATGCTTGCTCCTTGGAAGGAAAGTTATGACCAACCTAGACAGCATATTAAAAAGCAGAGACATTACTTTGTCAGCAAAGGTCCATCTAGTCAAGGCTATGGTTTTTCTAGTAGTCATGTATGGATGTGAGAGTTGGACTATAAAGAAAGCTGAGCGCAGAAGAATTGATGCTTTTGAACTGTGGTGTTGGAGAAGACTCTTGAGAATCCCTGGGACTGCAAGGAGATCCAACCAGTCCATTCTGAAGGAGATCAGTCCTGGGTGTGCCTTGGAAGGACTGATATTGAAGCTGAAACTTCAATACTTTGGCCACCGGATGCAAAGAGTTGACTCATTTGAAAAGACCCTGATGTTTGGAAAGATTGAGGGCAGGAGGAGAAGGGGACGACAAAGGATGAGATGGTTGGATGGCATCACCAACACAATGGACATGGGTTTGGGTGGACTCCAGGAGTTGGTGATGGACAGGGAGGCCTGGCGTGCTGCGGTTCATGGGGTCGCAAAGAGTCGGACACGACTGAGCGACTAAACTGAACTGAAAGGGTCTTAAAGCAAAAATGTGACATGGTATGGTGTGTATGTAAGCCTACTCCTCTGAGTCCTGCAAAGAGAACAGACTGAAGAAAGCATGGTGAGAGCTGAGAGACCAGGCCTTTGCAGAGGTCTAGACAAGAGGTGATGGTTAGTCTAGACAGCTTACTAGTAATAATATTGGAAGAAGGAAACTGAATGGGATTCTAGATATATTTTGGAGGTAGACTTACCAATTTTTTATTTGGATAAGGAAGAAATTTAGCATAACTCCTAGATTCTTGTTTTGAATCTCTGCAGTTGTTGTTCAGTCGCTCAGTCATGTCCGAATGTTTGTGACCCCCATAGACTGCAGTGTGCCAGGCTTCCCTGTCCTTTACCATCTCCCAGAGCTTGCTCATGGTCATGTTTATTGAGTTGGTGATGCCATCCAACTATCTCGTCCTCTGTTGTCCCCTTCTCCTCCCGCCTTCAGTCTTTGCCAGCATCAGGGTCTTTTCCAGTGAATCAGCTCTTCACATCAGGTGGCCAAAGAGTTGGAGCTTCAGCTTCAACATCAGTCCTTCCAGTGAATTTTCAGGGTTGATTTCCTTTAGGATTGACTGGTTTGATCTTGCAGTCCAAGAGACTCATGAGTCTTCTCCAATACCACAGTTCAAAAGCATCAGTTCTTTGGTACTCAGCCTTCTTTATAGTCCAACTCTCACATCCATACATGACTACTGGGAAAACCATAGCTTTGACTAAACCCACCTTTGTCAGTAAAGTGATATCTCTGTTTTTTAATATGCTGTCTAGGTTTGTCATAGCTTTTCTTCCAAGGAGCAAACATCTTTTAATTTCACCATCCTCAGTGATTTTGGAGCCCAAGAAAATAAAGTGTCACTGTTTCCATTGTTTCCCAGTCTGTTTGCCATGAAGTGATGGGACCAATGCCATGATCTTAGTTTTTTGAATGTTGAGTTTTAATACAGCTTTTTCACTCTCCTCTTTTAACCTTCATCAAGAGGCTCTTTAGTCCCTCTTCACTTTCTGCCATAAGGGTGGTGTCATGCATATCTGAGGTTATTAATATTTTTCCCAGCAGTCTTTGATTTTAACTTGTACTTCATCCAGCCCAGTATTTCTCATGATGCACTTTGCATACAAGGTAAATAAGCAGGGTGACAATATACAGCCTTGATGCATTCCTTTCCCAATTTGGAACCAGTTTGTTGTCCCATGTCTGGTTCTAACTGTTGGTTCTTGACCTGTATACAGGTTTCTCAGGAGGCAGGTAAGGTGGTCTGGTATTCCCATCTCTTTAAGAGATTTCCAGAGTTTGTTGTGATCCACACAGTCAAAGGCTTTAGCATAGTCAATGAAGCAGAAGTAGGTGTTTTTCTGGAATTCTCTTGCTTTTTCCTGTGATCCAACAGATGTTGGCAATTTGATCTCTGGTTCCTCTGCCTTTTTTAAATTCACCTTGAACATCTGGAAGTTCTTGATTCACGTACTGTTGAAGCCTAGCTTGGAGGATTTTGAGCATGATCTTTCTAGCATGTGAAATGAGTGCAATTGTGCAGTAGTTTGAACATTCTTTGGTATTGCCATTCTTTGGGATTGGAATGAAAACTGACCTTTTCCAGTCCTGTGGCTGTGATAATGTTCTTCTATTTACTGAGTTAAGGAGAATCTTAGGAAAGGATCAGTAGGATACAATTGGTCTAAGATGTCAATCAGATGGCTACATGGAGGTATTAGGTTAGCATTCATATATGAGCTTTGGAGATCAGCTGAAAAGTCAGATTGCAAGTATATACTTAGGAATTGTTAGCTTATAAATAGTATTTCAAACCACAGAATGAAAGGTAGGAAGCACTGGTGAGAGAGGAAGATGCAGGTTTGGGCTCTGAAGTCAAGAGCCTACATAAAGTACCCTGTCCTGGAGAAGGTGTGCCTGGAAGGTAGGAAAGTTTAAGAAGCTGAGAAGGAACAGCTGTGAGATAGGAAAAGCATTTGTGTCTGGAAGGGTATATAGTTCAGTTCCCACAGTTGAGCAGGACAGAGACATTCTAAGCCAGATGGACTTGGGTGTGTTTATAACACCTTTATCCTAGGCAGTTCCAGGGCTAACTTACACACTGTTCAAAAAATACGGAGAAATCGAGTTCACTGACTGATGCCAGACCTGGTATTTGGCTCAAGTTAGGAGCCAATATGGAGAAGGCAATGGCAAGCCACTCCAGTACTCTTGCCTGGAAAATCCCATGGATGGAGGAGCCTGGTAGGCTGCAGTCCATGGGGTTGCTAAGAGTCGGACGCAACTGAGCAACTTCACTTTCACTTTTCACTTTCACGCAATGGAGAAGGAAATGGCA
Organism: Bos taurus; assembly: GCF_002263795.3. Lineage (NCBI taxonomy): Eukaryota > Metazoa > Chordata > Mammalia > Artiodactyla > Bovidae > Bos > Bos taurus. The sequence goes on along the minus strand of NC_037340.1, from coordinate 7,335,945 downwards.
ACCCACTCCAGTGTTCTTGCCTGGAGAATCCCAGGGACAGGGGGGCCTGGTGGGCTGCCGTCTATGGGGTCTTACAGAGTTGGACACGACTGACGCGACTTAGCAGCAGCAGCAGCAGGAGCCAATATGAGTACCAGAAATCTTTTTTAGTTCTTCCTTCTGTTTGTTCCCCATACACTGTAAATTTGCTGTATTCTTTCTATTTTATTCTAAGCCGCAAACTCAATATTAGATGAAAGTTTTGAAAATGTACTTCTAGAATGAGTTAAAACATTTTTTTTTTAGAAGTGAGATGGTGAGATAATGTGCTTATTGCTATCTAACTGCATAAACTCTAATAAGATTTTGTTTTTTAAGAAGTAGGAGTGAATTAAAGTATATAACATGTAAATATAGCCTATTAGAGTGTATCCTTTGTCTTGAAAACTTTAGATATCTGATAAAATACCAAGAAAATCTAATAAGGTGAGACTTCCTGGCAGTCCGTTGGTTAAGACTTCATACTTGGAGTGCAGGGGCACAGGTTCAATCCCTGGATGGGAACTAAGGGGGAACTAAGATCTCACAGACCACACAACGTGATGGGAAAAAAAAATCAGTAAAGTAAACGTATTTGGTTCATCCAGCCACTATGGTGAGTGGCTTACAGTATACTACTCATGTATTGTTTTATAGTTTACAAATGCTTTTATAAGCATTTTGTAACTCTTCAAGTGCATTGTAAAGACCAGACCCAGGATCCATATGTGTCAGAGCTGGACACAAGGACTTGCTGGCTTTCCAGGCAAGGCCGAATGCCTTGGTTCAGAGGAAGATACACAGGCTGCATACTGAATCTGGTTATGAATCAGCACTCTTGGGTGCCGTAGCTTGCTGCGAAGTGTGAATCATTACGGGACTTAACACTCCCAGCTGGTCAGTACGGAGACCAGTCTGCCCTCCAGTGAGTTCTCTTAACTGCTGTCCCACAGGAAGTGCTCAACTGAACACTCTGAAAGAACTTTTTTATAGGAACAGTTCTCTAACATTACAAGTAATGGAAAATGAAATTATAAAGATAACATTTCAGAACAGGGACTTTCATTTCCCCAGTAGTCTTCATCTAAATTAGATCTGAAAACTTTCCAAAGGGAAAATGCTTTTTTTTAAAAAAAAATAAATAAATAAATAAAGATGTGCCCACTTACAACAATCTTGTTAACAGTGCAGAAAGGGTATCTACACGTTATTTATCTTCAGACTAAAGAGTTTGGTTTTAGCACACAGTAAATTCTTCTTGAGCAAAGAAATTTTCATCATGTAAAATTAGATATCATTTTTAGTCCCAACCATCTTGGAGATTTTTTTCCTCCCTTACTGAAGTCTTCCTTTCAAGTTTATTTTTATGGCTTTTCACCAGGTTGTTATAAAAATCTGAAACAGTTCATTGTGGGCTCTTTGAAATGATTTCCCACAGCTGTATGTGAAGATCTTTATCTCCTTCATGTATTAATCATGGACAGCCTGATTTTTTCCCGTGCCACAGAGAGAGCTTCTGCATGTGTCACTTGTCTGTTTACTTCAAAAGGAGCCCTGGCCTTAAGAGGGGATAGGAGCAGAGGCAAACTGAGGGTGTGGGAGTCAGACTCTAAGAAAGTGGAACCTTGAGGATACTTTTCTATATGTGTGTATGTGTGTATATATACACACGTACGTGCATGTACTTTACAGCAGAGAAAAGGCTATAATCTCAAAACAGATCATTCTCTGAAAAACATTTGAAACACAGTCTGACTTAGGGATAGAGAAAGGACTACGTACAATAATGTTTCTCCTTGAAAGTGCAGACAGGTAGATGCCTTAGCGGCAGTGAGGAGTGAACCTGGCCACACTTTATACACCATCATCTTCTCTCAGCTGGGCAGGGCTGCCCCCATGCAGAGGGCTAGTGCCCACAAGGCAGCTTCTAAAGTGGTTCCAGAGGGAGGGGACATATGTATTGCTATGGCTGATTTATGTTGATGTATGGCAGAAACCAAAAATGTAACAGTGTTTATAACAATATTATAAAGTGATTGTCCTCCAATTAAAAATAAATAAATTTTTAAAAAACGAAGCTTCTCTTGACTTCCTGTTATCCCCCACTGGATGTGGTTATTCAGCCATCATATGGTCTCTGAAATTTATTATTTCACAACAAAGTGCTTTTTAAATGGAAAGAACTACTCAAGGGAGAGTGACATTTGGTAGTGAAGTGTAGAGTGTGGGGGTTACCAGAGCCTGAACTGGAGTGCTAGGGTTTGACTCATGGTTCCTTTGCTTACTCAGCTTGAGACAAATCACTCATTCTCCCTCTGTTTCAGTTTTGTCAACAACAGAGTGAAAATTGTAATAAATAATAGAATCTACCTCATAGGGTTATTGTGAGGATTAAAGTAGTTCGTATATAAAAGGAAATAAATAGCACTATTTCCTGGTGCATGGTAAGTGCTGTAGCAGTATTAAATTGTTACTATTTTCTAAAGTAGTAACCATTGGTTTCTCTGCATTGGAAGGACAAAACTGAGCTCATCCAAATACAAATAAGACAGTGTCCAGTAGCTCAGAGAAGGTTGACATGGTGTAATAACATTCTGAAAGGTGGCTTTGTGGATTCTGAACCTTCTTACTCTTCAGACTGGTTCTTCATACTTTGACACCAAATTCTCTTTGAACTCTTCCCAACAGACACACAAAAAGAAGAAAAAAAACAGAGCATCTGTGTGATCACAAGGAACCCAGAACATCATATATATGTAGTCAGAATGTTATCACAATAATAGCAGGTAGTTCATAGCACCATGTGCCTGACATTAACTAAGCTCTTCACATTTATTAGTTTATTTAGTCCTCACAGTAACCCTAGATGCTAGGTGCAATTAGTTGTTATAATCCCCACTTTACAAAGAAGGACACGAAACACGAATGCTATAGCTTGAGTGAACTTGAGCCAGAGTTTAAACCCAAGTCAGTCACTGCAGACTCAAGTGCTCTTAGCTGCCATTGGTTACTCCCTCTCCTTCAGGAACATCTCATCTAACATCTTGTGGTCTCCAGAAGTCCCTGCATCCTTGGAAGTTTTTCTAATCAGGAGCCACTTTTACCATAAGTAATTTTGTCTAATAATACTAGACACAGGAAGTTAAACAAAGATCAACTTTGTCTTTGGAGAAGGAGAAAGGATTTTGTTAAACGTTTACTTCCAGGTAGTTATTGTCAAATTGTCACTAAACAGATTAGTTTTTCATTTTGCTGATGAGTTTTAAGAGTTTACATATTTAAATTAGTTTTTTTTCCCTTTGATCTCTTCTATTGTTCTTATGCTAAGAGAACGTTTCTTCTACTTAAGATCAGGTAGCTGTTCCCCTGTATTTTCTCGTAGGTTTTTTAGTGTTTAATTCTTTAATACAACTGCATTTTGTTTTTCTGTACATTATGCAGTATGACTCCTAGGTTGGGAAGATCCCTTGGAATAGGAAATGGCAGCCCACTTCCAATATTCTTGCCTGGGAAATCCCATGGACAGAGGAGCCTGGTGGGCTATAGTGAATGGGGTCACAAAGACTCAGATATGAATGAGTGACTGAGCACATGCACACAGCTATAGCTCAAGGATTATTTTGCAGAATAGAACAAATTGCCCAGTACCAGTTATTGAATAATGCCTTCTTTTTCCAGTGATGTATGATGTTACATTTTATTATATACTAAGCCATACTGTTCTGTTTTTCTCATTGTATAGTTACAGCATTTTTGGTTTTTTTCACTTTGTAGTACACTTTAGCATACTGTATCACTAGTAAATCAGATCTATCTCATTCTTTGCAAAGATTTCCTTGAATAAAATTTTATTTAGAATTTTATTAAATGTATATATATTATGAGAGGATACTGAATTTTATCTAGTGTTTATTCTGTTTCTGCTAAAATGATCTTATAAGTTTTCTTTTTAATTGATGTAGAATTATACATTACTTTCAGAAGAAATTCCTTTATAATATTCACTCATCATGTACAGACTTTTATTATTCTATTCATACCCATAGTCATCTCAGTAATACCTTTTTTTTTAGTTTCTTTAGTTTCTATATATTTATTGGTAAGATTATTTCTAGATACCTTGCATTTTTGTTACAAACAAAATTTTTTAAATAAATAGTATAAGCAAATTGTTGTGATAGTCATAATTTTTAACCCTTCTATGTTGGTTTGTTGTGCCAGGTATAAAAGAAAAGAAAAAATCAACAAAATCTGCAAAAGATGACATATCTCCAGAGGAAGAAGCTGAAATAGAAAGACAAAAGGTAATGGTCATGTTTACATTTTTAATGGACAAGTGATATGTACACTTTAAGTGAAGGTGTCCATGTGAGTTTCCAGTATGTCTAATAAAAAAATAACTGATTTTAACAATGAAATTTATAAATATTTTAGCAGCATAATTTTAAAATATCTCCTTTTCACCAAATATTTCTCCAAGTACAGAGTTAAAGTTTAGTTCACACCCAAGGCATGTCCCTTTGTGATTAAGAGGAAAATATCTTTTAAAACCCTTATTATAACTGACAATAAAGGGCAAAACTGACAGTAAGAGACAAAAATACTAAATTAAAACCTCAAAATAATATTGACATGGTTTTAATTCAGTCTGAATCTGTCCTGTAATACAGAGTTTGCTTTATGGCTTGTTAAATGCTCCTGTCTCTCTTTTTATTGTTGAAAATTAATGTGCAGAATTAAAGCCTTTCTTGGAAGTGTAGTAAATATTATCCTTAAGCACCTCCACATAATCCACGGCACAAAATAGTGTGTTTTTGCTGAGACAGGAATTGGAGTCAGCAGTGTTCCTGAGTCTGATGTTCCTAGTACTGTCTAGGAGGGAGCCAGACTGGTCACCTAAACTCTGCATCTTAATGCATCTTTTATTGCATATGCAGTAGTGTTTATAGAGTTAAGGAACACAAAGAAAATCTTTGTTTGTAGGAAATCATTCTAAAAAGAAAGCCAACTGTAGGTACCAGTCATAGAAAGGAGAGGAAATTAAAGCAGTCTAAGTGGGTGGAGGAAGATTGTATTTTCTGTAGCATGCATGGTTGTTTACTTGATTCTTGAAGATTTACATTTAATCCCATGGTCAGTAGAAAATACCTGTTGAGTGGAAACAGGCATTAGATTTCAGAAGCAAATATTAAGATCTTGCCTTCATATATCAATATTGGAAAAGTAGAGGCAAAAACAGCACAAGAAAAAAGGAATTCATTGTTCATAAAGCACATGTTTGGAAAGTCTAGTCTGTATCACAAACTACTACATGTTTATGAGATTTAGTGTCTGCTTAAAAAGACCAAAGTGAAAATGAGGAATTTTTATTTGGGGAACTTGAGGACTTTTGTTTCTACCACCTACTGATCAGTTACATAATGTGAAATATGGTCTGGTTTTTAGATAAAGTGTTCACCCCTCTCCTGTTGTCAGTGATATTGCTCCAAAAAATTATACCTGTTGCTCTACAGCAGTCTGTGAATTTCTTTATGAGTTCACTGATCCACAGTCTGTGATGGAAGACAGGTGTCATCCCAGAGCACTGACGACTGGCTTCTCCTTTTCTGAGGGGATTTCTGTGCTCCATACTCCTGTTTGAGGAAAGAAAAACACTGTTGTATATTTGAACTCTTTTTTTCTCTCCACAGGCTGAAATGGCTTTGCTTGTGATGGATGAGGAGGAAGAGAGCAAGAAACACTTCAATTATAACAAGATTGTGGAGCACCAGAATCTGAGCAAAAAGAAGAAAAAACAGCTCATGAAGAAAAAGGAATTATTGGAGGATGACTTTGAGGTAACCAGCGACAAAAATCATTATTCTATTAAAAGCTGGCGTTGAATCTAAAGTCAGCTCTTTAGATAAAAATTGAGCTTGGCCCCTTGATCTCAGGAAGGACCCATTGTGGAGCCAAAGCTACCATCTTTTAGCCCAGTATAACCAGTTCATCCTCAGGGTGGTTCTTGGAGCATCAGGTGAAGTAGTAGGCTTCTATTTTGGTAGCTATGCTGCACCAAAATATGTAGCTTTTAGCATTAGAATCACATGCAGTGTGATGCTCACACTGGGAAGGTTCTGCATCGTTAAGCCTGACTGCAGAGTAGCAGATTCACGTCACACTCTGTGCAAGGGCCAGGCAGTAGGCGTGTTTTTTTTGTTGTTGTTGTTGTGCTGGGTCTGCGTTTCGCTGCGTGGGCTCTTTGTTGCTCTGCACAGGCTTTCTTTAGCTCTGGTGAGCAGGGGCTGCCCTGTAGCTGTGGTACCCAGGCTTCTCGTTGTGATGGGTTCTCTTGAAGAATATGAACTCTAGGGTGCATGGGCTCGACAGTTGATGCAGGTAGGCTCAGTTGTCCAGTTTGTGCCATCTCTCTGGACCAGGGATCAAACCCACATCCCCTGCATTGGCAGTCAGTTTCTTTTTTTTTTTTTCATACATGACATTTCACATGTTTCAATGCCATTCTCCCAAATCTTCCCACCCTCTCCCTCTTCCACAGAGTCCATAAGCCTGTTCTATACATCAGTGTCTCTTTTGCTGTCTCGTATACAGGGTTATCGTTACCATCTTTCTAAATTCCATATATATGCGTTAGTATACTGTATTGGTGTTTTTCCTTCTGGCTTACTTCACTCTGTATAATAGGCTCCAGTTTCATCCACCTCATTAGAACTGATTCAAATGTATTCTTTTTAATGGCTGAGTAATACTCCATTGTGTATATGTACCACAGCTTTCTTATCCATTTATCTGCTGATGGACATCTAGGTTGCTTCCATGTCCTGGCTATTATAGACAGTGCTGCGATGAACATTGGGGTACACGTGTCTCTTTCCCTTCTGGTTTCCTCAGTGTGTATGCCCAGCAGTGGGATTGCAGGATCATAAGGCAGTTCTATTTCCAGTTTTTTAAGGAATCTCCACACTGTTCTCCATAGTGGCTGTACTCGTTTGCATTCCCACCAACAGTGTAAGAGGGTTCCCTTTTCTCCACACCCTCTCCAGCATTTATTATTTGTAGACTTTTGGATCGAAGCCATTCTGACTGGTGTGAAATGGTATCTCATAGTGGTTTTGATTTGCATTTCTCTGATAATGAGTGATGTTGAGCATCTTTTCATGTGTTTGTTAGCCATCTGTATGTCTTCTTTGGAGAAATGTCTATTTAGATCTTTGGCCCATTTTTTGATTGGGTCATTTATTTTTCTGGAGTTGAGCTGGAGGAGTTGCTTGTATATTTTTGAGATTAGTTGTTTGTCGGTTGCTTCATTTGCTATTATTTTCTCCCATTCTGAAGGCTGTCTTTTCACCTTGCTAATAGTTTCCTTTGATGTGCAGAAGCTTTTAAGTTTAATTAGGTCCCATTTGTTTATTTTTGCTTTTATTTCCAATATTCTGGGAGGTGGGTCATAGAGGATCCTGCTGTGATGTATGTCAGAGAGTGTTTTGCCTATGTTCTCCTCTAGGAGTTTTATAGTTTCTGGTCTTACGTTGAGATCTTTAATCCATTTTGAGTTTATTTTTGTATATGGTGTTAGAAAGTGTTCTAGTTTCATTCTTTTACAAGTGGTTGACCAGATTTCCCAGCACCACTTGTTAAAGAGATTGTCTTTAATCCATTGTATATTCTTGCCTCCTTTGTCAAAGATAAGGTGTCCATATGTGCGTGGATTTATCTCTGGGCTTTCTATTTTGTTCCATTGATCTATATTTCTGTCTTTGTGCCAGTACCATACTGTCTTGATAACTGTGGCTTTGTAGTAGAGCCTGAAGTCAGGTAGGTTGATTCCTCCAGTTCCATTTTTCTTTCTCAAGATCGCTTTGGCTATTCGAGGTTTTTTGTATTTCCATACAAATTGTGAAATTATTTGTTCTAGCTCTGTGAAGAATACTGTTGGTAGCTTGATAGGGATTGCATTGAATCTATAAATTGCTTTGGGTAGTATACTCATTTTCACTATATTGATTCTTCCAATCCATGAACATGGTATATTTCTCCATCTATTAGTGTCCTCTTTGATTTCTTTCACCAGTGTTTTATAGTTTTCTATATATAGGTCTTTAGTTTCTTTAGGTAGATATATTCCTAAGTATTTTATTCTTTTCGTTGCAGTGGTGAATGGAATTGTTTCCTTAATTTCTCTGTTTTCTCATTATTAGTGTATAGGAATGCAAGGGATTTCTGTGTGTTGATTTTATATCCTGCAACTTTACTGTAATCATTGATTAGTTCTAGTAATTTTCTGGTGGAATCTTTAGGGTTTTCTATGTAGAGGATCATGTCATCTGCAAATAGTGAGAGTTTTACTTCTTCTTTTCCAATTTGGATTCCTTTTATTTCTTTTTCTGCTCTGATTGCTGTGGCCAAAACTTCCAAAACTATGTTGAATAGTAATGGTGAAAGTGGGCACCCTTGTCTTGTTCCTGACTTTAGAGGAAATGCTTTCAGTTTTTCACCATTGAGGATAATGTTTGCTGTGGGTTTGTCATATATAGCTTTTATTATGTTGAGGTATGTTCCTTCTATTCCTGCTTTCTGGAGAGTTTTTATCATAAATGGGTGTTGAATTTTGTCAAAGGCTTTCTCTGCATCTATTGAGATAATCATATGGTTTTTGTTTTTCAATTTGTTAATGTGGTGTATTACATTGATTGATTAGCGGATATTGAAGAATCCTTGCATCCCTGGGATAAAGCCCACTTGGTCATGGTGTATGATCTTTTTAATGTGTTGTTGGATTCTGATTGCTAGAATTTTGTTTAGGATTTTTGCATCTATATTCATCAGTGATATTGGCCTGTAGTTTTCTTTTTTTGTGGGATCTTTGTCAGGTTTTGGTATTAGGGTGATGGTGGCCTCATAGAATGAGTTTGGAAGTTTACCTTCCTCTGCAATTTTCTGGAAGAGTTTGAGCAGGATAGGTGTTAGCTCTTCTCTAAATTTTTGGTAGAATTCAGCTGTGAAGCCGTCTGGACCTGGGCTTTTGTTTGCTGGAAGATTTTTGATTACAGTTTCAATTTCCGTGCTTGTGATGGGTCTGTTAAGGTTTTCTATTTCTTCCTGGTCGAGTTTTGGAAAGTTGTACTTTTCTAAGAATTTGTCCATTTCTTCCTCGTTGTCCATTTTATTGGCATATAATTGTTGATAATAGTCTCTTATGATCCTTTGTATTTCTGTGTTGTCTGTTGTGATCTCTCCATTTTCGTTTCTAATTTTATTGATTTGATTTTTCTCCCTTTGTTTCTTGATGAGTCTGGCTAATGGTTTATCAATTTTTTTTTATCCTTTCAAAGAACCAGCTTTTGGCTTTGTTGATTTTTGCTATGGTCTCTTTTGTTTCTTTTGCATTTATTTCTGCTCTAATTTTTAAGATTTCTTTCCTTCTACTAACCCTGGGGTTCTTCATTTCTTCCTTTTCTAGTTGCTTTAGGTGTAGAGTTAGGTTATTTATTTGACTTTTATCTTGTTTCTTGAGGTGTGCCTGTATTGCTATGAACTTTCCCCTTAGGACTGCTTTTACTGTGTCCCACAGGTTTTGGGTTGTTGTGTTTTCATTTTCATTCGTTTCTATGCAAATTTTGATTTCTTTTTTGATTTCTTCTGTGATTTGTTGGTTATTCAGCAGGGTGTTGTTCATCCTCCATATGTTGGAATTTTTAATAGTTTTTCTCCTGTAATTGAGATCTAATCTTACTGCATTGTGGTCAGAAAAGATGCTTGGAATGATTTCTATTTTTTTGAATTTACCAAGGCTAGCTTTATGGCCCAGGATGTGATCTATCCTGGAGAAGGTTCCATGTGCGCTTGAGAAAAAGGTGAAATTCATTGTTTTGGGATGAAATGTCCTATAGATATCAATTAGGTCTAACTGGTCTATTGTATCGTTTAAAGTTTGTGTTTCCTTGTTAATTTTCTGTTTAGTTGATCTATCCATAGGTGTGAGTGGGGTATTAAAGTCTCCCACTATTATTGTGTTATTGTTAATTTCTCCTTTCATACTTGTTAGCATTTGTCTTACATACTGCGGTGCTCCCGTGTTGGGTGCATATATATTTATAATTGTTATATCTTCTTCTTGGATTGATCCTTTGATCATTATGTAGTGACCTTCTTTGTCTCTTTTCACAGCCTTTGTTTTAAAGTCTATTTTATCTGGTATGAGTATTGCTACTCCTGCTTTCTTTTGGTCCCTATTTGCATGGAAAATCTTTTTCCAGCCCTTCACTTTCAGTCTGTATGTGTCCCCTGTTTTGAGGTGGGTCTCCTGTAGACAACATATGTAGGGGTCTTGTTTTTGTATCCATTCAGCCAGTCTTTGTCTTTTGGTTGGGGCATTCAACCCATTTACGTTTAAGGTAATTACTGATAAGTATGATCCCGTTGCCATTTACTTTATTGTTTGGGGTTCAAATTTATACACCATTTTTGTGTTTCCTGTCTAGAGAATATCCTTTAGTATTTGTTGGAGAGCTGGTTTGGTGGTGCAGAATTCTCTCAGCTTTTGCTTGTCTGAGAAGCTTTTGATTTCTCCTTCATACTTGAATGAAATCCTTGCTGGGTACAATAATCTGGGCTGTAGGTTATTTTCTTTCATCATTTTAAGTATGTCTTGCCATTCCCTCCTGGCTTGAAGAGTTTCTATTGAAAGATCAGCTGTTATCCTTATGGGAATTCCCTTGTGTGTTATTTGTTGTTTTTCCCTTGCTGCTTTTAATATTTGTTCTTTGTGTTTGATCTTTGTTAATTTGATTAATATGTGTCTTGGGGTGTTTCTCCTTGGGTTTATCCTGTTTGGGATTCTCTGGGTGTCTTGGACTTGGGTGATTATTTCCTTCCCCAGTTTAGGGAAGTTTTCAACTATTATCTCCTCAAGTATTTTCCCATGGTCTTTCTTTTTGTCTTCTTCTTCTGGAACCCCTATGATTCGAATGTTGTAGCGTTTAATATTGTCCTGGAGGTCTCTGAGATTGTCCTCATTTCTTTTAATTCGTTTTTCTTTTATTCTCTCTGATTCATTTATTTCTACCATTCTATCTTCTAATTCACTAATCCTGTCTTCTGCCTCTGTTATTCTACTATTTGTTGCCTCCAGAGTGTTTTTAATTTCATTTATTGCATTATTCATTATATATTGACTCTTTTTTATTTCTTCTAGGTCCTTGTTAAACCTTTCTTACATCTTCTCAATCCTTGTCTCCAAGCTATTTATCTGTGATTCCATTTTAATTTCAAGATTTTGGATCAATTTCACTATCATTATTTGGAATTCTTTATCAGGTAGATTCCCTATCTCTTCCTCTTTTGTTTGGTTTGGTGGGCATTTATCCTGTTCCTTTATCTGCTGGCTATTCCTCTGTCTCTTCATCTTGTTTAAATTGCTGAATTTGGGGTGTCCTTTCTGTATTCTGGCAGTTTGTGGAGTTCTCTTTATTATGGCTTTTCCTCGCTGTGTGTGGGTTTGTATAGGTGGCTTGTGAAGGTTTCCTGGTTAGGGAAGCTTGTGTCGGTGTTCTGATGGGTGGAGCTGTATTTCTTCTCTTTGTTCAGTCGCGCTGTGGGGAGGGAGGGAGGGATGCTGCAAACAAATAACACTGGCGTGCGCTCGCAGTGCCTCAGCCACACTGGGTCTGCCCCCGCTCACGACGCGTGTAGCCTCCCTGCCCACACTGCTCGGGCTCTAGGTTGTTCCGCGGGGAACAATCCGAGGCTGGCCCTGGGTTGCATGTACCTCCCAGGTCCAAGCCGCTCAGGTTCAGGCACTCGGGTAGTCCTCAGAGGCGCAGACTCAGTTGGGCCCGAGTTTTGTGCTCTTCCCAGGTCCGAGCAGCTCAAGTGATGAGGTGTTTGGCGAGCGCCAATGCTGCGACTTATCGCCTCCCCGCCACTCGGTTATCTGGGTGTAAAACCGGCACACCTTCTCAGGCAGATGTTAACCGTCCAGACCCCCAAAAAGTTTTAGTTAGCAAAGAAGCCTGCTTACACTTTTATAGATAATGTCTCTCTGGGGCTGCGATTACCCCCTTCCGGCTCTGGCTGCCTGTCACCGAAGGGGGAAGGTCTGCAGCCGGCTATCTCTGTTCAATTCTTTGTTCCATGTGCGGGCCTGGCGGTCTTAGGTTAGGGCTGGCTTTTCGCGTGGTAGATATCCCACAGTCTGGTTTGCTAGCCCAAATTATTTCGCTCAGATAGTGCTCAGGGTATTCAGGCCAGATTCTTACTCTAAGTGATGCAGCCCGCGCTGCGCCTCCCTGCCCAGCCCCCGCTTGCTAATGGCGCGTGCAGGCGTCTGCGCTGCTTCTCCGCTGGGGGAGTTACCGTAGGACTCACAATCTTCGAGTTTTAATTGTTTATTTATTTTTTCTTCCTGTTATGTTGCCCTCTGTGCTTCCAAAGCTCGGCACAGATTCGGCAGTGAGAAGGTTTCCTGGTGTTTGGAAACTTCTCTCTTTTTAAGACTCCCTTCCCCGGACGGAACTCCGTCCCTCCCTCTTTTTTGTCTCTTTTTTTGTCTTTTATATTTTTTCCTACCTCCTTTCGAAGAGTTGGAATGCTTTTCTGGGTGCCTGATGTCCTCTGCCGGCATTCAGAAGTTGTTTTGTGGAATTTACTCGAGTTTAAATGCTCTTTTGATGAATTTGTGGGGGAGAAAGTGTTCTCCCTGTCCTACTCCTCCGCCATCTTGGCTCCTCCCGCTCGGCAGTCAGTTTCTTAACCACTGGACCACCGGGAAAGTCCCAGGCCACAATTTTTTAATTGCTCTGTTTCTTGTTTCCACTGTTCCCTCTTTCCCCTCTTTTTTTGCTAAAATACATATTTCTAGTGGCCACACAGTCCCCATGCATGAGTTTGAGCCCTGTACAGAAAACCTACAGACAGCTATCAGGAACTATTTGATGACTTCCATCCATTAGCATGGAAGAATAGACTCAGAAGAAGATGGGAGAGATTTTGAATTTGTTTGGAGAATTGAGAGAAGCATACAGATAACTTCTAAGCGGCATTGAGAGGGACTTTGAGACCACTGTGTAACTCTGGTTTCTGTAAGTCAGCTCCAAGTATGGTGCTGTTCCACTGAATCAATTTTTGGTAAATTAGTTTTCTTAGAAAAAGTTAAAAGCAGAGAATGATTTATAGTCAAATATTCTATTATGATAACTAATCATCATGCAGAAAATGATGTCTTATGCATGATGACCATCACCTATAAAAACATTTTTTGTGAGTGTGGTAGTAGTATCATGCCTATGGTCCTTATTGCAAATAACTCTACAGTCCATCTCTGGGTGGGCTCTTTTTCACAGGGCAATGATGAGTGGCAGTCAGGGAGTCATGCTCACTTTCTGTCTGGTCACTCCTGTGCCCGGCAATACTTGAAGGCCTGGCTGGAGTTAAGAGTATTCTCTTAAAATGTGGGAATGCAGTGTTTTTGTAGAACGATAAAGGATACATTTGGAGCTTGTATCTGATCAGATCTTAGTCTTGGGGGTACCATCTTTCCCATCATGGTCTTTAAATCTGCTGTATGATTCACTCTCAGTAGCTGCTCATTTTAGCACCAAGGTTGAAAAAAAAATTTATTGTACTAAGAAGGCAGTGACTTCGCCTAAAATTCCAACAGGGGATGCCATCACTGGCTTAATTATCTCAGCCAGAAAGAGATTTCACACTGTAAGCATAGGTGAGCCTGCATCTCCTGTGGTCACTCCTGTAGACAGTCTAAGAGGCTGAGGTAGTAACAGGCCACAGTGTAACATATAGACTACGATAATTCCCTTCCAAGGATATTGTCATTGTGTAATAAGAACAGTGTGCCCTGCACATGTGGTTCAAGAATAAACCTAAAGACTTCATTGAAGATCTGTGGAGGAATGGCTTTCTAATGAGTCAATGCAAAATACATTTGTATTTTTTATCATCAACTCACTGACTTTTTGAACTCTGGTCTCATTTCTAGGCCTTTTGGTTTACTAATTTTATGTATTTGTACTTTCCTTTTGGGTTTGCAGGTCAATGTTAAGGATGCAAGGTTTCAGGCAATGTATACTTCCCACTTGTTCAATTTGGATCCTTCAGATCCTAATTTCAAGAAAACAAAAGCTATGGAAAGAATCCTTGAGGAGAAAGCTCGTCAGAGAGAACAAAAAGAACAGGGGCTGACTCAGGCAACGAGTGAAAAGGAGGGTGAGGTTCAGAAGGAATCACACAAGAGGTCCATTGATCCTGCCTTGTCAATGTTGATTAAATCTGTAAAAAACAAAACAGAGCAGTTTCAAGCAAGAAAAAAACAAAAAGTAAAATAATTGTATGTTGTTTCTTTTTGAATTGAGAATGTAGAAAGTATACAAAAGTGGTAGAAGGATTACTTATTGGGAACAGTCAACCTTTCAAGAATATAAGTAAAATCTGACAGTCATAAAATTTATTTTCCATGTATAAACTGAATGGTTGAAAGATTTGTATATTTCCACAAATTAATCATAATCAATCCAGACTATAAGGTTTATAAAATTTTAATATTTTTTACTCTGTTAGCTTTTGTAAAGTCTGTTTACAATTCCTATATAAAAAATAGAGTACTACCCAAGTCTTGAGTTGGAATAAGAGTTGGGAACAATTTGAAAATATGTACATGCAATACATTTATTTCTCTGGAAGCAGGAGGCAGATTTAGATACTTGTTTAAATAATTTATTTTTCTAGCCATAATGAATAGAAGCCAGTAACTTTCTTTGTTGTTTGGTCATGTTTATTATAGTTTGTTTATTAATTTATAAATAAAAGTTTTTATTATTTTGTGAACACTGATTTATTTCATCTTATTCACCTCAAATTACCCTCTGGAAAACTATCTAAAAACCTAACTAACTCTTTAAGAGTACATCTCCATAAAAGGCAGTTCCAGGTTTGCATTACTCATAATTGTATTTGAAATATTTGTGAACTCTGTGATGATTTTTCTAACTATCAGATCAGATCAGATCAGTCGCTATAGTAGCAGGAAATCTTTCTGTCTGCCCTTCAGATTTTTGGAATGCCTGGAATGGTAGATATGCTGCTGTAGAATTTAAGGAATCTTAATTTTTTAATTAAATTAAAACACACCTTTGAGGCCTTAATACTCCTGCATCTCATCTGATCTAGATTTTATAAACTGTAAACTGACCACTTAGAAGAAGTAGGTGTGCTATATAGGTAAATGAAAATTAAAAAATCCAAAATGATCACTTGGGGGAAAAAAAGGCAGTAGGAATTTGGCCAAGTTTTTGATTAACAGTAAACTTGACATTATCGGTATAAAAACTCAAGCCCGCCAATGTACTATATATTTTCGAGAATAAAAAGGTATAAGACACAGAATGATGTCAAGATAGTAAGGGCGTATAAACAGTCTCTGAAAGGGGAAGGGAAAAAGAAGATATCTAAAATTGCTCATAATAACAGAAAAATGCAGAGTATGTGCAGGGCATGGTATTCTTACCATAAAGTGCTGACATTGTTAGGTGGTTCAGCCAAATAAAGCAGTATTTACATACTCATCACTAAAAGATCATGAATCTTAATGTATTTTTGAATATTGTCTATAAACAGTTGTATATATTTCATTATGCAAGGAAAAAGACTTTTTTCCTTTAAACTTTAATCATAGTGTGGGGATTACTCAGTTTGATTTTTAAATTACTGTGAAATTTAGCTCTTTGGTTTTTGGGGTTTTTTTTAGCCCTTTGGTTTTTTAATTGGTTTGGTTTGGGTTTTTGTTTTTGAGCCCTTTGTTCTTAAGTCACTATATTTAATTGTAAGTCTCATTTTACTAGTCAGGCACACACTTGATTATAACAAATAAATAGAACATATGCACAGCCCTGGCTCATTTTCTCAGAAAGTTGATATTTTTTTAAGTAGAAAAAAAAGAATAGCATTATCAGGTACTTTGTTAAACATTCTACACCAAAAATATTAGATTCTCAATAATTCCTGATAGTAAAACTCAGGATAAAAAAGTGGCCACTGTCACTTCAGTACACAATGTGAGGGTAGTTTGGGTGACTCTTAAGGTCACGTTCATTTTGATTGTCGTTTGTGGTATCCTTAATACAAAGACCAAAGACAGTACAAATAATACCTGCACACTGGTGTTTATTGTTAATATGTAGAAATGAGATTGCTTCTGGAGAATCCATCTGTCTCTAAAACTTAAGCATAAAAATCCTCAACAAAGTATTAGCATATTAAATCTAACAATGTATAAAAAGAATTATACACCAAGAGGGTTTAATTATATGGCCTGCTGCTGCTGCTAAGTTGCTTTAGTCGTGTCCAACTGTGTGCAACCCCATAGACGGCAGCCCACCAGGCTCACCCGTCCCTGGGATTCTCCAGGCAAGAACACTGGAGTGGGTTGCCATTTCCTTCTCCAATGCATAAAAGTGAAAGTGAAGTCACTCAGTCTTGTCTGACTCTTTGCGACCCCATGGACTGCAGCCTACCAGGCTCCTCCATCCATGGGATTTTCCAGGCAAGAGTATTGGAGTGGGGTGCTATCGCCTTCTCCAATTAAATGGCCTAGGAGGTTTAATTCCAGGTATGCAAAACTGATTCTTTCACAACCAACCAAAGTAATCCACTGTATTAACAGGTTTAAGAAGAGAGAAAGTATTTGACAAAATTTAATACTCATTCGACTCGATGGACATAAGTTTGAGTAAACTCTGGGAATTGGTGATGGACAGGGAGGCCTGGCGTGTGTGATTCATGGGGTCGCAAAGAGTCAGACTCGACTGAGTGACTGAACTGAACTGAACACTCATTCATTAAAAAAAAAGTTTGGAATAGAGGGAAACAGACTCTTCAGAGTCCCTTGGACCTCAAGGTGATGCAACCAGCCCATCCTAAAGGAAATAAGTCCTGAGTATTCATTGGAAGGACTGATGCTGAAGCTGAAACTCCAGTACTTTGGCCACCTGATGAAAAGAACTGATTCATTGGGAAAGACCCTGATGCTGGGAAAGATTGAAGGCAGGAGGAGAATGGGATGACAGAGGATGAGATGGTTGGATAGCATCACTGACTCGAGGGACATGAGTTTGAGCAAGGTCCAGGAGTTGGTGATGAACAGGGTAGCCTGGCATATTGAAGTTCATGGGGTCACAAAGAATTGGACACGACTGAGCAACTGAACTGAACTGAAATCACTGTCAAGCAGGAGCCAAGTGTTCAGTCCCCAGGATGGGAAGATCCCCTGGAGAAGGAAATGGCAAGCCACTCCAGTATTCTTGCCTGGGAAATCCTACGGACAGAGGAGCCTGGCGGCCACAGTCCATGAAATTGCAAAAGAGTCAAACATGACTTAGCAACTAAACAACAACTGGTTCCTCTAATACTCTGTTAAAATGATTATTTAAACTTTGTTCTTCAAATTTTTTCTTTCTCCTGATTGGATGCTGACACTCAAGGATACAAAATAATCTCACCTGAACAATATTGGGTTCTGAATGATCCTTCTATTCCTTTTTCTTTTTTTAACCACACTTGTGGGATCTCAGTTACATGACCATTGGTTGGGGCCTCACCCTTGGCAGTGAAAGCAAAAGCTTGGAGTCCTAATCATTGGACTACCAGGGAATTCCCAGTCCTCCCATTCCTAAATCTACATTCCCATGCTCATGAGGCCTAACTTTCACTGTCCAAGATCATGCAAGTTTCCTTGATTCCTGACCATGGTGGTGCTGGTTTAGTCACGAAGTCATGTTCGACTCTTGTGACTGCATGGACTATAGCCCGCCAGGCTCCTCTGTCCATGGGATTCTCCAGGTAAGAATACTGGAGTGAGTTACCATTTCCTTTTCCAGGGGATCTTCCTGACCCAGGAATCGAACCCAGGTCTCCTGCATTGCAGGCAGATTCTTTACCGACTGAGCTACAAGGGAAGATCCTGACCATCCTGGTGACCTATTGCTTTATAACAAACCACCCTCAAACTCTGCAATTTAAAACAACCATAATCATTTATTTTCTTAAAATACTCAGTTTCCAGATGGCTCAGTGGAGAAGGCTCATGTATTCTCCACTTGGCCTTAGCTGAGAACTAGAGGATTTGCTTCCAAAATGCCTCCTTCAGTGACTTGCAAGTTAGTGCCAGCAGTTGATTAGGAGCATGGGAGCTGGGTTCCAAAGGTGATCAAGATGGAGGCTCTCACTTTTTTTTGGTCTAGACTCCGATGTCACAGTGTCACTCCTGCCATCCATACTTAACTCACTGAGGTGGTTGAAAAGGTCTTCCCACATAGGGAATATAAACTCCACCTCTTAAAGAAGAGAGTGGCAAAGTCCTTGAAGAGTATGCACGTCCAAAAATATGGTTGCAGCCATTTTTGGAAAATGAGGCTTGGCTCACCATCCACTTCATGAAAATCTTCCCCTGCACATTAATATAATTGTAATATATAATTGTATTAATTGTAATATATATTACAGTTATAGTAAGTGCTCTGTTATTTGATCACCTGAGTCTGTAGCTTTTGCAATCATGAGTATAAGCAACAGCCCATAAGTGAAGAAAACTCTATACCAGGAGTTAGACCATAGTTGATAGGATGATTAAGAAGATCAGACCAATAAAAAAGGTTATACATGCTCCTCAAGGGACCTTCAGTGACTGTGGGTGAAACTAATGGTTATTTCTCAATATGTGTTCTTTCCGTCTTCCATGTTAAACATAGGACTTTCCAGAATAAAACAGTTTTACCCAACCTTCTTCACAGTGTTTTGTGGAAGCAGATGACAGCTTCTAGGGACCTTCCTTTGATGTTAGCACGCTAGTAAATTTTGCCTCTTCTTCTCTCCTACCTGATTGCCTGGAATGCAGATGTAATGCCTTAAGCTCCAGCAGCCATATTGGATCGTGAGCACAAAACTCCATTTTGTAGAAATAATATTAAATTGATTATGTAGAAATAATGTAATCATAATAATAAAATCACGTACTACTAGTAATTTCATTATGTAGACTGATGACTACTGAATAGTTAGCTGGAAGGAGCCAGGATCCCTGAGGACTTTGTGGCGCACAGCCACCGTATCATCCATGGACTTTTTTGAGATAACTATGTGACAGAATGGATGTGAGAGTTGGACCATAAAGAAGTCTGAGTGATGAAGAATTGACACTTTTGAACTGTGGTGTTGGAGAAGCCTCTTGAGAATCTTTTGGACGGCAAGGCGATCAAAGCACTCAATCCAAAATGAAATCAGTCCTAAATATTCATTGAAAGGACTGATGCTAAAGCTGAAACTCCAGTACTTTGGCCACCTGATGTGAAGAGCCAACTCATTGGAGAAGACCCTGATGCTGGAAAAGATTGAAGGCGGGAGAAGGGGACAGCAGAGGATGAGATGGCATCATCAACTCAATGGACATAAGTTTGAGCAAACTCCGGGAGATAGTTAAGGACAGGGAAGCCAATATGTCGCAGTCCATGGGCTCACAAAGAGTCAGACACGACTGATCAATTAAACAATTATGTGACAGAAAAAGAAAATACTGTTTAAGCCACTATTTTCTCAAATCTATTACTTGCAGTTCCACCTATATCTTAACAGAACAATAAGCAGTCCTGGGCCATAGTCTTTATGGACTATTTTGCCCTGCTTTGCAGATCATTTCTCCATATTCTTAAGGAAACTTGATATTAAATTATAGTCAGAGTACTTGCAGCTTGAGAGGGCCAAAACAGGATGCTCAATCATGTAAGTTTCCAAGATTTCTGGATATGGACATGAGTCAAGAGAAGTTAGACAAACCTCTTGGACGGCAACTGAGAATCTTTGTTCCACAAACCCCACTGACATTAGAGTTACAAGCTCTATATTCAGCATCTCTGGGTTCACATTATCACTTCCTTGAAAAGTTTATGAAAAAGGAGTTGCCAAGAGTAACCAGAATCAGGCACATGGGAAAGTGAAAGAGTATGAATGAGAGTCTGTGCTCAGCCTAAAGTATGGATTATGCATTACCCAAAATTTGCAAAAATGTAGAGATGAGAACTTCATGCTATATGACAATGCCAAAGCAAATAGACTAAGATTATATTGTGTTGAGGAAAGTTGTGAGAAATGCCAGCTTTGGGGTTATGAGCTGTTTCCATGAATTTTTTAAAATTAAAATTGAGTCATTATCCATACTACACATGATCTTGTCTTGAGTAGCCAGTCATGAGTTTTTTTAACCCTTTTTACTAAAATCTGAAATTAATCAGAAGTATCTTTTCTCTCATACTGGTAAGAAATAATGTACTGTATCATATTTCAAGAAGCTCATCTGATGAATAAGGCAAGAAATGGCCAATAAAGTACATTAAATTTTTTAAATCCTTTTGGAAAAATCATTAAACCAAGAATTAGGAAAGACATTTAAGTTACAGTGGAATGACTCTAAAAAAGTTTCATCTGGCAGCAGCTCATTATTTGATGAAAGAAAAACTCTGAAAACGATTGGATTTGTGTATGTTCTTCTATTTGGATCTGTTATAAAGCTTTGTTTAGAACAATTTTATAGTTCTTCCAGAGGGCCCCAGCAGTATCAGAAACCACCTAGGTACTGTGATCCTTCAGATTTCTTTGGATTCAAATGAACCTCAATCCCCTGACCATTGCCTTAGGAATGTTGCAAGAAACATAAAACAATTCAAACTACCTCAAGCAAAAACTTTAAAAGATGTGAGGGTAGATTTTTATGATAAAGGCCCTGTGGGATCTCACAGCACTGAATCCAAAGCAAAAGGCAGTCAGTCCTCAGGAAGAGGCTGAGAGCAGAACTACGCAATGTCCTCAGAAACTGCTTTACTCCTCTGTTTTCTTCTATTAGCCTTGTTTTACTCACATTGACACCAATAGGCCAATCTCCTCAGCCCACTGAACAAGAAGAGTAAGATGACACCATCAACGTTTCCACATTTTAAGTTATAGGTCCACCTTTTATGTAATTATAAGAAGAGATTTTTGCCTTATGTTTAAGATTCAGGAACGAATTTGGAACTTTTTGTCCTGATACTATTAAAATGAAGATAACTTGTCTGTTCGATTATATGAAAAGTAAAAGTGTTAGAGGTCAGTTGTGTCCAACTCTTTGTGACCCTATGTCTTGTACCCCACCATGCTCCTCTGTCCATGGGATTTTCCAGGTAAGAAGACTGGAGCTGGTTGCCATGCCCTCCTCCAGGGGATCTTCCCAATCCAGAGATCAAACCAGGGTTGCTGGCAGATTCTGAGCCACCAGGGAAGCCCTGATTATATACAATTTATATAATTATAATTTTAAAAATATATTTATATACAGTTATGTAAGGTAAAATATTAAGAAAAGCTTGGTAAATTTCCTTGTGAATATTATATACCAACAAATGTATATAACTAAACAAAACTAATCAGTCACAGAAAACTAATCATACTAATCACATGGACCACAGCCTTGTCTAACTCAATGAAACTATGAGGCATATTTAACTTATATGCAGAATATATCATGTGAAATGCTGGGCTGGAAGAAGCACAAGCTGGAATCAAGATTGCTGGGAGAAATATCAATAACCTCAGATATGCAGATAACAACACCTTTTTTGCAGAAAGTGAAGAGGAACTAAAGAGCCTCTTGATGAAAGTGAAAGAGGAGAGTGAAAAAGCTCACTTAAACCTCAACATTCAAAAAACTATGATCATAAAAAAAAAAAAAGATCATGGCATCTGGTCCCATCACCTCATGGTAAATAGATGGGGAAACAGTGACAGATTTTGTTTTCTTGAGCTCCAAAATCACCTCAGATGGTGACTGCAGCCATGAAATTAAGACACTTGCTCCTTGGAAGAAAAGCTATGACCAGCCTAGACATCATACTAAAAAGCAGAGACATTACTTTGTCAACAAAGGTCTGTCTCGTCAAGGCTATGGTTTTTCCAGTGGTCATGTATGGATGTGAGAGTTGAACTGTGAAGAAAACTGAGTGCCAAAGAACTGATGTTTTTGAACTGTGGTGTTGGAGAAGACTCTTGAGAGTCCCTTGGACTGCGAGGAGATCCAACCAGTCCATCCTAAAGGAAATCAGTCCTGAATATTCATTGGAAGGACTGATGCTGAAGCTGAAACTCCAATACTCTGGCCACCTGATGCAAAGGACTGACTCACTGGAAAAGACTCTAATGCTGGGAAAGTCTGAAGTCAGTAGGATGACAGAGGATGAGATGGTTGGATGGCATCACCTACTCGATGGACATGAGTTTGAGCAAGCTCTGGGAGATGGTGATGGACAGGGAGGCCTGGCGTGCTGCAGTCTATGGGGTTGCAGAGAGTCAGATGTGACTGAGCGACTGAACTGAACTGAAGACAGAAGCAATTTTACACAATTATGACTTATATGATAATCTAAAAATGTTCTAGGCATTTTAAAGCACTAAACAACAAAGGATCCTTAATGTCTATAAAGAGGGAAGGAAAACGGAAATCTCCTTTTCTTTAACCTTTGTCTTGATGTAAAGTTCTAACAGATATTCAACATTCTTAAAGGGCTGGAGTTCCCTGGCATTCTGGTGGTTAGGGCTGTGCACTTCTGCACTTCCTCTGCAGGGAACCCAGGTTCAGTCCCTGGTTAGGACAGTAAGATTCCACAAGCCATGAGACAAGGCCAAAAACAAACAAATAACGTTCTTAATGGAGGAACTTCAATGCCTGATCTTAGTTTTTCAGGAGCTAAGAGGAACTTAGTAGACTGAGAGAAGTACGCACAAGATGCTGATAACGGAGTACCTCCGGGAAGGCTTTCCTCTGGAAACCTTTGTATATGGCTTTGTGTTACTAGATGTCACTTTTGTTCTTCAGTTGTTCAGTCTGTCCACCTCTTTTGCATCCCCATGAACTGTAGCCCGCCAAGCTCCTCTGTCCATGGGATTTCCCAGGCAAGAACGCTAGAGTGGGTAGCCATTTCCTTCTCCAGGGAATTTTCCCAATCCAAGGATTGAACCTGGGTCTCCTGCATTGCAGATGGATTCTTTACCACTGAGCCACCTGGGAAGGCCATATATCACTTTTTAAATTCCAAGCGCTAATAAAGGGAAATGTCATAATTCTTAACTGGACCCTTAACTATAAAGAACATGGAAGAACTTGAATGGCCTGAGGATGAACTGGTAGCCGTTATCAGTGTTAATTTCCTGCTTTTGATGACTGAAATTCAGTGAAAAGTATGTCTTTGGGTGATGAGGCATCATGTCAGGAGCTTGCTCTCACAAAATTTAGGAAGCAACAAATATCTTTGTACTGTCTTGCAAATTTTCTGTAAGTTTGAGATTGTTTCAAATAAAGATTCTTTTCAAAATTATTTTTTATATAGTCTAAGTTCTAAATTTCCAGAGACACTATGTGATTGGCCCAGCTTGTGTTCACTGCTCACCCATCAACTACGGTCGATGAGAACCAGTTTCCAAAAAAAGAATTAACAAATTGCTCCAGTGGATGTCCACTGTACCAGCTACATCATGGGTCACTGATTTTGAACTGTTGGATTTTTTCAGTAACCCATCAGTATTTATTAACCCTTGTAGTTCTTTGTCTCTTTTCCTCTTTGGGGAAGTGGGGAGGGCCAGGGACTATATATGTGAAATACAACAAGAATCCAAGACTAGCTTCAAAGAGGTATCCAACATGGAACCCTAGGCTGCAGACAATGTAATGATTGTTGCAGTCCAGAAAAATCCCATTCCAGTGATCATAGAAAGTATTTCCCTGTCAGGGAACATTTAACAGGAGGATTCCTGCATGCTGTTTTCTATTTCTCAAGGATTCTCTGTTCCTTATCAGTTCCTATTCTGAGAACGAGTAAGTGAGTGAGTGAAGATGCTCAGTTGTGTCCAACTCTTTGGGACCCCATGGACTGTAGCCTACCAGGCTCCTCTATCCATGGGATTTTTCAGGCAATAGTACTGGAGTGGATTGCCATGGCTGCACGCAATTCTCAGGACTGAGATCATGAGAAAGGGTATCTGCTTGGATTCCTTTCGGTAACTCCCTTCAGTGACTCTTTTCAGCGTCAGCGAACTTGTATGTATTAGACAGTCCATATTGTGGCTATTGATAAAATTTCATCCTGTGTAATACTGAGTAATTATCTTACTAAAGATATATAAGCCTGAATTTCTGCTAATGAAGTACCCTTGCTCCATCAGAGCTTGGGTCCCCGTGTCTGTCTTTCTCTCTCTCTCTCTCTTTCACTTTCTTATCATCGACTCTGGACCACCAGGTTCTGGTCCATTAAAGGACAGCAACAAGTGGCGCCCGAACAGGGACATGGCTACAGAGCATGGCTATTATTATCCAGCTATGTATATTGTCACCCTGCTTATTTAACTTATATGCAGAGTACAGCATGAGAAACGCTGGGCTGGAAGAAACACAAGCTGAAATCAAGATTGCCGGGAGAAATATCATAACCTCAGATATGCAGATGACACCACCCTTATGGCAGAAAGTGAAGAGGAACTAAAAAGCCTCTTGATGAAAGTGAAAGAGGAGAGTGAAAAAGTTGACTTAAAGCTCAACATTCAGAAAACGAAGATCATGGCATCTGGTCCCATCACTTCATGGGAAATAGATGGGGAAACAGTGGAAACAGTGTCAGGCTTTATTTTGGGGGGCTCCAAAATCACTGCAGATGGTGATTGCAGCCATGAAATTAAAAGACACTTACTCCTTGGAAGGAAAGTTATGACCAACCTAGATAGCATGTTCAAAAGCAGAGACATTACTTTGCCAACAAAGGTCCGGCTAGTCAAGGCTATGGTTTTTCCTGTGGTCATGTATGGATGTGAGAGTTGGACTGTGAAGAAAGATGAGCACCGAAGACTTGATGCTTTTGAACTGTGGTGGTGTTGGAGAAGACTCTTGAGAGTCCCTTGGACTGCAAGGAGATCCAACCAGTCCATTCTAAAGGAGATCAGTCCTGGGTGTTCTTTGGAAGGACTGATGCTAAAGCTGAAACTCCAGTACTTTGGCCACCTCATGCGAAGAGTTGACTCATTGGGAAAGACTCTGATGCTGGGAGGGATTGGGGGCAGGAGAAGGGGATGACAGAGGATGAGATGGCTGGATGGCATCACTGACTTGATGGACATGAGTTTGAGTGAACTCTGGGAGTTGGTGATGGACAGGGAGGCCTGGCGTGCTGCAATTCATGGGGTCGCAAAGAGTCAGACACGACTGAGCGACTGAACTGAATTGAACTGATGATAGCCTAATACTCAATGACAGGCACATAATAGGAGCTCAGTAATTGTGGAATAGAATGCACCCATGTGCTTTATAGACATGTGTGTTTTTTTAGATGCATAGTGTTTGATTGGGTTGATTTTTCCTTGTTCCTCTTAAATGGCTATATCACAGAACTGTTAAATCCAATAAAATTTCATGTCATGGAATTATATAATTGCAAAAATCATCTCTGAGCCTAGAAATTGAGACTGTTCATTTTTAAGAGATTACTTTCCCAAGACCTATGTACTAATGTTGGTAGTGGCTGAATGATCAGAATATTGTTTGTGACCAAGAGTGTACTGCATAAAAAGAAAACCTTGGTTTTAAAAAAGAGAAGAGGGGACAAAAAGACCTTTTAAATCTTAAAGCAGAAAACTATGAGATCTCTGTCTGTCTGGATATATATGTATGGCTCAATGCATGTCTTTGTCTCTAGATAATATTGCTGAGGTTAATTGATAAATGAGCCTTCCCAGCACCGTGAGACACAATGGCCAAGAAATGTCCCCCAAACATGGTCAAATATGTGGTTATAAAGGGACCCTGCTGCCTGGAAGTTGCCAGCTGCCTCCACAAAGATTACATCATGACCACTAGAAGCTGCTGACCTTCAACACCCTCTGAAAGGAGTTCAAGGTAGAAATCAGAAATAAGGCACTCTGTGCTCTGGGAAAAACCCAGAAGAACCGGCCTTCAGACAGCCAAATGTTTTCAAGTAAAGATTTTATGAGCCCAAATTCTTGCACCTTCTCATACCTAGAGAAACACTAATGTCATGAACCAATGTGTGATCCTAGTTCTCCTGGTAGCCCCTGAACAGCTTTTCTACTTCTATTAATCTTTGAGCCATGTACCTTTACCTTTCTTGTTAAGTTTGTTTCTTCCAGAATACAACAAATCTCCAAATGGTAGTATGACAAGAATATTCCTTGGCCAACACCTAGACAATGCTGAAACAAGTCACCTTATCATTCCATGGACTCTCATCTCCCTCTGTTAATGCACCCTGACAGAGACCAGGCAAAGGGAACCCAGAACCCCACGACGCCCCTGTACAGCCTGAAGAAACCAGAGCGGTCATCGCCCCTTTTCCCCTGAGACTGGGTTCCCAAATGCCTGAGAAGGGAAATAGGTAGACAGTTAGACATGAGCAGGGTATCAAAAGGGACCAAAATCCAAAATCAGGATTTCCAAAATCAGGAAAATTAATGTTTATGGCTAAGCGTACAATTGTCGATGGGGGACCCCATGGTATGTGGCTATCTAACTGCTCAGATGATATTAATAGCACTGTGTGTGACTGTGCTACTCAGGTAGCATGGAAAGTTGCTAACACGACAATGGAGTATTACCATGACGAAGGACTTCGTGGGTGGCTTGACGGTGGAATGGCCCCCCTCCTCCTTGAATCGTCCTCGACAGATTGGGCCTAAACAATGGGACATCTAGAAACTTGCTGCGAGCACTGAAGAACTTGGGACTTGGACTGGACATTTCACAGAGACCAGTCATAGTAAATATTTCATTATATTTCATTATAATCTGTCATATTTCATACAAGCTTGTGCTCCCCTTCCTTTTGTTACAATTAGATTTGTTGTTTACCATTGCCCTTATGCAAAAATTGTTTAAACAAACTCAATTGGTCAAGACCCTTTTTACAAATATAATAAACAAGGGGGAATTGTCAGGGAAGATTTAACAGGAGGATTTCTGCATGCTGTTTTCTATTTCTCAAGGATTCTCTGTTCCTTATCAGTTCCTATTCTGAGGACGAGTAAAGCTGCGTGCAGTTCTCAGGACTGAGATCATGAGAAAGGATACCTGCTTGGATTCCTTTCAGTAACTCCCTTCAGTGACTCTTTTCAGCATCAGCGACCTTGTATGTATTAGACAATCCATATTGTGGCTATTGATAAAATTTCATCCTGTGTAATAGCTGAGTAATCATCTTACTAAAGACATATAAGCCTGCATTTCTGCTAATAAAGTATCTTTGCTCCATCAGAGCTTGGGTCCCCGTGTCTTTCTTTCTCTCTCTCTTTCTTTCTTTCTTCTCTCTCTTTATCTCTTTTACTTTCTTATCGTCAACTCCAGACCACCAGGTTCTGGTCCATTAAAGGACTGCAATGTTTCCCCACGATGTTGTTGTTAATTTTTATTGAAGTATACTTTATTTGCAATGTAGTGTTGATTTCAAGTATACATCAAAGTGATTCAGTTATACATACATATATATTTATATTTACTCTCTTTTTTGCATTCTCTTCCATTATAGGTTATTATAAGACATTAGGTACGGTTGCCTATACAGTACAGTAGGTTCAAGTTGGTTATCTATTCTCTGTTTATGTAGTAGTGTGTATATGTTAATCCCATACTCCTAATTTATTCCTCCCCCTTCCCCTTTGGTAACCATATGTTTGCTCTCTATGTTTATGAGTCTGTTTCTGTTTTGTTGATAGGTTCATATGTGCCATATTTTAGACTCCACATGTAAGTGATAGCATAGAGCATTTGTCTTTCTCTTTCTGAGTTACTTCATGATAATCTCTAGCTGCATTCGTGTTGCTGCAAATGGCATTATTTCGTGATTTTTTTATGGCTAATATCCCATTGTATATATGTACCACATCTTTATCCATTCCTCTATCAGTGGACAGTTAGGTTACATCCATGTTTTGGCTACTGTAAATAGTACATCTATGAACATTGGACACCATGATGTTTTATCAGATTCCCTGTCCTGGACAAAAAAGACAGATTGTTTAATTTTATTTTTCCTATATAATATATATTTTAAATTTTATTTTTAATTTATTTGGGTTGTTTTTCAGTATTATTAGATTGGTGCAAAAGTAATTATTCAAGGTTTTGGACCTTGAATTTGAAATCATTGTAACTAGGCTCAAACATGTCTTTATTAATCAAAACAGGAACCAGTAAAATCAACACATTTTTGCCAATGAGAAATAAATGTGTTTATTTCCACAGCATAGAAATCCATGCCTCAGAATTTTACGAACTCTCGGAAAGCATTTTCTGCATCCTGCTGGTTGTGGAAGCATTTTCCCTGCAACAAGTTGTTGAGATGCTTGAAGGAGTGGTTGGCAAGGGTTCAGGTGATTATGGTGGACGAGGCAAAACTTTGTAGCACAATTCACTCAACTTTTGGAGTGTTGGTTGTGTGGCCTGTGGCCAGGCATTGTTGCAGAGAAGAACCGGGCCCTTTCTGCTGACCAGTTCTGACTGCAGGCATTGCAGGATTCAGTGCACCCCACTGACTTGCTGAGCATGCTTCTCAGATGTAGTGGTTCCACCGGGATTCAGAAAGCTGGAGTGGACCAGACCAGCAGTAGATCACCAGAGATCAGGAAGCTTTTTGCTTTGGTAAGTGCTTTGGAGCTTCTTGGTCCAACCACTGAACTTGTTGTCACTGATTGTCTTATAAAATCCACTTTTTGTCACTCATCACAATCCAATTGACAAATGGTTCTTTGTTGTTTCATAGGATAAGAGAAGACTACACTTCAAAAAAATGATTGTTTTGATTTTGGTCAGCTCAGGAGGCACCCACTTATCAAGCTTTTTCACCTTTCCAATTTGCTTCAAATGCCAAACAAACATAGAATGATCAGCATTGAGTTCTTGGGCAACTTCTCAAGTAGCTGTAAGACGATCAGCTTTGATGATCCTCTCTGTTGGTCGTTGTCAACTTACAATGGCCACTCACTGTGCTCCTCATCCTCAAGGCTCTAGTCTCCTCTGCAAAACTTCTTGAACCACCACCACACTGTATGTTCATTAGCAGTTCCTGGGCCAAATGCATTGCTGAAGTTGCAAGTTGTGTCTGCTGCTTTATGACCCATCTTAAATTCCAATAAGAAAATCGCTCAAATTTGCTTTTTGTCTAACATCATTTCCATAGTCTAAAATACATAAAAAATAGACAGCAAGTAGTAATTCATTGGTAAAAACATAAAACAAGAAATGTATATTAAAATAAAGTGTAAACATACCACATTTATTTAAGAATGTGTTCTAATAGTAAATGGCGAAGTTCAACAGTTGCAAAACCGAAATTACTTTTGCATCAACCTAATACAAAATGAGAAAGTCACCATTGTTTCTTCATTGATTCATAGCACTTCAAGCCACTCAGCTTGGAGTTAACTGTTTTACAGTGTGACCTAACCCATCCAGTTGGACTGAGATGCTTCATTGCCCCAACCTCCACCCTTTGGGACTCAGTACCCTTCCTCATACTGGTCTTTTTGTATGTATCTGCAAGGAAGCTCTCTTTCTCCCCTGAGAACTTAATTAATTTTCTTGGCATTGCCTATTTAATTAAAAAAAAATTATTGGAGTAGAGTTGATTTACAATGCTGTGTTAGTTTCTTCTGTACAGCAAAATGAATGAGTTATATATATACATAAATCCAGTCTTTTTAAGATTCTATTCCCATATACGTCATTACAGAGCACTGAGCAGAGTTCCCTGTGCTATACAGCAGGCCTTTATTAGTTATATATTTTGTTTATAGTAGTGTGTATATGCCAACCTCAATCTCCCAATTTATCCCTCCTCCTGAACTTGATTAATGTTAAAAGTTATGCATAATTTATTATTATTGTTTATATTAATTATTTTTCTTCTGATGGCCTACTTGTAGCGTGTCTACTGCTGTCACATCAGACTGTATCCTTCCTATTGGGACAATCCTGGATGAGGGGCTTTGTTACACTGTGGTGGGCTCCCACCACTACATCATTGCTGTGCAGTATACAAAGGCTGGGAAAAATGGGAGTCTGACCAGGCCAGCAGCTAGCTTTAGGACCCAAGACAAATAACGAGGGTGTCCACAGCGATGAATATGTAGGAACTAACTTGCTAGTTAAGAGTATAGGATTTATTTTTTTAATTAATTTTTTATCTGCATATAGTCGCTTTACAATGTTGTGTTAGTTTCTGCTATATAGCAAAGTAAATCAGCTATACATATACACGTATCCCCTCCTTTTTGGATTTCCTTCCCATTTAGGTCATCACAGACTATCAGGTAGATTTCCCTGAGCTATATGTAGGTTCTCTTTAGTTATCTATTTCTATGTGTGCATGCGTGCATGCTAAATCCCTTCATTCGTGTGGACCATAGCACCA
This sequence comes from Bos taurus, assembly GCF_002263795.3. NCBI lineage: Eukaryota > Metazoa > Chordata > Mammalia > Artiodactyla > Bovidae > Bos > Bos taurus. The sequence continues at coordinate 7,305,436 of NC_037340.1, read as the reverse complement.
TCCTCTGTGCGTGGGGCTCTCCAGGCAAGAATACTGGAGTGGGTTGCTATGCCCTCCTCCAGAGGATCTTCCCCACCCAGGGATCAAACCTCTTATGTCTCCTGCATTGGCAGGCAGGTTCTTTACCACTAGCACAACTTGGGAAGCCCATCTATTTTATACATAGCATTAATAGCATATTTATAGAGTCGGGAAATCTGGTTTTGAATCCCAGCTCTACCACTTACTACTAACATGTGATTTAGAGCTAGCAATTTAACCTCTTCAGGTTTGATGTTACACCCTCAATATAGTCTTGCTCACAATACTTTGCTTTTAAGGATTAAATAAAATGATGCTTGAAAAAGCCTCTTGAACATTGCCTGATACACACTGATTATTCAGGAAATCTTAGCTCTTATTCACTTTATTATTATTATCACATTCCAGAAAATAATGCCTACCCCCCACCCCCCTCACCTCTCCAAATCAATCCATTTTTATATAAGGTTGGTAAATCCTTTCTTGGAGTTTCCCTGGATTGGGAACATGGTTTTGCCATTGATTTAAACCAATGCCTCTGGATTTCCCTGGTCAGCCAGTGATTAAGACTTTACCTTTCAATTCAGGGGACCCTAGTTTGATCCCTGGTCTGGGAGCTAAGATCTCACATGCCTCACAGCCAAAAAAACCAAAACACAAACAGAAGCAATATTGTAAACATTCAATAAAGATGTTAAAAACTGTCCACATCAAGAAACAAAACAAAAACACACCAATGCCTCTGGAAGTAATTTTATGTGAATCCAAATGTGAAACTGCTGGTCAGACTCATTTAAGATCTTTGTATTATTAGATGGTACAAGATAAGAAAAGAAGAAGAAGAAACAGCCTTTATGGGGATTTCCTCATGGTCCAGTGCTTAGGACTTGGCACTTTGACTCCTCGGGCCTGGGTTCCATTCCTGGTAGGGGAACTAAGATCCTCCAAGCTGTGGGGTATGGACAAACTTTAAAACAAAAACAAAATATAAAAGAAAAAGCTTTACATTTTAAATCTAAAACCTAGTAAAATGGACTAAATAATGGCCAAGGCCTCTACTACTGTAAAACTTAATACTTTGAAAGTGTGTCAAAAGTATTTGGCTGTTGGGACTAGGGGGCTTGGAAGACAGATGGCTGGGGCTGGAAGACCTCTTCAAAGATTCACTGTGATTGACTGTCCTGAGATCCTGCCTTTCCACTTTGACACCCTGGAGAGAAGCTCCCCTGGTCTTCTCCTTCTTCAGATTATGCTGATTTCCTCCACATTAGTGTTCAGCAAAGCCAGAAGTCATTTCTGGGTCAGTTAGGGTTCCTGGGTTACAAGCAAAGGAAGAGGTTTATTGACAGATTAATGCTTAGCTCGTGGATTCAAAGGAAAAGCTAAACTTTCCAAATGATGGACCCAGGTGCTTCCAGGAATCTCTGTCAGCAGTGGCTTGGAAATTTATCCCAAGAATGCTGCTCCTAGTTGTCTCAGAAGCGACTGTTTTACATCTTGACAACTCTACTCAATGGGCAGTTTTCTGGAATAGAATATATGATTGGTTCAGCTTGGGTCAGGTGGGTCCATTTATTTCACTCTCTTGGACTCTGCCTGTCACTCACTGGGTGAGGGCAGGTGGGTCTATTTCCAGGAGGAGAAGGAAGAAGGGCTGAGCACACCAGCCAACAACCCCTGGTTTTCTTTCTTTCCTTCTTTCTTTCTTTCTGATTCCCCCCTTTCCTTCCTTCCAAGAGAAAAAGCAAAGGTCATTTAAAAAAAAAAAAAGAAAAAGAGGACAGCAGTGTTATTCTTTGTTGTTTTTGATTAAAGCTCACCAACACTGTGTTGTGTCTAGAGTCGCTGATGCAAACTTAGGGAAGCAGTGTGACCAGAGGGGCTGGAAGAGCAGAGGCAACCTGAAAACCTTCCCAAACTCCAGAGCTTTCGTGTGGTGATATTTTTTGTACTTGTGTGTGTCTGTGTGTTAGTCGCTCAGTCATGTCTGACTCTTTGCAACCCCATGGACTGTAGCCCACCCGGCTCCTCTGTCCCTGGAATTCTCCAAGGAGGAATACTGGAGTGGGTTGCCATTCCCTTCTCTAGGGGATCTTCCCGACCTAAGGACTGAACCTGGGTTTCCTGCATTGCAAGTATATTCTTTACCATCTGAGTTACCAGGGAAGCCCCCCCACCTTTTTTCTTTTTTTTTTTTTTTACTTAAATATAGTTTAATGTTATTGTATTATATTTAAAACCATTCTTCTGGGAAAGGTCCATAAGCTTCAGGAGGCCATAACAGGAAAAAAGTTCAAGAACAGGGACTTCCCTGGCTATTTAATGGTTAAGACTCTGCGCTTCCAGTGCAGGGGGCGCGAGTTTAATCCCTGGTTAGGGAACAACGATATTGCATGTCACATGGTCTGGTCAAAATATAATAAAAATTATATATATATTTTAAAAAGGTCAAGAACACCTTGATGTGGTGTGTTCCAGACAGAGGCCTCTCCACCAGCTCCATGATCCAGGTGGGGTGCAGGGTCCATAGGCCCACTCCCCACCCACAGCCCCTGGCTCTTGCCCTAAGCCCAGACCTATTACTGAATGTGTACATCAGACATGCAGAAATATGAGATTATGAGTCAAAACCACAAGAGGTTTTGATTCTTAAAATAATTCAAAGAGATGAGCCAGAGATGAACAGTTCCATGTGATTTCTATCACTCTCGCCTTCTGAAATTAAACACATTGTTTCCAATTAATTTTGACAGTTGGCTTTTGTCTTCCTTTTACACAGTTGGGGATTCCAAAATTAACCTCACTGAGTATCACCGACACACATTTTTAATAACCAAGGTGACTGAGGGACAAAACGCCTGGCTGTGGAATATCCCTTGGCATGTGACTTGGAGACTGATTCTGGGATTTCACCCTATTGCCTGTGACTTTTGGAAGGAGTAGAGAACGGACAAGGCATAAAGGAGAGAAGATAAGAAATGGAATAGGTTATCAGCTGTTGGTGCAAATGATGGAAACTGGAAATGGCGGGAGGGATGACATTGAACCTTAGAGTGAGCGTAGAGCCAGAGACAGACTTGCCGGCCCGCTTTTGTGCCACCAAGGTCCCAGAAGGAAACAATTTGTCTCAGATGGTTCAGAGGAGGAGGCTGCAGGGCAGGGTCTCCTCACCAAGGGACAGTCAGAAGCAGGAATGCACTCAGAGCAGAGCAACCGTGGGGAGCTGTGACCTGCCATTTTCGGGAGGGTTGTGGGAAGGAAACGGAGTTACAGGAACTCAGGGCAGAGGAAGGCCATGCAGCAGGGATTTTCCGTCTTTGGTGAACTGCTGGTGTAGAGGCAAGCCTGCTCCTAACACTTGTGGAATCCAGCCCTTTACAGATAGGTTCATGTTTAACCACCATTTACATGACCAGCCTGGATGTGTAGTGTTTGCTGACTTCTCTACTGGAAATACTCTCACCATGATGATTTCAAGCTACCAAACTGATACCAGAGAACATCAAATTTAAAAGAGATGCCTACAATTGGTTACAGATCCTAGTCAACTGCTCAAGAGCGCCACTGGACAGGGGAGCGTGCCATGGGGCTGTAGACTTAAAAAATATTCATGACCTAAAAGTTGAGAGTTATGTTTTATTTGGCAGGAATTTTTAGGACTTTCAGTTTGGGAGGCAGAATCTCAAGTAAGTCTGAGGTAACTGCTCTGAGAAGTCCTGGGGGAAGCCAGGTTATACAGAAGTTTTACAACAAAGGGCAGGTAGTCTGAATGCCAAAAGATTATTGTTAATTAAAGGAAAACCTGATATGCCAAGTTAAGGAATTTAGCACCGTTTTATGGGAAAATGCAAGAATCTGGGCTCACTGAAATCATTCCTTTGATATGTACCTAATCTATCTGGGACCAGTATCTTGGGTTTTCACATGTTGACTCCCCTTGGGGCTCACCGTGGGGATAGCTGCCGTCTGAGGGCCGCCAGATGGCGGGTATTCTTTCCTTCCTGAGTCCCCTGGGGCTCACCGTGGGGGATAGCTGCCATCTGAGGGCCACCGGTTGGTGGGTATTCTTTCCTTCCTGAGTCCTGGCGGGGCTCAGCACTTCACTCACCCTCCATGGCGGCTGCAGTTGCTGATGACTGTGATATCCCTTGTTTACTGATACGGCAGGAAATACTTCATTTCTCAGAGCTCATGTGCCATACACTTGAATATTTAAAAGTTGCAAAGCAAGATTGCACACTATGCATGTTCTGTCCTCCTATTTTGACAGTCAGAGTAAACATCCTGGTGCATCACCAAGAACTCTTCTTTTAGCCAGGGTTCTCCAGAACCAATAGGATGTATGTATATAACAGAGAAACGTACGTTAGGGAATTAGTCATTTGACTGTGGAGGTTGACAAGCCCACAGTCTGCAGGGCGGGCCATCAGGCAGGAGACCCAAGGAACAGGCAAGCTGTGACTCAAGTCTGAAGGCCGTCTGCTGGCAGGTTTCCCCCTTGCTCAGGTGAGTCAGCCTTTTCTTCTGTTCAAGCCTTCATCTGATAGCATGAGGCCCACCTACATTATGGTAGGGGGTGGGGGAGTCATGTGCTTTACTCAAAGTCCAGCAATTTAAGTGTTAGCCTCATCCACAAACATTTTCACAGAAACATCTAGAACAATGGTTGACCTAGTATCTGGACCCGACGGTCCAGTGGTTAAGACTCCACCTTCCAGTGCAGGGGGTGTGGGTTTGATCCCTGGTTGGGGAACTGAGATCTCACATGCCATGTATTGGGGCCAACAACAACAAAAAAAACATTCCATGAGAAAGTATCTGGACACTGTGACCCAGCATATAACAGAAAATTAACCATCACAACTCTCCTTAAGATGGAGGCACTGATTCTGAGGTTGAGGTACTGACAGTTCACAGCGGGGTCCCCCTCTGGGCACTTCCCTCTGTTGAAGGGAGATGCCCTATCTAGGGTCACACCTCGCAGTCCCTGTCCAGGGCATGTGGAGGTATAAAGGCCAAGCCACTTTGCCCTGAGCTGGGGCAAGACTAAAGGGTCAACCCTGAAGGCCGGCTCCCCGATGGGTCAGCTGAGGTATCTACTGTGACTACACCCAGTTCAAGTTCTCTTCCTGCCGAGTCTTACCCTCCTGCAGTAAATTTTCTGCACACAAACTTCTATTTCAGAGTCTCACACAGTCTGCTTCCTCTAACACAGTTCAGTTCAGTTCCCTGTCCATCACCAACTCCCAGAGCATGCTCAAACTCATGTCCATTGAGTCAGTGATGCCATCCAACCATCTCGTTTTCTGTCATTCCTTTCTCCTGCCTTCAATCCTTCCCAGCATCAGAGTCTTTTCCAATGAGTCAGTTCTTCATATCAGGTGGCCAAAGTATTGGAACTTCAGCTTCAGCATCAGTCCTTTGATTCAGGACTGGTTTTCTTTAGGATTAACTGGTTTGATCTCCTTGCTTCTTTGGCACTCAATTTTCTTTATGTTCCAACTCTCACATCCATATATGACTCCTGGGAAAACACAGGGATCAGCAAATTACAGCCTGCAGACCCAACCCAGCCCACTGCCTTCTTTGGTGTTTTTGGAACACACCTCTTCCCACTCTTTCACGTGTTATCCATGGCCACTTAACACTCCACTCAGTAAGAGTTGTAACAGAAACTGTCTGGCCCACAACACCAAAGTTTACAACTTGCTCCAAAACAACAGATATACCTTTATAACCACAAAATTGAAAACATATGCAAACATGTGTTTTTTATGTAATTGAAAGTCAACAAAATATTTTAAAAAACTACATTTAATTAGGAGAAGGCGATGGCACCCCACTCCAGTACTCTTGCCTGGAAAATCCCATGGACAGAGGAGCCTGGTGGGCTGCAGTCCACGGGGTCGCACAGAGTCAGACACGACTGAGCGACTTCACTTTCACTTTTCACTTTCCTGCATTGGAGAAGGAAATGGCAACCTACTCCAGTGTTCTTGCCTGGAGAATCCCAGGGACGGGGAAGCCTGGTGGGCTGCCGTCTATGGGGTCACACAGAGTCGGACACAACTGAAGTGACTTAGCAGCACATTTAATTATGATGACATATGATTGGCTTTTTATGGCCAGCAACATTTGGATGAGTAATAAAGACATAATCAATTTATAAAGTATTCCCTATATATAGTCCATAAAATTAATTTCGATCTTAATATCAGGAAAATCACTGTGTTCTATTATCTAGATTTCATATAATTTATATTTTGTTGATAATAAAGGTGAAAAGATTAAAGCTAAAATATAATTGTTGTTGTACTTAACATTTCAGCAAAGTTTCATAAAATTTGCAAAGTAAATGTAAAAACTTTTAAATTATTTTTCATATTTTCCTTCAAAAACTTTTTGTTCTAGAACCTTCAAAAATTATTACTTTTCAAAATCTAAGCATTTTTAAGTTTAATAGAACCTTTAAAAATAGTTTTAAAACACAAATCTATTTACCATCTTAGCATTTGATGTTCATCCAGTTGCCAAATGTAGACTCAGTTTCATGCCTCACTCAGGTGACATCTGGACTGCATACACACAGCCTTCCTTGGGCAACAGCTGACAGTGTTGTAAATACTAAATACACAGAGCTTGAATTAAAACAACCAAAGAGAAGCAAGAAAATGAGTACCTAGCACCACCAAAACCTGTTGTGCTTCTGAAAGGGGACAAATTTAGCAAGCTAATGTCTTTTTTCTCATCTAAGGTCTCAGCCATTAAGTTCTCCTGCCCACTGAGCGTTGTGCACTCTGATGGTAGTGCTCTCTCCCAAGAAACACAAGTGCCCATGTGTCTTTTTTTAAGAATAATAATTATTTATGTGTTTATTTGGCTGCATCTGGTCGTAGTCGTAGCACACAGGATCTTTTGTTGCCTCTTGTGGACTGCGGGCCTGGTTGCTCTGAGGCATGCGGGATCTTGGTTCCCTGACCAAGGATCAAACCCAGGTCCCCTGCGGGGAAGACAAAGTCTTAGCCACTAGACCACCAGTTAAGTCCCCCATGTGTCTTTTAATCTTTATATACATATATATGTTTACTTATTTATTTATTGCATGTGTCTACGGTCTATGTTGCTATATAAAACATCGGGCCCAGGGCTGGCCCCTGTTGCCTGGGTCTAAGGGCAGCACTACGAGGGTCTCCCTCTGTCAAAACCCAACCAGAAGAGTCGCTTACAAAGAGCTCTGGTCAGCAGGGGCCAGATTGCCAGCATAGAACAGGGGAGGGAAGGGTGGAGAATGGATGGGGTGGGAGTGGGTGTGGTGCGGACAAACACAGACTATTTTATAGGCATTTACCCTGTAGAGCTAGTCTGTGGGCCAGTGGAAATGTCATGCATGTCACCTCTAGAGTGTATGCTAAAGGTCACTGATCTGATCCTATTTCATGCTTCGTCACAAGAGAGTTCAGCATTTAAGTTATGTGTCACTTCAACTCCCAATCAAGATTTAGATTTATTCATTGCAGAGTTAACACAAAAGTCATCCACAGCCCTCACCTAGGTGGAGGTTGAATGGGTTTTTTATTCTTTCTTTTACTATATAATAAAATCACGAATCGCAACTTTGGGGACATGAAGATAAACACCTTCTCATGGCCACAAAGTATGTTGATTTAAGAAACAATAGTGACCTGGTTCAATCTTGTAGATTTGCCAAATTGGTCAGAATTTCTGAGGTCTTTCCAGAAGGGTGCTTTACCCAACTGGAAGTATTTTCTCTACCTTACATATGTGGAGGGCAGGGAAAAGAATATTACTTCATGAACCCACTATCAAACAAACATTCTTTTCTACTCCAATGGTGTTCATTCTCTGAAGGGGAAAAGAAAATTAATATTTATTAAGTGTCTACCCAGTGATTCATAGGTATTTACTTTTATTGAGTGTCTACCAAGTCAGTTAATATTTATTGAGTGTCTGAAAAGCATCTCCAGGGAGAGAGAAATAAAGTCAATTAGCCAGACTGGAGGGTCACATAGACTCAGCCCAAAGCCATCGTGTGAGTTGATTGGCACCAGGCTACCTAACAAGCAATTGGAGAGAATTGAGCATCGGAGAGAAATGAGATGGAAGAGAAGGACAGGTAGAAAGTGACAACGATGAGACACCATGGAACTCTGGAGACAAGGAGAACACGGCTGCCAGTTGTCTTTCCTCTAGTTGAGCCGGAGAAGGCAATGGCACCCCACTCCAGTACTCTTGCCTGGAAAATCCCATGGACGGAGGAGCCTGGTAGGCTGCAGTCCATGGGGTCGCTAAGAGTCGGACACGACTGAGCGACTTCACTTTCCCTTTTCACTTTCATGCATTGGAGAAGGAAATGGCAACTCACTCCAGTGTTCTTGCCTGGAGAATCCCAGGGATGGGGGAGCCTGGTGGGCTGCTGTCTATGGGGTCGCACAGAGTCGGACACGACTGAAGCGACTTAGCTAGTTGAGCCCCTCAAGTTTCCTTGGGATCCTTACATAACTCCATCTTTCCTTGAGTTAGCTTGGAGAGATTTCTGTTCCTTCCGACTCCCTGTGTCGTGAGACAGCTGAGTGGTGTCACTTCTTTTTTAAAAATGTAATTTCATTTTTGTCCTGCCATAATTTTGTGAAGGTGCACCTCAAAGCATGTGGGATCTTAGTTCCCGGACCAGGGATCAAACCCACACCCCCTGCAGTGGAAGTGCGGAGTCTTAACCACCGGGCAATCTGGGAAGTCCTTGTGTCACTTCTTAACAGCTTTGCTGGCAATTCACCTGTCACATGTGGGTTTACTGAAAATACCCCATTTTCACACACGTGTGCACACACACACACACACACACAAATTGTTAGTCATTCTAGGAATGGATAAAACTTTCCCTTTGACAGAATTCTCAGTCTCCTTGGATTCTGTACAACCAGTCTAATTTCCTATAGGTTTCAGATGCTGAAATAATAATGAAGAAAGTTGGAAAGTTAATTTAAATACCTACCTGTTTCCACTTGAGGGCTGTTACAAACAGTCCAGCTCTAAGCACTTTTTGTTTGTCTATGGTGGACAGGCATGACAATATCTTTCTTTTTTTTGTATTTTCTTGGTCACAACCCATGGCATGTGGGATCCTAGTTCCCCAACTAGGGGTTGAACCTGCTCTCCTTGCATTCAAAGCTCAGAGTCTTAACCACTGGACTGCCAGGGAAGTCCCTGAATGTCTTTCTGCTAGGTAGGTACCAAGAGGGGATATACTAGGTTCCTGGAGATACGTGTTTTGTTTTTTTTTTTTTAGCTACATCCTTCAAAGGAATGGACAGTGATAAAGCAACTGCAATAATGAACAGAAGACAAGTCTGTAGCTTCACAAGCCTTGCCAGACCCTTGAGAGAAGCAACCTGAGGACAGGATTTAGGCTGATGCAGAAAAGATACTTCCTAATGTTTAAATTGTGAAACAACTTCACCAGGAGAAGGGATTCAATAACCACAGATCTGAGCTCTGCTTGGAACAACCCAAGCCTCATTCCGTGTCACTATATATCACAGTGTCCAAATTTACCATAAGTAGGTCCCATTATATTTACTTTTTCTGCTTGGAAAATCTGGAGCTGGGTGTTTGGCTCTCAAAGTCTCTTTCATTGTTTGAGTTAGCATTAGGCTTTGCTCTGGAGAGCAGAGACTATTTTTCTTAATTTATACCTTTCCTGAGTTTTTGGGTCAAAGATCATAAGTTGGGGGTTGGCAACACAGAAGTAGACATACCATCTTCATTAGGATTTCTGTGGAGTTCTGGAGACTTTATGCTTACCGCTGGGTTGTACTTTTGTACTGGGTTCTATTTCAACAGCCAAGGGTGCATTAGGCAGGATAAACTGTTCACTGAATGTCTCTGGAGGCACCAACAATTTTTTTCCATCTGAATAATTTTCCTTTTGTATAGCATCCATTCTGCCCTAAAAGACATCGAGCTGCTGCCCAAGAGAGCACAGGCCACTGATTTTTAATAACTCTGAAAAACAAGTAGAGTAAGCATTTTTCTTCCCATTTCACCATGGGGGAAACCTGAGACTCGGAGACCTTATGTAATTTTCCCCAGATCACACAAATAGTTCATGGCAGAAGTGGTATTAGAAGTTAGGACACCTCTCTCTGTGCACTAAACCACCATGAAATGCCCCCAAACAGCACTCAAGCATGCAGGGTCTAGACTATCTCACCAAGATACATTACCAGGCACGACTGTTTTGTCTAAATCGGCCATACCATGTCACAATATTCATTAAGGTCTAACCGTGCGCAAAGTACTGAGACCCATTTTAATAACTGCTCAATATGAGCCAAACCATCAAACTGTCATGTTTGTAGACACAGTGATATTCTATCCCTCCCACTGGTCAGCTTCATTAGCTTCTCGCGGGTGATAGTTATCTGTCTGGGTATGATGGAGTCCAATTTAATAAACCAGCAAAACTTCTCTTGAAAACGTGTTTTTGCAAAAAATGTTCCTTGAAAGTCCTTCAGGAAAGTTACCTCTGAAAACCCTCCAGAAACAAGCCACACTGGAGACTGACCTATGCAGTAAGTGCTGCTCTGCCAGTTCTTTGTCCAGCCGTTCTGTTCCTTTTATTAAGTGCAGGTTATAGCAGGGGCTGGTGTGGGGCCCTCTTAATGAAATGTACACTAGAATCATATAATTTTTGGTGATATAGTCACACCTTGGGAGGAAAGACAGAACAAAGATGGCCTGGGGGAAGAGCTGGTCACTTTGGCATCTCCAGTGGGGAGTGGATTGGTGGGCAGTGCCACCCCGGCTCTGTTACTGTCCTCTTGTATAAGCTAAGTGTCCAACCTCTCCCTGAAGGTTGAGCCACTGTTTCTCTCTCTTCACTATTCCAAGAGGATGCTTTTAGTTAACATTCTTTGGCTATAAGTAGCAGAAGCCAATGGAGATTAAAAAGGAGGAATTATCAAGATGTGAAGTTGTCTGGCCAAACAAGAAGATGAATATGGTGTACATTATTTGATTCCGTTCCCACTTCCCTCTTGCCCACTTGTCTATAGTCCCAAGTTTCTACTAGGGATCTGCGTGGGTCTGGGGGTGCTGATCTCTGCTCTGTTTCTACGGGTGGGACGCATGACCTAGACTCATCCAATGAACATAGTCTTTCCTGCTCATCTTCCTGCTTGCCGCAGTACCTGATGCAGAGGTGAGCATGTGACCTATGTCCATCAAGTCAGCAAGACGCGGGGGGCTTTCAAGTGGAAATTCTGGATCTCTTTCCTTTTGGGTGAAAGAAAAAATTGTATAGCCCTGAGGGCTTGTGGTGATCATCTTGATCTTGTCATAGATAGAGAAGAGAGGCAGAAAAGCCTGGTCCTTGGGGAGGTCATTGATCCACTTGATCAAGCCTTACCTGAAGATAGATTCCTCTGTCTTTTCAGTCATATAAACCAAGAAAATCTCTCTCCCTTCCTCCCCTCTCTTTCTTTCTCTTTGTCTCTTTAACTCCCCCCATCCTTTCTGTCCTCTCTTCTCCTTTTACTTTTCAGGTCATGTTCACTGACCATATCCAAACATGTTTCCCCCAAATGACTGATGATTCCTCAATTCATCTCAGTTCAAGTGAACAAGTCAGACTGAACTAGAATGTCTTCTACCATGACCACATTTCTGGGAATTGGGTATTTGATTGGCTCAATCCATAGTAGCCTTGAGGGAAAAACAAGAGAGGAAAGAGATTCAAGGGGCAGAAGGAGATACAAACTCCACTGCTGACCCACCATGTCATGGAGGGAACCTGGACAGAACTCACACCATATTTGCATCCTCATAAACCGAGTGAATCAAGGACCCCAAGATCAAAATGAACTGAAGGTAATGAGACCTCCTTTTAAGGTTGTCAGCAGATAAATCCTCCAGTTGCTTGATTTTTCTTCAACAGAAATCAGATGAAACCATGTTCTTCTAAAGAAGTGTATGCGGTGAGGATTTTATCAAGTGAGCCAAAAGCAATTCCTAGAAGACTTCTGAAAAGAAAATCTGAAGTTCCTTTGACCGCAAGAGCTGGAAGATGGATGGCAGGAAGCAAATGTTGAGAGAAGAAATAAAGAACAGCATTTGTGTTTAAGGACTTCTGTTCAGATGAGTTGTTAAAAATGATTACCCAGTGATTTAGGAGAGAGATGGTTTTTAAAGTTCTAATTCTTTCATGAACACAGTGCTATGAATTTCTTTAAATCTGGCGCATGCAAAAAGCTTCTGATTCAAAAGCTCTGTGTTATGATTATCCCGTTGTGGTGGCAGATACAGTTCCGGAATGTTTTGTGCTAAACTGAGATCATTCTTCTAGTTCAGAAATATTTCAGATTCTTATTCATTTCAAGTTTCTTGGGTACAGAAGAGTGTTGAACTTCAGAAAATTTTACTTGGCTATGTTTCAAAAAGGTATTCTTAATGAACAGATTTCTCCCTAACCTCATAGATCCAAAAAACAACATTTTGAGAGCTATTTTAAAGTTTGTAGCAGTCAGGATTCTTCCAAGTTGACAGAAACCAAACCCAATCCAACTCACACACAAAAGAGAATTGACTTGTATATCCAAGAAATCTAAGCTTAGATATACTTCAGGCATGAACTTATAATGTCTATCAATAAACATTAAAAAACAATAAGAATTTAGGTGTTCTATTATTAATACATACATACCCATGTTTATAACAGCACTATTCAATTGCCAAAAGGTGGAAAGAGCCCAAAGATTTCTCAACAGATGAATGGATAAACAAATTGTGATATAACTATACAATGGAATATTATTTAGCCATAAAAATGACCTATTAGTACATGCCACAACATGGATGAACCTCAAAACCATTACGCTAAATGAAGTAAGCCAGACATAAGAAGACACACATGGAATGATTTCATTTATATGAAATATCCAGAATAGGCAAATTTATAGAGGCAGCCAGAGGCCAAGAGAAGGATGAGATGGAGAGTTACTGCTTAATAGTCCCTGGGTTTCCTTCTGGGATGATGAAGCATCCTGAACTGGACAGAGGTGGTGCTGGTACAACAGTCGAAGTACAAAATGCCACTGAGTTATTCACTTCACAATGGTTATTTTCATGTTATGTGACTTTCACCTCAGTACAATTTTAAAAAAAAGTGGGGGGAGGGGAGAAGAAAACCTTCTAAGGGACTTCCCTGGTGGTGCAGTGGATAAGAATCTATCTGCCAATGCAGGGGACACAGTCTGGATTCTGGTCCAGGAAGATCCCACGTGCTTAGGAACAACTAAGTCCATGCAGCACAACTATTTGTGCCTAAAGCCCATGCTCTGCAAGAAGAAAAGCCGCTGTGATGAGAAGCCCGTACACTGCAGCAGAGAGTACCCCTGCTCGCTGTGTCTGGAGAAAGCCCTTCAAAGCAACGAGGATCCAGCATAGCCAAAAACAAATAAGGAAAAAAATTTTTTAAAGAAAGCCTTTTAAAATAGCTTTTGGGTGTTCTGCCTTAAAAATCAGGTTTTTAATAATTAAAAATTACTACTTACTGGAATCATAATTATAGTAGTGTGCTTATTGTTGGTTTGCCTTGTTTTAGAAAAAATTTTTAGCTTTGAAATAATGTCAGAGTAAGGTTGCAAGAATAATATAAACAACTTTCACATACCAACATTCCCCAGTGGTTCAAACGTTACTGCATTTGTGAACTCAGAGAGTAGAGTGGTAATTACCAGGGGCTGGGAAAATGGGGAAATGTTGGTCAAAGGGTACAGACTTCCAGTTATAAGGTGAATAAGTCCTAGGGGTCTAAACTGCAGCATGGTGACTATAGTTAGTAATTCTGCATTGTGTAATGGAAAGTCACTACAGATCTTAAATGTCCTCACCATTTACACAAAAAAGGTAATTATGTTATGTGATGGATATGTTGGCTAAAGCTTTGGTGGTAATCATCTTGCAGCATGTAAGTGTATCAAAGCAACTCATTGTAACACCTGAACTTATGCAAGTTATATGTCAATCACCTCTCAATAACACTGGACAAAAGCAAAATAAAAAACTTTGAAGTTCATACCACATTTGCTTATTTTCTGCCTATCGACCATCATCTATTTGACTCTGTTATCTGTGTGTCTACCTGGTAAATGTGTGTGTGTTTATTATTTGTTTCTGGCTGTGCTGTGTCTTTGTTCCTGCATGCGGGCTTTCTGTAGTTGAGGCCAGCGGGGACCGCTCCTCGCTGTGGTGCATGGTCTTCTCATTGCAGTGGCTTCTCTTGTTGCAGAGGACGAGCTCTAGAGCAGGTTCTCAGTAGTTGTGGCACGTGGGCTGTGTTGCTCCAAGGTGTGTGGGATCGTCCCACACCAGGAATCGAACCTGTGTGCTATAAATTGGCAGGCGAATTCTTAATCACTGGACCACCAGGGAAGTCCTGTCTGTGTGTTTATATATGTAAACACATATGCATTCACAGTATTATTTTATTTTTAAGGAGGCCTACAACTATGATAGTCTATGATTCTCTGAATAATAGTAGAAACTGGGGTAGGAGCCAAAGTAGGTCTGAAATAATTCATAAATTGTAACGCAGAGGTTAAGTGCACCCTCGATGATGTGGTTTGGGGTACAAGTAATGGAATGGGGGAAGGGTGAGAAGGTTGTGGGAAGAGAGGGCAATTCCCAGCCATCTGAAACAGCTTTGCAAGTGATGGGTCACTGCCAAGATGAATGCTGGGGACCACCAGCACAGGAAACAGGACGTGATGGCCCTGCTCCAGCTCCCCAAGTGGAGGAACCTGCCAATCAAGCCACCAGCCCCATCTGCCCGCATTTCGGGTTCTTCTTTGGACTGTGTTCCCTGTCCTCTGCTTTTGAAGATGACACCACCAGTAATGCTCCCCAGCTGGGGCAGCAGGTGTCACTGATAAGACCAGCGGGGCCCAGCAGTCTTCCCACACTGGGAACACACGGCAAGTCCTCTTTGAGGGCTGCGGTTGCTACTCACAATCTCATGGTTGGTGCAGTTAGTTTTTAAACTTGCAGACTGGCTTATTAAGAGATGTCTCATTTCTCATCCTCCCAAGATGAGAACCTTGTGCAAGAGCCTCTCTAAGCCACAATAAATACTTTTTCACCCAGCACAGTTCTGTGGGATTCTTGGTTGTCATGTGGGAATATATCCCAGCTTCAGCCACATTAATGTGGTGCATGTAATTGATTCTATAAATGTACACATACTTTCAGCTGTTTTTAAAGTAAGACAGCGTGTGTAGAATTCCCTTTATCCTTTCATCTGAAGAATCCAGTGAAGAGGACACTTTTGGAGAGTTATCTTTAGGAGAGAGACATATCTTTTTTGGCCACGCCACACAGGATGTGGGATCTTAGTTCCCCCACCAAGGATTGAACCCACGCCCCCTTCATTGGAAGCATAAATTCTTAACTCCTGGACCTCGAGGGAAGTTCCCTGGGAGTGTTATCTTTAAAATACACATAATTGTGTATAGAATAAAATGAAGAGCTTAACAGCATGGCTTCAAGGTGAGGGTGCTTATCACAGCTTTTGTGTTTGCATTTGTGCTTCATTGTTTACTTGAGTTTAAACCACTTCCCTGGTGGCTCAGATGGTAAAGAATCTGCCCGCAATTCAGGAGAGCCAGGTTCAATCCCTGGGTCAGGAAGATCCCCTGGAGAAGAGCATGGCAACCCATTCCAGTATTCTTGCCTGGAGAATTCCATGGACAGAGGAGCCTGGCGGGCTACAGTCCATGGGGTCACAAAGAGTTGGACACGACTGAGAAGGCAATGGCACCCCACTCCAGTACTCTTGCCTGGAAAATCCCATAGATGGAGGAGCCTGGTAGGCTGCAGTCCATGGGGTCGCTAAGAGTTGGACATGACTAAGCGACTTCACTTTCACTTTTCCCTTTCTTGCATTGGAGAAGGCAATGGCAACCCACTCCAGTGTTCTTGCCTGGAGAATCCCAGGGACGGGGGAGCCTGGTGGGCTGCCGTCTCTGGGGTCACACAGAGTCGGACACGACTGAAGCGACTTAGCAGCAGCAGAGAACTAACATTGGGACAGGAATCTGAGTGTCAGCAGTCTATTCGGGATGAGATCACAGGAAATGCTGATGTAGGCAGGTTACCACTGTGGACAGCCAAAGCTTAAGCTCACTGAGGAACTTCTGAGGACAGCACAGGAGACTACCTTACAGTGATCCCCACCCAAGGGCCCCGCCCCACGCCAGGACTGAGGGAGTTGGGGAAATTGTATACTTGCTGCTCGGGGTGAGTAGATGGGGCAGAAACTGGTCTAGCTAAGAAGACTTCTGGCAAAGATACTGAAATGCTAGCAGTTGGAATTCAGGTGAACCTGTAGCTTGAGGGAACCTGTAATACTCAAGGGAATATGACAGCATCTGCTCCCTTTGAGGTAGGCAGGGTTTTACCCTTTTGCTGCTTGGGAAACAAGTTCAGGGACATTTAACGACTTTCCCCAAAGTCAAGTGGTATGCCAGAGCTCTAACTACAAGTCCTTTTATTGAAAACCCACCTCCAACTGGCACAAGTGAAACGGGGAACATACTGATGCCTGTAACTAAAAAGCTTGGGGGAAAGTCTTCAGGTTCAGCTGGATCCAGAAACTCAAACCATGCTATTGGCATGATGATCTGGCCATTCTCTTCTGTGTATATATTTATTCATTAAGTACATTAAATATTTATTTCCAGAAATGAATCCATAGAAATGGAAGACAGGACACTGTAACTCAGCTGAGAAAGTAAATTACCTGTGGACAAATTTTAAGCTAATTTAAAATAATTAAATATTAAAAATAAATAAATAATAGTACAACACTATGAGTATATATGTATGGATGTGAGAGTTGGACTGTGAAGAAAACTGAGCGCCGAAGAATCGATGCTTTTGAACAGTGGTGTTGAGAGTCCCTTGGACTGCAAGGAGATCCAATCAGTCCATACTGAAGGAGATCAGTCCTGGGTGTTCATTGGAAGGACTGATGCTGAAGCTGCAACTCCAATACTTTGGCCACCTCATGCAAAGAGTTGACTCATTGGAAAAGACCCTGATGCTGGGAGGGATTGGGGGCAGGAGGAGAAGGGGACGACAGAGGATGAGATGGCTGGATGGCATCACCGACTCGATGGACATGAGTTTGAATGAACTCCGGGAGTTGGTGATGGACAGGGAGGATTGGCATGCTGTGATTCATGGGGTCACAAAGAGTCGGACATGACTGAGCAACTGAACTGAACTGAACTGACTGACTGATGAGTATATATATATATATATATCTACAAGTTGAGGAATGGTGATAAGCTCAGAAATTCAAATGAATTTAGGCAAAAAGCAGACAACTGGGGATAAATAGAAAATTTTATTTTCTATCATATTTCATTGGAGACCTCACAATTTTAGGGCCTCCTCTGGTACTTCAGCAGTGGCTTTGTGGTTCAGAGTCTCATCACAGAATTTCAAGCACTGCCTGTGTACTTGGATGGTTGTCACATCTTCTGTCTTGGATTGTGGTTATTTTTATCCCACTTCAGTGGACCCAATGGCTCTTTTAGGATGCTAGCACTGTGCATTCTCTGCTCATCCATTCCAAACAGAGGATTTGGTCTTCACCCTGTCCCAAGGCATGAACATCAGGGTCCCCACAAATAGAGCCTCAGCTAGTAGGATTTAGCGAGTGACTAGAAGGTGTTTCCTAGTGCTGAGACCAACAGAGAACAGCTGAACTGGCAGGTTCTGGGAAACCTGGGACAGAAGAACACATGGTCAAGTTAATTCTTGAAAAACTGGGAAGAGGTACCATCAGCAAGTCAAGAAATAGGAAACCCAGAAGCATAGATGAAACAGGAATGGGGCAAGGGAGTGTTCTGCAAGTTGGGTTCCCTGGAGAGCAGACTCTGAGATGTAGTTTGATGTGCAGGATGTTGACTGCGGAGCGTCCTGGGTATGAACACCTGAGGAAAGGGAGGTAAAGAAGCACACGTGGACACAGGGAGAAGTTGAACAGTGTGGGGCTAATGACAGACTCAGCCAGTCCAGAGGCAGAGAAGTCAGAGCGGGTCTTGAGAGTTGTCCTGAGTCAAGCTGAGATGGCCTGGCTTTTGTGCTCTTTGTGAGCTAGCTCCCTCTGCTGGGAAAATCTGTAAGGCTTGAGTGACCCCCAAAATGTATCTCTGAGCTTCAGATCTCTGCATGCCACTGCCAACATGACATTTCTAAATTTTATTATTTTAGAAATTTGTTTGTTTTTGGCTGCGCTGCCTCTTTGTTGCTATGCTAGGGCTTTCTCTAGTTGCAGTGAGCAGGGGCTACTGGTCAATGCAGTGTGCAGGTTCTTGTCAAGGTGGTTTCTCTCTTTTTTTTTGCAGTGGCTTCCCTTGTTGCAGAGCACCAGGCTCCACGGCACGAGTGTTTCAGTAGTTACAGCAAGTGAGGTCAGTACTTGTGGCCCACAGGCTTAGTCGACTTGAGGCATGTGGGATCCTCCCAGAGCAGGGATCGAACCTGTGCCCCATGTGTTGGCAGGCAAATTCCTAACTGCTGGACCACAAGGGAAATCCCAACTTGACATTTCTTTGCCATCTCAAGATGTGTGATGAGATTAAGAGCCAGGAGTAAGAGTAAAGAGAGCAGGACCATGATGGTGGCTGCAGAAAGGTCACAGGAGCCAGGCCAGGTGCCAATGCTTGTGCAGCCCTTTCACCATTGTATCAAGGGCTGATCGTAATCCTAGAAATGGCTCCATAAAGAGTGGACCCCGTCTTCAAACATTCCACTCCTGTTCGTGTACTCCTCACATTTTATATACTTGTGTGGATGTTTTCTCCTTTCTCTTTGAAAGTCGATCTTCTTTTATTACCTAGTTCAATGTTTGTGAAAAGACCTGCAGGAATTAATACAAGACCAGTGTAATTTAAGGCTCTCAGAGCCAAGAGTCTTTGGAAGAAAGAGTCTTAGGCCTTTGAACGGAGGTGGCAGCCAACGGCTTCAGCAATTGAGATTTTCTTGGGCAGGAATGCTCTGGAATACTGGAAGAAGAATTTCCTCCTCTCTCTCTCCTTCTGTCTGAAAATTCTTCCATTGGTCAAATATTGAAATGGAGAAGACTTCAAGTTTGATCCCCCAAACTATGCTTTATCTCCAAAAATTTAGAAGAAGGAAAAACACAGAGAAAAACTTCAGAAGTAGAAAATTGTGAATTTGTGGTATTGGAAAGAGTATGGGATTGGAAGCCAAGAGACTTAGGTTTCTGGTCTTGATCCTGCCACTGAAGTAGCTATGTAACCTTGAACAAAACATTGATGTTTTCTTGGCCTCGTCTATAAAAAGAAGGGATCTGGGCATGGTTATCTGCAAGTCCCCTAACCCCCACCACTTGCTCTTTTTCTTTTCTTTTTTAACTTGTCGAACAGTTTTATTCTCAGTTCTCCTTTACCCCTGTAAGTTTGCTCAGTGGAGCTAGGTAGAATCCTGTCCCTAGATGAGAACTTTGGACTGCCAGAACAGCTTTTCTGATAATTTGTAAGTAATACAGTTTTCCGGTCTAAATTTCCTTTTAATGCTAGGATTCCATTATTTACCTAGTAGTGAATGACAGGGAGAAGGCAATGGCACCCCACTCCAGTACTGTTGCCTGGAAAATCCCATGGACGGAGGAGCCTGGTAGGCTGCAGTCCATGGGGTCGCTAGGAGTCGGACATGACTGAGCAACTTCACTTTCACTTTCCACTTGCATGCATTGGAGAAGGAAATGGCAACCCACTCCAGTGCTCTTGCCTGGAGAATCCCAGGGACGGGGGAGCCTGGTGGGCTGCCGTCTATGGGGTCACACAGAGGCAGACACGACTGAAGCGACTTAGCAGCAGCAGCAGCAGTGAATCACAATATCACACACGGCAGAATTATGTTGAAGTCAGCCAGGTGCTTCCATACGTAGTAATTCAATTGAGCTTCACAAATGTTAACAGGTCTGTAAGGCAGGCTGGGCAGATAGTAATAGATTTCCCATTTTGCTACAGGGGAAAATTTAGACATATTTATTTCCATAGTGTATTGGGATTCTTTCAGTTGCAAGTTCCTCCTAAAAACCCAATTCCTAGCCCGATCAAAAATGAAAGCTCTTTATAATGAAAGCATGCAATTGCAAAGTCCAGGGGTACCACAAGTGGTTCACCGATCTCTTGTCCACAATCTGATCACTCTCTTCTTCGCATAGTTTTCACAAAATTAATAAATATTTCTTGAGCACTGTTATGTATTAATCACTGTTGTAGGTACAGGGGGTGCAGTGAATGAAACATTTAATTACAACAGTGATGAACACACAGCTACGTTCAAATAAATATTCACAGAACTCACATTCTTACATACATGGAAATAATCATAAGACGTACTTCTACTGGAAGGAGAGGGCATAAACAAACAAATAAATAACATGTGTTGTGCCAGGTGGTGGAAAGAACTACAGAGCAGAAAACACACGATGTGACTGAAGTGAGTTACCTGCCCACAGTGGAGTTGCCATGGCAATGGCTGGACTACAACAGTGCGCCAAGAAGATGTGAGAGGAGGCATAGGTATGTTTCATACAGATAACATCTCTTAAACCTATCTGCCCAAGGATCCCATTTTTCTCTTGGTGACCGCCATTATCCCGTATGCCATGTGCAGAACACACCTGAGCTTGCATGGGTTGAAACAGCTACTAAAGACAGTGTTATGTGTGTGTGCGTGCGTGTGTTCTTAGCTGTTCAGTCGTGTCTGACTCTTTGTGACCCCATGAACTGCAGCCTGACAGTCGCTTCTGCCCAAGGGGATTCTCCAATTAAGCACCCTGGAGTGGGTTGCCATGCCCTCCTCCAGGGGATCTTTCCATCCCAGAGATCGAACCCAGGTCCTCCTGCATTGCAGGTGGATTCTTTACTGAATGAGCCAACAGGACTATATACAAGCAGCAATAAAAACCATTATCACTCAGTTACCATGCCTGATTTCTTCCAGAATGTTCTTTCTGACATTCTCACTGAGACAATCTTAGCACTGATTGAGCATCTATTGGAATACACCTGTGCAGAGTCTCCCTTCCCCATATACACACTAAACTGCACTTCTGCTTCTAAGGATTCCAGCTTGGGGTGGACATAGTCACCTGCATATGCAGTGCCCATTTCTCCATCTCCCCAGCAGCACCCCACATGTGAAATGATGACAGCAGTTTAACTCTTAGCTCCAGAGGTGAACTATGATTGGTTTAAGGCAATCAGTGCATTCCATATTTTAGCTTGAGTGACTGAGCTAGAGACAATGTTAAGTAATTTTCTGGCTGTAGATAAAAGAGCATGTCATACCAATTGTTATTGGTAACCACTCTTTGACCAAAGAGAGAATCAGCCTTGGGATGAAACCAAACAGAGATGGGTAGAGTTTAGGTAGAAAGACCCTAGAAGTCCTGGGTCAGGAAGCTCTTGCCTGAAGTTCAGCCTAGCACCAGATTTCTCCGTTACGTGGACCAATACATCTTCTCTATGGCCTTAAAAACCTGAGTTTGCTTCTTCTGTTGTTCGCAAAGAATTAAATTCTACTTGATGGCTTCTTTGAAAATGATGACCAAATTTCAGACTCAATCATATAAGCTTTATGAAATCAGTAGCATGAGGCCCTGTATTTCAGGATGTCCCTAATGTGTAGAAGAAATAAATATTTATTTGACATAGTTTCACCATGTTTCCCTTAGCACATGTTTGCTCACAAGAGCAGAACCCTTATACCCTTCCAGAATTTGGGTTGGAGAAGTATGAAAGGGAGAGGCAGTACTTTAAGATTAAAGACTTCCCTGATGGTCCACCGATTAAGAATCCACTTGCCAATGCAGGGGACATGGGTTTGATCCCTGGTCTGGGAAGATGCCACATGCCCCAGGGCAACTAAGCCGGCACACCACAGCTACTGAGCCCACACGCTGCAACTACTGAAGCCCAAGCACCCTGAAGCCTGTGCTCCACAACAACAGAAGCCGCCACAGGGATACGCCTCACGCCGCAACTAGAGACAGCCTGTGTGCAGCAGCGAAGACCCAGCCCAGCCAAAAAAGCAAAAAACAAAACAACAAAAAATAGATTTCCCAGGCTTCCCTGGTGGCTCAGTGGTAAAGAATCTGCCTACCAACACAGGAGCTGCTGCTGCTGCTAAGTCGCTTCAGTCATGTCCGACTCTGTGTGACCCCATAGACGGCAGCCCACCAGGCTCCCTCGTCCCTGGGATTCTCCAGGCAAGAGCACTGGAGTGGGTTGCCATTTCCTTCTCCAATGCATGAAAGTGAAACATGAAAGTGAAGTTGCTCAGTCGTGTCCGACTCTTAGCGACCCCATGGACTGCAGCCCACCAGGCTCCTCCATCCATGGGATTTTCCAGGCAAAAGTACTGGAGTGGGTTGCCATTGCCTTCTCCGTCAATACAGGAGACATGGGTTCAATCCCTGATCTGGAAAGATCCCACATGCCTTGGAGCAACTAAGCCCATGCTCTGAAGCCTGCGCTCTGCAACAAAAGAGACTGAAATGAGAAGCTCCTGCACTGCAAGTAGAGAGTAGCCCCCACTCACTGCAACTAGAGAAAAGCCCGAGCAGCAACAAAGACCTCGTACAACCAAAAATAAAGAAATAAAATAATAATAATAAATTAAAAAAAAATACAAATCTCCTGAAGGTCAGGATAGTGTTTGCTGGTTCCCCAGCTAACACTCGATAAATGTCTGTCAGATTAATTAATTAAAAATAAATTTCCTAATTTGAGGAGTATTCTGCAAAATAACTGGCCCCCAAATAACTGACTCTTCAAAATTCCCCAAGTCCTGAAAGATAAAGAAAGATTCAGTAACTGTTCCAAATTGAAGCATACTAAGGAGACATGACAACTGAATGCAAATATGACCCTGGACTGAAACTTGAACCAGAAAAAGGAGATGAGGGGGACAATTAGCAAAACTGAATAAGATATGTTATATGGAGATAAAAACAAAAGTAAACAAGTGGGGCCTGATTAAACTTTAAAGCTTTTGCACAGCAAAGGAAACTATAAGCAAGGTGAAAAGACAACCCTCAGAATGGGAGAAAATAATAGCAACTGAAACAGCTGACAAAGGATTAATTTCCAAAATATACAAGCAGCTCATACAACTCAAAGCCAGAAAAACAAACAACCCAATTAAAAAGTGGGGAAAAGACTTAAACAGACATTTCTCCAAAAAAGATATATAGATGGCTAACAAACACATGAAAAGATGCCCAATATCACAAATTATTAGAGAAATCCAAATCAAAACTACAATGAGATATCACCTCACACCAGTCAGAATGGCCCTCATCAAAAAGTCTACAAAAAATAAATGCTGGAGAGTGTGTGGAAAAAAGGGAATGCTCTTGCACTGTTGGTGGGAATGTAAATTGATACAGCCACTATGGAAGACAGTATGGAGATTCCTTAAAAAACTAGGAATAAAACCAGCATATGACCCAGCAATCCCACTCTTAGGCATATATCCTGAGGAAACCAAAATTGAAAAATACACATGTACCCCATTGTTCATTGCAGCACTATTTGCAATAGCTAGAACTTGGAAGCAACCTAGATGCCCATCAACAGATGAATGGATAAAGAAGTTGTGATATGTATACACAAAGGAATATTGGGGCTTCCCTGGTTGCTCAGAGGTTAAAACGTCTGCCTCCAATGCGGGAAACCTGGGTTCGATCCCTGGGTAGGGAAGATCCCCTGGAGAAGGAAATGGTATTACTCAGCCATAAAAAGGAATGCATTTGAGTCAGTTCTGATGAGATGGATGAACCTAGAACCTATTACACAGAGTGAAGTGAGTCAGAAAGAGAAAGATAAATATCATATTCTAACACACATATACGGAATCTAGAAAAATGGTACTGAAGAATTTATTTACAGGGCAACAATGGAGAAACAGACATAGAGAATAGACTTATGGACATGGGGAGAGGGGAGGAGAGGGTGAGATGTATGGAAAGAGCAACATGGAAACTTACATTATTACCATATGTAAAATAGATAACAATAGATAACCAACAGGAATTTGCTGTGTGGTTCAGGAAACTCAAACAGGTGCTCTATGTCAACCTAGAGGGGTGGGATGGGGAGGGAGATGGGAGGGAGGTTCAAAAGGGAGGGGGTATATGTATACTTATGGCTGATTGATGCCGAGGTTTGACAGAAAACACCAAAATTCTGAAAAGCAATTATCCTTCAATAAATAAATAAAAAGGAAAAACTGAATAAGATACATTATAGTATTGAATCAATGCTAATTTTCTGATTTTGATCATTGCTCTGTGGTCACATGAATTGTCAACATTTGAGGAAGCTGGATGAAGGCTATACAAATATTTTTGAAGTATTTCTACAATGTTTTTGAAAGTTAGAAATTATTTCAAAATGAAAAGGTTAAAATTTCTCCAGTTAAAAAATAAATAAGAGGTTTGGAGTGGTGCTTTATTAATGCATTGATTAGAATTTCCACTGTCATGATATTTCATGAATACAGAGAGGATTTAGATCTACAGCACAGCCTTGGAAATTCATGCATTTGCAAACTCGAAATTCACAATTTTACCCTAGAAGATGCCAGACTGAAGGCAGATCTATTTCTTTTATGATGCCTCATTAAGGGTCTCTGAGCTGGTCTTGGAAGAACGCGAAAAATGTTTTGGTTTGAGAGTAAGACAGATGTCAATCCAGAAAATTTTAAAAGCAGGCAGTTGTTCAAATGAGACTTTAAGTCAGCTTGGAGAGCAAAAAGATTTGACAAAGAAATGCAGAGATGGCACATCTGAGTGGGTTGTTTTGGCACCCACGAGGGAGCTGTAAGCCAGCATTTAGAATGGGTGAGCATGGAAAATAGATTTGGTAGAAAAAGATGGTGATTCACTCACCAATAATAATAATGATAAATACTGCTGACAAGGAACTTTTAATTAGCAAATGGAAAATCAGCCCAAGACACATATGCTGAGTCCCTTAGAGGTGAGGTCAGAACAAATTCTTTTTAAAAATGGGAACATTTGTAGTAGTTCCTGGCCCTGGAATCTATTGATCTTGGTGGTTCCCCCCGCCTCCTTAAATATGGAAGATAATGTTCTCCTCTCTTTCAGAGAAAATCAGATTACTTTCTCACTGAGTTAACATGAAGATTACTCTGAAATGCATCAGAAAACTCACTGCATGGTTTATTTATTTCTTTCTCCAAGTAAAAGAAGTATCAGAAGTTCTGTTTTTCAGAACCATTAACTATGATTCTGATTCATACTGCGCAACTGGAAAAGGCGGCCAAGAGCAGATTCTGGGAAATGAGCTCAGTCAAAAGCCTGAATTCAGAAACTCGTTTGGAGGACTTCCTGTCCTAGAATGGGCCATTGACAGGAGTGGAGGGTAAGATGCCCTCCATTTACAGGAAAGAGACGCAAGCTTTGTGTGGGAAGCCTCTACTTGAACTTCCACCTCAGCAGTGGGCAATGCTATGGATCATCTCTGCTTCTACCTTTTTTCTGCCTTCTGATAGTAAATTCCCTTAAATTTCCTCTTCTAGTCCTTGTATTCTCCCCCCTTCTTCCTTTCTCTTCTTCTCTTCTCGGTCTATGACCTCTTGACTCAGGTCCATGACCTCAGTCTTCTTTGCCATCATCTGTAGACTTTCATTTTGCATGATTCTAGGGAATAATAAAGATATTGGGAATAGGAAAAAAAAAAAGACAACCAACTAGCCTTAAAAGTCTTCTTCCCACTGAGGCTTTCTGGATACTCCAACTGCAGGTCCCAACCAGGGTTTGGTGTAACTTGTAACCTAAAAACCTTTATCATTTGTAACATTCCCTTGACAGGCAATGATGGTTTCCAATATGGCCTTAAGTCAAAGCCTCACTAGTCTTGATCCTTCTTTTGTAGCCTGGAGGGCCTGGGGTCGATTATATCATTATTCTTCATTCTTTATTGTTTACAATAAGTTTTTTTTTTATATTGATGCATTTGCCAGGCAACTTTCGAATGCCTCCCATCAGAAGAGACAAATTATACCACCTATCCATCAACTTTGAACTTGGCCATGAGACTTACTTTGGCCAATGAAGTGTTAACAGATATCATACCTGCAGTGTGTGTGTGTGTGTACTTAGCTGCTCAGTCATGTCCGACTCTTTGAGACCCCATGGACTGTAGCCCACCAGGTTCTTCTGTTCATGGAATTTTCCAGGAAAGAATACTGGAGTAGGTTGGCACAGAGGTATTTAAAAAATTTTTTTTTAATTGAAGTATAGTTGACTTAAAATATTGTATTAATTTCAGGTGTACAGCACAGTGATTCAATTTTTTATGGTTACACTCCATTATATGTTATTATGAAATACTGAATATAATATAACTCCTTGTGCTACACAATAAGTTCTTATTGCTTATTTATTTTATGAATAGTAGTTTGCATTGATTAATTCTATACTCCTAATTTGTCCTTCCTCCCCACTCCCCCTCTGGCAACCATAAGTTTGTTTTCTGTGTCTCTGAGTTTCTGTTTTGTGTATAGATTCACTCGTATTATTTTTTAAGATTCCACATATAAGTGATATATATGATGCTGAAGCTGAAGCTCCAACACTTTGGCCACCTGATGTGAAGAGCCAACTCATTAGAAAAGACCCTGATGCTGGGAAAGATTGAAGGCAGGAGGAGAAGGGGACGACAGAGGATGAGATGGTTGGATGGCATCACAGACTCAATGGACTGAGTTTGAGCAAGGTCTGGGAGATGGTGAAGGACAGGGAAGCCTGGAGTGCTGCAGCCCATGGGGTTACAAAGAGCTGGACATGACTGAGCGCCTGAACAACAAAAAGTGACATAATCTGATATGTGTCTTCCTCTGTCTGACTTACTGGGCTATCCAGGTGGCACTAGCGGTGAAGAACTTGCCTGCTAATGAAGAACATGTAAGAGAAGTGAGTTTGGTTGCTGGGTCGGGAAAATCCCCTGGAGGAGGGCATGGCAACCCACGCCAGTATCTTTGCCTGTAGAATCCCTGGACAGAGGAGCCTGGAGGACTGGAGTCCATAGGGTCGCAAAACAGTCAGATGTCACTGAAGCAATTTAGCACATCTGACTTACTTCACTAATGATAGTATTCTCTAGATCCATCAGTGTCACTGCACATGGCAACAGCTCCTTCTTTTTCATGGCTGAGCAGTATTCCATTGTATCTGTAAGTACCGCATCTTCTTAAGCCGACCATCTGTTGATGGACATGGGTTGTTTCCGTGTCTTGGTACATTGTGGTGCCTGTGTGTTTTCAAATTGGAGCTTCCCTGGTGGCTCAGTAGTAAAGAATCTGCCTGCGATGCAGGAGCCACAGGAAACGTGGGTTCATCGCTTCTCGGCCTTTTGGCTAAGATCAAGTGCAGGAAACGCAGGTTCAATCCCTGGGTCGGGAAGATTCCCTGGAGGATGGCATTGCAATCCTCTCCAGTATTCTTGCCTGAAGAATTCCATGGACAGAGAAGACTGGCGGACTATAGTCCATAGAGTTGCAAAGAGTCAGACACAACAGAAGTGACTTGGTATGCACACACACATGTTTTCCAATTAAAATTTTCTTTCTTTTTTTCCTTAATATGTACCCAGGAGTAGGATTGCTGAATCATATGGTAACTCCATTTTTAGTTTTTTAAGGAACCTCTATACTGATTTATATCACATCAACAGTGTACAAAGTTTCCCGTTTTTGCACATCCTCTCCAATATTTATTATTTGTAGATTTTTTGATAATAGCCATTCTGACCAGGGTGACATGCTACCTCACTGTGATTTTGATTTAAATTCTCTTATAATCAGTAACGTTGATCATCTTTCCTTATTTTTAATTGGAATGTAATTGCTTACAAAGTTGTTTTAGTTTCTGTGCGTTGATCATCTTTTCATGTGCCTGTTGACCATGTGTATGTTTTCCTTAGAGAAATGTCTATTTAGGTTTTCTGACCATTTTTTGATTGGGTTGTTTGCTTTTTCAGTGTTGAGTTGTATGAGCTGTTTGTGTATTTTGGATTTTAACCCCTAGCCGGTAGCATCATATGCAAATATTTTCTCCCATTCAATAGATTGCCTTTTTGTTTTGCCAATGGTTTCCTTTGCTGTACAAAAGCTTTTAACTTTGATTAGGTCCCATTTGCTTATTTTTGCTTTTATTTCTTCTGCCTTGGGAGACTGATCTAAGAAAGTATTGCTACAATTCATGTCTGAGAATGTTTTGCCTTTGTTCTCTTCCAGGAGTTTTATGGTGTCATGTCTTACATTTAGGTCTTTAATCCATTTTGAGTTTACTTTTGTATATAGTGTGAGAGAATGTTCTAATTTCATTGATTTACTGGTAGCTATCCAACTCTCCCAACACTATTTTTTGAAGACACTGCTTTTTCTCCATTGTATATTTTTGCCTCCTTTGTCATAGATTAATTAGTCATAAGTGTGTGGGTTTATTTCTGGGTTCTTTATTCTGTTCATTGATCTGTATGTTTGCTTTTGTACAAGCAGAGGCTTTAAATGTGCCTGCGTGATTTGACTTGGTCTCTTGTGCTTTTGCCATCTCCATGGGCACATCTTGGTAGCTATTGTCTCTAGAATGAGAAACATGTGGAGAAGTCTTGAACCTGACCTGCAATCTGGGGCCACAGTAAGCAAATTCACGACCAGGATCAGAATTTCCCAGCCCAATTAGCAGACCAAGATTGTGAAAACTAAGTATTCATCATGTATTTTTTGGTTGTTGAATTTTTGTTGTTGCTATGTTGTTCAGTGGCTGAGTCGTGTCTGACTCTTTGTAACCCCATGAACTGCAGCATGCCAGGCTTCCCTGTCCTTCACTATCTCCCAGAGTTTGCTCAAATTCATGTCCATTGAGTCAGTGACACCATCCAACCACCTCGTCCTCTGTCATCCCCTTCTCCTCCTGCCCTCAGTCTTTCCCAGCATCAGGGTCTTTTCTAATAAGCTCTTCCCATCAGGTGGCCAAAGTATTGGAGCTTCAGCTTTGACATCAGTCCTTCCAATGAATATCCAGAGTTGATTCCTTTAGTACTGACTGGTTTGTTATTGTTGCTATTGCTATTGCTAAGTCACTTCAGTTGTGTCCGACTCTGTGTGACCCCATAGACGGCAGCCCACCAGGCTTCCCCGTCCCTGGGATTCTCCAGTCAAGAACACTGGAGTGGGTTGCCATTTCCTTCTCCAATGCATGAAAGTGAAAAGTGAAAGTGAAGTTGCTCAGTCGTGTCCAACCCTCAACGACCCCATGGACTGCAGCCTTCCAGGCTCCTCCATCCATGGGATTTTCCAGGCAAGAGTACTGGAGTGGGGTGCCATTGCCACAGCATTATTTCAACAATAGCTCATTGACGCGGGGGCCTCTTTTCTTCCTAGTAATGAATACATTCTTAAGCTTTACCTCTAAAATTTGCCATTGTGTGGATTTTGGTGGGAGGCAATTCCTCTCTGACCATTCCACTTCCCAACAGCAATAACAAATCCACGTGATCTGACTCAAGCAATCAGATGCTGTCTTTCTCTCAGACTCTTGAATCTGGACTCAGTGATATACAGAAGAAGGGACAGTTTAAATTTAACGTCTTTGGTGGTAGCAAGGAGTGACCAGTGAGAGTGACATCATAACCACAGACTCTTCCTGCAGTAAGATTTTGGTTGCAAGTTTGCAAGCCTAGAGCCTCCATTGACTGTTGCTCATTTTCCAAATTTCTTGTCAATTCTATGAGCAATCAACTAATTTCTAATGAATCTCTTTTCTGCTTTCAGTTAACCACAATCTTTCTATTGTTTGCATCCAAAATATCTGACTGTACAAACAACTCATTAGAAATACAGTCACTCTCAAACACAGCAAACTTTTAAATTTATTTCTAAGGCTTTATAACCTGTAAGGTGTGGGAGCTTTTTTGCCTCTGGAAATGATATAATTCCATTAAACTATATCAAGCTATATTAACAAAGAGTGTTAATCAGATTCATAATTTTCGGAGAAAAATCTTTCTTCCTGTAGACCTATATTAGCACTATCTCTCTGGAAGGGACCAAATTTTTCAACATAAGTTTAGTATGCCTTCATAAGGGTCTCTTTGGCTTAACTATATGAAAATCAGCATTGGTACTCAGGGGAATGGTTCGAATGATAAGGTTTTTGTGTTTTTAATTTTCAAAAAATTCATGACTCAAATGATAAGGTTTTTATATTTTTAAATAGAGCTATCATAACATCCAGACTTCCACTTCTATATATTTATCTGAAGGAATGAAATCACAGTCGAAGAGCTATCTGCACCTCTATGTTCATTGCAGCATTATTTACAATAGCCAAGACGTAAGAACAACCTAAGTGTTCATCTAGGGGTGAATGGATAAAGAAAATGTTCTTATTCAGCCATCAAAAGAGCAGGAAATCCTGCCACTTGCAAAATCCTGGATGCGTCTTGAGGGCATTATGCTAAGTGAAATAAATCAAAGATAAATACTTGTGGAATCTATAAAACACACACACACACACACACACACACACAAACTCCCAAACACTAAGTCATAGGAAAAGAGATCAGATTTTTGGTTACCAGAGGTATAAGGTTATGGGTGGGGGAATTGGTACAGATATCTAATTATAAGAAAAATTATATAATGAACAAGATGACAACTACAGTTAACACTGTTGTATGGCTAACAGAGTAAATCCTAAAAGTTCTTATCATAAGGAAAGCAACTTTTTCCCCTCTCCTTTCTCTCTTTTTTCCTTTTGTATTTATGAGATGATGGATGTTAACTAAGTTTATTGTGATAATAATTTTGCAATATAAGTAAGTCAAATCATTATGTTGTCCATCTTAAACTTATAAAGGGCTGTATATTTTTTTAAAAATTAGAATTCAAAGACCTGGTGTTCTGGCTTACTCTCTGTGAGCCTCAATTTCCTCGTGTTTATAATGGGCATAATAAATTGGATATGGAAGGGTTTTTTTTTTTTTTTTTTTTATCTGCCAGAGCAGTCCCCCTACCGTGACCGTCCTTGCGCGCTGACCCGGGACGAGGCGCGAGGGACCCGCGACACCGCGATTGAAAGGAGGTCTCCGCTTTATGACAGAATCCGCAGCCGGAAATAGAAGCCGCTGGAGCTTGGGGAAGGCCGGCGGAGGAGAGGCGCTCTAGCCTGGAATGTCTATGGAAGGGTTTTAAACCCCAGACAGATATACAGAAGGAAGTTGCCATTGTCACAGTCTAAACATATATTGCTATACTCATCTCCTCAATGAGAAAAAAAAAGAAAAAACACTATGGAAATATCGATTGCTAGTGGCTGTTTCTGGCAATTGATGAAAACTGCAGAACAAAAAGAAAAAAAATATTCAAGACTCGGGCATCTTGAGATTTTTTGGCTTGGCCCCCAGCTAATCGCAATTCCAAATGCTGGCTGGCAAAACAACGCAATCAAACTGAGTTAAGCTGCTTTGCGATGTTATGGAACACGCATTGGAAAGAGCTGGTTGGGGGCGTGAGGCACCTGGAACTCCCAAGAATGCTGCAGAAGCTCAGCCAGAAGAGGCCGCCTGGGCGTTCCAATCGTGTCAAGGCGGTGGTCATGTGAACCAACCGTTTCACAGCTGAAAAACGGCGGTGAAGGTAATGTGCCTGCAAAGGTAGATTAGGCTGAGTGACTTCTCCTCGGAAGCAAGGAGAAGTGACTTCTCCTCTAGGTAGATCACTCTGCCTAAGACAGAGGTTGGCTGTGTTAACTGTTCTCGTCTTCTTGACTGCATCTTTCCAACATAAACCCTCCTGTAGAAATACTTTAATGAGCAGATCTGTTACTGCAGACTAACGGAGGGACTCCTGTTTAGAGTCAACAACCCGCTTCTTGATAACCCTAGTTCCAAAAGCGTGGCCCATAAAACTGCGGCATCAGCGTGGCCTGGGAACTTAGAAATGCAAACTCTCTGGTTGCATCTCAGAATCAGACACTGTGAGGCTGGGGAAAGAATCAGCAGTGTGTGTTGTCACAGGCCCTCTAGGGCATCCTGACACACACCAAAACTTGGGAAATACTGGTCCATAGCATCTCCTGTTCCAGAGAAGGCAATGGCACCCCACTCTAGTACTCTTGCCTGAAAAATCCCATGGATGGAGGAGCCTGGTGGGCTGCAGTCCATGGGGTCACGAAGAGTCGGACACGACTGAGCGACTTCACTTTCCCTTTTCACTTTCATGCATTGGAGAAGGACATGGCAACCCACTCCAGTGTTCTTGCCTGGAGAATCCCAGGGACGGGGGAGCCTGGTGGGCTGCTGTCTATGGGGTCACACAGAGTCGGACACGACTGAAGTGACTTAGCAGCAGCAGCAGTAGCATTTCCTCTTCAAAAACAGAACTCCATCAATTCTGCCCTCTGCTCTGACACCAGCAATTTCTCCCTGTCCAATGGATCTCTCCCATCAGCATACTTCCTCATGTTGCTATTTTTCCTACTGTAAGACAAACATCTTCTTGACCTCACTTCTCTTGCTATAGCTTCTTTCTTTGCTTCACTTGAGTTTGGGTAAACAAAGCTGTTTCTAAAGAACCGGCCATGTTTTCCTCCCAGTGTCCTTTAAACCAATTCACATTAGGCTTTGCCTCGAGTGTTCCAAGAAACTGCCCCAGTCAGGGTGAACCAAGTACCTCCAGGGCTGCTAAATCTATCCTGGGAACATTTCCTCACTTGGCTTTTAGGTCTCCACACTCAATGGTTTTCCTCCTAGCCCATCAACTCCTTCTCAGTCTTCTTCATGGGTTCTTCCTCGTCTCCTTGCTTTCTTTAATGCTGAATGCCATCAAGCTCAGGTTTTGACAGCTTCCTTTATCTTCACCCTCTCTCGTAGGTGGTCTCATCTCTATTCTCATGACTTTAAGTTTTTGACTTTAATATTTTTGACTCTCCATGATGTATTTCCAACTCAGAAATGTCTCCTGAATTTTAGACTCATAAATCCTACTGCCAAGCTGGTAACGTCTCTTGGATATCTTCTGTGCTGTGCTAAGTCGCTTCAATCACACCCTACTATTTGTGACCCCATGGACTGTACCCTGCCAGGCTCTCTGTCCATGGGATTCTTCAGGCAAGAATGGCAGGAGTGGGTTGCCATTTCCTCCTCCAGGGGATCTCCCCAATCCAGGGATCGAACTTGTGTCTCTTATGCCTCCTGCATTGGCAGGTGGGTTCTTTACCACTAGCACCACCTGGTAAGCCAGGATATCTACTGGACAGAGAAAGGCTAATCCCTCCCAACTTGATCTTCTGATCTTCCCCTCCCCTATGGAGTCTTCCTTCCACAGTCAATGACTGAAAATGCCATCCTTCCAAGGAAGTTTGGCCTCCTCTTTTACCCTTCTTTTTCTCACAGGACACACATGTGTTCTAATATGAAGCTGTGTTGGCCCCATCTTCAAAATATAACTGGAAAGCTGCCTTTCACTGTGCCCACTGCCACCACCCTGGCACCAGTGGCCGTCAGTGCTCATCACAATTTGTAAAATCGCCTCATCAATATGTTCCTGCTCCTCCTCTGCTGCTCTGTAGTTGAGTCTCAGCAACTAAAACAGTCCACTTAAAACATTGTAAGGTCCTGTCACTCTTGGTCTTAAAGCCATGGAATGGCTCCTGTGATAT
Organism: Bos taurus; assembly: GCF_002263795.3. Taxonomy (NCBI): domain Eukaryota; kingdom Metazoa; phylum Chordata; class Mammalia; order Artiodactyla; family Bovidae; genus Bos; species Bos taurus. Next base: position 7,271,601 of record NC_037340.1, on the reverse strand, counting down.
GGTGAGTTTGAATAAGAAATATATACTTGGTCTTTGTCCTCTTCCTGAACAGAGCTCCTAAAACACTTGGAATTTCCTAAGTGATAAAAACAGTCCTTTGGCTTCCCTGGTGCTTCCATGGTAAAGAATCCACGTGCTAATGCAGGACAGGTGGGTTTAATTCTTGGGTCGGGAAGATCCTCTGGATAAGAAAATGGCAACCCACTCCAGTATTCTTGCCTGGAGAGTCCCATGGACAGAGGAGTCTGGCTGGCTGTGGTCCATGGGGTCACAGAAGAGTCCAACAGGACGTGGGCACTAAACAATAACAACTACCACAGAAAGGAGTCCCTATAGGTAATTTTTGTGATACCAGTGAGGAGACTTGTGGAAGCATCTGAAGACGGCAGCAGATTTTCAGGGGAGCCAACTCGATGATTAGAGGGTTAGAAATTTTAGTCCTGCTCCTCAGCCTCTGTGGAGGGGTGAGGGCCTGGAGAGGAAGTGCAGTCACCAGGGAGAAGAGTTAATCAAAGGTGATCGTGTAAAGCAGCCTCCATAAAACCCCGAAAGGACAGGGTTCTGAGAGCTTCTGGGTGGGTGAACACTCACTGCAGAGAGAAGCATCCCCAGAGAGGCCCTGGAAGCTTCGCCTGCTTCCCCACGCACCTTCTCCTGTGCATCTCTTACGTCTGACTGTTCTTTGGTTCTATCTTCTTATACCAAACTGGCAACAGTAAGATATTTCTCTGAGTTTTGTGAGCTGCTGTAGAAAATTACTCAAACCCAAGGAGGGGACCATTGGAGCCTCTGATCTGTAAGCAGCGGGTCAGAAGCACAGGTGGCAATCAGGACTTGCAGCTGGGGTTTGATGTGAGGGGAGGGCAATGTTGCGGGATGGAGCCTTCAGTGTGGGAGATCCGACACTCTCACCGGTCAGAACTGGGTTGAATGGTAGGGCACCTAGCCGTTGTCAGAGAATTGTTGGGTGTGAAGCGGGGGGGAAACACACACACGTTGTAACTGAGTGCAGACTTCTAAGTCCCCGTTTCATTCAGAATCAAAATCCTCCCCTCTGGTGCCTCTGTGGCTCTCTCTTCTCCCCACTCTCGCTTCTGTTCCAGCTACACTCATCTTGCAGCTCCTTGAGCTCTCAGGCTTCTTCTCACCTCTTGGCCTCTGGACTGGTTGCTTCTCAGTCATTTCAGACCCTCAGCTTCTTCAAATCTTTTTTTTTTCTTTTTTTGGTCATGCTGTGGGGCTTGGGGGATCTTAGTTCCCTGACTGGGGATTGAATATGGGGCCATGAAAGTGAAAGTGTTGACTCCTAACCGCTAGACCACTAGGGAAGTCCCATCCAAGTCTTTTATCAAACATCACTTTTTAAAGTGCAGCTGACTTTGTCCACCAACTTAAATGGTATCATCCCTACTCTAGGGCTTCTCTGGTAGCTCAGATGGTCAAGAATCTGCCTGCAGTGCTGGAGACCTAAGCACAGTCCCTGGGTTGGGAAGATCCCTTGGAGAAAGAAATGACAACCCACTCCAGTATTCTTGCCTGGAAAATCCCATGGATAGAGGAGCTTGGTGAGCCACAGTCCACAGGGTCACAAAAGAGAGTCAGACATGACTGGGCGGGCACACACACACACCCCTACTCTATCCCAAATATCCTGCTCTTTTTTTCTCATTGATTATCCCATCTTCATCAGATCATATTATTTACTTATCTAGTTTACTGCTTGCCTCCGTGCACCAGAATATAAGTTTCACAAGGGCCAAGATCTCCAGCCCCTAGAGCAGTTCTTGGCACATGGTCAGCACTCGTATTTGTTAATGTACAGTTAAATGAATAAATGAGTCTGTGAGTAAATGCATGTGGAGTTATTTGGGGCCTTGGTGATACTGATGTCATCACTCTGTGCCTTTGATCTTAATGTATCTTGTCCAGAGAAGTTGGAAATTTTCTTCCAATCGTCATAAAGCCATCTGGATTTCATTTTTTATTGCTATCATCACAGAACATCATGTCTGCAAAATTTCAAATTAAATAGAATATAAAAATAGAAGGGGAAGCCAAAAAGGAAGCTGGACATAGCAAACTGTAAACTGCAAGGGAAACGAACACTTCTAAGCTTGAAAATATTCTCTGTGGTTGGTGTGAGTTTTGTATTGAATCCAGAAGAACGTGATGGCACTTGAGATCTGACTGCAGTTGATCTGAGTAAAAAAGAGGGTCAGGGAAAACACAGAGGATCCCGGTGACAGCCAGAAAGAATGGCAGGACATTTCAAAGACAGGGCAAGGGAGTAAAAACTGAGTGAATAAGAAAAGAATTAAGGCTGTGACCCTTGAGTAGGTTCTGCAGTTTCTTCAGAAGCCATCTTTAACCTGGAAGGCAGATGGTCTACCAGTTTCCTACTGTTGCTGTGACAAATTCCCACAACTTACTAGCTTTAAACAACACATATTGATAATCTTACAATTCTGTTGTATGAAATGGGTCTCATTGGGCTAAAATCAAGGTGTCAGCAGGGCAGTGTTCAGTTTTGGGGGCCCTAAGGGAGAATCCGTTTTCCTGCCTTTTCCCACTTCTGGAGGTGACTCACACTCTTTGGTTCGTGCCCTAGCCCCATTCCCTTTTCCATCTTCAAAGCCAGCTATGATCATTCAAGTCTTTCTCACATAGCATTATTTGATTCCCTTTTCAATATTTAAGGACCCTTCTGATGACATTTGGGGAAGATCCCCTGGAGGAGAGCCTGGCAACTCATTCCAGCATTCTTGCCTGGAGAATCCCATGGACAGAGGAGCCTGGAAGGCTATGGTCCAGAGCATCATAAAGAGTTATACATGCTTGAAGTGACTTAGCACCCATACACTGATGACACTGATCCCATCAGAGCAACATATGATTGTTGTTCATTGTTCAGTTGCTAAGTTGTGTCTGACTCTTTGCAACTCCATGGACTGCAGCAAGCCAGGCTTCCCTGTTCTTCACTATCTCCTGGGATTTGCTCAAAGTCATATCCATTGAGTGGATGATGCCATCCAACTATCTCATCATCTCTCTCCCCCTTCTCCTCCTATCCTCAATCTTTCCCAGCATCAGGTTCTTTTCCAATGAGTTGACTCTTCACATCAGGTAGTCAAAGTATTGGAGCTTCAGCTTCAACATCAGTCCATCCTGTGAATATTCAGGGTTGATATCTTTTAGGATTGGCTGCTTTGATCTCCTTGCAGTCTAAGGAACTCTCAAGAGTCTTCTCCAGCACCATAGTTCAAAAGCATAGGCACTCAGCCTTCTTTATGGTCCAAGTCTCACATCCATATATAACTACTGGAAAAACCATAGCTTTGACGCTATGGACCTTTGTCAGCAGAATGTTGTCTCTGCCGACTGTGTACAGAGCCAAGAGCGTACTAGACGGTTGGAACTGTCAGTCCATGCTGTCTAGGTTTAACATGCTGCCGTAGCTCTTCTTCCAAGGAGTAAGTGTTTTTTAATTTCATGCCTGCAGGCACCATCCGTGGTGATTTTGGAGCCAAAGAAAATAAAATCCATCACTATATCCACTTTTCCCCCACCTATTTGCCATGAAGTGTTGGGACCAGATTCCTTGATCTTAAGGTTTTTGAACGTTGAATTTTAAGCCTGCTTTTTTCCACCCTTCTCTTTCACCCTCATCAAGAGGCTCTTTAGTTCCTCTTCACTTTCCGCCATTAGATATTTTAAAATTGGTTGATTGGCAATGTTAGTTCTATCTCTAATCTTATTGCCCCTTTGCCTTGTGTGATATTATGATTTTTAATAAGAAACATTCATTTGATCTTGGATACTATTCCTGGCACAGAACCCCCAAACCCTTGGAATTTCCTAAAGGATGAGAGCTCCAAAGGTGTCTTTTGTTATGTTAATGAGGCAACTTTTGGAAAGCTACCGAGGATGGGACTGGTAGCCAGAAGAGCCACCTGTGTGCTAGACAGAGGGAACTGTCAGTCCCGCCTTTCTCCTGCCCCCTAGGCCTCTGGAAGACCAGTGGCTAATGATTTAGTCAAGCATGACTATGGAGTGAAGCCTCCGTAAAAATTCAAAAGGGAAGTGCTCGGAGAGCTTCCGGGTTGGGGTCTGGGGCCCGCTATCTGTCTGGAGAGGGCATGGATAGGCTCTGGGCTCTTTCCCCACACTTTGCCCTGGGCATCTCTTCCATCTGACTGTTCCTGAGTTATAGCCTTTCATAATAAACCAGTCACCTAGTAAGGAAAGTGTTTCCTGGGTTCTGTGAGCTACTCTAGCGAGTTAATGGAGCTTGAGGAGGGCCATAGGAGCCTCCTGTCACTAGCACGTTGGTCAGAAGCACAGGTGACAGCCTGGCCTGGGTTGGGCATCTAACGCTGGGGGCAGTCTTGGACTGAGCCCTTAACCTGTGGGATTCGATGCAGTCTCCAGATAGATTGTGTCTCCAGAATTGAGTTCAGTGATAGGATCCAGCTGGTGTCTGGAGCTCTGGTTGTTGGTGCAGGGGAAACACCACACCTCCATACACTTACATGTTGGAAGTATAGATGGGGTGTAGACCACTTCATCTTATAAAAGAACATCTTCGCAGCTTCCTGGGAGTAGTACATTAGACATTGTACCTACCACAGATGGTATCTGAATCACAACAGTTTTTTTTTTGTTTGCTTGTTTGATTAGAAATGACTAATCAATTTCTAGGCCTTTGTTTTGACTAGGAAAAAAACAAACGCCAGCCTGGACAGATGCTCTTTATCCCGGTTTCTCAGTAATATTTATTGGATGAATGACTAGAAAGTAGGATGAGATTAGAAGTACTTTTACAGGCAGTTTCTCACAGGAGTGTTTAGGATCTTTTGGGCAAAATAAGACCACTTCCTACAATTTCCTATCTGTCGTTATGTTTAATATTTGCAAACCTTAAAGACAAGTAATAGAGACTAGAAGAAAACGATTCAGTAATCAGATCACAGTGTTTTAGCTTCTCAGTGAATGTTGCTGGACTCGGGGAAATTTATAGTTTAGTTTTCTACAGGGCTACTTTCCATGGGTGTAACTGATTTGCATAACTTTCCTATGCATGGTCATTAGGTTTCTCTTTCCCAGCTTCCATGTACATTTTTTAATAACTTAATAAGCACTGACATGCAGGAGAGAATTCATGCATATGTCTTTGGTGACACCCTCCGTGGGACTCTCACACCAGACCTGACAGAAGATAATGTGGGCCCTGGTCAGAAGACTTGGTGATTTACGCTTAGCCAGAGAGCCCCTTCTCCATGCCTACCGTGGGTCCGGCACGTGGTGGGCCTTCCACACATATCTGTGGGCTGATGGATGGGGTTAACCATCTGTGAACTGAGTGGACTGGAGCTGATGAACTTCCTATCAGGTATGTATGGCTCTTAGGAAGTAGACCCTGAGTTGAGGATTTGCATGCAATTAATATGTGAAGTGGGCTTCCCTGGTGGCAGAGTGGTACACAATTCACCCGCAATGCAGGAGATGCAGGAGACTTGGGTTCAATCCCTGGGCCAGGAAGATCCACCAGAGGAGGGCATGTACCCACTCCAGTATCCTTGCCTGGAGAATCCCATCGACAGAGGAGCCTGGTGGGCTATAGTCCAGAGGGTCACAAAGAGTAGGACAGGACTGAATGACTCAGCTCTGGGGCCTACAGTATGTGAAGGAAGGATTTCCCAAAGAAACAGGTGGAGGAGTGGAGGAGACAGGCTGGGGAAGGGGAGAACTAAGTGAAGGAGTGATTTTCAGCAGAGCCCCAGCTTCTGCTTGATCATACAAGGAAGCTTTAGGGTCAAAACCACACCTCTGAGTTTGTACTTTTTCAGGGGAAGAAGCCGGGCTTTTGCATTTCTGTACCAGCCCTCGTTGGCCAAAGGCCCCTCCAGGGGCTATGGCCCCCAGCACTTGGCATTCTCGGCAGTGGCTCCAGCTGCTAGGCCCTGCAGAGAGTGGGGGCACACTGACTGGTAAGAACACAGAAACCAGGGGAGAGGCCCAGAAATGGCTACAGACATCTGAGGACACCAACAGCATCCAGCATCTTCCCGCTCTGCAGCTGTAGAAATGTGACCATGTGTCCACATTTGCACATGCAAAAAGTCACATTTGGAGAATCCTGAGGGGCACCCTTGTCATATATTTGTCTTTAGTAAATATGGCTTTGCTCCCAGGAAATACATTTTTCCAGTGGTAAATCTGGCTTTCAATGACCATGGTATATATAATTGCTGCATTTAAGAAATTCCATGCAGTTGTTTCTAGGGATATTTGGACTTTTCTATTCCAGTTCTACTATGCTATACTTGTAGAACTGGACTAGAAAAATGCAGCTGACTACACACTCGATCCAAATGTCCTCCCAATTGGTTATGGTATTAACTTGGTTTAATATTGATGTTTTGGACATTATTCACGGCATGGTTAAAAAGCCATAAAAATAAAACTTGAAGCATGTGTTCTGAACAAATATCTCCACAATTAAAGAAAAACAATTACTGAAAAAAGAAACTAAAGAGGCCTATCTCTTCACGACCTGGAACCACTGAGGGCAGATCAGTCCCCCAGCAGATTGACATTTCACCTACAAAGCTTTAAGTTAATCTGGTTTCCACTGAGGGCAGGTCAAAAAGGCTCTTGAAAGCAATGCAAAGTGTTGGTTTTGGACCATTTTAATGCTAAAACACATATTTAAGCCATTTACACTAGATAAACTAACAATTTTTTTGGCCAAGGGCCTGCCCATTATGATGTTAAAAGAGCAAGCCCAAGAAAGCTTGAGCTGTTTGGGATGTAATTTGAGACTGTTCTCTGGACTAGCGAAATTGTGAAAGACCAGCATGTTCGGCCTTAGGACCAGCTTGTTTCTGTAGGCTTATGCGGCTTCTGTGTGTCAAAACTACTCCAGGAGCTGTTTATTTTTGTCTTGAAAGTGACAGGCAGGGTTACAGAGATACCATTTGGCTAACAGAGTTACAATGACATGTAATAATTCAATTCATCTAGAAATGGCAATGATTGATTATTAAATAAATATATCATCAGTACTGCCAGTCCTATTGAAGATGCTGATGATGATAAGGGCAGGGGGAGTCTGGTTACTGTAATCCTCTTTCCCTTCCAACCCAGCTTTGGGAACTCAAAGAATACCTAGTCCACCCTCTGTCCCATCCCCCCACCCCTGCCAGAGTCCTATTCATACACTGCCCTCCATACTCAGTGGTCACGAGTATCTGCTGGGAAGCAACATTCCTGGCTTTCCTGTGAATGATCCCATTAACTACATGGTGATGCTCTGTCCCCACCACCTCCATGCCACAGCATTGCACTGGGTTTAGGGCAGCCAAGAGTGGAGAAGAGACTTGTATGACACTCTATGATATCTCTAATGTGCAATTTAAAAACAATACAAATGAATACACAAGCAAAACAGAAACAAATTCAGGTTTAGGGGCCTCATTGGTGGCTCACTGATAAAGAACCTGCCTGCCAATGCAGGAGATGTGAGTTCGAACCTGGGTCAGGATGATCCCCTGGAGGAGGAAATGGCAACCCACTCCAGTATTCTTGCCTGGAGAATCCATGGACAGGGGAGCCTGGCAGGCTATAGTCCATGGGGTTGCAAAGAGTTGGGCATGACCTAGCAATTACACAGATCATCAGTACTGCTAGTCCTATTGAAGATGCTGCTGATGATAAGGATAAGAAGAGGAGAAGATGGGGAGTACTTTTGCCTAGCTTCTTTCTGATGCTGGAGTACCCCCATGGGCCTTTGTACTGGCTCTGGCTTCTGCCTGAATCTTGTTCCTCCAATCTTATGTCATGGTTGTTTCCTTTCTTCCTTGAGGTACAAGCTAAGTCACTTCCTCCATGAGGCTTTCCTAAGATTGATCTTGTATTGTGTTCCCTGACACGCAGACATGCACTATGACAATCTCTGCTTTATTTCCTTCACAGCGCTTTTTGCTAATGATGTTATGTTGTCCACTTGTGTTTTTACTTTTTGTGGGTCTCCTCCAGGCTTACCACTCTCATTTAGGGAGGCTTCTGACTCACAAAACAGCTACATCCTTTCCCATCCTTGGCTCCATCCTGCACCACAAGGGACCATTGTGCAAGCAAGTGGACAAACCAGCTTGCCCATCCAATCCCCACCCAAGACACCACCATGCCTGTAAGGGCTGAGGTAGGGCACAACAAAAAGATAACTGGTTGCAACTCACTTGGAAATCTATTTATTTATTAATTTTTGGGAGCATGGAGTCTGAACCACTGGAGCACTGGGCAAGTCCCTGAAATGTATTTTATTTTGAAAAAATAGACAGGCTTATGTCCAGATAGAGAAATGGCTAGATATGTGATAAAGCAAGTCCTGTGAAGTGTAGATATACAGGTGCTTGCTTTTTTCATTTTTCAAGTGTTTTGTGTGTTTGGAAATTTTCATCATACAAAGTTGGAAGAAACAGAATAAAAGAACTGGCTTGGAAATCAGAAGTCAGGAGGTGATCGGGCCCCAGTGCCTTGGACACATCCCAAACACTATGAGAATTATATTTAAAAAATTGACTATGTATTTGTCAGGACTCTTTCGGTTGGAAGTCACAGCAAGCTACCTCAAACTGAGAGAGAGAGAGAGAGAGAGAGAGAGAGAAAGAGAGAGGGGCACATATAATCGGGGGGAGGGGCTTCACACCAGACCTTCTGAACTCTCTCCCTATCTCTTTACTCTTCTTCTCTCCATGCACTGCTCTCAGCTTTTCCAACTTCAACGGATTTTCTCCACGCAACGGTAAAAGGGAATGACGACAGATTTCACCTCTCTCAATTGAATAACCCAACATGTAAAGAGGATTCTCTCTTCAATACTATACAGTTCTAGGGAAGAAATTGGATTGGCCTGAAATGAATCATGAGCCCAGACTTAATAGTCCCAGGGATGGTGTGCAGTTAGCTAGACCCGGGTCACCTGCTCATACCTGGGCCAGGCTTCCAGGAGACTGATTGGGACACCCAGCAAGGCTACCTAAAGTGGGGTTGGGGGTCACTTTCCATAGTCCAAGGGATGTTGTTACTGAGAGAAAAAGGAAGGGATGCTAGAGAGAGAAAAGGAAAGAAATGCCTACTAGCGCCTGGGTTCTCTAAGGAATCTTCTCGTGCTAATATTTTGTAAGTGCTGACTGGACTGTTCAGAAAACATTTGTTAATTGCTTCTATAAAGCAATTATCCTTCAATTAATAAATAAATAAAATCAGAAGGAAAAAACAACAGAAAAATGACAAATTATTTAAAATGTTAGTAATGGGAAATCTCAGCTAGCTTAATGCATTCATTTCACAGATAAAGGGAAATGAGACACTTTAATATCACTTAAAGGTTAACCGCTATTCACAGGGACATATGGTTACAGCTAATACTCAAGCATTCTGAACCCCCACCCTGCCTCTCTTTAAAGAATTCTTATTTCAAACAGATTCCTTTGCCTTCAACTCTTAATAGATTAAGCATCAACAAATACCACCCAGGCATCCTGAAAGCAAAGAAAATAGAGGCTAAATATTACAAAGAAAAGAAAAAAAAATCCACCTTTGTCTAATTGCTATTCTGATGAGTTAAGCCTTGGATTCAACACAAGCAGACCCCCGTAATAGAAAAGAAGACAGATTCATTGACTGCCCCCACAGTCAGCTTGTGGATAAAAGTGTGTTTGTACAGCTGGATCTATCCAGAAGGAGCCAGGGCTGAAAACAGTCAGTGAGCAGGCTGATGGCAGGCGACAGCTGGAAGCATCTGTTTCCCATCAGAGACCCTAGGCTACGATAGTTCTGTCCCCTGACCCCTGGGCCTTGCTTCCTTGGAGGCCTGGGTGTGTTCCCAGGTCTCAAGGTGCTGACAGCCAATTCACTTGCTAACACATCCAAAGGGCACTCATGGGTTAGAAGGTTCTAGTCTAGGATTTGGAGGGAAAGCTCAGAATTCAGGTTGGATGGGTCAAATTATTTATATTCAGCTTTAAAGCACATTTTAATTCTGCAGTAGGAACTGTCAGAAAGAACAGGTTATCTATTTCTTTCCCTTCCATTCCCGTCCCTTCTCTTCCTTCCTTCCACTTTTCAGCTAAGCAGGAATATTGAAAGAGACTATCCTTAATTTTTTTTTGTAGAAAAGCAGAATTATGTTGCTGCTAATTTTTCCTCTAGCAATTAGCCACCTTGGCCAGTGTCCTGAAAAATATCTTGAGTCCGTCTGTAAAATGAGCTTCATAGGAATGTACTTTAGAGTTTGATGGTAACCAAAAGATATAACTGAATGAAGGCAGCCAATCTTCATTTGCATCCCCCTGTAAACAGACCCTGAGAAAGGATCAGGTGGAGGAAGTTTTTGGCAGGTGGTTTAAGGAAGTGGAAGTAAGGGATTATGAAGAGTGAGGCAGGGAAGAAGAAAAGAAGAGGATGCTTCATCAACTGCTGCTGTGGGCGACCCTGAGAACTGTGAGAAGCTTACAGAATGCCTTTCAGACTGGCCTGAAGGACCGAGGCTGGAGCACCAGAGGGGGTGTTACTGCCCAAGCACTTCTGGGCAAGGCTTGGGTGTTAAGGCAGAGCAAGCGACTGTAGCGTCAGAAGTGATGCTGGGCCAGAACGCTGACAGCGCAAGTGGGAGCTGCCTACCAGAGACGGAATCCAAAGCGGCCAAGGAGATGACGTACAGACACCAGAAACAGGTGTGAGCTAATAAAGTGTGCGCAAGCAGAACAAATCCAGAAAAACTACAGATTAATTAGTGATTGGAATATGGGATGCCATGGTATTATCCTCTCTACTTAAAAAAAAAATCTTTGAAAATTTCTATAAGAAGTTTAAAAAGTTATAGCTTAATATAGAAATTTCCTTCAACATCATCCTCATTCTTAAAAGAAACATTGAAACAGACGCTAAATACATTCATTACACACCCCACCCTTCCCCGCACATCAGGCACACTCTTCTTTGAAAAGATTATAAGGAAGGAGAAATGGTCTCGGTTCTAGACTATATAAAAGTATAAGGGTTAACAGTTCCAAACAAATGATATGCTTTAAGTTTACTGAAACAGCATTGAATTCACAGAAACAAGCAATATTGTATGGGTAGATAGTAAGGGAAAATCATAGGGAGGGGAAGATCCTGACCGATCCTCTTATTTTAGGCAGGGATCTTCCTGACCCAGGGGTCAAACCCAGGTCTCCTGCATTGCAAGCAGATTCTTAACCATATGAGCCACCAGGGAAACCCCTATTTTAGGCAAAGTTACACTCAAAGCTCCCTGGACAGTGAACATCTGTAGTTTTCGTAGCCTAGTGTTCATGTATATATATAATGTATACATAAATATACACACATCGGAGAAAGCAATGGCACCCCACTCCAGTACTCTTGCCTGGAAAATCCATGGACGGAGGAGCCGGGTAGGCTGCAGTTCATGGGGTCGCTAAGAGTTGGACACAACTGAGTGATTTAACTTTCACTTTGTACTTTCATGCCTTGGAGAATAGTAAGTATTATTATTTTTAATCCTGGAGTTTAAATATTGAACAAAGAGATACAAGTAGCAGAAACAGATGAAATCCATTCATCCCATGATTGCATCTGGAAAATCTTGCCCATCAGCTCTTGCAAGATAGTTAGAACTTCTCTGGATCTTCTCTTTTCTGAGAGCTTTCCCTTTGTTTCTGTGAGTTACCCCATTCATTCGATACATTCATATTTTGGCTTTACTTAGCAAAGGAGATCTTGGTCATATGCAGCCACTGAACCATTACTGAGCATGGCAGCTTGTCTCCAAGAATGCTGTCCTCAGTCCCCCAGCCCTCTCTATTGGCATGGGCCATTGTCCCCATCAACACGTGGAGGGAATGACACACTCCTTTATTTTTTTAACTTTTTATTTTGCATTGGTGTATAGCTGATTAACAATGTTGTGATAGTTTCAGGTGAACAGCAGAAACTCAGCCATATATATGTGTGGTATCCATTCTCTCCTAAACTCCCCTCCCATCCACGTTGCCATATAACATTGAGCAGAGTTCCCTGTGCTATACACTAGGTCCTTGCTGGTTATCCATTTTAACTATAGCAGAGTATACGTGTCCATCCCAAACTCCCTATCGCTTTCCCCCATCTTTCCCCTTGGCAACCGTAGGTTCATTCTCCAAGTCTGTGAGTTTGTTTTATAAATAAGTTCATTTGTATCTTTTTAGATTCCACATACAAGGGATGTCATGTGCTATCTCTCTTCCCCTGGACACACTCCTTCAAATTGGACCTCCCCTTTGACTGGCCTTCTGTATGGTGTTAAATGGCACTCTGCTAGTTCTGGGTCTAGTTTAAGAGGACTGGTGGTGTTCACTTATGCTTAGAATGCTTATGCAGGGGCTCAGTCAGCTGCAATGTATGAGGTCCAACTGGACTGTGACCTCCACGTTGCAAGAGAGCCCGAGTCCTGTGGAGAGGCTGCAGATGGAGAGAGGCCCCAGTCTTGCCCAGCTGTTTGGGTTACACCAGCCCAGGCATCGGAGGTGAGTGAAGCAGTCTTCAGATGACTCTAGCTTTAGATGCCCTGTAACTACAATAGCGCAAGAGACCCCTGAGTGAAAACTGCTCACTGATCCCAGTCAACCTCTAGTACTGTGAGCATAAAAAATGTGGGTGGAAATGTTGTGGAATCTGGAATCACAAAACACGCCTCAGAGGGCACTCAAGACAGTGGAGTACAGTTTATTATGCCAGCGGTCCAAGGGCAATCAGTTCCCAACAAGGCCCCTGATGTTTCTCAGAGGCCCAGTTTTATACATGACTGGTTAAATGCTAGCAACCTCTTTGTTGTATATGATTGAGTTTTACAAGTAGGTGCTAGGAAACCAACAATTAAGGTTACAGGGCGGGGGGCGGGGGGGGGGGAACAATGATTATACACCAAGGGGGGATGTCTCCATGGTTAATCTAACAGGGGCAGCCTGACCTCAACTATAACCTCCGTTTGTCATCTGTAGGGAGGGAAGTCTCCAGGAGACCTGGTTTTCACTAGCAATGGTTTCCTCACTCTTGGGCAGGGTTTAGGCCCAGTTTACATCCTGTCTTTAAGACAGATGACAGGCTTCAAGATGGAGTCTCTCCTGCTTTCTTCACACTGGCCCCAACATAACTCAAGAAAAGACACCTACTAGAGAGTTCCCTGGTGATCCAGTGTTTAAGAATCCACCTTGCAATGCAGAGGAATCAGGTTTAGTCCCTGGCTGGGGAACTAATATCCCACATGTCATGGAGCAACTAAGCCTGCGTGACTCAACTAGAGAGTCCATGTGCCACAAGGAAAATCCCACAGGATGCAACTAAGACCTGACAAGTCAAATAAATAAATCAATATTTTTTAAACAGGCACAGACTAGAATGCTCTTAGCAACACTGTGTGCATTAGTTCCCCAGGACTGCTGTAACAAAGTTCCATGAACTGGGTGGTTTAAAACAAGAAAAATCTATTTTCTCATAGTTCTAGAGGATAGAAATTCAAAATTAAGGTGTCAGCAGAGCCATGTTCATTTTAAGACCTTGGGTAGTATGGAGCCCTAGGTGGAGGTCATAGGGCAATAAATCCAGAATTAGTCAAGTTCCATGGCAACCATTGTCATGATCCATCCTGTTTGTCATGAGCCATCCGGCCCCTCTAACCAGCCAGTTCTTGTCTCCATATTAGGCAAGGTGGGCACCAAAAGACCTCCAATCAATGACTTAATCCCACCCCTCCCCATAGGAATTTTCTTTGTCCTGAGACTATAAAAATTGGCTGCAAGCCCATGAAAGGGGCTGGTTCTCCCTGGTCTATCAGGATGGTGGCTTGCTGTCTTTGCAGTGGCCTTCACCACTTCAGTCCTTTGTTCTCAATAAATTCTCTCTCTTCTAAAATACTCTGTGCCTGGAAATTATTTTCCAACCTGCACTTGGACTGCCACAACAGGTAGAACCCATCCTTGCTAACTTCCGGTGTTCGTTTTTGACTTCTGGCGTTCCTTGGCTTGCAGTTCCATCATCACTCCAGTCTTTGGCTCTGTTGTTACGTGGTGTCTGCTCCTCCTGTCTGTGAAGTCTGGGCCAATTTTCTGGCACTATCAATGAGAGAGCCTTTCCTCTGTCTTCCAACAATATTCTCCTTGGTTTTTTTTGAGCCCTACTGCAGCATTCTCAAGGCCTTTTGAAGAGTGCAAGATTCCATTCTCCAGGGGATCAAGGCCTTACAGGCGTCTGCTAACATTCTCTGGTAGGATCCGCTCCCACCTTTGGTCTTCGTGGAGTCTCAAAGCCTAGGCCATGTGCTTTACTTTTGTTATGTTATTATGTTATTTTATTAGGACAGATTCCATTTGTTTTGTTATTATGTTATTTTGTTAGGACAGATTTCACTTCCAAGTAACAAAATCTGTTACAGTTACTCCTGCAATGTAATTAACTGTTACTATTACTATGTAATAAACCTTCCCTCCTATTCCTAGAAGTCAGTGGTAGAAAAGTAACTAAGAAAAAAAGCTACTCAGGAGCTGTAAACTGTGGTACTGTTAGAGCCTGTGATCAAGTACTGGTGGAAGCATAAAAACCCAGAGGTGTAAAACAAAAACCATTTGATTATACTCATGGGTTCCATGCGTCAGGATTTGGAAAGGACACGTGTCTTGACTTGCCTCTGATGACTAAAATCTACACTGGGAAACACACAAACCACCTTCAGTAAGAACAGAAGGCTGGACTAGGCTCTGGAGTCTTCCAAAGGCCCATTCCCTTGCTGGACTGGCACTTGGTGCTGGCTGCTGGCTGGGCTCTTACCCGGGGCTGTTGGTCATCTTATATGTGGTCTCTTCATGAGGCCGCTTGGGCTTCCTCAGAGCATGTTGGCTGGGATTCAAGGGTAAAGCATTCTAAGAGAGAACCACAAAGAAGCTGCATTGCTTTTGTGACCTCTCCTAGAGTCACTTTTCCTACAAGTCAGAAGCCAGCCTGGATTCAAAATGAGGAACATGGACATAGGTTTAGAGGGGAGAGATATTAATAGGCAAATATGACCATCGTCACTACTGAGTTAGAAAATGATTAGCTGCCCACAGACTACAGGCTACAATTCAAACTCTGCAGAATGGTGTAAGGCTTCCATAATTTATTCTCACATAATATCCAGCACTTCCTTCTACTTTATGATCCCAGGAATAAGCTGTTTAGAGTTCCCAGAATTCAGTCTTTTGCAGGCTTCTGTGTTTTTACGTATTCTGTTCTCTCAGCTTGAAATGTTTGTCTCTTCTTTCCAGCCTCTTCTCTATTCTTGTGCTTTCTCAAATACTCTTATATGTCACATTTTTTATAGTCAAGTACTAAGTGGAGAAGGAAATGGCACCCCATTCCAGTACTCTTGCCTGGAAAATACCATGGACAGAGGAACCTGGTACGCTACAGTCCATGGGGTCGCAAAGAGTCAGACACAACTGAGCGATTTCACTTTCACTTTCACTAAGTGCTTGCTCATTGCAGTTACTACAATGCCAATATGCTAAATATTTTACATGCATTACATTAATTACTCTTGGACAATTCCATGAATTAGGTATTGTTATTCCCATTTTCTGGATAAGTAAAACAAAGTTAGGAAAGATTATGTAACTTGTTCAATATTAGGCACCTAGTAAGTGGCACACTTAGGAGATAGACCCAGGTTTATTTGATTTCAAAGCACCTCTAAATACTACTATCCTATACAGACTAAATTTATAACAATTGTATCAGTGGTTATTCAGCTTTTAGGTCTCAGGACACTTTTGTGCTCCTAAAAATAATTGAGAATACTCCAGATACTTGTTATATTTGTTAATATTTACTATACTCAAGATACACCCAAAATGTAAAATAGTATTTTTATTTAAAAATAAAATAAATCCATTGCATGTTGCATAAATGACATATTTTTAGTAAGTAATTATATTTTTTGAAAACAAAAAATAGTAGAAAAGTGTTATTTTTGCTACTGCAAATTTTTTTGTCTGGCTAAAAAAAGCTGGCTCTATTCTCCTTACTGCCTCTGCATTCAATTTGATGTTATATGTTGTACTGGCTGAAGTATATAAAGAAAATTCAGCCTCCCACAGACTGTAGCTGGAAAAGGAAAGGGTATTTTAATAGCCTTGTCGGATAATTGTGTATATACTGTGAGAGTATACCAAAACTGGACAACTTGTGGGCATTTAAAAGTCAATGGCAGTATGAAATTTGAAATCCCATCTATAAACTTTTTGTATATTTCATGCTCATAAGAGAATGAGAATAGAAAGATAAATAAGCATTTTAGTATTATTATAAAACAACAATTTGATGGTAATGATCCCCTGACACGGTGTGTGGACCCAACACATATATATACACACATGTCTGTGTGTACATAAGATCTCTATTGAACATTATTTGAGGGTAAGTTGGGTTCTTTTGTCTTTCTATGTGTTCACGTGTAGCCAGTACAGCTGTTTCTCAGTGTGCCGCCTTCAGGGATGCATGTGCTGAGCTCATGTTACTGACCTCTCTGGTCCTCCAACCCTCCTTCCAAGCCTTCACACTCTCAGTACCTCTCATGTATAATGCATAGGATCTAATTATATGTTTAATACATGAATGCCTATATTATAAAGGATTTACCTTCTAGTTATCAACACCATCCCCATGGAGAAGAAATGCAAAAAAGCAAAATGGCTGTCTGGGGAGGCCTTACAAATAGCTGTGAAAAGAAGGGAAGCAAAAAGCAAAGGAGAAAAGGAAAAATATAAGCATCTGAATGCAGAGTTCCAAAGAATAGCAAGGAAAGATAAGAAAGCCTTCCTCAGCAATCAATGCACAGAAATAGACGAAAATAAGAGAATGGGAAAGACTAGAGATCTCTTCAAGAAAATTATAGATACCAAGGAAACATTTTATGCAAAGATGGGCTCGATAAAGGACAGAAATGGTATGGACCTAACAGAAGCAGAAGATATTAAGAAGAGGTGGCAAGAATACATAGAAGAACTGTACAAAAAAGATCTTCATGACCCAGATAATCACGATGGTGTAATCACTCACCTAGAGCCAGACATCCTGGAATGTGAAGTCAAGTGGGCCTTAGAAAGCATCACTACAAACAAAGCTCATGGAGATTATGGAATTCCAGTTGAGCCATTTCAAATCCTGAAAGATGATGCTGAGAAAGTGCTGCACTCAATATGCCAGCAAATTTGGAAAACTCATCAGCGGCCACAGGACTGGAAAAGGTCAGTTTTCATTCCAATCCCAAAGAAAGACAATGCCAAAGAATACTCAAATTAAGCACACAATTGCACTCATCTCACACGCTAGTAAAGTAATGCTCAAAATTCTCCAAGCTAGGCTTCAGCAATATGTGAACCATGAAATTCCAGATGTTCAAGCTGGTTTTAGAAAAGGCAGAGGAACCAGAGATCAAATTGCCAACATCCACTGGATCATCAAAAAATCAAGAGAGTTCCAGAAAACATCTATTTCTGCTTTATTGACTGTGCCAAAGCCTTTGACTGTGTGGATCACAATAAACTGTGGAAAATTCTTCAAGACATGGGAATACCAGACCACCTGACCTGCCTCTTGAGAAACCTATATGCAGGTCAGGAAGCAACAGTTAGAATTGGACATGGGACAATAGACTGCTTCCAAATAGGAAAAGGAGTACATCAAGGCTGTATATTGTCACCCTGCTTATTTAACTTCTATGCAGAGTACATCATGAGAAATGCTGGACTGGAAGAAACACAAGCTGGAATCAAGATTGTTGGGAGAAATCAATAACCTCAGATGTGCAGATGATACCACCCTTATGGCAGAAAGTGAAGAGGAACTAAAAAGCCTCTTGATGAAAGTGAAAGAGGAGAGTGAAAACGTTGGCTTAAAGCTCAACATTCAGAAAACGAAGATCATGGCATCCGGTCCCATCACTTCATGGTAAATAGATGGAGAAACAGTGGAAACAGTGACTGACTTTATTTTTCTGGGCTCCAAAATCACTGCAGATGGTGACTGCAGCCATGAAATTAAAAGATGCTTACTCCTTGGAAGGAAATTTATGACCAACCTAGATAGCATATTCAAAAGCAGGACATTACTGTGTCAACAAAGGTCCGTCTAGTCAAGGCTGTGGTTTTTCCAGTGGTCATGTATGGATGTGAGAGTTGGACTGTGAAGAAAGCTGAGTGCCAAAGAATTGATGCTTTTGAACTGTGGTGTTGGAGAAGACTCTTGAGAGTCCTTTGGACTGCAAGGAGATCCAACCAGTCCATTCTGAAGGAGAGCAGCCCTGGGTGTTCTTTGGAAGGAATGATGCTGAAGCTGAAACTGCAATACTTTGGCCACCTCATGTGAAGAGTTGACTCATTGGAAAAGACTCTGATGCTGGGAGGGATTGGGGGCAGGAGGAGAAGGGGATGACAGAGGATGAGATGGCTGGATGGCATTACTGAGTCGATGGACGTGAGTTTGAGTGAACTCTGGGAGTTGGTGATGGACAGGGTGGCCTGGTATGCTGCAGTTTATGGGGTTGCAAAGAGTCAGACATGACTGAGCAACTGAACTGACTGACTCGCTGACTATACAGCACGAATTTTCTAAATTTCAATAACAGTTACTCCAAGAGCAAACTGGACATTTTTGGTTTATTTCATACCATGTGTCATTTATTTGAGAAAGAAGTTTGAGTCTTTACATATTTTCAGGTAACAAGCTGAATGTAATTTTTTTTCCCAAGTATCATTTATGGATCTTACTATTACTTATTACTTTCCTAAGTACTTCATGTAGCTTAGTTTAGTCCACAGAACAACTCTATGAGAGATTTTATTGTTATCCTCATTTTACAGCTGTGGAAACTGAGTCACAGAAAGATAGTAGATCGTTCAAGGTGACTCAATTGGTAGGTGATAGGGTTGAGATACCAACCCAGATTCTCTTGATTCTAGAATCCTTGTTCTTAAGCACTGCACTACCACTATCTATTCTGCAATAAACACTGTTTCTTTTTCTTCTCATTTAAACCATTTAATATAGGGCCCTACATTTCCTTTTAAGTCCAAAATTCTGTCTTTATAGATAACTTTCACAATAGACCTTTTAAATACTATTTTATTTTTGTTTGTAGAGAAGAATATTAGCAGAAAAATATGTTGGAGAACACAAAAGTTAATAAAATGGATTTGGAATTACTGGAAGTTGAGAAGTCTTTCCTGTACATTTAACACATACTTTCATCTAGGAATTCCAGGAGAATCAGTTCTGCTGTCTCACTCCCATACTAGCCCCAGACTGTCTTCCCGACTTCCATTCTTGATTGCTGGCAGTACATGTCTTTATGGCTCCCCTCTCTGGAGGTACTCCTTCCATCACTCTCCCCATTCCACCTCTGCAGTTAGGCTAAAGAGAAAGTCCCTCTGGTTCAGTGGTTCTCAAATTTTAGGTGCATCTGAATCACTTGGATGGCTTGTTAAAACAGATCTTTGGGTCCTAAACTATTGCCCAAATCTTGGCTCTCTGTGCATCAATGCCAAACAGAAATATAGAAATAGAGTTATAGAGGGGGAAGGAAAGAGTGGTTTTATTACATCGTCAGGCAAAGGGGAAACCCAGTAGGTCTCAGGAACTGTGTCCACCTCACTGGTGAGCAGGGAGAGGTCATAAAGTCAGGAAAGAGTATGTGATAAGGATCAAGATAATAGAGTCTTCTTTTCTTCTTCTGCAGTTTCAAAAGGGTGGGGTTGCTGACAAGATTAGGGTCTGTGCAGGGTCCTAGGTGGTCCTCTCCTAATCTTGAAGACCCCCTCTGGTCTCTTTAACCTTGCCTCAGGTGGTTTCCTTGCTGTTTCTCCTTTGATCAGCAACTATCCTGCCCTTTTGAACTCGGAGAAGGTAATGGAGGCGAGTCTTAGGTACAGAATGGGGGACAAAAAGTCCTCCATGCCCAGGAGCCCCGCAGGGCCCTGTTACGCCTGTAGAAAACCCAAAGTTTCTGACTGAGGAAGTCTGAGGTGTGGCTCAAGAATCCATATTTTTGGTAAGATTCCATGTGATGCTGAAGCTGCTCATGTGAGGGCCACACTTTGAAAACTATTAAGTACAGAATAGGTTTAATGGTGGTTACATGGTAGATGATTCATGTTAATAGTTACAAGAAACATGAAAGAGATTACATGTTACTATCAATAGGTCTTGGTTTTAGATGCTAGATGGTAAAAGAAAGGCCACTCCCACTTTCATCCTCCCCTGAGCAAGGCTAGCCCCTGTCTCCCACGTGTAATTCAGGCAGAACTCTAGATATCCCTACGGTGTAGTGGGGAGGGGAGGGCTGCAAGGATTGGATGAAATTAAGCTTGTCAGTGACACCTCAGTAAGTGGCGACTGGTTTAATTTGACATCACGTTGCTAGGATACCGACCACTCTGATCAGAAGATCACAGCCTTCCGGCCCATTAAGGGGCTGGGAGAGACAGGCGAGGGCGCTTGCGCAGCTCAAAAGGCGGCTCCAGGTGGGGTCTTCCCGGCACCTCTGCGGCCAGGTGAGCCGCGCCAGAATAAGGGGCGGGGCAGAGCCGCCTGTGGGCGGCTGCTTCCGGACACGTGGCTGCGCTCGGACCCAATGGGGGAGCTTGACGTCACCCCCGCTTCCTCACCCTGGCAACGGGCGGGTGGCTACTTCCGGTGCTCTGAGGGCTCTGGGCTGATGCGGGTGAGTGTCCCTCCTCACGCTGTCCGCGCGGCTGCGGCCGCCGCGCGCTCTCTCTTCCCCGGCGCCGCGCGCTCCCCAGGACGTGCTCTCTGGGCCGGGGGCGGGCGGCGCGCAGGATGCTCCTCGCCGGGGGCGGTGCCGGAGGACGGGACCCGAGGCGTGCCTCGTCTCCGAGCCCTGGTCGCGCGTGGGGCCCGTCCCGGCGCCCTCTCCCAGCGGCTGCGGCCCGGCGGTCTCCTCCCCTCTGCGGGGAAGGGGCCGGCTGTTTTTGGGGAGGGGGTCTTGGCAGTCCCTCACGCTCGGTGCGGTCTCGGGCTGCGGTTTCTCCGAGTTCCAGGTTCCGGGAGAGCCGGGAGTGTGCGCCCCGGTCGTGTGTAGCCGGTCGGGGCGGAGCAGCCCCGTAGTGTGTTAGAGCCCTGGTTAGAGCCCCGCGGGAAGTTAGCGTTTACTGTTTAGCTGGAGAAGGGAGAGGAAAGGACCTAGAGGATGGAGCAGGAGTAACCTGAGAGGAGGGTGGGGAACAGGAATTGGAGGTGCCTTGGAAATAGAGGGCATCGTGTTTCCGGGAGGAGGGAGATCAGCTTCATTCGCCTCTGGAGGGGAGGGAAGGGGAATGCAAAGTATTTTTGGGGACCGTGTGACTGGGATCACTGTACAAGAAACTAAGGAATTTTTATACACTTGGGAGTTTAATAATTTGCTTTTGTGTTTGAATAAAGCTCGCCTCTCCCCACCCCCCCCCCCCCGCACTTATAAAAAAGCAGTGCATGCTTATTAACGAATATTTGGAAAATGCAGAAATATTTAAGAAGAGATCATCTGTGATTCCACCAGCCCAGCATTTTGATCTTTCTACGTTTTAAAAAGTTGCATATACTTAACCTACATAAGATTGTGAAAGTGAAAGTCGCTCAGTCCTGTCTGACTCTTTGCAACCCCATGGACTCTACAGTCCATGGAATTCTCCAGGCCAGAATACTGGAGTGGGTAGCCTTTCCCTTCTCCAGGGGATCTTCCCAACCCAGGATCGAACCCAGGTCTCCCACATTGCAGGTGGATTCTTTACCAGCTGAGCCACAGGGGAAGCCCACTTAGGATTATAGTGTATATAAAATACGATTTTCGCTAAGAAGCATATGTTTTGTACATTGCGTCTGTTGCATGAATTTTTTGAGATATTATAAAATTCCACCCTTTTAAATTTAAATTTCAGTGGCTTTTAGTATATTCACAAAGTTGTGCACCCATTATCAGTATCTAATTCCATGACGTTTTCATCACCTCCAAAAAAACTCTGTACACATTACAGTTGCTTCTCATTAGATCTCCTTTCCCCTTGTTCCCCCATCTTTTGGCAACCAGGAGTCTACTTTGTGTCTATGGATTTTCCTATTCTGGACATTTCATGTAAATGGAATCATACAATATGGGGCTTTTTGTTGTCTTGCCTTCTTTCACTCAGCATAGTGTTTTCAAGGTACATCCACTTGTATTATGTATTAGGACTTAGCCTTCTTTTTATGGTCGAATAATATTCATTATATAAATATGCCACATTTTGTTTATCCATCATCAGTTGATGAACATTTGGATTGTTTCCAGTTCTTGACTGTTATGAATAATTCTGCTATAAACATCCAGGTACAAGTTTTTGTGTGAACGCGTGTCTTCAGTTTTCTTAGCTGTATACCTAGGAATGAAATTGCTGGGTCATGTGGGAACTGTTTATCTTTTTGAGAACTGCCAGGTGTCTTCCAGGGTGGCCTGCACAAGCGGGATATAAGGGTTCTGATTTCTGCTTATCCTTGCTGGTATTTATTCTGTCTTTTTGATTATAGCCTTCTGTTGGTTGGGAAATGGCATCTTGTAGTTTTGATTTGCATACCCTTGATGTCTGATAATGTCGAGTATCTTTTCTTTGTGCTTACTGGTCTTTTATATGTCTTTGGAGAAATGTCCATTCAATTCCTTTGCCCATTTTTAAATTGAATTAAAAATTTTTTTAAAGAAAATTTTAAGTTGTATGAGTTCTGTATATAGTCTGGACACAAGTCCCCTTTCAGATTTGCAATATTTCTTCCATTCCATCCCCCCACCCCCTGCCATTTTGTGGAGTATCTTTTCACTTCCTTGAATGGTGTTCCTTGAAGTGCAAAAGTTAAAAATTTTGGTGCAGTCCCGTTTATCTGTGGGTTTTGTTGTTGTTTGTGCTTTTGGTGTTATGTGTAAAATCATTGCCAAATCCAAGTTCATGAAGGTTTACTCTTTTTTTTTCTGTAAGTTTTATGTAGTTTTAGCTCTTACATTTAGGTCTTGATCTATGTAGAGTTAATTTTTGTATATGGTGTGAGGTAGGAGTCCAATTTTATTCTTGTGCATGTGACTCTCCAGTTTTCCCAGCACCGTTTGTTGAGAAGACTGTCTTTTCCCCATTGAATGACCTTTGGCACCTTTAAAAAAAAACAAAACAAACAGTTGACCATAAATACATAGATTGTCTAAGTTAGGTATTTAAGTCACTCCGAGATTTTTGTTTTTCTAAATTATCCTATGTTAAACACAGCTTAAAAGGCATAAAGCTTTTTCTATATTTAAAATTATTTTGGTAGAAAGTGTCCTCAGAAGTGGAATTACTGGGTTAAAGATGAAATAAGTATGTTTTGGAGCTTATTTAATGAGGAATTAAAGCTTCAGTCTCATAATAAGAGCAACAAATCGCTTCATCAGCTGCTATAGCTTAAGGGCTGGATTTCTCTAAAAGCCTTTGCTGTAAGATGAATGGATTCCATGACTTCCTTCCTCCTTCAACTGCTTCTAAAAGGCTCAGTAAACCTAGAGTGAAAACCTTCAACACCAGAGGCAAACACGACATGTGGAAGTCTTCTAAATGGCTGAAAAAAAAAGAAATAGTGTCATCATATGCCGTAGGAATATGAAACAATATTTGAGAGAAATGGAGTCAAGATTTAGACCTTAAATCAGTGCCATGAAAGTCCCTGAAGCAAAAACAGTGTTTTATTCTGAATTTCTCTTCTGGCCTTGATAATCAAGTTAACGTACATTCATCTTGTTCACAGAGACAGCGAACTTAAATCTTTTCTTTTAGTAAATCAGTTCAGTTCAGTTGCTCAGTCATGTCCGACTCTTTGCGACCCCATGAATCATAGCACGCCAGGCCTCCCTGTCCATCACCAACTCCTGGAGCCTACCCAAACCCATGTCCGTTGAGTCAGTGATGCCATCCAGCCATCTCATCCTCTGTCATCCCCTTCTCTTCCTGCCCCCAGTCCCTCCCAGCATCAGGGTCATTTCCAATGAGTAAGCTCTTCACATGAGGTGGCCAAAGTATTGAGTTGCAGCTTCAGCATCATTCCTTCCAATGAACACCCAGGACTGATCTTTAGGAAGGACTGGTTGGATCTCCTTGTAGTCCAAGGGACTCTCAAGAATCTTCTCCAACACCACAGTTCAAAAGCATCAATTCTTCAGTGCTCAGCTTTCTTCACAGTCCAACTCTCACATCCATACACGACCACTGGAAAAACCATAGCCTTGACTAGATGGACCTTTGTTGGCAAAGTAATGTCTCTGCTTTTTATATGTTATCTAGGTTGGTCATAATTTTCCTTCCAAGGAGTAAGCATCTTTGAATTTCATGGCTGCAATCACCATCTGCAGTGATTTTGGAGCCCCCAAAAATAAAGTCTGACACTGTTTCCACTGTTTCCCCATCTATTTCCCATGAAGTGATGGGACAAGATGCCATGATCTTAGTTTTTTGAATGTTGAGCTTTAAGCCAACATTTTCACTCTCCTCTTTCACTGTCATCAAGAGGCTCCTTAGTTCCTCTTCACTTTCTGCCATAAGGGTGGTGTCATCTGCATATCTGAGGTTATTGATATTTCTCCTGGCAATCTTGACTCCAGCTTATTCTTCCTCCAGCCCAGCGTTTCTCATGATGTACTCTGCATAGAAGTTAAATAAGCAGGGTGACAATATACAGCCTTGATGTACTCCTTTTCCTATTTGGAACCAGTCTGTTGTTCCATGTCCAGTTCTAACTGTTGCTTCCAGACCTGCATATAGGTTTCTCAAGAGGCAGGTCAGGTGGTCTGGTATTCCCATCTCTTTCAGAATTTTCCACAGTTGATTGTGATCCACACAGTCAAAGGCTTTGACATAGTCAATAAAGCAGAAATAGATGTTTTCTGGAACTCTCTTGCTTTTTGATGATCCAGTGGATGTTGGCAATTTGATCTCTGGTTCCTCTGCCTTTTCTAAAACCAGCTTGAACATCTGGAAGTTCAGGGTTCACGTATTGCTGAAGCCTAGCTTGGAGAATTTTAAGCATTACTTTACTAGCGTGTAAGATGAGTACAGTATAGTTCAGTTCAGTTCAGTTGCTGAGTCGTGTCCGAGTCTTTGCGACCCCATGAATCGCAGCACGCCAGGCCTCCCTGTCCATTAGCAACTCCTGGAGTTCACTCAAACTCATGTCCATCGAGTCGGTGATGCCATCCAGCCATCTCATCCTCTGTCGTCCTCTTCTCTTCCTGCCCCCAGTCCCTCCCAGTATCAGAGTCTTTTCCAATGAGTCAACTCTTCGCATGAGGTGGCCAAAGTATTGGAGTTTCAGCTTTAGCATCAGTCTTTCCAAAGAACACCCAGGACTGATCTCCTTTAGAATGGACTGGTTGGATCTCCTTGCAGTCCAGGGGACTCTCAAGAGGCTTCTCCAACACCACAGTTCAAAAGCATCAATTGTTCAGTGCTCAGCTTTCTTCACAGTCCAACTCTCACATCCATACATGACCACTGAAAAAACCATCGCCTTGACTAGACAGACCTTTGTTGGCAAAGTAATGTCTCTGCTTTTGAATATGCTAATTAGGTTGGTGAGATGAGTGCAATTGTGTGGTAGTTTGAGCATTCTTTGGCATTGCCTTTCTTTGGGATTGGAATGAAAACTGACCTTTTCCAGTCCTGTGGCCACTGATGAGTTTTCCAAATTTGCTGGCATATTGCGTGCAGCACTTTCACAGCATCATCTTTCAGGATTTAAAATAGCTCAACTGGAATTCCATCACCTCCACTAGCTTTGTTCGTAGTGATGCTTCCTAAGGCCCACTTGACTTCACATTCCAGGATGTCTGGCTCTAGGTGAGTGATTACACCATCGTGATTATCTGGGCCGTGAAAATCTTTTTTGTACAGTTCTTCTGTGTATTCTTGCCACCTCTTCTTAATATCTTCTGCTTCTGCTAGGTCCATACCATTTCTGTCCTTTATCGAGCCCATCTTTGCATGATATGTTCCCTTGGTATCTCTAATTTTCTTGAAGAGATCTCTAGTCTTTCCCATTCTGTTGTTTTCCTCTATTTCTTTGCATTGATCGCTGAGGAAGGCTTTCTTATCTCTCCTTGCTATTCTTTGGAACTCTGCATTCAGATGGGTGTATCTTTCCTTTTCTCCTTTGCTTTTCGCTTCTCATCTTTTCTCAGCTATTTGTAAGGCCTCCCCAGACAGCCATTTTGCTTTTTTGCATTTCTTTTCCATGGGGATGGTCTTGATCCCTGTCTCCTGTACAATGTCACGAACCTCATTCCATAGTTCATCAGGCACTCTTTCTATCAGATCTAGTCCCTTAAATCTATGTCTCACTTCCACTTTATAATCTTAAGTGATTTTATTTAGGTCATACCTGAATGGTCAAATGGTTTTCCCTACTTTCTTCAATTTAAGTCTGAATTTGGCAATAAGAGTTCATGATCTGAGCCACAGACAGCTCCTGGTCTTGTTTTTGCAGACTGTATAGAGCTTCTTCTTTGGCTGCAAAGAATATAATCAGTCTGACTTCGGTGTTGACCATCTGGTGATGTCCATGTGTTGAGTCTTCTCTTGTGTTGTTGGAAGAGGGTGTTTGCTATGACCAGTGCATTCTCTTGGCAAACCTCTATTAGCCTTTGCCCTGCTTCATTCCATACTCCAAGGCCAAATTTGCTCGTTACTCCAGGTGTTTCTTGACTCCTACTTTTGCATTCCAGTCCCCAATAATGAAAGGGACATGTTTTTTGGGTGTTAGCTCTAAAAGGTCTTGTAGGTCTTCATAGAACTGTTCAACTTCAGCTTCTTCAGCATTACTGGTACCCAGTTTAAAAAAAAAAAATCAAATATAAAAAGTTATTAGATAGAGAAAAATCAAGTTTCCCTTTCATCCTTGCCCCTCCCTCTTCTCTAGTCTCCCAGTACTCTTAGAGGGATTTGCGAGACTATTATTTGTGTCTGTGTTGGCTAGTTCATATATGAAGTATCTCTGGAGAGGGTATATACAACATCATACATTTTAAGGCTCTTGATGCTTTCTGACACATTCCATTTCAAACTGGTTACATCAGTTTTTGATGGCAGTACAGTGCTAGTTAGTTTTTTTATCTTTTTCTGTATTTCTTTGAATATTCTTTCTTTAATATTGGCTATCCAGTTTATATTTCCTCTTTTATGTATTGCCTGCTCATGTCTTTTGGCATGCTATTTGTCTTAATTGGCATTGTCCTTTATGAGATTTACTTTGGCAGCCTTTTGTAGATGATTGTTTTACGACAGCATGGATTTGGGGAGAAAAGTTAATATGCTTTCTGTAACACGCTAAGAGGTATGTGAGCTGAGCAAAGGTCAAGGCAGTAGGAAAAAGGAAGTTAAATGCTTGAGAAGAAATCTATAGGATTTGGAAACTGGGCAGAGTCCAAGATGCCAATAAGGTGAGTTAGGAAAGGATTGGGCTATTAAAAGTAAGGTGTAATGTAGAAAGAATTAGATTTCTGGGGAAAGGTGAATTTGTTTTTGGTAGGCTAAGAGTTTGGAGGATCCAGGTTGAGCTCTCCAGGAGACTTATGGCTAGAGCTTAAGAGACAGAGTTAGGAATCATCTGGTTTACCAAAGGGATCGTTTTGAAAGCTTGATACTGAATGAAGTTGCTGAAGGAGGCATTTTAGACTTATGCGTTTGGACATTCTGTTTGAAAGTCAGGCAAGAAAACAAAGCTGGGAGGGGTCATCAGAGGGGCCTTGAAGAGCTAGGATAGTCAATTGGCATGCTTGCCAAGGAGAACAGGACATCTAGAGAATCAAAGGCTGCAAGCTGAAGACTATGTTCAAAGACACCATTAGGTTTGGTAACTTGGAGAAGATACATCTTACAGGTAAAGATACAATTTATTGGGAAGAAAAAAATACACCCTCCCCCTGCAACAGTTTTATTAAGATAAAATTCATTTATCATATTATTACCCATGTAAAGTGTACAATTCATTCGTAGTTATTGAGACTAAATACCATGCAACCATGACCACAGCCAATTTTAGAACATTTTTATTGCCCCTCCCCCAAAGAAATCCTGCCCCCATTAGCAGTCACTCCTGAATTCTCCTCTGTCCTTCCAGCCCAAGGCAACCACTAATCTACCTTCTATCTTTTTAGATATGCCTACTCTGGACATTTCATATAAATGGAAACATACGTGGCCTTTTGTGTCTTACTTCTTTCCTTGTGAAATGTATGTGGCCGGTTTTGTCTGACTTCTTTCATTGTTTTCATGGTTCATTCATGCCATAGTGTGTATCAACCCTCCGTTCCTTTTTATGGCTCTATAATGTTCCATTGTCTAAATATACCACATTTTGTTTAACCAAGGTCTGCTTATGGACATTTGAGTTGTTCCCACTTTCTGACTGTTATGGATAGTTCTGCTATAAACATCCATGTACAAGTTTTTGTGTGGATGTGTTTTCAGTTCTAATGAATGTATACCTAGGAGTGGGATTGCTGGGTCATGTGGCAACTCTGGGCTTCCCAATGGTGCTGGTGGTAAGGAACTTGCCTTCCAACGCAGGAGACATAAGAGATAGAGGTTCAGTCCCTGGGTCAGGAAGATCCCCTGGAGGAGGTCATGGCAGACCACTCCAGTGTTCTTGCTTGGAGAATCCCCTGGACAGAGGATCCTGGTGGGCTACAGTCCATGGGATCACAAGGAGTCAGACACTACTGAAGCAACTTAACACACACACACACACACAGTAACTTTATGTTTACTTTTCAAGCTACTGTTGCAGAGGATGGACACATTGCCAGTGTTTTTTATTTTTTACTTATTTTAATATAAATTTATTTATTTTAATTGGAGGCTAGTTACAATATTGTATTGGTTTTGCCATACATCAACATGAATCTGCCACGGTGTACATGTGTTCCCCATCCTGAACCCCCCTCCTACCTCCCTCCCTATACCATCCCTCTGGGTCATCCCAGTGCACCAGCCCTGAGCACCCTGTATCATGCATCGAACCTGGATTGGCGATTCATTTCACATATGATGCCAGTGTTTTTTAGATATAATAAAATGAATTTTAGTACCATCACCGATAGGAAGTTGCAGAATGTCCATATTCAGACTTATCATTCAGGAACATAGGCATTATAAAAATGATGCATAAAATTGTTTTCTGTTGTGTAAAGCTATAACATGCTTATGCATCTTTGATTGGAAACTTTTTGTGTTGACTGTTATCTCAAAGACTTAGCTGAAGTGTTAAACATTTTCTTTATGGATCAATGTATTGGTGTGAACATGATTCATCCATTTCAAATAATTATTTGTAATAATGACTACAAATGTGATAAAAATATCACAGGGATATCTGATGTCAATCTACATGATTTATTTTTTACTCCTTAGTTTCAACTGTAGAGATCAAATAACAGTTTTATTTTTTTTTTAATTTAGGGTTATCTGTGGTTTATGTGGCCCTAGAAGTTCAAGATCCAAAAAAACAAAACCAAAATACTGACCTCTCAGCCAGTATTGTTGACGGGCCGTGTTTTTGTCTGTTCCTTCTCTAGGTGGGTTGAGTGTTGAGAACCTTCAGAATATGACATTTCTCCTCTTACTAAAGTGGGATCTCACTGGCTTGCCCTATTTTGAGACCTGAACTTGGCTAGTTATCTTGTGTTCTCATAAAGAAATAAATGAATGAAAACATTTTTTGTTTTTAAGTAATACATTCAGATTGTTCAAAATCAAAAGATGCACAATGGTGAATAGTGGAATTTGCATTTCACCTTTGTCCACCAGTCACCCAGGTCTTTTGGTAACTACTATTGTGCTAATTTTTGATGTATTCTTCCAGATTGCACTTTGTGTATATATTTAGTTGTATTTTTTTTTCTTGTCTCCCTCAAAATATGGTACTGCATACGTTTCTGTACCATGCCTTTTTTGCTTACCAAAATATCTTCAACATTGGTTGTTTCATATTTGTGTATCAATAAAGTTCTCATTTTTTCTAAGAGCTGCTTTTATTTTTAACTACTTTTTTATCAAGACATACTGTTGGTCTATATCTTTACCATTACAGACTATCCTTCAGTGTATGTTTGTAATTTTGGTTGATTTTACCAAATTGACCTTGTTGTTGTATTCTGTGCTACTCCTTGCAACATGTGAGAATGACTCTTTAACTTGGCCAGTCCAGCTGATACGTGAGTGTAGTTTTATTTTGCCTTTTTCTTCTGAGTGAGGTTTAGCATCTTTTGATCTGTTTAAGTTGTTATATAGTTCTTCTGTGAACTGGGATTTGCTCACTTGCCCCCTTCTGCCTTTTGTGTCTTTTTTGGGACATTTGCTGGAGTTCTGTTATGAATGTCAGACTTTTAATGAGTTCTGAGTTAAACAAAAACTGGTGTTGGAGTAGAAATTGCTTCATTTCTAATTGAATTAAAAATATTCCAGTAACCATTGGAAGTTGGAGGCCAGAGTTGTACATTGGCTAGCCTGTCTACTTGAGTTCCTTTCCCAGTGCTGCAGAACTTTGGGGCCAGCAGTTTTGGAGGAGTTTAGAGAGATGACATGGTTTGTTAAATAAATAAATTTCAACTAGTCTCTGAGAGATGGTAGATTGCTCAAGAAACAGCATATTTATTCATCTTCCACATTTAATTTTTTTCAGACAAGCTTGAGAAGCAAGCAAATCTCTCACATATATTAAAAATGCCTATTACATCAAACGTTATTTGTTATAATATGTAGATGTTCTAATTTGTTATTCATGAAAAAAAATGCATCTGATGACAGTGAGTCAGAGAAGGTTTTATAACTCATACTGCTTGGATGTGTTTTCATTTGAACTGAAGCTTTGAATTTTCCGAAGCCTGAGTTTTCACACAGCTGTTTGTGGGTCTAGTGGGCCCAAGCTCATTTCATGACTTGGTCAGGCATCATGGCCTATATAGACTGGAAGATAAACTGCTAATCATTTAAACTGACTTTGTCAACTGACACAGAAATAAATAGTAACCTATCTCAGAGAAATAACTGAAGTCAAGTAAAGGTAATTGAGGCAGACCCTTGTGAAGCAGTTGGAAGAAAATCCATCCTCAGAGAGATACTTATCACTACAAAACAAAAGCAGGCATTATAACTTACTGTTATTTAATAAACTTCAGTACTCTTTTATAATAAAAATTTATGATATATGTAAACATTTTAATACAACAGCAAATTATATATATATGATTTTAAATTATTTGTCCTTTAAAATAAGTGATACATAATAATAATTAAATGGATTCATTTTAACCAGGAATTAAAGGAAGTTAAAATACAATATTGGGCTTCTCAGGTGGTGTTAGTGGTATGGAACCTGCCTGCCAATACAGGAGACATAACAGATGTGGGTTCAGTCCCTGGGTCGGGAAGATCCCCTGGAGGAGGGCATGGCAGCCCACTCCAGTATTCTTGCCTGGAGAATCCCATGGACAGAGGAGCCTGGCGGGCTACAGTCCATGGGCTTGCAAAGAGTCCCACATGACTGAGGTGACTTACCATGCATGCATGCACACACAGAGTGCTTCCAGACCATCTCCTGTGTGAAGAACCAACTTAAAATTCTTTCAATCCATTGTTGACCATTACTTTCATAAAATGCAAAAACAAAACAGAATACCACAAAAATCTCAAAAGAAAACTGTGAAAGATAAAAGTAAAAGCTCATGTTTTTATCTGATGTAGCAGATAAAATTATTTCAAAAATATAATTATACCACTGGAAGATGTAAGTTTTAGAGTGAATTAATGTGCCTTTTGTACTTTGAGTCTTTTCCTTGTGAATCTCCAGTTTTTATAGATGGTTTTAATTCTGTTTTATTAAATAGATTATAAAAATACATAATTATAAACAAAACTTGGGGAAATAGAAAAGAATTACAAACACTGTCATTGTTTATTGAAAACGTGGATGTAAGACAGTTGGTATATGAATAAAAAATAATCTCTTGCAGACTGGTCACCAGCACTAGTTTGTGGGCCACACTTTGCGTGACACTATTCTTTTGAACTGGTTGGCTGTCACTCTTAAAGCCTTGTGTCCCTCCCCGTTCCTCAATTTAGACTAAGGTACAGATTTTTACCTTAGAGTGTGAATCTAGGTGTTTAAGTAGTTTCAATCACGTGACTTTGGGATTTTTTTTTGTTTTTCTTCAAATCTCTGTTGATTTTTCAAACGATCCATTTTTCCCCAGTCTGAAGTGTTTTACCGTCATTATTGTTATTAAGTCAAGACTGTGAGAAGCTTGTGAGCTTGTGAGAAAAATTAGAAGCTTTGTGGCATATGTTGCTTGTAATTTGTTTTATTGTTTATCTTTTGAGAACCTCAGAAATAATGCCTTTATGAAAATGAATAAGTATTTGTACAAGTATTATTTTAATTTTGTGCTTTAGTCTTATAAATTTGTTAGCGTTTGTTTTACATTGAACTCTGAAGCATTAAACTGTTTTTCATAAAAAGGTCTCCATAGGCAGAAGTAAATCTGTATGTTGGTTCATTTTTTTAAGCAAGCAGCAATCTTGAGCTCTTATATGTTCTCACCACACACAAAAGATTGTACTTACGTGAGGTGATTAATGTGTTAACTAACCTTGTGGCAGTCATTTTGCAGTGTATATGTGTATCAGATCCTCAGGTTGTACTGCTTGAACTTATCCACGGGTGTATGTCAATTATATCTCAATAAAGCTGGAGGAAGAAATAAGCAGCAATCTAGGCTTTAAATCACGGCTCAGTGATGTTGCCAGCACTGCTTATGGTTCTAGAATGTCCCAGAGGTTATTAGCATTTGGTTTGGAGAGAGTAGAAAGTGATATTTAAGATGAGGTTTTCTTCAATGTAGATAAAATGAAAGATAAAATATCTTTTGGACTCAACATGAAATCTTTTTACAACAGTTCTTTGTTTATATGACTTCAAGGCCTGTCAGTGTATAAAGGGATTTAAATTCTAACCTTTTTATATTCTTTGTATTACCCAGTTAAATAACTTTAAAATTAGGGGTTTTCTTGAAAGTTATCTGAGCGCAAATCTGTATACGTGTGTGTGTTAGTGGAAAGAAATGCATGCCGTCTTTGCCTGTTTTCCTTTAGGGTAATTCCTCTTCTGCAGTTACTTTTGGATGGAAGTATGCACTTTTCCCAATAGAAGATGGTAATCTTGGAGAATGACCATGGAGAAGGGGATGAGTTCTGGAGAAGGGCTGCCTTCCAGATCATCTCAAGTTTCGGCTGTTAAAACAACAGTGAAAGAGTTGGAAACGAAGCAGTCCCATAAAGAGAAGCGAGGGGGCTTTGTGTTGGTGCATGCAGGTAAGCTGTGAGCAGCTGAGCTGGAAGATGAGAATAATGGTTTCCTTTCCTTTGCCTTGAAGTACACCAGGAACTGAGTTTCCTATCTGGGGGAGGGACACCGCAGGAGGAGTTGGAACCACAGGTTGACTTGCACAGAGTGAAGGCCTCCCCTGAGCTCCCCGCGTGCAGGGTCTTACAGTGACGGCACCTCCTTTGTCCCCGTCACTCACCTCCTCTAGTGCTTTTACTCCATGTGCCTGTGCCTGTTAAGTCGTTTCAAGTCATGTCTGACTCTTCGCGATCCTATGGACTTACAGCCTGCCAGGCTCCTCTGTCCCTGGGGATTCTCCAGGCAAGCATAACTGGAGTGGGTTGCCGTGCCATCGGCCAGGGGATCTTCGTCACCCACGGATCGAACCTGTATCTTTTCGTTCACCTGCATTGGCAAATAGATTCTGTTACCACCAGTGCCACTTCGGAAGCCCTTTACTCCATATAGTAGATATATTTAGATGTTGTTAAAACCAGACAAAGTAATTGTTTAAACTCTGGTTTGTGTTTTTAAAAATAAAGTTGTTGAAAAAAATTTTACTCACCCCATATTTGACTTTGTCCATCTTAGAGTGTAATTTATACAATCTTAAAGGTAGTTTTTGCCTTCTTAATATTATAAATGAGGAACCGTAAAACCAGCGTGGTTAAGTGGCTTCAGGCACACAGCTAATCAGTAGTGCCAGGCTGAGAAACCATCAGGTGGGCCCCAGTCCCATTCTAGTGCTTTTGGCGCTCCGTCAGCCTCTGATTTCTGCTTCAGAGGACCTTGAAGACGACACAGTGAAGTTCAACCCCCGACTCCCCACCACTGATACATCAAGGGTTTCCAGGCAGTGCAGCTCTGCCCCGGTCTTTTTTTTTTTCCTCTCCCTTTTTCTTTGATGTGGGGTGAGTGGCATTGTTTCTTTTTGTCAGACTGGCATTCTGTCTGATCATTAACCTTTGGCTATAGCTAAACTGAACAGACAAGTTGGGAAGTCTTACAGAATTGAATCCAGGAAAATCAAACAGTGAACAAACAAAAGGTTCAGTCTTCTTTTCTTTCAAATGATTTTTCAAAGAAATGAGGTAAATTTATAGAAACAACTGAAATTCCCAAGCCAGTGTTCCTTCTACTGCATCATGCTGGTGGTGCATCTTTCACAGGACCCAGTGAGTTATTTTATTCATGACGAGTGTTTGAAAAATGTGCAAGAAAGCCCTAAGATATGTAAGCAGTAGCAACACGGAACATTTGATGATTTGGAAAGGGTTGCCTTCTGTGGCAGTCATTGCAGACTCCCTCCTGTGTCAGACACATACCTGATGGCAGTGACTCTTACAGCTGGTGCTGGGACCAGCTATAATAGGAGGAAGTCTGGGTTATGGCAGGAAATTGTGTGGATTAAGGATGACTTTCCCCTTCTAAATTCTTAGAAGGTCAAATAGAACGATTGATTATGCAGCATTATATACCTTCCACATTTAAGGGACAAAATTTCAATTCCAGTGTAGAGATTTTAAAACTTTTGCTTTTTTTTTTTTCATATTAAAGGAGACTTGCCCAAATTTTAGTCATTTGAATAGTAGATTCTTGCTTTTTCCCTAGATCTGTATACTACCTATACTTTTCATGTTTGTGCTCATCGCTCACTTTTGTCTCTTTGTGACCCTGTGAACTGTAGCCCACCAGGCTCCTCTGTCCATGGAATTTTCCAGGCAAGAATGCTGGAGCGGGTTGCCATTTCCTCCTCCAGCGGATCTTCCCAACCCAGGGATTGAACCCATGTCTCTTGTGTCTCTTGCATTGGCGGGCAGATTCTTTACCACTGAGCCGTCAGGGAAGTTCATTACTGCTGCTATCCACACACTGAAGTTATCTATTTGGCTGCAGTATCCCATGTGGGAAATACTGCTGCAAGGTTGGGGTCTGAGATCTAAGATGGCATTTATTAGGGAACCATGAAGAGAGTCCTCATAAACATTGGCACAGGTTCTGTGAAGTTTGAGTTCTTTTGAGAAATGGGACTAGAATTTGCGTGTTTTATGGACTCTTGTTGTTTGGACTTATTTTCTACTCCCTCGAGCCTGTTAACCATAGCTTCTTGGGCCCATTCTTTGTCTGCATTGAGGAAAGATGGGCTAAGTGTGTGTTGTAGTCTGCAGCCTCACAGGAGGAGGCCTGAAGATTAGAGATGTAGTTCTTTAACCTTCCCTGTGTTGTACTCCTCTGGGGCCCAGAAGGGGACTGGGAGTGGGGTCTGAGGGGGAGGTTCAGAGCAAGTTAAGGAACTTTGATGAAAGGCCTTTTCTTGGTTTCTTTCTAGTTTATTCTCAGATCCCTAACTAAGCAAGTATTAATCCTTTTAGGGAAATAAATTTCAGAGCCTTTCTCTTGAAGTTGCTGAGTGATTAGGATAGGCAGTGGTGAATATATCATCCCTGGTGTTTCAGACACTCTGAGCTACATTCCAGGGGTGAAAGAATGGAGAAGTTAGGGTAGGAGAGGTGATATTGGTGGTGGTTGTGGATAGGATGTAACACCTGTCCATTTCAAGTTTTAAATAAAACTACCTAGTTTTCTGAAGTTACTCTTAAGAATTCTGACAAGGACTTTCCAAAGTTCAACAGGGAGGAAATTAAAGGCACTCTGCCCTTGACACTGCTTAGGTTATCAACTCCCTCTAAAAAACACTCTTAACTTTGGGGAAGTTTTCAAAAGGAGGAGAGGTCACCTTGGCGAAGCCTCTTTGGGAACATAAGCTATTTCTGGTGCCTCTGGTAGGAAAATAGCTTTTGAAAAAGGAGATAAGGCATGGTATTGAAAACGCTTATGGTGTAGAAAGATTTTTAAGATTATGTTATTAAGAGTCCATACACTTAGGATAGTAGTTTTTTTGTTACTCAGAAAGCATCAGTTTGCATGAACTATTTGTATAATGTTAGCAAGGTCTCTGATATCTTAATGATAGTTAACCATTGATTTTTTTTTTCCCCCACTACAGGTGCAGGTTATCATTCTGAATCCAAAGCCAAGGAATATAAGCATGTATGCAAAAGAGCTTGTCAAAAGGTATGGAGAGAATGTATTCTGTCTGATTGAAACATTTTAGTTTTGACCATAAAGCAGCTTTACCTTGAAATTCAGAATTTTAAGGTTTGATTTATAAGACAGACTTTGGCTTGGACCACAAAATAATTTTGCTCATATTTGTGGAGTCTTTTGTTTTGTGTTTTTTATTCTCCAAATCATGTTTAGATCTTTTCTTTCCTTTCCCAGATCAAAGTCCGTATTTTTGGCATTGTGGGCACATAATCATATACCTTTTAATCTTTGCAGCGGTGTTGAGCTCCATAGGAGGAGTAGGGAAAACAGCTCAAAGGCAGCCAATGTGGCTTTCTATGAAGGGAAGAAAAAAATAATAAAAAAATTAAAATGAGTGTTTTTCTTAGGGAGATTATCGTTTTCTTCTGTTTCTCATCACGTAGTTTGTATCATAGCAAATTCATTGTCATTCTGAAGTTGAACTTTGCCTTTGTACTCAGTTGTGCTTTTTTTTCATCTTTGGGTTTTGAGGTTTTGCTAAATTGTTGAATGCTAAATGTGGAGGCAGGAATGGACTCGGAAGAAATATTGTTTGTTTTTATTTTGATCCTGACTATATACTCTTGTAGGCAAACCTTCCATTACCTTTTATGCAAATCGAATGTTAATTGGACACTGCGTATCAAGTAAATAGGGGTCTTTCTCACTCTTTTCATTTATATTTATTACCATTTAAAGAGGATTATATTTAGTTAGAGATCCAAGGTTTTTCTTATGAATGAAATCTCATAAATGGATGAGAATATTTTGTTACAGTGATTGCATTGTCTTTTAAAAAATTATAATAAAGGTAAATATTCTTTAAGCTATTTTATATTTTTAATCTTATTTTTCAAAGTGTAAAATCTTTTTGTTATCTGGAAAGAAATGGATTACCTTTATAGGAATATAGTTCTGTATATAATACATTTAGAGTGTGTAACCAGACTCCTTAATGTATACAATAAATGAACTTCTCAAAAGTTTCCTGAGGAATACAGTTCTTAGTTTCTGATCTTTGTTGACTAAGTTGGAGCTTCAATAATTCATTTAAAAATCAGTTTTTCTTCTCTTTCTTTCCTGTCTTACTTATACCTAAGAAGCAAGGTGATTTTGTGACCTTGACTCTCTATAGATTATATTACAAAATAATATTATATGTTTAATCTCAATGTAAAATACCTTATAGAATCACAAATGCTGTTGTCAAAAGTATGCTTCCATCTAAGAATTCTGAAATGCCTTTGAGACTGAGTCACTATTTTTTATAGTTGGAGTAGAGAGAGTAGCAGGGACTTCCCTGGTGGCTCAGACAGTGAAGAATGTGTCTGCAGTGTGGG
Organism: Bos taurus; assembly: GCF_002263795.3. NCBI lineage: Eukaryota > Metazoa > Chordata > Mammalia > Artiodactyla > Bovidae > Bos > Bos taurus. The sequence continues at coordinate 7,233,676 of NC_037340.1, read as the reverse complement.
AGCCCTGGGTTCGATCCCTGGGTCAGGAAGTTCCCCTGGAGAAGGGAATGGCTACCCACTCCAGTATTCTTGCCTGGAGAATCCCATGGACAGAGGAGCCTGGTGGGCTACAGTCCATGGGGTTGCAAACGGTTGGCCACAACTGAGCACCTAACACACACAGGGAGAGTAGTAATGGTGGAATAAGAAGTTATTAGCTTAGTCTAATAAAATATGAATTCAGATTTCAAAATGGCATTCATATAATTTCTCAGGCTATGTGAACAGCCCTGTGATGAATGAAGCCCTTTCACTTACTAAATTCCTTGCAGTTTGTGTTTAGGTATATCATTAGTTTTCCTGAATAATTGCTTACTTTAAATCTAAGTAGTTTATTTCTTGGAGTATGGAATGGAACTGTACTGATCAATTTTTGTTAACTCTAAATGTCTCTTACACTTCTTTAAGCCTTTGAAAAGTTCCTGAGTGTGTTTGAGAAGCTGTGGTTTCACAACGAATAACCTTGCTCCTTGGTTTCATAGGCAATTGAAAAGCTACAGGCTGGTGCTCTTGCAACAGATGCAGTGACTGCAGCCCTGGTGGAGCTTGAGGTATTTCTTTTCTCTATTTGTTTCATTTAAAATAGTTGTGAGTTTGTGTCCGTTATTCTTAAATGACATGAAACTGTTGTTTAGTCAGCCATCAATGACACGAGCAGTGTTTCCCAGCAGTATTAACAAAGAAGAATGAAGAAGCAGTCTGTAATCTTGTTAGGTTGTCTTATTGGAGACTTCTCTGAGTCATATAAAAAAGTTGGTTAAATTTCAATTTTTCCCCTGGGTTTGCGAGATTCATGAATACAAGTTACTGGTGGCTTGATGCTTGAATTTCCTTAATATTTTCAGAAGAAAAATTCCTGAAGTTCACACCTTCTCAAAGTAATATATATTCTGTTGTTTAGAAAACAAAAAATTCCAACTGTCTAGAAGTATCCCAAGTTTAAGGAGAGGTTTCCTCACAAATGTATCAGTGGGCTATGTATACACTGAAGCTGTGCTCTGCTGGGTGTGTCTTGTCCAGTGTGATTGTTAGGTTGGTCTCTAGTTAATTGTGGGCATTGAGGAATTCAGTGAAGAGTTTCTCAAGTTTGCTGTAATCCTTGCTACTTCAGAATGAGGGTCTCTCAGTTCTCTTAATCTAGACCCTGAGGATAAGTTTGTCCAGGAGATATTGAGGGCTTCAGAAGCCTGACTTATTTTTCTCAAATTTTTAGAAGGTAGATTAGTGTTAAGTCAGTTTAGAGGGCAGTGAGTGAATAGTTTTTTGCTTGAGAAGATTGCTAGGGGAATCAAATGAGACTTAAAGATAAAACAAAGAGTTTGAGGAAGGAGGTGATAGAGAAGACTGTCCCCAGTTGACTGGATTAGGCTCCTACTAGCAGGGCACCTACTCTGTCATGCCAGGCCTTGCTTTTTACCGGTGAAGATTGCCCAGAGTTTACCAAAAGTGCTAGCCTTGTTTCCCTGATTCATTGCTTTGGATCATGCTCTGTGGATTGTACACTCTCTTGCTAACACTTTGAGCTTGGTCCTAGGGTATGTGGTCACGGAAGGGGAATACAGATGGTGGGCATGTAGTTTGGTGCCTGAGGCATCTGACTGGGGGCATGTGGTCCCTTTCTGTTGAGACTGGTTGATCCTACACTAGCTCTCTACCACTTGGTAGCCACAAAGCGCTGGGCACCTCCCAGCCTGTCCTTGGCTCAGTTTACACATTTATGATATGAGGATGATAATTTCTGCTTTACAGAGTTGTGAAGGTTTACGGACTTAATGTATGATAATCACTTAGAACAGTATGAGGCATGTGGTAATCTACTCATAACTGTTATCAATAATGACTATTGTGAGGTGCTTTGGAAATGATATATGTGAAGTGAATATTTGTGGAAAGTTAATTGTATGTTGTGGATAAAAGGGGAAAAGTGGTGCCAGGAAGAAAGTTGATGTGGTTACCACCAAATCTTACCTTTACTCAAAGCATATACACAAAGGAAGCTTCATCTAACTTAATTCAATTATTAATTGCAAATGACTTCTTTGTGTAGAAGACAGTGTCCTGAAGTTACAGGTACATGGAGCCAGTGTGGGCCTGGGGAGAGATTAATGCATAGCTGGGTGTATACCTTAAGGGCAACTATGAATACAAAATTGAGTAAAATTAAGTTTTCCTTTTTCTTTTCATCTTAGAATAACTTTAATTTTCTCAAGTCCTACTTATGCTGAATATTTTGTTACATTTTTTCCCCCATGATGAATCAATCCTACTTTCAAAGAGTTTACTAATGTATACTTAAAAATGATTTAAAATACATTTTGGAATGAGTTACATGTGAATGAGCTTTACAGTTTTGAACGATGACCTGTGGTTTTTAAGAGTGTGGATATGAAGATTTTTTAAAAAACAAATGTGTTCTATTATTTTGACTGGACTGTGGCCTGAATGAGTTTAGTGTATTTTCCTCCCTTTAATTATTAAGTGTGTGGAAGAATTTCAATGAATTATCTTTAAAAATTCATTTTTATGTGGAATCTTTGATTGAAATATATGTTAGTAGTTTAAAGGTTAAGGGTCCACTAACTGGAGGAATTTTCCTGAACCTTAAGAATTATGTTGGAAGTCATGCATATACGGCCTCCTGCCGTTGCTGTCACCTTGGATAATTGTGATTCGTCATCTTTGAACAGGGTGGTCTTCAAATAAAGAGTTTAACTGAAGACATATTCTAATAGTTTGAATCAATGAAAGGATATATAAAAATTGGATTCTTATGTTTTCTGTACTTAGAAAAATAAGAGTAACAATATTAAGTCCTTTCAGTCAACTGAAAAGTTCCAGAATCTCACTTATACTGTTATGTTTAATTTGAGAGTAACCACTTATCCTTAGTTCTGGTCAATCTATTTAGCAGAGCTGAGTTTTGTCCTAATTATCAAATAAATATGGGCAACCATCATACCTTTGTCTTTTGACTTTGGGATATACTTTTTGACTTCAAGAAAACCATACTTTTTAAACTTGCTTGTTACATTATCACTTAGGTAGGTGGCTACACTGGGTTTGAGTTCCTTGAGGACTTTGCTAACTGTGGATTGAAATGGTTTAATGGGTTTAATGGTCCTTATTGGCCAGAAGGGATGTCTGGCCTTGTATTTTGAAAAATATGAAAATTTTCACTTACCTAAATAGTGAAAAGTACATTGACCTCAACTTGATGCCAGAAGAGAAAGAGACAATGTGAAATAAAATTTATAATAAAAAAAGTTGGGTTTTGGTGGCCTCTATAATTTATACAGTCCACCTCAACGAATCATTTTTGAGCTTTTCTTAGAATCTTATTCCCTTGGGTGGTTTCATTTTTCTCACCCACCAAGACAGACAACTGCAAAGCGCCAGAGGGCTGGGAGGGTGAGTGTGGAAGTTCCTGCCTATGAAGCTGACTAGCTTCTCCCGGGTTTTGGGAGGGAAGGTGGCCACTCGTATGAGAGGTGTTCGGTAGTGTGAGGGTGAAAATGAGATGTGGATGCCAGTGTGCATTTTGCTTGTCTTCACAATGTGGTGAAGAAAATGAAAAGGTCAGTTTTATAGATCATATTTTAATAATTTATTGTTAAAGTGATTTGGTCCCATTGTTTCATTATTGTTTTTTAAAGATTCTTTTTGTAACTGATGGGAAAGTGACTCCTATCCATTGGGTAGTACACTTCTGATTTCCCTCCCAGCAGAGAAGATAAATTTGTGCAGCAACTTGATCTTCATGTCTGGGCTGTGCATTTGGAAGACAGTTGCTTTCATGCCTGCTTTTGAAATAGTTTTGGTTTGGATAACGACAGTGGATTTTAAATTTTAGACCATAGTTGGTACATAATTTGTACATTTCACATGTACAGCTTCTGATATGAATTTTTTTCTGTGAGAAAACTGGATTTAGATCTGGGTAAGTCATAATACCTCTGCTTAAGTAAAGAGTGTTTCATAGATTCTGATAGAAAATGAGCTCATAAAATGCTTACTGAAGCACTCTTTGCACATCAAAAAATTTATTTTGAAAGTATTAAGATGAGGATTAAAAAGTTCTGATAAGGAATAATAGGTGAAATATGACTGGCAAACTGATGCGAGGTTACTTGTAGTCTTGTGAGGAAACTAATGGATGGTTGGCTGGGTGTATCCTTTGAGAGATTTTGGTTAATATGTTTTGAAAGCTGATTATATTGGTAAGCAGAATACTATGCATTAACAATAGTGATAAGTATAGCCTTTGAATTTCATATGGTGAAAGGTAAATTGTACAGGCCTCCTTGTTAAAAATGTTTTGCTGAACTTAGATTATTCTAAGTGGACCTTGCCATCTTTTGTTGAGTTGATTCATTCTTTATATCTTCCTATGGTCAGAGGAGATGGTACTTCATGGTGGAAGCTTGTTGATTGTCCAGATGCTTTAGCATTTAAAGAGCAGATTATATTGTGCACAGTGTCTGCTAAAAATGGACCATTGTCTTTGGATCTCTATATAATCCAATGTGGTGCTTGCTTGTAAACCTTGGTAAATCCTTTATAGAAGTAACTTCTTATCCAGACGGCTGAAAGTTTGGGGTGCGAGGGAGAAAAAGGAGATATTTGCGTTATTGTACATTTATATGATTATATATAATGCTTTTATGCATTTATCTGACCTCTACATCCTGAGCTGTAGAGCCAGCTCTGCATGCATGTCTAAAAAGCAAGGATCTCCAGAATGTCCTCCCTGTGGTTGGTGGACCACAGCCCAGGGCTCTGCGCAGCTATAGGATTAGGCCATACATCCTTCCTTTGGCTTTATTCTTCTAGCTGGAATTGTGTGTGTGCTTCGAAGGGAGAGAGAGCCCCGAAGGCCTGTGAGTCCTTGGGCTGCTTCGTGGTCAGGAAGACGGTGTGGCTTGCTGCTGGCGCATGGGCATATCTTGGATGAGAGGGAATACTGGGAAGGTCTGATATAACTGCCTTTCTCTCGCCAAGCCTGTAACAAATTTGCTTTTAGGGTTTCTTTATGATTAGAAGCTTAACCACACCTGCTCCCTATCCCACTTTGGTGTTTAGTCTTTGTTGCAAAAACGTAGGGGCAGCTGCATTACTGTCATTAATGTTTATTTGTGAGTTCAACAATTATTTAAAATAAGTGAGCATCTCTGTTCTGCACATTTTTTGTTTTTAAGAAACGATCTTTTCATAAGCAGAAGGGAGCTGAGGATTTCAGTAGCTCCTTGCTTCCCGCTCCCCCTCACGCCCCTATGGGGCTGAACACGCTGGAGAGATAGCTCCGTGCATCTAGCTCACAGATACAACAAATGCCCTCAACTGTGTGACTGAGGAGTCCAATTTTAGACCCACAACTCCCTAAAGTCTCATTTTTCTCTTCCATTGGCCATATATTTTATTGTCTGTAATGGGGAGTGGGGGAGATCCTGTTTTTATGTATGTGAAGCAAGGAGTTTTACCTTTTCTGCTTTGTAGTACTTCAAATGTTTTCATTGCATGAAATTTGGATTTTGACTTCAGATGCTGTTTGTACCTTTATTTTTTTCAACTTGGTTATCATTGATTATTTCAGTCAAAGACTCTACTTTGCTGTCTGTTTAGCAGTATTTCCAGGGGTGCTTCAGTATTTCTGTGTATTCCATCTGCTTATAGAGTCTTTATGTTTCTCTGCATTTTTTGTTTTATTTTTTGAGGTGTACACACACAGTTACACTTCATGGAGTTGCATCCAGCCAAGTGTCCATGTTCTTCTTGTGAAGAGGCAGAGAAAATCACCTCTCCCAAGAATTTCCACCTTCTGACCAAGGCAAATGTGTCCTGAAGAGCTGTACACAGATGGGAGGCAGCTTGTTTGCTTGTTCTGCTGCTAGAGCATTGAGTTAATTAGAAGACAGGCTGTGGGTGGCCAAGTGCAGACAAAGAAGCACCAGACACAGCCCAGTTAGCCTGGGACAGTAAAAGTAAGTTACACTCTTTCTAAAACACTGTTTTTGAGTATTGATGCTGATTCTTGCCTTTAGTAATAAGGGGCAACTTGTAACTTACTGTTTGTGTTCACACATTAGGTGCATCTGTTCTTTTTCTAAGACCCTAGACATTAAGTGTGCTCTTTAGCACAAAGTATCTGCTTAATTAACGAAAAGCAGTGATTTTTTTTTTATTCTTTTAATTTTTTCAGAATAAAAAGAAAACTGAATCAATGATTACATTCCAGGTTAATTTTTATACAGCATCAAAACTGTGTATTAGTTTTTGGCTGAGTCAAAGCTTTTAAGTACAGTGCTTGTTGTGTTATAGAGCTTTTTACTGATGGGAACATGGAAACAGTTTCACCTTTTTCTCGCCATTTCTTGATGAGCTGTGTGCACCTTATCACATGAATTCATCTTGGCTGAATGTGGTAGAAAATACAGTCCAAGACCGGACTTAGCAGTGTCTAAGGAGCTAGTGGACTTCCCTGGTGGCTCAGACGGTAAGGCGTCTGTCTGCAATGCGGGAGACCCGGCTTTGAGCCCTGGGTTGGGAAGATCCCCTGGAGAAGGAAATGGCAACCCACTCCAGTGCTATTGCCTGGAAAATCCCATGGACAGAGGAGCCTGGTAGGCTACAGTCTATGGGGTCGCAAAGAATCAGACACGACTGAGCGACTTCACTGTCAAGGAGCTTGTAGCTTTATATATAAGTCCTTGTTTTCCTCTGGGAGTTATCACTGTCTAAGAATATACTACATTTTAGAATTCAGTTTTGAACTACTAAAAGCTACATTTGGTAATATGATGGAATTGGTGATAATTTGTGTTCTGATTATGGGCAGCAATTTAGACTTTTGGGTTGAGTATAAAATATCTTCCTTTAAATTACTAGAGATATTAGATTCATTGGCCCTTGCATTTATAGTACTGCAATTATTGAATCATTTTGTATGTGTGTGTGATGTGCGTGTGTGGTATGTGTGTGTGTTTGGATCTGTATCATTTGGGGACATCAATTTTATTATTTAACACCTATTGTTTTTTGCTTTTGGTAATGAAGGGCTAGGCTTAAGAAGGTTTTTCTGTGTTCAGCAAAGTCACAGGCTGATAATCATGAAGGTCAGTCTGAAAGACTGCCTTTGATTTTAAGTTTTTAATCTCTCTCTCAAAGATGGGACTTTATTCAGAATTTGGAAAGGCATGAGAAAGAAATTTGTTATATAATTTTTAGGAGTCTCATCAAGATCATATCCTAAACCCTGCTACAAAGCAGAACAAAGCATTACTTCTGTTTTTTCCTCCCATTCATTCTCGGTGTATACCTGCCATCTAATTTTTATGTGTATAGCAGACTTTAACTGTTAGAATAATGAAGGATTGCACCTCACGGTAGTGGAGCAAATAGCTTAAAATTGAGTCCTAGGCATCCCAGTTGAGAGCAGTGCTTTGGCCCTTCCGCCTGCCAGGGAGTTTTTACTGGCAGTCGTTCCCGCTCAGGGCCCAGCATCCTGCATGGTAATCACGTTTCCTGACAGTTTATGACACGCATATAGCACTGGGTATCAGCACTGCTGCACTTACTAGGCTTCTCAGAAAATTCCAAGTGGGGAACTTATTTTGTTTTCCTCTTTTGGAAGTGTGTGCAGATGTTAGCATTTTCTAGTGGGCTGGACATCTTTTAAATTAAAAGCATAGTTATCAGTTCATACTTACAAGTTAGTGGCACTTCCTCGCCCCTCCAGTCTGCCATGTCCTCACTTCACATTTGACAGAAGGATGGTTTACATTATTATAATTTTGTGGTCTGTTAGGTTCTTTTTGAGTGATATTTTTACATTATCATCAATATGGTTAAAAGGTATTGTTGTTTAGGTTATAGGGAAGTATAAGGAGATGCCAAAGTTGGCTTTACCAGAGAAACAGCTCCATTTGTCTTTTCTATTGTAGCTCATGTGGAAAGGACAATTTCAGGTACCGGGTGTGCTAACCTCTTCCTGGATATCGTAAAGACTCCAACTAAAACAAAGTTTAAAACTATTTCAGATGTGCAGGTCTGTTGAAGCCAATATTTTATTTCAGAGATTTGTGTTATGTTTGACAAGTAACTCTTTGTACCAGAATTCGGTGGCTTGCAATTAAAACACCCATGAAAATAAACTGCTGTGATGTCATTTTTCTGCTTAATTATGCTATCCGTTTATTTGCAAATTAGGCAGATTAATAATGGAAAGAAGGTGAATACAGATGGGCAGTGCTTTTTAATTAAGATACTTTTAATAATAAATTAGAGAAAAAATCTGGTTCTATTTTTGACAGAATATTGTGTGCCAGGTCAACAAATGCTCAAATGAACAAAAGATGTATTTGATGCATTTATTCTGACTTTCCTAGAAGAGCTTCCATGCTCAAGAAGATCATTTAAAAGTCTTAGTTCCTAATACATAGGCTGTTGTGAGTGAGTGTTTTAAAAAAATATAAAGTATGTGTTTCTTTGTGTGTAATTGAACAGTTAAAAAAATGAACTGTCAGAGATACTCAAACTGGATATTCAGCATAGTATATTTGACTCAACTGTTCACAGAGTGTGATGCAAACAAATGTTCTCTTAACTTACATCCAGGATGGCTAAAATATTACTTTAACACATGTGAGAAGTGGAGCACTGTAACTCTTTGGCTAGATACAGTTCTGGGCTGTCTCAGTTGAGTAATTTCCTCAGGCATTCCAACTTTGATCAACCACAGCACGGACTTTTAGCATGTCTGTAAAACAGCCAGTGCATCTGTAAATATGTCCTGAGGTAGAGAGAAAAGAGGGAATGCCAAAAAGGAAAGAATACTTTCTGTTGTAAAGGACCAGTTACAGAATGAAAATGGAAAGTTTTTTTGTTTCCCTAGGAACTCTTTTTAGATAATTGAGCCTCTGATGTCTAAGTATGCCCTGTGGTTCTGTATTAATGAATGAAAGATACTTCGTTTGGGCCTAGTAAAAATGTTTTCCCGACTAACTCTGCTGAAACGTAATGGTTAGAGTTCATTAATTCTTAAACTTTCCAGTCTTTATTAATGTATTTAGTATTAATTGGCCAAAAACTTAAATATAAACAATAGCACGTATCTCAGTAAATCATGTCTTAATTGTTTATGGCTGGTATTTGGATGAAAATATTCTTATATGACCCTGTTTTAGAGAGTAACTCTCAGAACAGGCACACCATTACTGGAATAATCTCTTTGTTTTCAACACATGAAGCAAAATAGGTTTTTCTGGGTTTTATTTTCAGTGACCTGAAAATGAATTTGCAAATGTGTCTGTTGATTTCTTTCTTTTTTTTTTTGTCTGTTGATTTCTATGGGGCTTCCCTGGTGGCTCAGATGGTAAAGAATCTGCCTGCAATGCAGGATACCTGGGTTCGATTCCTGTGTTGGGAAGATCCCGTGGAAAAGGGAATGGCAACTTGCTCCAGTATTCTTACTTGGGGGATTCCATGAACCGAGGAGCCTGGTGGGCTACAGTTCATGGAGTCACATAGAGTCGAACATGACTGAATGACTGATACTTTCAGTTGGAGTTTTTTTGGTTTGTTTTGGTCCAAATTGCTAATTCCAAAGAGAATACCATGTTTTCTTTCATCATGTTGGCAATGACAATTCACCATTGTGTAAAGTTGTAGATGAAGTTGTCTATACTAATGGTGATCAAGATAGTCTTGAGAAAAATATTATGATATCTCATCATTCTTGTAGATTCTGAGTAGAAAGCTTATGTCTCATTTTGGAGATGCAAAAAAGCATTACAGATTCTAATTATCACAATCAGAAGATATGTGGCATTTCTGACTTCTAACCTAGCTCTTAGTAAAGTGCTTTGATGCAGGGTAGTTAGTCTGCAGCACAGATTAAATAGCCTACTTCTGTATTTCACGGATTCAATGGACATGAGTTTGAGCACAAACTAGGAGGTGGTGAAGGACAGGGAAGCCTGGTGTGCTGCAGTCCATGGGGTCGCAAAGAGTTGGATGTGACTGAGCGACAGAACAACTACTGTGTTTATCATTTGTAAGTAGCAAGAAGTACACATATTCAGTATTTTCAATATCCAATGAAATCATGATTTGTTGCTGGGACTGGCATTTGTGTCAAAGAGCTGCTTTGCCTGAAATCTCTATTGTGGGGAAAACTGAAGACTTTGAATTTGCATCTGGAGAAGTATGAAGCTTTATTAACCTTTACAAAGTTAGGGTCCAGAAGAGACGGTTTACAGATGTATGTTGATTGGCTCATAGACTAGTTCTTAAAAACTGGAATTTGTTGGAAACATTTAAAATCAGGAGACTCATAAAAATCTGGATTTCTGATTTCTTTTGAAAGAAAAATGAGATCTGGTCACATGTATTCTTTCAGGGTTGCAGTCTGCCAAAGCAGAGTGACAGCTGCCCCTTTTTCAGGATAGGAAGCTGTGTAACTAGACTATATTTCAGCTCAAGGTACAGCTGAAAATAAGGCCTGGACAGATACGCCAACTTTTGTCTTGTTGGAAGACCTGAGGGAATGAACTGATGATTTAATTGGCCTAAGTTTTTTGCTCCAGGTTGCAAATTGTTACCACAGGGATTTCTACCAACAATAAGAGTGGTGTGAGTTTTGATTTGAGTTTTTAAAATTGGAATTGGACTAAGGTATTAACTTATTACTTTGAAAATGAACTTCAAGCTAAAGACTTTTCAAAAAATTTCCCATAGAAGCAGTTTGAACCAGAACCAAAGTATTAATACATCACTCCAAAGAGTTTGAGCGAGAGCTGACCTGGCTGAATCCTTCATTTATTTCTAGTCCCTGAAGTAAAATATTATTTTCAGTGTTTGTAGTGAAGAACGTACCAGAAGTGACCATAAGTGCAAGCATATTGCACCCATTTCTGAACCTAAAGGATAGTTAGCTTCCAATCTTGATTCCACTACTTCTGGATGGAAAGAACACTAAGATAAATCACTGGTTTGTGCATAATATTTGTGGTTGCATCTGTGGTGAGTACCCAGAAGCCTTTGTACATCCTTTTTATCAGGGACTCTGTCACATTTTATTAATCTTTTCCTGATTCATTTCATTTCTCTCCAGGTGTGGTTGAATCCCGCTTCCCAGAGTGGCTACCTCTTGTAGCTTCTCATGATTCAGTTTTACTTTCTTTCTCTCCACGTTCTCTGTTCTGTTGCTCATAGATACCTTTACAAACCTCTTCAACGTGGGGTTCGAGGAGAAAGTGAAGATAAGCGGTTCATCCAGGTTAGAGTTTCTCAAGGTGAGGGCCATGCTCTGATTGGATCGGATTCACTTGAGGGAGCTTGTTAAAAAAAAAAAGAACAGTTTCTCCCTTCACCTTACATGACCTAAGTTAGAATCTTTGGGGACAGGACTCTGGAAATGTTCATTTCTCTGAATTAAACAAAAAAATTAATCTTGGAATAATTGAAGGTTCACATGCAGCTGTAAGAAACAACATGGAGACAGCCCTTGGAGCCCCACCCACAGTGATGACTGCTTCTAGAAAAGCTGCTCTTAATCTTTTATTTTAAGACATTGCAGTGTAGTATACGTATAGAAAAGCATACATATTTATGGTACAGAAGCAGCTCCTTGAATTTTCAGAGGGAACCAGCACCCAGATCAAGAAACATTTGCAGCCCTTCAGAAAGCCCCTTCTGCCCTTTCCAGTCAGTTCAGTTCAGTCGCTCAGTCGTGTCCGACTCTTTGAGACCCCATGAATCGCAGCACGCCAGGCTTTCCTGTCCATCACCAACTCCCGGAGTCTACCCAAACCCATGTCCATTGAGTCGGTGATGCCATCCAGGCATCTCATCCTCTGTCGTCCCCTTCTCCACCTGCCCCCAATCCCTCCTAGCATCAGGGTCTTTTCAAATGAGTCAGCTCTTCGCATGAGGCAGCCAAAGTACTGGAGTTTCAGCTTCAGCATCAGTCTTTCCAGTGAACACCCAGGACTGATCTCCTTTAGGTTGGACTGGTTGGATCTCCTTGCAGTCCAAGGGACTCTCAAGAGTCTTCTCCAACAACACAGTTCAAAAGCATCAATTCTTCGGTGCTCAGCTTTCTTCACAGTCCAACTCACATCCATACATGACCACTGGAAAAACCATAGCCTTGACTAGATGGACCTTTGTTGGCAAAGTAATGTCTCTGCTTTTTACTATGCTATCTAGGTTGGTCATAACTTTCCTTCCAAGGAGTAAGCGTCTCTTAATTTCATGTCTGCAGTCACCATCTGCAGTGATTTTGGAGCTCCCCCAAAATAAAGTCTGCCATTCTTTCCACTGTTTCCTCATCTATTTGCCATGAAGTGATGGGACCAGATGCCATGATCTTTGTTTTCTGAATGTTGAGCTTTAAGCCAACTTTTTCACTCTCCACTTTAATTGTCATCAAGAGGCTCTTTAGTTCTTCACTTTCTGCCATAAAGGTGGTGTCATCTGCATATCTGAGGTTATTGATATTTCTTCCGGCAATCTTGATTCCAGCTTGTACTTCTTCCAGCCCCGCGTTTCTCATGATGTACTCTGCATAGAAGTTAAATAAACAGGGTGACAATATACAGCCTTGACGGACTCCTTTCCCTATTTGGAACCAGTCTGTTGTTCCATGTCCAGTTCTAACTGTTGCTTCTTGACCTGCATACAGATTTCTCAGGAGGCAGGTCAGGTGGTCTGGTATTCCCATCTCTTGAAGAGTTTTCCACAGTTTATTGTGATCCACACACTCAAAGGCTTTGGTATAGTCAATAAAGCAGAAATAGATGTTTTTCTGGAACTCTCTTGCTTTTTCGATGATCCAGCGGATGTTGGCAATTTGATCTCTGGTTCCTCTGCCTTTTCTAAAACAATCTTGAACATCTGGAAATTCATGATTCATGTACAGTTTAAGCCTGGCTTGAAGAATTTTGAGCATTACTTTACTAGCGTGTGAGATGAGTGCAATTGTGTGGTAGTTGGAGCATTCTTTGGCATTGCCTTTCTTTTGGACTGGAATGAAAACTGATCTTTTTCTGTCCTGTGGCCACTGCTGAGTTTTCCAAATTTGCCTGGATATTGAGTGCAGCACTTTCACAGCATCATCTTTCAGGATTTGAAATAGCTCAACTGGAATTCCTGGGAGAAGGAAATGGCAACCCACTCCAGTATTCTTGCCTGGAGAATCCCGGGGACAGAGGAGCCTGGTGGGCTGCTCTCTATGGGGTTGCACAGAGTTGGACATGACTTTGCAGCAACTGGAATTCCATCACCTCCAGTAGCTTTGTTCATAGTGATGCTTCCTAAGGTGCACTTGACTTCACATTCCAGGATGTCTGGCTCTAAGTGAGTGATCACACCATCATGATTATCTGGGTTGTGAAGATCTTTTTTGTACAGTTCTTCTGTGTATTCTTGCCACCTCTTCTTCTTCTGCTTCTGTTAGGTCCATACCATTTCTGTCCTTTATTGAGCCCATCTTTGCATGATTTCCTTTGGTATCTCTGATTTTCTTGAAGATTTCTCTAGTCTTTGCCTTTGTATTGTTTTCCTCTATTTCTTTGCATTGGTCACTGAGGGAGGCTTTCTTATCTCTCCTTGCTATTCTTTGGAACTCTGCATTCAGATGTTTATATCTTTGTTTTTCTCCTATGTGCTTCATTTCTCTTCTTTTCACAGATATTTGTAAGGCCTCCTCAGACAGCCCTTTTGCTTTTTTGCATTTCTTTTTCTTCGGGATGATCTTGATCCCTGTGTCCTGTTACAGGGTCATGAACCTCCGTCCATAGTTCATCAGGCACTCTGTCTATCAGATCTAATCCCTTCAATCTATTTCTCATTTCCACTTTATAATCTTAAGGGATTTGGTTTAGGTCATATCAGAATGGTCTGGTGGATTTCCCTACTTTCTTCAGTTTAAATCTGAATTTGGCAATAAGGAGTTCGTGATCTGAGCCACAGTCAGGTCCTGGTCTTGTTTTTGCTGACTGTATAGAGCTTCTCCATCTTTGGCTGCAAAGAATATAATCAGTGTGATTTTGGTATTGACCATCTGGTGATGTCCATGTGTAGGGTCTTCTCTTGTGTTGTTGGAAGAGGGTGTTTGCTATGACCAGTGCATTCTCTTGAAAAACCTCTATTAGCTTTCGCCCTGCTTCATTCTGTACTCCAAGGCTAAATTTGCCTGTTACTCCAGGTGTTTCTTGACTTCCTGCTTTTGCATTCCAATCTCCTATAATGAAAAGGACATCTTGTTTGGGTGTTAGTTCTAGAAGGTCTTGTGGGTCTTCATAGAACCATTCAGCTTTGGCTTCCTCAGCATTACCAGTTGGGGCATATACTTGGATTACCATGATATTGAATGGTTCGCCGTGGAAACAAACAGAGATCATTCTGTCATTTTTGAGATTGCATCCAAGTACTGCATTTCAGACTCTTTTGTTGACCATGATGGCTACTCCATTTCTTTCAAGGGATTCTTGCCCACAGTAGTAAATAAAATGGTCATCTGCATTAAATTCACCCATTCCAGTCCATTTTAGTTTGCTGATTCCTAAAATGTCAATATTCACTCTTGTCAACTCCTGTTTGACCACTTCTACTTTGCCTTGGTTCATGGACCTAACATTCCAGGTTCCTATGCAATATTGCTCTATATAGCATTGGACCTTGCTTCCATCACCAGTCATATCTGCAATGGAGGGTGTTTTTGCTTTGGCTCCATCTCTTCATTCTTTCTGGAGTTATTTCTCCACTGATCTCCAGTAGCATATTGGGCACCTAGTGACCTGGGGAGTTTATCTTTCAGTGTCCTCTCTTTTTGCCTTTTCATGTTGTTCATGGGGTTCTCAAGGCAAGAATACTGAAGTGGTTTGCCATTCCCTCTCCAGTGGACCACATTTTGTCAGAACTCTCCACCATGACCCGTCCATCTTGGGTGGCCCTACATGGCATGGCTCACAGTTTCATTGAGTTAAAGAAGGCTGTGGTCCATGTGATTAGATTGGTTAGTTTTTTGTGATTGTGGTTTTCTGTCTGCTGTCTCATGGAAAACTCTGGGGTAAAACCTTTTCTGAAATGGAATCATGCAGTATGTATCCTTTTGTGTCTGCTTTTTTTGTTTAATTGAGGTGAAATTCATAGAACACAAAATTAGTCATTTTAAAGTAAATAATTCAGTGGCATTAAAACATTCATAATATTGTGCTACCACCACGTCTGTCTTGTTTTGAAATAGTTTTCTCTCCCCAAAGGGAATCTTGTACCGGTTAAACAGTTACTCTGTATTCCCTCCTCCCCATCCTCTGGCAACCACCAGTCTTCATTAACTCTCTGGATTTACCTGTTGTGGATATTTCATGTAAATGGAATCATACAATATGGGTCTTTATGCATCTTCTTTCACTTAGCGTGTTTTCAAGGTTCTTCCACATTATGGCCTGGATCATATCAGTGTGTCATTCATCTTTGTGCAGTATTATTCAACACTATTCATGTGTATACCACGATTTGTTTATCCATTCATCCACTGATGGACATTTGATTGGTTTCCGCTCTTTTGCTGTAAAAGGTGTTGGCTATGAATAGTGAACAGTGTTACTGTGAGCATTCCCATACAAGTGTATATTTGTCAAGTTATCGAGTCGTACGGCAATTCTGTATTTAGCTTTTTGTGAAATCACCAAACTGTTTCCATGACAGCGGAACCATTTTACACTGACCACAGCGATGTACCGTAGTTTTTGTTTTTGTGATTATAACAAACCTCATGGGTACAAAGTGGTACCTCATTGTGATTATTATTTTTTTCTCTATGAATAATGATGTTGACTATCTTTTTCTGTGCTTGCCGATCACTTGTATATCTTCGTATACATGTCTATTGAAGTCTATTTAAGTCCTTTGCACATTTTATAATTTGGTTGTTTTTTGGTTAATATTGTTGACAATTATAGGAGTTTTTCATATATTATTGATGCTGTACTGCTATTGCCTATTTGTCAGTCTGAAATTACATCAAAATGAACACTTGAAAAATAAACTGTAATTACTCCACCAACTACTTCCTATCTCCTGTCCTGTTTTGTTTTTCTTCATGTTTACTGCTCATATGCCATCTAATTTATTTAGTTTCTTATAGTCTGTCTCAGCTAGAATGAGCTTCCATCTGGGCAAGGAAATTTTTCTCTTACGCTCACTGCCATATCACCGTGGGTTAGGTCAAGGATTAATAAACCATGACCTGAAAGCCAAATCTGGACTGTTGCCTGTTTTTGAATGGTCTGAAAACTGAGAATGTTGTTTTTTTTTTTAAATGGTTGAAATGAAGTCAGAAGAAGAATAATATTTCCTGACACCAGAAAATTACATGAAATTCAAATTTCAGTGTTTATAATGAAGTTTTACTGGAACACAGCCAAGTTCATTCGTTTGTGTATTTTCTCTGGCTGCTTTTCATGCTCTAGAGGCAGAGTTGAGTGGTCGTAGAGTTGTCTGTGTGGCCTGCAAAGCCTGAACTATATAACAGAGCTGACTCTTTACAGCAAGATTTGCCTGGCACATAAAGGAACAATAAATATTTGTTGGATGAATGAATGAATCTTAGCCTGTACTACCACAGAGGAATCCAAATTGGAAATCTTTCAACAAATCAGTCTTGAAAATTTGAGCTTAATTGGCTGCTTAATAAAAATATCCCCAAATAATTTTTTTGTAATACATTTTTCATTGGCTTCCATTCATTCTGTAAATAATGAGAATTGATGATGAAATACCAAGGAATTTGTAATTTTTAGGATAGTGTCAGGTAGGGTAGGCTTATTGTACAAATTTTACAAGTGTTAGTTTGAAAACCACTATAACAACACAGTATACATCCTGTTTTTACTATTCTGTTTTTAAAAGTTTCAAGAAATAGTTTGTTTAAGAAGCTGTTTCATCTTTTTTCTGTTTCTCGTCAGCGTTAGACTAATAATGCTGCTACCTGCTTACTAATGAAGGTTGTCATAAAAATGATTTTGATGTCTTAGCATAACTTAATTTTGAATAAGACAGTGTATTATCACATAGTTTCATTCTGCTGTTGAATTTGCCCTTGGATTACAGGGTATGAATACTAACATATTAGTAATTTCCTGTAAATGTCTAAGTTCTCCTTAAAGGAAGATTGGAAATTGGACAAACATAAATCATTTTATATAAAAATTATTTTATAATGTTCCAGTCTAGTTTTTGTACAGCATTTGAAAACTAAATTGTTTGCATCTGTGAGAACTGTTAATAGAGGTCTTATAATAGATCCCCAGAGGTTGAGTGTACCCCATAGTCCTGCAAACAGTTCTTATTTTATGCTTTCAGCAAAGGACATTAAATGGGTAATACAGGTTGTGGTTTATAGTGAAAGAGTAATGCTTTGCAGATCTTTGCCTTGGCTTGGTGTTTCCAAATTTCATTACTCAGACAGGGTTTCCATGTCATGGTGGGGTGTAGCTCCTGACTTGCCTCTTGGCCTTCTCATCCTCTCTCTGCTGGGTTAAGCAGTCAAAGGGATCTTGCTTTTTATAGCTTTGTCTCCTTTGAAAGTTAGAAGTAAGTTTGAAAAATATTTTGCTTTTAAATGTTATCTTTTAGGAGATGAAATTCTATTTCCTAAAGTTATTTCACTTCTCTTGTTTGAACTGTGAAAAGGATGGATTCTTAACACTCTATGACATTTTTTTCTGGCATTTCTCTATAGAGTAACCTGCAAAAATGAGTATCAGCTTCCTTAGGGATTATAGTTCACAGTGATGAGTTATTCTATTTATTTATGTTTGTAATTAACTCCTATTCATTCTGCAAATATTTATTGAGTACCTACTGTGTGCCAAGTATTACTTTTGACATTGGGATAAAATACCTAAAAAGACAAACTATTGTATTTATGGGGCTTCCATTCTATGGGGAGAATTAGACAATTATGTATAATGTCAACAAGTAAAAAGTACCATAAAGAAAAATCAGAGAAAAAATTGTTAGGTCAGGTCAGGGAAATGCTAAGTCAGATTTGCAGGGACTTACCTGCCCAGATTTGCATGGGCTTCCCTGGTGGCTCAGACAGTAAAGCATCTGCCTGCAATGTGGGAGACCTGGGTTCAATCCCTGGGTCGGAAAGATTCCCTAGAGAAGGAAATAGCAACCCACTCCAGTACACTCGCCTGGAAAATTCCATGGACTGAGGAGCCTGATAGGCTACAGTCCATGGGGTTGCAAAGAGTTGGACACGACTGAGCGACTTCACTTGCCCAGAAGATGTCATGTAAACAAAATAGGGGAGAAAGCCATGTAGAGAGTTTGGGGAATGGAGTCTTGGGTTTGAAGGGAAAGTACCCCACCCCATTTTATTCTTCTTTCTGGTACTTATCACGTGGGGTATCAGCTATTTATACATGCGTACAAATGGTACACACATATGTTTCTATACACACACGTATGCAGTCTTTATTTGTTGATTCTTCCCTTGCTATCAGTTCAGTTCAGTTCAGTTGCTCAGTCGTGTCCGACTCTTTGCGATGCCATGAATCACAGCACGCCAGGCCTCCCTGTCCATCACCAATTCCCGGAGTTTACCCAAACTCATGTCCATCGAGTCAGTGATGCCATCCAGCCATCTCATCCTCTGTCATCCCCTTCTCCTCCTGCCCCCAGTCCCTCCCAGCATCAGGGTTTTTTCCTCACTAAGCTCAGCATTTCAAAATGGAAAAGCCTGCAGGTGTGAGTGCTCCTCCTGTGCTCCGGGAGGTGCAAGGAGGTCTTGCGGTTGTGTGGTGCACAGGGAGAGAAGAGGGGCAGAGCCTGGGTCATGCAGGCCCTGGTAAGTCTTGGAAAGTGAGACTTCAGATTTTATTCTCAAGTGTGACAGGACATTGTAGGTTTTTCAATAGGGGAATAACAGGATTTTAAAAAAGGTTCTCTAGTTACTCACTGGATATGATTGCTAGTTGTATAAAGTGATTCAGCTCAGAAAATCAACAACAAATGACCATGTAGAAAGCCTATGTACATTATAAGGGGAAGGTTAGTATATGTGGTGATCAGTTTATACTGAATGATAGGTACACGTTTTTGTCAATTTCATTGTAATTTGCATACAACAAAACTCACCAATTTTTTAAGTGTACAGTTTGATGAGTTTTGACAGAAGTAGCTACCAATGTAACTACCAATGCAGTCTTGACATAAAACATCTTCATTGCCTGCAAAGTTTTCTCATAACGTCTATCTGCAGTGGATTCCCCTCCTCTCAGTGGCCCCTGACAATTACTGTCTCTCCTTTTAATCCCAGTTTGGCCTTTGCTAGGATTTGGTATACATAGAATCATACATTAGGTGGCCTTTGTGAGTGGCTTCTTTCGCTTAGTATAATGCTTTTGCGATTCCTCCATATTGTTGGCTGTATTAGAAATTTGTTCCTTTTGTTGCTGAACAGAATTTCATTGTATTGGTATATCACAATTTGTTTATCCCTTTCCCAGTTGATGAGCATTTGTATTGTCCTGTGTTTGGCTGTTCTGATTAAAGCTGATATGAACATTTTCATTTAAGTCTTTATGTGGACATATGCTTTCATTTTTCTTGGATAAATAGTTACGAGTAGAATTGCTGGATCTGTGGTAAATGTATGCTTAACTTTAAAGAAACTGCCAAACTCTTTGCTATTTTTATTCTCACTAGCAGTGTATGAGGGTTACAGTTGCTCTACATTCTTGCCAAAACTCACTATTGTTGGCCTTTTAAATGTAACCATTTTAGTGGTATTTTGTGGTTTTAGTTTGCATTCCTTAATGACTAATGCTCTTATGCATCTTTTAATGTATTATTTGCAATCTGTACATGAAACTGTTTGCCCATTAAAAATTTTGGATTGTTTTACTGTGTTGTATGATTTTTTTATGTACTGGATACAAGTCCGTTACCTTTATGTTTTATAAAATTTTTCTCCCAGACTGTGGCTTGATATTTTTAAAATAAATCTTTAATTTTAGAACAGTTTTAGATTTACAGAAAACCTGAGAAAATAGTTCAGAAAATTTCAGTATACCCAATACCTGATTAGCGTCTACATTAGTATGATACATTTTTAACAATTAATGAACCTATATTGACACGTTATGTTTAACTAAAGTCCATACTTTATTCAGATTTCCTTTATACCTAATGTGAAAATCTTTCTTTGCATCAGAGTTTTTACCTTTGATTATTATATTTTTCATCTCTAGATGTTTATTTTTTTATGGCTTCCTTTTTTCCCCTTCTTCTTGAATATATATCTGCTTGAATATACAGTTTAACATTGTTAGTTAACATTAGAATTGTTTGCTAATTCTATCAACTGTCATCTCTAGGTCTGTTTTTATTGTTTTGATAACTTCTTCTGGTTATGAGCCATAGTTTTATGCTTATTTGCATGCTGGTCATCTTTGTTTTTTTTTAAACATGGTGAGTTTTACATCTTTGGAAGTTGGATATTGTAGTATTTCTTCAAATATTGTAGGACTTTGTTCTGGGACACTGGTGTTAGTTTAGATTGTTTTGATCCTTCTGTGGCATCGTTAAAACCTTGCTAGTGCACTTCTAGAGTTGCCTCCTTTCTAGGGCTGATTTGGCCCAACTCTTGCCGTTACCTTCTGAGACTTTTCCTGGTGTCCTCACTCGGGCTGGTGGGAGCTGACTTACTCTCCCCTCTGTGAGTGCCGGGAACTGTGTGGCTTCCTCTTTTCTGAGGTTCTTGCGTTGGCCTTGGCAGCCCTCTCGGGCTCTGTAGGCTAGTGCGCCTGGACGGTCAGGGCCCTCTGGGCGTCTGGCGTTCTCTCTGGGTCTCTCTCCTTTTTGCATCCGGCACTGCACAGTCAGACTTTACTGGCCTCCATGAACCTCTAACTTTGTCTCCTCAACTTTGGAAGAATTTTGGTTCTTTTTTGGGTTCCTCTTCTTTCTTCTGTGGCCTGAAGAGTATCTCTAGGGATTAATTGGAGGCACCTGATTTGTGTCTTTTTCTCAGGATTATAGTCCTTTGCCAGCTATTGAATGGAGTCTGTGTATTTCATATGTTTTGTCTGATTTTCCTAGTTAGGAGGACACATATGATCCCTATTATGGCTTCAGGGTCAGAAGCAGAGGTTTAGTAGACACACTTTTGACATTATAAATGTATTTTGAAGTAGGAGAAATATTTTTGAAAAAAATTGCTTATATTGTTTTTTCTTATGTATTTTTAAGATATCAAATTTAAGCCATCAGGCAAGAGTCATTTTTAGAATAATTTGGTTTTGTTCACTTCGGGATTTCTAACTTTGTATCCTTGCTCAGTCTCTCAGTCATGTCCAACTCTTTATAATCCCATGGACTGTAGCCCACCAGGCTCCTCTGTCCATGAAATTTTCCAGGCAAGAATTCTGCAGTGGGTTCCCATTTCCTCCTCCAGCAGATCTTCCCAACCCTGGGGTTGAATCCTCTCCTCCTGTGTCTCCTGCGTTATATTTGTATTTATATTTTTATACTATATTCAGTATTATATTCAAATTAAGTTTGTAGTGTGCACGCGCATCTGTGCTGTTATGTCCTACTCTTTGTGACTCCCTAGGAGCTGTGGTCCCCCAGGCTCCTTTGTCCATGGGATTCTCTGGGCAAGAATACTGGAGTTGGGGGATCTTCCCAACCCAGGGATCGAAGCCACGTCTCCTGCATTGGTAGGCGGATTCTTTACCACTGAGCCACCTGGAAAACCCTAATTTTATAGAGCTTATTCATTTTAAAGATTGTTGCGATTGTGTATGTACTGTTATATGTTATATGTATATTTTGGGAATTACTGAAGCATCCATAAATTTAAATTTAAAGTTTTCTCACATTTCAATTCCTTTCTCACATATTTTGAAAGATATATGTAATTGGCAAGGAGGTTATGTAGAGTTAAAAAAAAAACCTTGAAATACGGTGGTATTCCTGGAGAAGGAATGCAACCATGGGGTCACAAACAGTCAGACATGACTGAGCAACTAACACACACACACACACACACACACACACACACTGTGGTAATTTACTTGTGTTACTTGTAGAGTTTCTCTGTTCAGTGTCATAGAGGTTTCTGACTTAGGTTTTTATATTTTTTAATATATGGGTTCAGGTTTTTGAGCACAAGCCACCTGTTCTCCTTGCTTGACCCTGCATTAAACCCTTTCTCTGCTCAAAAAAAAAAAAGAAAAGAGAAAAAGGAAATAATCTAGGGTAAAAACTCAGTCTTTATCTGTTCTAAACCATAGTCTGTCCTAAATTGGATTTCTTTCCCAAGATTAAGTTGTGAAATGATTTAGGTACACTATTTACTTGGAAGGCCTTATTCAAACTCGTTACACCTAATTACCCACTTTCTTCCCTTCATCTTAGAAAGTGCTTTTTCTTAATAATGGTTTTATTTGTCTCCCAAGTTTGGAAGTTATGGTCCTTTCCATCTCTTTCTTCTTGCTTTTCCCTGTTGGAATCATTTCAGACCTATGTTGTCAAAAGGCCTTCCGTTTGGTCTCTCTCATTTCAGTTTCCTCCTCTTCCTTTTCAAATAATATGTGAATATCAGTTTATGTTTCCTTGATCAATATACTTGACCTTTGTTTCTACAGAAAGCTTGAAGAGCCTCTCGTCATTTTCCCAGTCAAGTCCAGATTCTGATGAGTGACATGGAGCGGTCTGTCTCTTTGGCTCCAGCCAACTGTTTTCCCTAAATGTGTCTTCTGTGACTCTGACACTTTATGGCTGCCTACATGTTGCTTCCAGCATATCCACCAAGTGGAATTTTCTGACCAGTCTTTGCTTTTGTGTTATACCTTCTTCAGGAAGACTGCTGTTAACTTCTTCATCTCATACTGGCCCGTTTCCTTTTGAGTTCTCAAAATACTTACTGTCTGTATCACTCATTTTCTATTTAATTTTACAATCCCTTTGTGGTTTTTTCCCCTGTCAGCTTATTTGTAAAATCCTATGGACAGTTAGGTTTTCTATTTGCATTAGGACAAAAGCCCTGGTCTCAAATCCCTGACCCCTTTACTCAAGTTATAGGTGTTAACACACATGATGGAGATCTTTGTGTTGTGGTCAGTTTTCCTTGGGTCTGGCAGAAATTCAAGAAACTGGGGACATTTGTAGTTGATTTTGTACATTTGGTGATCTTTAGGTGGATTAAGAATTTCCCTGATTTCCTGGATAGTATTTGTGTTAGCTTAGAACAGAGTTAATTTTCTGGACTGACTGAGATTTCTGACTCAGATATTCTCTTGCATTGGATGTCCAGTTGATCCATCACCATTTTTGGAGAAAATTTGTTTAGTCACTAAGTCATGTTCAACACTTTGTTACCCCATAGACTGTAGCACACCAGGTTCCCTTGTCCTTCACTATCTCCCAGAGTTTGCTCAAATTCATGTCCGTTGAATCAATCACGTCCATCTCATCCTCTGCTGCCCCCTTCTCCTGTTGCCTTCAATCTTTCCCAGCATCAGGGTCTTTTCCAATGAGTCGCCCTCTCTGCATCAGGTGGCCAAAGTATTGGAGCTTCAACTTCAGCATCAGTCCTTCCAGTGAATATTCGGGGTTGATTTCCAGGTTTGATCTCCCTCTGTCCAGAGGACTGTCAAGAATCTTCTCTAGCACCATAGTTTGAAAGCATCAGTTGTTTGCTGCTCAGAATTCTTTATGGTCCAATCTCAAATCCATACATGACTACTAGAAAAACTCTAGCTTTGACTATACAGACCTTTGTCATGACAAACTACTCCAGTATTCTTTCCATGAGAACCCTGATGGGTTGACATTTCTGGACATTTCTAGTGCATTGATCTATATATCTGTCCTTAGCTGTATGTCCATGTCACACTGTCTTGATTACTGTAATTTGTAGTAAGTTATAAAACCTAGAAGTGTGAGCCCTCCAATTTTGTTTTTTTATTTGAAAGATTGTTTTGACTATTCTTTTGTTGTTGTTGTTTGTTTTGTTTTAATTTAAAAAAGCAGCCCCAGTTTTTCCTTAAACCCCATTCGTAGTTTTTCAGGGACAGAAACTCAACATCATCTGCTGACTTCTGACTTTGCACTAGGACATTTCTTAGGAGTTGTCCTGCCAGTCAGCAAGGACCAGACTGTCCACATGTGGTCTAGCTCAAAGGCATCTGGGCCCACCCTGGCAAAGGGGCTTGTGTGATATAGCATGAAGCATTGGATAGATAGCCTAGGACTTCTAGGCCTTGCAAAGTTTAATTGGTACCCACCAGGCCTGGGCCATTTCAGGGACCCTAACGAAGCAAACATTCATCTTCCCTGATGTTCTCTGCTACCCACTAGCCCGTCCACACTGCTCTTAGCTTCTATTTCCATGAATCCATAAACATCAGAAGGCACAATGGCCTGGGCTAAAGCGTAACTCGTGGTTTGGCAGCCTTTGAAAGCTCACCTTTAATCAATATTGAGAAAAGAGAAACAGGGGCTAGGGGCGTGGGGATCCCCAGAGACAATGAGATGACACCCCCCTTCCCCCCCGCCCCTGTCCAACTCCTAGTATCTGTCTCAGTCGGGGTCCTCATGTGAGAGGATGTTAAGGAAGCTGAAAGTTTAAAACTGCCATCTACCCAGCCCCTTTCTAGCATGTGAGAAAAGCTTCCTGGAACTTTACACAACACTAATGTCTTGACTGTTCTTAATTCCTTGTAGTTCTATATGAATTGTAAAATTAGTTTATCAAATTCTGCAAAAAAAACAGCAGTGAGGATTTGATATGGGATTGTATTGAATCCCATATCAAATATTCCCCAATCCCATACTCCCCAATCCCATACTCTCCAAGTTGGGGAGTATTGCCATCTTAAAGATACTAAGTTTTCTGTTCTATGTACATGGGTCCTTCTTTTGATTCAGGCCTTTAATTTTTTAAAACCATGTTTTATGTACATGTACAAATCTTACACTTCTTTTGTTAAATTTATTCCTAAGTATTTTATTCTTTTTGATGTGATTGTAAGTTGAATTGTGTTCTTAATTTCACTTTCAGATTTTTCATTGCTGATGTACTGAAATACAGTTGGTTTTTGCATATTGAGCTTATATCCCCATTGAACTTTTTTTTATTAGTTCTAATAGTTTTTTAATGGAGATTTTAGGATTTTTTTTGTATATAAGTTCATGTCATCTTCCAAAAGAGGTAATTTTACTTCTTCCTTTCTAATCTGGATGCTTTTTGTTTCTTTTTCTTGCCTAATTATTCTGTCCAGAATATACACTATAATTTTGAATACAAGTGGTGAGACAAGCATTGCAGTGTTGTTCCTGATGCTAGGGGAAAGGGTCTTTCACCATTAATTATGATGTTAGCTCTGGACTTACTTTTATAGATGCCCTTATCATGTTAAGTATAGTCCCTTCTATTTCTAGTTTGTTGAGTGTTTTTCTTATGAAAGCATATTGAATTTTGTCAAATACTTTTTCTTGGTCTATTAATATGATCTTTTTTTTTTTTGGTTTTGGTTTTGTTCTGTATTAACATGATATATTACAGTGAGTTTATTAAACCAGACTTGTTTTCCTGGAATCCCTCTTGTTCATGGTATATAACGCTTCCATATTTTGCTGCATTTTGTTTCCTTGAGGATTTTGGTGTCACTATTCATGAGTATATTGATCTGTAGTTTTTGCTCCTTGTCTTTGTCTTGTTTTGGAGTCAGTGTTGTACTGATCTCATACAATGAGTTGGGAAGTGTTCTTTACCTTCCTAGTGTTTAGAAGAGTTTTTTAAGCATTGGCAACTTTTCTTTAAGACTAATGGTAAATTAAAAAAAAGACTAATGGTATTTTAATTTTTGTTTTTATCTTTTAGGATTCTCCTTTTACAAATGCAGGAATGGGGTCCAATCTAAATCTCTTGGGTGAAATTGAATGTGACGCCAGTATAATGGATGGAAAATCCTTGAATTTTGGAGCTGTTGGGGCACTGAGTGGTATGTAAACATTAAAGCACATTATCTCTACTCTTAAAAAAAACTGAATATTACCATTTCATTCCTCCTAAAGAACAGCCCAGTTGTTTTCATCATTCTTGCTTGTATTAATGTTGAAAACAAACATTTTTTCTTTTATTGAATTTAAAACATAATATCTTACCTATAGATAGTTTTAAAGAAAACAGTGAAACAGCATATGTCCAAGTCTTTGCTTAGAGTGTGGTCATTCTCCTTCATCCCCGCAAGAGATTACAGACATTTAAAATTGGAAGTGGCATATTCCATTAATTTTGCAATTATTTGAATATACTAATAATATATTTTTATTGTTAAAAAATTCAAATGATATAAATAAAATTTACCTTTGATCTTCCAAATCTTTCCTTCCAAAACTCTCCCTGGAGGGTTTAACCAGTAAAATAAAATTCATTTATCTGTATTTATATGTAATAGAAATACAGTTTTGCACATATTTTAAAAAAATAAATGTATTTTGAAACTTTAATGGTAAATTAAAAATAATGATATCAGTTATTATGAAACTTTCTCGTTTTCTTTAAATAGGATGTCTTAGAGATTTTTTAAACATCACTACATATAAAATATATGTAACGTATGGTAGTTCACTTATTGAAGTGAAATATACATGAAGGGCACAGATAAATATAAAGCTTCATGAATTCCTACATGTATATAGCCTTGTAAACCAACACCCAAAATTGAGACGTAAAAGATTTCCGTGTCAAAATAGAAAACCTTTCCAAACTCCCAGACAAGTTCTTTATGCCTCTCCTTAGTTTATATCGCTGGTATTCCCATCCCCCTGCTCCTCCTCCTCCCCAGATTCTGACTTTAGGCACTATAGATTAATTTGCCCTTGGCTCAAATTCATATGAATGGAATCATATCCCTCTGTGTCTGGTTTCTTTTGCTTACTGTTACACCTGTGAGAATGACGTATGATTTGTGTCACAATAGTTTTTAAAATTTTGTGGTAGCAGCATTTTGTTGCGTGAGTATATAATAACTTATTTGCTCTCCTCAGTGGATATTTGAATAATTTCTAGTTTTTGACTCTTATGAATAATAATAAAAAAACCGCAGTGCATATTTTTGTACAAGTTTTTTGGTAGACATATGCACTTCCTTCCTTTGAGTATAAACCTAGGATTTAGAATGGTAAGTTTAGATACATATGTGTTTGGCTGCAGTTGAAACTGCCCAGTTTTCGAAAGTAGTTGTTACTTTTATACTCCCACGATTTATGAGCATTTCAGTTACTTGACATCTTTGGCAATGTTTGGTATTGTCACTCTTTTTAAAATGTAGCCATTTGATATGTGTGTAGTGGTATTACTGTTTTAATATGAGTTTCCCTGATGACTAATGAGATTGAGAACATTTTCATATGTCATGGCCATTGAGATATCCTTGTGTACTGTGTTTTTGTTTTTTGTGTACTTTTTATTGGATTTTTAAAATTGATTTGTTGGAGTAATTTTTATATATTTGATATAAATCCTTTGTCAGATACATGTATTGCGAATATCTACTCCCAGCCTGGTTCATCTTTTCAGTCTTCTAATGAGGTTTAAGTTATCAAGTGTTTATGTTATAGCTAATTTTTTTTTTTTTGTATTTTAAGAAATCTTTGTCTACCCAAAATTTTGAGGATAGCTTCCTCTTGAAGATAAAAGTTCTATTGTTTTTAACCCTTCATAGTTATGGCACCCAACTCCAGTACTCTTGCCTGGAAAATCCCATGGATGGAGGGGCCTTGTAGGCTGCAGTCCATGGGGTCGCCAAGAGTCGGACACGACTGAGCGACCTCACTTTCACTCTTCACTTTCATGCTTTGGAGAAGGAAATGGCAACCCACTCCAGTGTTCTTGCCTGGAGAATCCCAGGGACGGGGGAGCCTGGTGGGCTGCCGTCTATGGGGTCACACAGAGTCGGACACGACTGAAGCGACTTAGCAGCAGCAGCAGCAGTCAGCTTTCTTATGAAGTTCGGATTTATTTTAGAGTAGGTGAAGTCGGAACCAACATTAATTTTTTTCCCTCTTATGAATATCCAGATGGCTTATTGCCATTGTCAGTAGAAAGGATAATCCTTTCCTCCGAAGAGTGTTGGCAGATCAGATGAGCTGTATGTGTAGCGGTTTGTCTCTATCCCTTCTATTCCATCGTTCTGTCTGTTGTGCTATTGCCGGTGCCATACCGTCTTCATTACTATCGCTTGACATTGTGTCTTGATAGTCTGGTTGTATAAGATTTCCAGCTTCCTTTTTTCCCCTTTATAGTTGTATTGGCTATTTTTCAATTTATGGCATTTTCATAAAATTGTTAGGATCAACTTGTCAGTGTTCATAATAAACCCCTGCTGAGACTGTGATTGGTATTGCATTGAATATATATATAGAACCATATGTGGACAACTGACATCTTAATAATATTGCATCTTTCTGTTGTGAACATAGAATGTGTACATCTATGTAAGTAATGTTTACTTTTCTCAGCAATATCTATGGTTTTTAATATAGATATCTTATACATCTGCTATTAGATTTATTCCAGATATTTTTTTATGGCTGTTATAAGTATATATTTTAAAATATTAGTATCCAGTTATTTTTGTATTTAGAAATACAGTTGAGGTTTGTGTGTTGGATTTATATTCAGTGGTCTTGATAACTTTGTTAATTCAAGCAGTTAGAAAAATAAATTTCTTTCATAATTTCTGTATACACAGTCACACCATCTGTGAATCATGACAGTTTTGCCTTTTCCGTTCCAGTATTTAACATTTTTGTTTTTACCCTGCATTAGTGCTCTGGCTCTGGCGCAGTGCAGTACTGAACACAGGTGATGGTAGTGCACATCCTGGTTTTGTTCCTGGCCTCAGAGGGGACTCTGAGCTGTTTCACCATACTGTGTGCTGCCAGCTATACGATTTCCATAAAAGCTCTTCATCAGATTGAGGACGTTTCTTTCTAGTCTTAGTTTACTGATAGTTTACAATACCCATTTTTATTTTAAATGGGTATTGAATATTAAGTGTTTTTCTGCATCTTTGACTCTTATTCTTTATTTTGTACGTATAAAATTTATGATTTTTTTTTTAAATGCTAAACCAACTTTTCATTCCTGGCATAAAGTCTTCCTGTATGAATTTTTTATCTTGTTTTTTACATCCACTGGGTTTGATTTCCTAATGTTTAAGATTTTGACATCTATGTTCATGCAATGATCAGGTTTAATTTTACTTAACTTAAAATATTCTCTTTAGATTTTGGAATCATGTTTGGCTGGCTCTATAAAATGAGTTGGGTTTTTTTTTCTCCTCTATTCTTTGAAAGGGTATGCATACAATTGGAATGATTTCTAAAAATTATTTGGAAGCATTCATTGGTTATTTTGAGTTACTGGAATTTTCTTTGTGGAAAGTTTTAAATACATGGGTTTCAATTTTCTTACCAGTTATATGACTATCTATATTTTTCTTATGTGTATTTTCCAAGGAATTTGTCTTTTTAAAATGAATTGTCAGCTTTGTTTGCTTAAACATTTTATTGACTTCTGGTTTAATGTCACTGTCATCAGAGAACATGGTCTGAAACATTCCAACCCCTTGAAACTTCTTGAGACTTACTTTGTGGCTCTGCTTATGGTGTATTTTAATGAATGCTCCATATGAACTTCCAAACAGTATTATGTAGTTGTTGGGTATGTTTTCTATGTATATCAATTAGGTCAGTTTACTTACACATTTGTTGTAATCTTCTGTATCTCTTCTGATTTTTGTGATAGGTATGCAGAGCATTTCAATTAGTATTAATTTCTTTTATTATGAGATATTATTAGCATTTAATGAAATTTCATATTTTTCAAGGCCATTAGCATTTCTCTGCTTACACTTCTTGTGTGGCTTGCCACTTAACCCTGTTTATAATGTGCTTTATCATATTGGAACTTAAATTTTTATTTGTCAAACTTATTATTCTCCTTTTTATGGCTTTTGCATTTCTTTTTTTTGTTTGTTTTTCATTTTTTTTTTTTTTGGCTTTTGCATTTCTTAAGGTTTTCAGTTCAGTTCAGTTCAGTCCCTCAGTCGTGTTCGACTTTTCGCGACCCCATGGACTGCAGCACGCCAGGTCTCCCTGTCCATCACCAACTCCCAGAGTTTACTCAGACTCATGTCCGTTGATTGGTGATGCCATCCAACTATCTCATACTCTGTCATCCCCTTCTCCTCCTGCCTTCTATCTTTCCCAGCATCAGGGTCTTTTCGAAGGAGTCAGTTCTTCACATCAGGTGGCCAAAGTATTGGAGTTTCAGCTTCAGCATCAGTCCTTCCAATGAATATTCAGGGCTGATTTCCTTTGGGAGAAGGCAGTGGCACCCCACTCCAGTACTCTTGCCTGAAAAATCCCATGGACTGAGGAGCCTGGTAGGCTGCAGTCCATGGGGTCGCTAAGAGTCAGACACGACTGAGCGACTTCACTTTCACTTTTCACTTTCATGCATTGGAGGAGGAGATGGCAACCCACTCCAGTGTTCTTGCCTCAAGAATCCCAGGGACGGCGGGGCCTGGTAGGCTGCCATCTATGGGGTCGCACAGAGTCGGACACGACTGAAGCGACTTAGCAGCAGCAGCAGCAGATTTCCTTTAGGATGGACTGGTTGGATCTCCTTGCAGTCCAAGGGACTCTCAAGAGTCTTCTCCAACACCACAGTTCAAAAGCATCAATTCTTCGGTGCTCAGCTTTCTTTGTACTCCAATTCTCATATCCATACATGACTACTGGACAAACCATAGCTTTGACTAGATAGACCTTTGTTGGCACAGTAGTGTCTCTGCTTTTTAATATTATGTCTAGGTTGGTCATAACTTTCTTCCAAGGAGCAAGTGTCTTTTAATTTCATGGCTGCAGTCACCATCTACAGTGATTTTGGAGCCCCCAAAATTAAAATCTGACACTGTTTTCCTCATCTATTTGCCATGAAGTGATAGGACTGGATGCCATGATCTTAGTTTTCTGAACGTTGAGCTTTAAGTCAACTTTTTCACTCTCCTCTTTCACTTTCATCAAAAGGCTCTTTAGTTCTTCACTTTCTGCCGTAAGTATGGTATCATCTCATATCTGAGGTTATTGATATTTCTCCCAGCAATCTTGATTCCAGCTTGTGCTTCATCCAGCCCAGCATTTCTTATGACATACTCTGCATAGAAGTTAAATAAGCAGGGTGACAATTTATAGCCTGATGTACTCGTTTTCCTATTTGGAACCAGTCTGTTGTTCCATGTCCAGTTCTAACTGTTGCTTCCTGACCTGCATACAGGTTTCTCTAGAGGCAGGTCCGGTGGTCTGGTATTCCCATCTCTTGAAGAATTTTCCACAGTTTATTGTGATCCACACAGTCAAAGGCTTTGGGATAGTCAATAAAGCAGAAATAGATGATTTTCTGGAACTCTTTTGCTTTTTCAGTGACCCAACAGATTTTGGCAGTTTGATCTCTGGTTCCTTTGCGTTTTCTAAATCCAGCTTGAACATCTGGAAGTTCATGGTTCAAGTACTGTTGAAGCCTGACTTAGAGAATTTTGATCATTACTTTGCTAGTGTGTGAGATAAGTACAATTGTGCAGTAGTTTGAACATTCTTTGGCATTGCCTTTCTTTGGGATTGGCATGAAAACTGACCTTTTTCAGTCCTGCAGCTACTGCTAAGTTTTCCAAATTTACTGACGTATTGAGTGCAGCACTTTCACAGCATCATCTTTTAGGATTTGAAATAGCTCAACTGCAATTCCATCACCTCCATGAGCTTTGTTCATAGTGATGATTCCTAAGGGCCAGTTGACTTCAGATTCCTTGATGCCTGGCTCTAGGTGAGTGATCACACCATCATGGTTATCTGGGTCGTGAAGATCTTTTTTGTACAGTTCTTCTGTGTGTTCTTGCCACCTCTTCTTAATATCTTCTGCTTCTGTTAGGTCCATACGTGTCTGTCCTTTGTTGTGACCATCTTTGCATGAAATGTTCCCCTGGTATCTCTAATTTTCTTGAAGAGATCTCTAGTCTTTCCCATTCTATTGTTTTCCTCTATTTCTTTGCACTGATCATTGAGGAAGGCATTTTTATCTCTCCTTGCTATTCTTTGGAACTCTGCATTCAAATGGGTACATCTTTCCTTTTTTCCTTTGCCTTTTGCTTCTCTTCTTTTCATAGCTCTTTGTAAGGCCTCCTCAGACAACCCTTTTGCCTTTTTGCCTTTCTTTTTCTTGGGGATGGTCTTGATCACTGTATCCTGTACGATGTCACAAACCTCCGTCCGTAGTTCTTCAGGCACTCTGTCTATCAGATCTAATCCCTAGAATCTATTTGTCACTTCTACTATATAATCGTAAGGGATTTGATTTAGGTCATACCTGAATGGTCTCTTGGTTTTCCCTACTTTCTTCAACTTAAGTCTGAATTTGGCAATAAGGAGTTCATGATCTGTGCCACAGTCAGCTCGCAGTCATAACTGTAAGTCCATCACTTACATATTCTTCAAATATATGTGTAATTTATTTTTTGTTGGCTTCTTGAATGCATTGTTTGTTGATCAGTTTCTGAAGTGATCAACAAATTGTCCCTGTATAGTTTATTGAGCAATAATAGTAAGGATAATAACAACAACCATTTATTGGATGACTGTTACCATGGATTGTTCTCCAGTAGTTCATGTGTGTTAAATCATTTAGTGCCCAGAAAAGCTTTCTGAGATCAATACTTTTATCCCCACTTTATAATTGAGGAATCTGAGACACAGGAGAGATTTAGCAATTTGTCCAAGTTTATTGTATCAGACTGGGTCCAGCTAGGAGACAGATACTACACAGCAGTTTGAACTGGAGAAGCTTAATGTAAAGAGCAAAGGGGAAATACACATGTAAGGGAAATGTGGAAGGAAGTTCACACCTCACTGAACAAGGTGTGGCTGCAGCCTGCTGTCTGGCAGAGAGGTTGTTGGGTTACCCAGGCCGTATTCCTGTGGGAGCAGAAACCGTCCTGTGGGGCTCAGACTGGCAGGTGGGCACACAGAGCTCAGGAAGCTGTGGGAGGTAAACCTCTGTTCCTAGGATGATGACTAGGGTTTTGGCTCTCTAGACAGCCAGCCCCACAGGATCCTTTGCTATGTGTGGGACTGAGGAGAAGGTGTGGCATCCATGACTATGGTCCTTTTCTTTCTGGGGCTGTCCGCTGTGCTGCCGTGGCCTGAGTCAGGAGTTGGGGAAAACATGTGGTGGGCAAATGCTGGAGGAAGCTGCACCCCGCAGCACTTGGCGCTGGAGAGAGCCGTGTGGGTCACGTAGTGTGAATGCCTGTGAGCTCCCGGAGCCCGGCCGCTGCGTTGTATCTCCAGTGCCCTCTCCTGACGAAGCTGAGCCGTGTGCCAGCTGGCCACAGCTGCATGGTTAGATGGCCCATGCCCACTTTTACCCATCAGGCAACCAAGGGTGCATTTATAGCTGCAAAGCAACCCGTTGATAGCTGGTACTGTTATAAAGCAGTCTGACCCCCATCACTCTGTGTTCTGTCCGCCTCTCACAGACAGTCCATCCTTTCCTACATTTGAAGTACTGTCTGTATTACGTATTAAATATCCTCATTCACACATGTCTGTATCTCAACTTTAGCTTTATTCTGTTCCATTGATATATTTGTCTATTTTGTACACAAACCACACTCAATTACAGTAGCTTTGAATAAGAAATGGTATTTTGTAAAATGAGTGCCTCTTAATTTTTTTTTTTTTTTTACAAAGTTTACCTGGTGAATTTAAGAGTCAGTTTTTCATATATCATAGAGGTCCTTTTGCGGAGAAGGCAATGGCACCCCACTCCAGTACTTTTGCCTAGAAAATCCCATGGATGGAGGAGCCTGGTAGGCTGCAGTCCATGGGGTCACTAGAGTCAGACACGACTGAGCAACTTCACTTTCACTTTTCACTTTCATGCATTGGAGAAGGAAATGGCAACCCACTCCAGTGTTCTTGCCTGGAGAATCCCAGGGACGAGGGAGCCTGGTGGGCTGCCGTCTATGGGGTTGCACAGAGCTGGACACGACTGAAGCGACTTAGCAGCAGCAGCAGCAGATGTCCTTTTGAAGCTCTGATGGTGAATTTATAGCTTTGAATTTATGTTAATTTATCAGTTAATTGATGTCTTTATGCCACTGAATCATCATACACAGAAATAAATTTATTTTAAGAGCTTCGTACAGAGATCTGAGTTTTTCTTCTTTTGATAGTTTATCCTTTTTTAGTGGGGGACAGTAGTTTTTGGTGTTTAGCTAAATATCTAGTTTTAAGTCAATCTGTTGTTTAATCTGAGGTTTTTCAGTCTCTTTATATCCTGCTGTTTTTTTTTTTTTTTTTTGTATTAACAGTGTCCTGAGACTATAAGTTAGTGGTCAAGGGTGTGGTCATTAGCTGCCTCTGTTAAAATCTCAGCATGTGATCCTGGGCAGGTAACTTAACCTTTGCAAATGTTTGCTCAGTAATCATACAGGGTTTATAACTGTACTTATGTGATAGAGGTGAAGTGTCCGTTAAATAATCTGATGCTGGTTAAGGTTTGGCACTGGGCCTGGCCCATACTGGATCCTAAGTTACTGTCACCGGCTTCTGTCGTAGTCATTGTCATACTTGTTATTATTGTTGTCACCCTGGCAGTTCTTTTTCACGCTAATACCTCCTGTCCTATTTTCCTCTGGAGAAGCACCCTTTTCTCCCTCTCCATTTTGTTTTCCCTCCTGGAAACAAGCCTAGCCACATCAATTTCAGTCTTGTACACCTTTGGCCTCTTCTCCCTACTCTCTCCCCATTTGTAGGACTTTATTCTTTCTTGCAGGTGAGATTTAAAATTTTTGTCCATTAATTTTTCTCCCTAAAGAGAAATTTGAAGCTGTTTGTACTCAGGTGTATTCCTTAGAGGAAATTCATGGTTTTGATAATAGATGGCAAATTTCCAGTTAAATTTTTAATTCTATCCTGAAATCTATTAAAAAGGAACCTAATTTAAATTTGTGTTATTTCAAATTCAGTCTTTGCTGCTATAGCACATGATAAAATGAGAATGTATGTTTTTATATTTGTTCTGTTCTTATACCTATAGGTATTCATATATTTGATTTGCTCCTTACTGTTGATGATAAATAACAGTTTTCATTAGTATATTTATAGACAGTTTTCCAAGATATTGATACTTAAAAGTTGTCTTATTGAAACAGCCACAAAATTGAGTGGGAAACTTGAAGACTTTCTGATTTCACTTTCTGCTGATTTTATTTTATAGGAATCAAGAACCCAGTCTCAGTTGCAAACAGACTCTTGTGTGAAGGGCAGAAGGGCAAGCTCTCAGCCGGCCGAATTCCTCCCTGGTAACTGCTTTGCTCTTCTCCGTCTTCCCCCAGGACCTTGGTCTTTGGTGCATGCGGTGTTTGAAGGCTATTTTTATCCACAGAAGGCTGATGCTGTTGGTTACGCATCAGCAGTAGCTTGCCTTTGAGAGGACGACACTCTTTGTTCTGTGATCTCGAAACATTTTGTTTTGAGAGAGAGCTCCGGATGGAAGAGAATATTATGGATTAATGTGCAAAAGAGATCAGAGTTAATTTAGGTTTTGTAATTGATTGTAGAGATGCTTTTGCTGTTAATAAGTGCTTAACTGGGGTCTTTTTATTATAGGAATTTAAAAATATCTTACATGTTTGAGTCCAGAGTCTAAACTCATTTTATTGAGAAGTTTTCAGAATAAAAGTACTTAATTTTGCTCTTCTGGAGAAGCACATTGTGACACTAACATTAGTAAGATTCATCTTTTCTGCAGCATTAAAATATAATTTTCCTTAAAAAACTTTGAACTTGAATGTTGTAAAGAGCCTGCACAAACCTATCATCTAGCTCCAGTAATTAATATTTTTGCCCTTCATCTGTCTCATGTACCTGTCTCTTTCCTGTAGTATTTTAAAGCAAATCCTCACCATTGTATTTCACCCTTCTGTAAATTTCTGTGTTTGTAAAATGTAATCACATCCTGTTAACATGCCTAATGATATATTTAATCCACTTTTTAAATTTTTTTATTTTGAACTTTTAATTTTGTATTGGAGTACAACCACTTAACAGTGTTGTGGTAGTTTCTGGTGAACAGCGAAGGGACTCAGCCGTACATACACATGTATCAGTTCTTCCCCAGAGTCCCCTCCCACCCAAGCTGCCTGATAAAATTGATCCGAGTTCCATGTCCTGTGCAGTACGTCCTTGTTGGTTATCCATTTTAAATATTGCAGTGTGCCCCTGACCATCCCAAACTCCCTAACTATCCCTTCCCCCTGGCAACCATAGTTCAGTTTCTAAGTCTGTGAGTCTCTTCTTGCTTTGTAAGTAAGTTCATTCTATCATTTCCTTTTAGATTCCTCATGGAAGGGATGTCACACCATGTTTCTCCTCCTCTGTCTGGCTGACTTCACTCAGAATGACTCTCTAGGTCCATCCATGTTGCTGCAAATGACATTATTTCACTGTTTTTAATGGCTGAGTGATATTCCATCACACACGCACCGCACATCTTCATCCATTCCTCTGTCAGTGGACATTTAGGTTGTTTCCATGCCTTAGCCATTGTAAACAGAGTTATGCATATTTAAAAAAAATCAATGTACATATTATTTTGAAACTTTCTTTTTTTCTTTAAATAGTATGTCTTAGAGATTTTTTCAACATCAGTACATATAAAATATATGTAATGTTTTATAGTTCACCTGTTGAAGTGAAATATGCATGGGCACGTAGGTTGCTCCATGTCCTGGCTGTTGTAAACAGTGCTGCAGTGAACACTGGGGTGCCTGTATCCTTTAGGCTCATCTTTTTCTCTGGATATGTGCCTAGGAGTGGGATTACCTGGTCATACGGTAGCTCTGTTTTTAGTTTTTTAGGGAACCTCCATACTGTTCTTCACGATAACGTGGATAATAATATAACAATTATGCCTCAGTACTGTCTCATACTCAACTGTCTTCAGTACCATACATGTTCAGTACGCCTGGCTGTTAAGGTTATGTTAATATCCTGTATTGGAAGTTGTGACAGTGGTACTATAGGAATCACTGTTATTTGACTTTCAAGTAATAGAAAATGATATAGTTTTGAAAAATCTTGAAATCTTTTTACCCAAATGTATTCAAGGTATCCCTATTTCCTACCAGCCAGGTTGAGAAAACAAAACATTACCAAGAGACTCGAAGCTGTGTAGATGCGATCCTTGCTAAGGGCATTCTTATCCTTCTGCTGACCCATGCTCATACCCCGACCCCATCTCTGGCCCTGCCCTAGGTAACAGCTGTCCAGAATTGAAGCTTTTCTCATTCTCATCTATTCCTTTATGGTATTAAACACATACAACAGAGGCATACCTCATTTTATTGTGCTTTACAGATACTGTATATATATATTTTTTAACAGATTGAAGGTTTGTGGTAGTTGTGCTTTGAGCCATTTTCCCAACTGCATTTGGTCACTTGATGTCTCTGCGTTACATTTTGGTAATTCTCCCAATATTTCAAATGTTTTCATGATGATAGTTGTTATGGTACTCTATGATCAGTGGTGTTTAGTGTTGTTTACTATGACTTGCTGAAGGCTCAGGTGATGCTTAGCATTTTTTAGCAATATCCTGTTTTTAGATTAAGGTGTGTCCAGTATTATTGTACGCATAGTGCTATCACAGTCTTAATAGAATACAGTGTAGTGTAAACATATGAACTGGGAAATCGGAAAATTTGTGTGACTTGCTTTATTGTGACGTTCACTTAATTGTGGTGGTCTGGAACTGAACCTGCAGTATCTCCGAGGTATGCTAGCACTCTGATTTTCTAAGTCTACACAGACACGTACATAGATGTACAAAAAAGTTCTGGAAAGAAGGTCACGAGACCGTATTACCTCTAGGAAGCAGGAAGGAAGGAACAAGATGAGGCAGTTGTCAAAGGGGATATGTATAATATTTTTATATTTTACAAAGATGAAATATATGTGAAAAAGCAATGGTCATCTCTGTATTAAAATAATGTCAGAAGGTGATCCTATAGTTGCTTGGAATTAGTGATCTAATTTTCTCACATTGTTCTTCAGCTTTATTTTTTGTTTTCAAAATTGATTTGACCATTTTAGGCATTTTGCACTTTCATGTGAATTTTATAATTATCCTGTCAGTTTCTTTGAATAACCTGCTAGAATTTTGATTAGGTTTTTAACTTGATTCATTTTTTAAGGTCTTCTTTAACTTCTCTGAACAGTGTTTTATAATTTTCAGTGTACAGATTTTGCACAGCTTTTAAAAAGTTTATACGTAAGTGTTTCTTTTTGTTGCTGTGATAAATTTCATACTTTAAAAAAGTTAAATACCAGTGTTCCTTACCAATATAGAAATATAATTGATTTCCTTATATTGATATTCTGGCTTGGAAATTTGCTAAATTCATTTGTTCTCATTTTGTTTGTATAGATTCCATGAAGTTTTCTACATAGATAGTTCTGTCTTCTGGGAATAAAAATAGTTTTATTTCCTTTTTATGTCCATTCCTTTAATTACTTTCTTTTTCCTTATTGCACTGCCTAGCACCTCCTATGCAATGTGAAATAGAAATGCGAGAGTGAACGCCCTTGCTTTATTTGTAATCTTAGGGAGGGTGCATTTGTTCTTTACCCTTAGATATGACGGGCTTCCCTC
Source organism: Bos taurus (assembly GCF_002263795.3). Classification (NCBI taxonomy): domain Eukaryota; kingdom Metazoa; phylum Chordata; class Mammalia; order Artiodactyla; family Bovidae; genus Bos; species Bos taurus. The sequence goes on along the minus strand of NC_037340.1, from coordinate 7,194,834 downwards.
ATGGCTTAGATGGTAAAGCATCTGCCTGCAGTATGCGAGACACGGGTTTGATCCCTGGGTCAGGAAGATCCTCTGGAGTAAGGGGCAACCAATTCCAGTATTCTTGCCTGGATAATTCCATAGACAGAGGAGCCTGGCAGGCTACAGTCCACGGGGTTGCAAAGAGTCAGACATGACTGAATGACTAACACTTTACACACATTATGGCTGCTATAGGTTTATCATAGATGCTCTCTATCATGCTGAGAAAGTTCCCTTCTTTTCCTAATGTGCTGAGAATTTTTAATAGGAATGGGTATTGTACTTTTTCAAATACTTCTCTGTATCTATTTGTGATGCTCTTTCTTATTTAGTCAGTTAATACAGTGATTGGGTGATTTTCGACTCTTAAAGTAACAGTTGCATTCCTGGAATAAATTCCACTTGGTTACAATGTATTATCCTTTTATATGTTACTGGATCCAATTTACTAACTTTTTAAAATACTTTTTGCATCTGTGTTTATGAGAGACTTTGGTCTGTAGTTTTCCTGTAATGTCTTTGGTTTGTGTTCATTTTGCTTCCTGGATATGTAGCGATATATATCATCAAATTTGGAAAAATTTTTGGCTGTTATTTCTTCAGATGTGTCTTTCTCGATCCCTCCTCTTCTGTCTTCTAGGATTCCAGTTACATGTATATTTGACCTCTCATAGTGGTACTGATAATTTTTTTATTTTTCCCATTAATTTTTCTCTTTGTTTCATTTTGAATAATTTCTACTGCTGTTTACTAATTATTTTTTGGCAATACCTGCTGCTGCTGCTAAGTCACTTCAGTCGTGTCCGACTCTGTGCGACCCCATAGACGGCAGCCCACTAGGCTTCCCCATCCCTGGGATTCTCCAGGGAAGAACACTGAGTGGCAATACCTAGTCACCTGTTAATCCCATCTAGTTTATTTTTCATTTCTGACATTGTAGTTTTTAATCTCCAGAAGTTTGATTTGTATCTTTAAAAAAATGTCTTCTGTGTATCTGCCTAACATGTTTAATATTTCCTGTAACTTCTTGAGCATATGAATACAATTATAGTAACTTTTAATATCTTTGTTTACTAATTCTATCATCTTTGTCATTTCTGGGTTTTCAATGGAATGATTTTTCTCATTATAGGTTACATTTTCCTGCTTCTTCACGTTTGGTAATTTTTTTATTAGATTCCACACATTGTGAGTTTTGCCTTATTTGGTGTTGGATATTTTTGTACTTCAATTCTAGGATGTGGTTAATTTATTTAGAGACAGCGTCATCCTTTCAGGCCTTGCTTTATACTTTGTTACACGAACTAGAGAAGCATTTAGCCTTGAGCTAACTTTGCTTTGCTGCTAGGCAAAACCCTTCTGAGTACTATAACAGATGTAACCAGAATGAGGTTTTATTTTTTTAGTGTGACTACTGGGAACAGGAGCTGTTCTGGCCCTATGTGAACTTGGGGATTGTTACCTTTAAAACTTGCATGTTATTCTTTCCCAGACTTTGATAATTTCCTTTTACACATACACTGAAGACAAAGCTGAAGACTGGAGGGACTCTGCAGATTTCCGGAGTCTTTTCTCTGTGTGACTCTCTTCCCTGGGTTTCTGCCCTGTGAACTCTGGCCACCTGGGCGTCTCTGGATGCCCAGCTCTCTGTCTTCAACTCACAGAGACTGCAGGGTTCCTGTTCTGAGTTCCTGTTCCTGTGCCGTGGTAGGAAACTCTCCAGGCAGTAAACGGGGCCATCATAAGGTTTATCCAGTTTGTTTCCTTTCTCTCAAGGATCACTGTCCTATGCTGCCTACTGGCTAATGTGTGAAAACTGTTTTCTGTATTTGTCTGATTTTTTTCCCCTTTGGTTCAGGCAAGAGTGTAAATGTATTCCTGTTACTCCATCTTGTCCAAAAGCAAAAATCTCTCAAATACCTGCACTGTGGAAAAAACCCAGATTCCCTGAGGATTCTTTGTGTGCGTTAGCTGCTCAGTTGTGTCTGATTCTTTGCAACCCTGTGGACTTTAGCCCACTAGGCTCCTCTCTCCATGGAATTCTCCAGGCAAGAATACTGGAGTGGGTTGCCATTTCCTCCTCCACGGCATCTTCCCTATCCAGGGATTGAACCTGGTTCTCCTACATCACAGGTAGATTTTTTACCATGTGAGCCACCAGGAAAGCCTCCTGAGTATCCTAAATAAGTGAAATTAAATTTATCATGTTTTTACTTAAATTTGTTTACACGCAACCCTAATAAGCCTAGTTATGTAATTTCTGTAATGATAATAGTGACCCTTATGCATTCGTACACTGTGAGAGGCACTGTTTTATGTGATTCATATGCATTGTCTCATAATATCATAAAATGATTTATGAGCATAACATACATTTTGTAGATGAAGAAACCGAGTACCTTATTTGACTTGTTATACTATTAAAATTTTATGGAGTCTTTCCTTATCACATTAGAAGCAGCAGACTAGAACTCATAACAAGGCAGTAAAATTCTTTTATAATAGTAAGAAATAGCTGTTTACATCCATTTAGTTACTCATCGCTTACCATTCCTTCATTCAGCAAATATTTATTGTTTAATTCCTCCTGTGTTAGATATAGGGATATAAAAACTATCAAAAGCAGATGGAAGACTTAGAAACCATGGTCTTCTGTTGTCATCTATTGAAGAGGCAGGTAACTATGGGGGCAGCAGAGCATTGGGTGTTTTCTAAGAAGTCTTCAAATAAAAAGTTCATCTCTCTGTATACCTCATTGAGGAAGACAGGGAGTATATCTATTTCAGCTGCATCGAAAGTTGTTAGAATTTTGTAGACTCTTATTCTTTCTTAAAAAAAAAAAATCCCTCAGCAGAATTTTAGGAGGAATGGTATTTTTATTAGCTGATAATCTTTTATATTTTAATTTTCTGGTTATTGTCAGCATGACATGATGCATTATTTAAATTTTGGTATTTGGTCAGACTAGCTGAATATTTGATATCTTCATAAATTTGGTGGAACGGAGGAGGGGACGACAGAGGATGAGACGGCTGGATGGCATCACCGACTCAATGGACGTGAGATTGAGTGAACTCCGGGAGTGGGTGATGGACAGGGAGGCCTGGCGTGCTGCGATTCATGGGTTAGCAAAGAGTCAGACACAACTGAGCGACTGAACTGATTATCATAAACTGTGCCATGTTTTCCCAAGTTGATTTTATTTATAAAAGTATATTTTCACTCTTTTCTCCTCCGTGATGATATGGTGTAACTTTGATAGGCCTTACCATCTAGAACAAAGGTTGTCAAACTACGGCCTGTGGGACAGATCTGGTCTGCTGCCTGTTTTTGTCAGTCGCGTTTTTTGGGAACACAGCCACTCCCATTTGTGTGCATACTGCCTGTGGCTGCTTGTGCTTTGCAAAGGAGCTGTTGCATCCGAGACATCTGGGTACAAAGCCTAAATTATTTGCTGTCTGGCCCTCTAGCTGAAAAAATTTGCTAACTCCTAACCTATTATAGAATAAGTTATAATTTTTTATAAGTATAAACTTTAATAGTTTTGTTTGACTTGGCATTTTCTTTTTTCACTGTATAGTTCATTTCATTCATTTATTTATCTTGGCTGTGCTGGGTCTTCGTCGCTGTGCGTGGGTTTTCTCTAGTTGTGGCAGGCGGGATCTGCTCTCCAGTGGCCGTGCGTGGGCTCCTCGTTGTGGTGGCCTCTCACTGCGGAGCATGGGCTCTGAGCATCTGGGCTTCAGCAGCTGTGGCGTGTGGGCTCAGGAGTCGTGGTGCACAGTTGAGTTGCTCCTTGGCATGTGGAATCTTCCTGGATCAAGGGTTGAACCTGTGTCCTATGCATTGGCCGGCAGATTCTTATCCATTGTACCTCTGGGGAAGTCCAAGTTATAATTTTTGGAAATTTTGTTTCTTTTGGTGAAAAAGGGAAGGCTTGGAAAACATTGTTGCTTCATGTTTAATATGAGTTAACCTAAAATGCTCATTCAGTTCAGTTCAGTTCAGTTGCTCAATCGTGTCTGACTCTTTGCAACCCCATAGACTGCAGCATGTCAGGCCTCCCTGTCCATCACCAACTCCCGGAGTTTACCCAAATTCATGTCCACTGAGTCAGTGATGCCATCCAACCATCTCATCCTCTGTCGTCCACTTCTCCTCCTGCCCTCAATCTTTCCCAAAATCAGCGTCTTTTCCAGTGAGTCAGCTCTTCGCATCAGGTGGTCAAAGTATTGGAGTTTCAGCTTCAACATCACTCCCTCCAATGAACACCCAGGACTGATCTCCTTTAGAATGGACTGGTTGGATCTCCTTGCAGTCCATGGGGCTCTCAAGAGTCTTCTCCAGCACCACAGTTCAAAAACATCAATTCTTCAGCACTTAGCTTTCTTTATAGTCCAACTCTCACATCCCATATATGACCACTGGAAAAACCATAGCCTTGACTAGATGGGCCTTTGTTGGCAAAATAATGTCTCTGCTTTTTAATATGCTGTCTAGGTTGGTCATAACTTTCCTTCCAAGTAGTAAGTGTCTTTTAATTTCATGGTTGCAATTATCATCTGCAGTGATTTTGGAGCCCAGAAAAATGAAGTCAGCCACTGTTTCCCCATCTGTTCACCATGAAGTGATGGGATGGATGCCATGATCTTCGTTTTCTGAATGTAGAGCTTTAAGCCAACCTTTTCACTCTCCTCTTTCACTTTCATCAAGAGGTTCTTTAGTTCTTCACTTTCTGCCTTAAGGGTGGTGGTATCTGCATATCTGAGGTTATTGATATTTCTTCTGGCAATCTTGATTCCAGCTTTTGCTTCCTCCAGCCCGTTAGACCCTAGGATTTTTTGAGATGCAAATTTAGTTTTTGGTACATTGTTTATTTGAAAATGCAGTTAAACTTATTGTATTTCATAAATTCATTCAGATTTTAGTACTTTTGTATGAATGTGAAAAGAATATTTAAAGACCTATAGATTAAAAGAAACATAAGAAGACCTATCAACTAATCAGAAAATAAGGATGGATTAGTTGGATTTCCCCTCAAATAAAATAGTTTAAAAGGCAAAATAACAATAATAGCACAACTTTTAGGAAAAAATCAGGGAAATGTGAACATCAATTGAATAAACTTTTGATTCCAAGGATTTATTGTTAAATTTTTTAAGGTGTCAATTTGTTATGTTGTGGTTATGTATTTTTTTTAAGTTGCTTTTTTAGAGACGTTAAAATATTTATATTTGAAGTTATGTGATGTCTGAGGTTTGCTTCAGAATGGTCTGGATGGGAGTGAAGTAAAGACGAGCAGTGTGTTAATCACTGGTGAGATAGGGTGAGGATCCTTTTGGATTCACTATAGACTATTCACTGTAATGTACGTGTTTACAAATTTTTACAATAACATTTTGAGAAGAGTTAAATCCTTGTTATTTAATATGTTCACTATTTCTTTTTCCACGTATAGCAGGTTCTCCTTTATTTGCACTTTCTGTGTTTGTAAGCTGTAAATAAGCAGTAGCCACCAAATTGATGGTCTTTCTTCAATTCTGTGTGTTTGTGGTAAACAAAGAAGTCCTAGGTAAAACAGGCAGAAATCTGTTTTGAAGTCCAAAGAAGCAGCTATCATTTTCTTCTCTGTCTCTCTTATCTAGCATAATGCATTTTAAGCAGTTTTGAGAGCTTTCTAAAGTCACTGAATTACCCATTTTTAGACTGACAATAGCGTCATGATTTTTGAAAACAGTTCCCATCCGTAGAATCCCAGGCGGCCTCGGTGCGTCTCTGTGTGTTTGGTTGTGCTGGCCCTTCAGTATCTCAGCTCGCTGACGGTCACCCGGTCAGCACTGGTCTCAGTACACTGTTGCTTTTGTTGCGTAACACTTTAGACTTGCTTTAGTGTAAATTAAGGAGAGCATAACACAAGGACAGTGCTGTCCTTTAGAGAGTTTTGACACCCTCATTTATTATTTTGTTGAGTATCTTGCAGTTGTTTGTTTATGATTAGTGTGTTCTAGGCGTTGTTCTGAGTGGCTATGTGGATATCAATGAAAAACAAAGATCCCTGCTCTAATGAAGCTTACAGTTTATTTGAGGGAGACATGTAAACAACAGAGATAATATGTAAGCTGTACAGTGTCTGGGCTTCCCTGGTGGCTCAGATGGTAAAGAATTCACCTGCAATGCAGGAGACCTGGGTTCGATGCCTGGGTTGGTTCATGGAGTCACAAAGAGTCAGACACAACTGAGCTACTGAGCACACACACACACACAGTGTATAGTATGTCATAAGGTGGAAAAAATGTAAAAAGGGCAGAATGAGAGAGATTAAGAGTACTGGGTAGAGGAGTGTAGAGTGTTGAGTAGTTTTAAAGTATTGAGTTTCAGGCCTCATCAAGGAGATATGTTTAAACAGATGGAGAAATTTGCCATTTGGGAAAGAAGGAAGACCCTGACTGGGCACAGTCAGGGCCAAGGCCCTGAGGCCAGAGCTCCCTTGACATGTTTGTGTTTTTACGGGACGCTGGAGTAGCCTTACCAGGAGGTGGGGGAGATGAGGGGAGGAAGGGGAGAGAGGACTGGATCACGTGAGCGCCTGGAAATTCTGCCAAAGGCTCCAGTTTGCAGGCTAGTGTCGTCACAAGGGGCTTCTCAGGATTTTGAGAAGAGGAGTGTCATTACCTGACTTGCATTTCCCAAGGATGTCAGTGGCTAGTGTGTTGAGATTGGACCAAGGCAGGGAACCGAGCAAGGCAAGCACGAGAGTGAGGGGCTGTTGCAGCAATCCAGGAGAGCGACGGAGGCAGCTCAGACCCAGGTGGTGCAGGGGAGTGGTGAGAAGTGGCCAGATTCTGAGTGTTTTAACAAGGTGGAGTCAGTGGGTTTCCTAGTGAATTGAGATGAAACTTCTATGAAAGCTTTCTCCTTGGAGAATCATGATTTGGGAAAAATTTGAGTTGGTGCTGCAGTTAGTGTTCTGGGAAGTGATTTTTTGCTTTTATAGGATGTGCTCAGCTGCTTCAGTTTGTCCGACTTTGAAACCCCATGGACTGTAGCCCACCAGTCTTCTCTGTCCGTGGGATTTTCCAGGCAAGAATACTGCAGTGGGTCGCCATTTTCTCCTCCAGGGAATCTTCCCAACTCAGAGATCAAACCCACATCTCTTGTATCTCCTGAATTGCTGGCGGATTCCTTACCACTAGCGCCACCTGGGAAGCCCTTTTGATTGTATAGTTTTTAACCAAGCTCACATAATTTTATAGTGTTTTAAAATGATTTTAAAAGCAGTTATATGCCATTTTTTTGTGATGTTGCACTACTGGACATGTAATTTTGGATAGTAAGGAAAGTCAGGTATTCAGAAGCATCCATGATGCTCACTTTCTTGGTAAATATTATAAAATGCCTAACATTTAAAAACTTGCATTGCAGACAGTGGCAAACTGATTTCATTTAGAATCAAATCTATGAATGATTGAGAAATGAAAAATAACACTAAGCATATTTTATAAAATGCTTTTGATCCCAGATACTGGGATCGAGCTCCAAATGACCAGTGGGTGTGCTGAGGATATTAGATTCAGCTCCAAACTTCTGTCTTGATCATTTTATGCACTACTTCAGCATCTCCTTTACATTTTCACATGAGTAGAAGTTATTTCTTATATCAAAGTCTTTTTGGAGCAGGAGAAAGTGCTACAAATGCCATCAGGATAGTTCAACTTGCATCCAAGTTCCTACTTGAATTATTCTTCCGTTTTCCTTTGTGTGACAGCTTTTCTTGGCTGTTTGTTTCAGTGGTCTTCATTTGATACAAGAATAGGAGAACTGTTTTCTATTTTTGGAGTCCTTTAGAATTTTTTAAAAAATGCAAGTTTGAAGAGGTGAAGTTGTTTATTCTTGTGGACTCTCTCCCTCCTCTTTTTTTTTTCTTTTTAAAAGCTCCCTCAGCTCCAAGCTCTGTATATGTTGGAAAAGTTATTGAGCCTAACAATGTAGTTTCTCTTTGGAACTGTTTGAATATATTTCTAAGTATCTACTTTGACTTTCTTCTGATCTGTCATTGATCTTATTAACAATCAAATCTAAAGACTTCAATATGTATTACTTTGAGTTTTTATTGTTGGATGATTAGAGGACTAGAAACAAAAAATGGGGAGCAGGAAACTAATGAGTAGGCTCTAGTTCAAGGAATCCATTACTGGCTGGCTGAGATCTTTAAGAAGTTGGCTGTGGAAGGAGATGAAGTGATTGATTATTATGGTAACTGCTTGCTATTACTGTGTTAGGGAATGGAGTGGTTAATTATCCTGCATGCTATTTGAAATCTTTGAAAGGAAGTCTTTTACAGTTAGCTAACAGTATCCTTTTATTCACTTTCTGTTATGTTAAAACCTGCAGTTGGGGATTAAAAAATGACCTCTGGGGCACACCACACTACCTTACCACAGTGAAAATATGGTTCTGAATCATATATGTGTGTGTGTGTGTGTGTGTATTGCATCGAGGCTTAGAAATGTAAGTGCATATCATTGTGTTTGGGCATCTCTGGATGTACCCCACTCATTTTGGATAGATCCAGCTGTTATGCTAGGCAAGAATACCAACTCTGAAGACACTTGCTTAAGCTTTAACTCTTAACATGATTAAAATACTTCTTGTACAAAAACTGAGAACCACTTTGATCCAAGATAAATCTTTATATTTTCCATTGGGAAATCAACTATTTTTACTTCTTATGTTGCATTTTACCAATTTTTACTTATTAGTTATTGCAAATGATATCATACCATTTACTGTTTCCAACTGTAAAATGTCTAACTTGGGGAAAAATTAAATGAATTCTTTTGGTATATAGCTATTTTGAGGTATTGCAAAATTTTTAGTTGTCTTATTATATTGCTTATCTTACTTTATTATATATGTATATAAATAATATATGTATACAAATAAATATATTTATTTATTGCCTATATACATGTAGGAGAAGATGACACTGAATTTTTAAAAGAATAATCTTTCTGTTGTTAGCTTTTTAGTTGGAGAAGGAGCCTACAGATGGGCAGTAGATCATGGAATACCCTCTTGCCCTCCTAGCATCATGACCACAAGTGAGTAAAAACTTTTCAAAATTAAGCTGTATTAGCATATATACCTGAAAGTGTTACATTGCTTTTGATCCATGTAGCACCTGTATTTAAGGAAGAAAGCTTGTATATTGAAATATTTTAGTTAAAAGATACGTAGAAAGTTGGTTGATGTTCAGTCAACTTTATCTTCCTGAGGGCCCCCCACTCCTGCTCTCTCATGCTTTTATAGAAGTATTGTTAAAGGATCCTTTGTAGGCTACTTAAAATAATTACTGACAGTCAAACCATAATACCACCCACTTAAAGAGAGAGAAGAAAACATAGGTCAACATTTACCAATCCTTGAGCCGAAGAAGGCCTATCTAGGTACCAAGTGTAGGAGAAGGAAAAACAAAAAAACAGAAAAAAGGTCAAAGGTCATAAATAGATAATAAAACAATTAATAGGGACATTTAAATTAAGATGAGTACATGATAAATCTTACTTGTTAAATCCCTCTTACTTGGTGAAGGAGTTAAAAAATATATTACTGCTGGTAAGTGTGTGGTCAGATGAACATAATACATTGTAGGTACAAATGTAGATTGGCAGAAATTTGGGAGGATGTTGTTGAGTAATATAAATCCAAAGCCTTAAACCCATTCTGCTTCTCTGAACTTGTTATTGGAGATATAGACAAATTTATGTAGAAGGGTGCTCAGTGAGCATTATTAAAAATGTAAAAAAAATTCAATTATGTATAAAATAAACTACAAGGATATATTGTACTACACAGGGAATATAGCTAATAACTATAAGTGGAATGTAAGCTTTAAAAATTGTGAATCACTGTACTGTACATCTGCTACTTATATCATATTGTACATCAACTATACTTCAATTAAGAAAAAGAGAAAGAAAAACATTAACAATTATAAAAAATTTTGAGAAACTCTTATATCCAACCCAGAAGAATGTAAGTAAATAAACCATCACATATTCTTATAATAAAATGTTATAAAGTAACTAGAAATTGTTATAAAGACATGATTAAACCTAATAATGACTTTAAAAAGTAAAAAATGGATATAAATATCTATATTTGTGTGTTTCATATGTCTATCTTGAGAAAGAAGTCATGACTGCATATTTATCATAAAACAAAGAAATTGTTTAAAAACATAGACAAAATTAAAAAAAAATTTTATTAAGTAATCTATGCTGCTGCTGCTAAGTCGCTTCAGTTGTGTCCGACTCTGTGCGACCCCATAGACAGCAGCCCACCAGGCTCCCCCATCCCTGGGATTCTCCAGGCAAGAACACTAGAGTGGGTTGCCATTTCCTTCTCCAATGCGTGAAAGTGAAAAGTGAAAGTGAAGTTGCTCAGTCGTGTCCGACTCATAGTGACCCCATGGACTGCAGCCCACCAGGCTTCTCTGTCCATGGGATTTTCTGGGCAAGAGTATTGGAGTGGGGTGCCATTGCCTTCTCCAAGTAATCTATGAGTATAATTTAAATAATCAAATGGAAAAATGAGAACTCATTGGCTCCAAGGAAACCAAGTTGTAGAAAAAAGAGATAATTATCTATCACAGCAAGTGTTTAGCAAGGACCAGCTGTTAGTAACATTCACAAAATGAGTTTAATATCACTGAAAGTTGGACTGGCGAGAGGCAGGCGGGAGAAGCGTGTGTGCAGGGAGGCAGGGAGGATGAGACCTCTGTGTTCTCACAGTCCCTGTCACTAATTTTGCTTTAAGCTCTCCCCAGTGGATCTTGGGGTAGAGCCACTGTGCCAGTTGGTTTTGTTTTTCCCTGGACACAGGCCCCTTGGCAACCTGGCTCTGCCTGGGTGCTGCCCCTAGGCCTGCTGTGCAGCTGTCCTCTGCTCCTCACTGCTCTGTCACTCTGGAGTTGCCTTTTCCTCTCTCCAGTATCAATGTGGCTGCTTCCTGAATGGAATGTGTGGGTTTTTTTTTTTTTTTTTCCTTGTTTTACTCCCACATTTGGTATATGTAAGATGGGAAATCACTTACACTTAGGTTTCTGAAGAAATTGCTCCATCTTCTAACTTCCAGTCTTGCTAATATGCAGTCCATTGGCATTTTGGTTCCCAGTTCTTTGTGGTGTATTTTTCCTCTTTCAAAGGAAGTTCTTTATTCTATGTTCTTATTACGACAATGATACTTTGGGATAAGTCTGTTTTTCTATTTATGATTACTGAGTCCACTTTTGGCCTTTCCATCTGGAAATCCATCTGCTTCTGTTTGGAGAGATTTTTTTTAGAAGATCTTGTGATAACGGTCTCCACCTACTTCTCTATATTTTTCTAATATCTGTGAATTAGAGGTTGGATCTTGTGCTCTAATCCTATGTATCCTTTTCAACAGTTACTTTTTTTTCTCCTTTTAAAAATCTCTTTTATCCTATTGTCTGGGAAGTTTCTTCAATTTTATCTTCCAAATCTTCTACTTCTAATGAATTTGTAATTTTGATTTTAGTATTTTTCAGCTTTACTGATGGCTCAGCAGGTAAAGACTCCCAAGATGCAGGAGCTGTGGGTTTGATCCCTGGGTCGGGAAGATCCCTTGGAGGAGAGATAGAAACCTACTCCAGTACTCTTGTCTGGAAAATCCCATGGCTTTACAGAGGAGCCTGGTGGGCTCCAATCCATGGATCTATGATTAATACTTTTAAAACATGATATCCTTGTTCTTGTTTCATGAACTCAGCATTTTTGCTTTCTCTCTTGGGATATTATGGTTTAAAACGTGCTCTTATCTGCTATTTCTGCTTCCTCTGTCTTTGTGTTTGTGTGTTTTGGACACTAATACATGTTTGCTAATTTCCTCAGCTATCTAGTGGCCCTCTGCCGTTTCATATTCCCGAGTGAGGCACCTAAAGGCCTGTTGGCAGCTTTGTGTGAGAGGGCAGGTCTGTTTGACCTCAAGAGAGGAGGCGTGGTAATTTCTCTATGCAGTTTTTCTCCTGGGTTAGGGAGAGACATCTTCCCACCTCTGGGAGGGCGGTATCCCGTATTTGGGTATAGCACATGGGAAGGGCTGGAGGTGCTCCTTTGCCTTCCTCGGACTTTTACGTCAAAGTCTGTTTTTTTAGGTAGAGTCCGTGCCTGCTCCCAGCTGTGCTCCATGTCAGCTAAATTGGGGCCCGTCTGGTTCCGTCTCTCCAGGAGGTAGCTTCATGTTTTCTGCAAGTGCAGGGAAAGGATCTGGGCGTCTCCATCTGCCTGTTCCCCTGGTTTTAGCCCCGACCTGGCTTTCACACACACCAGGTGCCTTCTGTTTCAAGTTCTCTTGATGTTTCTTTGGCAGAAATTAGTTTAGTTTGGCCGAGATTAGTTTGATTTGTGATGTCCTGGCTAGTGGGCATTGGGGTTCATCTTCTTCTGCTCGATTAGTTACTTGCTTTGTATTTTCTAAAACTGCTGATATCACTCTTCTCTTATACTCACCCCTTGTGTATGCCAGTCTTCCTCCCCACTTACATTTCTTTCTGGTAAATTTTTAGTAGGGCATGGGGATGAATTCATGCATTCAGTCTGCAATTTTACTTCAGAACATTTATATAAAAACATATTATAAAATAGTACTAGATTTTTGCAAGATGGCAAAATTATTTTTGACTATATATTAGTATTTTATACTTGGAATAAGAAAAACATAAGGTATCATAGGTTTTTTTTTTTTTTTAATGACATATACCCAATCAACAAGAAATCTCTGAATAAATAAGGTGTTTGAAAGTTAAGTGATATATTCATTTTTTGTTTTGGCAAAAAAGAATGGTTTTGACTTACGAATTTAAAAGGAGAAGCTATAACTATTATTTAGATTAAAGAAATTTTAAATACCATCCGATATTCAGCCATTTGTTTAATCCTCAGTATAAATAAAATGGTGTTTTGGTGCTGTTTAATGATAATGCTTTATACTTGATTACCTTTAGGGGGCATAATTTGTAGGTTTTTATTCTCCTTCAACTTTCAGAATGTCTTTCTAAGGTTTATCCTAAATTTCTTACACATTTTCACATATAATTACTTATTTCATTCCTGTATGTAGATTTGAATTTCTTTCTGGCATCATTTCCTTTAGCTTGGAATGCAAAAACTTTTCTGGTAATGTGGTAGATGTGGTAGTGAAAAATTTTCTCAGCTTTCATTATCTGGGGGGAAAAAAGTCCTTAGTTTCCTTTTGCTTTGAAAAGATATTTTTTGTTGGATATAGACTTCTAGGTTGGCAGGTTTTTGTTTTTTTTTTTCTTTTAGCACTTTCAAAAAATTGTGTTAAAATATTCATAATGTAAAATTTACCATTTTAACAGTTTTTAAGTGTGTGACTCAGTGGTATTAAGTACATTCACAGTGTTGATTAACTATTACCGTTGTCCATCCCTATTGTCTCCTTAACTCAGACAGAAACTCTGTATCTAGTAAACAGTGATTACCCACCACGCCTCTTCCCTGCCCCTGGTAACCTCTCTTCTGCTTACTTTGTCTATGAGTTTGCCTATTCTAGGTTCCTTCTCTAAGTGGAATCACATAATATTTGTCCTTTTGTGTCTGGATTATTTCCTTAGTATGTTTCCAAAGTTCATCTATATTGTAGATGATATATCTATATATATCAGGATTTCCTTCTTCAGATCAGTCTCTGAGTCGTGTCCGACTCTTTGCGACCCCGTGAATCGCAGCACCAACTCCCGGAGTTCACTGAGACTCATGTCCATCGAGTCAGTGATGCCATCCAGCCATCTCATCCTCTGTCGTCCCCTTCTCCTCCTGCCCCCAACCCCTCCCAGCATCAGAGTCTTTTCCAATGAGTCAGCTCTTCGCATGAGGTGGCCAAAGTACTGGAGTTTCAGCTTTAGCATCATTCCTTCCAAAGAACACCCAGGGCTGATCTCCTTCAGAATGGACTGGTTGGATCTCCTTGCAGTCCAAGGGACTCTCAAGAGTCTTCTCCAAGACCACAGTTCAAAAGCATCAATTCTCCAGCACTCAGCTTTCTTCACAGTCCAACTCTCACATCCATACATGACTACTGGAAAAACCATAGCCTTGACTAGATGAATAATGTTCCATTGTATCCTTTGAACACTTTTTAAAGATGTTATTCCATTATCTTCTGGATTCCATTGTTTCTGTTAGGAAGTCAGACATGATTGTTATTGCTTTCCTCTGTATAATGTGTCTTCTTTTTCTTTGATTGTTTTTAAGAATTGTTTTTTTTATTTGTTTTTGCCAAAGTGTGGTTTTCTTTGTGCTGGTTTTGTTGTGGATCCAGTTTTTAAACAGTTACTCTCCCTCATATTCTTGCTCTCCCTCTTCTGTTTCTAGGACTTGCATTTCACCTATAGTAAACATTTGACACTTTCATGTATTATTCAAGCTCTAATTTTTTTCCCAGTGTTTGTTCTCTGCTTTCTGTGATAATCAAGATTCCCATAGAAACAGAACCAGTATCTATCTATCTATGAGATATTATAAAGAATTGGCTCATGTAGTTGTGGAAGTTGACAAGTCCCAAGATCTGCAGGATCAGACACCATGCTAGAGACCAGGAGAGTCAATGGATTTAGATTTCAATCTAAGTTCAAACGCTTGAAAACCAGGTCAGCTGGACTGTGTAGTTTCAGTGTGAAGGCTGGCATGCTCAAAAGCAGGAAGAGCTAATGTTTCAGTTCAAGTCTGAAGGTAGGAAAAAGTTGACATTCTAGTTCAAAGGCAGTCAGGCAAGAAGATTTCTCTCTTACTCAGGGGAGAGTCTCTGCCTTTTTGTTCTGTTAAGGCACTGAGCTGATTAAATGAGGTCTACCAGTTTAGGGAGGGCAATCTGCTTTACTCTATCAGCTTCAGTGTAAATCTCATCCTCAGCAAGCACACACTCAAAGAAACGCCTGGAATAGTGTTTGACCAATATCTGGGCACTCTGGCTCAGTCACTTTGACAAATAAAACTAACCATCACACTTCTTCTATTTGTGGTTTCTGTTGAATTGTCTTCGAGCTTGTTTATCTTTCCTCCTGCAGTATCTAATTTGATATTAATCTTTTGTTATGATTTAAAAAAGCAAGCACAAGATGTTGTGTTTTTCAGTTTTAAAGTTTTCCTTAAAAAAAAAAGGAAACAGCTTTCATCTCTGTCTTGAAATTTCCCATATCTTCAACCCACTGTATCCATTGTTGACATATTTATCATTGTTATTAATAACAATGTTTTAATTGTTTGAAATATTTGGTAATTCTGAAATCTGGGTAATCTGTAGGTCAGTTTCAATTGATTTTTTTTTTTTTTTTTTTGTGACCTTGGTCACAAATTTTCCATTTAGTTGCATGTCTTAAACTTTTTTTTTTTTAATTACAATTTGAGCATGTCGATGATACATTTTAGAAACTATGATTTATCTTCCTTTGAATGATGTTGAACTTGTTCTAGTATGTAATTAAATTATTTGCAAATCACCTTGATATTGTCACAGCCTCATTTCAGGCTTTGTTAAAGTGAGTCTGTTTCAATTTTGTTCTTAATCCTAGAGTTGTCCCTTAGTACCAGCTGTGGTCTTTATTCCTAAGATATGGTCTTTCTGAGGTTTACACTGGAAAGTCTCAAACTTTGTCTCTCATACAGTGGGTATTTACTAAAACATCTGTCCACTTTTCAGCCATTATTTTCCTCAGTGAACTATTTTTTTTTTGACTTGACTGCACCAGGTCTTCACTGTGGCATGTGGGCTCTTCTGCTGCCGCCCGCAGGATCCTCGTTGTGGCGTGTGAGGTCTAGTCCCTTGACCAGGCAGCAAACCTGGGCCCCTGCATTGGGAGTGCAGAGTCTTACCAGCTGGACCATCAGGGAAGTCCCTTCTCTGTGGACTTCATGGAATCTTGCATCCTGTATGAACAGTTAAGCTCTCATTCAAGATTTGAGGGGACTTTCACATAGATTTGGGGCTTCCGTGGTGGCTCTGTTGCAGTGCAGGAGACCAGGGTTCAGTCCCTGGGTCGGGAAGATCCTTTAGAGAAGGGAGTGGCTGCCCACTCATGTATGCTTGCCTGGAGAACTCCATGGACAGAGGAGCCTGCCGTGCTATGGTCCGTGGGGTCGCAGAGAGTCAGACACGACTGAGGGACTGACACATACATAGATTTTGGGCTTCCTTTTGTAGGTTTCTCCTTTGCAGGATTCCTCCCTCCCTTCCAGTGACTTCAGTAGCCCCACACTCCTTCATTTCTGACCCGTAAGACTGTGGTTTTCTACCTGAGCTCTATTTTCTGTGCGTCTCACAGAGTAGGGAGTGCCTCGTGGGGAAAGCTATTTGAATGTGGATCTCACCCAGTGTGTTTCTTTTCTCTCAGTGGTTGAATCCTCTCCTATTTTTGTCAGCTTTTGATCACTTGCCTTCAAATAGGTGTGTGTGTGTGTGTTTAAATTTAAAAATTCTGTCCAGAGTTTATAACAGTTGATCTGTGGGTTAATCTGATATAAGCTATATGTTTTGTAAATATGTGAAAATCGCTCAGTCATGTCTGACTTTTTGCGACCCCATGAACTATACAGTCCATGGAATTCTCTGGGCCAGAATACTGGAGTGGGTAGCCTTTCTCTTCTCCAGGGCATCTTCCTGACCCAGGAATCGAACCGGGGTCTCCTGCATTGCAGGCAGATTCTTTACCAACTGGGCTATCAGGGAAGCCCTATAATAATAAAATAATATAAATAAATGTATCTAAACATTGTATTATTACTTTTTAATTGCATGGCATAGGAATATGTTGTGTTCTCAAATATTGGAGCATTCTCCGTAAACCTGGTCTTCCTTTATACTTCCATTCCCATTTGCCGTCTCCTGCCCAATCTGATAAGCACAGTTACCTCTTTGATTTGCTTTTCTCTGTTCCAACAGAAGTATTGAAATGTGTAGTAGTATTCTTTTTATAAGTAGATAAATGGTATCATACTGCAGTATCCTTAGTTTTTAGGTAAATAGTGGTATAATATGATTTTCAAAAATATCTTTTTGTCAGTCAGCAAGAAGTATTTTGAAATCTGTCCATGTTGATATATAGAGAGATGAATTAACTTTAAACTGCTGAATAGCATTTTACCAATTTATTTAGTTTCTTTAAATTGATAGGCATTCAGGTTGTTTCTAGTTTTTGCCATTAACATTGATGATTTCATGAATATTCTTGTACACATCACTTAATATATGTTTTATTGTGCTAAATAGTTGGAAGTAGACTTACTGACTCATGCAGGATGTGGATTTACTATTTTGCTGGCTATTGCCAGATTCTTAAGTGGTTTACTGTGTACTTTTGAGGAATCTGGCTGTTTACAGTTGGTGCCTTTGATGACCACATAGTAGCTCATACTATGACCACATACTTTGCAGGCCTTTATGATCAGGGGCGAGTTATCTCCTAGAAACTTTTCTCATGGAGATGTTGTGATTCCTTGAAATAATGTATATTGTACAGAATTTCTACTCCAATTTCTGGTCCATAGAAATGCTCAAATGTTGACTCTTAATATCACCCTCACCATATGCTGGATATGAAGATGATCATGGTGATGTGGTTTCACCAGAATTGAATAGGCTTAGCTCTGTAGCACTGACTGATATGATGATTTTAGTGATTGATCGTATCTGGAGTTAGGTGTAACCATTAGAGCAGTGGTTTTCAGCTCTGACTGCACATCAGTCACTGGGGAGCTTTGAAATATCCTGAAGCCCTGGCTGCACTCAAAATCAATTAAAACAGCAGCTTTTAGACGGGACCCAGGCATCTGCCGTTTTTAAAGTTTTGGAGGTAATTTCAGTGCATTCGGTTTTCAGAATGTCTGGGATGGAATATGTACATTCTTTTGAATTCTTATAGAAAGTTCATTAAGGTTGAAGTTGAAAGGGATGTGATTTTGTTTTCCTTTGGTAAAAGACAACCTTAGTTTGTGCTACAAAGTTGCTACCATCTGTTCCTTAATTTTCAGCTATTTTTTGCTTTGATAGGTCCTGTGGTACATCTTTAAATTAAGTAAAGAGTAGATTGAGGACATCCTATTCTGTCAGTTTATGGGCATGATTCTGCCACAAAGAATCCCGTTTTCTTCTTTTCTATGGCTAGGTTGTGTTCTTATATTTCAGTAGTTTTTCTGTCTCTGTTTAGGATACTTTGGAAGATAGCATGATATTAACATTTATTCTATAATTGCAGAGTTTTAGCATAGATATATCAACACTTAATTTCATATGGCTAGTTAATATGGCCAGTTTCAAATTTTTTATTTTGAAGTACTTATAAATTCACATGCAATCCTAAGAAATAATACAGAGAAATTCCATGTACCTTTTGCCCAGTTTCCTCCCATGGGAACATCTTGCCAAACTGATAGTATAATATCACATTCAAGATATTGACAGTCAAGATACACAGCACTTCCATCACCACAGGGATCACGCATGTCGCTCTTTTATAGTCTCACCCACTCACCTCCCACCTTCATCCTTTGCTTGACACCTGGCAGTTACTAATCTTTCTCCATTTGTATAATTTTGTCATTTCAAGAATGTTATATAAATGGTGTCCTACAGGATATGAGTTTTTGGAAACTGGCTTTTTTATCACTTAGTGTAATTTTCTTGCAATCCATCCAGGAGATTGTGCCTATCAATAGCTTGTACCGTTTGAACTGCTGAACAGAGGATGTACCACTGTTTGTTTCATCCTGTATCTACTGAAAGGCATTTGGGTGTTTCCAGTTCGGGGCTGTTGTAAATAATGCTGTTATAAATAAAAATTCACGTACATTTTTTCGTAAATCTTCTTTTAAATTTTGGTAAAATACACAATGTAAAATTTACCATCTTAAACATTTTTAATGGTACATTTCAGTGGCTTTAATTACATTTACACTGTACAACTGTGACTACCATCTGTCTACAAAATGCTTTTCATCTGAAAAACTGAAACTCTGTTTTCATTAAATGCTAACTCCTCCCTCATGTCCTTCCCCCTGGCCCTTGGCAGCCAACTTTCTGAGTTCTGTCCCTATGAAGTTGACTACTCTAGGTACCTTTTATAAGTGGAATTATACACTTTTCGTTGTGTGACAGGCCTATTTCACTTACATCATGTCCTCAAGGTTCAGCCATGTTGTAGCACATGTCAGAATTTCTTTTTAAGGCTGAATAATATGCTGTTTTATGTATACATTACATTTTGTATATCCATTTATACACTGACTGGGTTGAAGCAACTTGGGTTGCTTCTGGTGTTTGGCTATTATGCATAATTGCTGCTGTGAACAGAGGTGTATAAATATCTGCTTTCGATTCTTTTGGGTACCCAGAAGTGAAATTGCCAGGTTATATGGCAATTCTGTTTTTAGTTTTTCAAAGAACCATTGTACTCTTTTTCACTGCAGCTCCACCATTTAAAGTTCTCAGTAATAGTGTACAAGGGTTCCAGTTTCTCCACAGCCTCGTCAGTGCTAAGTCACTAGTTGTGTTCAACTCTTTGTGACCCCCTGCAGCCCGCCAGGCGCCTCTGTCCATGGGATTCTCCAGGCCAGAATACTGGAGTGGGTTGCCGTGCCCTTCTCCAGGGGATCTCCCAACTCAGGGGTTGAACCCATGTCTCTCTTAAGTCTCCTGAACTGGCAGGTGGGCTCTTTACCACTAGTACCACCTGGGAAGCCTTCAACAGCCTCGTCAACCCGTGTTATTTTCTGCGTTTGTTTGTTTTGTAACAGGCATCCTGATGGTATGAGGTGGTATCTCATGACTTTTACTTGAATTTGCCTAATAATTATGCTGTTGAATATCTTTTCCTGTGCTTACTGGCCGTTTGTATATCTCCTTAAATGTCTGTCTCTGAAAAGAGGAAAAAGCAGTAGCCTTTTAAATTCCCTGGAGGTCACTTCAGGTGGAGGGAGAGGCATTGCAACAATGGCTGTCTGTCTCTGTCTGTACCTTAGCCCAGAACCAGCAATCAGAGTATGGATTCTGGTATGTGGAGGATAGGGTCTCTATTGCTCACCTGGCTCTCACAAGCTGTGGGCAAGCTGCTGTAGGAATGTGTGTCTGGCTGCCTGCCACAGGGTTGGGAGTAGGGAGTTGGTAGAGGCTTCTGTGCTATAAGCTGAAATTCACCCAAATTAACCACAGTTTATATCCACGCCTTCCCCTGGAAACCTTCCTCTTTAATAGACTCCAGAGTTCCATAATACTTACCTTAGACAGATTCTAGCAGGCCAGTTGTCTCGGTGCGGGGACAGATTCCTCGTGGTTCCTACTCTGCCATCTTAATTCTATCTCCAACTTATTAATTTTATATTAGACCATTCTGATTTAGGGATATTAATCTTATCTCATAACTATTTGCATATACCTTTAAATTTTAAACAATGTCATTTATCATTTACTTTTGCAAATGATATCTTTCACCTTAAGACATTTAAAATTTTATGTGGTTTTTATCAATGAACCGTCTTTTAAAAATGTTTTAAAAATATATATATTTATTGAAGTATAATTGACTTACAATGTTTCAGGTACACAGCAAGGTGATTCAGTTATACAAATACACATATATTATATTTGAAATTATTTTCCACCATAAGTTATTACAAGGTATTGACTATAGTTCCCTATGCTATACAGTAAACCTTTGTTGTTTGTTTCATATCTATTTTTTAATTTGGCTTCCCTGATAGCTCAGTTGGTAAAGAATCCGCCTGCAATGCAGGAGACACCTGTTCAATTCCTGGGTTAGGAAGGTCTGCTGGAAAAGGAATAGGCTACCCACTCCTGAGTTCTTGGGCTTCCCTTGTGGCTCAGCTGGTAAAGAATTTGCCTGCAATGCAGGAGATCTGGGTTTGATCCCTAAGTTGGGAAGATCTCCTGGAGATGGGAAAGGCTATACACTCCAGTATTTTGGCCTGGAGAATTGGGATCACAAAGTTTCATATCTATTTTTTAATTAGAAATCTAGCATTCTAGTCATACTAAGTCAAACAAGTAGAATCAAAATGTCATAATTTTTTAGTTAGGCAAAAATTCATTAGTTTTCAAAAAATATATATTATACATATTTCTATATATGTATACAAAAGTTTTTCTACTAGATAGAGGCTGGAAAAAGAACATAAAGAAAAAGATGGAGAAATTAGAGAACATAAACTAAATAAAATGGGAGAACTGAATATAAAATAGAAAGAAATGAAACAAACTAGATAAAAGATCATCATATACTCCAGTTGTTTTTAAGCGAAACATCTGGACCTCCAGAGGAAAAAAGCAATACCTGAGCATTTGTATTTTTCAAAAAAAATTCACAATAATTCTGATATGCATCTGGATTTTAAAAAGTGATTACAGGTTTTTCTATTAATCCTAGTTCTGATGATAAAGAGTTCTATTATTTTTCTGTTGACCAATCATGATTAATACAATGGTATTCAGTGAGTAGTATTAAGTGAGTAATAGTTACATAATTACAGTAGTAGAAGATGTTTATCAGTTTTCACAATCAATAGCCAGACAAAAAATAAAAGATAATTGCAATTGCAAGCCGTAATGGGAACACGATTAACTTAATAATATAAAATAATGACATACAGTTTGGGGGGTGGTCAGGCAGAGCGATGTGGTAAGTGGAAGTGCATATGTGCACATGTTTTCATCCACTCAGTCAGTCTATGTCTTTTGGTTGCTGCATTTAATCCATTTACATTTAAGGTAATGATTGATCTGTATGATCCTATTACCATTTTCTTAATTGACTTGGGTGTATTTTCTGTAGGTCTTTTCCTTCTTTTGTGTTTCCTGTCTTCTCTAGGCAGGAACTTCTCTAGTTCCTTTAGCATTTGTGGTAAAGCTGGTTTGGTGGTGCTGAATTACTCTTAACTTTTGTTTATCTGGAAAGCTTTTGATTTCTCTATCAAATCTGAAGCAGAGTCTTGCTGGGTAGAGTGTTCTTGGTTATAGGTTCTTCCTTTTCATCACTTTAAATATATCATGCCATTCCCTTCTGGCGTGTAGAGTTTCTGTTGAGAAATCAGCCGATAGCCTGATGGGAATTCCCTTGTATGTTATTTGTCATTTTTCCCTTGTTACTTTTAATATTTTATTTCTGTCTTTAATTTTTGTCAGTTTGATTACTGTGTGTCTTGGTGTGTTCCTTCTTGGATTTACCCTTCCTGGGACTCTCAGCTTCTTGGACTTGGTTGACTATTTCCTTTCCCATGTTTGAGAAGTTTTCAGCTGTATCTCTTCAAGTATTTTTCCAGGTCCTTTTTCTCTTCTCCTTCTGGAACACTTATAATGCGAATGTTGGTGTGTTTAATGTTGTCCCAGAGGTCTCTTAGGCTGTCTTCATTTCTTTTCATTCTTTTTTCTGTATTTTCTTCTGCAGCAGTGATTTTCACCATTTTGTCCTCCAGGTCATTTATCCGTTCATCTGCCTCAGTTATTCTGCTATTGATTCCTTCTAGTGTATTATTCATCTCTGTTTGTTTTTTAGTTCTTCTAGGTCTTTGGTAAACATTTCTTGCATCTTCTCAATCTTTGCCTCCATTCTGTTTCCAAGATCCTGGATCATCTTCACTATCATTATTCTGAATTCTTTTTCTGGAAAGTTGCCTGTCTCTGCTTCATTTAGTTATTTCTCTGGGATTTTATCTTGTCCCTTCATCTGGGACATAACTTTCTACTTTTTCATTATGGTTAACTTTCTGTAATATGTTTTGTGAGACTGTGCTTCTTCTTGATTCTTCTGTCTGCCCTCTGATGGCTGAGGCTAAGAGGCTTGTGTAACCTTCTTGATGGGAGGGGTTGGCAATCGGAAAAACTGGGTCTTGCTCTGGTGGGCAGGGCCTTGCTCAGTAAAGCTTTAATCCAATTATCTGTAGATGAGTGGGGCTACTCTCCCTCCCTGGTAGTTGTATGGCCTGAGGCGACATAGCCCTGGGGTCTGCAGGTATGAAAAGGAAAGAGGAACTCCCCAGGTCGGTAGGTACCCAATATGCTGCTGGAGATCAGTAGAGAAATAACTCCAGAAAGAATGAAGGGATGGAGCCAAAGCAAAAACAATACTCAGCTGAGGATGTGACTGGTGATAGAAGCAAGGTCCGATGCTATAAAGAGCAATATTGCATAGGAACCTGGAATGTTAGGTCCATGAATGAAGGTAAATTGGAAGTGGTCAAACAGCAGATGGCAAGAGTGAACGTTGACATTCTAGGAATCAGCTAACTAAAATGGACTGGAATGGGTGAATTTAACTCAGATGACCATTATATCCACTACTGTGGGCAGGAATCTCTTAGAAGAACTGGAGTAGCCATCATGGTCAACAAAAGAGTCTGAAATGCAGTACTTGGATGCAGTCTCAAAAATGACAGAATGATCTCTGTTCGTTTCCAAGGTAAACCATTCAATATCACAGTAATCCAAGCCTATGCCCCAACCAGTAATGCTGAAGAAGCTGAAGTTGAATGGTTCTATGAAGACCTACAAGACCTTTTAGAACTAACACCCAAACAAGATGTCCTTTTCATTATAGGGGACTGGAATGCAAAAGTAGGAAGTCAAGAAACACCTGGAGTAACAGGCAAATTTGGCCTTGGAATACTGAATGAAGCAGGGCAAAGGCTAATAGAGTTTTGCCAAGAGAACGCACTGGTCATAGCAAACACCCTCTTCTAACAACACAAGAGAAGACTCTACACATGGACATCACCAGATGGTCAACACCTAAATCAGATTGATTATATTCATTGCAGCCAAAGATGGAGAAGCTCTATACAGTCAGCAAAAACAAAACTGGGAGCTGACTATGGCTCAGATCATGAACTCCTTATTGCCAAATTCAGACTTAAATTGAAGAAAGTAGGGAAAATCACTAGACCATTCAGGTATGATCTAAATCAAATTCCTTATGATTCTACAGTGGAAGTGAGAAATAGATTTAAGGGACTAGATCTGATAGATAGAGTGCCTGATGAACTATGGAATGAGGTTCATGACATTGTACAGGAGACAGGGATCAAGACCATCCCCATGGAAAAGAAATGCAAAAAAGCAAAATCGCTGTCTGAGGAGGACTTACAAATAGCTGTGAAAAGAAGAGAAGTGAAAAGCAAAGGAGTAAAGGAAAGATATAAACATCTGAATGCAGAGTTCCAAAGAATAGCAAGAAGAGATAAGAAAGCCTTCCTCAGTGATCAATGCAAAGAAATAGAGGAAAACAACAGAATGGGAAAGACTAGAGATCTCTTCAAGAAAATTAGAGATACCAAGGGAACATTTCATGCAAAGATGGGCTTGATAAAGGACAGAAATGGTATGGACCTAACAGAAGCAGAAGATATTAAGAAGAGGTGGCAAGAATACACAGAAGAACTGTACAAAAAAGAGCTTCACGACCCAGATAATCATGATGGTGTGATCACTCACCTAGAGCCAGACATCCTGGAATGTGAAGTCAAGTGGGCCTTAGAAAGCATCACTACGAACAAAGCTAGTGCAGGTGATGGAATTCCAGTTGAGCTATTTCAAATCCTGAAAGATGATGCTGTGAAAGTGCTGCACTCAATATACCAGCAAATTTGGAAAACTCAGCAGTGGCCACAGGACTGGAAAAGGTCAGTTTTCATTCCAGTCCCAAAGAAAGGCAATGCCAAAGAATGCTCAAACTACTGCACAATTGCACTCATCTCACATGCTAGTAAAGTAATGCTCAAAATTCTCCAAGCCAGGCTTCAGCAACATGTGAACCGTGAACTTCCAGATGTTCAAGCTGGTTTTAGAAAAGGCAGAGGAACCAGAGATCAAATTGCCAACATCCACTGGATCATGGAAAAAGCAAGAGAGTTCCAGAAAAACATCTATATCTGCTTTATTGACTATGCCAAAGCCTTTGACTGTGTGGATCACAATAAACTGTGGAAAATTCTTCAAGAGATGGAAATACCAGACCACCTGACCTGCCTCTTGAGAAACATATATGCAGGTCAGGAAGCAGCAGTTAGAACTGGACATGGAACAACAGACTGGTTCCAAATAGGAAAAGGAGTACTTCAAGGCTGTATCATGAGAAATGCTGGAAGAATGGAAGAAGCACAGGCTGGAATCAAGATTGCCAGGAGAAATATCAATAACCTCAGATATGCAGATGACACCACCCTTAGGCAAAAAGTGAAGAGGAACTAAGAAGCCTCCTGATGAAAGTGAAAGAGGAGAGTGAAAAAGTTGGCTTAAAGCTCAACATTCAAAAAACTAAAATCATGGCATCTGGTCCCATCACTTCATGGGAAATAGATGGGGAAACAGTGGAAACAGTGGCTGACTTTATTTTTCTGGGCTCCAAAATCACTGTGGATGATGATTGCAGCCATGAAATTAAAAGAGCTTACCTGGAAGGAAAGTTATGACCAACCTAGAGAGCATATTAAAAGGCAGAGACATTACTTTGTCAACAAAGGTCCGTCTAGTCAAGGCTATGGTTTTTCCAGTAGTCACGTATGGATGTGAGATTTGGACTGTGAAGAAAGCTGAGTGCCGAAGTATTGATGCTTTTGAAGTGTGGTGTTGGAGAAGACTCTTGAGACTCCCTTGGACTGCAAGGAGATCCTACCAGTCCATTCTAAAGGAGATCAGTCCTCAGTGTTCATTGGAAGGATGATGCTGAAGCCGAAACTCCAATACTTTGGCCACCTCATGCGAAGAGTTGACTCATTGGAAAAGACCCTGATGCTGGGAGGGATTGGGGGCAGGAGGAGAAGGGGACGACAGAGGATGAGATGGCTGGATGGCATCACCACCTCGATGGATATGAGTTTGAGTGAACTCCGGGAGTTGGTGATGGATAGGGATGCCTGGAATGCGGTTATTCATGGGGTCATCAAGAGTCAAACACGACTGAGCAACTGAACTGAGGTGAATGGTAAAGTCCAAGAGAGTTTATGCCCTGGGGGACTTCCAGTGTCTCTGTCCCTGTGGTGAGCCCTTGCCAACGCACACCTCCACAGGAGGCCCTCCAACACTACGCGTAGTTTGTTCAGTCTCCTTTAGGTTACTGCTCCTCTACCCTGGGTCTTGGTGCTTGCAAAATTTTGTTTGTGCTCTCCAAGACTGAAGTCTCTGTTTCCCTCAGTCCTCTGGAAGGCCTGTAATCAAAACCCTGCTGGCCCTCAAGGTCAGATTCCTTGGTGATTCTCAGTCCCCTCGGTGGATCCCCAGGCTGGGAAGCCTGACGTGGGGTTCAGAACCTTCACCTCAGTGTGACAACTTCTTTGGTATTATTGTTCTCCAGTCAGTGGATCACCCACCCAGCGGGTATGGGATTTGATTTTATCATGATTGCAACCATCTGTCTCTGGCTTCTTCTTTGTCTTTTGATTTGGGGCATCTTTTTCGGTAGGTTCCAGCATCTTCCTGTTGTTTAACAGCTAGTTGAAGTTTTGGTGCTCTTGCAGAAGGAGATATGTGTTTGTCCTTCTTCTGCACCATCTTGACCTGGAAGCCCATCAGTGAACCATCTTTTTGATGGATTCTGGCTTTGATCACATTCAATGTAAAATACTCCAAAGTTAAAAAAAAAATAAAATTAAGGTCTTTCTCAAAAAGACTGATATAAAAAGACTGATATTTATGTCTCATGTGTGATGGTTTAATCTTTTTGGACTTCTTTGTTTAGATTTTATATGTTTAAATTGTTATTATATGATTTCAGTTTTGTGTGTAGTGTGAGGTAGGAATTTACTTGTACCATTTCCCCCAAATAGGTAACATATTGTGCCAAGAAAGTTTACTGAGTAACATGTAGATTTCCAACTGGTATGAAATATCAGTGTTATTCTCAAATTCTCTTAGAATATACATGAATGTGTTTGTAAACTTATTGGTCATTTCCATTACCCTTTTTTTTTTGAGGGGGGTGGGAATCCATTATTACAGTATTGTTCTTAGACTTTGTTTTGAGGGCAGCTCTGGTTCCTTTTCCACCTAATTTTCCTAACATTTGTTTTTCCTTATTTAACATTCTCTTGTTTAATCTTAAAAGTGGTATGTTAGAGGATCTTTGTTATTTTTCCACTGTTATTATGATTAATTTACATCAATTTGGAGGAAATTAATATGTACTTAAAAGTACGATGAAACTTTATTCATTTTTTTATTAGTCAGTTTTCATTTATACTTGCCTACACATATACCCTTTCCTTTGCATTTAATCCCCCACCTGTCTCCATACCTTTTTTTTTGTCTTTGAGCTTTCACTTTGTATTATTTTGTCTGTTACTGAAGCACACCCTTTAGTATTCTCATTAGTATAGGGTCTGGCCAGTGATGAATTTGTTCATTCTGGTTCACCTGAAGCTATTTTTATTTCACTTTAATTTTTGAAAGTGAATTTTACTGGATATGGTGTTCTGGATGAGCAGGTATTTCAGCACATTGAGGAGAGCCGTTTTGCCTAAATGCACTTGGTCTTGGATTAGAGGGTAGGGTTGGGTTTGCTTGGTTCTAGCCTAGCCTTCCTGTGGGGGATCCCTCCTCTGGATTGGACTTATGGCTGTCCTTCATGTTGTGGAATCAAATTCAACTGCGCTAGTTTTAGCCAATGCTAAAAAGCCCTTAGTTTATCCCGAGAAAAGCTTGATATTTTTAATAAGTTTTTGTTTTAATGCTTTTAAGGTGGTAATTTTCATGTTTTATCCAGTATTTTTGATAATATTTGATGGGAGAAATTCTCTTAATAATTTAGTCTACTATTATCAGAAAACTTTGTATTCTTTCCAGTGTTATATTCCAGTTTGTAATTCTCTCATCAGGTGAATCTAACTGTTTAAATCTGTATGTTAAATTTTAAAATTCCAATTATTGTATTTATTTATTTTTTTTTTTTACGAAGTTCTGTTTGGTCCTTCCTCAAGTCTGTCTGGACATTTTATCATCTATTGTTCCTTAGTTATACATTCAATATCTTCTTATGTCTATGAGCATAAACATATTTTATACTCTGTGTATGACTGATTATTCCAGTATGTGAAGTCTTCGTAGGTTGGATTACACTTTCTAATGTTTGGCTGATTTTTATTTTTCATTTGGTGTGATTTATTTCTCATTCATTTTATGATTTTTTTTTTTAAACGATGGGCTCATGTTAATTGGAACATGTAAATTCTTTGAGGAAAAATGCAGGTTTTTCTAGGGAATATTTGCATTTGTGTTTAATGAGTCTTTGAAGCATTACTTCACCAAAATCATTTGGTTTTTGTTTGTTTTTTAAATTTGTTTTTTCCAGGGCACATAAATAATATGAAATCTCCTAATTCTGTCTGAATTTTAAAATATTTTAATGTTATATGTATCTGTATTTTTTCCTTATAATTCCAATTGTTCTTCTCTAAGCAGAAGCCCATGCTCACCCTTGTGCATGTGTGCTTGCGCGCAGACACACGCACGCACACACACACACACACACACACACACACACGATCTCCACATCCTGAACCAGCCAAATGTAACATGACTTTTCTTCTCATATTTATAGCCACGTCTGCTTATGGTTATAGCCAAGTCAACTTACAAGTTTCCTAATCTTTGTGTATTGTTGTGTTTTCTAGTTCTTCCTTTCATCAGGTGTATCACCCTTTGGGTTCCCCCTTCTTATGTGGATGATCTGTGATATGGTTTCTCCTGCTGCACTGTCCCAGTGTCTTTTGTCTCCTATGCACAGAGCCCTTCAAAATCAGAGTTGGCCGTGGCATGCATTAGCAGACACTGCTGGAGAGCATCTACCTTCAGAATGCACTTCCCTCTCTGGATTTGACATTTTCCTTAATTTTTAATCTTAGGTTATTTCTTTTTTTATTCTCCTCTCACCTCAGTGTACCTTGAAAAGGCGTATAAAACCCTTTATCCAACATTCTTAAGGATTTTGTCCTGAGAAGGCTCTTCAGGATACCTTGTCTACCCCACTGCCCTAATATTTTTCAAATGTTATTTTTAATGTTTCTTTTATAGGATTCAGTTTAGCTGCTTTTAAAAGAAACAAGAGGAAACTAGAGCTGGCAGAAAGGGTGGAAACAGATTTCATTCAACTAAAGAAAAGAAGACAATCAAGTGAAAAGGTCAGGAGGTGTTTGAAATATTAATAATTAATGTATCATAATGATATATTTAGCTTGCATTTAGATATATAAGTTCCAGAATAGTATGACCCAGTAGAAATATAATGCATGCCACATATGTACTTTTCAAGTTTTCCGTAGCTACATTTAAAAAAGTAAAAATAAACAGGTAAAATTAATTTTAATATTTATTTCATTTAAACCAGTGAACCCAAAAGTCGCTTTAAAAACGTTAACCAATGAGAAAATTATTAGCGAGCTATTCTATTTTCTTTTTTCGGTATTGTCTTCAAAAGCAGTGTATATTTCACACTTACAGCATGTCTCAATTGTGACACTAAATTTTCATTCGAAATATTTGATCTGTATTTAATATCATAAAATTAATAGTTGATAAGGTAGGTTTATATAAGAGGTTACATTACAAGCATACTTAAAACTTTCCAATAATTGAATATCTGTTCTAAAATTAAAGTTAATTAAAATGTAATGAAATAAAAAATCTAACTTCTTATTTGTCCTCCCCATATTTTTAAGCACTCAGTAGCTCTGTGTGGCTCCTGGCCGCTGTTTTGGCCATTGCAGCTCTGGATGAAAATGGCTGTTCAGGGGATAGAGTGTTAGAGGGAAATGTGTGTATTGGATTCATGTAGGTTTCTTTGCATATTCTAATTGCATGTGTGTTTCTTGTTCTTAAACATTCTTAGTTTGCATTTCACGCATTTGTGTGCCATCATGAGTCCGTGTGTGGCATTTATTAGGTGTTTTAGGGAATGGAAACGAGCTGTAACAGTCTTCCCCACCTACGGCTTCAAGGTCAGTCAGCACCCAGTTCCTGATCTCATGTCACGTCAGCATTTGATAAACTTGGAATCTCAGTATTCTTTTTTGATTAGCCCTTCTGTAATCGCTTATATACTGACTTACACTTTCTGTCATAGCTGTGTGTGGTTTACTCACGTATGAATGCATACGAAATTGTCTCTCTTAGTGAGAGATAGGTTTTACCAAGTTCTTTTAGGCTGCTATGTGGAGAACGGGGAGGCTGGAACAGAAGTGAGGAGACTAGGTGCACAATTTTTATAGTTGGGAGATGATAGCGACTCGGACCATGGATGATGGAGATGGAGAGAAGTGACTACGTCCAGGATATATTGTAAGGGTTCCTACAAAGGGCAGAAATTACCGGTGTCTGAAAGATTGGTGAGAGAGAGAGGGGATTTAAAGGTTTTAGTTTTAGTCATTTGGGTATTGACATTTCTTAAGGTGAGGGGAGTTAGAGAAAGTATGATTTCATGGTGATAGAGGTGGGAAGTGGAGAAAAATAACTGTCTTAGTCCATATCCCCTTAACAGACTCACAGTAACCAATACTTTTTATTTTCACCATAAACATATTATCGGATGCAAAGTACCCTAAGTCCCCAAAGCTAATAGACCACTTTTAGTGTGCGTTGTTCCTCTACCCTCTTCAGTTGAACTTTGTGCCACTAAGAGTCTCATTACGCTCTTGTTTTCTCTTGCTGTAGTTACATAGTTCTTCAAGTCTCCTGTAAACTGATGAATCAGTTCAGTTCAGTTCAGTTCAGTCGCTCAGTCGTGTCCGACTCTTTGCAACCCCATGAATCACAGCATGCCAGGCCTCCCTGTCCATCATCAACTCCCGGAGTTCACTCAAACTCACGTCCATCGAGTCGGTGATACCATCCAGCCATCTCATCCTTTGTCATCCCCTTCTCTTCCTGCCCCCAATCCCTCCCAGCATCAGGGTCTTTTCCAGTGAGTCAACTCTTCGCATGAGGTGGCCAAAGTACTGGAGTTTCAGCTTTAGCATCAGTCCTTCCAATGAACACCCAGGATTGATCTCCTTTAGAATGGACTGGTTGGATCTCCTTGCAGTTCAAGGGACTTTCAAGAGTCTTCTCCAGCACCACACTTCAAAAGCATCAGTCCTTCAGCACTCAGCTTTCTTCACAGTCCAACTCTCACATCCACACATGACCACTGGAAAAAGCATAGCCTTGACTAGATGGACCTTTGTTGGCAAAGTAATATCCCTGCTTTTCAATATGCTATCTAGGTTGGTCATTGAGCTTAAAAAGAGAGTTGTCTGCTTGAGAATCAAAAGGGTTGTTTGTTTGAAAACTAATTTGAAAAAGCAGAGTGGGTCTGTAAAAATAGAATTATTTTTGCCATAGAATTAAGTTGGGGCAAGTCAGTTATAAAAGATTGAGAAAAATCATAAAAATCTAGAAGCTTTCTGTTTTCAGAGTGTGTTGTTAAATGTCTTTATATTCTTGTTCTATTTTAGATAAAATTTGAAATCATAGGACAATCCAGGGTGTTATAGAAAGATGATACGGAACATTTATATGTGAGCTTACATCCAGAGAAAAGGCTTTGGTCTTATATTAAAAAGATTGGCTAGTGAATGAATGAATTGGTTTTGTGTTTTAATTAAGAAAGGATGTATTCATAATATGTGTCCTTTTTCATGATTCTGTACTTCACCCAGAGGATAATCAATTTTTGAAAACTTTAAACAGCCACTCATCAACCTGGTTAGGAGGATTTCCAATGAAAAGCTTGATGTGGTAGCAGGAGACACTGACTGTGGAATTGGTTGTATGCATCTGAAGCTTAGGGGTAGGTCAGGAGGGAGTTTCTCATTTGGAAATTATTGGCATAAAAGGAATATAAATCCCTGTAGCCAGATGAGCTCACTGAGGAGTGAGTGAAGTTAGAGGTCTGAAAACTGAACCCTGGGCCAGACCGACATGTCTATGTTGGGAGGAGAAGAAACCAACGAAAGAAAAAGATGGAGCAGCCAGTGGGGTAAAAGGACCCCCAGGAGAGAGCGGCCAGGAAGCAGAGAGCAGCTCAGAGCCAGTCGTCACCGGGTCAGATGCTGCTGAGAAACAGGAGGCGGGCGGAGGCCGGGCCTCTGGACTTGGGACCTGGTGACTGCGGACCCGGGTGAGGACGGTCTCCCTGACGTGGAGGACTGTAGACCTGCTGCTGAGGCGCCATCGGGAGAACACGGTGGAGATAATGCTTTCAAGAAGTTTTGCTGTGGAGTTGGAAGCAGCGTCGAGACACCTTACTGTTTTCAGTGACCTGAGAATTCAGTGATAATTTCACCTGTGAAGTCTCCGTTTCCTTATTTTTAAAATAGCGATATTTAAAATAGAAAATAGTGATATTCTGCTTCTGTGGCTGTTAGGAGAAACAGAAGTGTCAAGAGATGATCACGTGCTTGGTGACAGTCGCTCACGGAGGCCCCATCATCTTGCCTTTGCCGTTGTTTGCCTTCGTTTTTAATGTCGCTCCGCCGGAAGACAAAGAAAGCTGCTCCGCCAGGCGGACTCTTGCCCTGGAGAAGGGAGGGTGCTAAGGGATGCTGGCCATGCTGGGTACAGAGCTGGAGTCCAGGCATGATTCAGATGGCGTGGTTTAGACACCTGAAATGACAGGAAAATGTTTTCAGTATTCAGAATGCTTAAACTTTAAGAAGCACTGGGTTTTGACATTGACCTACAAAAATGACTTTGACCAAGCTTCTGTCTTTAGGGAAGGGTGCTGGCCACAGGTTTTGTCTTACAGATGTTTGCTGCGTAACCTTGGCAGAGGTGATAAAAATGCTCCCAGAAAGAACAGGCTACCAGATAAGGAGCCAATGGAGCAGGAAATTACAATTTTTGAGAGGAAGTATAGCAATTTTTTAGAGATGTGACAGGAAAGGGCAAATAGCTGTTTTCTAAATTGACCTGTGTTTAGTTTATCACTGCCTGTTCTGTGTGTATAGATTCTACACCGTTTTGGTTAGCCAGCATTGACTAAGGCCCAGCACTACTGCGTGTTGTGGCTACATAAAAGAAGCTGTGAGCTGGGTATATAAACATAATGAGAAGAATAGGGTTTTTGGTAACTTTGCTAATGTTCACTTCTTTGGTTATTCAGTGTTGGAGGACGTAAATATTGTCTTGAAAGGAGTATACAGTAGAATAAATATTTTTAAGCCTGATAAAAAAGGAAATAAATTTGGAGATTTTTGTTGCATTGATATTTCTTTTTTCTTAAAAAGGTAACTGATTGTCCAGACCTTGTCAAAGTACTAATTTTGTTGTTGTTGTTCAGTCAGTCGTGCCCGATTCTTTGCGACCCCATGGACAGTACTAATAGAAATCAGAGTTAAAGCAAGAAGAATATTTCATTAGCTTGCTACCTCAATCAGAGTATTTTTATTTTCCTTAGTCTCTGACCGTCTACACTTAGATTTGACTTAGTTTAAAATAAGAGTGGTTAATCACTGGGATGCTTTTGACTGCAAACAACAGAAAACCTGACAGTGACTTAGGAAATGCATATTTGTCCCCCTGCTCCCTGGCGTATAAAAAATTTCGAAGTGGGTGGGTTGCAAGCTTTCGTGAGCTCAGGCTTCTAGTGATGCTGGAGCCAACATATCTGGGATTTCTCTTGGGCCTTTTCTCTCACGCCTCTTGCCTTATGGGTGGAATATGGTTTCTTTAATTTGAGGTGTCACGTCTGCATTGAAGGTGAGAAAGTGAGACCATGGAGGGTGGGGAAGGGGAGACTGGTGCCAGATGCGTCTGTCACCTTTCTATCTGGGATGCAAAGGTTTTCCAGGCTCCCTCTCAATGGAGTCTTCTTTAGTTATTTATTTTGGTCACATGACTATTCCCAGCTGCAAAAGAGCCTAAGAAATTGAGTGGATTTTCCTAATTACTCTCTCTCAGCTCATGACTTATCTTCCCAACAAAATAGTTCTTTCCTTGTCAAAGGAAGGGGAGGAGAGTGGTTATTAGGTAGGTAATTTATAGTGCATAGTGTGAACAGAGAACTTACTTTTGTCATTTTTCTCCCCACAATTAATATGTCCCTTGTTGCTGCAAACCAATACTGGCGTAAGCTGCTAATCTACCCATAAATCAAATAAAACCCATTTTGTTTTCAGTTTCAGAATACATGGGTTTATGATATAATATTAAAAAATGAGGAATAAGTTCTGAATAATTGTCTGTTCTTAATAATTGGTATCTCTGTTTCATCCATGCTTTTTTTGTGTGTGACTTAGCGGGGAAAACATGCTGGAGAAGGAGGAGATTATTGTTTACCTGCAGTGCTGTTAATATAGAGGCAGTAGTTGTTTGCTGTCTGTTCCACTCCCTTCTCTGGGTAGGCCCAGCTGCTCTGGATTTTCTCTTACCCACTTCTTTCCCTTGCAGTGTATACAGGCAGTCCACACTTTGCATGATAGTGCTGGACCATGAAAACGACCATGCAAACCAAGATCGTACAAGGGATTTTAATGGCAAAAGTTACACTTGTTCCGTGACCTTTAAACATTTTTGTCAAAACATTAAAAATTCTTTTATTGTTGGTTATAAATGCATAGAGAAATAAGCAGAAAATTAAAATGAATATTTATTTAGTACACTAATTAAAACATCAGAATTAGAGTTTTTTTTTTTCTGTATAAAAAATTCATTATCAAGAGTAGTTTAAACAATGCTTGCCTTCCTGTCATATAACTTACAGCGTGGAGTGAGTATCTGATTATGTCATGGTGAACTGTCAAACTCCCTTTGAATTTTGGATCTGCTTTCACCATTTTATCTTTTGCTGTTTCCATGTTATAAGTGATCCCTCAGTTCCTTTAATGTCAAATTTTTTCCAAGTGTTACTTCCTCTGTGACATCTTGATCCTTGTTGTTACAACTACATTCCTTATTTATATTGACCAATTTGTCTTCACTGAGTTCCTCTGAGTGTAGATCTAAAGTCTCTTGAATGGTGACAGTGTCTAAAATTCCCATGGTCAACTATTTCTTCTGTAACTTTGTTTATTTTTTATTGGAATTTCACTTCCAGCATTATCACTGCTTCTTTGGTTCACTTTCATCTTGTTTGTATAGTGTCCTTTTTAGATTGTCAATTTTTAAAAAAATGGCTGCTGCTGCTGCTGCTGCTAAGTCGCTTCAGTCATGTCCGATTCTGTGCGACCCCATAGATGGCAGCCCACCAGGCTCCCCCGTCCCTGGGATTCTCCAGGCAAGAACACTGGAGTGGGTTGCCATTTCCTCCTCCAATGCATGAAAGTGAAAAGTGAAAGTGAAGTTGCTCAGTCGTGTCTGACTCTTAGCGACCCCATGGACTGCAGCCCACCAGCTCCTCTGTCCTTGGGATTTTCCAGGCAGGAGTACTGGAGTGGGGTGCCATTGCCTTCTCCAAAAAAAATGGCATGTGGATTTATCACTGGGAAACAAGGAGGCAGCACAACTACACACTTCGCTGTCTATCAGGACAGGCTTTGAATAAAATGACACGATTGGTTACTGATAATGATGGACGACTATGTAGTTAACAGTGATCTTTGGATTGAAGAGCTAGTAGTGAAGTTTATACTTTATGCAATTACTCACAGTTACTATACCATGTAATTGAAATTTGAACCATGTTGTTGAATGACTGACATTATTTAATTGAGCTGTGATAACACATTGTCTGTGTCGAAACCAGAACTGTTGGCCCTGTGGGATCTCCTTCAGCCCGAGTCCAGCACTCATGGTGGCCTTTAGTGTGTGCCTCTGTCCTTTGTGGCTCCCACGCACTGCGTCTGGTTCTCCCCTGGCAGTGTTGCCTTGGACTCATTGTTAGAATGTGGATCCATAATTCTTGTGGTATATGTGATGAAGTGATGACATGTTTTAAATTTATCTTTTGTTTTGATACAAAAAGTAAAAGGTAATGGTGTTAGCATCAATCTTAGCATTTTTGAAAAAGGAAACTTTCTTTTGGAATGAGTGCTTAACTCATTGACCAATAGCAGCTCTTAGCTGGAGCTACCGGACTGACTGAATTGTTACATAACCTTGTTATATAAGGGAAGGAGGTGTTACCAAGAGGAGAGATCCATAGGTTGGGAAAACAAATAGACTCAGTGCCCAGGATAGTCTAAATTTCATAAATATCAGTTTCAAACAGCTAGCCCTGGAAGTTACTAGAAGGGGCTCTTTCATTCTTAGAGTATTAAAAGAGGTTGGGGGTATTGTTTGATCTCAACATTTTTGATGTTTCAAGCCTTTTTTTTCCCCTTTCATTTTTCACAAGCATTTTGTGGAAATAGTTTCCATGTCTTTTCCTTTAATAACAGATTTTACAGTTGAATGTACATGGAATTCTTTGCCTCCTCCCATCACTTTTACAAATAATTTAAGTTTTCAATTAATTTCATAATTTTTAGGTAAAGCAGTACTTGTGTAGGGTGGGGAAATGATAGACAATCAGACCCTTCCCATTATGTGAGTATCCTTCATTCTTCTGTTTCCAGTGAATGAGTTTAGAAAGGCTTGAATGCTTTTGTACAGCGTTGTGTGTTCAAAACCACTCTAAAGAGATGCTACAACTTTTAATTTTGTGTTCTTTAGCCACCACATAGGGACATCAAATTGGCCACATGTTTCAGACAGGAAATGTTGGGCCTTGCTTTGTGCGCTTCATATAAATATATTCTATTCTTTTGAAGTATATTGTGGGTAACATTTTTCCCTTTTATCCACCATCTTGAAATTATTATGTAAACGCTTAACTGTATCATACTAAATCACTGTATTTTTTGGGTGAGAGGTAGGTTAAGAT
Source organism: Bos taurus (assembly GCF_002263795.3). Lineage (NCBI taxonomy): Eukaryota > Metazoa > Chordata > Mammalia > Artiodactyla > Bovidae > Bos > Bos taurus. The sequence continues at coordinate 7,157,942 of NC_037340.1, read as the reverse complement.
CAAAGAAAATAAATGCATGAAAAACAACATATTTTCCTCAGATTGCTCTATTTGTACTTGTGTACGTGTCTGTGTATTATGTGTGCAGGGAAGGAGTAATTATTCTTTTGCAGAAGTTTGCTTGATCTGGTGTCCTACAGTGTCTCTCAAGAAGATGGTTAATGCGTAGATACATGAGTAAATAGAAGTAAGAAACTCCTTTGCCTTCTCTTTTACATAAAGAAGTATACTTCATATATTTAATTTTTTTCTATAAACCTATAAATTCATCCTGTGGAGTGATTATCTTCCATTTGAAATTATTTCTTTGAATTGTAAGTAACATATTAAAATTTATATTTTCCTGTCCAAAGATGGAGAAGCTCTATACAGTCAGCAAAAACAAGACCAGGAGCTGACTGTGTCTCAGCCCATGAACTCCTTATTGCCAAATTCAGACTTAAATTGAAGAAAGTAGGGAAAACCACTAGACCATTCAGGTATGACCTAAATCAAATCCCTTATGATTATACAGTGGAAGTGAGAAATAGATTTAAGGGCCTAGATCTGATAGATAGAGTGCCTGATGAACGATGGAATGAGGTTCGTGACATTGTACAGGAGACAGGGATCAAGACCATTCCCATAGAAAAGAAATGCAAAAAAGCAAAATGGCTGTCTGGGGAGGCCTTACAAATAGTTGTGAAAAGAAGAGAAGGGAAAAGCAAAGGAGAAGAGAAAAGATATAAACATCTGAATTCAGAGTTCCAAAGAATAGCAAGAAGAGATAAGAAAGCCTTCTTCAGAATGGGAAAGACTAGAGATCTCTTCAAGAAAATCAGAGATACCAAAGGAACATTTCATGCAAAGATGAGCTCGATAAAGGACAGAAATGGTATGGACTTAACAGAAGCAGAAGATATTAAGAAGAGGTGGCAAGAATACACAGACGAACTGTACAAAAAAGATTTTCACAACCCAGATAATCACGATGGTGTGATCACTGACCTAGAGCCAGACATCCTGGAATATGAAGTAAAGTGGGCCTTGGAAAGCATCACTACCAACAAAGCTACTGGAGGTGATGGAATTCTAGTTGAGCTATTCCAAATCCTGAAAGATGATGCTGTGAAAGTGCTGCACTCAATATGCCAGCAAATTTGGAAAACTCAGCAGTGGCCACAGGACTGGAAGAGGTCAGTTTTCATTCCAATCCCAAAGAAAGGCAATGCCAAAGAATGCTCAAACTACCGCACAATTGCACTCATCTCACATGCTAGTAAAGTAATGCTCAAAATTCTCCAAGCCAGGCTTCAGCAATATGTGAACCGTGAACTTCCTGATGTTCAAGCTGGTTTTAGAAAAGGCAGAGGAACCAGAGATCAAATTGCCAACATCTGCTGGATCATTGAAAAAGCAAGAGAGTTCCAGAAAAACATCTATTTCTGCTTTATTGACTATGCCAAAGCCTTTGACTGTGTGGATCACAATAAACTGTGGAAAATTCTTCAAGAGATGGAAATACCAGACCACCTGACCTGCCTCTTGAGAAATTTGTATGCAGGTCAAGAAGCAACTGTTAGAACTGGACATGGAACAACAGACTGGTTCCAAATAGGAAAAGGAGTTCATCAAGGCTGTATATTGTCACCCTGTTTATTTAACTTCTATGCAGAGTACATCATGAGAAACGCTGGACTGGAAGAAACAGAAGCTGGAATCAAGATTGCTGGGAGAAATATCAATAACCTCAGATATGCAGATGACACCACCCTTATGGCAGAAAGTGAAGAGGAACTCAAAAGCCTCTTGATGAAAGTGAAAGTGGAGAGGGAAAAAGTTGGCTTAAAGCTCAACATTCAGAAAACAAAGATCATGGCATCCGGTCCCACCACTTCACGGGAAATAGATGGGGAAACAGTGGAAACAGTGTCAGACTTTATTTTTCTGGGCTCCAAAATCACTGCAGATGGTGACTGCAGCCATGAAATTAAAAGATGCTTACTCCTTGGAAGGAAAGTTATGACCAACCTAGATAGCATATTGAAAAGCAGAGACATTACTTTGCCAACAAAGGTCCATCTAGTCAAGGCTATGGTTTTTCCAGTGGTCATGTATGGATGTGAGTTGGACTGTGAAGAAAGCTGAGCACCGAAGAATTGATGCTTTTGAACTGTGGTGTTGGAGAAGACTCTTGAGAGTCCCTGGGACTGCAAGGAGATCCAACCAGTCCATCCTGAAGGAGATCAGCCCTGGGATTTCTTTGGAAGGAATGATGCTACAGCTGAAACTCCAGTACTTTGGCCACCTCATGTGAAGAGTTGACTCATTGGAAAAGACTCTGATGCTGGGAGGGATTGGGGGCAGGAGAAGGGACCGACAGAGGATGAGATGGCTGGATGGCATCACTGACTCGATGGATGTGAGTCTGAGTGAACTCCGGGAGTTGGTGATGGACAGGGAGGCCTGGCGTGCTGTGATTCATGGGGTCGCAAAGAGTCGGACATGACTGAGCGACTGATCTGATCTGATCTGATCTGAAGATTATCTGATTACTGATTAATTACATATAGCACTTACGTGTGAATCAGAAAGTAGGTCAGTAACTTAATTGCTTCTATTACTAGATTACTACCACCTCATGCATTGACATAGGTTATACAGTCTGATGAGCAGTATTCCTTTGCAATGTAAATTGATGGAGTTTCTTTAAAGATTTACAGTTTGTAGCAGTTTATGCCAATTCATCAATTATCCATATCCAGAACTTTCAACCCTCGATAGCTGGGCAATATTTCAGAAAAAGTTTCTAAGTTCTTGTATAAAGATTCAATACCTAGTAGGTTGGATTTCTTCCCAAATCTTCTTAAACCCTCATGAAACTATGCCTTAAATTTACACTGAGTTTTAAAATTATAAGTGAGATTAGTGAGGCAAGAAATCAGTGTTAACAGACCATAACTGCTGTTTTTATTTTGTAAGGGAATGTGGTTTTCCAGGAGGCTTATTATAGGTTGACATCAGACGTTGTTAGACTTGTAAATCCACCCTCTGTTTTGAGTATCCATCAGCTCTGTAGAGCCTCCTGTAAGTTTTGATATTTAACCAGAATCATAGGAGGGGAAAATGAAGTTATTCCTTCGTTATCATTGGGACAATCTTAGCTGACCTTGTATGTAATGTACAAATTGTCATATTATAGCTTTCCTAAGTGGAAATTCCTCCAGTGAATGGAATTTCATAGACGTCTTCCTGTCTGGGAATTGGTTCAGATCATGATGTTTACAGCATGAGGTTCTAAGTCAGAATTTTTAAATATGTCCTCATACTGTATCCCCACGTGTTAATGACCTGAGTTGACCTGTCACAGATACAGTGGTGTTAACACGTGTGTAGCCAATATACGCATGTGTTAAGGCCAGCAGAATAAACCAGCACGTGAAAAGACAAATGTGTATACACTGGCGCGCGCGCACGCGCACACACACACACAGAGGTCAGTAACAGGGATGCTTTAAGATCAGAAGATAAGACCCACTGCTTAAGTAAGATGAAGGAAAACTGGAGTTTTCAAAGTCCTGACTGGCCCACGTCTTCTGTAATCAGCCTAGAACATTCTGAATAAAAAGTCACAGGCCAGAAACTATTCAAGAGCCGAGGCTGGGATCACTCAAGGAGTGGAGGGAGTGTTGCTGGCTGAGATGGGTACAGAGGACCAGGAGAGGTCTGACCAGAGAAGGTCTGGTCAAGTTCTGACATGGGCCAGTCCAGAGGCCCGGGGCAGACGTGGAGCCGCTCTGGACATGAGATTGCTCAGCCATACTGTCAGCATGTGGTGCCAGCTGACTGCCGTCTTTCCGTGTGACACTTCTCTAATATATTCTCCCTGGCAAAACAGAGCCTGTCCAAACCTCTTGATTCTCTCATTGAGAGATTCTTTATTCTAGTGTGTGCTCTACCTGGCTAACTGTTATCTTCATCCGTGTAGTGTGTTTGTTTTTGTTTTCTTTTGGCTGTACTGCATGACATGTCCCTGACCAGGGATCGAACCCTCGCCACCTGCATTGGAAGCATGCAGTCTTAACCTCTGGACCACCAGGAAAATCCCCATCTGGGTAGTTTTAGATGTACTGGTGGGAGGTTCTTAGGTTCTACTCTCAATTTACTAAATGAAAATCTGCAGGGATGTGTAAGGTATTGGGGCAGAATTTGAGAGTCATTGTTTTTTCTGCTTAGTATGTCACAGTGGGCCTGGAAAAGCACCTGCTCAGTAATCATTTCTTCAGTGAACATAGAATGTTTTAGAGGAGTTGGTAGTTCCATGATTGCATCCAGTTAAGTTCATGTCCACTCCTCCTCATTTAGCTCTCCTCTAGGAAGACTGGAGTTCTTTTCTCCTTTCACCTTATTCCAGAATTTGTCTCCAGGTCATTGTTTATTTTTCAACAGGCACCAGACACAGTGCCCATGAAACTGTGTTTGAGTGAATGAGTCCAAATCTTTATTTCCATCCCACTTTCATGCCCTGACTTTTCCCGTTGCTTATTACACGTCTCATGTCTAGCTTAGCTCAGCAAGTCTAGAGTCAAGGTTCATCACCATCTCCTGCATGACTGTGGTAGCATCCCAGTCCATCTGCTGCTGCCACTTCCAGTCAGTTCTATACACAGCATTCATGGAATCACTTAACAGTTCAATTTGATTTTGTCATGACCCTCTTCAGTCACTTCCAGCTGCACTTAGAAATAAAGTGCAGCCCCTTAACAGATCCCACAGGACTTGATAGGAGCAGGTGCCTGTCTTTCTTTCCAGTCTTTTGTTCTTTTACTCTCAGGAGGTCACACTGTCAAGATGCTGCAGGAGTCTGGGCCTTTGTCCTGTGATTCCAGATCCCGGAAATTTTGCCCTTCCCCCTCCTACCTGTCACTCAAGCGGTCATGCAGCTCCAGCTGCCTTTCTCTGAGGGTGCTTGTTTGATGTCTTTCTCTTCCATTACAGTGCAGGTTCCAGGAGGACAGGGACCCTATCTGTTTTGGTTGCCATGGTTTCTCAGTTTGGCGTATAACGTCTGTTGCTCAGTCGCTGAGTTGTGTCCGATCTTTGCCGCCCCATGAACGGCAGCACACCAGGCTTCCCTGTCCTTCACTGTTTCTTGATGTTCAAACTCATGTCCACTGAGTTGGTGATGCTGTCCAACCATCTCGTTCTCTGTCACCCCCTTCTCCTCCTGCCCGTAATATTTCCCAGCATCAGGGTCTTTTCCAGTGAGTCGGCTCTTTGCATCAGGTGGCAAAAGTGTTGGAGCTCCAGCTTCAGCATCAGTCCTTCCAATACGTATTCAGGGTTGATTTCCTGTAGGATTGATTGCTTTGATCTCCTTGCTGTCCAAGGAGCTCTCAAGACTCTTCTTCAGCACCGCAATTCAAAAGCATCAATTCTTCAGCACTCAGCCTTCTTAAAGGATGGTTCAACTCTCATATCCATATGCATGTCTACTGGAAAAACCAGAGCTTTGACCATATGAACCTTGTTGGCAAAATGCTGTCTTTGCTTTTAATATGCTTTCTAGATTTCTCATAGCTTTCCTTCCAAGGAGCAAGCATCTTTTAACCTCATATTATATAATATATATAATAAGTGCTCATTGAACAATTGATAAATATAGGTATTATTTTTTGTTTTGTTTGTTTTATTTTGATTGCTTCTTTTTGACATACCTATCACTCTTAAATCTATACCATTTTTTCCTTGATGACTGGATGGTTGCAGTATCTTTCTAACTGGCCTCCCTACTTCTAGACTCTCCCCATTCCTCTTTAAGTCTGTGTATTATCCCAATATACATTTCCTTAAAAATACCTGTATTGGTCTTATCCTTCTCTTGGGAGAAACTTTAATAGAATCTTTGCTATCTGTAGTTAAAACCCAGTTTCTTTAGATTGACTTTATAAACCCTCTTCAAGCTTGTACCCAACCTCCTTTTCCATTATTTCTCTCCTGGAATAATCTTTTTTTCCCCCCTACTACCAATTACATCTCTGCATTTGATTTTTAATGAATTTGCTGAAAGTTCTCATTTCTAAGTTTTGCTCATGTCTCTTTCTCTTTGTGGAATAAATGATAATTAATAATGGAATACCTGCCACTTTGCCTACTGAAATTGTAATCCAAGCCCTTCTTTAAGGACCAGCTCAAATGCTACCCAGATTAAAACAAATTCCTTTCTTCTATTTAGTACATGTAATGGGCACTCAATAAGTGCTTGTTGAATTATCTGCTGCTTTTGCCGTTTTGAGATTGATGTGTGTGGTTATTTTATCTTATTCATGTAGGCATATAGAGGCATAAGCATTTGTTTTTAATTCCTATCACAGTGCCTTGAAAAATACCTTTACTCAATTAACATTACTAATTTTAACATCTACAATCAATGATTCTACTATAAATTTTGAGAGAGCAATGCATCTGTTATTTTCTTTAATTGTAAGTCTTACAAGTTTGAATCTTCTTTCTAATGCTTCAGGCATATTGTTAGTCCAAAACTATACCTCACTTTTAACAATAAGCTTGTATTTGGGGATATAATGAAAGAAAAGTTAAGTTGTCTGGAAATAGTACTAATAATATTATTCAGTAAGTGAAGGAAGTGATTGTAGGGAACTAATATCTCAGAAGCAACCAACCACTCTAGAGTTGAGTCAGGAAGTGTCCACAAGGGGGCGTGCCCATCTAGCCATCTAGAGAAATGTGACCAATTCCCACTTCTGTTATGCAGGTAAAAATGCCTGTTTTACAAATGTACTCTTAGAACATGTCTTTTTTTTTCTCTCCCCCTAGGAAAAAGAATGAACCTTCACCACCACAAAAATTCCTACCCATTTTCTAGCACTTGTTTATTTTGGTTGTGTGATTTTCCAAGGAGCGATAGGGGATGGAATGGAAATGGGGATTGCCTTGCAAGCTAAGACGGTCTATGAAGCCTGTGGTTGTGCTTCCCGCCCCCCCCCCCCCGCCCCCCACATTGAGAGCATTTTCACTGTACAAGCGATGTCATCTCTTCTATGGTCATTTTATGTTTTTTAGTCAAGGAATAGGCAGTGCTCCATTTTCACTGCTTCACCGATTTGTATCACCTAAAACTTTGAGGAACTCACCAGTCAGTGACCTGGAGGAGTGCACAGGCTTGGAGTGGCGTGCCCACCGGAGGTCATGGCCTCTTGGGATCTTTAGTTTTTCTTTGCAGTACCTATTTTACCTTGACTTCATCATTATCACCAGCAAGCATTTATTGAGTACTATTTATACACAGGTTTTCAAGCAGGTTTTAGGGAATAAATTGAGAGGCCCTGACCATTTTATGTGTTCCAGAGGAGTTAAGCAATAAAGGAAACTCATATCAAACTGATTTGGTATGTGGCAGAAGAATGAAATCATCCACAAGAGCTGCAGGGATTAGCAGGATGGAGAAAGTCACTCTAAGCACATGGTAGGCTTTATGAAGAGCTAGAGTTTAAGCTGGGCCTTCCCTGGTGGCTCAGACGGTAAAGAATTTGCCTGCAATGTGGGAGATCCGGGTTCAATCCCTGGGGTGGGAAAATCCCCTGGAGAAAGGAATGGCTACTCATTCCAGTATTCTTGCCTGGGAAATCCCATGGACAGAGGAGCCTGGCAGGCTACAGTCCATGGGGTTGCAAAGAGCTGGATATGACTGAGTGACTAATACTTTAGTCTTTGGGTCTAATGTCTTGGTTAAAGAGTAGGGCTTACATAACTGTAGAGAGAAAGAGAAATTCCTAAGTTTAGAAGAAGCCTGTGAGTGGATAAGCAGGTTGCACTACAGAGTTTCTGCAGAACAGTGTTTTCAAATCCAAATGCTCACGGGGGCTGGGCAGGTAATGTGAACATGTGAGACCATCTAGAGAGGCGGCGTGAATAGCAGTACATGATCCAATTTTTGGTATGCAAAAACCAAACTACAGTGCACCAACTTCTGACAAACTTTTCTGGTCAGACCAAACTCTGGTTTTGGCAGTCTGTAATCCCCCATGGGGGCACGGCAGTTGAAAGGATTCAGATGTTCACAGAATTTGGCAAAGTGAAATAGGCCATGGAGGAAATAAGTCCAAAGCCAGAGTCCCCCTGAACATCTATTTGCACTGACTGTACTTGGACGCAAATGAGGAGAATATTTTGAAATATAACACGGCTATTTGCGTTAAACATAGGCTTTGAAGTGTTGGAAGTCTCTGAAAACATCATTGGAGTTAATTTGAATGGTTTTAGAATTTCTGAGATTTAGTACTATCATAATTAGTTTAGATTGTATTTTATATTCTAAACTATACTTAACTCCTTCTTATTCTTTGTAATTCTTTGATTTATCTCTAATTTCTAATAAGATTTTAATCTATTGAGGAACAAAAGGAAAATAAGTATATGGGCATTTTTGCTCCCCTTTTGCTTTTTAATATGCTGATCTTTAGTTGTTATGTATTTATCATTTTAAATGACAATTTCTATTTTTGTGAGTATACTCATAATTATATGGTCAAATGAATACTGCTGTACTTAAAAAAATTTCACATCACATGAAGTAACTTGTTACTTTGTTACTAAAGTCAGTGTCAAATATTGTTCTAAAGTCTGAAGAGGGTGGAATTTAAATCCAGGTTAAATGACCCATCCCAATTGTCATGGTGTTTCATTGGCAGGAATAGACTCCAGATTGTCCAAGTTACCTTTGAGTCCTTTATCTGTTATTCCCCACTGCTTTAAGAGTCAGTTCAAAGGCCAGTGGAGTGCTGGTATTTAAAAGAAAAAGTGTAATTTTATCCAGAGAAGGTACATGTAAGTCTGAAATGAAAGCGAGACCAGAAGTCCAGACCACGACCAGGTGTTCCTGGAAAGAGCCAAATTGGACAACTAAATTGAAAAAGGTTGCCTGCTCTTATTAAAGAGACTTTGTTGCTGTCTATTTAATTAGCAAAGTCTTAGCTCATTTATTTACGTGTTTTTAATCTGCCCAGGTAATGACATTCATAGCCTATTAGTGTGTGTGCTGGTAGCACGGTGCACCATCTCTGTGGTTGAAGTCCTTTCGTATATGTGCCTCTCGGAGGTGAAACTGCCAAATAATCTTGATTTCCTCCTCCCTTGAACTTGTTTCCCAGACAGCAATCATTGAGTTTAAGACAGTGAAGGATGACCAGCTCTCCAGTAGAAAAAGTAAAAGCTAAAATACTTAAAGCAAAAATATTGTATGAATACTAATTATTTAGAGCTTTTAGGAAAGCAGTCTGGAATTAAAGAAACCGAATTGGTTAGTCAAACGCGAGGAGTGTGATCCAGATGGTTGATCTAGGGGATGAGAAGACGGTAAAGAAGTGTTACCGGAAGAAAACATCGAATGGTGGGGTGTGTGTCCAGTATAAAGACATATCATCTCTTTGTGGATAAAGTGAGAGGCTTCGTGTTTCATGGGAAAAGCCTTAGAAGTTTGTTTTGAACACTGGACCACAGAGCATGCACAGCCTCCTGAAATAAAGATCACTTCCACATTGTGAGAAACGACTCTGGGCTTCAGTTTGGTTATTATGGGACCAGCGAAAGATTTCTCAGCAGTTGTTAAGGATGTGCTCTTGGGACAAAACTCATTTAGGAATGATGTGCAAAAGCATTATATTTAGGGAAGATTGAAATATGAAATAATCAGAGGAGTACGAGAAGTTAGAGGAAAACTGCTTTGGAGAGGCTGAGCCTGGATCATGCATAAAAACAGCAAAAGGCAGTTTCAGAGGACAGAAAGTTTGACTTATTAGTGAGGTACAATTAAAAAGTGTCATGACACTTGGTTTGTTGCTGCCTATAGGTGGATGAGGGGCAAGACAAGCCGCAGAGGAGCCTAGAAGAAGCCAGTGTATAAAGAGGCTTCCAGAGAGGGGAGAGCTGCTGGGCTTAGGTTGTGCTCTCAGGGCCAGGGCCCCTGTGTGTTTGGGAAGTGATTGAGAAGACCTCTTCTGGGGTTTTCGAGACCTTGGGACTTGGAGAAGGGTGGTATTTCTCTGTGGGGCAGGGATAGGGGATGCAGAGTGAGTCAGGAACGCCACCTCTACCATGACATCTGATAGTGTCTTCTGTTACTGCCAAGAGCCAAGCCTCCCTCCGGAGGAGAAGGCGGGAGGCTTGAGCCCTGCTGAGCTTTGGTGCCTGGAGAAAATCATTGCCTGTTCAATTTCATTCATTCAGTTTGTCCATTCGACAAGTTGTGCAGTCACAGACTGATTTTGCCTTTCTTTCTTCTGTTTATTTATTTTATTGCCTTTTTGGATCTTTTCATTTGGTGTTCATTCCTCTTTCATTGATTTTTCATCTTCTGTTTTTTCTCCTTGTGTTTTTCTTGTTCCCTTTCTAACTTATTTAGTTGGGCACTTAGCTTACTATTTTGTTTCTTTTGTAATATCAATACTTTGGGTATTAATTTCCCTCTGAGTACCACTTTTATTTCCTCTTTCACAAGTTTTAAAATGCAGTGTTTTATATGTCTATTTCTTTTTGGTCATGTAGCTTGTGAGAGATCTTAGTTCCCTGACCAGGGATTGAACCTGCGCTCTTGGCAGTGAAAGTACAGAGTCCTAACCCCTGGACTTCCAGGGAATTCTCTGAAATGTAATATTTTTAATTATTACTGGTTATTTTGTATTTTTGTTTAGATTTATTTGATCCATAAGTTATTTAGCAGTGCTTTTTTCTTTTTAAAAAATTTTTATTTACCTTTATTGATTCCTAACTTAATTGCATTGTAGTCAGAGAGTGTTTTCTGTTTGATGTTGTTTCTTGAAATTTGCTGTGATTTAGTTTATGGATTAATGTGTGGTCAATGTTTAAAAATACTTATTTGTGTTTGAAAACAATGCTTTCTCTCTAATGGGAGCAAAATTCCGTGAATGCCTTTTAATGTGCTATTCAGACCTTTTCTTTTTTGAAACTTGTATTTATTTATTTATGGCTGTGCTGTGTCTTCGCGGCTGCACGTGGGCTTTCTCTAGTTGCCACAAGCAGGGGCTATTCTGCCTCATGGTGCATGGGCCCCTCATTGCAATGGTTCCTCTTGTTGCAGAGCCTGGGCTCTAGAGCGCGAGCTCAGGAGTTGCGGCTTGCAGTCGCTAGAGTGTGGTCTCAGAAGTAGTGTCAGATTGACTTAGTTCCATGGCGTGTGGAATCTTCCTGGACCAGGTATTGAACTCGTGCGTTGGCCAGTGGATTCCTATCCACTGTTCTACCAGGGAAGTCCCCAGATCTTTTATTTCTTACTGAATTTTTGTTTGTTTGTTTGCTTTAAGTCATTTTCCTTATTCATGGGTAAGAAAAATGTGTTAAACTATCTCGTTATGTTGCTCTGTTTTTGCTTTATGTACATTTGAGGCTATTTTTCATTTTAGGTACATACAGATTTAGAATTACTATATCGCCCTGGCTTATCTAAACTTTCAGTATTTACCATGTAGACATCCTTTAGTCCTATTAACCTTTTGTCTTAAAACTGGTATTCTTGATGTTAATTAGTTCCATTGTTTGGGTTGGTCCCACTGGGTGTCTCTCTTCTTTCCCTTGTCCTTTTGCTCTCAGCTTTTTCACGTCCTTATTTTTCAGGTGTATTTGTGATAACATAGCCAGATTTTAAAACCCCATCTTGATCGTCTAATAACGCTCTTTTTTTTTTTTTTAATAATTTTTTTAAAAAATTTTTTATTCCTTTATTTCTCATGTGTTCCCCATCCTGAACCCTCCTCCCTCCCCATACCATCCCTCTGGGTCGTCCCAGTGCACCAGCCCCAAGCATCCAGCATCGTGCATTGAACCTGGACTGGCATCTCGTTTCATACATGACATTTCACATGTTTCAATGCCATTCTCCCAAATCTTCCCACCCTCTCCTTCTCCACAATTTTTTTAAATAATTGTGCTTCCTTTTTTGGCTGTGCTGGGTCTTCACTGCCACTCGAGCTTCTCTCTAGCTGTGGAGAGCAGGGCTGCTCTTTAGCTGTGGCTTGCAGGCTTCCCGTTGCAGCTCCTCCCCTGGCTGCGGGTTTCAGTAGCTGCAGCTCCCAGGCTCTAGAATGCAGGCTCAGTAGTTGTGGCACATGGACTTAGTTGCTCCTTGGAATGTAAGGTCTTCCTGGACCAGGGATTGAACCCAGGTCTCCTGCATTGACAGGCAGATTCTTTACCATTGAGCCACCAAGGAAGCGCAATAATACACTATTATTATTTTTGAAGACAATATTAATTTTGATTGACATGCATGTTTGCCATTGTATTTGCTTGCTCATTCCTTGTTTCATTCCCGAGTGTCCTTTTCCTTCTTGGATTATTGTCTTAGTCCTTTCAGACTGCTATAACAACAAAATACAAGAGACCAGATGGCTTACAAACAATAGGAATGTATTTATCACAGTTCTGGAGGCTGGGAAGTCCAACTTCAAGGCATAGGCAGATGTGATATCTGATGAGGACCTCCTTCCTAGATGGCCATCTTTTTGCTATAGCCTTACATGCCAGAAGGGGCATGGAAACTTCTTGGGCTTCTTCTACAATGGCATATCTCATTCACGCAGGCTCTGCCTTCATGACCTATTCATTTTTTGATGCCCTACCTCCATTACCATCACTGTGGGGGTTAGGATTGCAGTAGGTGAAACTTTGGAAGGGCACATTTAGATCACAGCAGTTATTTTCCTTTTTCTTAAAAGTATATTATTCATTTGTTTATTTGTTCATCCATTCAACAAATATATTTTGAGTACTTAAGAGGTGTCAAGTCCTTTTCTGGGTGCTTCGCTTATGCTGGTGAGTAACACATACAAAGATTACTGCCTTTGTGGAGCTTCTAGTCTTTTGGAGGAGTTTGGCTCACTCCAGTGTTCTTGCCTGGGAAATCCCATGGACGGAGGAGCCTGGCAGGCTACAGCTCACGGGGTCACACAGAGTCAGACACAACTGAGCGACTAACAGTTTCAGTTTTTCAGTTTGGGGTGAATACTTAGGGGTATAGTTGCTGAGTCATAGCTAGGTGTGTATATTTAATTTAGAGTTAAATTTTTTTGAATTAGAATTTTAAAATTGTGATTAATATTTATTCCAGAAACACAAGAAGCCAAACTAGATATATTCATCATTATATTTTTAAACTGATTTTAAGTCATTGAGATGTATTCTATCAGTATTTTGATCAAATGAACGCAATTTAATAATCTAGTTAATTATTTTAAAGAACTTATCAGAATTATCATCTTTCTTAAATTCCTCAATTTTGATTTCAACTCCAGTATATCTTAGGTTGCTATTCTTAACCAGTCGTTCATTATGAGTTCAAATTAAATACTATTAATTAAACAGCATATGAATAAGAATAAAAATGTTTTAAAGCTTTGTAAAGCATCCATTGTGGCTTCCCAGATGGCTCGGTGGTAAAGAACCCACCTGCTGCCAATGCTGGAGATGTGGGTTTGATCCCTGGGTCAGGAAGATCCCCTGGAGAAGGAAATGGCAACTCCCTCCACTGTTCTTGCCTGGGAGAGCCCATGGACAGAAGAGCCTGGTGGGCTACAGTCCATGGTGTTCACAAAGAGTTGGATACAACTTAGCGACTAAACAACAACAGCAGCAACAACAATGCTTCCATTGTAGTTCAGTTGTATAATAATCTAAGTCATGAGTATGTTCATCTGATCTCTACCATCACTTACACATGCTCATTCAACATGTACACTGAGGCTCCCAAATGGTTCCACTTTGAAGAAAACAATCCCATAGTATGTTATGTGTAAGATTATTAAAAAACAAAACAAAACACTGAGATTAAAACCAATGCATTTTCCACCTTTAATGTTGCAGCCCCAGAACTCTGTATAGGAGTTCTGCCAGTTGGAAAACATTGTCCTTTGCTACTTTTGAGAGACCGGAATTTTTAGGTAATCCTCTGGAACTTTGTTATGATATGAATTTATAGTTAAAGCTGTAATTCAGATATATTAAAGCCCCTTAAAAGCACGGTTAACACACTTTATTTTTGTTTTGAGCTGAAAATGTTTCTGTTTACTTTTGGTGAATGATTTAGGGAATTAATAGCAAAGATTTTTACAAAATAAACTTTTTTCTCTGTTGTAGATATGTTTGGCACTAATCTGTGTAGTGCTGCGAAGACTTTAATGTATATTTATTAAGCGAAGAATAAAGGATTATTTAAAAATAGACATCTTGACTATAGCTTTACAGAAACATCGTTTTTAGTATTGGACATCAGAAGCGGGATTTTCTGAAGAGAGAAGAGAAAAGTCATTGGGTATTCTTATATCCAAATTTTCCTTGGTTTCAGCCAAGCCAGACACATGAAAGCAGATAATTCTGGCTAAGTTCTCCTTCTTTTATACACACAGCTGATATACTCTGAGCCCTCAGAGGCCCCACTACTGCAGGGGACTGGCTTTAGGAGCCAAATGTGGAGCCCGGTCTAGGTTTCCCGTACCCAGATCTATCATGGCATCTTCAGGATGCTTGAAGGTGGGGAAGCTTTCTGTTGCACTTACTGTGCTGTCATGGAAGGTGTTAAGTCAGCTGTGTTTCTCAAGTGGAAGTTCAGGCCAATTATAATGCTACTCAGCAGCCTAACAAGTCTTGGGAAGACTTGATATCTTAAAAATAAAATGTATTTCTGTATTTATTATTATATTAGGATAATCTCACCATACATCAGCTTCAGGATGTGCTTTTACACTCGAGATATTATTCTTGTCTTTTATTTATTTGATACTTGAGTAATTCTGTACAGAAGAAGCCCTGGAGGAGGAAATGGCCACCCACTCCAGTATTCATGGGATTCTGTCCGAGAACCCCATGGATGGGGGAGCTTGGTAGGCTATGTTCCATAGGGTCACACAGAGTCGGACGTGACTGAAGCGGCTTAGCATGCACTCACTCATGCATATACAGAAGAAAGACCACATTAATGAGATGAGTAACTGATAGATGATGTCTCTTGGCAGGTTTCAGAGTTAGTGCAGGTTAGAGACTTAATTTTCATGTGGAAAGTACCTACACTTTGTTCTACGGGATTTATTAGTTTATATGTGTTACTTTATTTAATTCTTACAATAACTATGTAATAGCCATCTCCAATTTGGGGTGAGAAAAATGAAAACTTTTGACATGAAGTTCAACAGAGATGACTAGATCACTAGTTAATTGTAGAAAGTTTTATTTGTCTTTTCCATGACACATGGAATCCGTATGTCAACTTTATACGCATGTGTTTAATCTGACAAGAACTATAATTTATGCCATTGCTTTTTAATAACAATTTTATCAAAAAATTAATGCAACTAGCATATTTCAGTCAAGGACATTAGGTCTGTGTGTATCTGTGTGGTGCATATACTTCTAAATATTTATGGAGTGTAAGAGTATAATAGTAGCTCTATATAATAACAGTCATTGTATATTTTTTAAACTTTCTAAGATTTCTTTTCTATATACACGAGCTCGGTGAAATTATTATAGCCAAAATACCACTGTTTGTCTTTCATTCAATTTACCTGCACTTCATAAAAATGCTTAAATATTACTTCATCATCTTTCAGTTTCCATTTCAGTATGTGAAATCTATAAACTAATTCTTGAATATTTTATGAAGTAATTCTGATTTTTGCAGGTGTTGCTAGCCATTAGGAATATTTAGCTTAATTTGGAACAGAATTCTCTATCTTTTGCTTGCTTTTTCATTTTTGAAAAACAGGTTATAGTAAATCCATCTATGTATAATCCTTCCATGTCTTTGTACAGTAAGGTTCAAAGGGATGAAAGTTAAAGTCACGATATCCTGATCGAAATGCAGAGAATTGTTTTTACAGATAATTCATATTGTTGTGTATATGTTATGTGTCCCCTCAGTAAAATTCTGTTTTATGGAATGTTTGAGTAGGATCAGCAGTCACAGTTAATAAAAAAGGACTAATAAAGAATACCCTTTCCTGACTTTGTTGTTGCTGTTTTTGAGGAAGGTTATTCTACAGTGCCTTTTTATTTGTATGAGAGTAGTCTGTTTCTAAAAGAAGCAGTAAGATTGCTAAGATCATGTTTTAAAATACTTTGTGGTATGGTCATGGTGGTATGGTCATGGTGGTATGCTGCCAATTGGTAGTGGAACAAGAGGGAGCTTAAATCTTTTATGCTGACATAATGTTGGTCTTAGGTGGTTTAAGTCTCTCCTTCGGCAGATTTGTGCCTGTAAAATTATTTGCCTTAGAATGAGTAGAGCAGACATTTGGCTGATCATGACCTATGGGATAGTATCAGACCTTGTTTCTCAAAAGTAGAGTCCATGGACAGAAGTCTCTTTGAACATGGGGTTGTCCCTGACTCTGATACAGACTTGGGGGTATGGGTGAGGATGGGGTTCTCAGGTTCTAGGGCACCAGTGACCTAGAGTTTAAAAATATATACCACCATGACCACAATGAACCTAAAGACCTATAACAGCCCTCCTTTAGTATACTAAAAAGGTAATTTTTCATGAAATTTCCTTCCCACTTCCTTTACTTCTGATTTTTATCCAGCAGTGTAAAGTTGGTCTGCCTTGCACAGGTGACCCAGAAATCTTCGAGACAAGAGACAGCTGCTCATGGTCAATATGTGTGAAATGCCTTAAGCGTGTGAGGCCTGGAACAAGACCCAGGAACACAAAGATGGCTCCCAGGAACGTGCAGTTTTCTGCCATATGAGTGGCAACCATATTATTAACATAGCAGAGAAGGGGGTTTGCCATCAAGTGTCTCACAAGGAAGAAATTTTAAAGAAAACTGTAGCATGGTCTAGTTCAAGACTGAACGTCGCTCTCTCTATTTATTGTGGTGAATATATTACTTTTAGAAATTTTTGCATAATATTAAAGAAATACAAATAAGAACATTTATTAGTTCACTTATACCGTAGATCTTTTCCTTTCCAGTTTCTCAGTCGTGAACTGAATTCTTGAGATTAAGGTGATACAGTGATATATTACAATTTATACTGTTGTTTTCTGCCTCCCTTTGAAAGGCATGTTAGGCTTCTTATTAGAGAAAAGCAAGCAGGCACTCTTGGCTCAGGATCTTTCACTGGAAAATAAGTTTTGACTTGAACCGGATTTAAGCGTCAGCTTGACAATAGATAGGCAATTGCCGAATGCTCCAGCTAAGGATAAGCTCAGCTTTCGCTGTGTCATGACTGTCCTTGAAGTGTTGTGCGGTCGGGTCGCTGCTGTGCACCGTGCTTAGTGAACGCTCTGGCCCTTTGCTCCACAGGAGAACGACTCGGGCCCTTTGGACACAGTGGGCGCTGTGGTTGTGGACCACGAAGGGAATGTGGCTGCCGCCGTTTCTAGTGGAGGCTTGGCCTTGAAACATCCGGGGAGAGTTGGGCAGGTAAGGAACACTGAGGTGTTTAAACTAGCCTCACAAGTTGAATGTAGAATTTGCTAGCTCACAAGTTTTTGAACCAGTAGAGACATTTTTTTTTTGTCTTTAGAAAAAACAAATGGTATTGTTCTTAACACTTAGGTAGTATGAATCATCAACTGCCTGTTTAGGATCTTTTCTAAAATGAAAACCCACCTCAGAATACTAGGGTTCTTACTGATCTTTATAACCAAACAGACATAATCGTGTGTTGGACTACTTTCAGTAGGCTGGGTACTGGCCTGGGTATTTATCAGACATGTAATAAATGCACTGAGTCCCATGTTCATTCTTTGTAAATGTCATTCTCTGTAGAAGTGAGCACCTGACTGTATGACTGCTTGCTTTTCAGGTGGGAAAATGGTTTCAGAGTTGCATTTTATATTTCCTCTATTCAAGGAACAGTAGCATTTTGACTCTAATCCTTTCTCTGATTAAGTATTTCAGCGGTTTTATAGACTAACTGGTATTTCAAGTCACCAACACATGATACTACTCACGAAATCGAGGTATGAGGGAGGCTGAATTTATGTGCAACTGGCTTTTTGCGAGCTCACTTGTACATCTTCTTCACCCCCAACTCCCCATCTCCAGCCTTTAGCACTAAATTAAGAATGAAATTTAACAATCCATTTGATCTAATAATCTTTCTGAGTGTATACCAACTTGGCACATTACTTACTGGCTTAACAAATATTTGTTGAGTGAACAAACAAATTGGATGCCCTCAGCGTCTGTTGGCTTCCCAAGTGGCGCTAGTGGTAAAGAACCTGCCTGCCAATGCAGGAGATGCAAGAGATGCGGGTTTGATCCCTGGGTCAGGAAGGTCTCTTGGAGGAGAAAATGGCAACCCACTCCTGTATTCTTGCCTGGAGAATGCCATGGACAGAGGAGCCTGGCAGGCTGCAGACCATGGCATTGCAAAGAGTTGAACACGACTGAGTACACAGCACAGCAAGGCAGCACGGCACAGAGTCTGTTAAAGTGTCACAGTTGCGTGAGGCATGTGTGAGCTTAGTACCGGGATCTCACGTTGCCTCTGGAGCGCTGCTTGGCATGCCCTTTGTGCTTTGTATCTTGTGTTTGAAGAAGAGTCCACGTCACAGTTGCTTTGGACGCGGTGGGTAGTGAGTGCTCAGAGCAGGGTGATCTGATTCATGGAGGACATCTTTGCAAAGCCCCTGGTGACATTCTGTGACCTGCTCTTTATGGTGGACAAACCACTCATAGTGCTATGGTGGGAAGGGGAGGGAAGAATAATTAATTTTGTGCTACTCTTTGCCTGCCATGCAAGGGGATTTATGGAACATGATTACTCAACATGTGTAAACGCTTTGAACTCAGTATAAAAAGTCTTTGTCTGGTCATGGTATTTTTCCACATAATAAAGTCTTGTGTATTTGTCAAGTTTGGAATAGGAAAACCAAGCTTGGCATATCAGATCTGGATGCCTTGGTAGAGAAAGAGAGAGAAAAGCCAGCAAAGCTGCCTTCATCGCATTGCCATTCCCATGACTTTTTCACTGGTTTTTGTTTGTTTTGGTTAGCAAGATAGCAACAAGAGAACCAAGGATAGTTCTGGACTGTGTTAGCAGGACATTACACCCAGCAATCTTGAAGCTATTCTGCCGCACTGCACATGGAGTTGTCTTGGAAAAAGAAATACTGTAAAGCTTACACGTACATATTTGAAAACTGCTAAGAGAGTAAATCTTAAAAGTTCTCATCACAAGAAAAACAGTTCTGCGACTGTGTATGCTGACAGAAGTTAACGGATGTTAACTGATCATTTTGCATTCTATGCAAATATTGAATTATTAGTCTGTTTACCCGAAACTAATAAAATATGTGTCAGTTGTACCTCAGTTTAAAAAAAAAGCTTACATATTAATTTGCCCCACGTGACTGGTTTATGAATGTACAGTTTGTGAAGGCTGAAAAATCAGGAAATGGTGTGAAGGAGAGGGTAAAGTTGCTTACATGGAAAGCAGTTGCTTAATCGGGTTATATTGCTCAGATGGAAGAGAGGCAACAAGCCTGGAAACGTGGAAGCATCATATGAGAGGTAGAGGGCTGTCCTTCTTAACAAGCAGAATAGAATGAAACAATACATAAGCAAACTGTCTTTGAAAAGCAAAGACTCATATTTTTAAAAATGTGCTAAAACTAGGTATTCCTATATACATTTTAAATGCACAAAAAGCTATTAAATTTTAGCATATTACACATTTTACCCTGCTATAGATATAACAGTTCAGATGCTAAAGTGGCAATTTGAAAGAAAACTTCATTTGCTTCCTTCAGTTCAGTTCAGTTGCTCAGTCATGTCCGACTCTTCGCGACCCCATGAATCGCAGCACGCCAGGCCTCCCTGTCCATCACCAACTCCCGGAGTTCACTCAGACTCACGTCCATCGAGTCGGTGATGCCATCCAACCATCTCATCCTCTGTCGTCCCTTTCTCCTCCTGCCCCCAATCCCTCCCAGCATCAGAGTCTTTTCCAATGAGTCAACTCTTCGCATGAGGTGGCCAAAGTACTGGAGTTTCAGCTTTAGCATCATTCCTTCCGAAGCTTATACTAATTAGAATTTACAAATGTGACATGAAAAAGGAATTATTATGTTCTACTGTCCTCCAAACCCTACCTGACCCACATGAAAACAGGCGGTTGAGTTTAGGGGTTGAGTGTGGATTTGGGATTTTGGTAAACTTTATTCTAACCTCACCTCCCCACTTACCAGTCCCCTCACGTGGACAGGTTACTCAACGCCTGAAGTTCTATTTTCCACAATTGTAAAATGGGGATAAATAGCTACCTCAGAAAGTTCTAGAAGATTAAATGATACCATGCATTTCAGTCGCTTATCACAGTCCCTCCTAGTAACGTGGCAGTTGCTATTTATTAATTGCTGGCTGTGTGGAGCAAGAGTGTTAATTCCCGTGATCCTACAACACTGTGAAGTGCATGTTACTATATCCTTATTTTATAAAAAAGGAAACAAAGACCCAGAGAAGAGTAAATGATAATTATACTATCATCATTTGCATGACCTACTTTTACTGCATGACAGTAGCTTTGATAACATTTTACTACTAAAAAGAAGGAAGCTTTTTGTTTTTAAAGGTCTGCTTAAGTTTGTTGTGTTTTATCTAACAGAGTGGATAGGAGAGGGACAGTCTCTGATTCTTTTTTCTTACCTGTCACTGTCTCAGCCCAGCCTGTTTCAGAAAATGAAGAAGGAAGACAACTTTAGGTCATGAAATTGAGGAGAGATAGCATAAAGGAAATTTGCTGAGAAAGGAGACCAAGAGTAAGATAAACATTCTTTTCATGACCTCCACTGGGCTTCCAAGGAGTGTCTTTGTGGTCTTACTTACTACTTTTTGGGTGCAGAACTCCAGGTCAAGATAGTTGTGAGAAATGGAAAGGGGACCAATATCCAGGGTTTTCAGTGAAGGAAGGTTGGGCCCTTTCACTGAGGCTGCATGTTCTCTGAGGCCCTGGCTGACCCAGCACCCATCCTAGGTAGGACCGGTTGAATGGCTTTAGCCCACAGGTTTGCCAGTTTTTCCTGAAATCTATGAGGTGAATCACTTCTGAAGGACTTTCGGTTGCCACCCTCACCCAGCTGTCTTGTTTATTTTAGAAGCATGGTGTTTTCACAGGCAGTAATAGATTTCCTACTGTCTGCCATATTAGGGGTGTTGCATTCAGTTCTTGTTTCTGCTTTTAAGAGAGGTCTTCTCAGTGACAGCGACGGGTGACAACTGGATCACACAAACATGGTCAGATTTCATCTCCCTTATTCTGGACTTAGGGTCATTTCTCAAGGAGGGTCATTAGGGAAGTGGAGTGGGCGTGTGCATCTCAACCTCTTGGGGAACAGTTCACAGATTCCCTGGTGGCTCACCTGGTAAAGAATCCGCCTGCAATGCAGCAGACCTGGGTTTGATCCCTGGGTTGGGAAGATCCCCTGGAGACCGGAACTGCTACCCACTCCAGTATTCTGGCCTGGAGAATTCCATGGACTATATAGTCAATGGGGTCGCATAGAGTTAGAGACGACTGAGAGACTTTCACTTTTCACAGATTCTTTGAGAGAGAAAAGAGGAATCAGGGCATTAGAAAAGCCAAATTTGGAGAACTCTTAGGGGGAGGTTAAAGTATTTCTCGAGAGTAGACCCAGGATTGGTGGGTGGAAGTTACAAGAAAGTGGATATTCCTTAAAGCAATCGAAGGAAGAACTGCCCACCAATGAAAAGGGTCCGAAATGGGTATATTTTCCCACATGAAGTGGTGAAGTTCTTGGTATCAGAACTGCCTGGACTGTTTCCTAAAAACCCCTGTTCTATGCAGAATATTGGAACAAATTAATTCTGAAGTCCTTGTAAAAGGAATAAACCATCATAGAAAATTGAAATCTGTCTGGTTACCATTCTCTGTCTTAGCTTCCACTCCTCCCAAATAAGTTCCTAGAATATAGCAGTGCTATTTTTGTGGGAGTACCTTTTTCCTTCAGCAGTTCACCGAGAATACTGAATATATTGTTGTAGGATTTTTTTTTTAACACTGAATGTTTCAGAGTTTTTCTGTAATGGTTCTTAAAACTCAGTGTTTTGGAGTTTTTTTTCTGTAATAGTTCTTAAGTATCTTTTTTTTTTTTCTAATTCTTTTTTTTCTAACCTTTGCAGTAAATTCCACATGTTGCTGTGCCAATGTTTATTTAGCCATTTCTTTACCGCTAATATTTTGCTCTTATCAAACAGGTGATCATAAACATTCTTGACCACGCCTCCTTGTATTTCTCTGCAATAACCATCTAAGGGTTTTTTGAATTCTGCTTCTAACTAAGGAATGGAAAAGTCAGCAATTGTGATTCCCCTTGCAAAGGCAGAGAAATCATAGTAGATATTGAAGAGGGGAATCCAGACATTCTGGGTGGCACACCTGGAAACGAAATGGGAATGATTATCACACACTTTATAAAAACACAGTCGTGTTTTGTGTTCCTGGTGGTTTCAGACACAGAAAGTTGTTCTGCCACCTCACAGAGCGATTAGCTTGAAGAGGCCTTGTTGTCGCCTCTCTCTCTATCTGCCAGAATCGAGAGCAGTGGTGAGCATATACTGGGCCCTTTGGTGCATAACAGTTGGATTTCCTCTTGTTCTATCCTGAAGGAGGAGGAAAAAGGCACTAAAGCCTGAAGCAGGGTTTACTGGAGGGTGGCAGGGGGACCACCTGAATTCCAGGCCTGGTTAACAATGCTGATTCCCGGGACAGCCTCCAGACCATCAGGAATATAGCTGGGGACCCACGGTTATTAAGCTCCCCAAGTAATCTGACTGACACACACCTAGTTTGAGAGGTTATTTCAAGGGTCCAGAAGAGCCACACCCAACAAGCCTGCAGCAGAGGGAAGATTTTTTTCCGGGAAGGAAGAAGTTACTGTTGATAAGATTAAGAATTTTTTTTTTCTCTTTTCTGAAAATTTTAGATTAATCCTTAGCTGGAAATGGTTTTGATAGTGTTAGGACCATTGTCTGGGTAGGTCTTACTCAACCTCTGGTTATCACGCGTGTGCTATACATCATTATTAGATGAGGCTTTATTAGATGGGTATAATTTCTGGCTTCTGTTGAAAGCTAGCAATTATGTATAATGTTCTTAAAATGCTGTATTTATATTTATCTACCTTTTTTTCCCCCAGGCTGCTCTTTATGGATGTGGCTGCTGGGCTGAAAATACTGGAGCTCATAATCCCTACTCCACAGCTGTGAGTACCTCAGGTATTTGCTGCTTTCATGACCATTTTTCATTACTTCAACCTCGTAGGTCATTTATTGATTGAAAACAGCGTTTTTATGTAAACACAAAGTCTGTGCTAAGACACCTCATGGATCAGAACTTTGATGCTTGAAAGATCTTTGATACTTGGGAATGTTTTAGAATTGTTTCACAGTGTAAATGGTTTGCTAACATTTTCAATACAACTTTGGGGTTAACTAAAATTTAATTATATTTTTAATGGATTTTTTCCCCTCTAATGACTCATGATAGTGCCAAATTTGGGCCAACATGATATAAAAGTAGCAAGGCATTGAAAAGACTAAGATGTCATTTCTTGAGTAAAATGTTGACATAAATCTTACAAGGTGTATTTCAAAATGTATATCATGGCATATACTTTTGATAAAATGTAGCTCCTCTTTTTGTATTTGTATTAGAAGAGTCTTTATCATTCAGAAATGTGTGTGTGTGTGTGTGTGTGTGTGTGTGTGTGTGTCTCGGGAGAGTGGATTTGGGTGGGCAGAATGGTTGTTGTCTAAATCCAGGTTTTCATATGCTTGTGCCAGATGTACTTGAAGTTCATGATGTGGCTGACATGTGCGGCTGACAGAATAATATTGGTTCACCCACTTTGCTGTGTCATCTCTCAAGTCCGAATCCTAGTGCTTTGTGCTGGATGTCCTCAGGCTTTCTTGGGAAGGTGGGTGGGTATGGCTGCCCTTCCTTCCTTTCTCTCTCTGGTTTCTTCCGCATTGTTTTCTGCCCTGCCACACTGCCCAGCCACCCAGTCCAGTCGCCTTCCTCTCTTACTTACTCCTGCCTCTCTGGGGCCTCTACTGCTAGTGTATATCCTGGACCTCTCCTGGTTTGTCCCACTCCCTTGGCCTGCTCCGTCTTCTTCCCACTGCTAGTAGCTCCAGGCGTGGGCCTCTGCCAGCCTTTCCTCGTCTCACTGTGGGCTTCCTCTCGGTGATCTGATGCTGTCTCAGTGGTTATCTCGTAGAGTGCTGGCTTCCATGTCTGTCCCTACTCTGGACTTCACGCTTGAAGTCCACCTTGGTCTTTTCTACCTTCCTGTTGGACACATCCCTGTGGGTGTCATGTATGCACATGAGGTTCAGCAGCACAAATAAACACCTTTCTTCCTTATTCCCGCACTGTGGCCACCTTTCTCCTGTGTTCTTTGCCTCTTTTATTGCCATCACTATTTTGGGTCTCCCTGGTGGCTCAGCTGGTAAAGAATCCACCTGCAGTGTGGGAGACCTGGGTCCGATCCCTGGGTTGGGAACATCCCCTAGAGAAGAGAATGGCTACCCACTCCAGGATTCTGGCCCGGAGAATTCCGTGGACTGTGTAGTTCACAGGGTGGCAAAGAGTCGGATGTGACTGAGTGACTTTCACTTTCTGTAACCTATTTAGTCAGACTTGAATTCTTGGCACCGTTCTCAAACTTGTATCTTCTTTCCATTTCTTCTGACCTGACCCTGTTAGTTCAGACCCCTCAACTGCCCACCTGTTGTAGCAGCTTCGTGACCTTGATCCTTTTCTTGCATTGGTGGAAATATTTGATTTTGAGCCACTGAGGTGAAGTCCAAACACAAATTAATGTTGAATCTAAATCATACTAATATTATAGACCAAAAATTGTTTTCTAATTTGAAGAGATGAGCAAAGGTAATCAATCATATGAGTTAATTTTTAGTTTAATATTGCTGGTACATGAAAATCTTTACACATAATACTTAGGAATTAGTATGGCATAATTAATGCATAATTATGTATGCATAATTAAGTATGGCCCATGTCTATGGAAAATTGTGGTCTTTGAATAAATCAAAGTCTAAAACAGGTGATTCATTGTTTCATTTTCATTTTCCTAAAGAAGTATCAGTTGGTATCATGTGTGGTGTTTTTATTTTTGGTCAATATGTAGTTCAGCAAGTTGGTTTGTTGCTTTTTAAATGTTATTCTTATGTCTGCATGTTAGGAGACCTGAATTCTACTTTAAGCTGGAATTCTGAGAGCCTACTTGACTGTGTCACTTTGGGAAAGAAATTCAGTCTCCTTGGGGTTGTCCATCTCCCTTCTTTTTTGAATTGGTGATATAAAAGTTGGAATAGGAGTGTACTTTATGGGTTTGAGTCTATTAAGTAGAATGCAATAGAGGGGTAAGCTTAAATTGTAAAAATAAGGTCTTTCACCCTTCCCCTTGAATATTTCCTTCTTTGTTCATCTCATATCCACTGAAGATAGTTTTATATGATTAAAGATAACTTTAGGTTTCTAGTCTAAGATATCTACTGTAGATGTTTAGCTTTGATGCCCAGCCTATCATGTTATATTCTTCTTAAGTTTAAGGACTAAGATCTTAATGACCCAGATAACCATGATGTTGTGGTTATTCATCTAGAGCCAGACATCCTGGAATGCAAAGTCAAGTGGGCCTTAGGAAGCATCACTATGAACAAAGCTAGTGGATGTGATGAAATTCCCACTGAGCTATCTCAAATCCTAAAAGATGATGCTGTTAAAGTGCCACACTCAGCATGCTAACAAATTTGGAAAATTCAGCAGTGGCACAGGACTGGAAAAGGTCAGTTTTCATTTCAATCCCAAAGAACAGCAATGCCAAAGAAATGTTCAAACTACCACACAATTGAGCTCATTTCACATGCTAGCAAAGTAATGCTTAAAATTCTCCAAGCCAACAGTATGTGAAATATTTCCAGATGTTCAAGGTGAATTTAGAAAAAGAGGAACCAGAGATCAAATTGCCAACATCTGTTGGATCATCGAAAAAGCAAGAGTGTTCCAGAAAAACATCTTCTTCTGCTTCATTGACTATGCTACAGCCTTTGACTGTGTGGATCACAACAAACTGTGGAAAATTCTTCAAGAGATGGGAATACCAGACCACCTTACCCCTCCTGAGAAACCTGTGTGTAGGTCAAGAAGCAACAGGTAGAACCAGACATGGAACAATGGGCTGGTTCCAAGTTGGGAAAGGAGTAAGTCAGGCTGTGTATTGTCACTCTACTTATTTAACTTCTATGCAGAGTGCATCATGTGAAATGCCAGGTGATGAAGCACACACTGGAATCAAGATTGCCAGAAGAAATATCAATAATTTCAGATATGCAGATGACACCACCCTTATGGCAGAAAGTGAAGAGGAACTAAAGAGCCTCTTGATGAAAGTGAAAGAGGAGAGTGAAAAAGTTGGCTTAAAACTCAACATTCAAAAAATAAAGATCATGGCATTCAGTCCTGTCACTTCTTGGCAAATAGGTGGGGAAACAATGGAAACAGTGACAGACCTTATTTTTTTGGGCTCCAAAATCACTGCAGATGGTGACTGCAGCCATGAGATTGAACGACATTTGCTCCTTGGAAGAAAAGCTATGACCAACCTAGACAGCATATTAAAAAGCAGAGACATTACTTTGCTAACAAAGGTCTGTTTAGTCAAAGCTATGGTTTTTCCAGTAATCATGTATGGATGTGAGAGTTGGACCATGAAGAAAGCTGAGTGCCCAAGAATTGATGCTTTTGAACTGTTGGAGAAGACACCTGAGAGACCCTTGGACTACAAGGAGATCAAATCAGTGAGTCCTAAAGGAAATCAGTCCTAAATATTCATCGGAAGGACTGATGCTGAAGTTGAAGCTCCAGTACTTTGGCCACTTGATGCGAAGAGCTGACTCATTAGAAACCCTGATTCTGGGAAAGATTGAAGGCAGGAGGAGAAGGGGATGACTGAGGATGAGATGGTTTAATGGCATCACTGACTCAATGGACATGAGTTTGAGCAAGCTCCAGGGGATGGTGAAGGACAAGGAAGCCTGGAGTGCTGCAGTCAGTGGGGTCACAAAGAATCAGACACAACTGAGGGACTGAACAACAAGTCATCAGCCAGCAGAACATGAGGATAATAGAGCAAGTCTCCAGTTCTTTCCATCTGTGATTGCTTCACTCTTACTTCTCCTGGGGCTGTTGCTATGAGGTTGACAATGGAAACACATGGCCGAGTTGGCTGAGTAAGTCAGAAGAAAGGTGGAACACAGAATTTTGCAATTTTTTGGTCAAAAAAAAAAAAAAAAAGGACATATGCCGTAGGCTGTTGCAGAAAATCCAGAGACCTGGCCTACATTTTAGTTTTAAAGTTCTTGGTAGATGATTAGTGAAAGACAGAGGGAAGATAGCTAGTTATGGTCAGGGTAGGACTCTCCTAAGGCCAGACAGGTGATGTGGTTATTAGCCTGAGGGATAAACTCCAGCATCTTGTGGGGAAGAAGTTAGAGGGCAGGAGCTCACCTAGCAAACTCTGACTAATGTTCTGGCATCTTGGAAATTTGCTGAGCTTGAGAGGGAGCAAAGGAAATACATAGGTTCTTGTTCAGATTCTTGATTCACTGGCTGAGACATCCTAGCAAGTAGCTATTTATACAACACGAATAGCATTATCTTAATATCCATGAGGATTTAATGAGCTGACCTATGATCTCTAGAACTTATTCATCTTGCATAACTGAAACCTTGTGAATTTTAAATGGCAATTCTCCATTTTCCTCTTCCCTAAACTCTGGCTGTCACCATTTTACTCTTTGCTTCTATGAGTCTGACTATTTTAGGTACCTTATTTAAGTGGAATCGTGCAATGTCCATCCTTCTGTGACTGGCTTATTTCACTGAGCATAATGTCTTTTGGGTCCATCAGTATTATCGTGTGTGGCAGGATTTCCTTCTTTTTAAAGGCTGAATAATATTCTTATATGAATATACCACATTTTCTTAACTTGCTCATTTGTCCAAGGGCATTTGGGTTGTTTCCACATCTTGGCTGTTGTGAATAATGATGCAGCTCATGTGGGAGTGCAGATACCTCTTTGAGATCTTGATTGCAATTCTTCTGGATAAATACCCAGAAGTGGAGCTGCTGGGTCCTGTGATAGTCCCATGTAGTTTTTTGAGGAACCTCCATATTGTTTTCTATAGCAGCCGAACCACGTTCCTACCTCCTATATATGAGAGTTCACATATCTCTGCATCCTCACCAACATTTGTCTCTTGTCTTTTTGGTAATATCCATTTTAACAAGTGTGAGGTGATATCTTGTGGTCTTCTGTTGCACTTCCCAGATGATGAGTGATGCTGAACACCTTTTCATGTACCTAGTGACCGTTTCTATGTCTTTGGAGAAATGTCAAAGTCCTTTGCCCATGTTTCAATATTGATCTTTTTTTTTCTTCTGCTATTAAGTTGTAGGAGTTCCTTGTCTATTTTGGATATTAATACCTTATCAGTTATGTGGTTTGTGAGTATTTCCTCCCATTCCATCAGTGTCCTCTTCATACTGTTGCTTATTGCCTTAGCTGTGTTGAAGCTTTTTAGATTGACATAGACCTCCTTGTCTATTTTTGCTTTTGTTGCCTCTACATTTACCATTATATCCTAGAACAAAATATACCCATGTAAGACACTTACACTAGAGGGGGAAGAGACTGCCAGTTATATTATGACACATGGCTTTGTCATCACTTAACACATGGCTATTACTTTGCAAGTATTGCATTGGGGGTGTTCTCCCAACAAGAAATATTTGCTTCCTTGATAGCAAGGTTGTGCTTCTTTGCCATTTCCATGCATTCCTATGTATGTAATCACTTTTTGTTTGAATTCTGTATCAGATTGTAGTCCTTTTGAAGACATTGAAAATGGCAGTTAAACTCAACACATGGAGTTCCAACATGGAACGCAACTCAGCAGAAGGGTCAGCAGGGGTTAGCAGATGGGAGCAGCTGACCTCCAGAGGCAGAGCTGGCTGTGTCCCAGCTGCTGCCTGCAGCAGAGCCATGGGAAGATGCTGTCAACTGCAGTGTGCCTCCTGATTTCTGAAAATTTAAAATGTGAAAAAAGAGCATGCCCTTCTTTTATTCTCAGCGTTTTTTGTGAAAATAAACAGTTTGAAGCTTTCTTTAAGCAGTGGTGTAAGCTCCTGAGAACAGGGGCTCTGTGAGTATATTTGTGTTTCCTGAGTGCCTGGCATAGGGCTTTGCACTTAGTAAATGCTTCATAGACAGAATTAAAAAATGTGTGTGTATGGGCAACAATATTATAATCATCAGCCTTGTTAAGAGACTGGAACACAATTATTCCAGCCATTAAAAAGAAAGGATAGTTATGTAATGTGGTGGAGGTTCTAATTATTGCATGATGGCAATCATATTACAGGAAATAAATATATGAAATTAACATGTTGTATACCTTAAATGTATACAATGTTACATGTCAAGTATATTTCACTGAAAAAGAGAGAAATGTGTACGTGATTCTTCCCTCTCATAGGATTCTAAGGTTATCCACCATGAAATTTCCTTAAACAGCATTTTAAAATTTGATTTAATTTGCCAGAATCAGATTCACACATAATTTTTCAGTAACACATCAGATGTGTAATATAAGATACATCTGTGGTCTTTCTCTGGCTATGGAAGGGAAGAGCAGATCGAGGATTAGAAGATCAGAAGGAGGGAAAAAGCAAGAGATTAAGTTTATGCTCTGGCTGACCTTAACATTGGTCTTCTGTTACTTGTCTGTGCCGTCTGGTTTTTTTCTTAAAGAGAAATAGCAAGTCCGGGGGTTTTGTGGCAGCTGACTAGTGATCAGGAGACAGCGGCTGCAGTCTCCCTTTTCTGGTGTTCTGTCATGAAGAACAGTCTGCTACCCTAGAGGAAACCTGGTGATTTCTGACTTTCTGGGTTCTTTGATTTTCCTGGTCTTAGCTGTTTCAGAAATCAGAGGGTGGTGAGGGTGTGCCCCTGGCTTCTTAAGAGTAGGTTCAAAGATGGATGGGATAAAAAAATGCGAAGAATGAGACCAGGCTGCTGCTTTGATATTAATATTTCTGAGCCAGTGATTGGAGTCTCCTCTGCAAGGGTGGGGAAGTATGTCAGTATGTGGCCCCTTCTCGACTCTTTCTCCTAACCACCAGCCACAGGTCTGCCCCTGCCCCTCGGTGGGAGGTTTCCTGTGTGTCTGTGCTTCCCAGATGCCTTTGTCAGGAGGGCACAGGGCTGGCTTGCCTCTGAGGGTGG